>NC_083238.1:2672479-4056229 GCF_032191835.1 Heteronotia binoei | reverse complement strand
TCCAAGGAAAGAGAAATGAGACAAGCAATAAAGCAGAAAAAAGTCCCTGGCTTCTAAATACTAAAATTAAGCGCACATTAAAAGTTCAGTTAAATGTCTTTGATTATATTTAATTAATGATAAGAACCAATTTATCCCTGCAGAGGGAGGAATCAAGAAACTGAGGAAGTGTCATGGGCTGGTAAAAAAATTCTAAGAAAAAGATCTGTTTTCATAAATATTGGTGATTTTCCCAGTAACATCCTTCCATAAATCACACACCAAGAGCTCTATCTTTCCCCATTTAAAAGTTCATTAACTATACAGACCACAGTTCAAAACCATGTACTTCTATTGCCTTGCAGCTGCCATGAAAGAGAGAACTTGAACAAATGTCAGAAGGGGGACCTCTGGAATCTTCAAAAGGAGACTTGAGCCACTGCAGCTCAGAAGCTCCATTCTGCTGCAGCTTCGCCTCATGCAACACTGGCACTGCTCCAGATGGACTGCAGTACAGTTATTTCGTCTCCCTCTAGCAAAATGAGAACGAATACAGAATTTGACCCCAAGTGTTTTCTTTTTGGACATCTGCCAGGAATGACTTGGCTTTCTGCTGTTGCACTGACTCTGAATTAAGTAGATGATATTATTCTGTTATCTATCTCCTTGTTGTATAATTTCATATGGCAACCTTATTGAAACCTCTGCTGCTAGCCAGGGAACAGTCACCCAGGCACATCTCAGGTCAACCATTATTTTTAATTACTTGAAAACTAATCCTGCTGTGAAGTGTTTACAAATCATTATTACCTTTTATGCAATTAATTTGTCCTTGCAGGCAAGAATAATAGTATAAATGATTTGTCGTTAAAAATCAAAAAGAAGTATCTCGCTACCAATTAATGCTTTATTGCATTTCTTTTGCTTTGTTAAAATCAATCACAGCACCAAAGAAATCAGAAAGGGCTGGCTTCTAAATGACCACTTCTGTTTTCTTCAGCATAAAACATGCTGCTTGAATTCTTTGCAAGTGGAGGTGAAGCGGGGCTGAAATAAAAATATATTAAATAACGTAAATTGAAGGCCATTAATTAAGCAAAAGGGCAAAAAGATTTTTAAAGTGCTTGCTAGGTATCTCTGAAATAATCCTTCAAGATTGCGAAAGTAGGGAAAGAGAAGCGTAAGGCAGCAAAAGAGAAAGCTAATCTTTGACCAAGTGGCTCACTGCAACTGCCGAAAAGAGCAACTAGAAACTTGCTGGGATAAGCATCGAGTCATATACCTTGGAAAATCTTGGGATCAGGTCAAAGGGGCAAATGTGTTTTTTATGAAGGATATTGCTGCAAGAGTGTTAGCAACATCAATGCCATGTATGGAAAGACCCTCCCTGTCTCCTCCTTGTTCCTTTAGTAATATGACGCTTGTAATGATGTATAGGATGTGGGGTTGTCCTTTCCTGTAATTGGGCGAGTGTTTACTGGAAATGATTGTCTGGGACTATAAAACTGTAGACCTTCCTGCAATCGGGGCTCCCAGATGTGTTCAGACATGAGTCTGGTCTGGGGCCCGTGTCCACGTTAAATAAACCGCTGTTTCTTCCTGATTTTGCCTGTGGCCTTGTTTCTGCCTGACCACCAGCAGCTAAGGTTGCTGCTACAGAGGCTGTATTTTAACAGAATTACTTTTCTGTTCTATATTGGCTTATAGTTGTTGATTATATAGTCCTGCTTCAAAACTGGTCCCAAAATTACTGGATGCCAGGAAGCCAGGATCAGCTCCTCCTCTTACCTCGGCTGATGTCTACAGTATGCTACTTGGGCCCTGGCCATCATTGGAAACAACAATAGATCCCACAACCATCCGTACAGCAGATTATGGGGCAAATTCTAATGTGTGTGTATACCCTGTTCAAAGAGTGGAAGAGAAGCAAGCAACCTGAAAAGCTCCCTGAACAAACCTTGGGCAGAGTTCTGGCAGGAGACTGTCCCCCATCCCAGCCCTTTCAAGGTTTAGGGCTGCTTTGCCCAGGTTGAAAGAAAAGGTCAGGAAAGGTCAAAGGATTCTGTGCACAGCATACAACTTTTGACCTTTTCTTTACTGGGTTTATCAAAGGCCAACCCTAGTTAGACAACGGGGCAAGGAAATACCAGGGAAGGCCAGGTAGCTCTGTGGTAGTAGAGTGGAATGTGGGGAATCAAGAAGTCTCATAGGAAGCTCTTACTTCCCCTTTTGCCTAATCATCAAATTGGCCTGGTTTTCCTTCTGCAACCCTTCTGATTACTGGATTTCCTCACTCTACCTTGTCCAATTGGTAGGTTTCATCCCTTCTTAGCACACCCAGTCCCCACATTTCTTCTCTCTCCCTGTGTTATCCAGTCACTAGGTTAACCCCTTCTGTTGATGGAAGCAAGCAACTTAGCAAAAGAGCTACAATTCAGAGAATCTTTCACTCAGACGATGGGATATAACTGTAAGCCTCATGTCTTATAGTCCAAGCATGCCTTCCTGTTGTCACAGAAGCCTTTAAAGTAATACCGGCAATCTGAACTTAATATCATAACACAAAGATAGTAAAATACATTGCAATCATTTTTCCACACAACCCCGCCCCCCATAACTGTTCAAGTCCCTTATTCAGCTTCTTTATCTCTGTTTACATGACATATAAGAACTGGATATTAAAGTTGTGTAAGAGATTAATCAGACAGATAATGCAAACTACCAAAACCCTTCAAAAGATCTGAGGAAAAGATGTAAGTAGGCCAAAATTTGTCCCTAAAGAGCATTTGCTTAAGAAACTCTAGCCTTTGGTTCAATTTCAAAGAGCTGTGCTTGGGAAAATAAACATAACTACTGCATTTCTTGTAATCAATTACATTTTGCCCACTGTGGCTTACTGTCACTGACAGGAGCTGGAATTCAAAGTACAAAGAATCCACCTGCACTTTCACAAATTCATAGAATATAGGAAAAATGTTCTACTCAGGAAGTTGAACAAAGTTAACAATAAATAGATGCAAAACCAAAACAGATCTACTGTTAATCCACCTGTGCCAGTCCACTGCCTAATTGATTTTTAGCGGTTTTGCAGAAATGGTGCAATTGTGGATTTAATTGCAAACTCATCATTTTGACTTCAACATACTCTCATGTGGTCTGCATGATCTGATTATACCAGGCTGATTATACTAAACAACTATGTAGAGTTCTACTGGGTACTGTTTTTGAAGTACTGGACAAGTAGCAAGAGATTTATTAAACCTCTGACCGCTCAAGATACAGGACTAGTTCGATGGGGCACAAATTATGCAGGTCTGTACTGTACAAATGGAACATGCTCCATTCCAAGGTGGACTGTACTAAATTAGGGGTCATCAATGTGGTGCTCATGGGTACCACCCTCCCACCCAGAGTAGCAAGAATGCGGGCTGTTTGTACAGGCTCTCTTGGGGAACTTTCCCCCAGTGGCCTGTGTGAGCGGCAGGTGTCCTGGCTGCCCCCCCACCCAGAGTAGCAAGAATGAGGGCTGCTTGTACAGGCCTGCCAGGGGAACTAATAAAACATTCTGACGCTTGCACACTGTTATGCACTTGCAGGCACTTCCCCTCACTCTGGACACACAAGGGCTGCCCAAGACTGTGGTTACACACACTCAACAATGCACTTTCAATCCCCTTTCAGAGCACTTTCCCACTGGATTTTACGGTGTGAATTGGCAAAATCCAGTTGGAGCGTGCACTGAAAGTGCATTATTTAGCATGTGTAAGTTAATTCTGCATGCTCAGAGGTGCTTCAGTAATTGAAAAGATTATAGTTATGCATTGAATATTAATAGCTATATCTTCTGTCGTAATAGTATGTTTGGTGGGATGGTGAACAACGGGATTTCTATGTCCAACGCCTACCCGATCCCGCTGATAAAGGACCTGTTGAGCACTGTGGCCGAGGGCAAGGTGTTTACCAAACTCGACCTCTGCGACGCGTACTTCCGCGTGCGGATCAAAGAGGGCGATGAATGGAAAACAGCGTTCAACACGCCCATGGGACAGTTTGAATACTTAGTAATGCCTTTTGGACTACAGGGAGCGCCGGGGGTGTTTATGAACTTTATCAATGAAGTGTTAAGGGAATACCTGTACAAGGGGGTGGTGGTGTACCTTGATGACATCATTATTTACTCGAAAGACCTTGAATCGCATGTACCTTTAGTAAGAAAAGTGTTGACCACCTTGTATCAAAACAAACTGTATGCTAAACTGTCCAAGTGCGAGTTCCACAAAACGGAACTAGACTATCTGGGATTCAGGGTGTTGGGGGAGAGACTAGCCATGGACCCCGCCAAAATCCAAGCGGTATTAGACTGGGAGCCACCCCGAACCCGACGGCAGCTCCAATCTTTCATCGGGTTCGCAAATTTTTACCGCGGATTTATCAAAGGCTTCGCCCAGGTCATGCTCCCACTCACCGAGCTTCTAAAGATGAAGGGGAGGGGGGAAGAAGCAAAGAAACCAGGCGCACGCCTAACGTGGTCGCCCAAGTGCCAACGGGCATTCGTTGAACTCAAGAGGTTATTCATGTCCGAACCCGTCCTAGCCCACCCCAATGAGTTAAAACCTTTCGTGGTGCAATGCGACGCCTCCGACGTCGCGGTGGGGGCCATACTGATGCAGAAAGATGAAGAGGGGGAGCTCCAACCGTGCGCCTATATCTCACACAAATTTTCCAATGAACAAAGAAATTGGTCAGTATGGGACAAGGAAGCTTTTGCAGTCAAGTTTGCCCTAAAAACTTGGCGGTCGTGGTTAGAGGGAGCCCGTGTCCCCTTTGAAATCTGGACTGACCACAAAAACCTAGAAGCCCTGACTGGCCGCCACAAACTGACTGCAAAGCAGATTCGCTGGGCAGGGTTTTTCGCCAAATTCGACTTCGTGCTGAAACACATCCCCAGCACCAAAAACTTTTTAGCCGACGCACTGTCTCGCATGCCCCAGCACGACAGTCAAAAGGAGGAAGTAATAGACTCCCTCATCCCCCCCTCGGCAGTGGCCGGAGGAGTCACCACCCGCTCAGGGAAACAGACGGGAGCCCCCGAGCCCCAACAAAAAGAGCGCTTCGCAGCGGAAGCAGAGGCGGAAGGGAATGAACGGCCCGAAGGGCTCGAGAAAGGGGAGGGGGGACTCTGGCTCCACAACGGCAAGATTTACGTCCCCAAAAGCCTGAGGCAAAACGTGCTGGAACAGTGCCACTCCAGTCGCATAGCCAGGCATTTCGGTTACGTAAAAACACTGAACTTGGTAAACAGACAATTCTGGTGGCCCAAGCTAAAAAGAGACGTGTCAGAATTCGTCATTTCTTGCCCCACTTGCATCATGGCCAAACGCAGGGGGGGGGGAAGCCGCCGGGCCACTTGGTCCCCCTCCCCACGGCGGCCAGACCCTGGGCGGTTGTCTCTATGGACTTTATAGTAGAGTTACCGCCCTCCCCAGGGAAAACTGTCATCTTGGTGGTTGTGGACACGTTCTCAAAACAAGCGCACTTCATCCCGTGCAAAAAACTCCCCACGGCTAAGAAGCTGGCTCAACTATTCTTTAACCACGTGGTCCGCCTTCACTCATTTCCAGACAAGGTCATTAGTGACCGCGGGCTGCAGTTCATTGCCAACTTCTGGCGGGAGTTCTGTAAAATTGCGGGCATCGAGCAGGGGCTTAGCTCTGCCTACCACCCCCAGACAGACGGACAGATGGAGAGGGTGAACGGGCTTCTGGAGCAGTACCTCCGCTGCTATGTCAACTACCAACAGACGAACTGGGTCGAACTACTAGCTTTCGCAGAGTATGGGTACAACAACAGCCTCCATAGCTCCACAAAAGCCTCCCCCTTCCAGATAGTGAATGGTTACGAGGGGAAGCCCTTCCCGCACCTCCCCCTTCCAGCGGGGTCACCCGAACCAACATCCTGCCAGCAGTGGTGGGAAGGGGTGCGCGAGGGTTGGAAGGTGATACAGGAAAACCTAGAGGAAGCGAAGGAGGAGTACAAACGCCAGTTTGACAAAAAGCACTCCCCCCAATGGGAGCTTAAGGAGGGGGAAATGGTATTTTTATCGACCAAAAACCTCCCTCTGCCCCAAGGGTGTCGCAAGCTAACCTCCAAATATCTTGGCCCCTTTAAAATCAAAAAGGTAATCAACAAGGTGACCGTAGAATTAGAGCTACCCAAGTTACTGAGTAAGATCCACCCTGTTTTTCATTGCAGCCTTCTTCGCAAAGATCCTGGAGCTACATCTTGGCACCCTCGCCCTCCAGAGCCACCTCCTACTCGAGTGAAGGGCCAGAGCCACCATGAGGTGCAGGAGATCCTGGACTCCATGGTCAGACGAGGGGTGTTGTACTACCTTATTAGGTGGAAATACTTCCCCCCGAGCTGTGATGAATGGGTCAAAGCAAAAGATGTATCCGCCCCGCAATTGCTCAAGAAATTCCACCTACTGTACCCACACAAGCCCAAGGCGAAGAGCTTAGGGGGGGCAGTATGTCAGAACTTGTAACTTTCCTATGTGCTGTTAGCCAAACCAACTCCATGCTGTAACCTGATACTAACCCATGCTATGCTGTATAAACAACTAACCACAGATCCCAGAGCCTGGCAACATTCTGTGATCACTGAAGCGTAACCGGTAGCCTAGGGTCCCCATCTGCAGGTGGCCTTTTGAAGCCAGGCCGCTTGGCCTTCACAGCAGGGAAGCATCCTCCCTCCTGATAACAGAGCCTGGGAAGGAGACACTTGTCTGCAATCCGTGTGAAAGATGACTTTATGGTATCTCTTCTGACTGCATAAAATGTAACCAAATGCCAGCACTGGCATTACTGTTATCTCGTACCTCCAGCACTATAGTTCTCAATAAAGATCCTTTACTTTGTAACGAGTTTGGGAATCGTCTGAAGTTCTTCAAGTTCTGACACATGTAGCTCGTGGGAATTGTAGAAGACTCTCTCTGAGCACTGTTCTTAAGTGTACACAAAGGTCTGCATGAAAACGTGTTGTCCTTTTCTTTCCAGTGTTGATGAATGCTTCACATAGGGACTGTGATACTTACTGCATGTAGTGCTTAGGGAAGTAATGACTGCCTTGTGCAGTCATTCTGTGGATTTGATAATGTATGTAATGGACTATCGGTTAGTGACAAAACTGCTTGAGGCCTGATGAATCAGCGTGTCTTGGCAGGGGTCACACCTGACCACACCTGAAGGATCAGGTTCAAAGATTTGGGGCGCTGCTGAATCCTCATGCTGGAGGCTGAATGACACATGTTGGCTTCATGTTGGAGGTTCAGGTCTCCTACATGCCCAGATCACCTGATTCACCAGCCCTAGGTGTCCCCGGGGTCATTTTGTAGCTAAAGAGGTGCCGGAGCTCATCGGCACAAGTCATTTCCATAACTCATTTGCATATTCCACACACCCCCGGCATCACCGGGAGGTGTACTAAATTATATCAAGGCATAAAATGGCCTTGATATAATGCAGCTCAGCATTTACCTTAAAATGCTTATTGAATTATAAATATCATAATAAAACCTTACTCCCATCATACTTTTAAAATTACTTTCTCCTATGTGGCCACAATGGCATGATGAAGATTTCCATCTGTCTGCTTTATGTTTTGGTTATTTTCTCATATTAGAAAGTTTGTCAAATCTTAGAGTTAAGCAAAATTCTCATAGGGGGGTTGAACAATGGAGCCCAGAAGCAATTTTTTTTAAGGGGGGGAGTTAAGAAAGAAAGAGCACAATAAAATGTAGAGGCTCCAGAGCTCCACTCCTCTGAGCTCCTGCCCAAAATGAGGCCTGGATGTTCCTCTGAAATAGTGATCAGGCCATGATGATCCACATAATACACATTACATAGGGCTCTTTAAAACTGATCCAGAATCTTCAATTGGTTCAAAATGCAGCAGTCGGGGGCTGGATAGTTTATCACTCCTGTGCTGAAAGATTTGCACTAGCTGCCTATTTTGTTCTTACCTTTAAGGGCCTAAGCAGTTTGGGGCCAGGAAACACAGTCTACTTCTGTACTATTCATTCCTCCATTTAAAATCTTCTCAGACCTAGATCTATGTGCCATCTGCAAAGGTGAGATTTCTGGTGACCAAAGACCTCTCCCTTAAGACCTACCTGGCTCCAAACTTATTGTCCTCTTATTGTCCCACCTTATTTGGTGCCAAGCCAAAACATTTCTCTTTATCCAGGAATTGAACTGGAGGGTCCAGTATTCTAATACTATTTTTCTGGTCTCATTGTAGCCTGAGGACCATTTTATGCCTTGTGATTTTACAGCTTGTTTTAATATTGATACTCTTTATGTTTGTTGTTTTTACTGTTTGTTTTTTACTCTCTGAGGGTGGGAGGCTCTATAGAGGTGGCAGAGACTTTTTCTAAATAAATAAATACGAAGAGGCTAATCTCCTGGTCATCTCTGAATGATTCCTAATAGGATCTGGTCTAAGGATCCTGGCTACACGAAAATGATGCCCTCTCATCATCAAAGCTCGGTTCTGAATCGTGTGCAGTTTTTGTGCCAATATCCCTCCCCCAATGTTAGGAAAAGGGAGAGAACAAAATACAGAAATATAATTTTTGGCTCCACCAGAGATAAACTCTGAAAGCCATAAATGAAAGAACAGAATAACCAAGAATTACTGGAAAGTGTTTTCCTGCGTCATGTTTTCTGTCATATGTTTTTCTCCCACTACAATTTAAACTGACCGATATAATCAGTGTATAAGAAAATTAATGAGATTACTAGTTTTTATTTTGTTGTCAGGAAAGCATATGAAGCTGCACTGCATCGCACTAGTCCAGTGATCCACGTCGCTTGACACTATTTACCCCACTAGCGAGATCGTGGGGGCTCAGCCAGAGAGGGCTCTTTCTCAGCATTTGAGATCCTTCACTTGGAGATCTCAGGGCCTGATCCGGGGAGGGTTTTCAATGCAAGGTAGGTACTCTGTTACTAACACACAGCCTCCTCTCATAAAAATATTTCTAAACATGTGAAGCTGCTTTATACTGAGTCAGACGATTGGTCTAACTAGTTCAGTATCATCTCCTTTGACTAGTAGTGGCTCTTCATGATCTCAGGCAGAGAAAGGTCATTCCAAGTATCTTCTGCCTGAGATTCTTTAACTGGAGATGCCAGGGAAGCTGGAACCTTCAGTGTCCACAGCATGTCCTCTACCACTGAGCTAACTTGATCAAATTCCAAATGATAACCTAAGGTTAAAAGATTCAGGCAACACAGCAAAAAAAAAAAAATAGTGTAGCTAATCCTGTCTCTTGCTTCTATCATCCATCAACACTTCAGTAGTCCACATCTTTTTATGAGAACATAAACTTAACTGATGTTCATATAAGCCTATAAAGGTGCTGTTGATCCACAAGCAGCAGTAGCTTTTCTTCTTTCATTCTGTTCATCACTCTATGAATTTACATAATTAAACAAACTGTTTTCAAACCCTCTTGAATTAACTACTGCAAATGCAAATGACTGATGAAAATAAGGAGGCCACTCAGATCTAGTACTGGGGTTATCAACTGTTGTAAGCAAGAAAGCCTACAGCTGATACAATAAATCTCAGATAATTATTCCAGGGACTTGTTACACAACTTGCATATTAACTCAGTTTAAGAATGCATTGATGAATTCAACTGAAGTCAATTAATTACATTTCCAATTCAGATGAACACAGAGTCAACACATTACAGGTATTGCCGTGTTAAATATTCAGTGTTGAAGTAACATGAGATTATAGCTTTTCAGTTGCCTATGCACAAGAAGCAATCAAGTGATGATGTGTGAACACACTGGAATTAATATGAAGTCTGTCACTGTAATTCCAGTTATAACTGGAATTAATATGAAATCTCCAAAGAAAAATATGGTTCAATTTAATTTGCCATTGTTTATTGAAATAGACAGGGAAGTACATTCACACCTGATACAAGAATTCCCAGAATGGTCCTTTAGTACAAAAAGAAAACTGAGTATTCAACTGGATCATAAATCATATAAGAAATAATAACACAGCAGCGAGCATACTTCAGTGGGAATTGTTCCTAGTGTATAAAGATGGAACACCCATGGCCAAATCCCATGTATTAAAATTTATTCAAAGGTATGCTGAATTTGAGATCTATGGAATTATCCTCTATACAAATGCACACAAACTGATCAAAATTAGGTTCTCACAGAGCAATCCTAATCAGAGTTACAACTTTGTGGTCCTTTGGGCAAAAAGGGGAAAGGGAAGACAAAGGATGACACCTGCCACACAACAGTAGTGAAGGAGTTAAACATGGCCACAATATGCAGCTTGGATCCAGGAATTAGGTGACTCTACCCACCCAGCCTGCCTGATGAAGAACATGTGGGTTGGCAGATATTGGAATGCCACATTAGCACAAGCCACATGTGTGCTTCTCCTACAAGTAGTGTAAGGTTTTGCCCAAGTTCAATCACAAACTTTCGTGTGCATGTACACTTTGTCAAACAGTTGCTTCAGACCAACACAGCTACCCACTTGGATCTATCTTCCATAGATGGTCCATATCAGTTGGTCCATATCAGTGTTGCCTCGCGAGAGCAGATTAGCGCTGCCTCCCTGTGGTCCTTTTCCACATGCAGGCCTAGAACATCCCACAACACATAAAATACCAAATGCCTAAAGAAACTCAATGGGTGTTAATACTCGCAATTAAAATTACAGTATGTGGTTAGTAAATCCTGAAGGCTAAGACAGTGAAATAATAGTAAACTGTTAATGAACAAGGATAACAATACCAACAATATCAGCGACGAGACACTGAAGCCATGACTGTCAGGGACTTGATCCTGACAACTTGGGAGTGAACTAGACAATGGTCCCCCACGCTGGGCATGTCCTGGAACAGCTAGAACCAAAAGTGGGGGAGATGGTGTGCAAGCACTGTCTCTCCCTCAAAACAGATTCAGCCCAATGTCCAAGCTACTCCCCAAAAGTTGTGATGAGAATATGCTAACTTAAGAAACAATAATAACAAACTTCCCATCACCGTATGCCATGATTAATGGCGGGGAGGGGAAGTGAAGAAGCCAGGACCAGCAGACACAGATTTCATGGCTGAGTGAAACTATAAAGGGGCTGAAAGGATCAGAGTGAAGAGTTCACCCTCCTAGGTCTGCCTAGGAGCACCATTCTGCTCCAATCAGCCAGAGGGGAATATGATTGGCCAGCTAGGAGCCAACATCACAAAAGACAGCCTGGGGCTCCAACAAACCACCACATTGGCTGGGGAAAAAAGAGACCTCCTCTTTGATCTGTTCCAGGTTCCCACAGTTGCAAGTGGTGTCCCAGGTGAGCCTGAGAACAGTGCCTCTAAACCCATGAAATAAATACTTAGAAGGATATAAGTCTGTTTAGGATTGCATTCAGAATGCTATTTGTTTCGACCATGTACTTAAATCTCCCAAGGAAACATATGGGAATTCAAAATATTTAACTTTGTCTAGGATATTTGAAATATATAGATAATTGACTGTCCCTATTTGAAAGGGGGGGACGAAAAAATAACAAATTTCCCCAAAGTCCATTTGCCTTTGAATAACAGGAGCTGGAATCACACTTACATCAAGATCAAACGGGGGGGAGTGGCCTTGACCAACATCCGGTCAAGAGCCTTTGCCTAACGCTCGCCCAGCTGGCTCCAAAGTTATATTCTTTTTACCCCTTCAACTATATTTTTTTAATCTTTGAGTGAGGTCTCCAAAAGGGGTGAAGAAGGGTAAACAGAAGGAAAAAAGCATTCAGCTTTTAACTGACTTCTTGGAATTTCCATCCACCTCCCTCACAAGATTGGAGAGATACGAGGAACCAGCAGGAGAATGTCCTCTCACATTGAATTTATTGACGCAGACAATGTTTAAGTTAAGACAAGAAAAACGAGAGGACATAACCTCTATGTTACAACCGCTGTCTCAGCGTCTGGATGAACTACAGGATTCTCATAAACAAGTTACCCAAACAGCACAAGAAGCTTTAAAAAGAGCTCAAGTGCGTGAAGGGAGAATATCTGAAATAACATCAAATACATGGATGAGGGAATGGGTTTTAACAATGGACTTTCGTAACCGGGAGCTGTGTTTAAAGTTTAGAGGTTTTAAATCTGGTGTGGAAGCTGAAATGGACTTATATGTATTTATGGCAAATTGGCTTGCTGAAGCAACTCACCTGGAGGGTGAAGTTCTCCCCCTCATTCAAAAAGTATATCGTGTCGGCAAGGTATGTGAAGACAATTTGTCTTATACCAGAGATATTTTGGTGCAGTTTAAGGACTATCGAATGAGGCAAAGAGTCTTTGCAGAGACCAGGGAGAGGGGAGGCTTGGACGATCAGGGGTTAAAGATTCAGGTCTTTCCAGATCTCCCTCCTGAATTTTTAAGAATCAGAAGAGACCTCAAGGATACAACTGCCAAACTGCAGAACTTAAAAATTAAATATAGATGGCTACAGTCAGGCAAATTATACGTCCAAAAAAGCTCTACTTCATATACAGCATATGACACAGCCTTGGGTGAATTATTACTCTCCAAGTTAACTCCCTCCTCCCCTGCATCGAGAGTAAACGAGAGAAAGGAATGCTCTCCTCTCGTCTCTTTAAGGACAACCCGTGCTTGTACTGAGGAAGGTCATGTAAACTTGGAAGGAAGCATGGATTCTATCTACAAAGAAACTGAAGCAACAAGAAAATTGAAAAGTTGACGAAATTTAAAATTTATATCTAAAGACTTTTCTTTCAGAATTTATGGTTGGGTGGGGTCAGCTGGCGTGAGCATTTGGGTAATTTCCCTCCATAGCTAATTCAGTCCAGGTGGAAGGAGGGAAGTATCTCTTCTAGACCTTAACCCTTGTGGTCTTCAGGGACTGAGATATTTTCTTAGAATTTAATTTTATTGTGTGTTTTTTTTAGAGTAGAAGGAATAATGAAGTTATAGAAGGAGGAAATATTGAATGATTGTGGTATTAAATGTTAAAAATGTGTTAGGGAAGATAGTATTGTTAAGCTTAATTATTCCTCTACTAAAAAAAATAATAAAAAATATAAATAGACATACATATATACATATTAAGAAGTGTGGAATGGTAACACATGAAGTAATCTCCAAAGAGATAGATCAGCTTTAGTTTATGTTAACTCAGGTGAGATGTTATTAAGTTGTGTTGTTTTTGATTTGTCATTGTTGTACACTTTTCTGTTGGAATAGGTATGAATTATAATGAGTCTATAATAAAATTTTGATTTATATGCAAACAAAAAAAAGAGATCAATCAGCAGAACCTAGCCCAGCAAAATTACTTATGGTAGTTCAGACCTTGAGAACATAAGAAGAGCCCTGCTGGCTCAGACCAATGGTCCAGCTAGTCCAGTATCTTGCCTCACACAATGGCCAACCAGATCCTCTGGAATGCCAACAACAGGGCAGAGGCCAAGGCTTTCCCCTGTTGTTGCCTCCTGGCTCTGGGATTTAGAGGCTTCGTGCCTCTGAATGTGGAAGTTCCCTTTAGTCACCAAGGTCATTGACAGATTTATCCTGCATAAACCTGTCTAATCCCTTTTTAAAGCTGTTTATTCCTGTGGCCATTGCTACATCCTCTGGCAATGAATGTCATGTTTTGTGTAAAGTAGCAGTCTATGTAAAGTAGTATTTCCTTTTGTCTGTCCTGAAGTTACTGCCCATCAGTTTCACTGCATGTCATCTGGGTCTAAAATGCTTGATTTTGACCTGGATGTGTGCTCTGACAATATACTGGATTTTTTGCTGACCAAGTCTTTAAAATAGACTAATGATAACATATTTTAGAACAGCAAGAGTTATGAAACATCACAGAATTAGTTTACCTGTGAGCACTGGCTCCAGTGACCCCACTCTGAAACTACACATTCACTGGGGCAATAGAGGGTACACTTTTGAGTGCCAAGAGGAATTTCAGACTGGTTACAAAACGTATTGGCCACAGTCTCTCCTTCACCATCTTCAGTGGTATTTACACATCTACAAGAGAAGAAATATGTACTCGGTTGAACATTCCATGCTGAACAAATAACAAACAACAAATTTTGAGTTCAACCTGTGGCTATTTGTTGATTTATTAGTAATTCAGCATGATTTATAAGCAATTATGTAGCCATTATATATGTATTTTGAATTGGATATAATTGTCAAGGACTCACAACCTAAGTCTTACTTCAGCTTGCATTGTGCCCTCTTCCATTGTGGGGTGGTTTTCCACTGAAGAATATGGTCTTAGAGTGCTAGAAGGTTATGTTTATGCTAGATCAGAGTCTTTCAATCAGCCAGAATGCACCTATCACTAGACAAAAGTGCCGCACACAGTGGAAAACCACCTTTGCAAAGAACAAAGATTGGTACAAACAGAAGCAGGGATCGAAGTAAAAAATTTCTTCATTGCTGATGGTTTCCAAATATTTGTGAAGATAAAGGGGCTGCACCAAGGCAAAACAATGATGAAGAAAGGAATTGGTGCAGAGGGAAATAGAAACTTTTATAACAACAACAACAACAATAATAATAATTATTATTATTATTACTTCTTCCTCAGAACTGATTTCTTTCCATCTTCCTCCAAATATTTATCTCATCTTGTGTATCACAAGATTCCTATTAGCTGAATGATCCCCTTGCTTAGAGCATGGTTCCGGAAGGTGTGGGATACAGTTGTAGCCACACAAATATTGTTGATGGAGACCCCGGGTTATAAAAATAAATTGTGGAAAAGTGGCATCCTTTAATCAACTGTATAAATGACAATCCCTCTGCTGAATGTAAAATATCTTCAAAATAGTTGGAATTTCTCTTGCTTTAGGTTTATTTCTAAGAATAGTTATGTAAATCTAGGTATTTGTCTCTGTATGTCTATACAATGCAATCATGGTATGTTATTGCTATGTTATGGTTGAATTTGTTAATAATTTTTTTTAAAAAATTGAATGATCTCCAATATAGAACAGAAACATGCAATGAATGAAGGCTGTAAACTGAACACTAATGCAAGGCAGAGATCTGATTACTATGACTAGAAACACTCGGTTGGATCCAGTGCTTCCATGAATGAAGTTTGCAGAGGCAATTTCGAATCTCCTTCCTCTCTCCTCTACAGCAGGGGTGGGGAACCTTTTTTTCTGTCAACGGCCATATGGATATTTATAACATCATTTGCAGGCCATAAAAATTATCAACGTAAAAAACAGTGCTCCGCCAAAGGAGAATGATTCAGGCCAGCAAAATTAATGCAAATAATTGTTTTTCTATTTGAAATCATGTGGGGAGAGCCTAATCTGGCGTGCACACACACACACCCGGCCCACCACCCTAGGCAAATGCCTAGGTTAAGGGCTTTTGTCTACAAAAAGCCCAGCAGGAACTCAGTAGCATATTAGACCACATCCCCTGATATTAGCATATTAGGTCACACACACATTAGCATATTAGGCCACACCATCTGGGATAATCAAGTGCAAACTGAACTGTGACGGTAACTTTTCCAGGCCCTGCAGCAATTCTGGGAGGCTAGCCAGGCCCCAGGGAGGCTGCCTGTGATCCCTGTCTGGCCCTGGGGAGGCTGCGTGGCTGGGCCTCACAATCCTCGCTGGCTAGCCAGGCCCCAAAGAGGCTGCCACATGGCTTGGTTCGGCCCAGCAATTCCCGAGGGCCACACCAAGTGACCTTGAGGGCCGCATACGGCCCTCGGGATGGAGGTTCCCCACCCCTGCTCTACAGTTCCTCATCACTCTGAGCAGCTACTGCTAACAGTCTGGGAACCCTCCAGATACAATGCCATGTGGCCTGGCACGGCTTTACTGGGAAGGCGGTCTTGGCAGAAATCGTCTCCCTCCCTTACTTTCACTTGGGTGGGATTCCAACCTGAGGTTTTTAGCCTATTCCTAGAAGAGTGAAGGAGAAGGAGAATTCTACCTATTCTCCCTACTTGCTGCAGCTGCAGACTGCATGGCAAATGGGGAGTGTCCCCATAGCCTTGGTGCTAGCTGTACAAAAAAGTGGTACAAAAAGTGGTACAAAAAGCTGAAAAGAGAAGGGGAAATTATATCAGTCACTTAAGTGAACTTTTTCTATTAACAAAAGTATTTAGATTTAAAGATTTTTTTTCTCTACAGACTAGCATCGTTTTAAACTGCCTCCTGCAGCAAGAACTGGGTGGGCCCCTGCCAGAAACCTCATAAACACTGAGTGCTTTTAAAAACAACCACCAACCTCTAGAGAAAGCACTGGGGACAACATGAGACACAGGCCAGTTGGCAGGAAAGTGCCTTCAAGTAGGGTCGCCTGTCCCCTGGTTTGGAGCTCCTCCTCCTGCTTTAGGGCTGCCCAAAAGGGATGCTCTTATTCCTCCCAGGGGTGGAATTCTGGCAGGAGCTCCTTTGAATATTAGACCACACACCTCTGATATAGCCAATCCTCCAAGAGCTTACAAGGCTCTTTTTTGTAAGTTTTTGGAGGACTGGCTGCATCAGGGTGTGTGGCCTAATATGCAAAGGAGCTCCTGCTAGAATTCCACCCCTGATTCCTCTCTTCTAGTCTCTATAGAAGGGAAACAAGTTTAAGGGTAGAATGCAGGTCTTTTTTTGAGCAGGAACACACAGGAAAGCAGTTCCAGCTGGCTTGGAGTCAGAGGGTGTGGCCTAAATGAAAATGAGTTCCTGCTGGGCTTTTTCTACAAAAAAAGCCCTGTATGAAACAATGGTGGTGCCAGGGGTGCAGCCTAATATTCAAATAAGTTCCTGCTGGGCTTTTTCTACAACTCCCCCCCCCCCCCCGGTAGAATGTACCCTATGTTTAAAAGCTGACCTGCACAGCCTGTGTGCAGTGCATTGAGTTATTTGATAGCAAAAGGAAGTAGCTTAGATCTCTCCCCATAAGGCCCAAACCGGCCAGCACATCAGCCTGCGCACCGATTCTGTTCAGACTAACTGGTCAGCACCCATTTTCAAATTGTTTGTTTGTGAGTGGCTGAATCAGGTCGGGGGTGGAGGGAGGCAGTGACTTCCAACTTTACGTAGGACCCTGGCTATGCCCATAGAAGCACAGCTTGAGAAAAGCTGCCTCTTGACTCAAGCCGTCCCCTTCTTTAACTGAGCCTCCCAACAATCCTTCAATTAGCTCACCTGTTGTCTGCAGTGCCTTTGCAGGCATACATTCACCCTGTCTTCTGAAGACTGCAGTTTCTGCATTCCGGTTCCATGTCTTGGTTCTAATCTTTAAGGCCCTGAACAGCTAGGGATCAACATACATGTGGGACTGCCTCTCTCCATATGATCCCCAATGGGCCCTACGATGACCATTGACTGGCAATCCCTGGCCCAAAAGACATCCGTCTAGCCCTGGTCCCAACCTACTGGAATGAGCTCCCCGTTGCTACAGTTCTGCAGGGCCTGTAAGGTGGAGCTATTCTGCCGGGCTTTTAGCTGAAAACCAAACAGGCATAAGCCTCATCAACAATACATTTCTTTTATAAAAATGTTGGAATGAAGTCTCAACGTTACTATACAGTAAATCAAAGTCAACCGTCCTGAAATACACAAACAAATCCAGCTTGGAGCAGGTAATCCAAAGGTGCAAAACCTAACAGGTAAGTCTTTCAAGATGTGAAGCAATCACTTTTACATTTATACATAGAGGATACTTTCTGTTCCAATGCTGAAAATATACCAAATTTTACAAATCCATCTTGGATCCAGATAGCAGAAATGAGCAATCCCGGAATACTGTAAAATACTGTAAAAATTTGTAACCATTGGGAAGAGAAGAGAGATAAGAATGTGTGGTGATATTTTTTCCATTTGGAGCATTAAGCTTAGAAAAAGCATACAATGAAATGAGACCTTCATATTCTGGGACTGCTTGTTGCTGCTCTCTGGAACCAACTGATCTCTGCCAGCTGGAGAGCAGATGTAAAAGCAGGAGATCTCCAGGCTCCACCAGGAGGCTGGCAACCCTAGGAAGAATTCGGTGAGTTTATAAAGTCAAGAACAGAATTGTTGAAAGCAGCAAGAAGTCAGGATAAATATCATGTTCCTTCCAGAAAGCAGTATAACCATGACATATTATTGTTTTGTTCACTTGTCTGTCATATGCTGTTTGCTTGTTTTTGTTCTAATTGTTAAATGCTTAAATTAAAATAATTTATCTTAAAGCTTTTGGTTATTTTTGCACTGGAAAGAGGCCTAAAAGCCTACAAGTAATGGGAAGTGGGGGAAAGGTGGGGACTGGAAATGATAATGGCAGTGTATTTAAATTTGAATTTTGAAATGTATTTATTTATTTGTTTGTTTGTTTATTGGATTTATATCTCGCCTTCCCCGCCGAAGCAGGCTCAGGGCGGCTCACAACAATTAAGACTAAAACAATAAAACAATGAATAAACACTGGAGTTTTGACAATTAAGTTGATAATAACAATTATATAGTTTAAAACAATTTAAAACAGTTTTGGTGCTAGTATTAATTTCAATATGTTCAGCAATGTTGGACATCCTCTTGTACTATAATTCAGCTGAAGGCAAGTCGAAATAGTGCTGTTTTACAGGTCTTGTGGAACTGAGCAAGGTCCCGCAAGGCCCTTACTTCTTCTGGAAGTTGGTTCCACCAGTAGGGGGCTGCAATTGAGAAGGCTCTCTCTCTAGTAGACTTCAGTCTCGCCTCCCTTGGCCCAGGGATCGACCATAAGTTCTGCGTCCTGGATCTAAGTACCCTCTGGGAAACATATGAGGAGAGATGATTCCTAATGTAGACAAGTCCTCGGCCATATAGGACTTTAAAGGTAATAACCAGCACCTTGTAGTGAATCTGGAATACTATTGGCAGCCAGTGCAGTTCCCACAGCCTTGACTGTATATGCTTCCCTATAGAGAGACCCAATAACATCCTGGCCACTGCATTCTGCACCAACTGCAGTTTCTGGGTATGAGACAATGGAAGCCCCATGTAGAGGGCATTGCAGTAGTCCAGTCTTGAGGTGACCATTGCATGGATCACAGTTGCCAGGTTGCTACGCTCAAGGAAGGGGACCAACTGTTTTACCCACCTAAAATGGAAGAAGGTGGATTTAGCAGTGGCTGCTATCTGGGCCTCCATTACCAATGTGAGCTCAGTGTGAATGAATGAATTCATTCATTCATTCAATTTATTCCCCACCCTATCCCATGATTGAGCTCACAGCTGCTTACAGAATAAAAAATCACCAGCAACAAAACAGTAAAAACATGATAAGAAACACATCATTCCTCTTCAGAGGAAGAGGTGCGCTTGTGAGAGTGTCCTGACAGTAACATCACAAGAAGAGGTGGGGTTTTGATACAAGGCACTGGAATTAAGCCCCATGGCACAGAATAGTAAAGCTGCAGTCCTAAGTTTTGCTCATGACCTGCGTTCAATCCTGGCAGAAGCTGGGTTCAAGTAGCCGGCTCCAGGTTAGCCTTCCATCTTTCCGAGGTCGGTAAAATGGGTACCCAGCTTGCTGGGGGAAAGTGTAGATGACTGGGGAAGGCAATGGCAAACCACCCCGTAAAAAGTCTGTCATGAAAACGTCGTGAAAGCAACATCTTCACAGAGTTGGAAACGACTGGTGCTTGCACAGGGGACTACCTTTATTTACCTTTACTGGAAAGTGACACCTCTGAAAGCGGTGGAGCCTGGGAAGTGACATTACTTGACCTTTGACCTGGAAGTGACATCACACCACAAAGTGATGTCACATCCTTGCTAAGCACCACCCCCAAAGTCTCCAGGTATTCCCTGAGTCAGACATGGCATCCCTAGTTTATGGTGACCTCATATGGTTTTCAAGGCAAGAAATGAACAGAGGTGGTTTTGTCATTGCCTGCATCTGCATAATAACCCTGGATTTCCTTGGTGGTCACCCACCCAAGTACTAACCAGGGCTGATCCTGCTTGGCTGCTGAGAGCTGATGAGATCGGGCTAGCCTGGGCCTTCCAGTTCACACCACCTACACATAATCCCTGCAGTATTACAAGATTGGCAGCAGAGAAATGACAAAGTATGTTTGCGGGGTAAATTGTCCTAGTTCCTTAAAACTCCTATTTCAAACCTTTCTACTTTTATCTCCACGCACCTGATTTTCCTAGTATGTATACCTTCGCCACAATGAAGGGAGTTTTGCTCACTGTTAATTTCACATGAAGACCAGGGTTCTGTTTCCCAAGAATACTGATTGCAGTCACTGTAACATGGGATTGCCTCATTCACCTTCAAGGAAAAGAAATAAACATTCAAAATTATACATATCAACCACCAAAGAAATTGTCTCCAAAGAAATGATGATCAAGACCACATTTTAAAAGTCCTCACTCTTACTCATATGCATGCTACTGAGAAACATTTTGGATTACGGTCCTTACAAGCAAATATACTGCAGCATTGAATTTCATCATTTCATTATGGTCTATTAAAAATGTGCAGTATACAACAAACTAAAATGAAAACCCCCAAACCTAATATGTATGCAGTGTCTTAGAAAAGGGAAAAATAACAACCGTTCTTTACATAAATCTGAAGAATTCCATTGCAATGTAATTGTTCTGATTGCTCGCACAAAAATTATCAGATGCTTTTTCCCGCAATTACACAACAGACTTCATTTAATCTGTCTATGTTTTACTTCTGACACATTCCTTAGCATACAAATGGTACAGAACTGGTATAAGCAAAGTAGTCACGGATTTTGGTAATTTTGTGAAGGAAGAGGAGTGACTCCATGATGGAAAAGAAAGAGTGCTGGGTTTCCAGCTACAACATTCTATGATAATCCCAACACAAGGACTATGCATTTTTTCACACTACAGCTAAATCACAATCGTATATTCAATTTCCTTCAGCATTTTGAAGTGGAATAGTATCATCTGGATAACATGAAGGAAAATCTATTTGTTCTCATCCCCTTGATTGTGGTTATGTTCACACATCTCATTTGCTAGGAATCTACATGCTCTACTTTTCCAGCCAGTGTACCTCAAATTATGAGTATGTTTAAATACAGCAGTGATATGCCACTTCCATTCAGCTGACTTCTCACAAACTACACTCATGATTCTCTGGTGGCTAAATGTGGGAACTGCAAAGAGAAGAATACAAAAACACTTGTTTATATTTGTTTCAGTTTGTATTTGCAGTGTTTTTGTTCTGAGCTGGAACAAGGAGATGGAGACGATTATAAGGGCCTGCAAAGTCAAATGTACTTTTGCTAAGCAGTTCTGCAAAGCAAAGGTAGGAAGAAATGCATTCCTGCCTGCCAGGTTCTGCCCTAGGGAATTGTAGTCCAGCTGGAGAAATTATTTTTTGGCATGTCTCGTTCTCTGGAGAGTATACACCAAAGGAGGGGGAGCTATCTAGCATGTATGTGTCAGGGAGGAACTGAAATGTATATGCAGGTCCATACTATTTCCCAAAGGGAGTTTTTCTTATAACATGAAAAGCAGCTCTGTGGGCTTCAGGCTGGGCAGGAAGCGGCCCTTGAACCTTAGAAGGTGCTTTTCTCTCTAAAGGCAAAACAGGGACTCATAACCTGAAGACCACTCATTTTCATGCTAAAACAAAGCCCTTGGTAGGAAACAAACACATCATTACATGTGATGTGTAGTTCTTCCCCATAAGTTTTTTAGAGACAATGTTATAGTACTGCTTTTTCAAATTTCTCTGTGTCAAAAAAAAATGTGGGATCTAATTTTTAAAACTGACTTCAAACCAAATATTTTTAACAGCATATAGGGGAATGCAATTAATAATAAGCATTTTTTAGTATCTACTGCTTCGAGTCACATTGTGCTAGATAGCTACAAGCAGGAGGCAAATCATTTGCCAAACGGTTTGGATGCATCTGAACTCGATACATCTGTTTTGCATGATCTCACAGTTTTGCCACAGACACTGGGTGAGATCAGACGAGCCAGCTGCCGTAGCAGCCTCTTGACTTTTAAAAAGCCGATACAGTTAGAGATGTGCCACAGTGATCAGATGGCACCTGCCCAGCTGCCAGCAGTCACAGGCCACACCCACACAGAGTGGCGTGATCACACCGCTCCTGTGCTTGCGTGGCATGCCCAGGCCAATCACACAGTCACAGGAGCACCACAAGCACTTTGCCACTGTTGACTCTGTTGTAGAGACATTCTAGCCCGAGGGAAGGATGAGTGCGTTGCAGGGGACAGAAGTGTGCCTGTTAAATCCAGAGATGGGTGGCTGCTATGGATGGCCAAAATATGTCTGATCACACTCACTGTCCTACCCATCTGCCGCCTCTTCCTCCTCCAGTGTTTATACGGTGCACAGTAAAAGAGTTTTTTAAAAACTGAGACTTCCTACTTAGGTGGCTCTGTGTGACTCTGGTATGTGCCCATGAAACCAGTTAATCTTGCGATCAGTTCTTTCAAACACTTTTCAAATTAATGCTGCTGACTGTGCAGTCACAAAAAAGCTGGCAATACAATCTGCACTGCTCATTTAAGGGATGAGAGGATGGACTGTGAGTGATTCCATGTTTTGCAAGTTCAACCCTTTAATGACCTGACCATCATACTGAGGGTTATGTGACTCTGTCCAGTCAGTCAAAAAGGTTCAGTTTGTAAACTGTGCAAAAACAGTTTTAAGTGCACTTTCACACCACACTTCCCAACATGGAGTTGGAAACACACATTCACTGAGATACTGTGTAATTTTACACTAATTTTCATTACAAAGTTAGAAGCAGCTCCCTTTGGCCTTTTAGCCCACATTCTTTAGCACTAGCCATCTGTTATCTGCCCTAGATTCAATGCTGTTGGGAAGCGGATTCATTCCCTGCTTCACCACAACATCCTTATACATTTGTATATTTCCTGGCATCTGCCTGACTTTTCTGTCATCTTTCTCAGACCTGATATCTTCCGGTGTTTTGGGGGAAATCACAAAAAGCCTGGATGGATATTGTGTGGGTGAGAAGATTCATATTTCCTCATGCAAACCGCAGCCATTTTTCCTGATGCTGTCCTTACGGCAGTTATTTCTTCCTCCTTCTACCAGGGGGCTTTTCATTTTTTAAAAACAATTCTGTACTAGCATATAGTTGTATCACTATGCCAACGTAACAATAGGTGTAGCAGCTTGACTGAATGCTCACTTTTAAAAAGCAAGTTTCTATTTCCTTTGCGGACAGATAAGGAGAAATACGTATCTTTGCAATGGAAGGAGGAAGTAAACCCTGAATTCACAGAACCTGCTGCATGTATTCTTACAACGTTATATCAATACTAGGAATAAGGCCAGTTATGAAAATAAATACAGCTAGCTCTAGAAAGAGGCTCTGGGTGAACGCCCCGGCCTTCTGCACTCAGGGTCAATTTGATGCGGCGTCAATGATCATACAGACATTGAAGCTAAGCATTTGCTTCATCTGCAGTGCATTGTTACCAATTTTTCCTTTCGTATTCAGCCTTGTAGCACTTAGCATCAGCGTGTGCTTGTGGCATGATCTGGGTTTTTTTGGCCCAGCATGGTTACGTTATGTTATACCATAGAGTATGCACCTCAACGCAGTCATTTTCTGTAGGGGAAGTGATCTGACTTAAGTTTTCCATCTCCTCCCCCCTCCCTGCAGCATCTACCTAGGAAAATGACAGTCTTTCTCCACAATGGGGACCAAAGCAGGAGGGAAGCAAACTCAGCAAGGCATAGTGACACATAGGCCAGCCCGTAAAGCAGCCATTTTCTCCAGGGAAAGTGATCACTGCTATCTTGAGAGCAGCTGAAATTCTGAATGATCTCCAGTCCTCACCTGGAGACTAGCAACAGCGGTTCCCCAGGAGGAAATGACTGGTTTGGAGGGTAGAGTTTATGGCATTATAAACCACTGCCTACCAGCTATATATAGCCCTGCTCACTCTACCTGATTCCTCGTCTGATGAAGTGTGTTTGGAGCACACGGAAGCTTATGTTCTGAATAAAACTTTGTTGGTCTTAAAGGTACACTTGACTCCTACTTTGTTCTAATTCTTCAGTGAGTTAGCTTAGCCTGTACTTTGTCCCTCAATATCAAAGTAAAACTTATGTGTCCATTATCAGCTAAGTTTTTAGTTTAGTTTATTTACAATTTATATCCCGCCCTTCCCACCAAAGTGGCTCAGGGCAGCTTACAGCATATAAAATCTAACATAAAAATATTAAATTTAAACATTTTACACAGTTAAAACATTAAAAAAAAGCACAACAGCAGTCTAATAAAACTACACTAAGCAAGACCCATGAGGTCTTCACCTTCTGAACTGCTCCTTTTCTCCTGACAACATGTCATACAATGAAACAACAGCTGACAGAGATGATGTGCCTATAAGCAGGCACCACATAAATTGACCTCAAACACTATGACTGAATGAAGCACAATATCCGTTCAAGGCAAAAGTGTATACAGTGTTCTCATGGTCATGACAACACTTAACAGCTGTGAAATATACAGTAGGTCTGTTATTGATGACAAATGGGAAAACTTGACTTAAGGTAAAGACAACGTAACACTTGCAGTATGGAAGTATTCTGAGCACACATTTGCTGCTCTCTGCCTGGCAGAGTAAAGGAGTGAACTGCACATAGAGCAGGCTGCAGGACTATATGAGCGGAAGAGAAAATATGTGGCACCAGTGACATGCCACATACAAGCAAGGAGAGTAAGACAACTAGGCTGTATTCAGACAGGTGATATGGGCCGACACAGCCACTCCCATCTCCAGATTAAAATGGTACATTTACATGTTCACATCTGGGCCCCTTAACACACTTGCCCTTATCTTGCCTCCCGATGCCTCTCTGCTGCTTCAAAAAGCCACTTCCCAATGGCAAATCATTGGAGTGCTTCCATGGCGCATTTCTGGGCTATCTGAATGGCTGGGGTGCACCATGGAAGCGCCCTGCAAGCACACAAGCGGTGTGACCACCCTCCAGAGTGCATGCAGCTCATACCTCTCTTGGTGGCTGGGCATGCACTGTCTGCTCACAGCAGGGCACCTCAAACTGAGATGGCTTTTTTTTAAGTTGAGAGGCTGCTACCACAAGCTGCCAGTCTGAATGCAGCCCTGGAGACTCTTTCTTTTTTGCCGTCTGACTCAAGGAATCTGTGGAGTCTCATTCATTTGCCACTCTTCAGGCAAACAATTCTAGTTAATGCTAAGTTGTTTGCCCACAAAAATAATCATCTAGGATTTAAACCTGTATGGAAATAGTAGATGTATCGTTTATAACTCAGTCAGCCAGCATGACATAGTGGTTAGAGTATCAGACTATGATCTGGGAGTCTGAGGTTTGCATTCCCACTCTGCCATGGAAGCTTGCTGGGTGATCTTGGGCAAGTCATTCTCTGTCAGCCTGACCTATCTTTCAGGGTGGTTATTGTGGAGATGCTGCTGCTAAAGTGATGCACACATTATGTCAACAAATTTGGAAAACGCAACAGTGGGCACAGGATTGGAAAAGGTTAGTTTATATTCCAATCTCAAAAAAGGGTAATGCCAAGGAATGTTCAAACTCTTGCACCATTGCACTCATTTCACATGCCAGCAAGATCATGTTAAAGATCCTACAAGCTAGGCTTCAGCAGTATGTAGATTGGGAACTACCAGAAGTTCAAGCTGAGTTTTGGAGAGGTAGAGGAACTAGAGATCAAATTGCCAACATTTGATGGATTATGGAGAAAGCACAGAAATAGACATCAGAAAAATGTCTAGACATCAGAAAAATGACATAGACATCAGAAAAATGTCTATTTCTGTTACATTGACTATGCTAAAGCCTTTGATTGTGTGGATCACAACAAACTGTGGCAAGTCCTTAAAGAGATGGGAGTACCAGACCACCTCACATGTCTCCTGAGAAACCTGTATAAGGGTCAAGAAGCAATCGTCAGAACAGGATATGGAACAACTGATTGGTTTAGAACTGGAAAAGGAGTTCGACAAGGATGTATATTGTCACCCTGCTTATTTAATGTATATGCAGAGTACATCATGCGGAATGCTGGCCTGGATGAAGCAGAAAGTGGAATTAAGATTGCCGGGAAAAACATCAACAACCTCAGATATGCAGATGATACTACTCTATTGGCAGAAAGTGAGGAGGACCTAAAAAACCTCTTTTTTAGGGTGAAAGAGGAGAGCACAAAAGTAGGCTTGAAACTCAATATTAAAAAAACTAAGATCATGGCATCCGGCCCCATCATACCTTGGCAAATAGAAGGGGAAGAAATGGAAATAGTGACAGACTTCACATTTCTGGGATTCAAGATCACTGCAAATGGTGACTGTAGCCATGAAATTAAAAGATGTTTGCTCTTTGAGAGGACAGCTATGGTGAACCTGGGCAGTATAATAAAAAGTAGAGACATCACCCTGCCAACAAAAGTTCGTATAGTCATAGCGATGGTATTCCCAATAGTAATGTATAGCTGTGAGAGCTGGACCATAAGGAAGGCCGAGCGCAGGAGAATAGATGCTTTTGAGCTGTGGTGCTGGAGAAGAATCTTGAGAGTCCCTTGGACTGCAAGAAGATCCAATCAGTCAGTCCTAAGGGAAATCAACCCAGACTGTTCCCTGGAAGGTCAGAAGCTGAAGCTCAAATACTTTGGCCACCAAATGAGAAGGGAGCACTCACTGGTGAAGATTCTGATGCTGGGAAAGACAGAAGGCAAAAGAAGAAGGGGACGGCAAAAGATGAGATGGCTGGACAGCATTACTGATGTAACAAGCACAACTTTGAGCAGACTTTGGAGGATGGTGGAAGGCAGGAGGGTCTGGCGTGACTTTGTCCATGGAGTTGCAAAGAGTCGGACTCGACTGTGCGCCTGAACAACAAAAATTGTGGAGAGACTGTAAGCCACTTTGTGTCCCCAAGTGGGAGAAAAGTGGGATATAAATATCTAAATCAATCAATAAAAATCTGGTTGGATGAGGTTGCAGGCCGTGTGCTAGGACCTTTTCCCATGTATGCAGCCCAGAAATCAGCAGATTGAGCGTAATCCTGATACTCCATTTTACTCCCAAGGCAACATCTCAGACAAGAGTATGCACCTAAAGGAATTCTGTTAGTGTATCACTTACCAGAAGCCTTACATAGACTTCTTAGCTGAGCTCACCAAGGTGATCTTACAGGTAGGTTTGAAGACTTCTAAACTACTTCTGGTAAATTTCATGCCAAAGCCTCCCCATTGAGTGCAACTCAGAATTTCATGGCTGTCATGAAAACTCTGGTGCTCTTCCAACAGATGTGTCCTGTGGCTACGCTTTGGTATTCTGTTTAGGAAGGAGATCTGTGGTTGAGTACAATACTCATAGAGCAGTAATAATAATTACCTACTGAGGTTTGAATTTTCTGTTACTCTCAACTTCAGCAGGAGTGGGAAGTCTTTTAAAATGGTTTGTCCTCAAGGCCCACAGGAATCCCAGAATGCACTAAAGAATTCTTAGACAAACTCAGGAAATTGATCTTAATAGTTGACACAGCCTTTCCCCTACCAAAGAAATGAGCTGGCTCCTTTGTTTTCCAAGGAACTGCTGAAAGTGAATAGAGAGGGATGATAACTTAATCATAGCTGGTGAAAAATCCAGAATGAGATTGATTGAAAGGGCTTAGATCCAGCTGAAGTACTATTCTGTACTAATATTGCTGGTGAAGAAATTTTACTTCTTCGCTTTCACTGCATATGCTAAGTGCGGTCTAGCAAATTTTATTTATTACATTTGTATCCTGCTTTTGAACCAGAATC
This sequence comes from Heteronotia binoei, assembly GCF_032191835.1. Classification (NCBI taxonomy): domain Eukaryota; kingdom Metazoa; phylum Chordata; class Lepidosauria; order Squamata; family Gekkonidae; genus Heteronotia; species Heteronotia binoei. The sequence continues at coordinate 4,028,386 of NC_083238.1, read as the reverse complement.
CCCAAGGAGGCTCATAACATTTTTTTAAAAAAAACTTGCTATACAACCCCCTCCCTTACTGCAAATCAAAGTGAACCATCATCAGCCAATAGCAAATTTAACAGGTAGATAAAATGCTTTCACTTGCACTTATTTGGTATAGACCCGAGTTGCATGGATGCATTTCAGTGGGTTGTACTTGAGGATGCCAACAAATTGCTTGGTGAGATTTGTACTTCTAAGTGCCTCTCTATTCCTGTACTTCTTGGAGAGCCAGTTTGGTGTAGTTGTTTAGAGCAAAGAATCTAATCTGGAAGAACTTTTGATTCCCCACTCCTACACATGCAGCTGCTGGTGTGACCGTGGGTCAGCTACAAGTTCTCTCAGAGCTGTTCTCTCGTGAGCAGTTCTGGAAAGAGCTCTCTCAACCCCACCTATCTCACAGGGTCTTTGTTTTAGGAAGGAAAGGAGAGTGTAAACTGCTCTGGGTCTCCAAGCGAAGGGCAGGGTATAAATCCAGTCTCCTCCTCCTGTCTGCTTGTAATTACCTACAGAGCTTTGGTTAATCTGCATACTTAGTGACAATAAATCTCTTCAAGCAGGATATTTACCATCTGCCCTGAATATGGCAGTGGTTGGATCCTTCACTGGATCTTGTAGACACACAGGTGTCCTTGCCCCAAGTCCAGTGTGCTATTTGTTACATTTGATATGTGCCCAATTAAGATGTATTCATGGACGACAGCTTCTTCAGATGAGCACTGTTCCAACAAAACAGACAAATCAAATCATGCAGCTGGATAAGAGCCAAGATCCAGACACGGGTGTGTGCATACTCTATGGAACTTCTCATCCTCCCCCGCCCCACAATTTGTTCTCCCACAAGATGCCACCAGAATCCATAAACCGCTCTTTAGACTTCCTGAAGTAAAAAAAAGAAAAAGAAAAAAAAACCCTCCAGCTTAGGTGGTATTGAAGCTGAAATTTTTACTTATAGGTATGCTGTATTTTCACCTTTCCCACAGTTTTCATGCTTAAAAATTGCAATATAAAGTCCCTTATGGAAATATACAAACACAAATGAGGGGCCCACAAAGACTTGCAGGGGGCATTTCATTTCCCCCAAGTACTTTTGATCTGTCCCCACATCTTCAACTGTATTTATTCATTAATTTATTATTTCTTTTCATTTCATTTACACTTCAACTTTCTCCACAAAGGAGACTAAGGCAGTTTACATCATTCTTCTCTTCTCTGCTTTATCTTCACAACAACACTGCGAGGTAGATTAGGCTGAAAATGTGTAACTGACCCAGGATCACACAGCGAGCTTCCATGACAAAATCTTGACCCATACTTGGGTCTTCCAGATCCTAGTCTGAAATCCTAACTGCTATACCACATCGGCTTTCAAGGGTTGTGGCTGTTGAACGGCGGCAAGAAACCAGTCCGAGGCGAGTCAAGAAGGTTCCATGGTATCAAGTTACCAAATGGTTGTTGCCAAATGTGGCCCCAATGAATCCTCCCCTCGAAGGCAAAACAGCACTGGAAGGATTCCATTCCGCTCCCCCCACATTTCACTGAGATATATTGATAATACTGCATGAAGCGGTATATTATTGATTCCAACCACTGGTCCATTCAGCCTAGTGTTCATCTCTCCTAGCCTGTGACAGCTGAAATAATTCAGAATGGGAGAACAAGGGACTGAACTTGGGATCTTTTTCATTTAAAGCAAGTGCTCCACCACTGCACTGCGTCCCTCTCACCACAGCTTAGAGGATGTCAGCAAATATGAAGTAAGAATTTCAGGGATGCTGCCCATTATTTCTCTCTACAGAATCATAACAAAAAAGTATACTGCCATTTCTGTAATAAGACAAGTCATTACAGCTTTAATGACAGTGTTATCCACTGCAGCAGCACTAATAATTATTATAAGAAACTCTGAGATATTCACTAGAAGCAAGTTATCAGAGATACAGAATCAACCATATGGAAATTCAATAAGGGATAGGTTTGTAAATTGGGCCAGATTCCAGAGTTCCCACTCAGTCTTACCCTCCTGGGGCATATTTGCATTGTGGCTTCCTGCACTCACAGTTGAATTGAATGCTTTAGCACTAAATCAAACAAGCGGGGAATGGGAAAAGCAGGCACCAGTGGACTGTGGGAGCAGGATGTCCATTAGATAATCTGTTCCAACCTGATCATGCAGAGGCATCTCTAGACTCGTAAAAAAACAATTCATTTACAAACCCAGACAGTATGGGGGTTTTTTTACAGTACATCATTAATACTAAGACAAAATAGACAGCACTCCCTTGGGCTGGAAGTGCATTTACATTAGTACAGTGTGGTGTCTTTCTGGCTGCTTGGAAACATATTTTTACACAACCTCAACTCCATTCCTTTTTATTGCTTCCCCTGTCATCAAGGTGAGAAGAGACGAGCCAAGTTGATTTGGCCCAGTAAGTACTGCCTATACAAGCACCATAAGAAAGAACAACTTCCTCTCACCCCCCCCCCCCAACGCCTCATTGTCTAGAATGAAAGGATTAAACTTGTTTTGTAAGATAATGTCCAAAATAACCCCAACTTTTACTTTCTAAGTACTTCCAAAGTAAAGCAGCATTTGTGACCAAGCTTTATTCATAGTTCAGCTTCCCCTCACTTATTCACTTAGATTCATCACATCCATTTATTGTTGTTAATGATGACTGCTTGCCTGGCATCTGAGTCAGCAAATATTCACACTACGTTGCTGACACCTTGGCTTCTATGCATCATTTGTTCTAACAGCTCAGCTTCTATTGCTATCACTATTAATTGAGGTGCAACTTTATGTATGCCTCAAGTCGATTTTATGGTTAGAAAAATGCTCATTATTATGATGTGAGTGGGGAAGCCTTGCACACTGCAGGGACTCCTGGGAGGGGAAACACATCGCAACACATTCTGTGCGCACTGATCCACTGTCCCAATCCCACAGGTTTCCCTTATACTCAAACATCTGTCTAGCACACTGTTTTATCTTTCCTCTTACTCATGAATCTCAATGAGTCGCTTTTATAGGAGACAAGGGGAGCAAGCTTGCACTCTGCCCCCAGTGATTGCTAGAAATCAGAATTATGCCTGATCCCATTAACGTAGCTCCCCAGGTTTTGTTTCTTGGCCTTTCTGGGAGTACAACTTTAGGAAGTGGCTCATGTAATTTTCAACAGCTATGAAGGATATTTGTGTTCATCTCTAGTTTTTGAAGCCCACGGAGAGGGGAGAGGTCTTCTAACGTGGTCTCTTTTGTCAAGGAAAAGCATCCACTTCTGAATACTCAATAGCAGCCGTATTTATCTTTATTATATACACAGCAAATCGTATATATCAGAATATCAAAAGAAATTCAAAATACTGCTCAGCTTCTGTTTTAAACACTGCTAAGTGCAAGGGACTATTTTATATTGGCATGTTGTATAAACACGGAAGCTTTCTATAGAACACACAGGAAACTTCAAAGAATGACAGCTGGATCTTACTACAAATTGCAACACTTAATGGAAGGAGTTGGGATGGTTTCCTTGTCCACCTGTTTTCATAAGCCCATCTCCCCCTTTCTTTCCTTTAACTCAATGTCATTTTCCTGTAGCCTCTCATTCCTCACTTCTGTCTTCATCAGTCTTGCATTCCATTTCTGTTGCCCACTCCTGATTTTGTTTGAACGAGTTTCATTGTATTCTGCCACTCTTCATTTCCTCTTTTACTCCTGTTGGAAATAAAAGTTAACTTCTTTGCTTTTCAACCATACAATCTTGGGGCCCTCCTCATCTGTACTTGGCTTCCTGTGCCATGGCTGAGGCCTGTTAGCAATGTTGCTTAGAATTCAACTCCTGTTGGATTCCAAAATCCTCACCTTCCTTTCTCACATTATTCTTATGCAGCTCCAGGGCTTTTTTTGTAGAAAAGGCCCAGCAGGAGCTCATTTGCATATTAGGCCACACCCCTGACATCACCATTGTTTTGCACAGGGCTATTTTTATAGAAAAAATGCAGCAGGAACTTATTTGCATATTAGGCCACACACACCTGGACAGCAAGCCAGTAAGAACGGCATTCCTGTGTGTTCCCGCTCAGAAAAAGCCCTGTGCGGCTCTACATGTCCTACTGAACTCTCACTCAGACCAGTGAAGTTTCTCACTAACCTGCCTTTATGGAGTTTCTCTCCAGCTGCAGGCCAAAACTATACACGATATAGGAGATGCACAATCAGGATTTCCTAGGACTGTTTTTAAATTAAAAGCAATCATGCAGGGATGCAATCTAGATTGAGGGAATCAAACTGTGGAAGGGGAAGTTTCACCTGAGTTCCTGCACCATTTTCCTAGAGTAAAATTTGTTGCCTTATATACAGTTGCTTTGTGCCTTCATCAGGAAAAAGTCAGAGGAAAAGCTTGTCACAATCATGGCAGGGACTTTCCTCCTTTATTAAGAACAAGTTATTTATTTATAATGTACATGCTGCTTTATCACAGTGGTCTAAGCAACTTGAAAAAATTAAAAAGACATAAAATCATGACAAGAAACATCAAACATCACAAGATCCTTGAGGGCAGGTTTGGGGTTGATTTGGGATGTTTCTGTTGGATAAGCAGTTGGCAGTAATGGCTGGGGTGCCTTTCGGTAGCTTTGGCTGGTGAGCCAGCTGCAGCTCTTCTGGGGCAGAAAAAAATCTGGCCACTGTGTTATGTGCCCTGGTAACATCTAGATTATATTATTGCAATGTGCCCTTTAAGATCATCTGGAGCTGTGGCTGGTACAGAATGCTATGGCCAAACTGTTGATGGGAGGGTTGTAGAGCATAAGGACCATAACACTGCAGGTTTGTTTCATTTGCATTGGCTTCTAATCTGTTTTTAGGCTTAATTCAAATTACTGATATTGACCTTAAAAGCCCTATACAGCATGGGACCAACATACCTTAAAGACCACCTTGCTTTTTTGGCAACACTTATGAACCTACCAGTTCACCCTGGTATCTTTGGAGGCCCTGTTTCAGTTATCTCCGCCATCTGAAGTTAGACAGATAGTGACCCAAGAAAGTGCTTTCTTAGTCATTGCACCTTGGGGAACACCCTACCCAAGGTTTGTCTGTCTCCCTCTATCGGTGTCTTCTGTCAGCAGGTGAAGATTTTTTTTAGCAAGTATGGGCAATACCTACAGGACCTATGTATTCAACTCTAAAGTTGTAACACAGATGCCTACAGAACTCTAGTATGGATAGAGGCTTACCAGGAACCCCTAGATTATTGCTTAATAAAATCTCTACAGAAGATTGCTGGGATTCCAGGTTGTGTAGCACTAACTATGCTGCACTTCAAACCTGGAGTTCACTCTTTGGAAGCATGAGCCTCGGCTGCTGAGTTTCACATGTGGTTAAAAGTAATCTTTTTTGATAAAATTGATTATGTCCTTGGATACAATTGATTTGACTCTAAGCTCCTCTTTTGGGGAACTCAGATTGAAGACCTGAGGTCATTAGGGATGGAAGTGGCCCAATGTTGATTTTGAGCCATTTGTATGAACTAGATTCGGTGAGCACTTGTGACAGAGCACATATAGTTTGCTTCCCACTTTATTTAGGGTTGTCATATCCAAGGGTGTTTCCTGAATATTTAAAATATTTAACTGTTCCACGATACAGAAAAGCATTTATGTCAGCTAGATTAAATGTGATAACTTCTCTGATAATGGATGGTTGCTATAAGAAGCTTCCTTATTCAAACATTTTATGTGTGTCAGTTGGGGCAAATTGATACATTGGAGCATTGTCTTTTGGAATGTGTGTTTCACTCGGATATAAGAGAATTATGGATATTGCTGCTTTTTCAAGGAGGGCAAATATACTTACTGGAGAGAAACCAAGAATACTTCTAGCAGGTATTGAACACAAGGTCACTTTGGCTATTGCACAGATTTTCCCCAAGCAGTAGCAAGATATAGCAGTTTGACTAAATAATTCAGAGTCTGGAGTTGGGGCTGTTTAGGGCTGTTTTTAACTTTATTAGTGTGATACTGCTCAAGGCCATTGGATCAAATCAGTAGTTTCATTTAAGTAAGTATACCTCCAATAATCATTATTGGTCCTCTTCCCTAGATCTGGTGTTGTTTGCTTATGTATTTTTATCAAATTATTTTACATTTCCAATGCTATAAATTGTTCAAATGTTTTAATATTTTTTGTGTGCCACCTTGGGGACTCAGACTGGGTGAAAAGGTGGCATAGAATTGTTTTCAAATAAATAATAAAGAGATCCTAACAACAAATACAGTCAACAGCAACATTCTAAGTTCTGTTTTCAGAGTGGTGAAATATAAAGAAAAATCTTAATATGTGAATGCCCTTTGAAAAAGAACACAGTTGCACAGCTTCCAGAATCGAAAGAGGAGGGATGCCTTTGGATCTCCTCAGGCAGACTGTTCCACAGAGTCAGCACAACCAGAGAGAATGCCCGTTTCAGTGAAGAAGCACTGAAGCGGCCTAGATGAAAGAAGCAACCATTCCAAGGACTACAGCTGGCCATTCGGATAATGCCGATCCCTTTAGGGATCAAAGCACCATAACCTTGAACTGAACCCAGGAACACAGGTGACCAGTGCAGCTGCTCAAAAAGTGAATATCACATTTGCCTGACAACCAGGACTTGTCAATGGCCATGTGGCTGCATTTTATATCAATTGTAGTATCTGGGATACCTTAAGAGCTGCCTTCATTGAGTGAAGCATGGATTAGCATGGCCGGGTTGGCTGAATTGAGAAGTAAGGATGGACATGAATGGGTGCACAAAGTAAATTTGTGCCAAATTTGTGCCTATCTGGAAAGCATTGTTTTTCTGAGCACATGCTCCCTGAACATTGCCTGAACTTCGGGGGTGGTTTCGGCAGTCCAGGAAAAAGAAACATTTTCCAGACAAACTTAGTGTCAACAGAGCAAACCCCCAGACAATGGTGGGGGTGGAATTCCTTCCAGTCTTGGAAACATTGGTAGGGACCCTCCAAAGCTTGACACGCGTGGCTGGCTGCCAATTACAGAGCTCCTATTTATTTCTATAGGGTCTAAAAGCCATATAAGTCCAATGTGCAGCCCAGCCCTCCTTTGCTAGGTTTCACAGCAAGTTGGAGAGGCTTGGGATTAGAGAGAGATAGGAAGACATTGATCAACTTTGCTAGGCAGGGGATTACTCTTTGCTTTGTCATGGCTCCCAGCCTTTCTGCTCAAGTTTAATACTAGGACTTCATTACTGGATTGGTTCCTCTGAAAAAAGTTTGCATTTCTACACACTCTCTCTTTTATTGATGACAATGGAGTCTTGACATAGTTACTTACAGAGAACAAGCTTGATCAAGGGTTACCTACCATTTGCAGACTGATACAGAGAGCATGTTAATTACATGGCTATCTGAGAAGACCTTGATCCTCAAAGGGACAGATAACATGCTTTATAGAAACAACTACTAAGCTTCATGAGCTAAACAAGTTTTGATGGCTTCCTCCTGGGAAAAGTCATGTTCAGAATACAGGGTGCTTTTAAATAATTAAGATCAATTGGGGAAGATGAGTCATAGTTACAGCTTTCAGAAGTTGTTGCTTATGTACTCCAAGGTGGCATCCAGGATTCAAAATGGAACCTGAAAGAGATGTGCTTATATACCTAGTTGCAAGACAATCAAGCTTCCCATTCCACCTGCAGGTTATGTTCATGTTCATGTGCAAAAATTTCTGCTACATGTGATGGCACTCAGATGAGCTCACTTTGTCTGGGGGGCACTTCTATATACAGGGATGCACTCAGAATGGTGAGATTACTAGAAAAGTCTTTGCCACATATTTGTTATTAATAATTTGTGGCTAAAGGAGAAACATCAGCCTTGTTTTTCCATTTATTCTTAGCTGTTTTACTCAAAAATTCTACTCTGGGAACTTAACTGTCTGACATTTCTGCTCTCATCAACTGGAACCATTAGCACTCAGAACTTCTGAAAATAGAACAATGACTCAATATATTGGTGACTATCAAGATGCCTGTCGTTTGAGAAAAATATTAACTCTAATTTTCCTTAAACCAATATCTCTGCTTTCAAGCCTGTAAATCTTGATATTCCTCACAAAAAAGTCAATATGTTCTTATGTTAGAAGTAACTGACAGAATCAAATGGTCAGCACAGGAACTCTGAAGAAAGCTTTTATACCAGTTCTATCAAAATGGGGATAAATTAATACTTGGCCATTCCTTCAAAGATGAATGTGGCTGTGCGAATTAAAGTACCAAAAGGAAAGAAATGGAGAGACTGTAAAATACAACTTGTACAAAATAATCAAGTTCTTTAGAAGAACTAGCTGACATGCTTTGATTTACTGAGGCATGGGTGGCAAAAAAGGTATGAACTTAGACATTAAACACTGCTACTGAGATACTCCAGTTTTCACTTGGTATGATTTGTTCTATCTGTTTTACTCTTTTCCCAAGGAGTCCAGAGTTCATGATCAGACAGCTGTTAGCATGAATCGGTTCTGTAATGGCTTACTCTTTTTGTTACAGTCCGTGAAGAGCCCTGGTGGTTTTTTAAAAATCTGAGTTCATGATCAGACAGCCATTAGTGTGAATCAGTTCTGTAATGGCTTACTCTTTTTGTTACACTGGCAGTCCATGAAGAACCCTGGTGATTTTTTTAAAAAAATGAACTTTGGTCAACATAGCTCTTACATTCACCCTTGCACAGCTAGGACTACAGAAAATTAATAGAGACAGCTGTTTTGATATTCTCTGATTTCAGTAGGTGCTGGCTCCCCTTGAGCAAAGAGGGGGCAGAGAGCTGAAGAAATAAATCCCAAATCACCAATACAAGATCATTGCTTTGTACCTACTCAGAGACAGTAACTCTGCACTGTTAATAGTTATCCAGCCTTTGAGAATAATATTTTGACTGCCCTACCTTTTTAAAAAGCTAGACAGGAAATATTTCACTGCAACTGACACCCACTTTGTATTGCCATGATATTTATTTTCAATTTAGCCTTCACTAATCAATTTATTGGCTTAATTAATCAAAGCACGTGTTCCAGAGTAAGTCCTCACAAGTCCTCTATAATAACAGGTTTGTGCATGTATTTCCTTCACTCTCAAACTACAGCATCACTTGTGAGAAATGCTACAGATTTCTACCTGATTTTTAACTGGACTTTTAGTAGTTACTTATAGAAGATCCATACCATGTGGATTATTACACTACTGTATTGACTTAACCTTTGGTTCTTCCACATCAGAGAAGAAAATCTAGGAGGTCGTTATGAGAGTTTCCCAACTGGTCAATCCAACAATTCAGAATTAAACCAGAATTTACAGTGTCATCCTAAACAAAGTTCATTAGTTGATGCATTTATTTCACCACATTTTTATCCTGCTCTTTCTCCAAGGAGCTCAGGGCAACATAAATTGGTCTTCCCTCCTCCATTTAATCCTAACAACAACCCTGTCAGATAGGTTAAGCTAACAGAGTATGACTGTCTCAAGGTCACTGAGCAAGGTTTCATGGCAGAATGGGGATTCTAGAACCTAGTTCAATACTTTAACCAGTACACTTAGAAACACTGCATTCTGCTTAAAATGGCACTGTCATCGAAGCATTTCATACACTGGGCTACCTGTTCCAGCCCTGTATTTCCATCAAATGTACAGGTAAGTAAAACAGACCAGTCCAAGCAAAGAGATCTTTAGAGGGTGGAATATTAAAACCTTTTGCAGGCATGTGCCATGAACTGCTACAAACCAGTTCTTGGAAAGACCTCTACCATAAACCCCCTTTACATGTACAGAAGCCCTGCACTATTTCTTAATTTTCAAGTTGGTTAAAGATATCAGGTTTCACAGTGTTCTGTGAATGGTGGTGGCTATTGCTGACCTATGATTGTAATAAATTAAATAAAATTAATTGTGAAAATGGATATAGTGAGTGTCAGATATATATATATATATATATATATATATATATATATATATATATATATATATATATATATATATATATACACACACCCTACCACTGACTCTTCCAGCACCACATACATAAAAGATAATATGGAAGCCAAGTTTTCCTGTAGGTAGGAACTCCAATAATCTACTCAGTACTTTCAGGATGGACTGTGATGCAAATCAAGTCTAATCATTCAGTAAATAGCCCAGTCCCGGTGAACCCTAAATTATATTACGTGTTGCACAGATGCTGAATTTAGCCATTTCCCCATGCTGCAGTTAATTTTTTTAAAGTGAGGGGTATAATATATTCACCCTGACCTGGGAGGTCCAGGCTAGCCCCGTCTCTTTGGATATTGGCAGCTAAGCCTGAGTCAGTCCTTCGATGGGGGTTGCTACACAGAGGCAGGAAACAGAAACACCCCCCCCCCCCCCGTCTGTCTCCCGCCTTGGAAACCCTGCGGGATTGCCATAAGTCAGCTGCGACTTGACGGCACTTTATGAACAAGTCATGCATTCATGTTCCCTCACTGGGTGACATAAAATGATAAACAGCAAGATATTTTTAAAAATACCACTTAGGTTTTTAGGAGAAGAAAGAAGATGAACTATAATAACTGGGTGGGATTTTATAAAGTATAAGAAATGTGCGTGTTTATATCTTTGCAAAATGATATATATATTTCCTTTTTTATTAAGATTCTTTTAAATTTAAAGATACCTTTTGATGTTAGAATTTTAGGTAATTGGCACCGGCAGAAGTCAAGATTTGGGGGGAGGGGAGGAGGGGAAAGTGTAATGTATGGGGAATGTAGTAAGTGTTTATTAATATTTTATTAGTATTGGTAAAATTGTTTAACTGCAATACTTGGTACACTGGGAAGGAGAGGGGTGTTTGTGTGTTTTAATCATAAATGCTTACAGAAGACCAAGTGGCAGATATGGCTATACAAACTCTGACAGGACAGGGGCAAGAAAACTCCAGCAGTTTCTCAATATGCCTAGACAGGATTCATTTTTTAAAAAAAATCTCTTGCACAGACCTATAGGTTTGAAACATGGAAAGGCACTTAAAAGAAGTTAATAAGGTTATTTAAATCATGAAACATTTAGCGGACAAAATCCATTAAATCTTACAATTTACCCTGTAGGAATTCAGAATTTTCACCTAAGATAAGCTTATCTAGTTTGTATGTTGAAAGGGAGACATACAAATTAAGTCACATATCTAAGCAGGGAACAGTGCTATATGAACATATGAGGTGGCCTATCATTGGTTGACTTAGGCTGCAATCCTAAGAACATTGTCCTGAAGAAAGCGCTATTAAATAAAACAGGACTTCGAAGTAGAGCTGCTTATGATCACATGCCTAACCTAATTTGAATGGCAGAGGAATACAAGCTCTAAAGCAGATGCCTTTTCTTGTTCTACTGTTCAAGAGTCTTTAACTTGAAAAGCTGGGATTGAATTAAAAATACTTCCCATATGTGGTGAATCACAAAATTATTGTGCCTTCACCTAAGTTTTGCATAGCTCCTGGCTATAAAAGCCGAAGGACTGAACTCCTCCAGTACTTGTTTCTTCATCCTGGCTAGAAATTCTGCTGTGCATTGCTTAAGTATTATAATGAGGAAAAATCACTTTGAACAAGCTTCATTTTAAAAGTCTGGGATGAAATAGGTGGGATACACAAAGCAAAGAAACATCACACATAAACCTACATTATTGCTTTGTTTTGTTCCTATTGTCACCAATGTTGTTCTTAGCTTATAAGAAATACTGGGTTGAGAGAGCAAGGGAACAATCCTAAGCAGTCTACTCAAAAGTAATCTTTTTGTTAGTAAAAATAATTAAGAATTTTAACACTGAAGTAATCAACGATAAAATAAGGCAATGAAGGCAAGAATTGGGCTAACACAGAGACTGTTATATTATTTCCAGTGGCAATTGGGTTCAAAATCATAAGTTCACAAAACAACCAGACTATTTTTTGGACAAGTCAAACTGTCACCTTCCATTCACCTCTGTAAAACTGGAACAAGGTAAAACTTGATTGTTTTGAAGATTAATAAAAACTTCTTGTTATTGTTATTACTATTATTATTATTAGCGAATGATTACTGCTCTTCATTTTCCTTCTTGTCTCTTCCAGCACATTTGGCTGATTTTTAAATCCCAGTCTCATAAGTAACTTGATAATGTTCCAATGCATTGACAAATATTAAAGGAAGGGTTTCTCTGCTCAAATTAGTAGGTGCACAGCAATGACTGGAAAATGATTTCTCCGAGAGAAAAAAAGAGATGATTGATGTGAGCTCTCCCAGGTCCTTACCATTTTACTCCAAGCAGGAACCCCAGTGACTGTGATTTAGTTATTCAGATTAATAGCACTAAATAGTTTTCTTTTCTGTAAACCTCATGGTGTGTGTGTTTTTTAAAAAACATCTGATTCCAATGTGTTAAGTCACTGGCATCCTTCCATGGAGCTTAAAAAATGAGCTCAGTGTAATTAAATGTGAAAAATATGGGATAAAATATTCTCTGAGTGATTGTTCATTTCAATAAACTCCAGGTCTCTAATTAGTAGCAGCAGGAGTTATGAGACCCTAAAGCTCTGTGTGAACAACAGACTCTCAGCTTGTAAACCATATTGATTCCCCAAGCTGGTGCTGTTCTAAATGTTTTCAAAGTGTTGAAGCCTTGGTCAGGGCTGGGAAGTGGGGATGTGTCCCACTGAAACAGTAGAACTGAAATGGCTCACTTCCCAAGACCTTCTCCCTCTGAGTGGCAGAGTTACAGCTACAGGCGCCTCTTCTGCAATTCTGAGCACAGGCACGTGCCCTTTGCTATCATTCCCATCTCAGCACAGCAGACATTTTTCTTGGAGCTCATGCGACAGTCACCAGCTGTACTTATAAAGCTGACTCCAGAGGTCAAACAGGAATGGCTTATTCTGGAACTCTGGCAGAGCTTAAAATGCTAATGATTTATTGTATCTATTATGTGACTGAGATTATTTCCAGCAGGAACTGAGATAAAAATACAATTAAAAACTTATTGTACCTATAAGGGCTGTATATTACTTGATGCTAAGCATAAGGTACAAGGTCTCCTGAACCTTCTATACTTATGGGCATCTTTCAGGATGAGATCCTGGGTAACTCAGAGTACAGGAGGATTGCCCTATATAAAACAATTGATCTTAAAGGTAAAAGGTAAAGGTAGCCCCCTTGTGCAAGCACCAGTCATTTCCAACTCTGGGGTGACGTCACTTTCATGACATTTTCATGGCAGACTTTTCACGGAGTGGTTTGCTGTTGCCTTCCCCAGTCATCTACACTTTATCCCCAGCAAGCTGGGTACTCAGTTTAAAGAGCTTTAGTATTAAAGAACTTTAGACAGTAACATGTAGTACTGTATACATGCTTTTAAAATGAAAAATGGCCATCCCATTAGGATCTTTAAAAAACACCAAACACTCAAACCTAGGTACCTGACCTTCATTATCAGGGAAATATTTCATCCAAAGTGGTCTGGGCCTCTGAAATGCACAATGGGGAATGCTATTTTCACCATTTTCAAATACTTTTTTTTTTTACTGTGCTGCCACATATAAAGCCTAATCTAAGGAGCAGACTTATTAGGCGAAAGACTATTGAGCATTGGTGAGTTTTCTGCTGATTCAGGAATCTCAAGATATTGTAGTTTCTGCTTTCTCTCCCCCCATCATAAAATAAGACAAGCATGGCAAATTTAAACAGATATAAATAAGGATATATGTTGTGTGATTTTGAACAGTGCATTTTTGCTGAACCAAACAGATGTGCTCAGCAGCAAGCAAATGAAAGTAGTCTTTCTAGGCATCTCTAAGTTATTGTGTAAAAATCTGGGATTTCAAAGGGGGAATGGAGCCTTAGTGGTAGAGAATAACAGAATGAGGAGACCCTCCTCAACTAAATGAGAACAATAATGATCAAGACAGATTACAACACCAACCTGAGCCTTTGGAGATGTCCGTTAGCAAGGCATGACAAGCAAAAAGGAGAGAAAATTATATATTCATTAGTTTTGTTGCTGCAGGAGAATACTGAAAAGATAAAGAAAGAGTACAAGCCCTGCTTAAAACTGTAACATCTATAATGTCAGGTTGCATCTGATTTCTTTCTTTCTTTCTTTCTTTCTTTCTTTCTTTCTTTCTTTCTTTCTTTCTTTCTTTCTTTCGATACCCTTTAGGTACACATAAACTGGTGTGAATGAAAACTTGATTAAATAAATGCATCCTGCTTTAACTCATCAGTACAGCATAATAGGCACTCAAGATCACAGACGGTTTATGGACAGGAAGATGTATAATGCTCTAGTGGGAGACTGGCAACTGCAGAATATCAATTATGGCAGGCACTGATGTCTCAGAGGGACATGAATCTTCTTTGGGTGCCCCTGTCAATATCACAGAGAGATCCAGGTGGGCAGCAGAACAAAAGTGGCACTTTTAAGATCAACAAAGTTTAATTCAGGGCTTTCTTTGCAGAAAAAGCCCAGCAGAAGCTCATTTGCATATTATGACACACCCCCTGACATCACCATTGTTTCACAGAGCACTTTTTTGTAGAAAAAGCCCAGCAGTAACTCATTTGCATATTGGGCCACACCCCGACACCAAGCCAGCTGGATCTGCGTTCCTGTGCATTCCTGCTCAAAAAAAGTCCTGGTTTTATTCAAGGTATGAGCTTTTGTGTGCACACACACTTCCTCAGATACATTGAAACAGAAGGTACCAGTCCATACATATATGCAGAGGGTGGACAGCAAATTAGCATACAACAAAAGGAAGATGTTTTAACAGATGCAAAGAGGAATAACAAGCTAAGTTTATATGGTCACAATTTGTTTGGATTGAATTATGCGGGAAACACAGTGAAGCAGATAAATATGACAAAAATAGGAGACTAATGTGTAAATGTATCCTTAATTCAGGAGTGCTAAGAGTAATTAACTAAGATCCTGTTGTTATGCTCCATTTGTCTCCTCTCAAGCTTGGAGCTAACTAACAACGTCCTTTTTTTTGAGATGGGATGAATAGTTGTGCAGTGTTTTGTCTCCTCTGTCACCAGATCACAGAAACAGATTCTAATATTGATTGATGGAGATTTATACCCTGCCCTACCCTGCAAAGTGGGCTTAGGCAGCTTACATAATCATAAAACAGTAAAATAGTTCAATCAGGGGTCATTTTGTAGAAAAATAGATGGTGGAGCTCATCCAGGATTGTTATGAAGCTGCACCTACTATTCAATGATCAAGGAGGGAAGGAGAAGGTGGAACTCTCAGAAAGATTCAGGAGCTGTGCTCCTGTGAGCTCCCACTGAATCCGAGGCCTGAGTTCAATAAAAACATTACATCGTAAGTCACAGGCTCCAACTAAATTAAAATTAAAATTATTTAAATACTTATTAGCAGCTCAATTCCAATCCCAACGTGTGCTGCTCTCATACCAAGAAATGGTGGAGGACTCCCAGCACCAGTTGCTCTAAATAGCACTACAGAGCACTTGAAGCAGGGGAGGCTGATGTTATTTGATGTCTGCTGCCTCAACCATAGGCCTGGGGGAACAGCTTTGTTTTACAGGCCCTGTGAAATTGCAACAAATCCCACAGGGCTCTGATCTCACCTGGGAGCATGTTCCACCAGGCCGGGGTCAGGACTGAGAAGGCCCTGTTCTGGTCGAGGCAGACATTTTTCAGTCTGGAGACTACAAAATGGTGCTGATCAAAAGAGCGCGAGTCCCGCATGTATGCTGGCCCCTGGCTACTTTGGGCCTTAAAGGTTAACACCATAACCTTACATCTGACTTGGTACTCAACTGCCAACCAGTGCAGCTGGCACAACGCTAGCTGACAACCAGTCTTTTCGGAACTAAAGTATACACCTGATGAAGTCAGGAAACAGACTAACAAAGCTAGAATGGGAGCCAGAGAAAACCTGTTGCAAGACAGGCCCCAAAGATATTATAACAGAACACCACTAGTGGTCACATCCAACTCCCAACTCAAAACAGTTCAATGCATCACCTGTGACTGGATAATGACAGCTCACTCTCACAAGTACTGGGAGGGGAGGAACCTTTTCTTGAGCACAGGTAACCCCCAATTGCGAATAACTCCTCACTCACAACAATGCAACATCTAATTTGAACATGGACAATGGTACTAGAGCTTGCAATAAATCCAGATGCCAACATTGCTGCCACATACACTCAGACAATATAATCACTGGAGCTAACAACATCAGCTACACCGTTTCAGGCTTATTCACATGCTTATCTTCTAACATTGTTTATGCCATTAAATGCCAGCAATGCCCTTTGATTCTATACATCAGGCAAACAGGTCAAACCCTGCACCAAAGGGTAAATGGACACAAATTTGGCATCAAGAATCACAAGCCTTTAGGAGGACACTTCAGTCTTCCAGGATATTCAATGGGTGACCTCAAAATAGCTGTTTTATTGCAAAGGAACTTCAGGAACAGACTGGAAAGGGATGTTGCTGAATTATAACATTCATAACAAAAAACCAGGACTTAACCAGGGATGTTGGTTTCTTATCTCACTGCATATGCTAAACTCATTCAATCCTTACATATGTATTCTCACCAAGAAGGGCTATACATCCTCTTTATTTTAGTGTACTTATTTGAAATAGTAGATTGGAATAGTGATTGTAATGTAATGCCACAAATGTTGGAATGTATTTCTCTGAACCGGTGACAGAGGAGACAAAACAATGCACAACCATTCATCCCACCTCAAAGAAAAGGATGCTGTTTGTTCCTCCATGCTTGAGAAGAGATGAATGAGCATTAATTACTCTTAGCACTCCTGAATTAAGAAGGATACATTTATACATTAGTCTCATATTTTGACATATTTGTTTCACTGTGTTTCCCCCATAATTCAATCCAAACAATGGTGGCCATATAAACTTAGCTTGTTTGCATCTGTTAAAACATCTTCTTTCTGTTGTATGCTAATTTGCTGTTCACCCTCTGCCTATATGTATGGACTGTTAACTTCCGTCTTAACGTATCTGAGGAAGTGTACATGCACACAAAAGCTCATATCTTGAATAAAACTTTGTTGGTCTTAAAAGTGCCCCTGGACTCAACCGTTTTAATGAAAAAGACAGAAACACATAGACAATCACAGACCCTGTGGAATATGTCAGGAACTTCCATCTGATGGTACTGGATTTTGTTCAAGTGCTAATTGTTTATTTATACAATGATGGATTAAGGAAAAATAGTTTTACAAGAACACAGGAGTATAACAACCCTAATATTAGAAAGTAGTACAATTTATAGGAAGGCAGAGATTGTCTTTCAAATATTCTTAAAAGAAGATCTTGCAATTACATTTTCAGCTCTTCCTGCAAGTTCTGTAGCCTGAAGAAACTATTTTGGGAAAAGTGTGTAATAGTGAATAGCACATAATTTACCTCCCATTAAAAATAATATGGAAAGTACCAAATCCCTATTCCAATTATTTTAATGGTTCTCACAGAGGAAAACATGTCAAGGAGTTCTCCCAAGGCTCGGTGTTTGCTGCAGGGCCCTGGGTGTTTCTTAACATCAGGCTCGCTTTCTTAAGAGCCATTCTGAGAACAGCACGTGGCTGCACCACACAGCACATCAATTTCTTTCAAGTCTAATATGGATATTTCAGTATGTATGTAATCTGTTAGAAACCAGAACTTAGCAACAGCATAGCTACAGTGGCAGAATGGAAGTGAGGAGCTGAAGAGGGCCACAGAGTTGCATGCCTGGAGGACAAGGGAGATAATGGTGTGCCGGACTGTCATGGAGAGAGAAGGACAGGAGCAAGAGCGGGAAATTGTCAAGTTCATTAAAAACAAAAGTAATTGTATATAAGTGAGGTTGAAAAGTGGGATGAAAGATAAACAAAGGAGAACAGCAATGGGAGACTACAGACTAGTTGGAAAAAAGGAAGTTGAGAGTAAGATTATTGCTGAGGCAAAGCCAGTGGTGAGCTGTGAGCCGGACAACTTTGAGATCCAAAGGAACAGAGATGGTACTAGAGGCAAAGGTAGTGAATAACAAGATATAGGTACAGCAAGTGGAATTGGTAGCAGAGCCAACTCACACAATGCTTTATGCGCAGAACTATATGCACTGGCTAGTGCACAGATGCACTGTACTAATAATGCAAAGCGTCATTGTTCAATTTCTGCTTAATTTTTCTTTAGCAGCCCAATCTATTGTGTTGCTTTATGTAAATGCTTTCCGCACTTAATTCAGTAATATGTTCTATCTAAAAAAGGCAGTTTAAAACTGGAACATTTATTGGCAAAAAGCTGTATGGGCTCTTGCCATCTATGTCTGGTTGTTTAATACGCAGCTTTCACATGTCCTTTGGGTATCTTACCCCCCCCCCCCCCCGACCAGCTGTTGTTGAGCCTTAACAACTTTCATATTTGGAAAGTGGAAGTACTTTATTTCCTGAGTTCACATGGAACAAATGTGAAAATCTTGAACAGGGTTTTTTGTTTGTAATTACTATAATCAGATGGTCAATTACTACAACTCACTAAGGTCAACTCAGGAGAAGAGCGAAATGCTTTAGATAATTAGTATGGGTCACCACATAATTCAAGAGTCATTACAGAGAGAGAAAGTTGGTCAAGCTTAATGACTTGGCTTTCTTATAAGATCCAGAAATTTAGACATAGAAAACAAACCATTTCATAGAATATTTGCATAAAATTATGTCAAAATGACTTGCGAAAATATATCTTATGTAAATTTGGGATGTCATTTTCTAAAGAAAGGTGCAAACAATTCTTATTGAAATCCATATGCTAGATGGTCCCATTTCTTGATCATCAACAAAGGCCACAAAGGCTCTTGTAGACAAAAGAGCAGAAATATTCACCAAGAATTAACACAAATGGCTCATTTTTAAGTATGCTTTGAAAGAGAGTGACCGATGTCTATGCAATGCACATACCAACTTTGTTGTCCATTTGATGGAAAGCTCAACACATAAATTCTAGTCTGATCACATTATATACAGGGGGACAGAACAAAATATCTTTGTAGAATCAGAATTTTTGGGTTTCCCCTTTCTTCTGATTCCTGATACAAAACTATAGGAAGCTGACATGTAGGAGTTCTTATGAACTTTTCCCACAAACAGAAACAACAGAGGATGGGTCTGTTATATTGCTAGACAAGAATAAATAAATGCAGAAGAGAAGAAACAGTAGTCCAATTGCCTCCTAAGTAGGAGATAGGCAATTTACATTTAGTAGCTTCCTCTTGCCCTGAGCTGGATAGGCCAGGATAGCCAATCTCATGATAGCTTAGAACAGGGGTGTCAAAAACTCATTTGTTATGAGGGTCAAATCTGACATAAATAAGACCTTGTCGGGCTGGGCCATGTGTGTCATAAAATGCAATGCTGAGTGGCAGAGATATAAACTTTATAAAGGGCACAGACAAACACAAAGATTTTTTTTTTTTAAACCCTTACAACATGATTAAAACATTAGCACTTGGTCTTAAAGGTGCTTTCTTTTTATCTCTCCCATGGGATCCAGGGAACTGTGTAAAGAAAGCTCTGGCTCTTTCCTTCCTTCCCCAGGGGACCAGGAGGGGGAGGAGACCCAACCAAAAGAAGGAAGAGAGGCTTGGCTCAGTAGCTCTGCTGTGCAACTGAGAGAACCTGGCAAAGCAAGCTCTCCTTTCCCCTTCCTTCCCAAGGGAGGAGCCTCAGCAAATGGGAAAAAAAGGCTTTGCTCTGTAGCTCCTGTGCGATTGAGCAAACCTGGCAAAGCAAGCTGTGATGCAGAAGGAAGCAAGAGAGAGGGAGAAGGAAGCAGATGACAGCCAGTTGCTCAGGGGCTCACAGGAGCCCTCCATGGGCCTGATTTGGCCCCTGGGCCACATGTTTGACACCTCTGGCTTAGAAGCAGTGCAGGGAAGGTCAATATTTTATCAGTATTTGGATGGGAGACCACCAAAGAATACTTGGGTTGTTAGGCAGAGGAAGGCAATGGCAAGCCATCTCTAGCCTAAAACCTTACAGAGTGCAAATAAATCAGCAGAGACTTAAGAGGGGGAAGCTTACTCTTGCCTTAGGCTAACACTGCAGTCCTAAAAAGAATTACATCCTTGTAAATCCATTGACTGAGGCAAGTGTAACTCTGTTTAAGATTGTGCTGTAAAAACTGACCTGGGAACCATCAAGTCCCTTGTTGAAATTTGACCTCGGATTGTATTCTATTCGAAATCTGACCTCTGGCAATAGGAGAGCCTCAACTAATCCATAAATTAGAACAAAGTGGTAAACAGCCATATTGGCCAAAGTCCATACATCCATAAAATACCTTCAAGACCTATTTTGTTTCTTGGATAATCTACTCTCACTTTCAGCTTCATATTTTAATATGGAGATAATTAAAGGGTTGTTTCTAACACTATTCTTTTCCTGGAAACTGCTATTTTAAGGGGTCAGTGGTCTGTTTCCATGGTCTATGTTTTTATGCTAGGCATTTTATTTTGGATTTTAACTAATTAATGTACTTTAATGCTATATATATATATATATATATATATATATATATATATATATATATATATATATATATATATATATATACTTTAATGCTTTATATATATATTAATTTTCTGGAGAGGTGGCATGAACATATTCTAAATAACATTAATAGCAAAGACATAATAATATTGAACTCATTGTTAAAAGGATTACAGAGATAATGTTGGAACATATAAAAGAGGGGTTTATATGTTTCATTCTTTTCAGGGAGTCACTGACCACTCTCTTTTACAGTGGCACGAATACAGGACGTACTAACAGTTTCACTGCCACAAGAAGAGAAAGCCCATGTGCCAGAGACAGCCCCTCTAACTGCAGGCTAGAGGAACCTGCAATCTCAAGCATTATCTTCTGCAATGAACAGCAGCAGATTCCACTTTGTAATCTCAGAAGTGCTTTAAAATGGATGATTTGGTATATGCGCCCACATTCATTATGAACGCAGCAAATGAAAGGTATTTTAAGAGGTTTAATGGTAGAACAAAGTTAATCTGTGTTCTGAGGTTACTGTGAACTGACAAATAATGGCTATCTTGGACAGTTCCTTTGTTATAGAACTCAATGGTACCTGAATGAGAAGTAAGCACAAAAGAGCTTCATTTCATTAACTGTACTAAATAAAAGCTCCCCATGTTTCCTGCCTTAACCTCTTCTGAGTGCTTAACATCTTTGGCAAAAATAAAATTGTTAAAATGTTTAGGGTTGCCAACTCTAGGTCACTGCCACAAGGAGAGAAAGTCCATGTGCCAGAGACAGCCCTTGGAGGTTTTCGGGTAGACCCTGGGGAAGGTAGGGTTTGGGAGGGATTTTAGTGAGATATAATTCCATATAGTCTGCCTTTCAAATCACCCATTTTTTTCCATAGAAACCCATGTCTTTAATTTAGAGATAATCTGTAATCCCAGAAGATCTCCAGTCGTCACCAGAAGGCTGGCAAAGCTACAGGAGGTTGGCAACTCGCCCTGAGCCTGTCCTATGGGAAGGGTGGGCTAAAAATCAAATAAAATCAAATAATAAAATACAGTCTAAAACAACATCCAAAATATAAAAATACCTGTTATAATCTGTGATTTGTACAAGTGTACTAAAACCTGCTTGTGGTGATTAAGCCTTATCTAAACCACCTTTCCCATTTACTTTTCATCAAATTGCACTTTCTGACTATTCTCTGCTGCTTGTAGACATACTAGGGTTCCTTCCAGCCCCACATCTACTGATGAATTTCTAGTTTGGTCTACACAATTAAGGAACTGGAGGGGAACCTCCTGACTCCTTGTCCTCCACCAGGCCTTGGTGGTGTTTGGAAGAAGTGCCGTCAACTCACAGCTGATTTAGCAGTTTTGTAGGATTTTTAAGGCAAGAAACATTCCAACATGGTTTGCCATTGCTTTACTCTGCAGAATGACCCTAGATTTCCTTGGTGGTCTCCCATCCAAATACTAACAAGGTCTGACCCTGCATAGCTTCTAAGATCTGATGAGATTGGACTAGATTGGACCATCCAGGTCAGGAAAGTCCACCCCACAAGCCTTACCCAATACTATTGCTTACCAAGAGAATACACACTGTATCCAGTAGTACACATACCCTTGAATATATTGGAAATCATTTCAAGAGTGTCTCCAAATAATCCTCCTACCAAGTCAAAGTTTATGTGATGGTGTATGCTTGAACTTGTGTTGTACCAAAACCCAATTTAAAGCACTTATAGCAATAGGTGCGAAAGGAAATCTCCCCCAAAATGCCTTCTCACAGTTTCCCCCTCCTTGCAAGAGTTACTTCTAGTATCAGAGATCCACAGCTATTAATTAAAGTTAAAGCTTTGTTCAAGATGTGACTTGCCCATAAAATGAAACAATAAAATTGCTGATTGGGACTAGGACTGAATAGGATTGCAAAAATAGGATGGTTGTGAAAGAACCTGGCTGGTGTTTACCTATTGGGTAACAAGTTTGTAAGGCCAATTTTAGAAATAACAAAAAAAAGAAGAAGAATTATATTCATTTTAAATGGTCAAAAAAGAGGGAGGGAATATTTTTCCTGTATATGCTCCCTTTCACACAATGCTCAGATATTGCAAATTCAAAATACTATCTTATACTGAGCAGAAAATGTTGCGTTTACAAGCCAAATTTCCATTTCCTTGATCTGTGCTTCTTTTGTATAGTTATGTGACCACTGTATCTCCCAATCTATTTCCTAGGTACAAAGAAATCATTGAAGTGTTGCTTGAAAACAATTGTTCCTAAGAGTGATGGTTGACACTAGTTGCATTATCAAGTAGGTGAACATCCAGATGTTGATTTATCGTTTCCTTTTTCATTCATTAAAGTCAACAAGCAATCTTTTTAAAAAAGCATTTACATTACCTTGGCTCTTACTCTGAGCAAATGTGTTTTTACTAAATGGTAAAAAAATAGATACAAACTTCACAGGTTTCCATCAAAGCATCTTCGCCTGCAGCTGCACATTACCATGTGAAGCAAATTTCAGAGACAGGCATATTTTCACCTGCTGCTTTAAGATTGACAAAGTGAGTGTGAGTCATGGCAAATGAACAATCTGTGTCAACACAGACTGAGCTAGAAAAGAAAATATGCAACACAGTTTCATCTTTTATTCATTTATGCCAGGAGAAATAAGAGCAACAGGAACACAGTACATCAACTAATCTAACTGGTCATTTTGCAAGAGAGATCCCTAAAGGAGTGAAACAAATCTCTTGTCAGAATTTTTCACACGTCTAAACACAGTTTGCCTGTCTTTTTTGTTCTGGACACACCGGGAAGGTGTTCTTGGACGTGACTTTCCCTGCAGTGCAACTGCTGAACATGCTCACTGGTATTAAGACTGAGAGCAGCTGGCAGGCTGTCTAGTGGCTTCCAGAGAAGGGCTGCCAAACTCCAAGTGGTGGCTGGAGATCTTCTGGGATTACAGCTGATCTCCAGGCAAAGGAGATCGGTTTATCTGGATGACTTGGATGCTTTGGAAGGCAAACTCTATATGATTCTACCCCACTGAAATCCCTCCCTTCCCCATACCCCACCCTCCCCAGGCTCCACCCCCAAATTGCCAGATATTTCCCATCTTGGACCTGGCCATCCTATTCAAGGGCCCTGGAATGTTCAGCCTGAGATGAGATAAAAAGTATGTGGAAAATTCAAGAAACTCATGTGGGTCTTTTCATCATAGCAGCAGCACTCCCTCTGTGGATCTTGGAGAGCCAAATTTGCAAATCTCATCAACCAAAAGAACCACCTAACTCTGGTATGCCCTTCATACCACCCCAATCAATAATATAAAATATCTGCCTTCTAATTACCACAGAACCTCTGAGCACAGTACCATCTTACATAGCAACATATATTGATCCAGCCTCAAACACAAAACCCCTACATCTGCACACCCTCAATATAATTGTGACGGGGAATTTGTAATAATAAAACAGCTTTGTCTTGAACTCATTGTAATGATGATATTATTCTAGTTTCTAAAGCAATTGTCCACTTTCCTGGACCACTGGGCAGCTGTGCTCTAAGGAGCCACAGGTGGCGTGTCAAAGAGCCATTTCTGGCTCCCAAGTCCCTGAGTCAAGGTGACACGCAAAAACTCCCTGCTTTTTGGCCTTTGCCTAGCTCTGATAAACTTGCAAGAAAAGCTCAGAATTGTTCAAGGGCTATCCAGACAGAAAACCAAGGAAGATAACCCTGAAGGAATTTGCTTTGGCTGATGGGAATGGATTGTCTCTAAAGAATTATGACATTGGAAACATTAGATACAGTTGTAACCAGAATACAGTCAATTGGATCATTCTTGCAGGTTTTTTTAACAGTTGCAAAATAATAATAAATAAAACTAGTTAGAATGTAATCAAACACCCCTCTTTTAATAAAAATAAAAGATTGACAAATTATTCTGGTTAAAATAAACTTCCCTATATTTACAAATTTCAAAATTTTGAAGGAGCAAGTCTGTACTTCATGGGGCACAGGAAATCTTTTGGGATATGTGATGAATTACTAATAAAAAGGTGATGACTAAACACTGTGCTGCTTACGCTACAAAACGGAAATGGGGGAAACTGCCCTGCTTTAAGTCAACAGGACAGAATTAGAGACCTTTACGTTTCATGATATAACAAAAAAGAAAAGTAGGAAGGAGCATGACACTGTTCTTTTTTTGTTACTGAACTCTAATTAAGAAAGACAAAGTGAAAGGACCTTGATATTTGTTGCTAAGAAATGGAGTCATTTTCTAAGTCTTTCATTTTCTGCTGATATAACACCCAATCTCCAGCTGCAAAGAAGGGAGAGGGAACTGGTATGTGCTATAACGAAACTGACATTCTCTACTTGGCATGTACAACAAAGCCATACAATTCTGCCACATGTGTCACTGAAGGTTGTGCTGAGACAGACACCCAGGCTGCTCTGGCAGCTCTTAACACATCACACAGGGACCACATGCCCCTTTTCCCTGAGCCATATTTATTTATTTATTGAACTCCTTTCTCCCCCACCTTTCTCCCCCATGCGTATGCAAAGCAACTTACATCATTAATCTGTTCTTCATTTCACCCTCAGAACAACCCTGTGAGGTAGGTTAGGTTAAGCATGTGTGACCGGCGAGCCCTGGCACAAGGGAGGACTCAAACCTGGGCGTTCCCAATCCTAGTCATGGGCAAGGGGTAATAGCAAAACAGCTTTATTTTGAACTCACAGTAGTGATGGAATTATTATAATTTCGAAAGCAATTAACCTCAATACACTACACTGGTTCTTACAACTGCATCACTGTGGCAGGACAGGGTATCTCCTGGGTGACCTGTAGTACTGCTGCCCAGGGCTCTTTGTAGCAAGAACTCCTCTGCATATCAGGCCACACACCCCTGCTGTAGGCAATCCTCCTGGAGCTTACAGTAGGCCCTATACTAAGACCCCTGTAAGCTCTTGGAGGATTGGCTACATCCGGGGGTTTGTGACCTAATATGCAAAGGAGTTCCTGCTACAAAAAAAGCCCTGCTGCTGCCCATAGCCAGCTGGATAAGGGTGTTGAATCTACTGGTCAGTTCAGCCAGACCTTTTATCAGTCCTTCAGGCATACCCTGCAAGGAAGGAGCTGACAGCATTCTTCCTGCCTCATAGCGCAGAAGCTCCCCTTGTTCCTCCATCTGCCTCTGCTGCCCCATCTGTTTCCACTTGCTGCTAATGTCTGCTGGCTCAGCCTGCCTTCAGGGTTATTAACTCTCACCAGCCCCACCTGGAGTTTGTCTTGCTGTTTCTAAGCAAGTTTCTAGGGCTGCTGGTGTACCTTTTTCCTTCTAGCCATGCCTCAGGGCTTTCCTCACGAGGAACACCTCCTGACCTTGTCACAGTCACCTAGCAATTGTATCACATATCTGAGTTGTTATGGAGAAATTGACATCGATGATTGCTTCTGGACAATTGCTAAAGTTGGGTCCAGTCACTCCCAGAAAGTGGAGGATGAATTTGACTTGGAAGCTGTCAAGAAATAGAGCATGCCAGATGCTCATCTATCCATTTCTTCTTGCTGACAGTCTGCAAACACTATGGGTGTGATCACAACAACAACAACAACAACAAATTTTATTTGTATCCCGCCCTCCCCGCCGGAGCAGGCTCAGGGCGGCTAACAACATGGTTCAGAGTTAAATTATACAAGTAAATAAAACTACATTAAACATTATCAGCATTTAGTTAAAATCTGGTTAAACTTTAAAATTAAATTAGTTAATTTTTAAAAGTGCTAGTGCTATGTTTACTTTTTCTGATGGCGGTTTCCTTCGCAATTTCCATTTTCATCAGGGAAGGCCAGTCTGAAGAGGAAGGTCTTGCAGGCCCTGCGGAACTGTTCTAGGTCCCGCATTTCCTCTGGAAGTTGGTTCCATAGGCTCGGGGCTATAGAGGAGAAGGCCCGGTTACGGGTGCTTTGCAGCTTCACCTCTCTCGGTCCGGGGATAGTCAGCAAGTTTTTCCCGGCTGACCTCAGTGCTCTCTGGGGTTCATATGAGGAGAGACGGTCCCTAAGGTAGACCGTCTCTCCTCATATGGTGGATTTGATCCACCATATGAGAGACGGTAGACCGTCTCTCCTCACATGGTGGATTTGATCCTCCATAGCCATCCCCACCCCCCAATACAATGTGCACATTCACACATGCACATCTGCCCCCCTGCATCCCATCTATCCTTACCTTGTCATAGGATGGGCTGTGAGAAGAACAAATAGCTACTGAGTAATGCTCACTCTAAGCTGTGGAGTCTTGTGAGCAAAAATTCTACTTTGTGAGCTACTGGAATTAAAGTTGTGAGCTACTACACAAATTAGCTTACTCTGGAGCTGCTTATCTCGAGCTAAGACAAAAATGTGTAAGCTGGAAGCTGAAAAACTGTGAGCTAGTTCACACTAACTCAGCTTAGAGGAAACACTGCTACTGAGTGCTTCCTGGTAACCATCTGCTGAAGTGCATGCATGGCATGTTTCCTGTCTGTCTGAACAGTCAGGGTGTACCATGCACATGCCCCACCTGTGCAGGAGCAGTGTGAATGCTCCTCTAAGCACCTGTGCAGCCTGGGCCTACCACGAATGGCACGTCTCTTCCTAGAGCGGCTTTTTCAAAGTCAAGAGACTGCCAGGGCAAATTCCAAGTGTAATCACACCCATTATCTTCCCCAATGATTCAGCAACATAAAGCTCTCAGGGAAACAAGTGCAAGGAAAAAGTGCCATTTCAGGAGGAATACTAGCCAATGATGATTGTCTAGCCAGTTGGACCATTCTGTCTAGCATGTATAAGCACTATATTTTTTGAGGTTTAGCAAATGTGCTACATTGTTTTTGAAAAATTTATTAACACAGATGCTGCCCGCCATTTTGAGGAGAGCAGATTTCATGGTGTTGATGGTAACTACAATTAAATTAATCAAGGTAGACATTTAATCACAAATCACACAGTCCTATATAACTATCCTAGTTTCTTGCCAATTCTGATCATGCAATATTGTGCTATTAGAGATGGTTGACAAGCCTCATGGGAAACAGATATAAGACAACAAATGCACCCTGAACTTTGGGCTTCAGATTATTTCCTCTAAAATTAAAGCACAAGTTATAATGTTCAAAGGAGCCCCATGGTGCAGAGTGGTAAAGCTGCAGTACTGCAGTCCAAGCTCTCTGCTCTCAACCTGAGTTCAAACCCGGTGGAAGCTGGGTTCAGGTAGCCAGCTCAAGGTTGACTCAGCCTTCCATCCTTCCGAGGTCAGTAAAATGAGTCCCCAGCTTGCTAGGGTGAAAGTGTAGGTGACTGGGGAAGGCGACAGCAAAACACCCCGTAAAAAAGTCTGCTGTAAAAACGTCTGTCGTGCAAATGTCGTGATGCAATGTCACCTCAGAGGCAGAAATGACTGGTGCATGCACAGGGGACTACCTTTACCTTTTTAAATATAATGTTCAATCATTTTTAATATATCGCCTACTTTGATAGGCTTGCCAAACTCTAGGTGGGGTCTGAAGATCTCCTAGAATTACAACCAATCTCCAGATTACAGGGCTCAGTTTCTCTGGAGAAAATGGCTGCTTCAGAAGGTGGCATTACACCCTTCTGAGACCCCCCCCCCCTTGATATCTGCAGATCTGTTAAATTCTTGGTACAAATTCTTGGCAATTTCTCTCTTTACCTATAGCAAGGTGCCCAATGCGGTGCCCACGGCAACCACGGTGCCCAATGACAGCTTTCCTGGTGCCTTCCAAGTGTTTTTTAGAAAGTCGGCAACGCCAGGTGGCACTTTTGCCAGTAAGACTTCTGATTGGCCAACCATTAGATATTTGATTGGCTGTGCGGGTTTTGTTTTTTTAAATAAAACATTACTTTCGCAGTAACCGTCACCAGAGCACAAGGATCTTCATTTGTGACTGAAGGTAAGTTGTGGCAGCCTTCTTTTGTATGGTTCTGCTGCCAGTGGCTGGTAGCCATTTTGTGACTGTACACACTATGTTTTCCCAGAATTACAAAGGTGCCCACAGGCTCAAAAAGTCTGGAGACCCCTGATCAAGAGGCTGTGCTATACCAGACACTTCATATGAAAAACGGTATTCATTTATTACATAAAGGAAGGCAAATATTTTCAGGAGATCTTGTCTTACTATATAATGAGGCTATAATGCCTCATATAATGCCAGCTCGCATTTGAATTAGGACCAGACTAAACTGATTAAATCATCGTAACTTTAGCCATCTTATGTGTAACTGAAACTGATGTTTGATAGTATGTAATTGGGATGACAGAATTTATAGCACCTATTTTTATCTATTTTAATCTATTTATGTAACTGTACTATATTTAAAATGTTGTTTATCTGTCTTAATTAAATCATGACGTGTCATGTCTGTGAGCTGCCCTGAGCCCGCCTTCTGGTGGGGGAGGGCAGGATATAAGAATAAAATTTGATTTGATTTGATTTGATATATGAAATTCTGTAGAATTTGTTTGGTGTAGTGGTTAAGTGTGTGGACTCTTATCTGGGAGAGCCGGGTTTGATTCCCCACGCCTCCACTTGCACCTGCTGGAATGGCCTTGGGTCAGCCATAGCTCTCGCAGAAGTTGTCCTTGAAAGGGCAGCTGCTGTGAGAGCCCTTGCCAGCCCCACCCACCTCACAGGGTGTCTGTTGTGGGGGAGGAAGGTAAAGGAGATTGTGAGCCGCTCTCAGACTCTTCGGAGTGGAGGGCGGGATATAAATCCAATATCTTCTTCATCTTCTTATCTGAAACAACTGTAAACCTTTAAAGTTTTTTCAAGTACCCCATTTTTGAAAATCAAATGTCCTTTCTTCATTATTTTTTCCAGATTCAGAATATTATAATTTTTAAAAAGACAGAAGCCATAAATGAGACCAGAAGCTAGCACAAATTCTTGTGATATAGTATTGACGGTGGTTCGCATCTATTCCACATTACACCTTTGCACTTGTGCATGCATCATTTTATTCTGGTTCCAAATGGGATCTTTGTCATTGATTCAACAGTAACCAATTGGGTCTTGATAGTGAATAAATCTCTTTCTTCCCAGTATTAATTTCTGATGCTCTCAAGGCAATCAGTTGCAATGATGACAAATACCTTCCAACTAAATCAGGACAACACAACCAGGCTATTGCTATCTGTATTGTATTTCTATCATATATTGACAAATCCCTCAGATGGGTTCCTCTTCTTTTGAAACTTGTTGCCATAGAAACTATTTACATCCATCAAACATCTTGACTGGAAAAACATGCATGGCTGTTGAATCAGTCAAAAGCAATTTTTGTAAGTCAGTCACTTTGAGCCATTATGCATAAATATTGCCAGGCTGAGAAAACCAAGGCTCCAAGCCAATTTGTTCTTTATTGTGATGCTGATAAAGATCTCCTAGCTACTTCCAGAGGGTGCTATGAACTCACAAGCCATTGCTTTGCAAATACCAAGAGCAAAGGCTGTTTGTAATTGCTACTATCTTGATAGCGTCCTCACACATAAAACATGTATATTCTTTAGATGCTACCATATTGTCAAGGAAGAAAAAAATAGACTCTAATAATGTTTTACTGGAACAAAATAAGAATTTTCAAGACAAAGATCATTTCTGTATCTTTGGTATCAAGCAAGATGCCTGCAACACAAAAGTGGCCCAAGAACTGGTTTCTTGTCATGCCGGACCAGGCTTGGTAAAGAGCCTTTCATCTAATTGGTTCTGATTAGGATTGCTTCCAGGCAAAGAAACATTTGTAAACTGGTAGATGGTTGTTCTTTTCATTTCAGGCTATATCCTGGCACTGAGTAATGAATAGCAAAGGTATGTGTGTCCAGGCAGAGAAGTAAAAATTCCATTAGTTAATACAAGGCTATACTGGCATTACAAGATGGTGACAGGGTTATGGATGGGAGGGTATCTTGTAAAAATGTAATGAAGTCCTCTTATATGACCTGATCACCACTTTCCGACATCCCAGAGCTGCCCCTTTGGGGGAACATACATGCCCTGATGGCTACATGTATGTTTTCCTTATATGGCAAGTACTAGCTCCCTGAGGTTGTTTCAAGTTAGGAAAATGGTTTGGTCCATCTCCTCACATGCCACAGTCTTTATCTGAAATCTCAGCACTGAGTTCCCAGTATGGAACACCATACACACTTCTGATCCAAAGTCCTTTATATAGCCTTGTGTCTACTATGTGGGTTTTGTATTGGCCCTTAAATTTGGACTCATTTAGGGCTGCAAGTTCTGGCTTGGGGAATTCCTGGAGATTTTGGAGGGGGACCTGGGGAGGGCAGGGTTGGGGAGGGGAAGGACCTCAGCAGGGGATGATGTCATAGAGTTCACCCTCTGCAGCGGCCGTTTGCTCCAGGGAAATGGAGATTTGTAGTCTGGACATCAGATGTAATTCCAGATTTTCAAACCCCACCTGATACTTTTGTGCCAGTCAAGATTTCTATAACTTTCTATAATTTTTTAAGAAATGGGAAGCCGAGAGAGAGAGAGAGAGAGAGAGAATCATTCCTCCATGGAGAGAATATAGTAAGTAGGAAGGTGTAGCTAGTTTCAAATCATCTTTCTGTTAAGTTGCAATTTTATGTCATTGTGGAAACAATGAAAAACAGAAAGAAAGAAATAACAGAGAAAACAGATAAAAGTTATAAGTAAAACAGCAAGGGGGACATACAATGCACATCAAGCTATTGGTTTCATGCAGGCCTATTGAAAACATTGGCCTTTTTATTATAAAACTGCACCCATCCATGAAAATAGTATAGTTTTTATACCCTTATATTTTCCTCAAATGTCCAAACTTTTGCCAGCTTATTTTAACATTATAGCCCAAAAGATTTAATTTCATATTCTTATGGCTGTGTCTCTTTATTTTGAATACAACTATTACACTTGTTGCATCTATTTTTTAAAAAATACATTCATTTTAGTATTTCCCCGTTTCCTATATTTCCAGTGATGTTGATGGGTACGGTATTTTGGCCAAGAATGAATTTCCTTATGCCAAATAAATTCTGAATATTTTCATGAATACTGGAAGAAGTGGTGTTCTTCCTGCAAAAAAATTGTTACCAGCAATGCTTTGTTGTGTAAAGAGCACAGTGAAATACCTGAGGTTGTGTTCTTGTACATGATTCCTTGTAAGAAAGTCCACTGAACACAGTGGAATAGACTTGCAAATATATATGCATACGGTCAGTCTGTAAATCTTTAATCCTACCTTCCCTTTCCACTTTGGGAATTATAGAGAGACATCTTTGGAAATCATTTTCAAAATTTTGAGTTATCTGCATCTACTTAATTGCAAATCAAAAGTGGGTTCTTCAGCTGACAGTGAAGCAGTTTCCTTCTTCATACTGAAAGCCCCTAGAGTGACTACTTTTAATAAACTGTGAAGTAGTTCTTATTTCTGATTTGTATTATACTAGTGCCTGAAGGGCCTTTGGTTCATCACACACATGCACAATATAGTTACCCAAATGAATTCCCAGGCTAAATTAAAACAAGCCAGGATATGTGACAATGTATTGCAGTAAGAAAGAACTGCACCACAGCAATTTAATCATGCACCTTCATAAGCTGGCATCCTAGATAATACATTATTTCTGAATTATTTTGAACATCACTGCAAGTAGACCAGATTATGGCTACTATGATTGGCAGCAGTTTTAAAGCACACGTAGGCCCAGGGCTGGTGGGTAGGAGTAGACCAGATAGGTGGCTGCCTAGGGCACCACCTGACCACCGGGTCAAGGATGGGTGGGCATCCCCTCCCTGTCCCCATTCATGCCACCCATTTGTGCTGTCCTTGCCCAGATCTACTGTGCAGACCCGGAAGCGGCTGGGCAGGGTATGCGGTGTGTCTGCTTGCCTCAGAGGCGTTCAGAGCTGCTCCAAACACCTCCAGGCTGAGCAAACGTGCTGTGAGCCCTGCCCAGCCCCTTTGGGGTCCAGATGGGGCTGAGTGGAGCATGTGGCACATTTGCTCAGTGGCATTCGGAGAAGCTCTGAACACCTCTGAGTTGAGCAAGTGTGGTGTGTGGTGCATTTGCTCACCTGCAGAGCCAGTCAGTCAGTTTATTAATATAGCCATTGACCAGAACATGTAAGTCATTTAGAACAACCTTAAACATACCTTATAAAAAGTCCCACTAAGAGTCTACATATTAAGATTTGATGACCCAAGGGTTATAACAGTAAAAAAGAACATAACAGATTATTATTTAACCCTTTAAACCTTCAGAGCAAATCCAAATGCCTCCAAGCCAAGCAAAACGTGCTGCGTGCCACACCTACCCAGCCCTTCCGGGCTGAGTGGGGGCTGCAGGGTGGGGCACTGGCACTGCCTAGGTCACATGTACATGTATAGGGGGGAAAAGGCTGTGTTCAAATGAAGGACAGCAGGCCACTGTGGAAATCTTATGCAATAGCCTACATGGGTGTAGAAATTAAGTTGGATCAAATTCATTGTTGGTTCAACTGCTACATGGAGGTCAGCAACAGGGTCAGAATATATGAAACCAACCCCTCTTCCCTTCCATGGGTCAAGTGAAAACAATATGCTGTCTGAACAGGGCTTCTTTCTGCTGTCTCTGACACTCTCACAACTCTCTGAGTATGGCTCTGAATTCCTATAAGGGATTAAACAATGGGGGAAGGGATGTTACCTCCTTGCCTAGTTCGTAGGCTTGCCACAAGCATCTAGCTTGTCAACACTGGTAACAAGACACGGAATTTGTATAATCCACCGAGGCAATTCTTCTCTTTATAGATAAGATTAAAACCCAGTGCGCATATCTACCAGCAGCTGTTTTCTGTGGCAGCACATCATGTAAATGCAAGAGCATCTTAAAGTTCTTACAACATGCATTTCCATACAATACCCTCCCCACCCCCCAACAATGAACTGAAACGCTAGAATGCTTGGACAATCAAATGAAGAATTTTAATGCTTCTGTTTGAAGTAGAGGAGGAGTTTTTTGATGGAGTTCATGTGAAAGTGGTAATGTTTGAACCTGAAAGTGCCAGTGTTTGAACCTGTTCAATCTCCAAAATCTGCCGGTATCAGAATAGCTAATGTCAGGGGTTTAACTTCCTTAGCAAACTGAGCGCAAGTTCAAAAACCATAAAAGGATAATAGTGTTCCTTCAGAAAAAGATGCATAAGACCAAAAGTCCATGCAATAGGCTAGCAGATGGCTACTTGGGTTTTGGCTGAGGGACTGGCTTACAGCATAGTGCTATGGACACTAGTACCAAGGAGTAAAAAGATGCTCCATGTGCAGTTGCAAAATTGGGGAAATAACTCATCCCAGTCCAGTTTTTGGAGGAGCCTTCTTCCACACATGGCATCATTCTGGGCTCATTTGGGCTGTCCATTTTGTTTAGAAGCCATTCCCTGCAACTGCTGTATAGCTACAAGGAACACGAGCTGGGATCCAACTCTTCAAAAACAGTAACTTGTAATTTGGCCCTGAATAGCCCTACAATTCTATCACCCATGCCTAGTATTGTGGGATAGCAGGATTGCTACAGGTCTTTGGAAACACCAATTTTGAGAGGGCAGGACCCTGACTATGATTCAGATGCGAACAAACATTGCAGCTGTCTCAAAAACAAAAACCCAGATCATTAATGAGACGTAAAGCAGCCATTATTGGGCCCAGAAAATAATGTGAATGTGATAGTCTATACAGACTATCACATTGTTAATGCCACCTTCAGCTAAGCTAGTTGAGACTGTGCTCCACATAGGCTGCTTCAAGAATTCTGAGGAAAAAGCAACACATATGTGAAACAAACAACTATGCAGTGATGTAATGGCTGTAGGCGAACGGTGAACTCTCAGAGAGGATGTTCAGGGACACAAGAACCATTAACAGCTCATGTGTCTATAGAAGCTTCAGCTCTCTGGCAAAATGTTAATGTGATGTACTATCAGCACACATCGATAAATTAAGTGGAAATGCACTGGAGGATTAGGATGGGAGGTCACCAAAAGACTAGATAGATGGAGAAGCTCTTCTATCCAGTATCAACAGAGCATGATAAAGAATACTAGAGGGAAAAGAGATCAAGGATGTGCAGTAGGTTGTTTTTTAAAAAACAGAAAATGTATGTGCTGCTTCTCTACAGATCTGCTCAGGGTGGGTTTCAAAAGTCAAAACCCAGTTGTATATTCTCCACTTGCCGCTGCTGAACGCTACAGCAAAGAGAAGGGCAGTACTTATGTTCCATGGGGAAATGTTGTGTCTGTATAAAAGCCTCATCATCCTGGCAATATTTCAGGTTCCTGCACAGGTACTGCTTTATCTGTGGTAGATGATAATAATTCTCACAAAAAGTAGATGAGCTGGAAAACCCATGTCTGGGCTGAACCACTTCAAGCCACAGGCAGGGGCTCATATAAATGCTTCAGAAAACAAAACACTATCTCTAACAGAAAATGGTGTGTTTAGCTGGCTAGAATCTTTCTCCTTAACATCTGTTTCTTTATATCTAGGGTATATTTTAGAACAGTTTGCTTACATTATTTGTATTTATCAGGGACAATAACTGTTTTCTGGCACTTACCCCTAATAATGCATTGCTCCTATTATGTCTCAATTTTTGCCTTTTGGGGATAGTCATTAGTATTTGGTTACTGTAAACACCTACAGTTGTCATTATTGAAGGTGCAACTCCCTCCCCATGGTCTTGAGAACCTTAACTGTGAGTAAGGAGAAATGAACCATTAGTACCTACATCATATGCATGCAAATGCACACATGTTGTCAAGGTCTTGACAAATATGAACATTAAATAATACTCTATCGCAGATACTCTCATGCAGATGCTGAGGTATATTTTACACTGTTGATAGTCTGTTTTAGTACAGTTATGTTTTCTAATGTATCTTAAGAACATAAGAAAACTCTGCTGGATCAGACCAGTTGTAACGTACTCGAAGCGGAGACGAGAGTAGGGCAACATGGTTTATTAGGAGCACGTTGCAAGAGAGAGAGCACGCGGGCCGGGCCCCGCTTATATACAATTCCCGGTACAGCCTACTAGGTCGGTCAGGCCAATCCTGACCTGTTGAACTACCCGCCGCAGCTGTTGATTGGCGGGTGATTCCGCGCCCTGCGCTGGAGGCTTCTGGGACAGCCCAGTAGCCTCTGCGCGGGCGCAAGTTGTTTACTGATACACTACACCCCTCCCCCCCTAGTTAAGGAACATAGTCCTTGAGATACGCGGGAGGTCGGCGCTCCCGGGTGGACCGTCTAGGGAGGTCTGGTGGGGGAGGCGCTGCTTCCGCGGTTGGTGCTTCGGCGGCCCGTGGTGTGGCCGGAGGCGGCGGGGCCGGCTCAGCGGGTCTTTCGGGCTCGGACCGTTCTGGTATTCCCTGCGTCGGCGTGATGGGCGTTGGGGCCTCGTCCTCCGGTCGGCTCTCGGTTGGCCCCTCCCCGGACCACGCCTCTTCTGTGTCCGCCGGCTCCTCCGGTAGCGTGCGGCGGTGCAACTGGTCTATGTGCCGCCGTAATACCTGGCCCCCCTCGGTTGATATGTCATAGTGGCGGGACCCCGTCACTCGTAGCACTCGGCCCGCCACCCACTCAGGCCCCCTTGCGTAGTTCCGGGCGTAGACTGGGTCGCCCGCAAAGAACCCCCTGACTGCGTCCCGAACCTCGGGGCTCCCGCGGGTGTCTGACGCCCGGTCGGGGTGTAGCCTGTCCAGTCGGGTTGTCAGCTTGCGTCCCATTAGGAGCTCTGCCGGGCTCACCCCTGTGACTGGGTTGGGGGTGACCCTATTGTCGAAAAGGAATGCCGCTAATCGGTGGTCCCAGTCTCCCTGTACAATTCGGCCCAGGGCTTCTTTCGTGGTGCGGACCATCCGCTCCGCCTGGTCGTTGGTGGCTGGGTGGAAGGGGGCAGATCTTATGTGCCTAATCAGGTATCTATGGAGGAACGCCTGGAAGTCTGCAGACGTGAACGCGGTCCCGTTGTCTGAGACTATGGTGTCCGGGATCCTGTGTGTGCATAAGACCCTGCGCAGCGCTCGGATTGCGGCGGCGGATGAGGTGGACCCTACGGGGATGACCTCCAACCACTTGGTGTAGGTGTCCACTATTATCATGAAGATCTGCCCCTGGAATGGCCCCGCGAAATCAAGGTGGAGTCTCGACCATGGTTTCCGGGTTGACTCCCACCTAGTGGCGGGGGCGCTGGGAGGCTCGGGCCGCGACTCTTGACACGTTTGGCACCGTCGGACCCAGCCCTCTATCTCCCCGTCCATCCCCGGCCACCAGACGTAGCTTCTGGCCAAGGCCTTCATTCGGACTATGCCGGGGTGGGTCTCATGTAAAGATTCTAGGACACGCTTTTGCAGCGGGGGCGGAATCACCACTCTACTTCCCCATAACAGGCACCCCTTGTGGGCTGCTAGTTCCTCCCTCCTGGTCTTATACGGCTTGAATTCTTCCCCCATGTTCCCCTCCGGCCAGCCCCTCACCACCCAGTCGAGCACCCGTGCTAGTGTCTTGTGTTTCTGGGTGGCCTTGGCGACCTCCGCTGCGTGTAGGGGCGGCTCCGGGAGGCTCTCCATTAGCATGACCTGGTGTGCGGGGGCGGGGTCTGGACCCGTTTCCGGAAGCGGCAAGCGGCTGAGTGCGTCCGCGTGACCCATAGCCTTGCCGGCCCTGTGTACCAGTGTGTAAGTGTAGGAGTTGAGGAATTGGTTCCACCTCAACACGCGCTGCGACAGTATTTGGGGGGTTTGACGGTCGGGGGCCAGCAGACCTTTTTTTTTTTTTTTTGCATTTTAGGTGTTTATTCAAGTCAAAAGTACAATACATATTATTAAATACAAAAAAAAAAACAAAGTAACAAAAAATATAACTGTGGTTATTTGCTGAGAATTGTCCTTAAGGAGGGTCCATCTGTGGTTTTATATCTACCATTGGCATTTTTCCCAGCTCACACGGTTCTCATTATAGATAATTATTGAATTCTCATACAGAAAACAGTTATTTTAAATGTTTGAACGACTTATCATCAATTATTTTTCATATATAAACTTATGCCTTTTTCCCTCATACCATCTGTAAAATTTCTCCCATTTCATACTGGCCTCTGGTTTAGAATCTCCTTTCAACAAATTTGAAAGTATGTCCATTTCTGCTGCGTTAAAGATCTTATCCACCACCTCCTCGATTTTGGGGCACTTTTCTTGTCGCCAATGCCTAGCAAAAACTGTCCTTGCAGAGGTAAGGATATACATTGTCACCTGTATATCTTCTTTGGGGATTACTTTTCTGACAAATGATAATAACATCAATTCTGGTTTAAACTGAATGTCAATTTGTAATATTGCCTTTAAGAGCTCATAAACCTTTATCCAAAATTTATTTGTGACTTTACAGTTCCACCAAATATGGAAAAAGGAGCCTATTGCCGAACCGCATTTCCAGCACTTTGGTGAAATAGATTTATCTATTTTTGACAATTGTAAAGGGGTCATGTACCATCTATGAAATATTTTAAAAGAGTTTTCTCTAAGATTTATAGGTTTAATATATTTATAATTTAACCTCCAGTAGGAGGCCCATTGTTCTAAGACTACCGTCTTCTGCAGGTTTTGAGACCACTTTATCATTGATTCCTTTACCAACTCATCTTCTAGCTTAATTTGCATCAGGTAGTTGTAAACTTTCTTGATTATTTTATCGTCCTCTTTGAATAAAATCTTGTCAAAATCAAAATTTTCCTTATTGAAACCCTTAGGTTTGTCCATATTGTATTTAGCTACTATTTGGTTCCTCGTCCACCAATCTAGCTTTATCCCTCTGGATTGGAGTTCTTCATTCGTTCTGAAATTGTCCTTCTCATCTAACAGGTCTAAATATCTAGCCTTCCTATTGGAACACCATAGTTGAGGTAAGATTGAGGCTTCTTCGGGAGATAACCATCTCGGGGTTTTAACATAAACCATTCTTTTTACCTTTACCCAAATTTCAAGGATAGTTTTACGTATTAAGTGGTTCTTAAAGTACCTCTGACCCTTGGTAACGTACCAAAGGTTCGCGTGCCATCCTGTATGGAGGTTGAAACCTTCAAGAGCTAGAATTCTGTTGTTCTCTAATAAAATCCACTCTTTAAGCCAAAGCATAACACAGGCAGTGTGATATATTTCCCAATCCGGGAGTCCCAAGCCGCCATTCTCCTTTCTGTCTTTTAGTAATTTCCATTTCACTCTAGGTTTCCTTCCTAACCAAATAAAATCTTTGATTGGTCCAACTTAACAAAGAACTGTTTCTTTATCACAAAATTAATTGTCTGAAACAAAAACATAACCTTAGGTAAAATGGTCATCTTAACAAGTGCTGCTCTACCCATAAAAGAGATTTTCAAATTCACCCATTTTTTTAATAAGGATTCAATCTCTTTTAGTAATGGTACACAATTGTTTTCATAAAGATTACTACATCTACCTGTAAATTCTATCCCCAAATACCTGACTTTCGGTTGGTTGCTAAACCCTGTTCTTTTCTCCAATTCTTTAATCCTTTGTGGGGAAATATTTTTAGTGAGCATTTTAGATTTTTGTTTATTTATTTTTAGTCCAGCCACGGACCCATATTCAGCCAGTTCTTTTAACATTTCATTTCATCTATGGAAACCTTGTTATTTTGTAGAATCAGAGCCATATCATCTGCGTAAGATAGTACTTTATAGGACTCCCCTTTGACATTCAAACCTAATATTTTATCATTGCCTCTTATAGAAGAATTTAAGACCTCTAAAGACAAAATAAAAAGTAACGGTGAGAGCGGACAGCCCTGTCTCGTCCCCTTACATATTTTTATCTCCTCTGTCAGACTTTCATTTATAATTATCTTTGCCGTTTGGTCCTTGTAGATAGCCTGTATGTTCTTGGTAAACTGTTCATCAAAGTCCATTATTTTTAGTAAACGAAACATAAACTCCCAATTGAGATTATTGAATGCTTTTTCAGCATCGATAAAAAGTAATAGCATTTCCTTTTCCCTATGTACCTCGTAATATTCTAAAATATTGGATACAATTCTTATGTTGGTCCTCAGATGTCTCTTTGGTAAAAAGCCTGCCTGGTCTTCATGTATTAACGTTTTTAATATCTTCTTTACTCTATTAGCCAGGATCGACGTGTAGATCTTATAATCTACATTTAACAACGAAATCGGCCGATAATTTCTGATCTGGTCTAACTCGGTTGTAGTTTTTGGGATCAATACCACGTTAGCACCTTTCCAAGAGTCTGGAATCTTACCTACTTTCCAGACTTCATCTATGAGGAGTTTAAAGTGTGTTATCAAAGTCTCTTTCAGAGCAATATAATACTCCGCGGGGAGGCCATCCGGTCCCGCCGCTTTATGTTTCTTAAGTTTAGCCCAAACCTCTTCTAATTCTAGTGTCGTAAGAGGGCATCCTAGAGTTTCCTTCTGTTCCTTGGTTAATCTTTGAACTACCTTCTGTTTAAGATACCTATCTTGTTTATCAGCATCCAATTCACTCCCTCTATATAGCTGGGTATAGAAATCACAAACTATGCGTTTCATCTCTTCTAAAGCTATTTTTTGATTGGCATCTTTGTCCTTCAAGGTATTTATTATTTTCCTCTCTCGCTCTTTCCTGACTTTATAGGCTAACCATCTCCCTGGTTTATTTGCCTTTTCGAAGAATTGTTGTTTAGCGTATCGAACCTTTTTCTGGGTCTCTTCCAAGAATATTAAATGTATCTTGTGTTGCAACATCTTAATTTCTGACTTAATTTCTTGTAGGGTCGGTTTCTCTTTTAGCTGTCTTTCTTTTATTTTTATTGTATCTGTTAACTCTGTTAAGATTCTATTTTCCTCCCGTCTCTTAAAAGCATTAAAACTTATAGCTATACCTCTCATAAATGCTTTACTTGTTTCCCATAGGTTTGTGTATGATATATCTTCCTGCGTATTTAATTGAAAAAAAACCTTCAACTCTTTTCTAGCATAATTGATGAATTCTTTATCCTCTAAAAGTTTTAGATTCATTCTCCACCCTAGATTCCTCTTGACGTCTCTCATTGTCATAATAATAGGATTGTGGTCCGCTATTGTGTTGGGGAGGATTTCTACTTCTTCAATTAATTTCATTAAGTTTACTGAGATCCACATCATGTCTATACGGGACCATGAGTTATGTCTACCCGAAAAGAAAGTAAAATCCCTCTTATCAGGATTTAGCGTTCGCCAGGTGTCTACTAAGGCGTATTCATCTACCAGCCTAAAAAAGGCTTCGGGTAGGGTATTACTTCCAGATCTTTTTGACTTTGTTTTTGAACTTCTAGAGCTTCTGTCTAACTTTGGGCATGATACCGCATTGAAATCACCTAACAGACAAATCCTATCATAGTCGTAAATTCTAATTTCTCTATATAAGTCCTTATAAAACTTATTTTGCTTATCGTTTGGTGCATAGACATTAACCAATAGGATTTTCAAAGATTCTTTAACGATTTCTATCCCCTGAAATCTTGCGTCCTCCGACTGGAAAACCATTCTAGCCTGTAAATTTCCTCTAACATATGTGACTAATCCTCTTTTTTTCTTTTGTACTTCAGAAGTTATAAATGCCCTGCCTAGTTTTTCATTCCGTAAAAGCCATTCATCTTTCTTTTTCAGATGTGTCTCCTGTAAACATATGATATCTGAATTTATTTTCTTTAATTGCAAAAAAATGCGCTTTCTTTTGTTTGGGGAGTTCAAACCATTAACATTCAACGAAATAAATTTTAACTTGTTCATTCTCTTTGAGGAAAGAAAAGAAAAGAAAAAAGAACCAACTTATTATTCGCCTTGGAAGTTTTTCTTTTTTCTCTGTGCCCTAGTCTCTCTCTGAAACTGTTGCTCCCCCTGTACTTCTCCCTCCTCTCTTTCACTCGAGGAGGCCGGGTCTTCCAATTCCCCCAGATGACTTTGGTCGGTCTTAGCCTGTTCTTCCCTAAGTTTACTTCTTTCTCCTTTCCATGACCATGTTTTGGCTTGATTTATTAAAAAATCTTCCACCTTCTCATAAGAATCAATCTTATATCTTGTTCCCATATGGGTAAACAGCAGCCCCTCCGGGAATAGCCATCTATATATGATCCCTTTGTTTTGTAGCATTGCCGCTAAACTCGCATATGGTTTCCTTCTATACCTTATTGCCCAGGGAATCTCTCTCATCACTTTAATCCTAGTTCCCTTGATCATAAGTGGTACCTCCCTTACTTCTCGCCAAATTTTTTCTTTGATACACCTTCTCACAAACTTTACATGGACTTCCCTCGGAAGATCGGTTTTTTTTGCATACTGTGAACCCATTCTTAATATGTAATCAATTTCTCTTTCTATCTCTTCCTGGTCTTTCTTTATTACCTTTGTCAACGCTTCTGTAACCATCTCCACTAGGTTCTCACCTTTTTCCTCAGGAATGTTCACTAATCTGAGTATGTAATCTGCTTGTCCTTGTTCCAATTTAGCCATTTTAATGGCATGTTCTTCTTGTTTACCTGCAATTTCTTCTATCCTTTGATCAGTTAACTTGAACTTCCCTTCTATTGACTTTGTGATTTTGACCACTTCGGCAATATCCTTCTTAGTGTCCTTACACTTATCATCTAAAGCTTCTATTTTATTAGCAAGACTCTGGTTACTTAATGAGAGTTGGGTCTGCTTCAAAGTCTCAAGATAAAATTGTTGCATCTCTTTAAGTGCCTCCTGAGAAATTGCCGCCCCTATTGATTTGGGTTGCCCAGGCTAGAACTTAGCTTTAGCCTGTTGTGACATTTTAGATAGGTCTACAATTAGTGTTACCAGCCGAAATCTAACCACCACCA
Source organism: Heteronotia binoei (assembly GCF_032191835.1). Classification (NCBI taxonomy): domain Eukaryota; kingdom Metazoa; phylum Chordata; class Lepidosauria; order Squamata; family Gekkonidae; genus Heteronotia; species Heteronotia binoei. The sequence continues at coordinate 3,985,834 of NC_083238.1, read as the reverse complement.
CCAACACTTGAAGAAGAAATTATAAAGGGTTACGAAGTAAAGTCTCTGGACCTAGCATTGAAACTTTCCCGCTCCGCCCTCCGCTCCCCTCTCCCTCCCCTCCTCCCTTCCCCGACCAAGGTTCTTCTGATGAGGAAAAGCTCAAGGTTCTTCCGATGAGGAAAAGCTATGTAACCACGACGGGAAGAAGAGGAAAGAGAAAAGGGATTAGGGGTTAAGAGTCCAAGGTCGCCTCCAGTCCGTTTCAAACGGTATTGAGTCCTTATCGCCCAGCCAGTTTTCCCATGGCTAGTATCCTCCGACGTTTTCCCAACACAGCTTAAATTCAACAGAGTCGCTAAGTCACGTCCTCCCTCTCCCGTTTCTCCCTCAGTCAAACTCTCCTTGTCTTCAACTTCGTCCTCTTCGTTTAAGCCCCAAGGGTTCGACTGAAAGAGCAGCGATGAGGTGGCGATAATAGCGATAAGGTCCAGGCACTAAAACCCCAGTAAAAAACGTCCAAAAGAAAGTCCACCTATCGGGAAAACCACCAGCCCGAGAGTCGCGGCTCGAGTTCCTACCGTCGCTTCACCAGTGACGTCTCTGACTCTACCTTCTCACTCACGCCGTCGCCATTTCAGGTCCGCCGCACGAAAAAAAAAAAACAAGCTAAGAGGTTTCTTCGTCCACCAAGATAAACGACCAACGAGGTTAAATTAGTCCAGAGTTGTCTTCCTCACAAAGACATAGTGAGACCGCCGACCAAGCGTTTGTCCGTATTGGAGCACCTTTGTTTTCTAGAGAAAACTGCCTTCCAACAGAGCCCTCCTCGTTCCGGCGGTCGGAGCTATGTCGCCATTACGGCGCCTCTCGGCTTCGGGACAAGGAACAAGGGCATAGTGCTTGGGGAGTCAAAAGACCCCTTCCAACACTTCCCTCCGCCCCCTCAGTGCACTCCCTCCAACAACAGAAGGTATGTACGGGCACACAAGCCCCCCTTGAAGCCTCAGTTCGGCGCGTCTCCACGGAGGGGGCCAGCAGACCTAAGAGGGGCTTGTGGTCCGTAGCTATGGTGAACCTCCGCCCATACAGGTATTCATGGAACTTGCGGACCCCCGCCACGATTGCCAGAGCCTCCTTGTCTATTTGCGCGTAGTTGCGCTCGGCTGGTGTCAGTGTGCGGGAGTAGTATGCGACCGGTACCTCCCTCCCGTCGTGTAGTTGGTGCCCCAGGACTGCTCCCACCCCGTATGGCGACGCATCGCATGCCAGGATGACGGGGAGGCCCTCGTCAAAATGGTGGAGCACCACATTAGACACCAACACATCCTTGACTGCCTGAAACGCGGCTGCTTGGCGTCTGCCCCAAACCCAAGGGGCTTTTTTGTCCAGCAGGCGGTGCAGGGGCTCTGCTAGGGCCGCCTTGTGGGGGAGAAATGAATGGTAAAAGTTAAGCACCCCCAAGAAGCTTTGTAGCTCCGCTTTGCAGGTGGGGGCTGGCGCTTTCACAATGGCTAGGGTCTTCTCCTCCGTTGGGTGGATTCCCGCTGCGTCTACGGCGAACCCCAGGAACTCCACCCGTGGGACCCCCAATAGGCATTTCTCCCTCTTGACTTTGAGCCCCGCTGCCTGGAACCGGCGGAGTACCTCTCTTAGGCGGTTGCCGAATTCTTCGGGGTCCGGGGCGGCGACTAGCACGTCATCAAAAAATGGCTGGACTCCCGGGATCCCTTTCAGGAGAGCGTCCATTATACTCTGGAAGATCCCGGGAGCGACGCTAACCCCGAATTGGAGCCTCCTCACCCTGAAGGCCCCCCTGTGTGTCACTATCATTTGGGCTTCCGCCGTCTTAGCATCTACCGGGAGCTGTTGGTAGGCCTGTGCCAGGTTCAGCTTCCCGAAGATCTTGGACCCCGCTAGGGCAGCCAGAACGTGGCTTACCACCGGCACTGGGTAGGGGTTATCCTGCAGTGCCTTGTTTATCGTGCATTTATAGTCTGCACAGATCCGCACCTCCCCGTTTGGCTTGATGGGGGTTACGATGGGGGTCTCCCAGGTGGCGTAGTCCACAGGCTCCAGGACTCCCTGGGCTGTGAGGCGGTCTAGTTCGGCCTCTATTTTTGGCTTTAAAGCGAACGGGACCCTCCTCGCCTTGAGCCGAATCGGCCGGACCGTGGGGTCTAGCGGTAGGGAGATGGCCGGCCCTTTGTAGCTCCCTAGAGAACCATCGAACACGTCAGGGAACTCTTGGCATATCTCCCCGAACCCCCTGGGTGTTAGGGTTTGCCCCACCCCTTCCACCCGGATCCCCAAGGGTTTGAACCACGCCAGTCCCAGCAGGGTGGCAAGCTGGCGCTTTACCACCAGGATGTCCAGCGGGCCGTAGAAGGACCCCCGCTCGACTTGCACCCGCGCCCACCCCGCGATTTGCACCGGATTCTTCTGAAAGTCCCGGAGTATGAAGTTCGCCGGCCTTAGTTGCAGCTGCTGGGGGGGGCACAGCTTCCTCAGGGTTTCCTCCGCTATAATGGAGATGGAGGAACCAGAGTCCACTTCCATTTGGCAGGGGTTCCCCTCGATGAGGACCACCATTTTGATTTTATCGGGGGTGGAGAGGGGCAAGTTCAGTACCTGCAGGGACGTGGAGTCCGTGGAGTGGAACTCCGCCGACTCGTGATGCGTGGTCAGCCTCCGGCGGTTGGGCTTGGCTTGGCAAGCCCTCGCAATGTGGCCCGTTTTTCCGCAGCTCCGGCAGTCCCAGGTCCGGTATCGGCAGTCCCGCCTGTCGTGGGGGTCGCCGCAGCTGGCGCACTTGGTGGCCGGGACCCTCTCCGTCGCTGGGGGTCGTTCGGCCGCTCGGGGGCGTTGGGCGGCTCTGCTGGGTGGCCCGGCTGGGCGGCGCAGCTGGTGGGCTCCTTCCTCCTCTGGGCTGTCGTGGCCCAGCTCCTCGTGGTGGGCGGCTTCTGTCCGGGCCTTGGGGAAGGTCCTGGAGGTCCTCTCGAACGCCACCGCCTCGCTGAAGGCGCTCTGGAGGGTGAGCTCTTCTTTGGCGAAGAGCTTCTGCTGGAGCCTCTCGTCGCGGAGGCCCCACGTGAATCGGTCGGCCAGGGTGTCTTCCAGCTGGGGGAAGTTGCAGTTCCCGGCGATCTTGCGGAGAGCCGCCAGGTAGTCGGCGGCCGATTCCCCCACGGCCTGGTCCCTTCTGTGGAACAGGAACTGACGGGCCACCCGTGAAGGCTGTGGCGAGAAATGGCCGGTGAGGAGTCTGATGATCTCCTCGTAGGACTTCTCCGTGAGGCGGGCGGGAGCCGAGAGACCCTTGGCGATCTCGAACGTGGCTGGCCCGCAGACGCTCAGGAGAACGTCCCTCTTTGTGCCTGCGTCGGTGACCTTGTTGGCCCTGAGGTAGAACTCGACCCGCTCCGCGTAGGACTCCCAGCCCTCGGGATTGGCGGGGTCGAACGTCTCGATGTAGCCGGTGGTTCCGTTCTGTGTGGCCATGGCGGCGGCGGTCAGGCCTCGTGGTTGCCCTAGATCTCCGTGGTAGCCGCTGAGGCTAAGATCCCATCCTCGTCGCCAGTGTAACGTACTCGAAGTGGAGTCGAGAGTAGGGCAACATGGTTTATTAGGAGCACGTTGCAAGAGAGAGAGCACGCGGGCCGGGCCCCGCTTATATACAATTCCCGGTACAGCCTACTAGGTCGGTCAGGCCAATCCTGACCTGTTGAACTACCCGCCGCAGCTGTTGATTGGTGGGTGATTCCGCGCCCTGCGCTGGAGGCTTCTGGGACAGCCCAGTAGCCTCTGCGCGGGCGCAAGTTGTTTACTGATACACTACACCAGTAGTCCAGCATTCTGTCTCACACAGTGGCCAACCAGTTCCTCTGGAGGGCCAACAAGGCATAGAGGGCAAGACCTTTCCCAATTGTTACTTCCTGGCTCTGGGATTCAGAGCTTTAGTGCCTCTGGGTGTGGATGTTTCATTCATTCACCATGGTTAGTAGCCACTGGTAGACCTTTCCTCCATGAATCTTATCTAATCCTCTTTTAAAGCTATTCCTGTGGCCATTACTACATCCTCTGGCAGTGAATCTCACATTTTAATCACTCTATGCATAAAAAAGATCTTTCCCATAGAACAGGGGTGGCCAACGGTAGCTCTCCAGATGTTTTTTGCCATGCTGGCTGGGGCTGATAGGAGTTGTAGGCAAAAAAACATCTGGAGAGCTACCGTTGGCCACCCCTGCCATAGAAGCATCAGCAGTATACAATAGAAGACCTCAGGCAGTGATCCTTGGTAAGAGACAATGTATGTTACAAGCACAGCCCTGTTTTCACCTGTGAAATGTTAGAAAGTACTCAAGAAACTGGTCCACCTCCTCATCTACTGTTTCTGAAAATAAGGATAAGTCGGTGAAATAATCACAGCACACCTTTGAACAGATTGCAACTCAACTTCTAAGGTGAAGAAAGAGCTTTGCAGTCTTTAACATTATCCATAATTACCATCAGCTATCCACATTGGCCTCATTCATTAACAAGCAGTGAACAGCCTAAGGTGAAATTGCCCAAAATGGAAACATGCAAGTAGTTACTCCTGCAAGTAGTGATTTAGAATGAAGGCTATACTGTCAGGAGCTGTTTTAAGAATTTTGCTTATATTGGGTTGGCACAAATTGGTTATGTTACAGCCGTTTGCACTGTACTGCACTTTGAAACCAATGTTCAGCTGTACAAGAGGGATATTTCTTTTCATTTTTGCAATTGTAAATTTGTTTTCTGAAAACACTCCTTGTAGATATTAAACCATGTTGAAGAGGCTTCCTGGGATACATATCTTTGGACAACATTAATCAAAATGTGAAAATAAACTATAATATTCCAGTAGCTACACTGTGGTATTTTATAAAATTATGGAGTCAGAGCTGAGGATCTGACAGTCTGAGAGTAGATAGGAGAAATGTAGGGAGTAGGATAAGGGACCCTATCCACCACCTGCCAGCCCTCCCCCACCTGCTACTCCTCCCTCACTTGCCACCTCTCCCCAACCTCCTCCCCCACCTGCCACACTTCCCCCACTCCCCTTCCCCCCAGAGGTAGGTATGTGACCTCTCAGCATTCCACAGCCAATAGGAGAGCAACCATTGTTCAGGTGTGCCAATGGGTGTGAGACCTGCTCTTTAAAAGGGGGCGGGGACCCTGTGCAGGCATGTGGCATGCTTTCAGGATCATCCTGTGAAGTGGCAAGTGGGGGAGGAGGAAGGGTGGTAGGTGGATAGTGGGGAAGGGGATGTGGGGGACAGGGAGCTGTCACTTTGATTTTTTCTCCTGCATACTACTATAGGGAAATCATTTATCTTCTTTTGACCTGAAACTGTAATAAATATTAGCATTCCTTAGTAGAAGACAACTGAAAGAGGAAACACAGCCTTGGATATTACAATAGATATTACTGGAGACAGTGGTTACCTGGACACATTGGGTTGCCAACTCTGGGTTAGAAAATTCTTGCAGATTTGGAGTTGGACACTCAAGGGAAGGGACCTTCAGGTTTATAATGCCGTAGTCCATTTTCTCCAGAGGAACTAATATTTGAGACCTGAAGATCATTGAAATTTTGGGACCTGGAGATCAGCAACACTAACACTGAAAGAGACTGCAAGTTCTTGCACAGTCCAAGTAATCCCTTGATTTCCAGCGCTCATCTGCTATTGGTACATGAGCATACAAACACTAGTAGCAAAGTCCCAAGATGCTAATAAACAAGAGACAGACTAACATGGTATTTAGCCCACTGTTTATCTTCCATTACTGAAGCCTAATCACACTCACCTTCAGTATCACTTGCATGTGAACAAACTACTGTGAGTGACAAAAGCTGAAATAGTATCTCCTGTTTGCCCCATAAATGTTGTGCGGCTTTCAGTGGAGATGGCACAGCTCAGGAACAGGGCTGCTGTAATATTCTGTTAACAATTCCTTCCATGTATCAGTCCAGCATTCAACCACCTTTGATAGTTTAATGGGCAAATGAAATATATTTAGGGCACCTGTGTGTATTTAACATCCAAGTACATTAAATTGTCCCATAAAAATAGCTTCTATTACATTTATAATAGTACCATTATGTGGAAATAATTACACATCCCAGTTTGTGATCCTCTATATTTTTGAAGCAGTAAAGGCTGAACTCCCACTTTTGTGTCTTGCCACAAATAAGCTATTTTAAAATGTTTAACCCATGATCCACCAAACACTTGGGGTTTGTAAAATGAATGGAAGTTGTATGGCAGCTATATGTGATTGAGGATGCCCTTCGGGTGCCCTCCAATGCACAATCAAGACATGTGTTAAGTCCACCACATCAGTTTCAATAGACATTAAATATGCTTTGCACTGTGCTGTAGTGTACTCTTAGGATTTCACTCTAGTTCACAGCTGTATGTCATAGCCTTTGTTATAATCAGTAGAATGTTGTGTACTTAAGCGCCTGTAGAATTCTAGCCTCTCCCACAAGTCTTGAACACAATTACTGGGAACAGAGCTCAACTGATTTCAACAATCAACAAGGAGATGAAAACATACAGTAAAACTAAGACCCTTTCTTTTTCATGTACCAGTTTTTCACATGCCATGAAATTTTAAAGTGGATGAACATGTGATTTGTCCATGCACATATCTGAGGTGGGATAGTCCTGTGAAAGAGGCTGCTACACATTTGAATTGGTTCTTAGCTTACAAGCCTTGCAGTTTTTGAAATGAAATCATATGAGGAAGAATGGTTATACATTTAAAAACTATTAAATCAACAATGTATATTTAAAGTAACACTGTATCTGAGCAATAAATAAACATCATTATAAAATAATATCTGGCAATTCTTAATTGGCAAAGTACAATATCCTTGGTTTGAAAAAACTATAGATTCAATTATTTTCTTACTTTCCCCATTTTATAATGGGAATAATATCTTTTGCAGGGGCTGGAGAGGCAATTATTAGAGTTGGTAAACTTGGGCCCAGCAGAAATTAGTTGTACATATTTCATTAGGACATCTGGTAAAAATAGTAAAGCAGTTTCTACCAGTCAGTGCCTCAAAAGATTTTGGCCAGTTCATTGTATTTTGCAACACAGTCAGTGATCATGTCAGGGAAAAAAGGTGATAATGTTCCACTGTGAATCTGGAAGCTGTCAAAGCATCAAAAGATTCTTTCTTTTGCCCTAAAACCCTTCAGTGAAAAGGGAAAACAATACCAAAGCACTGGCAGGATAAAGAAGCAGAAAACCAACTATTTGAATCCTGCAAAAGAGTTAAATGCTTTCTCATTCACCCAGGAAAATGTTTTGTATGGAACTATCTTAACACAATTATATTTTTCATACAGAGATTGTCTCTCAAATAAAACTGCCATATTTGTCTGTTCTGCACTTCACGTTTCAGTGTTGCACAGGACTATGAAAATTTATCATACCTGTTACAGCTTTTTCAGTGCTTACTGGAGTGGGCTATGTTACATTACTAGGACACTGCCCTTAAAATACATGCTATATTTTAAGCTGTTGATATGCTACCTGAGAAACTACAAAGGGAAAAATAACTCCTGCCCCCCTCCCAAACTTCTCTCTCCTGGATCCTACAAACTCTCAAGAGTCAGAGCAGACTTTTTCCCCCCGCCCTTGGTGCTTTTCTCTGTACTTCAGCTGGTCTCAATGCTGCATCCTTCCCAGAGCAAATATAGCCCTTGTCAAGACGTTTTTCTTTTTCTTGATTAATGAACAGTGCCATTTCTGGTACATCTGACAGTCCCTTGAATATGTAGAGAATCTCTATCTTGTCTGTAGGGGGTTCCATGGAATGGCTTTTTTCATCCATATAAGAAATAGCCAGTTTGCTATTAAATATAAGTAATTGAAAATACCACATCACAAATAGTGACTGAAGTATTAATTCTGAATTTGAATGTAGTATATCTTACTGCAAATGGGTATGTACCTTAAGTGAATTCTCTTCCAAACTAGGGTTGCCAAGTCTAATTAAAGAAAAATCTGGGGACTTTGGGGGCGGAGCCAGGAGACTTTGAGGGTGGAGCCAGGAGACATTGGGGGTGGAGCCAGGAACAAGAATGTGACAAGCATAATTGAACTCCAAGGGAGTTTTGGTCATCACATTTAAAGGGACAGCACGCCTTTTTAAATGCCTTTCTTCCATAGGAAATAATTAAGGATAGGGGCACCATCTTTTGGGGCTCATAGAATTGGACTCTCTGGTCCAATATTTTTGAAACTTGGGGGGTATTTTGGGGAGAGGCACTAGCTGCTATACTAAAAATCTGGTGTCTCTACCTCAAAAAATAGCCCCCCGAGAGCCCTCAATACCCATGGATCAATTCCCTATTATTCTCTATGGGAATCGTTCTCCATAGGGAATAATAGAGTGCCTAGTAGACATTTCCCTCCCCCCATGCTTTCTAAAGGGGGGGCCTCCATACCAGGGAATTCCCCCTCCCTGCCCCCTCCCTCTCTCTCACACACACACACACACACAAATACTTACCATACTTGGTCTTCTTCCAGCAGAATTTGCTCGCTGTGAAAACGAAAGCAAGCTGCACAGGAAAAGAAAGGGAGGGGCCGTTCCTGTTTCCTGTGCAGCCTTAAAGGGACACATTTTAAAAACGGATCCCAAGCTGTAAAACAACATGATGCCTACAGATATGTTCTCTCTCCCCCCGCCCCCAGATTTTTTAAGAGCAGGGGAGGAGGCTGAATATTTGGGGGTCCCCCGCCAGGGCGGGAGGGTTGGGAAGCCTATTCCAAACAAATGAAAATTCTCTTCATATACAGGGCTAGAGATCACACAGAAGTGATCAAATTTAGCCTTTTCCTTGACATGCTAGTTTTCTATGACAAAATCTTTTCTTGTGGGCAACATTTTATCATGGAGTTCCTCTTACAGACTGAAGAGATGCATCCAAGGAACAGCTTTACCACATTATCTACTATCTATTAAAACTAGGCCTTATTGCAGAAGATTTAATACAAACAGCTAATCTGACATTTCTTTTTCCAAAGGCGGCTTAGCGTGCCTGGTTGATTAAAAAAGGGGGGGTTATCATTCAAAACTGCAGTCTCAATTAAACAGGAGCCAATAAAGTATGGATTCTTCCCAAAACCTTTGGTAAGATAGAAATCCTGCGACCATGTTGATGAAGTAGTTACTTCCCATGCTAGTTTTGCCTCACATGCTATAGGTAAGAAGTGATTTTTTTCAACACTGTTATCACAGTGGTGTGGGAATAAGCAATGCTGCAGCACCTCTCCTATGTCTAGGGATGCCTGGCCAGGCAACCAATGGGAGATTGGGGTGAAGGGGAACATGGGAGGTGGCCATCAGTCACAGAGTTTTTGGTGATTTCCAGAGAGATGTGACATCACTTCTGGGTGTTCCCTGGAAGTGAAGTCATACTGTCAGCTCAAAGTAAAACTACAGAGTTACTGGTGATTCCTAGAGAGAACAGCCATCACTTCTGTGTTTTCTTGGAAGTGACATCATGTAGTTGCAATTTTAAAAAAATGAATCTTTCTCTTGCTGGCGACTGGAGTGCCTGTTGGTACATGGTATCCTACCCATGATTGTAATCTAGGAATTGGACCCTAAAGCCAGTCTAGCAGCACTAAATTGCTTACTTTTTCCACAATATTTTCTAGTAAAAGGGAACTCTGTGATACTTTCCACAGGACTGAAGCTGTGGATCTGCTAAAGTGCTGCATAGATTAAAACACTAACTGCAGTTCAAGATGGTAAAACAACTACCAAGGACACTTTGTCCATAGAGAGCAAAGCATAGAGACCAAATTCCTGAGTCAACTGTGGAAAGAGAGATCCCATAAAGGGCTGATAAGAACATAAGAGAAGTCATGTTGGATCAGGCCAATGGCCCATCCAGTCCAACACTCTGTGTCACACAGTGACCAAAAAAATTACACACACATACACTGTGGCTAATAGCCACTGATGGACCTCTGCTCCATATTTTTATCTAACCCACTCTTGAAGCTGGCTATGCTTGTAGCCACCACCACTTCCTGTGGCAGTGAATTCCCCATGTTAATCACCTTTTGGGTGAAGAAGTACTTCCTTTTATCCGTTTTAACCCACTCAGCAATTTCATTGAATGCCCATGAGTACTTGTATCGTGAGAAAGGGAGAAAAGTACTTCTTTCTCTACTTTCTCCATCCCATGCATAACCTTGTAAACCTCTATGATGTCACCCCGCAGTCGATGTTTCTCCAATTACCGGAAGTGCTGTTTTTGAGAAGAATGTTATAATGAATTGTTCCTGATTCCTCCCCCCCTCTCCCAGTATGCCTTTTGCAAAAAAGAGCCAGGTGTAAAGTAATCTGTGATCTAGATGAAACACTACAAGATGATTTTAAGACATTCTGGAAAAAATGAGTATGGATGGGGTAATTTGTTGTGCTTCACATCCTATCATGAAAATATTGGGGGGGGGGGGGGGACTACAGCAATTCCTTCCAAGGTGTGCAGGGAGGGAAGCTCCAACTCTCTCTACACTATGGGAAGAGTTTTATTTAAAAGATATGAGATTGCATTATACTGAATAGGAAAGTCTGAACTAATGGCTTTAGGAGACAATATCAAAATACAAGGTTATCTGTCTAAAACCCTTAGCAGCTTCCTCACACAGATATACTCTGGTCAATTTCCAGTAGTGTTCCTCTGAGCTCTTGGCTTTAGATAAGTGATGACACATCTCCTGGGTTTAAACTGGATGTGTTTCAAGAGGCTCTCCCTTCTTCAAATCACCATCATTAAATCTGGAACTACTGCTCAAAATACAATTTTACAGAGGCATGAGTCTAACCAGTGATGTAGGCAGTCTAGGTTCTCAGTGTCACCTATCTAATGTCAAGAGCTCAGAGGAACACTACTGAGAATTGACCAGAGTTTTTGGAAACTGACTAGAGACTTCTACATAGACTTCTTTTTTGCATACTAGACATGAATTATGGCTCCGGAAATGTAACTTTGTATTGTTGAGTGTATGAGCGTGTGAATAACAATTGTAACACAGTAATTTAAGTAAGACACAGTATTGTTTATTTTGTGGTTGTTCACTTGGAGGTTGGCAACAATGACTCCCCAGGAGGAATTGGCTGGGTTGGGGAGTTGAGTCTATGGCATTGTACCTGTCTGAGTTTCCACTCTTCCTCAAACTCCCCGTCTCCAGGCTCCACCCCTCAAATCTCCAGGAATTTCCCAACCTGGACTTGGCAACCCTCTCTCTTTCCCAGTCAACCATCAACCTACCTTTATCTGCCCCTCTGACTTCTGCTTTTCATCTCGCTCATGCCTCCCAGACTTTCTCAACAGTGGGGACCAAAGCAGCTTACATAATTCTCCTCTCCCCTCTTTTGATGCACATAAGCTGTGAGGTAGGTTAGGCTGAAAGTCTGTGACTGGTCTGAAATCCCCCAGTCAGCTTCCACAGTAGGAACCTGGGTCTGGCAGATCCTGCCCTGAAGTGCTGACTGTCCAGTCACAATGGCTGTCAATGTTATTGTGGGCTGAAACCATATGTAAGACTTCCACTAAAATGTACTTTAAATATGATAATTTTAAGAGATGAATTGGGCTCTATTTCTTACATCTACTAAGTAACTGCAGCACCATACCCTTCAGTGAAACATGAATGAAGTGTTATTGAAATGTTATTTAAACTTTAATAAAAATTTAAATTTAATAATAATAAAACATTTTAAAATCATACCAGAAGCTTATTATTTCCCTCAGGATCTAATAGAACGCCATTTACAAATCTTTACTATATAACTGAATCTTTACTTTATCACCTTTAAGAAACAGATATGCAGGGCACAGCTGTATGTAGTTACCAATAATAGTTTTCTTTAAGTAGGGTTTGTTTTCAAGCTTTTTGGAGGAGCATTTTGTCAGTAAAATTCAGAAGCCTTTTTCATCTAGTTAGAGAAGAGGTTAAGGGCTGACTTTCTCATAAATTAAACACTTAAGTGGTATTGAGAGCATTTTGTCATCCAAATTCAGAAGGCTTTTGCATCTGGTTAGAAAAGAGGTTCAGGAATGGCTGGCTCTTAATACAAATGAAATACAGGGAATATTTGGCCAGCCAAATCCAGAAGGCTTTTGCATCTGGTTAGGAAAGAGGTTGAGGACTGGCTTGCTCCTAGTATAAACTTAAGTGGGTTTGAGAGGTAAGTTCTTGATAATAATATTAAAAAATTATTCATTTAAAAAATTAAAAATTATCTACTTCCATCCAGCTTTGTGTTGTACCTTGCTATAATCACCATGGTTTATTCCAGAATGAGAAATTCTGAAGAAATAAAGAGATTGCAGAGAGTATTTTGCCAGCCGAATTCAGAAGGCTTTTGCATCTGTTTAGAGGAGATGTTAAGGTCTGGCTGGCTCCCAGTACTAATAGTGAATTGCAATAAGAAGCTGATAACTTTAAAGAAAACAGAAATACTTCTGAGGAAGACTTTTGATGAAATGAGCTTATATCCAGGTGCTCACTGGATGGACTTTTCGTTGCAATCTTGTAAAGCTGAACTTTATAATGTGTTCAAAATGATTTATATGACTTTTTTAAAAAAATGTTTTACTAAATGTTGTTAGCCAGTATATCACAGTATTTGTTGTTTTGGATTTTCTGAACAGGAGCAAGCAACCAGGCCAGTCAGGTAGCATCAAGTCACCTAGAGAGTGCTGACAGAACTAGAGTAGGAAACCTCCAGGAGGCTGAAGATATCCTGGTATCTCTACTGAACTCCAGACAACAGATCTCTTTCCCCCTGGAGGAAATAACTACTTTGGAAGGTGGGCACTATGGCATTATATTTAGCAGGGGCCTTTCAGCTCCCCAGAGTCTGGATTCCATAGACTCCACCACAAAAACTCCAGAAGTTTCTCTCCAACCTGGAACTGGCAGCCCTAGTCAGGACTGGCCCCAATGAGTTCTCCCTCAAAGGCCAAAATAGGCTTTTGGAAAGGGCCTCCTCCCCCAGCCTTTTACTGAGAGAACCAAGCTTAGTTGTAGGGTTGCCAGGTCCAACTCAGAAAATACCTGGGGACTTTGGGGGTGGACCCTGGAATCTTTCCCATTTCACCCTCCCCCCCCAAAAAAAAATACGCCATTCCCCTGGATACAATCTTCATTTCCTTGTACTCAGCAGCCCCTAGCAACTGACTGCACTTCCACTAAATGAACACACACTCTCTCTCACACACACACACAAAAAGCAGCCAAATAAACACAGTTTGCGAGCGCACACTTTTGTGATCTCACTGGGGCAATTTACTCACTGGAACTGCTGAATGTAACCATCTGTTGTATTTCAATCAACTTCTTAAGACTAACAGGAAAATGAAAGCAGAGCAGCTCCAAATAAACAGAAGGGCGCTGCTTGCTTCTCTTCCTTTTACACACTCACCAGGAAGACCCAAGTGCCCCTAGCCGATTGGGGGAAGGCTTTCTGTGCTGTTTCCCTCCTCCTCCCACCCTCAGCCAATGGATTGCAACAGATCTTGATTGATGGTTTGATGGGCCAAAGGTTGATGCAGCACAGTCCCAACCAATCAGGGCACTCCATTTTGCCACCACAAAAGGGCCTTTATATATATAGGATGCCATGTGTTAACAAAATTAAATTAGAGATACTCCAATGTGATCCAATAGAATCACAAAAATATTTATCAAAGTCCTCAGTACAGGAGTGCCTTCTAGTTGGAAAAAAAAATCTTATTAAGAGAATGGTCATCATTTCAATGTCATTGTCCCATACCAACAGGGTGAAAACACCTCACAGCACAGGGGTGAACACCCCTCACAATAGACAGCTGACCTGATATGTCTGTTTTATTTTTAATTTCTTCAGAAAAGGGATTATCCACAGTAGAATATTCAAAATAGGGAACAAAGTCTCCAGATCTCTGACAATTCAAACTGGAACTAAAATTTCCCAGTATTTACAAGTTGCCATCCCAATTTGTAAACTGTAGAGTCTTTTAGTCCCAGTTTTTCAGAGACAGAGCCTCTTTCTAGAGCCTGTTGTATTTTTCTTCACAACAGGCCCTATTCCTGATATGATGTAATTAGATAATTTTATTGAATATCTGGGTGTGCCTTTGGGTACTAAAACACGGATCAGAGAACCTTAATGAAGGGGGTTTTTTTTTACTTCAGTTCATGTAAATACATACCCAAGGCAATATTTTTTTCTTGATGACAGGGAACCTAGGTATACTTCTACAACAATCCCTGCATTTTAAAATCCTGCAAGTGAATTCTGACAGCACTCAAGATATCAGTGTTCCCCCCCCCCCTCCCACACAGATACCAGGTAGGGGACCATACACCTTGGATTCTGCTCCACAGTAAATTCAACAGTAGCTTGTCAGAGTAAATCTACAGGAGCAGAGAGAAAGGCTGAATGGGGATCTGGGGAGGGATCTAATCTGTTCTGTTATCTGCTGATTCACTCTTTGCCTTCTCTTCTTCTTCCTCTTAAAGATGTAAGCCAGAAAGCTAGGCACCAAAAATAACAGACTAAATTTATTTCCTCTCTTTAGATTTGGAATAAAACCAAAAATTACTTTTTTTTTCATTTATTTAACTGTTTTAATATCCTGATGTATAACCCTACTGGGCATGTTGTAGTGAATTTATCTTCTTTACATTGACATTCAATAGTCCATTAAGCCAATTTTCTTCAGCTTTCTTGCTGACTGGTACACTAATATCTGTTTTTGTACACACTGTTTATAGTCTTTCTCTCCCACTCAGTGAGAAAATCTTGAATTATAGCTAATTCTTCAGTTAGATTTTCTAATGAATATCTATTGCTCTTCTGGTTGCTACAGTGACTGCTACCTGATGTTTGCCTTCTCTAGGTAAACTTCCAAATCATATAAATCCTCTTTGTTTCCTGTCTAGATTTACTGGCTGTTATTAGCTGAAGGGGGTAGGGAAGACATTAACAAATACACACAAATCTGCCTTTGAACTGCATCTCAAAGCAATATATGACCATGTAAATTAGCTATCAGGTAATGTGCTTACCAGTCTTCACTAGACTGAGAAACAAGGCCTATAGCTGTTATGTACTTTTCTGAATAATGTTTGGAATCATTTAGAAACCTTGGGGCTAGCTTTCTCTAGCAGTTGCTTTAAGTATACAGTTACCTTAATGAGAATTAATATGTACTGTACCAGTTAGGAGAGCTGAATGGTAAATGGAAACAGAGCTGTGATCTGCTGCTCAGTTTTCTTCCCTTCCTTTTTAGGAAAATATGATGTCAAACTCCCTCTCTCAGTGAGTTTTCTGACATTGAATTATGCCTAGAAACAACCTGGAAGTCGGTGTAGATGAGCCAACACCACAGTGATATGGTTTCTATGATCCATCACCGACAACTAGGGTTGCCAAGTCCAATAAAAGAAAAACCTGGGGACTTGGGGGGCGGAGCCAGGAGACATTGGGGTGGAGCCAGGAACAAGGGTGTGACAAGCATAATTGAACTCCAAGGGAGTTCTGGCCATCACATTTAAAGGGACAGCACACCTTTTTAAATGCCTTTCTTCCATAGGAGATAATTAACAAATACACACAAATCTGCCTATACACACAAATTTTAACAAATACACACAAATTTCCCTATGAAGAAAGGCTGAAACGCTTAGGGCTCTTTAGCTTGGAGAAACGTCGACTGCGGGGTGACATGATAGAGGTTTACAAGATAATGCATGGGATGGAGAAAGTAGAGAAAGAAATACTTTTCTCCCTTTCTCACAATACAAGAACTCGTTGGCATTCCATGAAATTGCTGAGCAGAAAGGTTAAAACGGATAAAAGGAAGTACTTCTTCACCCAAAGGGTGATTAACATGTGGAATTCACTGCCACAGGAGGTGGTGGCGGCCACAAGCATAGCCACCTTCAAGAGGAGGTTAGATAAAAATATGGAGCAGAGGTCCATCAGTGGCTATTAGCCACAGTGTGTGTGTGTGTGTGTGCGTGTGTGTATATATATATATATATATATATATATATATATATATATATGGCCGCTGTGTGACACAGAATGTTGGACTGGATGGGCCATTGGCCTGATCTAACATGGCTTCTCTTATGTTCTTATGTTCTTAATTAAGGATAGGGGCACCATCTTTTGGGGCTCATAGAATTGGACCCTCTGGTCCAATCATTTTGAAAGTTGGGGGTATTTTGGGGAGAGGCACTAGATGCTATACTAAAAATTTGGTGCCTCTACCTCAAAACATAGCCCCCCCCCCAGAGCCCCCAATACTCACAGATCAATTCCCTATTATTCCCTATGGGAATCGTTCTCCATAAGGAATAATAAAGTGCCCGGTAGACATTTCCCTCCCCCCACCACGCTTTCTAAAGTGGGAGAGGGCCTCCAAACCAGGGAATCCCCTGCCCCCTCCCTCTCTCTCACACACAAATACTTACTAGATCTTCTTCCTGCAGAACTCTACTTGCTGTGAAAACGAAAGCAAAAGAAAGGGAGGGGCCTTTCTCCATGGAAACTATTACTGACCCTTTCCAATGAAGCCCTTCCTGTTTCCTGCGCAGCCTAAAAGGAACGCATTTTACAAACGGGTCAGTTTACAGGAGCTCTACAACTACATGATGCCTACACGCATGTTCTCTCCCCCCCCCCCCCCGCTTCTGGATTTTTGGAGAGCGGGGAGGAGGCTGCAAATTCGGGGGTCCCCTGCCAGGGCGGGGGGGGGGGGTTGGGAAGCCTACCGACAACATCCTGGTTGCAGCATTCTGCACCAATTGAAGTTTCCTAAGACTTTTCAGTGGCAGCCTCACATACAGCACATTGCAGTGATCTAATCTAGATGTAACCGAGGAATGTACAACAGTGACCAGATCTTTCCTGCCCAGAAAAGGTCACAACTGGTTAACCAATTAAAGCTGATAAAAGGCACTCTTGGACACAGCTGCCACCTGAGTATCAAATGGTAGGCTTGGGGCCAAGAGCATCGCCAAACTATGGACCTGTTCCTTCAAGGAGAGTGCAGCCCCATCCAGAATGGGTGATACTTGGGTCAGACCTTCCACTCAACAGCAGCACTTTGATCTTGTTGGAATTAAGCCTTAGTGTATGAGTCCACACCCCCTCCAAAACTGCCTCCAGGCACCAGTTCTGGGCAGGGCTGTAACCAGCGTGATGGCAGTGCAGGTGGTACTCCCTGTTGATCTGGTGGTGCCCCCACCCCAATCTCCCCATTTAAGTATGAAAATTGTATGAATTTTGGCATGGTAGCACCAATAAAGTCAGGCTGACTCTCCCCACCCAAGCCCATGCCTCATTCCACTCTCTAAAGGCAAGTTTGCAGTGAGCAAGCCAAGCCAGGTGCAGCGAGCAAACCAACGATCATGTCACATGACTCCTCACTGCCTGAATCTGCCTGCTCCTCATCCACCTGCTTGCTTGTCTCACTCCCTGCCCTGCCTTGCCCTGCCGGTGCACCTCGATGAGCTGGTGGCACCTGGGGAGAGCAGAATTTTGAAAGTAAAGGGACCTCAACAGGGTATAATGAATCCACCCACTCCTCGCCCACCTATTTGGTTTGCTTGCTGTCCTGTCAATACACTTGAATGAGCTGGCCTTTTGGGTGGAGAGGTGTGGGAGCAGGGGCAGGGGTGGTGGAGAGCCTGTCAGACTTTATTGCAGTAAGTGTGCATTTTATTTTATTGATGCTAAGTCCATGATGTCACATCCAGTGTTCCGTCTAAACTGAGTTGGTGTGAGCTAGCTCACAGAATGACACAAGGGCACACTAATTTATGCAGTAGCTCACGGCTTTAATGCCAGTAACTCACAACTTTAATGCCAGCAGCTCACAAAGTAGAATTTTTGCTCACAAAACTCTGGAGTTTAGAGGGAACACTGGTCACACCCTTGGTGCCTCTCTACAGAACAATTCCTGGTTATAGGCCTGGTTCAGGTTCTACAGCCAGAAATGCGAAATACTGCTGAGTATCATCTGCATATTGGTGAAAACCCAGCCCAAATCTCCAGATGATCTCACCTAGTGGTTTCATGTAAATAAGGTGGGATCTTGGGGGCACTCCACAGGCCAGAGGCCAAAAGTCTAAATAGCACTACCTTTTGAAGCTAACCTTCCACGTAGGACAGGAGCCAACAAAGAACAGTGCCTCTGAATCCCAGCCCAGAAAGGTGGTCCAGAAAGATACCATGAAAGCTACTGAGAGGTTGTATAGCTTATGTAACTCCATTTTGTTTTTTGTTAGTGCCCAACCAGCAGGCTGCTCCCAAGAAAATATTTCTCCTTGTTTTGATTAGTACTTTCCCAAGTTCTTATCTAAGTAAGCTGATTCCCCCCCCCCCCCTTCAGCTACTAGGTGCCAGGTGCAAGATATGGCCTGGCTCCTCTCTATGTTTAGAGCTGTAGCTTTGATGATGATATTCTGGACATGTAACCAGCAATTAGGGTATAAGATGTTTAGTTACAGCTATGTACCTTTGTCTCGGATTCTGGTTAGCTTTGCTGTGTGTGTTTGAGGCCTAGTGGATGAAAGCTTAGCCTGCATTTCTCTAAGTTTGTAAGCAAACCTGAATCTTACCTGACTTTTTTTTTTTTTTTGGAGGGTGGGGGTAGGGGTTGATTATTGTAAACTTTTGGAGCTTCTGGCCAGGGCTCCAAACAGAGCTCCAGGAGAATCAACAAAATCATACTGTCCATCTGCTGGCAGGCCCGGATCTACATGTTTTTTGAGGAAGGGCAAAATTAAAAAATGACACCCCCTTATGGGCCGTTCTATCTTATGGTCCCATAGAATACAGTGGACTCCATACCAATTTGGCGCCCCCCCCCCCCGTCGGCACCCAGGGCAAGCACCCCCCTCTGCCCCCCCTAGATCCTGCCCTGGCTGCTGGCACAGGTCATCCACCACGATGACCAAGGCTGTTTCAGTGCCATAAGGCCTAAAACTGGACTGGACATGATCTAAACTATTTGCCTTATCCAGGAAACCTTGAAATTGTTGAGTCACCATGCACTCAGTAGCCTTGAACAAGAATAGAACATTTAAGACTGGTCAACTGTTATTGAAACTCCTAGGTTCAGGGTAGCCTTCTTTATAAGAGGACACACCGCAACCTGTTTCAACGCTGAGGGCAAACACCCCTCCCTCAAGGAGGAATTAATTACCTCTTGGACCCAGTCAGTCAGCCCCTCGCCCCTCACCAGCAGATTTAATCAACGAAGAAGGGCAAGGGTCATACAAACAGGTGGTAGGCCTCCAAACCTCCAAGGATCCTCCTGTCCATATGCTTAGAGTGAAGGCATAACAGATAAGGCACACCATGTGTTTTATCCTTTCACCTTTCATGAATCTAATTTTTTCATTTTCCTCTGGAACGATGATAAAAAACTTTAGGATGCAAGATTCACCTATAAAAAGACTTTCAAGTTGTTTTGCAATTGTATAAATATTAGGGAGAATTTAAATGCATATTTCAGAATTGTGATTTCTATCTCAGATTATCTAAAATAAATACAGTGCTTCAATACTTTCAACATCTCTCTCTGGGTTGGAAAGATGCCACATATGACTTTGGTAAAGGGTTCCTCAGGTTACTGAATATTCACTTTATTGGTTGATCTACCATTTTGAAAATCATCCTTGCACAGTTTATTGTTCAATACTTATTACATTTTTGGTCTCTACAGAAACAGAATTGTAACATACAGGTTCTAAAATCTTAGTTCAAATCTCACCTTAGCTACAAATTCACTAGGTAGCATTAGGCAGCCTACTGTTCTCTCTGTTTCTGCCCCCATAGCTAACATATAATATTAACCTACTTGGTAGTTCTTATAAGATTTAAAATACATAATGTGAAATGCTAAGCATTATTATTAAGCTAGAACCCAGTTCCAATAAAGTACTCATACTGCTCATAATATCATATTTAGAAAATCGCAGCATAAATGGCCATAGAACTGTTCCCTTGCACTAAGAGGCATGATAGTTCCTAACTCAGAGTCTCCCTTGCAGAAGGGCTTCTATTTAATCCCTTTATGTTAAATGAAATGCCCGCAGTGTACCACAACATATGATAGACCTCTCCCTTGTGTATGCCAAAATGGGAAGGTCCCAAATTGTTCAGTGTTCAGGCAGTGGACAACAGGGAGTGTGTCTAAAGGATGGCTTATCCTCAAACACTGTACCCTGTAAATGAATCCTGTACCCTTCATTTCAGTCAGAAGAGTGCTGAAAAAATAAATGAGAATTTTTCCCCTCAAGAAAGTTCAATGTACTGAAAACCCATGGCGACATTCCATAAGCCCAGAAATGCAAAACAAGCAAAGCCAGAGAAAGGTCTCAGTATTATTATGTGCAATGAATTTCTGGTCATTATGCCACCAAATTGCCTCTCTATATAGAGAGATTATTTCTTGGACACCTCAGACATGGCTATGACATTTGACAACTACTCCACACTGTAATTGGAGTCAGGGTTCTAAACTTTTAATGAGACTCTCAGTCTAATGCTGACAACTTAGAAATATGTCACATTTATATAGTCAGCTAGTTGCTGAACTATGGCTGTTATTGCCCACTTTCCATAGAGTGACATCCGAAGCCCAGGAATTATAAAGATCACTCACACTTTTTAATTTGAATGTTATTAATCCATCATCAAAATATCAATATGGTTAAAGAACAGTATATTAAACAGAAGGACATTCCATACAGAATTATTACACATTAAAACTGGTAATTCTTAGCTGCTGAGGCAATATGAGATGACAGCTACAGCCTCTAGTGCTCCCTTCATATAATGAACAAAAGAAATCTGTTTATCCTGCTATATGCATTCAAAGAGTGTGGCGTTTCTTTCAAAGAATACATGAAACTAGTCTAAAATGGTGCCCATTCTCCAAAATGTGTAGATCACCTGCTTCTAGAATGGATGAGAATCCTGTCACTTTTTCACTTGGCTTTCACTGCTCCTTCTGCATCAGCATTTCCATCTCAATGGGTTCTGAGTTTGTCTCTTTTATGCCAAAGCTGCCAGCTTGCTTATGAGGTTTCATAGCAATGTTTTATTTACACAAAGATTATATCTGAATGCAATTTTCACATCAGTATGGGACATGAGGGTACACTTACAGATGGCACTTTCTACATACAGAAGACACAAACTAATAAAAACAACACAATCGGATGGAGGCAGTATTCAGTGCTAACTTTTAACACAGGCACCAGGGCAGCAAGACAGCTTTGATATAACTATCATGGGTGGTCATGAAATTGTTCTCTAGTATCTCCCCCTGTCACACACACAGCACAATAACTACAGTAAAAGAACATGAAATAAAATTCTGCCTCTGTGGACTTCAAAGAAAACTTTAGTAGCCACAAGTCACTAGACTTACGTTACATTCACTATTTTCCAACATCACATAATCTGCCAAAGTTAGCTAATTCACACTGAATACATTCACACATCCAGAGTCCAAACACCAAGTGAAGACTGATAGTTTGATTACATCATCTGGATATGTCTTATGAAACATTTCCATGTTCTACAGGCACTTTCAATTTGATTTTTTTTTTAAAAAAAACCCTTTAACGGCATAGAAGAGTGAAATAAAAGTTCAGACAGAATCAGAATGGGTAAAATCCAGTAAGAGTTATACTGTCCAAGGGGTGGTTAAAACAATACCACAGAGAAGCAGTGCAAAGAAGTGAATTTGGTCAAATATTCATACTTTGCTTAGTAGAAATATAATAGCCCTTGTGTAGCACAGTAGCCAAATGCAGGGATCCGGATTCACCCGGGGAGGGGTAAGAGGGACGGCAGCCTTTTGCTGAGTGGAGCTAGTGGGAAGCAGGGGCCTGCCCCAGCCCAGTGCTGGTCTCCAGAGTGGGTCAGAGGGCAGGGGTGGTCAGCAGCTATTTAGGATGCAGTGCCACCATCCCCTGCCCTCTTTGGCCATTGGGTGGCTTGGCCCACCCTCCCAGCCCTTTATTTAGGTGTTTTTTCAGGGGTTGCATATGGGTCGTCTGCTTCATTTTCTGGCCACAACTTGGTGGTATTAGCATGGGGCTGGATCTGTTCTCCGGAAAATCAGCCTGTGTGCTCACTTCTGGAGTGTGGGGATCCCCTTAAGGGATCTTGGCAGGAGGGGCGACTGATGTACCCAGCCCGGGGGCATATCTGGGGGACTACCCTCACTCAGGTAGCAGGGGAGACCACCTCTGGGCTTCTGCCCTACTGGAATCCCAAATCTGCCATCCCAAGGTGGCCAGCAGAGCATCAACTGGCAGGCGGGCCAGTCGATGAGTGGGATCCTTACCCCATGCTGTGCCAGAGCTTACTACAGCTGTAACCAATAAAGGTGCAGCCAATGTTATTCCACGTTTTCTGAAAATTGTGTGCTTGTGTGTTATTTCAATTAATCAAACTAGAATGTGTTGGTAGGGAGGTGCAGGCCTCAGCCTCTCCCCTTGGTGCTGGAGCTGCAAACTCAGCTGGGAGATTCGTCAGCAAGTAAATACTGGGTGAATCTTTCTGGGGGACCAGAGATAACAGGGCCAAGAGATAACAGGGCCAAGAAGTTGCTAACAAATCTTACAAAATATAGGGCAACAAAGTTAAATATGACTAACTGAATCAGGTTTCAATAAACAATATTTGTGTAGTCTGTTCTCAAATGGCATATTGTGGTATCTGCTTGAAAGAACAGCTGATACAGGCACTCATATAACTGCTGAGAGCCACCAAGGCAATGCTGCCCCCAAAGATTTCTCGTAGCCCCCCTCATTTCACTAAGACCGAACTCAGACATCATATGGGCCTCTGTGGTGACCAGGGGTCTCAGCGTTGTGTCCGTATAGTACCCCTCCCAGCTGGCATTGCTCCTGCTCTGTATTTATGGCAGACTTCAATCTAAGCACTCAGAAGCAATATCCCGCTGTTAAAAGAATAGTATATAGAACTGAAAACAATTAAAACACCATTTAAGTCACCCCCTGCCACCAGG
Source organism: Heteronotia binoei (assembly GCF_032191835.1). Taxonomy (NCBI): domain Eukaryota; kingdom Metazoa; phylum Chordata; class Lepidosauria; order Squamata; family Gekkonidae; genus Heteronotia; species Heteronotia binoei. Next base: position 3,962,738 of record NC_083238.1, on the reverse strand, counting down.
GAGGCCATCTGGTAGCCCCTTCCCCAGCTGCACACATGCAGCGTTGGGGACATCGTGTTGCAAAGAACAGACAATTCTGGGGAGTGGGTGTTCTGGACTTCATATGGCAATATATTTGTGACTCATGCAGGTGACTGGAGACATTGAAGGGTCATGCAGCTATGTGGAAGATGTTTTATGGCAGCCATAAGCTTCCACTCCATCCCCTTTGGCATGGATAGTGTCATGGGAGATGGGAACTTGGCTTGGGCAGACCTGAATGATTACAGACTCTTTGAAGTCTGCCTGAGGCCATTTAAGGAGCGAGAGACAAGGTAAAGAGGCATGACACAGCTCAGTTTGTAAATCTCGCTGTGAGCACAAAGATGCCTGCAGAACAAAGAGCTCCAATTGACCCAACTATTTTATAAGAAATTATTGAACAGGGAACATGCACCTAGTCCATCTTCTGAGAGCCTCTTCTATATTTTGTGTTTGTACTTCTGAACAACAATAACAAAAATGCTTATTAAATCTTACTGAAGGGACAAGTCTATAAATTCGTACACCTGTTCCAATTCACTCAAGTGTGCTGATCACAGTCCCCACAAGTGTTTTAGCAAGCACAACATGAATATTCACAGTGAAGGTGTGTAAAATATTAAAAATTTCCTAGTGCTTTCCTAAAAAGGAAAGAGGGAAAAGGGAAAGGTCTAAACTTGCTTCCAAAGGGCAAGTAAGGCGTCAGTCCTACTGTCCTCGTTTGTTCCCTAGACAAAGATGTTAGAATAAGTTCAACCCCAGTGTTAGCTGTTGTCAGGCTGATTTATGACACCCCAGTGGCGTGAGTCTTGCAATATCTAGACTGTCCACTAGAGATTTGTCAGAAACCAAACTTATTTCTTAAAAATATTGCAGTAGACTAACTGAACTTCAGTAACTGAAATGAAATGGTAATATATTTTTTCCCCTTCAGGCAGTTTGACCTTCCAAGCTGCTTTTCTAATTTGGCCAGATTTTCTTAAATGCTGGGTGGAGGGGGAGTGCAGCCATTCTTGGAGTCCTGGTAGTTTTTTTGGAATGCTGCAATATTATACATATATACAGGACTGGCTCTGCTACTAGGCGAATTAGGCATTTGCCTAGGGTGCCAGCCTTGGGGGGGGGAATCAAATTGGACACCCCCCCCCCACATGACCAGGTCTTTTTTGAGCCAGAATACAAGTGCTTCAGCTCAAAAAGAGCCCTGCAGCTATGAGCTCCTCCCTTCCCCGGCTTCTAGGCTTGGGGGGGAGCTGTCCAGCTCTCTGGCCAGGCTTGGGGGCAGAGCCCCAGCACTGCTGCCTAGGGTGGCAGATCATCTGGGGCCAGCCCTGCATACATATATGCATATTTGGGGTGTGCCAGCATGCGCACACACATGCAAACACACACACACTGCATTCCACATAGGGATGCCAGTCCCAAAGGTCCAGGTGGGGAATCCCCTAGTTATCAGGGCTTATCCCCACCCTGAACAGCCACGTCACAGCATGATGTCGCCAATGTGGTGCTGTCATGTGGAAGTCATGTCATCATGATGGCACATGGTGTCATTCTGCATTTTGGGCAAAACTTTATAGATTGAGCCCAAATTCACCATTGCTTGCCCAAAAAGTACAGTGTCACTGCGCAACATCACTAACATTACCAATGTCATTTCCATGTGACATCATCATGCAAGGGATGTCCCTGCCCACTCCTGAGCACCCCCAGATTCCAACACCCCCCCCAATTGGTGCAGTGAGGGGACCTGGGAATCCTAATTCCACATATTATTATTCCTTTTATTTTTAGCCTAACCTTCCACCAAGGAGCTTCTTTTTAATATTTTGCTTTGAGGTTTTTTAGTTGTAAGCTGACCCAAGCAGGTTTCTGAAGAGGCAGCATATAATTTTTTTACTTTAAATAAAGGTTTAGATTTCTTGAGCAAAAACTTCCTACCGTTAGACATTCAGCTTGAAGGTCAGTTAGCCTGAATTGAGGACTAATGACTTCCTCATAATTTATTCTTGGTGCCAACATTTAAATGGAATATCTAGCATTTTTGCTCTGCCTGTGGCAGCTATTGCTAGAACTAGGGGTGTGCATTCGGTTCGGCCAAACTGCATCAACCGCCGAATCACCCCTGATTCAGCTGTATGCGGAATCGCATACAGCCGATTCCAATTGGGGCCCATTATGCGGGAGCCGAGTATAGCTCCCCATATACTTCCGTATAAATATTTGGAAGTATACGGATGACAATGCAAAAGGCAGGAAAGTGGCTTCTTCAGCCTCAGGGGAGCTGCTAGCCTCCTTTCCTGCCTTTGGTAGCCTTTTCCCACCTCTCCCATAGCCTCCCTGGGATCAGGGAGGGGGGGAGGGGAAAGAGGAGCCCCAGCAGCCAATCCAAAGCAGGCATTTGCAAAATGCATTGCAAATGCATGCTTTGAAAGGCTTTTGTGTAGCTGATCCTCCAGCCATCAGCAACAATGTTGTTCTTTTGTCTGTGTGTGAGAGAGATTGTTCTGTGCTGGCCCTTGGCCTCAGCCTTACCAGACTTGCTTGATGTAAGAGAACACGTCTAAAAGGTAAGACAGTCTTGGGCTTCTTGTTTTTATTTTAGTTGGTAAAAGGACTTTTTAAGACTCAGAGTCCCTTTACTGGTCCAGATTTGGGTGGTGGGTACTAGCTTATTTGGGGTTAGGGGGTTCTGCTGGGGGGGGGGATTTTGCCAATTTGCCCATATCTTACTTTAGTGAGAGGACTTTTAAAAGTGCAGTGTGCTTTTACTTTTCCTGATTTGGGTGGCTTGGATTTCATGGGGTTAGGGTGAAGGCTTTTTGTTCCTGTATTGTTAACAGTTAAGTTTTTTACTGTTTTAAAAGGATTCTGTGTTTGATTTGTTGCTGCTTGTTGTGCTTGGCCAGCTCTCCCCATGTTGTTTGGGGCAGGGCTGGAGAGCTGGCATCTGTAGATTGTGTGTTCTGTGGCAGGGAAGCTGGCACCTGGGTGAGAGACCCAGAACCAGCAGGCTTGTTGTGTTTGGCCAGCTCTCCCTGTGTTGTTTGGCCAGCTCACCCTGTGTTGTTTGGGGCAGGGCTGGAGAGCTGGCATATGGGTTTGCTGCAGCCAGGTCTGCAGAGCAGACCTTGAGCAAATTGTATAGGCCGGTCTCAAACCTGCCCTTTCTGGGCAAACTTATTGAGAGGGCAGTGGCGAGGCAGCTACAGACTTTCCTGGAGGACGCTTCCATCCTTGACCCACTTCAGTCCAGCTTCCGTCCAGGTCACAGGACGAAGACGGTGTTGGTTGCCCTGGTGGATGACCTTCAACGGCATCTGGATCGGGGTGGCTCGGCAGTACTGATGCTGTTGGACCTATCGGCGGCGTTCGATACGGTCGACCATCGGTTGCTGACTTGCCGCCTTGCCGACGCGGGGATTCAGGGGTTGGCCTTGCAGTGGCTTTCCTCCTTCCTTGAAGGTCGGGGACAAAGGGTCGCGATTGGGGGGAAACTGTCCCAGAGGCGCTCACTTAACTGTGGGGTGTCCCAGGGAGCGGTTCTCTCCCCGATGTTATTTAACATCTATATGCGACCTCTTGCCCAGATTGCCCGAAGGTATGGGCTGGGGTGTCACCAGTATGCTGATGACACCCAGCTCTATCTACTTATGGACGGCCGACCGGTCTGCGCCCCAGAAAACCTGGATCGGGCATTACAGGCCGTGGCTGAGTGGCTCAGACTGAGTGGACTGACACTGAATCCTGCGAAGACAGAGGTCCTTTGTTTGGGCCGTCGGGGACAGGGGGGGGGGAAATCCCCCTGCCAGCTTTTGACGGTGTACCGCTGAGGCCAGCGGACAGGGTCAGGAGCCTGGGGGTGCTATTGGAGCCGTCCCTAAAGATGGAGGCTCAGATAGCGGCCACTGCCAAGTCCGCGTTTTTTCATCTTAGACGGGCAAGGCAGTTGGCCCCCTTCCTGGCCCCTGACAACCTAGCAACAGTGATCCACGCCACGGTCACCTCGAGGTTGGATTACTGCAATGCCCTCTACATGGGGCTGCCCCTGTGCCGGACCCGGAAATTGCAGCTAGTGCAGAATGCTGCGGCCCGGCTGTTACTGGGCCTCCCAAGGTGGGGGCACATCCGGCCGGGCCTTCGGGCTCTGCACTGGCTTCCAATAATATACCGAGTCCAGTACAAGGTGCTGGTCATCACCTTTAAAGCCCTATATGGCCTGGGACCTGCCTACCTGAGGGACCGTCTCTCCCCACACGTTCCCCAGAGAGTACTGAGGTCTGGCACTCAAAATCTGCTCACCATCCCCGGGCCCAAGGAAGTGCGTCTCAAGGCAACTAGAGACAGGGCCTTTTCCACAATGGCCCCTATGTGGTGGAACCAGCTACCGGAAGAGGTGAGGGCCCTGCGGGATCTTGCTCAGTTCCGCAGGGCCTGTAAGACAACCCTCTTCCGGTTAGCCTATGCCTGATTAGATAATGTAGCTACCAGATTTCTGTGATTATACTGTATAGTTTTAATGTTATAATTTTAAGGTTTTTGGGTTTTAATTGTCTGATTTTAAATGTAATAACTTGCTCTGATTTTATTGTTTTATTGTCGTTGTAAGCCGCCCTGAGCCACTTGTGGGAAGGGCGGGATAGAAGTCACCAAATAAATAAATAAAATAAAAAAATTGTGTTTTGTGTGGTGGTGATGTTGGCAACTGGGTTTATATTGGTTCCAGGCCTGCACTGCAGGGTTCATAGAGTAGATAGAGGGATGTAGTGCATTTGGGTCCTATAGAGATTATCTAGTGTGAAGTTAGGTTTGGCTTTGGGTGCCCCAGGAATTGGACCCCCGGTCCAATTTTTTTTTTAGCCTTGTGGGTTTTGTGTGGGACAGTGCCCTGAAGCTGCACAGCAGCTTGGGGGGCTCTCCTCAAAACCTCCTGCTCCCCAGAGCCACTTTTCCCACGACAATTACAGTGAGGAAGTGGCTCTAATTGGTTTTTTCTCACCATTGGGAGCAGTGTTCCTTTTGGGGTGCCCACAGATGGGTGCAGTTTTTTTGGGCCAGGGGGGTTTCATGCTGGGGAGTCCCCTGAAGCTGCCCTGCAGTTTTGGGGCCTCTTCCTCAAAGAATTGTGCTTCTTCATAATAATAAAATTAGGAAGTCCATAGCCTCCTAAATCTGGTGATCTTTCCAATAGTTGGAGACTACTACAAAAACTCCATATCAGAGCAACAAAATTGAATATATTATTGAAATTAAAACTGTAATATCCCTCAATTTTTAATTTCTAGGGTTTGAAATTGCAATGGAAAACAGTGAGTTTTCAACTCCTGTTTTACAGAATTTTTAAAATGAGTTTCTTGGAGAAATAATAGATCCGGTGTTCCCAGACTAAAGTTGATGTGATTCTTCTTAATTTAATAGAGTTATTCAGACCCCTACAATTCAGTGTCAAAGCTTTAAACGAGGAACACAACATAGGTAACAACGTTTAAATATATAGAATGTCTAACCTCTGATGTAAACTGAAACATTTTCATTCAAGCCCAAACTTGCTTCAAAATTGCTCTACTACATGAAAATAAAAAACACCCAATTCCCCCCCTTTCAACAAAATCCATCCAACCATAACTGTTAAAGTAAAGAAAAACATTCACAACTAACTCCTTAAGTGGGCTATACTGCCAGGTACCAAGATAAGACCCACCAACATGGGGTTTATTTAAGTAGCTCTGGACTGGGATTCACTATCTGGTGGAAGGCAACAAGAGAAAGAATGGCCAACTTCCTGACCCAATAAAAAGAAGTATGTTAATACACTATTGAAACATAGAATAAATCAATCATATAATTACAGTGTGTAGTATGGCAAGCCAAAATAAAGCAAAACATAATGTTCAACGAGATTTCACTGGAATCTGACTTCATTTGAATGGAGGGAGATTTCTTCTGTCATTTATCTGGGTTTCTATCTTCATTTTTTTCCAAATTCAAATTAAGGGCTTTTAAGAGTTGTCTGGCAGAGTCCATATCGGTAGCTTGTAAGTGCAGAGAGCCAGTTTGGTGTAGTGGTTAAGTGTGTGGACTCTTATCTGGGAGAACCAGTTTTGATTCCCCACTCCTCCACTTGCAGCTGCTGGAATGGCCTTGGGTTAGCCATAGCTCTGTCAGAGGTTGTCCTTGAAAAGTCAGGTGCTGTGAGAGCCCTCTCAGCCCCACCCACCTCACAGGGTGTCTGTTGTGGGGGGAGAAGATGTAGGAGATTGTAAGCCTCTCTGATTCAGAGAGAAGGGTGGGGTATATATCTGCAATTCTTCTTCTAGATCTTTATGATTGACAAAAAGCTTGAAAAGTGAACTCCACCAGCATCTAATATTGGTTTCTTGCAAGACTGCATCAGTCTCATTCTTTATGTTTCAACGGGATATTTGGGAAGATACTTTGAAAGACCAAAATCTTTTGTTCTTTAAATTGCAGAAAACCTCATTAGTGAGATTCATTTAAGATTTTTTGTCTCATCTGAAAACAAAAGAATTGATGATGTCTCTAGAGTAAGGAGAATGAGGAGGAGGTATGGAGCCTTCTCTATAAACTCAATCTATTGTGGGTGCTATTCCTTCTTCTAAAGTAAGAACTTCAGTCAACCAGGAAGAAAGAAAAATAGCTAGATCTTAGGATTTTTCTGCTTTTTTGCCCAAACCAAGTTTTATTATCCATGTATGCCAGCCTTTTCTTCATATGGCAGTCATTGATCTGAAGCTGATTGATCTCCCCTTGCAGAGTGAGTCCAAGTTCAATCACTGTTTCATTTGTTTGCATTGTGTCATTTATTGCATCTTTCAGTTCTTTAATTTGTGTTGAAATTGGTTCTAGTTGTTTTTATATCATTTCTATAATTCTTGTATCCAGGGGTCATTTTGTAGAAAAATAGGTGGTGGAGCTCATCTAGGGATTGTTATTCAGCTGCACATACTATTCAATGGACAGGGAGGTGGAACTCTCAGAAGGAGGAGGTGGAACTCACAGAAAGGTTCAGGAGCTGTGTTCCTGTGAGCTCTTACTGAATCCGAGGCCTGCTTGTATCCATATGTTCCAAAAAAATCTTTTTTTGTGTGAGAGGTTTTTCATTTACTTCCTTGTGCAGCCACTTAGATACCATTTTAAGATCTGTCCCAACATCAGAGTTCCCTACATTTTTGGTGTCTGCCACTGGGGGGAAAGCTTTTATTAATGGGAGTTCTATATTTAAGGTTCCCCACAGTCTTCCCTGTTGTTCACAAGCTGTGACATCCAGTTATTTGTGAAAGTTGGGGCTTACAGAGGCATCAGGAACTAGAACCCTCACTCTAAGCATCTGTCATCTTGCACAGAGCTTCACTCTCCTTGTTCCTAGATTTCGTATGCAGGCTGAATATGAGAAGCCATAGCTTGTCATCCAAATGGTTCCACCAAGTCAACTTGTTTTGCAGTCATCTTACAAAAAGTCTCATCACACTCAATGGTAGGGCTATCCCTAGCTAGCACCCGAGCACAGAAGACTAGACAAATGCCAACCAGTTGCAGGTTAGCAGATGACACAGTGCTCATGAACACTGCGTACCCTAAGAATGAGTTCTGAAAGAAGCGCTCCGCATTTTCCTTACTGGAACCCTTTATGTTTGCTTGGAGGCCCACCTACCAGTACACTCTTCTGCCTTAAGAGTGAATACATCAATATAATAGCCCTCTAAAATCCTCTCCTGGACCTTGCACATCTGGTGGATGTTCAGGAGTGCTTCCCACTGCCATACTTGGGTACACCTTGCAACCCTATTGGCTAATCCATTCCCTAGATGGTGCTAGGCATAGGCCACTCCACTCCATGCTGGTAGGCCTGGGACATATGCCTCAGCCAGCCAATAATTGCACTCCATGTGGGTGGAATCCTCTTTGGAGGAAGACTCACCCAAGGTACCATCCCTGCTGGGAGACCCCCAAGCATCATAGGTTTGCTGGTCTCATTCCCCAGTCTGGGGTTAGGACAATCTGGTTGCTGGCACTTGAGAGGTGAAGGATCTTCAATCAAAGAACAGGTGACAGTTTGTGGATGCTTTATTACTTCTGCCTTGGCATTCACAGTTCACGCATCACGTTGAAGTTGTTACTCTCCCCTGGTTTGCAGCTGGGGATCTGAGTACCCATGTGTGTATGTTAAGAGTCAGGTCGCTTCCAACTTATAGCGATCTACTGAGTATAATAGCCACTGAATGTATTGGTATAAACATGTACTATTTTAAAACCAGAGAGCTCCCATTCTTAATGAGTATCACTGTAGAAAAGCACGTGTTGGTAAATATTTGTTATGCTATGCAGAAGACAGAGAAACATAGGCATGATCACCGCTTTGAGTGATGCCACTGGGAACCCACTTCAACTTTCTAAAGAAGATAGGGATATTAGGATTATTTATGTTTGCAAGTACTAGTTCTCAACATTCTCTCTTTGCTATGATTCTAGAAGCAATTGAATCTAATGCGATTCTGAAAAAAAGCTAGAATTTTCTATCTACTGACCTGAATCCAAAACACTAGGAAAAGTCCAAGGGTCTTACACTGGTTTCAGCAAAGATACACTGTTTCTAAGTTTCATAGTTCCCATGAAAGTTTAACCACTATAATATTTAAACATTTCCTCAAAAGAGCTGTTAATCATATTTTGAAATTAGAAAATGGACAAAAGCAATGTGTTGGAATTTTCACATAAATATTATACTCCGTTTGTAGATGATGTGGCTCATCTCCTTTTCAAGTGCTTATCAGTTGTGTATTCCTTACAGTGAGATTTCATTTTATCTGTTTGGAGATATTCCAGAGTCATGAAGGAAAGCATTTGAGTTATGGGCATCATTTATCTTATTGAGAATCCCTCTAGCATAATTCCTTGGGCACTATTTTTATTACACTACTGTTTATGCATTTTAATGTGTAGAAAGCAATAAAACAATTTCAAAACATAGTCTAACCTTAGATACTGAAAACGAAAGATTGTGAATAAGGCTGATTTGAATCCTGCTTCTAAAAGCAGGTATTAAATAAAACAGGGTAAAGTTACCTCAGCTATAACAACTGAAATGCAAGCTGTCTCTTGCTATAGGTTTGGCAAACTGGATCTGGTACACTTGTGGATCCAGAATAAGAACATAAGAACATAAGAGAAGCCATGTTAGATCAGGCCAATGGCCCATCCAGTCCAACATTCTGTGTCACACAGCGGCCAAATATATATATATATATATATATATATATATATATATATATATATATATATATATATATATATACACACACACGCACACACTGTGGCTAATAGCCACTGATGGACCTCTGCTCCATATTTTTATCTAACCCCTTAATGTAGACTAAAGAATTACATCTAGTCTTTCTTTCTAGCCTGGCTGGATAGTTATCACTAAGAAGTTTCTAGTCATACCTAACTGCTTCCTGAGTGTAGGAATGAGCTTCTAGTTTGCTTGACCCTCCAAAAATACATAGCCTTTCTAATCTAAACCTATACATGCCTTTTCCTCTACACCCCCCTTTCATAGTGGACAGACAAATTTGTGGCCACAGATGATGGACAGAAAGGCAAACAAGCCTGATTCTTCCTCCTGCACTGAATCACTTATACAACGAACATGCCAGGGCCCAGTGAAAAATAAAGGTATCAGCGGGATGACAGTTAACTTACTACATCTTGTGTAAAAATGGTCATGGGTCAGAAGCAGAAACCAAACACTTATTAACCTGCTTTTTCATATTAGTGGATATGAGGTTTTTAGAAGTCAAGATAGCTTGCAAGTTAAAAAACTGCTAAGGACCTTTCCAGTAAAGTTATATTAATGTGATACATTGATTATGAAACAAAGCAAATATTAACTTTTTCCTTTTAGAATTAATTGACATGAAGGAGAATATTTCTTACTTTGTTTCAATACACTTTAAAAGCATTATAACATTTAAACCTGTTTAGAAACCATATATTCTCTTGTCTGTATTAACTGCCAAGATTCTTTCATTATATTAAATTAGAACATTAAGTGAAAAATATTTTACTTCTAATTTCCTATCTGAAATATTCCCATTTATATCTGTGTCCTTTCCGAATAGAATACATACTGGAAAATTACCTTGTAATTGTCAGATAGAAACTTATTACAACAGAGTGAAATTGAATTAGGGGAGAAAAATCATGTAGGGCAGTTTAAAAGCTTGATCTTCATGGATTGTTTTAGATATTATTATTCACAAACCACTTACTCCAGAATAGTCTTGCTAATTTCACTGACTCAAATTAGTTATGTGTGCTCTTGCCAAACATGATATAAACATTAACTCACAGGGCCTTCAGCTATCAGAATATTTCAGAGACTGCTTTCCTTCAGCATAAAATTAAGCCATATCAACATATACTTTGATAGTTCAGGCAGAGCATGGCCTGGTGCGAGGACAGCAGTACAATTCTAAGCAGAATTATACCCTTCTGAATCCACTAAAGCCAATGGGTTTATAGCAGTATATTGGGGAGGGACGGTGGCTCAGCGGTAGAGCATCTGCTTGGGAAGCAGAAGGTCCCAGGTTCAATCCCCGGCATCTCCAAAAAAGGGTCCAGGCAAATAGGTATGAAAAACCTCCGCTTGAGACCCTGGAGAGCCGCTGCTAGTCTGAGAAGACGATACTGACTTTGATGGACCAAGGGTCTGATTCAGTATAAGGCAGCTTCATATGTTCATATGTTCATGTTCAGTACAGCTCTGCTTAGGATAGCACTGTAGATTTACTAGAAGGACGAAATCCTTTTCTCTCCCTATTTTTGTAGAATCCCCAGAAATCAGCAAACACTCTGGAATAACAGTTTTTTCCCCCTTCATACACCTCACCTGATTCTTAGGATCCAATTTAGGACAAGGACGCCCTCCTTTGTAAGGTTTTTCCTTCAGCCACCTGGATCGAATTTTCACTCCTGTCCCACAAGTAGTACTGCAGGGGGCCCATGCAGACCAGTCACTTAATTTGCAATCAAATGGACAAGGTACCACACAAGGTTCTTGGACATAACCTAATATCAAAACACAGAAAGAACATTTATTTAATTCATTTATATACCACCTTTCTTCCCAATGGGGACCCAAAGTAGCTTACATCATTCTCCTCTCCTCCATTTTATTCTCATAATAACCCTGTGAGGTAGGTTAGCGTGAGAGAATGTGACTGGCCCAAGATCACTCAGCAAGCTTCCAAGGTACAAGTGGGGATCCAAACCTGGGTCTCCAAGATACTAGTCCAACACCCTTAAACACTACACCACACTGGCTTATACATTTCTTCATGTTAATGCACAGATAGCTGTCCAGTTTACTTATATTTATTTATTAAAATCCTTTCCTAGTTATTAAAGGCCTGAGAACCGTCTGTTCACTGAAAGGTTCATCTGGAAGGGAGGATGGAGTATTAGAGGCCTCATGGGCAGGAGCGCAGAAAACTTCGGAGGCAGGTTCAATAGCGCCTAAGGGACCCAATAAGATTTCCAGGATATAAGTTTTTGAGAGTCAAAGCGCTGTGATCTGACTAAGGGAGTTTTGTCTCTAAGAAGCTTATATCTCAAAAATCTTGCTGGTCTCTGTAGGGTGCCAGTGGGTTCAAACTCAGCTGTCCTACAGCTGACCCGTCATACCAAACCTTTAATGGCATAATAGATTCAGATAAAAATACACAGAATATAAAAATTTAAACATTGGAGATAATATCAAAATAAAACCGAGCTTACAGATACATTCAAACATGGTCAGAATTAAATTTAAGGATGTCAGCCAGAAATTTTGCCACAGCCTCACTAACCACCCCCTCAGTATCACTCAATAAATAATAACAGGGTGGCAGAATAGACAAATCTGGAGAAAAAGAAAGCTTGCCAAATAAATCTTTACGGAGGTTATGGTAAAAAGAACAATCAAGCAATATATGCTGGATTGAGTCAGGGGTATTCGCTCCACAGGAGCAAAGTCTGTCGGCTAAAGGGACTCGCTGATATCTCCCTTGTAAAACTTTGGAGGGAAACGCATTTAGTCTGGCCAACATAAATGCCCTGCGATGACTTGGAGTGGTTAGGTCTGATAGATAATTGGGCATTTTGCCACAAAAAGCATAAAGACCTAAGGAAGCTGGAGAGCAAGTATAAGGGAGAGTTGGCCGTAATTTCGTTTCCTCCAATTCCCACAGTCTCAGTTTAATACATCTGAAGATATATGACTCTTCAGAGGTAGAAAAATCATCTACCTCTAACCCCAATTGATTGAGTTTAGACAGAAGCACTGCTGTCCAGGACGAAATATATGGGTCTCTTTTCATACAATCAAGAAGGCTGTTGGGATCTGTTCTAAAATGAATTTTGAGCCAGAATTTAAACACTGCAATCCAGGCTTTTGTCTCCACCAAAGACTGACCCACTTCAGAGCAGAGAGCAAAGTAGGACACACATTTTGGCAAACCAAGAATTTGTCTAAAGAATGAGGCTTGAATGCCCTCCACTTTCCTGGTAAAAGCTGAGATCCATATAGGGATACCATAGAGGATTTGGGCAAGCGTTTTGGCTTTGAATACTTTAATAGCTGCTGGAACTAATTGGTTGCCCCTTGCAAAGAAAAACTGTTTAATTTGAGCAGCTGAACACTTAGCCAAGTTGATGGTGTTGTTACGATGTGAAACCCAGCTTAACTTGTGGTTAAAAGTGATCCCCAAGTATTTAAAAATTTTTGTTTGCTCGATTGTTGAATTGCCAATAAACCATCTCTGTGGGCCCCAGCAATTTGAAAAGACAACTACTTTAGATTTGGTATAATTGATAGTAAGTGAATTACAATTACAGTAGTCATAAAAGGCGTTCAAATACCTTTGCAGGCCCACTCTTGTACAAGAGAGGATGGTAGTGTCATCGGCATAAAGTAATAAGGGGACCGCTCGGCCTGCAAGTTTAGGCGGATGACCATTGATAGGGGTCAAAAATTGTGCCAGGTCAGTTAAAAATAAATTTAAAAGATGTGGGGCCAGCACACAACCTTGTTTTACCCCCTTTAACACTGGGATTTTACTAGTCAAGTCACCGCTAGAAGAAAATTTCACTTGGCAAAAGGTATTAGAATGAAGTTTCCTCAAGAGAAACAGCAAACGAGGGTCCATTCCCAGGTAACCTAGCTTGATCCATAGTTGGGCTCTATCTATTGAATCAAAAGCACCCTTCAAATCGATGAAGGCAGCATATAATTTTTTTGACCCGGTATGCATATATTTTTCAGCAAGGAAGGCCAGAGTGCAGCAGTGATCCATAGCAGATTTGCCTTTGGAGAAGCCAATCTGTTCAGGACCTATGATGTTGCCTAGGCGCATCCAGTCAGTTAATCGGAGTTCTAAATGTTTTGCATACAATTTGCCCACTATAGATAATAAACTAATGGGGCGGAAGTTTTCTGGTAACTCCAACCCCCCCTTTTTGTATATTGGGATAATTATAGAGTCAAGCCAAGAGTCAGGGATGGAGCCATGCAGATCGATAAAAGAGAACAATTTTGCAAGGGGCAAGAGCCACCAATCGGCAAACTTTGTGAATACCTCAGCGGGAAGGCCATCAGGGCCAGGTGCTTTACCCGCTTTTAAATCCTTCAATAACTCACTGATTTCCTCTAGAGTTACTGGAGGCCAGACCGGCATATCAGTAACTGAGGGGTTTGCTAAGATAGGAGGGGATACACATGGGGCAGCAAAAATGTTAGAGAAGTAATCAACCCATGTTTGCTCAGAGATATTTGGGTCAGTAACAGAATTGTTTTTTAGATTACCTGAAATGATTCTCCAGAAGGCCTTATTATCGTTAGATTTTATCGAGTGGTAAAGTTGGTCCCATTTATTCTGAAAGAAAGCTTTCTTTTTGGATGTAGTAAGCTCCAGGTAGGCTGTCTTGTAAGCAATGTAGGCCTTAATTTTTGATTGGTCTTTGGAGTGACAAGCCTCTTTAAAATGAGCTCTCAGTTCTTGTTTCCAAGCTAAACAATCTGTATCGAACCAGCTGGAGAAACTAGACCTAGACAAGATCACCGGTTTAGCTTTGGCACTACAATAATCAATTAATAATGAAAATCCTGAAAGGATTGAATCATCTGAATTGGAATTTATGATTGAATCCCTTAATCTGCATAGCGCTTCAGAGCCAAAGAGGGAAGAAAACTCCCTTTCTAGGGCCGGGGACCACTTGATTTTTTTTAGAACATTCTCAGGGGCCTTCATGGATTGGGAAGGTGATACCATATTAACCTCCAGATCCAATCGTAGGGATAGAGTTAGGGGCAGGTGGTCACTTTCTGTGCGCGGATCGATGTAAAAGTTATCGATAGATGACAGAAGGTTGGGTGAGCCCACACAAAAATCTATCACACTGCAACCCCTTGTGGAAAAAAAAGTAAAGTCATTTGCAGCTGGAAATTTGGAGAGACCATTAAATATTATAACATTGTGCGCTATGCAGAATTCAATTAATCTAAGACCCGCCTTATTGGTTAAAGTATCTTTAGAACAACGGGGTAAACATAGTTGTAGTGGAGGGGATTCAACCGCTTCAAAGCCAAAATGAGAGATCCATTTCTGATTGTTACTGCCTATCCGAGCATTAAAATCACCAAGCTGACCCACACAGCTACCCTTTGAAACTATCTTCAGAAGCAGGACTCGTTTCCAAACTTACTACACATTTCAAGATCTACTTATCAAACAACTCCCCAATGTAAAGTACAACTTAAAGGGCACCAGTTAGCAATGAACACATTAATATTTCATTTTTATTTTCCGGTATCTAAACACATATAACATATTGAACAAGTGGCTGTATTTTATGGCAATTTTATTTTTAAGTATTTATTTTATTTTTATTTAAAACTGCTTTCCACAAAATTTTCCACAAAATTTTAAAACTGCTTTCCACAAGGCAGCAAACAATGTTTTTTAAAAAATTAAAAGGGTTTAAAAAAAACCCAAACCATGTGTATAAAACTGCATAAAAAATGTAACCAAGAAGGAAAATTGGTTAGAGGATGCCAAATGAAATGAAAAGGTTTTTGCTCACTGGTGGCAGATAATGATAGAAGGGGGAAGAGCAAATCTCCCTGAGGAGGAAATTCCACTCATGACAAGGGCATTTGAAGGAGTAGGGTAGCCAGCTCTGGGATGGGAAATCCCCGGGGATTTGGGGGTGGAGCCTGGAGAGGGTAGGGTTTGAGGAGGGGAAGGACCTAAGCAGGATAGTGCCATAGAGTGCACTCTCCAGAGGCAGCCATTTTCTCCAGGAGAACTGATCTTTGACATTTGGAGGCCAGTTGTAATATTGGGAGATCCTGAAGCCTCACTTGGAGGCTGGCAACCCTATGAAGCAGGATCTAGTAAGATGACTGTAATAGTCACATTGGCTATAAGGGAGCAAGGAGTCCTTAGAGTAGGCTGGTCCCAAGCCATATAGGGCTTTAAAGGTCTGTACCAGCACCTTGAATTGGGCCTGGAAACAAAATGGAAATGAGTATGGATAGAACAAGACTGGAGTGAAATGGTTCTATGACTTAATCTAATCTGTACTGTTGTTGCCATAACATCTATTCACTTCACCAGGGCAGCCACAGATAGAGCATTGCAGTAATCTCATCTAGATGTTACCAAGGCATGTGCTTTAGTGGCAAATTCTTTTTCATCCAGAAATGACCACAACTGACTTATCACTTGAAACTGGTGAAAGGTGATCCTGGTCACTGCTGCCACCTGTTTATCCAATCGAAGGCCCAGGTCCAGGAAAGCCCCTAAAATGTGGGCTAGCTCCTTTAAGGGGAGTACAACCTAGAGAACCAACAATACCTAGGTCAGTTCTTTCACCCAACAGAAGCACCTCAGTCTTGTTGGAATTAGCTCTCATCCACCCAAAACTGCCCCAAGGCAGTCAGGATTTCCACAGTTTCACTGGGACCATCTGAAAGCATGAGACAGAGCTGAGTATCATCCAGATATTTGTGACAATCCAGCCCAAACCTCTGGTTTATATAGATGTCAAAAAGCACTTGATACACTATGTAGAGGGAAACCCAAAATTGCCATCCAGGTTCTCTGAGCAACCTCTCCCAGTTCACCTTATCCTACTTCCTTCCAGCTGGTTATGTGTTGACACAGAGTTTCAGAACTATTGTCTTCAGAATATCTTTTTCTTAGCCAACTCAATGGTTCTACATACAAAGGTGGTCTTTTCTTCTAAACAGTTTACTGGGACAAATATAATCCTTACTAATTAATCCTGTGCTTTAATCAATCTCTCAAACCTAAATTAGTGTGCATATGTACAGGATGGCAGGAGCTGTGAAAGGCTGGAGACTATGAATTAATGTAAGACTGATTTTCTCCAACATACTCTTTCCATCTATGATTCCCCCCAAGGCAGAAGTTAAAGGAGAACCAAAACAACCATCCAATATGGGTGTGCCAGTAAAGCAGCAGAAGTGGGAGAAAATGGCTTTCCTGCTTCTCCTCCACTGACTGCAGCATTTTCATGATGAGTTGTTTTTTGTCCACAGATACCCAGTGTCTGTTCAGGGATCTAAGAGAACTACCATGGAAAAGGATAGGTGGAAAAGATTCATTTCTACCAGCACCATCCACTTGCAAGCTAGTTTTGTGTTTAGCTGAGCATGTATGTGTCACAGCAGGAATAATCTCAAAAGAGACATCACTTTCTGTGTTTGGGGAAAGTAGGGATGCCTCTCTGCCACCAATCTGAATGTATTTGCTTTTGAAATAGTTAATTTCTTTAGTTAATTCTTAAAAGATTCTGATTAATTAGAACATTGATGGGGTATTTCAGATCTTAAAATCCAACTGAAAAGTGAATTGTCTCTAAAGCATTAAAAAAAATCACAGAAACCCAAGTGGGCAGTGTGCTTTGTTGGCCATGGCACTAAATTTCCTTATGAAAAAGGGCAGACTCATAAAATGTTTCCTTGCACACAGTTATCTCAGGTGTGTGTGTGTGGGGGGGAACACAGAGATCTATTCAAAGTAGTTGGAAGAATTATGTACATAGCAGTGAAATTTATTTTGTAAAGATACAATACCTACTTAATGTCATTTACTTTCCTTTTTGCTGTGTATCCACATTTTTGTTAACCTTCTGCACTGCAACCAGACAACAGACTTCAATAATTCTTCCGTAATAGCTCTTTATTGCAACTCATCCCTCTAGCTGCATGATGGCCTAATTTAAAATATACACTAATTTGGTTTGTTACTTTGCAATAGGGTTGCCAAGTCTAATTCAGAAAATATCCAGGGACTTTGGGAGTGGAGCCAGGAGACTTTGGAGATGGAGTAAGGAGACTTTGGGGGCAGAGCCAGACTTTCCCATTTTCAAAATAAATGCATAAAAATACAGTAGTGCAGTTCACCTAAATAGTCATCATTTCCTCATCTCCCAATAGCTGCAATTCTAGTAAATGAAAGTGTAAACACACAAAAAGTAGCCAAAATGCAGAGTTTGCAAGCTCACATTTTTGTGATCTCCCTGGGGTTTTACTCACAGGAACTGCTGTTCTTCAGGCTAACACAGGCAAATAAAAAGAGAGGGAGGTAGAGTTTTCCTCCATCCCATAAACAAAGACTGAAAACAATGCAAAACAAGCACAGAGACAGACACTATTACTGCCTTCTCTACAAAGACTTCTGAAAAGTACACACTCCCTCTCTTCACTGGGTCTGGTTCCTCCACAACAACATCTGAAAATTACAAGGGCTATGCTGCTCTCTCTCTCTCTCTCTCACATACACACATTCTTACTTGCTCTGAAAGGAAAGCAAAACAAACAGAGTGACTGTTCCCAGAGGCTGCTGCTGACCCTTCCCCATGAAGTATTTCCTGCTTCCTGCTCAACTTTAAAGGTGCACACACACATTTTAAAACTGAACTTGTTTCTAAACCTGCAGGAGATCTAGAGGTACTGGTGGCTGTGGGGGTGGGGCTTCTCCCTGCTGGCTGGGGATGAGGGGAAGCCTGTAAAACTGGGGGATTCCCCGCTGGGACCTGGGGGTTGGGAAGCCTACTAGAAATGGGCACAAACTGGTTCATGAACCAAAATTTAGGCTGAATTTTGGTTGGATTGGGACTCAAAATGCAACATTTGACACTTATGTGGTCCCTGAAGAAATCTCCAAGCTTTTGGAGGAGCTGGGCAGCTCAAGAAAATGAAATCCATCCAGAGAAAACTGGTACAGAAATGCATGTGGGTGTTGTGTCACAAATGCCAGGGATTTTAGCCACCCCTTCTCACTTGTCGTGCAGGGGCTAAGTTCAAATTCCAGAGGGAAATGTCTTCCTTCTCATGGTGCTGTTTTCCATGCAGGCTATGTGGTCTACACATCCATCCCCTTCAATCTACACCAGTGGAAAGATGATTGCAGGGTGTGATGACACCAATCCCACCTGTGCCGGGTGTGTGTGTGTGTGTGTTCACAATTCCAGTCAACCTTGAATTTCACTGAAGGGTGAGCAGTGACCACAGAAAACTTGGGCTTGGGAACATATGAAGCTGACTTATACTGAATCAGACCCTTGGTCCATCCAAGTCAGTATTGTCTACTCAGACTGGCAGTGGCTCTCCAGGGTCTCAAGCTGAGGTTTTTCACACCTATTTGCCTGGACCCTTTTTTGGAGATGCCGGGGATTGAACCTGGGACCTTCTGCTTACCAAGCAGATGCTCTACCACTGAGCCACCATCCCTCCCCTCAAGTTTGGAGTGGGCCACTGTCAAGAACATGCAATGCATGTGGGAAGTCTTTATGGAGGCATGAGCCATGACAGCCTTAGGTGTGGGATGCTGTGGCCTCCCAGACTGCAATGGCCTGGGGTCTTCATGGCAACACGTCATCAACACATGTTGCTGGAAAGTGGTCATTTTTGCCATAGCAGGGTGGCTCCCATCTGGAGGCACCATGGCCTTTCACTCTGTCTGCTGAAAAGGAGATTATGGGGCAAATCCTTCTGAACTGTTGGGCTGCATTCCAGAGCCATCTTGGCTTTGTTTTCCTTGGGTGGTGTTGGGGTGCAACACTCAGCCTAGTAAAGTCATCCCAAAGGCAAGGTGTTTGTGGGGTATGGAATCCAGAATCCAAGGTGACTACAGGAGGATAGCAGTGCACTCAGAGACAACCCATACCAGGAACAGGATGCTGTTGGTAGTGGGTTCAAGCCAGAGCCCCCCCTCCCTTACAGTTGTGATCTGTTCCCTCAAAGACAGCTGACCACAGCTGCTAGTTAAAAAAAAGATGAGGCAGGAAGTGGGAACTAAATGGCTGTGCAAGCCTTGTCCACAGAGGGAAGGTAGGCCGGGGGAGATGCAGGCCTGCAGTTAAATGCATTGTTTGCAGTGGGAGGGTGGGCCCAGGGAGAAACAACCACGCACAGCTGTGTGGGTGGCTCCTGAGCCTGGGCAGGTTGAGTGAGTTGGCCCTACCCTGCCGTTGTGTTGTCCGCAGAGAGAGAGGGTTGAACCGGCCCTGGAATTGCCTTGTTCTTGAAGGGAGTGGGTCAGGGAGCGAGCCAACTACCGTGCAGGTGCATCCCAGGCCCTGGCAGGGCACTTTAGTTATCCTGCCTATGCAGGAAGGATGGGCCCAGGGAGTCAGCCCCCTGCTGTGTGGGTGGTTTGCCCCACCCTGCCCTGAACTGCAATACTGCTACCTGCTGTGCAAGTAGCTGCCAGGGTTGTCCCTGTGGTCATCTAGTCAGTGGGGAGAGGTTGGTGATGGCCAGAAATTTATTTGCGTATTAGGCCACACTCCTGATGTCACTATTGTTTTACAATAGTAACTCATTTGCACAGTATGCCACATCGCCCTATGCCAAGCCACCCGGAACTGCATTCCTGTATTCCTGCTCAAAAAAAGCTCTGGTGGTGGCCATGCACAACAGTGCCAGCAACACTTCTCTCCAACCTGCTTCTGGGGGGGATGGATGTGCCCATCTCAGGGAGATTCCCTGCAAGTTTGATGCTTCCTGTCTACTAGGTCACATAGGTCCATCCTGTCCATTTTATGGTCCAGAACCTCCACTTTACAACATTTCCCCAGAAAGCACTTTTCTTGGGGCACTTTGTTTTGGGAGGGGTGTAACTCAGACCCCCCCTGACCAATTGGCATGTAACTTGGAGGGCTTGTAGGGGGGCATCCCAGGGACGTCTTCTATGATGTCTCCTCCACAAGAACTTTCCTGGGGGCACCTTGTTTGGGGGGCAGTAACTCAGACCTACTAAATCCAATCTTCAACCTTGGTGGTTTAGTAGAGTAGAGTCAGATGAAGATTCTGCATTGCTTAAGAGTCTCTAGGACCCTTGGAAAACTGTCCTGCAGCATCCTGAACTTCCTGAAACAGTTCAGTTTGGTAGAGCAGTTTTATTTGGAGTTCGGTTTGGGTTCGAGATGATCCCAAAACTTGAACCGTTTTTTTTTCTCTTCATGCCCATCCTTATTGCAAACTAATACTTTATCTTAGCCACTTACTCCTCAAAATATATGTAGATTAGGCACCAGCTTGATTCTTCATAATGTATCATCAACTCCCTCACATCCAGTATAAGTGAAGTGTCTGGAGAACAAGTCCTACCAGGAAATGTTGAAGGAGCTGGGTATGTTTAGCCTAGAGAGCAGATGACTGAGAGGTGATATGATAACCATCTTCAAGTACTTGAAGGATTGTCATATAGAGGACGGTGTGGAGTTGTTTTTCTGTTGCTACAGGAGGGTTGGACCAGAACCAATAAGTTGAAATAAAATCAAAAAGAGTTTTTGGCTAAACATTAGGAAGAACTTCTTGACAGAGCGGTTTCTCAGTGGAACAGGCTTCCTTGGGTGGTACTGAGCTCTTCTTCTTTGGAGGTTTTTAAACAGAGGTTAGATGGGCCTCTGACTGCAATGCTGATTCTGTGAACTTAGGCAGATCATAGAAAGGAGGGCAGGGAAGGAGGGCATCAGTGCTTAGTTCTCATGGCTCTTTCTTACATGCCCAGGAATATGCTGATTGCCATTTTGGGGTCAGGCAGCAATTTTTTTCCAGGCCAGTTTGGCCAGGGATCCTAGAGGGGTTTTTTGCTATCTTCTGGGAATGGAGCAGGGGTGGGGTGGGGAGGTAGTTCTGGATGTCCTGCATTGTTCAGGGGGTTGAACTAGATGACCCTAGAGGTCTCTTCCAGCACCATGTTTCTATGATTCTAAGTAGTCTTTGACCACTCAGGTTTTGTATGCACTTTGTACTTGTGTATTATAAATAACAAAGGCCCCACCCCCCAAAGTGGTCCTTTCTTATGTCACTATCATAACCTTTCACTAAACAAAATTACTGTTCCCCTGACAACTCATAATCTATTAACTGCAACAACAAAAAGGTATTACTAGCAGGAGACTTTAGACTGTCAGCTCTTTGGCTACATCACCAAGGTCTTCCTACAAGCACAGATGAAATATAGCTACACTTCAGATGGCATGACAGCTTGGATAACATAGTTTCAATAGAAAACCAAATGTCTTCTTCAAAAATTAGATGAGACAGAGGGGTTATTGGCTGATTAATGGAGGCAAAATCTGCCAAGCGCAAGGCACAGTTTACTAGCTTGGGATTTGCAGAAGGTCTGCACAACTGAAAATACATATAAATGTAATGACATCAAAATTATAGAATACAAATAAAAAAATAGTAACTGGAATCATCCCCATACCATACAGTCACAGTTGTACTGTTTATGTAAACTTCTCTTGGGAAAATACTAACTAGAAATGGATTAATTTGTTCAATGTAACTTTCAGTGAAAGGCAGATAACCTGATCAGAGACCAGAGAAAATCTACAAGGAACCTTTCCTATAAGTCCAAATGAAAGATATGTGCATAAGAAGACACAGTGCTTTTATCTCCTCTACTACTTGTTTAAACAAAGCTTTAGCAAGATGCATGCACGCTCCTCTTCCTACTGTGAGTAAACTGATGAGAACTCAAGAGGGCAACAGTATCAGAAGAGTCCCCCAAGAGTTTTCTGGACTCATCCATATTTGAGTTCCTTGGAGGAAGGTTAGGTAAAATACAATGCACAAAACAAAACAAATATTTTTCAGTCAAATAAATCATTCAGTTATTTTTCTTGATGCACATGTTTTAGGAATGTCTTTTTAGTAGATTCTGTAGTGAAGGAGCAATTCACTACACAGCAATTCCAGGTTCCTGTCTCTCAAATGAAACCGTACTATTCATAAGCCTCGTTTTCCTCTTTTTCCTACTATGCTTCAAGAGGCTAGTGCATTTTTAAAAAGTAAGCTAGTTAAGGAAGAAGATATTTATTATGCCATTAAAGGTTTTGAATCTGGAATCTGAAGAAGATAACAGTGATTGAAAACAACAGCTGATTACAAGGACACTGTTATTCAAGCTTTTGTATAGCAATTTTAAATGATCAAAACACTTTATAAAGGGATGTAGGCAGAGTAGGTCAGATGAGTGCAGTGCCTCACCTGGAGCACAATTTCATTCCACCTAAGAATTATTTTTAAAACAGGCTTTTAAGCTGTGAAATGACAGTTTCCATTCTTGTTTTTTGGAACAGAAAAGGAGATGTAGCTATTATGACTGTGGACATGGTGAGGTGATTCAAAGAGGGGATAAAGCGAGTATTTTCTTCAGCATGGTGGCAAATTATTCCAGCCCTATGGCCACAATTGTGCTCCCTCAGTGCAAATTGGCTGGTGGTACTACATGGAGAGGTGCAGCCCATCTAGCAATGGGAGTGGCTATGATCATGTCTTCATCGATGTTCCCTCTACGCTGCAGAGTCTTGTGAGCAAAAATTCTACTTTGCGAGCTACTGGCATTAAAGGTGTGAGCTACTGCATAAATTATTGTGCTCTGCAGTCATTCTCCCTGAGCTAAGCCAAAAATCTGTGAGCTGGAGGCTAAAAATTTATGAGTTAGCTCATGCTAACTCAGCTTAGAGGGAACACTGGTCTTCATATGCATTATCTTTCCTGTGATCCTTACAACACCACTGGTAAGATGGGTCAGCAGTATTATTCCAATACTGTAGATGGCGGGAGAAGGGAAGTTGAAGCTGACTATTCACACAATAGGAGTTCTTTTCATCATCATCATCATCATCAATCAGTGCATTACAACAGACAATAGCAAGTCAAGCAGCCTGTGCACAGATCTGAGGATTCTTCAGTAACAGTTAACAAATGATAGCGTTCATCCAGCATGAAGGCAACCATTAGGAGCCCAGTTGAGGAAAACAAGACTTCACCTAGATCAGGCATCTCTGTTCTCTCGCAGAAAGGAAGCTGCTGCATGTGCCTCCCCAGTTTGCATTGGGCCATACAGAGGAAAGAAAAAGAATTAACCCTTCAGTCTCCATTCAGTTTTTGCTCCATTGCACTATTAGCTTTTTAATAGAAAAAATCTATATTTTCAAAACATCTATATATTTAGAAGTGCATGAGCAAAGCAGGCAGTTCAGTCTGTGAAACCAGATAGCAGCTGAAGGAATAAACCAAACTCTCTTCCCTGACAGTCTTGATACAAATTAGAAATAAACAAGGCTACAATTTGTATTTTATAGGAAGACAGAGATGCATGGTGTTTCTTCCATCTGGCTTTGCTCTCCCTGTATCTGTGGTGGGCTGGTGTGATGGAAAGAGGATAAACAACAACAAACCTGTATGGGTACCATAAGTGGATAGGTCTAGGAGGAAGGGTTGGAACCTTCAGTCAGAACCTTCCTAGATTTTTTTACAAATTGTTGATGAGGAGAAAAGCAGGGTATCTGAAATAAAAAATAAAACCTGCACACACCATTCTTCTCATTGGATTGTGGAACTCCAGGCACAAACACAATCAAAGATATTCTGTGGATAAGGAACAATGATCTAATGATATAATGGAAGAAATTTGTGCAGTTAGCATTTAATGGAAACCAGTGATATTCCCTGGGCTATTTATCTTATTTGAAATTTTCTGCACAGTGACTTAGAAAAATGCTAAAGTACTTGGATGAAACTGGGATGTGGTTTAGAGTAAATTCCCCTCTTCTCAAGCTGCTTGAGAAGCAGATGCACGCCTAATTTAATTGGCACTAATCTCATCTGCATCCACCACTAGCATATTTCATCATTATAATTAACAAACTTTTAACAGCTGAACACTTGGAAAGAAAGCCTAAAGGTGCCTCACAGAAA
This sequence comes from Heteronotia binoei, assembly GCF_032191835.1. Lineage (NCBI taxonomy): Eukaryota > Metazoa > Chordata > Lepidosauria > Squamata > Gekkonidae > Heteronotia > Heteronotia binoei. The sequence goes on along the minus strand of NC_083238.1, from coordinate 3,938,410 downwards.
CCAAGGTCCTTTGACGGCATTCCATATATCACTCCAAGTATCAGTAACAATGACAACAGCAATTTCCCTGGAAAGATAAAAACAGTCCCTTCTTGGAAGAAAAGTGAATGGTGTAAAACAATGAAGACTAAATAAACAGGCTGATCTGTTTTGCTTATGCAAATAAGTGACTGAGAACTGAGTCCTCAGTTCAGCAAGACTGACAGGTATGCAGGAGTAACAGAATCATACAAAATTCCCTCTGTGCCTCAGCACATTAATTTTAAAGCAGCAAGGTCTGGCAAAGGGGGCTTTGACTCTCAAAAGTTCATACCCCGAAAATCTTGTTAGTCTCTGAGGTGCTAACTGGACTCTAATCTAGCTGTTCTACTGCAGACCAACATGACTACTCTCTCTGAAACTATCATTAAATCAGCAAGTGACCTAAGCTTATGCCTTTTCTCCACAGTGTTACCAAGGAGTACATGAGAGTAGCTTTAGTAATACTGCAGCCTTTTCTCCATGTTACATAGAAGTAAAGCTTGAACCTGTATAACTGACAGGGAAGTGCACTGATGAAGTCCAAGTAGTGATTCATTTATCAGCAATTATAAGTAAAATCTATAGTACAAATGTATTGGTAGAAAAGACCGTAGAAATATCCAAACTCAGAGGAAGCCTTGAACTCAGGTGAAGTGCAGCATTCAATCCCAGTTCACCATCCCATTGCTTAGAATAAGAATACACAACTTCAAACCAATTGGCCCTTCCCATCTTTCTAATGATGAGCTTGAAAGACATGCAATTATTTATATAACCATACTCCATATCACTCATGAAATTAGAAATAGTTTTGTAGGCCACTATAGTTATTTTCACAAAGGCTTACATAAGCCTGGGGTTGTAGAATTGGGAATCCATCCTTAGTTTTCTCACTGAGTATTAATTCATTATTTTTACATCAGTAAATGGGTTGAACTAAAGTGTTGAAGGCTGATACTTGGTTAAACTCAGAGATTATATGTCTAAACTATGTCGAAATTAACAGATGGGTCAATTCTGACAATTTCTAAAGCCAGAAAAATATTAATAAAAGTAAAACTTGGGATACAGTTTGCTAAACATAAGCATGTTTAAGTCTCAACAAAAGGACCATTCCATTCCAAATGGAATTACTAAAGTTTCAAATTTTAACTTTGGCTAAATTGCCCACCTAAATTATTACAGGAAAAGTTTGCATGGCATAAAACCCACAGAACTGGCCGGGGCTGTAGCTATTTTGTTTACTTGGGTCTAGGGACACTGTAGTGTATCGGACTCCGCGCAAGCGCCGCGCGACCGAGCCACCCTCGGGTCGCCGTGCGCAGCGCGGGAAAAGCCACTACCAATCCTGACCAAGGGCGGGAAGTTTGACTGGCCAGGATTGGGCTGGCCAGCGAAGGGGATGTTCCGGGAGGCATGTATATATTAGCGGACCCGGCCGCGTGTGCTCAGTTGCGTGTGATGTACTAGCCAATAAAGACCTATGCCTTCACCACGTCTCGTCTCCCAGTACATTACACTGGCGACGAAGGTGGGATCTAGATAGGTCCGGCCACCCCGAGGGGAACCTGACCGGGCCGGAGACGAGGAAGGCGTGAGACCGCAGGATCGCACAGCCCGCCGCCACTATGGCGAACTCTACAGTAACGACGGGCCATCTTGCAGAATTCAACCCGGAGCACCCCGAGAGATGGGAGACCTACACAGAAAGGGTCGAGTGCTACCTACGGGCGAACCTGATCGAAGATGACGACAGGAAGAGAGACGTCCTGCTGAGCGTCTGTGGAGAAGAAACTTTCGAGATCGCAAGAGGCCTCTCCGCTCCAGCTAAGCTGACCGAGAGGACCTACCGGGAAGTCGTGAGACTCCTCACGGGCCACTTTTCGCCCCAACCGTCCATCGTCGCCCGCCGATTCCTCTTCCACAAGAGGGACCAAAAGTCGGGGGAGACAGCGGCGGTCTACCTGGCGGCCCTGCGACAGATCGCCGGGAACTGCAATTTTGACAAAAGGGACGAAGCCCTGAGGGACCGTTTCGTCTGGGGCCTCCGAGACGAACGACTGCAGCAGAAGCTCTTCGCTAAGGAGGAGCTCACGCTACAACAAGCCTTCAACGAGGCGACGGCGTTCGAGAGGGCCACCAAGGCGTTCGGCCAGCCACGCGGCGAAGCAGTCCACCAAGGGGAAACAGAGCTGGAAGACCGAGCAGAGGAAGAAGCGTTTCAGCTCCGGAGGCCTCAGAGAACGGACACACGGGCCCCGCGAGACAACGAGCGACGGAGAGGGCCACCGCCACCACCGGTTCCAGGTGCGCCAGCTGCGGCGACCCCCACGAGCGACGGGACTGCCCGTACCGCAACCTGGACTGCCGCAGCTGCGGAAAGACAGGCCACATCGCCCGGGCTTGCCGGGCCAAGAACAGCCGCCGCCAACCGTCAGCGCATCACGACTCCCTGGACACACACACGACGGCATCCACCAGTCTGCAGGTATTGAACTTGCCCCTCTCGGCCCCAGACAAGGTCAAAATGTCGGTCCTAATCGAGGGCGCCCCCTGCATCATGGAAGTAGACTCGGGTTCCTCCATCTCTATCATTTCGGAGGAAACCCTCAAGAAACTATGTCCCCGCCGCCGCATCCAAACGAGGCCAGCGGACTTCGTACTGAGGGACTTTCAGAAGAACCCAGTACACATCGTGGGGTGGGCCCGGGTGCAGGTAGAAAGAGGGGGTTTTAGGGGGCCCCTAGACATCCTAGTGGTCAAGCGCCAACTGACCACACTTCTCGGGTTAGCGTGGTTCAATCCACTGGGGATCCAGCTGGTGGGGGTGGACCAATTGCAGGCCAGCAATTTCGACGGGGTCTGCCGGGAGTTCCCCGAGGTCTTCGACGGGTCCTTGGGGAGCTACAAGGGTCCGCCCATCACCTTACCGATAGACCCAATGGTCAGGCCCATAAGGCTTAAAGCGAGGCGCGTCCCGTTCGCCCTTAAGCCTAAAATAGAGGCAGAACTGGACCGCCTAACAGCCCAGGGCGTCCTAGAACCTGTAACGTATGCGGAATGGGAGACCCCCATAGTAACGCCAGTCAAACCCAACGGGGAGGTTAGGATCTGCGCCGACTACAAGTGCACGATCAATAAGGCGCTGCAAGACAACCCCTACCCAGTCCCGGTGGTTAGCCACGTCCTAGCAGCACTAGCCGGGGCGAGGGTTTTTGGAAAGCTGGACTTAGCACAAGCATACCAGCAACTGCCGGTCGACGCTAAGACAGCGGAGGCGCAGACGATCGTGACCCACAGGGGCGCGTTCAGGGTTAAACGGCTGCAGTTCGGGGTCAGTGTAGCTCCGGGGATATTCCAGAGCATAATGGACTCTCTCTTAAAAGGGATCCCCGGAGTTCAACCCTTCTTTGACGACGTTTTAATCGCCGCCCCCACCGAAGGAGAGTTCAGCTGCCGCCTGCGAGAGGTCCTCAGACGGTTCCAAGCGGCGGGGTTGCGAGTCAAAAAGGAGAAATGTTTGTTGGGTGTTCCGCGAGTGGAGTTCCTGGGGTTCGCCGTGGACGCGGCTGGAATTCACCCGACGGCGGACAAGACCAGGGCCATAGTCCAGGCCCCTGCCCCCAAATGCAAGGCAGAACTACAGAGTTTTTTAGGATTATTGAACTTTTATCATGCATTCCTGCCACACAAAGCCGCCGTGGCGGAACCGTTGCACCGCTTGTTAGATAAACAGGCCCCGTGGGTCTGGGGTAAACGCCAAGCCGCGGCGTTCCAGGCAGTGAAAGACCTCTTGGTCTCTAACGCGGTACTTCATCACTACGATGAAAACCTACCCCTGATCCTGGCTTGCGACGCCTCCCCCTACGGAGTAGGAGCGGTCTTAGGGCACCAACTCCCGGACGGGAGAGAGGCGCCGATCGCTTACTACTCCCGGACTCTGTCCCCTGCCGAGCGGAACTACGCCCAGATCGATAAGGAGGCCCTGGCGATCGTGGCGGGGGTGCAAAAGTTCAATGACTACCTCTACGGTAGGCGTTTCACCATCGCCACTGACCACAAGCCGCTCCTCGGCCTCCTAGCCCCCGATCGTCAGACCCCCCAGATTCTGTCTCAGAGGGTTTTAAGGTGGAACCAGTTCCTGAATTCATACACTTACGCTCTGATACACCGCCCCGGTAAAGCAATGGGTCACGCAGATGCCCTCAGCCGCCTGCCGCTACCCACAACGGACCCAGATCCCGCCCCGGCACACGGGGTGATGCTCATTGAGTCGCTCCCCGAGCGCCCACTGCACGCGGACGAGGTGGCTCGGGCGACTGGGAGAGACCGCATCCTCGCACGGGTCAGGGACTGGGTGGGAAGGGGGTGGCCCTCGGGCAAGGTGGAAGAAGCATTTCGGCCGTTCGCGTCCAGGAAGGACGAGCTATCGACACACAAGGGGTGCATACTCTGGGGGAGCCGGGTGGTGGTGCCCCACCCCCTGCGCAGACAGGTATTGGAGGATCTCCACGAGACCCACCCGGGCATCGTGAGAATGAAAGCCCTGGCCCGGAGCTACGTGTGGTGGCCGGGCATGGATGAGGAAATAGAGGGGTGGGTAAGAAGGTGCCAACCATGCCAGGAGTCCAGACCCAATCCGCCGTCCGCCCCGGTCCACAGGTGGGAGTCGAACGGGCGGCCGTGGTCCCGCCTCCATGTGGATTTCGCGGGGCCGTATCAGGGCCAGATCTTCTTTATACTTGTGGACGCATATACAAAATGGCTAGAGGTAATCCCGGTGGCCTCGACCTCCACCGCAGCAGCAGTCAGGGCGCTCAGAAGGGTCCTCTGCACACACGGGATCCCTGACACCCTGGTGACGGACAACGGCACGGCATTCACCTCCCGGGAATTCCGGGAGTTCACCGACCGGTACCTCATAAGGCACATAAGGTCCGCCCCATTCCATCCAGCCACCAACGGCCAGGCGGAGCGCATGGTGCGGACCACCAAAGAGGCCCTTGGCCGTATAGTACATGGGGATTGGGACCACCGCCTCTCAGCATTCCTGTTCCACAACAGGATCACCCCAAACCCGGTAACCGGTTTCAGCCCCGCAGAACTGCTCATGGGGAGGAAACTGACCACTCGTCTTGATAGGCTACACCCGGACCGGGCGCCGGATGTCCGCGGGTCCCCCGAGGTCCGGGAAGCAGTGAGAGGATTCTTTCCGGGCGACCCAGTGTATGCGAAAAACTTCGCAAGCGGCCCCGAGTGGTTGGCGGGAAGGGTTCTGAGGGTAACAGGCTCCCGGTCATACGAGGTAACCACCGCCGGAGGCCAGGTGCTGAGGCGGCACATCGACCAGCTGCGCCGCCGCACCCTACCCGAGGAGGCAGAAGAGGCAGAGAGTAGGGAACCGCCAGCAACGGAACCGCCAGAAGGGGCCCCGCCAATACAGGAGCTACCCACGTACGAGGCCCCGGCAGCCGCGGGACCAGAACCGGAGCCAGCACCCGACCCGGGCCGGCAACAGCCAGAAACGGCGCCACCCACGTTGGGATCGGGCCCCACACCAACGGCAACCCCGAGGAGATCAACACGGGAACGCAGGACGCCAGCGTACCTACAGGACTATGTAGTTTAAACTAGGAGGGGAGGAGTGTAGTGTATCGGACTCCGCGCAAGCGCCGCGCGACCGAGCCACCCTCGGGTCGCCGTGCGCAGCGCGGGAAAAGCCACTACCAATCCTGACCAAGGGCGGGAAGTTTGACTGGCCAGGATTGGGCTGGCCAGCGAAGGGGATGTTCCGGGAGGCATGTATATATTAGCGGACCCGGCCGCGTGTGCTCAGTTGCGTGTGATGTACTAGCCAATAAAGACCTATGCCTTCACCACGTCTCGTCTCCCAGTACATTACAGACACATTCTTTAGGACAGGTGTCAACTGCATGTTTTAAACTGCCTTCATGGAGCCATGGAGTCCTGAGCTCCTTCTTCTGTCAGAACAGCCAGAATGTTCCCTGTTCTATATTGATGTATGCAAAGGATTAGGAAAGATGATAGTAAATTTACAAACTCATTCTGCTTATATGATACACATTAAGGCTACTTTCAATAACTAGCAAACTTTAATAATGTTTGGATAATTTAACCAAGGAAAAGCAGCTTACAGAGTGAACAATGCAAGTTTCTCAATGGGGACACCAATATAAAACTATATCTTGTATTATTAGGGGCCACATTTTGAAAAACTTCATGGCTGTACTTGGAAGAAATAACTTTGAAAAAGTCCTGCATTCTCACTGTTGCAGGACAACTTGTCTCAGAGCACCAACCCTCTAACATGCAGCTGTGTTTAGACACACATCAACGATGCTGGTTAATTGAGTGCCTTAACACAGGCCGAATTGTGACATTTTAGTTCCACAAAGAAAAAAAATCCATTCCAGGGGGGAAAAAAACATCAGTTGAAGGGAACAGAGCAGACAGTCAAATGAGTCAGTCAGGAGGGGGGTTTTTTATATTTTTTCAGACTAAATCTCATGGAGGTTTAAAGTTCCTCTGATGTTGTATCTTGGAGTAAGTTTAGCATCAAAAGAGATTCATAAATCCTTCTGTGTTTTTATAATATCTGCAAACAGCTGTTTTGCAACAGAATTAGATCACTCAGTAACCATATAACTGCATCATATTCATTATAACATCTATTTCCACACTTTAAGGATAGCTCAGACAACAAACTTCCCTTGTTTGGGCTGCACCTATAATTCAATCCTTATTTTTTTGATCAGGAGAATATTGTCTAAACATCCACCCTAAACCATTACTCTGTGCACTCACCCTGTGGTCGACCATTCAGATTATTGCTGCACAGTAATCACAGAGCAGTTGGTCACAGTCAGCATCCTTTTCAATTGTTTTGCACACATGCACATAAGACCATGCCTGAAGCACCAGCTCCTTTTTGACAGCTTCACAATCCCTCTGCCAAGTACTGTGACCATACAACTATATTTGTCTGCCAGAAATCACTCCCTTTCCCTTTCTTGCTCCCTGATCTTATCCTCTTTCCCACTTTCATAAGGAAGTTTTCGCTTTTTCTCTCCCCATAGAATTTTCTTGCCAGAGCAATATTATGAAGTAGCTTGTTCTGGGAGCAGAATCCTGGCTGCTGATATGGGAACCTAAATAGGGACTATTTCCAAATAGGGACTTTTCCACCCCCCAAAATGTCAGAAAGGGTCATTTTTAAAATATGACGCTCTAAAACAACCCTCCATGGGCTCCCAATCACAACAAAATATTGCAGCAAAGAAGTACACAAGTAGTGATTCAAAACCCTATGATGCACCCTATATTTCTAAATCCAATGATGCACACATTTCTAAAAAGGGGCAAAAATGGAAGGAAAGGTTCAGACTTTCCAAATAGCTTGACTTTGCAATAGAGGAGTTCAGACATCTGGAAATTCAGGATGAAACCAATATCTGTAAACTACAGACTTTCCCTTGCGTCAGAAAACTCGTAATCAAGAAGGGTGAGACCGGGGTGTGTGTGTGACTACTGGGGAATGGGATACTGCCAATGCTGACTGGACGTGATTTTTAAATCTTCAGGGTAACAGCAATGACATCAGATCAAGCAGCTCATCTGACTGCGACCTAAGAGTAACCCGAAGAGCCCTTACGCTATTTTGTTATCTTGCAACAACTGGTGACACTTCATAGGTTTTTTAGGAATAACATATAAGCAACACCTACAAGCCCAAACTACAAACCTGCACTTCATTTAAAAGCAGTGTTCTCAATGGTATTTCATACATATTTAGTACGATTCTCACAACTAATCTGAATGAGGAATCTACAGACAAAACTCTAATTATGGTAAGATGAAAAATTATAGATCACAACTATACTATCACAACTTAAGCACTTCATACACTGAAAGGTTACAAGTAAATAATAATTATATAATGTGACTTTTGAGTTTATAAGACTGGATAGTGCTTTGGCAATTTTTTAAAAATGTGTTTTTCATTTGACTTTCCACAGAGAGAAAGTAGCTGGAAGAGCATCATGCCAAGCCTCTCAAACATTTTTATTCAACATTGTTAGCAGATAACAAAAGACACGGGGAGGCCTACTCCATAAATAAACTGCGGGTTTATGTTTTCTTCCCCTTATGGTCTGAAAAGACAAAAATCTCAAGAAACTGCCTTCCGTGAATTTCCTGTCAGTGCAAGAATGAGATGGTTATACTCCAATGAACTTCTTGAGTACAGAGTACCTCTCCTTGTGCTCAGTTTTTCTACTTGGATTCTAATTGCAATAAACCTGAACAGCACAACAACAATAAAGCTAACAAGCTATCTTTCCCCACTGAGGATATAGTTATGATGGAAGGAGGCAGCACATGACAATAAACCAAATAAGGGAAAGAGCAGAAAACTTACATGAGTACTCACAAAAGGGAAGGGAATTATTTTTTAAAAAAAAAAGACAACACGGAAAAATGTGGTTACTAACAAGGGACAAACGTTTCAGCATGATAAGGTAACAGTGGCATTGGCAGGCTTGCGTTCAATGGTGCCTCAGGGGTTAGAGGTGTGCATCACACGGTATTTTTTGTTTTGTCCACCATCATCATCAGTTACCATGTGCCCTTTATTTTGTTCTCTTTTACATACAGAGAAAACTCTTAAATTTGGGTCTGCAGGCTCTTTCCTAGTTTTGAAGCTTGGCTGTTAGACCCCGCCTTACGTAGGGAGCGGCTGTGTCTGGTGCTGCTCTTGGCTTCCTGGTCCTCTCAGTCTCTAGTTCTTGTTTCTCCACCTGCCAGTAAATCTTCTTGGCCTTCCTTCAGCAGCTTCCTCTCCTTGCAGTCCTTTCTCCCCTTTCTCATCTGGGCCTGACTTTTCCTCAGGCTCCAGGCTTGGGAAGCTGCCCTACCTGTTGCACCCAGCCATGGTGGTTTTAAAACTCAGCAGGCAGTGATGGCAACACCTCTCATGGCCATCCTTCTTCATAGGCCTACTTTTATTTATTTAAGTTTTTATTATATTTATATCCCGCCCTCCCCTGTTGGGCTCAGGGTGGCTAACAACAGTCAACAATTTGATAACAATGTAAATTATTAAAATAAAACATTAAAATATTAAAACAATTTTAGATACAATTTCAAATACAATTTCAGGTGGCGTTCTGTCTTGTTCAGAATCATTTATGTTAATACTGTGGGATGGTGGATACTATGCACCCCCATAGATGTTAAGAGCACTTCCAATTAGTTGTTGAAAGCCTGCCTAAACAGGTATGTCTTGCAGGCCCTGCAGAATTGTGGCAAATCGCACAGGGCCCTGGTCTCTTCAGGGAGGGCATTCCAGAGGGCTGGTGCAGCCACAGAAAAAGCTCTTGCCCTTGTAGTAGTCAGACGGGTATCCTTTTGTTGGGGTTTACAGATACTTTAGCAGAGTTGTGTGGAGAGAACCACAAAGATAAACAAGCCAGGCAGATGTTTTAGCTTAAGAATAAAGTAGTTCACTTTTACTATGAGGAAAGGGTTACTGGGATTTCTAGAAAACAAAAGAAGGATTCATTATCCTATCTAGTCTCTAGACTACATCTCGACTCTTCTTGAGTCCAAACTCTAACTGCATGGAGATCTGAGGGCTTTACACAAAGGGCAATAAAAACTGACCAAATGGTTTCCCCCAGACCACTCCCAAATATATGGATTAGCCAATTAGGGCTTTCCTTCAATGGTCACTATACATATCGACACCTAGCCTGAGCGGAAAGTACGTGCAAACATTCTCATTGGCTATACCTCTCACTGGCTAAACATCAGCATGCATTCATTTAATTAACTCATGACAACAGGAAGTGAAATTGCAATAGAAAACCCAACACCTTTAGCCCGGGGATCTTTAACAGATTGAATGAACTTGATCGTAGTGCTCTCTGGGGCTCATGTGGGGAAAGGTGGTCCCAGAGGTAGACAGGTCCCAGGCCATATAGGACTTTAAAGGTCATGACCAGCACTTTGAACTGGGCTCGGAACACAGGCAACCAGTGCAGCATCTCCAGTGCAGGTTGGATGTGCACTCGTAAAGGCAGCTCCAATACCAAACTGGCTGCAGCATTCTGCACCAGTTACAGCTTCCAAGTCTGAGTCAAGGGCAGCCTCATGTAGAGGGCGTTACAGTAGTCTATTCTCGAGGTGACCGTTGTGTGGATTACTGTGGCCAACTCGCTGCACTCCAGGTATGGAGACAACTGCCTTATCTGCCTAAAGTGATAAAATGCAGATCTGGCAGTGGCTACCACCTGGGCCCCATAGATAATGAAGACTCCAGGAGTACCCCTAAACTCTTGACCCTCGAAGTTGGTGCTAAAGGTGCCCCATCAAAGGTCAGTAAAGGAATCTATATTCCCAGGCCACCCCGACTTAGGCACAGAACCTCCGTCTTTGCTGGATTCAGTTTCAGTCGACTCTGTCTGAGCCATTTCATAATGGCTTGTAACGCCCGGTCCAGATTTTCTGGGACACAGTCAGCTTGGCTGCCCATCAGGAGATAGAGCTGGGTGTCATCCACATATTGGTGACATCCCAGCCCATAACTCCGGACAATCTCGGCAAGGGGGTGCATGTAGATGTTAAATAATGTTGGAGAGAGAACCGCCCCCTGAGGCACTCCACACACTAGTGAATGTCTCCAAGATGATTTCTCCCCCACTGCCATCCTCTGTCCCTGACCTTGGAGAAAAGAGGTAAGCCATTGGAGGGCAGACCCCTGGATCCCCAAGTCGGCAAGGCGGTGCAACAGCAGCTGGTGGTCGACTGTATCAAAAGTCGCCGACAGATCTAATAACAACAGCACTGCTGACCCACCTTGATCCAGATGTCTTAGGAGATCATCCAGAAGGGCGGCCAGTACTCTCTCCGTCCCATGGCCAGGGCAAAAGCCAGACTGAAATGGGTCTAACACGGAAGTGTCATTCAAAAACGCCTGTAATTGTGCTGCCACTGCCCACTCAATAACTTTGCCCAAAAAACGCAAGTTTGAGACCGTTCGATAGTTGGCTAATTTGACCAGGTCCAAAGATGGTTTTTTAAGAAGTGGATGAACCACTGCTTCCTTGAGGGGTGTAGGGAAGGTCCCTTTTGTCAAGGACCTATTTATGATCTGTTGAAGTAGCACCAATAATTCCGTCCTGAACACCCTTATCAACCAGGACGGACATGGGTCCAGATCACAAGTAGTTGGATGCACAGAACAGAGGACTTTGTTGACTTCCCTCAGACTGAGTGGAATGAAATGATCCAGTGTTGGAACAAATGACGGTCTCGGGGCCTTGAGTTCACATACTGTATCTAAATTGCCGGGGAGGTAACGGCGGAGTGTCAAGACCTTATCTGCGAAATAATCAGTAAAAGCCTTGCTTCTTATGGTTCCAGACTCCACTCACACAGTGGAGTCCGACTCTAGGCTGTGGCAATCATCCTCAAATATCCCACCTCTCTTTCAGGGCTCAGTCAGTCAGTCTTTATTATGGTCATTTGAACCAATCACTCTTTTTCTGGCCTCATGCAAAGGGAGCCACAGAGTTCTACTGGATGGAAGGGGGTTAGCTAGCCTCCACTTAAGAAGGAGGAGGAATTCCCCATCCCCCTTAGATAGAAGACTTGGTGGGTTTGAATAAGAGTGGCAGTTAGCCAGGTTTCTATTTGGCTTTTAGTTAGTGTTTGGGGTCAGCTTAGGATAGGCAGCTTATTTTAGTGAGAAAAATAAGCATCCTGTTAAGAGACCAATACTCCTACCTTTGCGAACAGGAGTTCTACATGTTAAAAGAGCAATCTTGAACCTAGGATCTTGTCTGTTATGGAAATAGGTTCCAGTTAAACCTTGTAAACTGAGGTGACCTGTCTGGAGAAAGGGGAATAAAATCTTCCCTCAGGGAATTCACATCAACTGAAGTTCAGCTACAAACTGGTTACTCTTATTGGGGAAAACTTGTAAACTATAGGGGTGAAATTGTGAAGCAGTTTACTTTATATGCTGAAACATTTCCACACAAGATCCTTATCCTGTTAAATACTTTATTTTCTGTTAAATAAACATTTGTTTTCATCTCCATATGTGGCTTGTCCACCTGGTCACATATCTATGATAAAGCAATTTCTACTTACCTCAAAAAAATTACACTATCCCTCTTAGGTGGAGGACATCTTGATGGGGTGATTCCCACCATCTTTCACCTTCCTGCCTTCAACCCTCTTTGGGAATCACCCTCTTTGGTTTCTTTCCTGCTTCAGAAGGGAGAGCACTTAGGAAATGGGCTTGTCCTTACCTAATGAGATTTTTCTAAGTCTTTTTGTTTAACATTCTTCCTCCCTCTCTTCCTTCTTATCTGCCTTGATTTCATACCTTTCCCTCCCCACCCCTACCCAATCCAGCCTTGGAAGTGGGTCTAATTCTCACTTCACGGATTCAAGGAAGCATGGAGAGCAAGAAACTACATGTGATTACCTCAATAATAGCACACTTGCAAGAGGAGGATGGATTCCTGTCAGATGGAAATGTTGATCCATCATTCACTGAAGCAGCGGCATGTATTCACGCCATGGCCAACCCCTTGATACCTGGACTGAAAATGTGTGGCAAAAAGAAATACTTCCAATGAGCTACAAGGCCTATTGCTGGGTTGAGCCAAATGGTGTACAACAGCAGCCATATTGTTCAGTGCCGCATGATAGATGCCTCTCTTCAGGTGATCTGTAGCTTAGAGATCATCATGACTGCAGCTGTGGAACCTGGTGGCTCTTACCTCCCCAAAGTTCTCCAATTTGAAACCCATGAAGGCGAAGGTGCCTCAGTCTCCTGACAAACAGTCAGCCTGAAGGTACTTACAGAACCCAGTCATAAGAACATAAGAGAAGCCATGTTGGATCAGGCCAATGGCCCATCCAATTCAACACTCTGTCAAAAACCAGGTGCCATCAGGAGGTCCATCAGTGGGGCCAGGACACTAGAATCCCTCACACTGTTACCCCTTCCAAGCGCCAAGAATACAGAGCATCACTGCCACAGACAGAGAATTCCAACAATACACTGGCTAATAGCCACTGATGGACCTCTGCTCCATATCCAATCCCCTCTTGAAGCTGGCCATGCTTGCAGCCGCCATCACTTCCTGTGGCAGTGAATTCCATGTGCTAATCATCCTTTGGGTGAAGAAGTACTACCTTTTATCTGCTCAGCAATTTTATTGAGCGCCCACGAGTTCTCGTATTGTGAGAAAGAGAGAAAAGTACTTTTTTTTACCTTCTCTATCCCATGCACAATCATGTAAACCTCTATCATGTCATCCCTCAGTCGATATTTCTCCAAGCTAAAGAGTCCCAAGCATTTTAACCTTTCTTCATAAGGAAAGTGTTCCAACTCTTTAATCATTCCAGTTGCCCTTTTCTGTACTTTTTCCAATGCTATAATATCTTTTGGGAGGTGCAGTGACCAGAATTGTACACAGTACTCCAAATGAGGCCGCACCATCGATTTATAGTAGGGCATTATGATACTGGCTGCTTTGTTTTCAGTTCCCTTCCTAATAATTCCGAGCATAGTGTTGGCCTTTTTTATTGCAGTTGCACACTGTCTCAACATTTTCAGTAAGTTATCTACCATGACCCCAAGATCTCTCTCTTGGTCAGTCTCCTCCAGGTCACATCCCATCAACTTGTATTTATAGCTAGGATTTTTGGCCCCAATGTGCATTACTTTGCACTTGGCCACATTTAACCTCATTTGCCATGTTGATGCCTCTTGCCCAGACTCAACAGATCCCTTTGAAGTGCCTCACAATCTTCCCTGGTTCTCACCACCCTGAACAATTTAGTGTCATCCACAAACTTAGTCACTTCACTGCTTACTTCCAACTTGAAATCATTAATGAACAAGTTAAAAAAGCATCAGACCCAGTACTGAGCCCTGTGGCACCCCACTGCTTACTACCCTCCACTGAGAAAATTTCCCATTTATATTCACTCTCTTGTTTCCTGTTAATTAGCCATTTTTTGATCCGCAAGAGGACTTGTCCTTTTACCCCATGACTCTTGAGCTTACTTAGGAGCCTTTGATGAGGAACTTTATCAAAAGCTTTCTGGAAGTCAAGGTAAACAACATCTATTGGGTCCCTTTTGTCCACATGTTTGTTCACCCCCTCAAAGAACTCTAACAGGTTAGTGAGACAGGATCTTCCCTTACAGAACACGAGTCTTTCTCAATAACTTGTGTTCATCAATGTGCCTAGTAATTCTCTCTTTAATAACGGTTTCCACCAACTTTCCCGGTATTGAAGTCACACTGACTGGCTTGTAATTTCCCATATCTCCTCTGGAACCATTTTAAAATATAGGGGCGATATTAGCTACGTTCCAGTCCTCAGAAATGGAGGCAGATTTTAATAAAAAGATTACATATTTTTGTCAGGAGATTCACAATTTCACCTTTAAGTTCTTGGATGTATGCCATCCGGGCCTGGTAACCCAGTTATCAATTTTTAAATTGTCTATCAGTCATGACTCAGGTCTTTCAACACCCCTCCCAAAATCAGCGGTTATGGAGTGGGCAAACACTTCTCATCTTCCACAGTGAAGACCAATGCATTCAGCTTCTTAGCCATTTTCCTATCCTCCTTCACAGGGGTGACCCGATGCCCCATGGCGCTCTAGGCAGACTCGCTGTCTGGCACCCCCCCCCAAAGTGTCCCCCTGTGCCTCCCCACGGCTCCAAACCCCCGTGCTTCTTCCCCTCGCCACCGCACCTCCTCCTCCCCCTCCCTCCCTTCTCTACCCATGCTGATTTCAACGCCGGAACCAGCTCTAGTGCTGCATTCCAGTTATCTAAAGCCCACCCTCTCACCGATCACTTGCTCAGCAGCTAAAACCACGCCGTGAGGCCTTGCTCACAGTCTACCAGGACCAGCACCCTGAAAGGGCAGCTCTGCTGCCACTGACTCCTCTCCCATCCAGGAAGTGGGGAGTGGAGGAGTCAGTGGCAGTGGGGCCGCCCTTTCAGGACACTGGTCCTGACAAGACTGCGAGTGAGGCCCCGTGGCGTGGTTTTACCCGTTGAGCGGGTGATCAGCGAGGGGGGGGGCTTTAGATAGCTGGAACACAGCACTAGAGCTGGTTCAGGCATTGAAATCAACATGGGGTGGGGAAGGGAGGGAAGAGGCATGGTAGGAATGGGGGGAGGTACGGGGGCTCAGAGCCATGGGGAGAGACAAAGGGAAGGAAATAGAGGGGTGGGTGGCAGCAGCAGTGGTGGCAGGCAGCGGTAGCAGGTGGTGGGCAGAGGAGGCAGGCAGTGCCTGGGGCACTAGGGGTGGGTGGGGAGCCCAATTTGGTACCCCCACCCTCCTGGCACCCTAGGCAACCGCCTAGTTTGCCTAGTGGGCGAATAATCCTTTTACCCTTTGGTCATCCAAGGACCCCACTGCTTCCCTGGCTGGTTTCCTGCTTCTAACGTATTTGAAGAAATTTTTATTGTTGGTCTTTATGTTTTTTGCAATATGCTCCTCATGGTCCCTTTTTGCCTGCCTGATCACAGACTTGCATTTGATTTGCCACAGCCTGTGTTCCCTTTTATTAACCTCATTGGGACTAGCTTTCCACCGCTTAAAGGAATCTTTCTTACAGCTTCCATTACTTTGTTTGTTAACTATGCAGGTCTTTTTCTATACCTATTTGTGCCTTTCCTGACTTGTGGTATATATTTTATCTGACCTAGGATTGCAGCTTTAAATAGCCTCCAAGGTTCCCCAAGGGTTTTGAC
Source organism: Heteronotia binoei (assembly GCF_032191835.1). Classification (NCBI taxonomy): domain Eukaryota; kingdom Metazoa; phylum Chordata; class Lepidosauria; order Squamata; family Gekkonidae; genus Heteronotia; species Heteronotia binoei. The sequence goes on along the minus strand of NC_083238.1, from coordinate 3,922,569 downwards.
CCTATTTACCTTTGCTTTCAGTTTTCTCCCCACATGCCTCCTCATCTCAGAGAAGTTACCCCTTTTAACATAGAAAGTGGTTATGTTGGTCTTTTGGGGCTACTCTCTATTTATACATATGGTAAACTCAATAACATTATGGTCACTGCTCCCAAGTGGTGCAATCACTTTTACATCTTTCACCAGATCTTGGGCATTACTTAGGACCAAGTTCAGGATCGCCTCTTCCCTGGTAGGTTCCATGACCATCTGCTACATAGCACATTGAGAGTGTCTACAAATTCAATCTCTTTCTCCCAACCTGAACACACATTGACCCAATCATTGTGCAGATAGTTAAAATCACCTATTATGACACATTTTTTACATCTAGCTGCTATCTTTAATTCTTTCATCATTTTATAATCATCCTCTATCTTTTGATCTGGTTGGTGATAACAAATTTCCAGAGTTAAGCTTCCTTTTGGGCGCACTAATTTGACCCAAAGCATTTCTAGAAGCGAATCTAATTTCCTGACCTTCTCAATCTTATTGGACTGTATACCCTCTCTGACATACAGAGCCACCCCACCTCCAACCCTTCCCTCCCTATCCTTCTGATATAATTTATATTCAGGAATCACCATGTCCCACTGATTTTCCTCATTCCACCAAGTTTCTGAAATACCCACAATGTCTATGTTTTCCCCAACACTAAGCATTCCAACTCCCTGATTTTACCCTCAACACTTCTAGCATTTGTATAAAAACATCTATAATTTCCCAGGCAAGTTAGACCTGCAACCTTCCTCCTGCTGCTTCGAGACTTTGCCAGGCAGTCCATACTGTTTGTCATTGTCTCAATGGACAACTCTAATCCATTGCTCAGTAGAAAAGTAACAGCTAACCCATCATCTCTTTGGGATGAATCATCCTGAGCCAGAGACATTTCATCCCATCGGTTTTCTCTCCAGTGAACCCAGCACCAGTCATGTAAGGCCCCGAGGGGCATTTCATATGCCTTTAGAGAGTTTATGTATTGTATAAAGCAAACCATACGGGAGGAGTTTGGGAAACTGCAGTGACCTCAACAGAGGACATACTAAATAAAAGAACTCTAAAAGGCCACAGTCTTTTTCATCATCCCCATCTTCCTCCAGGGACAGAGAAGGGTCTGCTGGGCATAAGTCGAAAAATCAGAGACTACTTCATTCACACCTGGTCAACTAAGGCTACCTCAAAGGAGAATCTTCCACAAGGAGAAAAAGAGAGAGAACAAGGCTTAAAGGGGGATCAGATACTCATCTGATACAGGGACTGAAGACAGAGAAGAGAGAGTTTCTATCTGATGAACAAAATGAGGATGATTCTGAGATTCCTGAGCTATCTTATAGAAGACTATCAGTTATCTACTGTCCACGTCTCTCATTGCCTTGCAGCTTCAGGAGCCTCTGCCAAGAGGGGGAAAAGAACCTCCTGATGATAATTAGATGTTTAGACCCAGACAGCCTGGTCTTCAATCTGACAACCTGGATCAGGTGGAAAGCATCCCAGAGCATGATACTGAAATAATTCTGGTAGGGAGGTGGCTACTTCAGTTTGGAGATACCTGAATTCAGGGCTTTTTTCTGCTGGAGCCCACAGGAGCAGAGCTCTGTCTGGGCTGGTCAGGGCTCTGGCTGGCTCAACTTACCATGCAGCAGCCATGTGCTCCCAGGCAAGGCAGTGTGGCCTAATATGCAAATGAGCTCCTGCTGAACTTTTTCCACAAAAAAAGCCCAAGCAGAACTACGATCCATAGAACTGGTCACCAAAGGATACACAATCAAATTTTCCAGCCCCCCACCAGAACACTTCATACAATAATGCGTCTTCAGAAAGTTGGGAAAATGTCTCAAGGCCAATCAAGCAATTCAACATATCTTATCCATAAAAGCCATTGAACCAACCCTGACCTGGATAGCCCTGGCAAGCCCAATCTTGTCAGATCTTAGAAGCTAAAAACCAAGGAGGAAGCCGTGCCATAAAATCTACATCAGAAACTGTGGCAGCTCACAACTATAATTACTAAAGAATGACTTTTATTTATTTATTTATTTATTTATATTTTGATTTATATCCCGCCCTTCCCACCGAAGTGGCTCAGGGCGGCTTACAACATGATAAACTTACATAAATTTAGCTTAAAAAACATTTACATAAGAAGATTAAAACAATAAATTAATAAGACATTAAAAAAAACATAAAAACCAGCGGTCTATTAAATGGATTTTAGTTCCATCTAAAAATTTCTCAGTGTCAGTTAGTTGTTGTAGGCCTGCCGGAAGAGGGCTGTCTTACAGGCCCTGCGGAACTGCCCTAGGTCCCGCAGGGCCCTCACCTCTTCCGGCAGCTGGTTCCACCAGTAAGGCGCTGTTACCGAGAAGGCCCGATCCCTGGTGGATTTCAGATGGGCCTCCTTTAGCCCGGGGATTACTAACAGGTTTTGTGAACCCGATCGTAGTACTCTCTGGGGAACGTGTGGGGAGAGACGGTCCCTAAGGTAGGCAGGTCCTAGGCCATATAGGGCTTTAAAGGTAATGACCGACACCTTGTACCGGACTCGGAATGTTATTGGCAGCCAGTGCAGATCCCGAGGCCCCGACCGAATGTGCTCCCATCTTGGGAGCCCTAATAGCAGCCGGGCAGCAGCATTCTGCACTAACTGCAGTTTCCGGGTCCGGCACAAGGGTAGCCCCATGTAGAGGGCATTACAGTAGTCCAACCTCGAGGTGACCATGGCATGAATCACCATTGCTAGGTCGTCGTGTTCCAGGAAAGGGGCCAATTGCCTCGCCCGCCTAAGATGAAAGAATGCGGACTTGGCAGTGGCTGCTATCTGAGACTCCATTGTCAATGAAGGCTCCAATAGTACCCCCAGGCTTTTGACCCTGTGCGCCACTATCAACGGCGCACCGTCAAAAGCTGGCAGGGGGATTTCCCTTCCCAGGCCACAACGACCCAAGCAAAGGACCTCTGTCTTCGCCAGATTCAGCTTCAGCCCGCTCAGCCTAAGCCACCTAGCCACTGCCTGTAACGCCCGGTCCAGATTTTCTGGGGCGCAGGCAGGCCGGCTGTCCATAAGTAGATAGAGCTGGGTGTCATCAGCATACTGATGACAGCCCAGCCCATACCTTCGGGCAATCTGGGCAAGGGGGTGCATATAGATGTTAAATAACATCGGGGAAAGTACCGCCCCTTGAGGCACTCCGCAATCAAGCGTGTGTCTCCGGGACAGTTCGTCCCCAATCGCCACCCTTTGTCCCCGAACGTCAAGGAAAAAGGAAAGCCATTGCAAGGCCAGCCCCTGAATCCCCGCGTCGGCAAGGCGGCAGCCAGCAGCTGATGTTCGACCGTATTGAACGCTGCCGATAGGTCTAAGAACATCAGCACTGCCGAGCCGCCTTGATCCAGATGCCGCTGAAGGTCATCCACCAGGGCGACCAGCACTGTCTCCGCCCCATGGCCCGGGCGGAAGCCAGACTGGCAGGAGTCAAGGACAGAAGCGTCCTCCAGGAAGCTCTGTAGCTGCAACGCCACTGCCCTCTCAATAAGTTTGCCCAAAAAGGGCAAATTCGAGACCGGCCGATAGTGTGCCAATTCGTCCGGATCTAACGTTGTTTTTTTCAAGAGGGGGTGGACCACCGCCTCTTTAAGCGCTGATGGAAAATGCCCCTCCAATAGGGATCTATTTATGATATCCCGTATAGGATATCTCAGCTCCCTCTGGCAGGTCTTAATAAGCCAGGAGGGGCACGGGTCCAATTTACAAGTTGTTGGGTGTGCAGATAGGAGGATCCTGTCAACTTCTTCCAGGCTGAGACCTCTGAAGCCGTCCAGAACACGATCTGAAGACAGGCACAGAGCCTCAGGTTCGCTAACTGTATCTAATATGGCAGGGAAGTCGGAATGGAGCGATGCGATTTTATCCGCAAATAAATTCGCAAAAGCCTCACAGCCAATTTCCAATTGGTTAGAGTTTAGTCTGCCCTGTGGCAGTGTTGTAAGAGTCCGAATTATGTTGAACAGTTGTGCCGGGCGTGAAGTTGCAGACGCAATCTCCGCCGCAAAGTATGTTTTCTTTGCGGCCTTGACTGCCATCTCATAGGACTTCATAAACTCTCTATAAGATGTTCGAGTCGCTTCGTCTCGAGTACGCCGCCATTGCCTCTCTAGTCGTCTGAGTCCCCGTTTCAAACGCCGCAACTCCTGGTTATACCAAGGTGTCGGCTTGGAACGAGGGCGCAAAGGGCGCCTAGGTGTGATCTCATCGATGGCCCCGGAGAGCCTATCGTTCCAAGACTCCACCAGGTCATCAAGGGAATCGCCAGGGGGCCAGGGATCCCGCAGAGCCGTCAGGAACCGTTCTGGGTCCATCAGGCTCCACGGGCGAGCTAGAATGAGCTCGCCGCCCAAATGGGCTTGGGGTGGGACGTCCACACGAGCCTTGAGGGCGTAGTGATCCGACCATGGCAGTGCTATGGAAGCAAGATCGTTCACTAGAACTCCCGCCGCGAAGACCAAGTCTAACATGTGCCCCGCCTGGTGAGTGGGCGTCGTGACTACTTGGGAGAGTCCTAGTGTCGCTATGGAAGACACTAGGTCCATCGCCTGATTGGACGTCACGTCATCGTCATGAACATTGAAGTCACCCAGGATCAGAAGCCTCGGGTGCTCCAGTGCCCATCCTGCTGCGGCCTCCATCAGGGATAGTAAGGCGCTGGCTGGTGTGTTAGGCGGTCGGTACACCAGCCAGATCGCCAACCCCTCCCCAACGTCCCACGTCAGACCGGCACGTTCAATGCCCTTGATCTCCGGGGCCGGGAGGGCCCGGAAGGAGTAAACCTCTCGTATGAACAGAGCCACCCCTCCCCCCCGCCCGCTAGTCCGCGACTGGTGAAAGACCGAGTATCCTGGGGGAGCCATCTGGGAGAGAGCTACAGTCTCCCCATCGCGCACCCAGGTCTCGGTCACGCATGCCAGGTCCATGTTCTGCTCGAGCAGGAATTCCCGAAGGATAGAGGTCTTATTGTTGATGGACCTGGCATTACATAACACCAGTGACGGAGGCGAGTAATTTCGCCTTGCCCGACTACCTGTCACCATCCGGATGGGACGCAGGCTGGAAGGTGGTGGAGCACTATCTTGTCTCAATCCCCTTCCCTTACATTTCCGCCTGTTCCCACCGTCATACCTTCCCCTCCCCAGGAGTACCGGAATCCCCAGACCAGTCATCTCTTACTGGTATCCACCAGCCCTTCTACTGACAAGATGTTTAAGTTTATCCCTTCTCAACCCTCCCAACTCCAATTGACCTATCAATAAGTTACCCACTAATATTCTAATAGTTATTTAATGTAAAATCCTCCCAACCCATCCAATTCACTAGCTAACAATAATAAATTATAAATCCAATTGGCTCCTTAATTAAAACCTTCATTCGTTGTCCCTCTTTCCATTAATTTGCCATAAATAAATCCTTTAAATTAGCTAGTCAGTAAAATCAGTTTAAATAACCAATAAATTAGTCCAATCCTAATAATTTGGGAGATAGAGTCCAATGTGTAGGAGGGTACAAATTTATACTAACTAAGGTGCCGGTGACCGGAATCTATATATGATTCAAAGATATTGTCTGTTTTCTCTTAACTGTAATTACAAATACAAAAATTTATATCTCCAATGCAAATATACATATAATGAAAATATACAATGACCATTGACTCGAAGGAATTGATTCCCTGCACTGCTGGGGTGAAAGTTCTCTTAAATGTTCCAATACACACCGGTTTCTCAAAGACCACAGTGAAAGTAAATTCTTTCAAGCAGAGACAGTCTCTTTCTGCGACTCATGTGGAATTTAATAAAAGTGGTTTATGTCCCCAAAGTGACAATGGGTCGTTAGCTGAGATCGGTCATTTCACATGTCTCTTCATCAGGTAGCGGAACAAATGTTTGTGATGCATTACCATCCATACAAATTACATATTACATCCAAACAAATTCATATCAAGTCACATTTAGAACTGGCTTCTCAAAACATTCAAAGCTTTCTTCATCAACCTCACAGAGATGCACCTCCACATCCTGATTTGACTAGGGCACAGGAGATATCTACATTTTGTGTGAAGATCATTTCCAATTCAGAGCACTTCTCTTTAGCCTTTCTATGGCTCCCAGGGTTTTCTCCAAGATCATAATCAACTCAATTGCCAGGATGAAGAAACAAGGAGTTCATATCTATCATTACCTCAACAATCTTCTAATTAGATGCAATTCCCAGAACAAGGCTCTTTCAGACACACAGATGACCATTCAGTGTCTTCAGGTTTATGGTTTTGTAGTCAATCTACAAAAGAGCTCTCTATCCCACACAATGTCTGGAACATCTGAGAGCTGTCATAGACACTGTCATAGATATTTCTACCTCAACACAAGGCACAGAAAATATTGGAACTGTCAAGGCCTGTAATCAAGGCTAGATCTATCCCTCTCATGACCCTGGCCAGACTCCTGGGACTCAGACACAATTCAGTGGAGTTGACTACACACAAGAATGCCACAACAGTTTTTGAGACCATGTCAACTTTGAATAATGCAGAGAGTAGACCTACCTCTTCAGATACCTGCCCAGATGAAGACTGGCCTCCTGTGGTGGACCAAATTATTCAACTTTATCCAAGACAAGACCTATTGGATACAAGAGACGCATCAAATCTTCACAGATGCCAGTCTGTCAGGGTGGGGAATTACTCTAGACAAAATGCAAATTCAAGCAACTTGGTCCAAAGCAGAAGGCAGAATGAACATCAGCCTTCTGGAATTGAGAACCACAGATCTGGTGCTGAAACAATTCCACCAACAAATAATACACAAGCATATCCTTATAAGAATGGACAACATTTCAGCAGAGGCTTATATCAACAACCATGTAAGGTTGAGGTTATCCACCTTACACAAGCGAGCCCTCACAATTCTAAACTGGGCCAAAAAAAACCTACTACCAATCCAAGCAGAGCACATCAGTGATAACGCAAACTGGCTCAAGCAGACAAACTAGATGAAAGGGAGTGATCTCTCAAAAAGGAACTTCCTAAATATCTTCCTGAATATCACAAAGTGATTTGGACACCACAAGTAGACCTCTTCACCTCCCCCCAAAATTATCAACTCAACAGATTCTTCACAAAGTTCTACCCAAGAGCAAAGGTGATGGATGCACTCACCTCTCAGTGACCCAAGACCTTTCTATTTTCATTCCTCCACTTCTGATTCTACACAAGGTCCTCAGGAAGATCAAAGAACAACAAATGGACATTATCTTAGTGGTGCTGTTCTGGCCACGCAGGTGTTGGCTCTTGACTCTACAGGAGATGTCAGTGGAGTCCCCACCAATGTCCCTGAACATGCTGCAACAGGGCCCAATTTGGCACCCACACCCAGACTGGTTGTGCTTAATTGCTTGGAGGTTGAGAGGAGATGTTTCAAGCATCTAGAGTATGGTGTCAAGATCACAGAGACTCTATTGGCCTCCAGAAGACAGTCCCTAAATAGAGTGTACAATATATCCTGGAAAGCATTCAAACAATGGTGCAGTAGAAAGAAGACTGACCCATTGAAAACTCTTCTTGTTTCTGTCTTGGTTTTATTAAAAGAAGGGATGAAAAGAATACTTAGAGCATCTGCTCTCAAGTGACAGATCACAGCCTCAGCTACCATTCTACCCTCCTTCAAGGGAGAAAGCATCTCACATCACCCCCACATCATCCATTTTCTCTGAGGTGTAATCCTGAGAGACCCTCCACATATCCACAGGTTCCCTGCTTGGAAACTCCACACAGTCATCTGTACTCTTACACAAGCACCCTCTGAACCACTATGGGAAGTCTCACTCAAGTGGCTGAGGATGAAGATGTTGTTTGTAAGTGCCATCACATTGGCCAGGAGGGACTTAGAACTGGGTTCACTCTCTATGAACTTCAGTCTCTACCTCAAGGATAAGGTGGTCTTCAGGCCTGAACCCATCTTTGTTCTCAAGGTCAATTCCTTGGGAATAGGTTCCTGGAGATACACCTGCTATCATTCTGCCCAAAGCCCACACATCAAAAGGAAAGGTCTTGACGTAGCTTAGACAACAAAAGAGCACTGAAGATTTATATTCAGCCAACTAACCACATTACGAAGACTGACACCAAGAATGCATTTCCCATCCAAACATGGGACAAAAAATGTCCAAATTGGTTATCAGCTACACCATAACCAGGGCTTGCATCACTGAAGCTTACAGAGCTTACAGAATTCCTGTTCTGTCAGGCATCACAGCTCACTCAGTCAGGAGAGTTGCCACCAGTGTTGCATTCATCAGGCATGCAACGGTAGAGGAAGTCTGTAAAGCACCAACCTGGTCCTCCTTATCCTCCTTTGTCAGACATTACAAAATTAACATGTACAGTTCAGCTGACACTGCCTTTGGCAGGAGAGTGCTACAGAATATACTCAGTGATAATGACTCTGACCTACCCAATAATTGAGGGCACTGATCTGGGAGGCCCTTATCAAGATGCCCTCCATCTCCGAGAGAGAACAGACCATTGAATACTCACTGTGAAGGGTCCTTCTCCTCTGAGGAAAGGAGGACATCTTGTCTCTCCTGAGTCATCATCAAAAAACTAGTAAACAAGTTCCGATCTTGTCTCAGCCTAATTCATCTAATGTGTTTTTAGCCTATGCCATTGTCTTGTTGTCCTGTTTTTTCTCTTTATACAGTTAGTAGTCTAGTTTAACTGCTTTTGGAGTCACCAAACTGAAGGGGGTGACTCCCACAGCAGGAGATAGGAAGTTGAAAATTAGTTCTTGCTTCCTTTTATTGGAAGGTGGGAATCACTCTATCAAGCTATCCTCCTTTCCTCAAAGGAGTAGGATCCTTCACAGTGAGTTCCCAATGGTCCATTATTGGTCTAAAAGCTTCCCAAATAAAGTACCTTTAGAAAGTATATTGTTTACTACTAACCCTTTATTCAAAGTTTGTATCTCCCCTTTTTACCTGATTGTCAGTGGTTGGGGTTTAAAGAATCCATAGTAGACGCCAGAGTGAGGAATTAGACATTCTTCAATGCAGTGGGCCTCAGAGCCCCACTTCCTCTCCACAACAAGGCCTTTAGCATTTGAACACTTTTCCAAAGGTACTTACCCCCCCCCCCCCTCAATACACACATCCTCTTTAAATTTTCTTTTCAGAAATTTTTAAAAGTAGGAGGATTGACTGAATCTGGGGGCAGGCAAGATGAACAATCAATACATTTGTTGTCAGGTATGCCTTTTATTAAGCAGACTAGAAAGCTAGGTGGAATCCATATTTACATTTATATATATAAACTGTTTCATTTTGGCAAAACTGAGCTCCTTTATTGGTTGGGATTGTACATCAGACTTTGGCCCTTCAAACCATCAATCAAGAGTACTTGTACACCACTGGTTGAGTCACTCCTCTCACCCGCCTGAGTGGCTGTTGCTAGCCAGCCAAGCTGATTCTGTCAGTAAAAGGCAAACAATCTTGGTTCTGGCAGTTGCTGGCTTTCCCAACTCTCCCATTGACTGAGCTGCATGTTGCACTGCTTCGCAGAGGAGAGAAAAAAAAAACCCTCTCTTGATTGGCTGAGAGGAAGGAGGAGGGAAATAGCCCAAGAAAGCCTTTCCCTTGCCTGGCTGAGGGAGGAGAAAGGAAAGAGCCAGAGAAAGCCTTCCCTTGATTGGCTGAGAGTTTCTTTCTCTCATCCTCTGGAAGCCAGAGATAGGAGGGATAATGGAATCCCCTGGCAGAAGATCACATACAGGGAGGGAGGGAGGGAAAGCAAGACAGACAGACAGACAGACAGACAGAGAGATTGAAGTCCTGTGCTTAAGACCAACAACATTATCAGAGAGAGACTGTTGGTCTGAAAGAGGGAGAACTCACTGGAGCCAGTTCTTACTATAGCTGCCAGTTCCAGGTTGGAGGGAAATTCCTAGATATTCTGTGGTGGATGTTGAGGAGGGCATAGGAGTTAGAGCAGGGGTTGAACTCATTTGTTATGAGGGCCAGATTTGACATAAATGAGACCTTGTCGGGCCGGGCCATGTGTATCATAAAATGTAATGCCAGGTAGTGGACATATAATCTTTATAAAGGGCACAGATACACAATTAAAGATTTTTTTAAACTTAAAATAAAACACAGTCTCTGATAAATGTTACCTCTTGCTATGAATTATTTCATCAAAAACTTCAGACAATGTCTGTGCTGTACCAGTCTTGAATATGTGCTGCTCAGGTGTACACATATGAAAGTTGCAAACCTACTTTTGATTAATTGACATTCATTACAGATATCTCATAGTCAATGCTTTGAGGCTAAGATCCAGAGGAACACGAAGCAGCTGGACACTGTGAGCTTTTGTACAGAAGTTGCTTCATGCACTAGTCAAGAACATGTGAAGGCACCATGGCACAGACTGAGGGCTAAACTATAATTTTCCCCATAAAAATGACTACAACTAAAAAAAAATACAACTTCCCCCCCCAAAAAAAACTACTACAAGAACAGAGAGACAGCCATGCACAGTGGTCAGTGTCAGCCTATTATCTGGGAAGTCTAAATTCAAGATCCCCAATCAAAGGAAAATGTGAAAGAAAAATTAAGGAAAATTTGCTGGGTAAACCTGGGGTGAAACACACTTTCAGCCTAATTTTGATATTTCTTTTCTAAATAGTTCACAAGCTTTCCTATTGGGAAAGACTGGAGGGCATGAGTACAGTGAAAAAGAGGAGGGGAACCCAGTTACACTTATAACAAGCCCAACAAAACTCTCTCTCTCTGTAACAAGGCAAAATGCTCATACCTTCACTAAAATGTTGCTAGTCTTAAAAGCACTCTCGGTAGCTCTCCTGATGGTGGGGACTGGCAAAAGCTCTGGCTCTTTCTTTCCTTCCCTGGGCCACAAGGAGGGGGAGGAGCCTCAGCCATTCATTAGAAGGAAGAGAGGCTTGTCTCAGTAGCTCTGCAGGGTGATTAATTGAACCTGGCAAACTTAATCACCCAGCAGAGCTATAGAGCCAAGCTCCCTTATTTATTTATTTATTTATTTATTTATTTATTTATATTAAGATTTATACCCCGCCCTTCTCACCTAAGTGTCTCAGGGCGGCTTACAACATAATAATTCAGACAACTTCAGTTTAAAACATTTAAAAATACAATTAAACCATAAATTAATAAAAACAAGATAGAATAAAACCGGCGGCCTATAGATACATTTTGTTCCATCCAAGATATTTTTCATTGTCAGTTAATGTCATAGGCCTGCCGGAAGAGGACTGTCTTACAGGCCCTGCGGAATTGCCCTAGATCCCGCAGGGCCCGCACCTCTTCCGGCAGCTGGTTCCACCAATAAGGTGCCGTTATTGAGAAGGCCCGATCCCTGGTGGATTTTAGACGGGCCTCCTTTGGCCCGGGGACTACCAACAGGTTTTGTGAACCTGAGCGTAGTACTCTCTGGGGAACGTGTGGGGAGAGACGGTCCCTAAGGTAGGCAGGTCCTAGGCCATATAGGGCTTTAAAGGTAATGACCAACACCTTGTACCGGACTCGGAATATTACTGGCAGCCAGTGCAGACCCTGGAGCCCCGGCCGAATGTGCTCCCGTCTTGGGAGCCCTAATAACAGCCGGGCAGCAGCGTTCTGCACTAACTGCAGTTTCCGGGTCCGGCACAAGGGTAGCCCCATGTAGAGGGCATTACAGTAGTCCAGCCTCGAGGTGACCGTAGCATGAATCACTGTTGCCAGGTCGTCACGTTCCAGGAAGGGGGCCAACTGCCTCGCCCGCCTAAGATGAAAAAAAGCGGACTTGGCAGTGGCTGCTATCTGAGCCTCCATCGTCAATGAAGGCTCCAACAGCACCCCCAGGCTCTTGACCCTGCCCGACGCTGTTAACGGAGCGCCGTCAAAAACTGGCAGGGGGATTTCCCTTCCCGGGCCGCAGCGACCCAAGCAAAGGACCTCTGTCTTCGCCGGGTTCAGCTTCAGCCCGCTCAGCCTAAGCCACCTAGCCACTGCCTGTAACGCCCGGTCCAGATTTTCTGGGGCGCAGGCGGGCCGACCGTCCATAAGCAGATAGAGCTGGGTGTCATCAGCATATTGATGGCAACCCAGCCCATACCCTCGGGCCATCTGGGCAAGGGGGCGCATATAGATGTTAAATAACATCGGGGAAAGCACCGCCCCTTGAGGCACCCCGCAATCAAGCGTGTGTCTCCGGGACAGTTCCTCCCCAATCGCCACCCTTTGTCCCCGACCGTCAAGGAAAGAGGAAAGCCATTGCAAGGCCAACCCCTGAATCCCTGCGTCGGCAAGGCGGCACGCCAGAAGCCGATGGTCGACCATATCGAACGCTGCCGATAGGTCCAACAACATCAGCACCGCCGAGCCGCCTTGATCCAGATGTCGCCGAAGGTCATCCACCAGGGCGACCAGCGCCGTCTCCGTCCCGTGGCCCGGGCGGAAACCAGACTGGTAGGGGTCAAGGACAGAAGCATCCTTGTTGGCTGAGGCTGCTCCTCCCTCCTCCTCTTTTTGGGAAAAGGGAGGGGGGAGAGGGAAAGGCTGCTTTGCTGCTCTCGCATGTCCGGGGAGAAACACAAAATGGTGACCGAAAAAAGCAGGCAAGAAAAAATGAAGCAGAGGACAGCCAGCTGCTGGAGGGCCTGATTGGGGCCCTCTGCGGGCCTGATCCAGCCTGTGGGCCATATGTTTGATATCCCTGAGTTAGAGATTCAGAGTGGGGTCTGCCAGACCCAGGTTCTTGCTGTGGAAATTGACTGGGTGATTTTGGACCAGTCACAGATTTTCAGCCTAACCTACTTTAGAGGGCTGTTGTGCGCATCAAAGGGAGGAGAGGAGAATGATGTAAGCTGCTTTGGTCCCCCCACACACACTGTGGAGAAAGACTGTCCTTTTTTTACGTAGAGGCTGCAGGGTGTGGGGAGGCGATGGAAAGCTAAAGTCAGAGGGGCAGAAAAAGGGAAGGAGATATGAAATTCCTGGGGATTTAAGGGGTGGAGCCTGGAAAGGTTGGGGTTTGAGGAGGGGTGGGACCTCATACAGGTACAATGCCATGCACTCCACCCTCCAAATCAGCCATTTCCTCCTTGGGAACCACTGCTGCCAATCTTTAGGTGAAGGCAGGAGATCACTCAGAATTACAACTGCTCTCCAGATGGCAGAGACCAGCTCCCCTTCACTTGGGTGGAAGGGAAGACAGCAAGGAGGGGGGGGGTTGGTATTCACCTAGAGCCTCTTTCTAGAACCCATTGTATTTTTCTTCACAACGGGCCTTATTCCGAGTAGCAAAATAATTCTGTTGTGAATCTTTTCATATTATGTTTTGCTTCCCTATTTAATTCTGAGAGCACTGCACAACTATTATTAAAAATACCACAAGATATAGATGTCCCCCTGTTAAAACCAGGGCTTTTTTCTGAGCAGGAATGCACAGGAACACAGTTCTGACAAGCTTGGTGTCAGGGGGTGTGGCCTAATATGTCAATGAGTTCCCACTGGGTTCTTTCTACAAAAATCCCTATGTGAAACAATGCTGATGTCAGGGGGTGTGGTCTAATATGCAAATGAGTCTCTGCTGGGCTTTTTCTACCCAAAAACACTCTTTTGCAAAACTTGTAGAACAAAGTTTAGTATGAGGTGGCAGAACAGAACAACAAATTTCTTACTGCTCACAACGGCTGCCTGACTGTTATTTAGGGATATTAACACCCAGATGTGTTGTTGGTGGTGGTGTTAGCAGATTCCACAGATTGCTTTCCCATCTTTTTCTGGCAAGCATTTAAAGGAAAAAAAAACATAGGAGTTTTGGACAAGTTTCAGTGAAAACGTATCACTTACACAGAGGAAAGTCAGGGGATCAGTACACTGTGAAGAGTTGCTATCACTAATTTTAGTAATTCTAGTTTCCAGAAAATACTGAAGAGGAAAACTCTCCCACTCAAACTGGCTGATCATTGGAGGAAGGGTTGGGGACACATCCCTGAGCCAAGCTGTTCCTACTGTTCATTCCTCCCATGATCTGACTGAAATGGGCAAACATATTAGGAGACTTTTGAGGATGGAGAGAGTTGACTTGCTTTTAGGCATTTTCCAGTTCAGTCCCCTTTCTTTCTGTTCTCCAAATGGCTGATTCTATGCCTCATTTGTTTGAACACCTGGCATGCCATCTTACCTGAATGGTTGCAGTGAGAGGGCTCCACAAGTCTGCCAGTCTTATCATAGCAGGAAAGAGCTCGGAATCGCAAACCTTCTCCACATTCTTTGGCATATCCATGAAATCTCGCTTCTGATTGTAACTCTGTTTTTCTGTCAGAAATAATGCATTCTGACCAATTTCCATGGGGCCAGGTGGTAAATATTGAGCAAGGGCACTGTTCTGTTTCAACTTGAGGATATAGTTTTGTATTCTGGCACTTGTCTCGCTTTCTGCTTCTCCCTGTTCAGATTGGGAAAATATGCTTGTTAGTGCAACATCTGCTGCGTTTGATAACAATATGCCATATTATTTATACTTGAAGGAGTTTAATACAGTTAGAACTATCACAATCAGAAATGTAAATACAGAGAAGCTGGTTCAAAGACATCTATTAGCTGTTGCCAATACTCTGGAGTGCCAAGACAACGCAGCTGTCTCCAGGGCAACCAGGGAACCTAAAGGAATTGGGAAATATTTTTTGTTCTGGAAAAAGCTCAGAAGGATGGAAAGACAGCAACTGCTTCCCTACAATTATCACAGAAAAAATGTTCATTTCCTCCATAATTATCTGATGAAATAATTTTGTCATAGTTTGCCTTGCAATAATGGTTGCTCAGAAAAACCTACAATGTATATTAAATGGCACCTCTTTGCTGCTCTGAGGTTATTTTTCTAATTCAATATGGTATCTGCATAAAGATTCTGAGTTCCTCCTCTGCAAATATTACATTTTGCTATTCAGTCCATTCTTCTAGTAGAGATTAGCAGCCAGAGCCTTCTCAGAAGGCACTTGCTCTCTCAGCCATGTGACAGGATCCTTGCATTATGTGAATTGGTCAGACACATGGTGAGCTTCTTCACAATCACCTCATTGACAGATTTGCAAAATTTGGACTGCCATTCAATGGTTTATTGGGAAATGCATCCACGGTCCAACTTCACTTTCACCACCTATCTCCATAATTCCTGTGTTGCTTTCTTTTAGATGCCAGGCCAAAATGTTTCTGTTCAGCCAGGCTTTTAATCAAGAGGTTGATTTCTGAATACTATTTTAAGTCTGGAAACTCTTGTTTTAAGCTGCAAGTGGTCTTCATAAATAAAGACTCTGTCTGTGTGCTGGGCTGTGCGGGCTGAGTTAGGTTTTGTAATGCTGGGTATTAATGTCTTTTAATGTTTTATTTTATTATTATTTTTGTTCCTGGAGGATTCCTGGAGGAGTGGCACAAAAATTTCTAAAACAAATAGATAAATTCTTCAGTGGTGGGAACATAGTGTCACACTGAGGGGCTTCATGTTATCAAGGTTAACCCTACAAGCAGACAAAAATGGATCTTCAAGAACCATAAGGCCATCTATCTAATCCATTTCTATTTCAGCCCTCCTTCAAGGAGCTCAGAGGAGTGTACATGATTTCCCCTTCCCTGTTAGGGAGGTTAGTATAACACAACTGGCCCAAGGTTACTCAGCAGATTTCATAACACTGTGTGGATATGAACCTTGGTCTCCCAGATCCTACTTCATCACTGTAACTACTATACTACACTGGCTGTCAACATCATACTGGTACCACTAAATATTTAATGAAGGGATGCTAGTCAGGATGGAGGCAAAATATGTGAAGGGTGGCTTTACTGGGGCATGAGCTGCACACAACATGTTATCATTCTTCCTATGGCACCAAAGCACCTAACAATGAGTTTTATGAATTCTTTAGAGTATAATGAAGAGCAAGTTGTTTATAGGGGTTCAGAATGTATCATTTTTTAAAGGAGAATAATTTACATTGGAATATAGGCATAATCTAGAACTTCCCAAATGTCTAAGCCAAATTTCAGCTCTGCTTTTCTGATTTCTAGATAGTACCTGACAAATCCTCCTCTCCTCAAACACACACAACAATTGAGACACATCAATCCTAGCAGTGTACTCCAACCTCTATTAGGACCTTCGCCCTCCTACATTCTTGCTTCACCATTGGCTTCCCATTTGTTCCTTTTGGGGGGAAACCTGCTTGAAATAGCCTATCAGAGTAAATACACTCTTAGAAAAGCAATTGTAAATTCCTTTCCTCCTCTCTATTGCCTTTAGCAACCCATGAAGCTATGCCAGTAATGGGTTTATTCTGAAAAGACAAATATGTACTTATTTGACACGTTGTGTCCCAGCATCTGTAAGTGAATTTCACTTTGTATTAACAGGTAATATAATAGGTTTACGCATTCATCACCTGCAAAGTTTTCCTTTAAAACAGCAAAGTGCTTAAGCCAGCTACAAGTTTTCTCCAGATATTAGAGATATTAACACAATCCAACTGAGTTACATCAAAAAATGTATTTCATTCCACTTCACATTACAACCATCAGTTTTTCAATTAACACATTAACATTCTTAGAGTCAGTTTTAACAAACTATTATTAAAATTACTTTTCTCAGGACACAGCAGCTTTAATGAAAGACTTTTCCTATTTCCTTTTCAATAGAAGTGGATTTTCAGCATTAATAGAAGTGTTTAATTAGTGGAGGAAAAACCCTGGTTCAGTAGAAATCCATTTGCTTGTCACACAAAACATTCAATTTCAAGACCAGTGCAATGGTGTTGGCTCACTGCCTCGCCGACCCAGGGATACGGGGGCTGGCCCTACAATGGCTGGTCTCCTTTCTCCAAGGTTGGAGACAGACTGTGGCACTTGGGGGTGAACTATCCCAGTGGCACCCTTTACAATGTGGTAACTGCAGGGAACAATTCTCTCCCCAATGTTATTCAACATGTATATGCGCCCCCTTGCCCAGATCATCTGGAGGTATGTGCTGGGATGTCATCAATATGTAGATGACACCCAGCTCTATCTGCTGATGGATTGCCACCCGGATTCAGCCCCAGAGGAATTGGTTACGTCATTGTAAGCCATGGCTGGTTGGTTGCAACAGAGCTGGCTGAAACTGAATCCATTGAAGATGGAGGTGCTGTGTCTAGGTTATAGGGGGCTGGGATCAGGGCTCAGGCTCCCATCCTTTGATGGGGCTCCATTGATGTCCACATCAAGGGTGAAGAGCTTGAGGGTATTTCTGAATGCCTCTCAATGGAGGCCCACGTTACCACCCTGCCAGATCAGCCTTTTTCCATCTGAGGCGGGTCAGGCAGTTGGTCCCGTATAATAATAATAATAATAATAAATTTTATTTGTACCCCGCCCTCCCCTGCCGAAGCAGGCTCAGGGCGGCTAACAATACGGTGACCAATGGTGCACCAACAATAAAACAGTTATATTAGAAACATTAAATTAAACATTAATTAACCTTAAAAACCTGATTAAAACAATTAACTAAGACATATTATAACGCTATCCTTGACCCCCATGACCTGGCCACAGTAACCCATACGATAGTCACTTCCAGGCTAGATTATTGTAACTCTCTCTATGTGGGGCTTCCCTTGACCCTCCTCCGGAAACTCCAGCTGGTGCAGAACTTCGTCACCTATATGGGCACGGATCCATCCTGTGCTGCGTCAACTGCACTGGCTACCCATTGAGTACTGGATCCGGTTCAAGGTGTTGGTACTAACCTTTAAAGCCCTATACGGCCAGGGACCAGCACACCTTCAGGACCGCCTCTCCCTGTATGAGCCATGTTGTCAAGTCGACAGATTCAAGAATGAGTCAAAGTTGATACTAAGTTCCCATTTATTGATAACCGGTACTCTGGCGCAAGCCTCTAGCTTGCTAAGAATGAAACCAATACAGTGATACATGGGTTTTAAGGTACACTTCAAAACATTCCTACGGGGGGGGGAGGTTACAGGAGGAAACATTCACACACAACTACTAGATACTTCCTCAGACGATAGCTAGCAAATGCTCTTGAATTGTTATGCAAGGCTTCCTCCCACCTCAGGCCCTAAGAAGGCGCCGGCTAGTTCCTTCACCCCAGTTACAAATCAAAATAAGAAAAGGGGGGAAGGGGAGCAACCAAGGTAGAACATTAGTAGCAGTGGATCCATTAAGATTTTAACAGGGCCTATTGCTTAGGCCATGATCCCCCCAGTCTTAGGTCGTTATTAGTCGATCTTGACACATGTAGGTCTTTACAGTCAGCAAACCAACAACTTCTGGTAATACCCGGTCCCAGAGACGTCAATCTAGCCTGGTGGAATGAGCTCCCCCTGGAGATCCGGGCCCTGTGGGATCTGCTTCAATTCTGCAGGGCCTGTAAAACAGAGCTCTTTCACCAGGCTTTCAGCTGAGGCAGTGGGCGTCACTTGTTACCGGCCTCCCCCCCTCATTCCATCCCAGCGCTACAAGATCTGCTGGATTTGGACAATAGGTCACATCTGTGAGGCAGAATCTGCCATCTTAATCTTTGTAATCTTAGATTTTATATTTTAAATTGGTTTTTTACTGTTTTTATTATGGACCATTTTTATGATGTAACCCGCCCTGAGCCTGTTCTACAAGAAGGGCAGACTAAAAATTGAATAAAATAAATGAATAAATGCATATTTGACAGAGTTCATAATGAGGCTTAAAGGGGGGGAGTTTCATAATACAAACTGCAAAGAAGACTGGCCTCAAATTAATTTTAAACAGGCATATGCTTTGGGATGCTTCTTATGAATAATATTAAAAGTACACTGTATCTGTGGACTTAAGAGTAAAATGAATGATGCTATTAATACAGAGTGGGACAAAATCTAATCTTTGGGCACAGTCAGGCCGGGTGCTACGTTTTCTAGTGCCCCAGGCTGCCCTCGGTCCTTGCCCCCTGCTCCCCCATCAAGGCCTCTTTTTGCACGTGCTTTGCATGCATGGCCTGATGACGTCGCCAGAAGTGATGTCATTGGACATGAAACATTGCACCTGGCCCTCTCAAAGAGAGCTAGAGGTCTTTGGGGAGGAATGGGGGGGTGAGAGGGCAGCCAGCCTCCCTGGCACTACCAGTGGCCCGGCCTGGCCCCACGTGGCCCACTGGGAAATGGAGTCCACTGGGCCCTTGCACGACGCTGGGGAAGGGGCTTCAGGGCAGTGGCAAATGAGATAGGTGTGAAACCGCCAAGCTGCCCCAAGTTGCATCCAGCTTTTTAAAAAACAAAACTGTTCAGAGCGCATAATAATAATAATTTTTAATTTATATCCTGCCCTCCCTGCCGAAGCAGGCTCAGGGCGGCTGTAAGCATGAGCACTGAAAATGCATAGGGAAAAAACCCAAGCTGAGTGATGAAAATGGTGTGCAAAAGCTGTCTGAACATGCCCCATGTTGCTCTATGGACAGGATGGGGATGGCTTGCAGGGAAGCATGTGGAGGCTTCAGGACAGCTCTTTCTGAGCCGTTCCAATTTGGGATGCCTTCCATCCACCCCAAAATGCCTGTCTGTTATCACCCAGGGTGTATCAAACCATCCATGGATTTTCTGGAATGGCATTTTCTTGCTTCCTATTCCTGATGTAGAAGAAAAAGAAGGGACAGTTTTTATACCCCACTTTTCTCTACCCTAGGGGGTCTCAAAGCAGCTTTCAATAACCTATCCTTCTCCTCACAAAAGGCACATTGTGAGGTAGGTGGGCTGCGAGAGTGCTGAGAGAACTGTGACTGGTCACCTAGTAGGCATCATGTGGATGAGTTGGAAATCAAACCCAATTAGAATCCACTGCTCTTAACCAGTATACTACACTGGCTTGTAGTACACTGAGTCCTTCTGGTTTTGTTCCAGGGAATCAGGGGATCTGCAGGAACACATGGTTGCAAAGTGGAGAACAGCAGTGGGAGGGGGGTAACAGATAGGAATTGCTGTCTCTGCTTCCAAAGGATTAAATGCCACTAAGTCCTTAAAACTGCATGGTTAGACACATGCCTGGATGTGAAGTGTGATCACTCCTCTCACAGATGCCCACTTTATCATAACAAAGGTTTGAATATCAGAAGGAGCAATGTCCAATTTATGACATTCAGGGTCATTTTGTAGAAAAAGAGGTGCTGGAGCTCATTAGCACAACTCATTTGCATATCCCACACACCCCTGACGTAACTGGAAGGTGCCCTAAATTATATCAGCTCAGCATCTACCTTAAAATGCTTCTTGAATTATAATTGTCATAATAAAATCTTACTCCCATCCAATGTTCCCTCTAAGCTGTGGAGTCTTGTGAGCAAAAATTCTACTTTGTGAGCTACTGGTATAAAGGTTGTGAGCTACTGCATACGTTAACTTACTCTGGGGCCATTTTGCCTGAGCTGAGACAAAAATGTATGAGCTGGAGGCTAAAAAGTTGTGAGCTAGCTCACACTAACTCAGCTTAGAGGGAACACTGCGTCCCATCATACTTTTTAAATCACTTTCACCTCTGTGGCTACAGTGGGATGATGAAGATTTCCATCTGTCTGCTTTATGTTTTGGTTATTTTCCCATTTTTTGTGGGGGGAAATATTAGAAAGTTTGTCAAATCTTAGAGTTCAGCAAAATTCTCACATGGGGCTTGAACAATGGAGCCCAGAAGCAAATTTTCTGGGAGGAGGGTAAGAAAGAAAGAGCACAATAAAACTTAGAGGTTCTAGAGCTCTGTTCCTGTGAGCTCCTGCCCAAAATGAGGCCTGATGACACTACTAATTAAATCATAATTGCCACTTCCCAGTTCTGAGACCCTATGCTACTCTGATAAACTTAGAGGAATTGGTGAAGGAAAATGGATCACACCATATTTGGTATTTTAATGCCACATATACTGGAGGCTAGCAGTATCTGCAGAGGAACTTTTCACATGTTGAAATAGGAAGTGGCAGGAGAGCGAGAAAGTGGCAGGTAAGAAAGAGGCAGTCATGAGACCCCTCCTAAAGAAGACATCCCTGGACGTCTCAGTGAGCCAAACAACTACAACCCATGGCTAAGAATCCTTTTTTGAGCAAGAGCTTGATCAAGTAAATGCTATGCAGCTTGGAGAAGACATTTTATCTAGACACATTTCAATTCAGATTCAGGCCTGAGTTTGGAACAGAAAGAGCCCTAATTGCTTAGAGATATAATCTTCACTGGACAAAATGGCAGGGTGTGTGTGTTTCTATTGATTCTTGCATACCTATCAGCATATTTTGATACCCTTGATCGGGGCATCCTTTTCTAGAAGCTGGTGGCTGGGGCGCCATGCTTCAGGGGTCCTGTTCTAGCTTGGCTGATTCCAAAGGGGGTGTTGGGGGCTGTGAAGCAGAAGAGGAGGAGGAGGAAGAGGAGATTGGATTTATACCCCACCCTTTCAGCACAGTTTACAATCTCTTTCCCATCCTCACAACAGACACCCTGTGAGGTAGGTGGGGCTGAGAGATCTCTGAGACAACTGCTCTTGAGAGAACAGCTCTGAGACAGCTGTGAGTTACCCAAGATCACCCTGCAGTTGCATGTAGAGGAATGGGGAATAAAACTTGGTTCTCCAGATTATAGTCTGCTGCTCTGAATCACTACACCACATGCAAACTGGCGAACCACCTCTGCTTCTCCCTTGCTGGGATTGCCCCTTATGCAGTGGAGTCCCACAACTCTAATCTGGTGTCCCTTGTTAGCATTTACATGAAACTGCTTTGAAAGATTTCTTTTTACCAAAGCTTTTGACAAAAAAGTTCAATTTTTTTTAAGAAAAGAGGCTTTTATCTGCTCCTAGCCTGTTTTAACAATATCATTTTAAACCACTGTTTTATGTGCTGTTACACTCTAGGTTGCTTCAAATGGCTGTTTTTATTGGCATGATTTTATTAACTTTAGATTGTTTTGTTGATATGCTTTCATTAATTTTTGTGTGCATTGTTTTTACTGTGGCTCTATTTTATTGTTTTGGGGAGATCTGGAAAGGCAGTAGATGCTTCAATAATAAATGGGGAGGGAATTTAGATACCAGCATAACCTTCCACAGCAAACAGGCTAATTTTGAGCAGAAACACAGGGAAAATGGTTACAGTCACTCTCCCCTTCAATTATCCTTTAGGAGGCTGTCTTTAAGAATATGCTTTTCAAGGGGGGGGGGGGAGACTGGCAAAAAGTGACACAAATCTGTGTACAAAATCTAATTCAGCTTTTTACTATTATAACACATTATGTTAGACTAAGTTCTTGTAAATAAAATTAATTAGGAGAAATATTTTCTTGTTGCTTGTAAAAACATTTAAATGTTCCTGTTTCTACTTAAAAGGAGAAAGTTTTAGTTACTTGTATTTTATAACCTAAGGTGATAGATACATCAAAGGGTTTGAACAACAAGGGATAAAAAACTTAAGCATGACAGCTTTAGAAAATATATCTTGTATAAAGAGGTTTCAAGAATGTGAGAACGCACAGCAGCTATCACATTGCCTTTTTTAAAAAAAAAGCATAACATGCAACCAATTAAAGGTTATTCTGCAATTGCAGGTACGACCTAGCTTTTGAATAACCCTGTTTCATTGTATGAACACAAGAGAATCAAACTGCTTTATTCATGAGCATGGCTCATGAAATAATAGGAGTTATTCTTGCTTACAATTATTATTGTGAATTCTTTTTGGGAAAGAATTTATAATATAATGACATTTACAATGATGCCTATGCTTAAAAACCAACAGGAATTCTCATGCTTTTCCTCCCAAGCCATTGTTTGCCATAACCTATAGTTATGTTCTTATCATAAAGCATTAATTGAATGGGCATTTTAGTGTAAAGTAGCATTTGTGAATTTTTTAAAAAATTGGCATTATACTCCAAAGTAATTCTCATATGAGTCTGTAACAGTGTTATGCTGAAGGTGGCCTTTCCATATTAAAACACATCAACACATAGAGAAACCAACATTATTTTAAGCCCATTTTAAAACTTTGATATGGAAATAGCGTTTTGGGTGAGTGAAACAGTTTTTAGAGTTTCCTAGCCCTGTTGCACTTATTGCAGGGAAGCAAATGTCTGTCACAGATGTTAGTTGTATTTATTAAGGGATGTTATGATGCACTACCTTATTTCTTTTTACAAAGAAGGCAAAAGGATCTTGGGGCAGGGGTAAATAAAAAAAACGGGAAAACAGATACTGAGCATTTCCCTCCCTATGCAAATCTTTGGTATTAACCTCAGTGAGTCCACTGTGGAAAATTAAAAATTATACCCAATGGGAGAGGGGGAAAAGAAAAGAATATTTTAAACTAGTCCATCTTGTACAAGGGTTAAGTCTGCTGCTCTTCCTGATTCTACAGTAGACCAGCTTGGCTGAGTAACATTTGATGCAGGTGTTCAATGATGACAATCACACACATGGAAGGAAACAATGCACAATTTTCTCTTTGATTTTTTGAAGGAGAAGAAACAATCTTTTCAAAATGAAATGCAAAGTGGCTTTGTCACATTTTATATCAGGAATGTGCTAGAAAGAAGCATACATGCCTGTTCCTCCCATATGGAACCTCGGTGTCAAATAAGTCTCTGAATCAGGCCTTAGTTTGAAATCTGGTTTTGGTGCCTAGATACATTGGAAAGAAAGCAATAATGGAAAAGCATGTGCAGCTGCTGATCCTTCAAATACTGATCCTGTTTTCCTCTGTTCTGAACAACCTGAAAGGCTGAGACTTCCTGGCTGCCTTGAGTCCTGATGCCCCCCCCCCATACATGACTTGTCTGACCTGTACTACTTTTCACTAAAAAAATCATAGCAAGATAGTTCATGGTAATTTGAACAAAAGTAATTTGGTTTTGACAGCTCTTTCTCCCCCCTCTCCCTTCCATGCTTCAAATTTCAGCTGCATTCCAAACTTCTCTTTCTCCAAAACCTAGGATGCAGAAACTGTGGCAATCTACCATTTCCCAGAGATCTTGTTTTTGGTAAGTTCTTATTGTTAAGGCTTTATGTCATAAAGATGGTCAAAGAAGTAACTCTGCTTTTATGCTGCTGCTGGAAAGTAAGTTTTGGGAAAAGGTTGTCAGGACTGGGAGACTTCTAGTTAAGATAGCCAACTCCCAGTTGGGACTTTGCTGGAGATAATTTGTAATTCCATGATATCTCCAGGAGGTTGGCAACTCTATTTTAGGCCTTGTTATGTTTCTGATTGCAGTACTGAAATTACACTAAGGCATTAGTAGCTTGGTAATGGTAATAGCGAGCTTTACACAATGATAATTTGAGCCTGACCCAGATGAAGCCTAAGCAAGTTTATCTCAGGAACATTCATTCCAAGTGGTTGTTGCTAGTCAGCCAAGCTTATTCTGTCAGTAAAAGGCAACCAACCTTGGTTCTGGCAGTTTCTGGCTCTCCCTACTCTCCCATTGGACCTTGCAGGGTTATGGTGCAGATCAAAGTGGGGAGAGGTGAAAGATGTAAGCTTCTTTGGTCCCCTCTCCCCACTGTGGAGAAATACTGACCTTTTCCTATGTAGAGTCTTCAGGGAGGGGGAGTTGATGGAAAACTGAAGTCAGCGAGGTAGATAAAGGGAAAGAGATAGGGTTGCCAACTCCAGGTTAGGCAATTCCTGGAAATTTAAGGGGTGGAGCCTGGAGTGGGTGGGGTTTAAGGAGGACTGGGACCTCAAAAAGGTACAATGCCATAGAATCTACTCTCCAAACCACTGTTGCCTATCTTCAGGTGAGGACTGGAGATCACTCAGAATTACAACTGCTCTCCAGATGGAAGATTAGCTCCACTTGAGGTGGGGGGGAATGCCTTCACTTGGGTGGATAGGAAAACAGCAAGGGGCACTCACCCAGAGCCTCTTTCTAGAGCCAGTTGTATTTTTCCTCACAATTGGCCTTATTCCTAGTAAATATATAAAAGCTGCCCACCTCTTGGTTCTACCTTCTGTGCACCTATAAAGCTGCTACACAGACATTTTGCAGTATCCCACTGCTGAAAAATCCTTCCGAAATATGTTACAGAAATTGGAAGTCTGATCATGCTACTGTTTTGTTTGCACAATGACTCAGCAGCTAGAAAGAAAGATGATGCCCCTTTTTTTTGCTGTTCACTTATCCAAATATATTTTATGTGTTAAAAATAACATATGAATGTTATTCACATTAACCTCAGGAATAGGCCATTATGTATTTTAATTCAAAAATAAGTTGTGTATTTAATTAAAATTCATAAATGATGCAGTTTTACTAAAAGTATGTCAGAACTATTAACATTACTACTACTTTACAGCAAATACCTTATAATTGACTAATTTTGCAAGTTATTGTCAGACACTAGAAAGTTACTATGATATAATATGATGCTTAGTTTAAACTGTGGTGAACTGCTTAGTTTAACTGACTCCATTTTCTAATCCATGTTATTAACCTCAAGAAGAAACCTTGCATATCAAAGTAGAAGCATAGTTACTGCTAACACTGGTGTGAATTCCTGTCCCTGATACTAACAAAAGCAACATCCCTTTGAAGATAAAGTGCCTCCGGGAATGCCGGCTTGGCCTTCCCTGTGAGAATGGGAACCACAAAGAGATAAGAGAAAGCAACCGTGTGAAATGTATCACTTCATAGTGGGAATGTAGATTTGCTTAGAAGCCTTTGATGTACAAGTGTTTAAAGTATCTATGCACCTAGGGGAAAGTATCAGTTCCAATCGTGCTGCGCTCAGAAACTATGAACTATCAAATAAAGCCTTAACTTTGTAACAAATGGAGTCTGGTTAATTTGAAGTTCCATTGTCTGACAGTTATATCTCTCCATCACTTGATTGTTGAATGCAGATCTGCCCCTAAAACCATAAGATATCACCATCACGGTCATTGTAATCATATTGAAGACGACCTCTCTCAAGATAACAGGTGCCATATACTTAGTGGTGCAAAGTTCTACATGTCAGAATAGGTAATGGGCAGCATTCTGTTGGTATTTTTATATACAGATTAGGCCCAATTTAAAAGTGACCTGATTTAGATATGACTCTGGTGGGACAGCAGAAGGTACCCAAGTGTCATTGTATGCAACTAGTTTTAAACTGTTACAGATGCAACCCTGCTTGAGAGGATGCTGCACTAACAGGAAGAATCGCTTTTAAGCTGGGGCAAGCAGAATTGATTTGGGTCTATTACTTTGCTACAAAAAACCCAGTGCCTTTTGCTACAAAAACAATGTTCTATGAACAATGCTTTAACTGCATTTGACAAATTTTAAACTCTTTTTCATGTCTGAAACAAAAACTGAAAATGAAGTATGAAATACCTGTGAGAGTTCGTCTTCTGGTTCTTGTTGATCCACAGTCTGAAGAACACATAGTGAATTTAGACCAAGGGGTGAAGGTGCAGTCATCTTTGCAAGGAATCAAGCACTCCTGAACAAGGGAAGGCAAAGGTTCCGCCCACTTCAGGCATTCTCCGACATCTGCTGAATGGTTGCTCTCCAAAACACACGTAACAACTAGAGATTGATAAATACATAGACACACTTACTAGTGCATGCTGAATAACTGAATTACTTATTAAGAAGGCATATACTGTGTGTGTGTGTATATATATATTTGTGTGTCATCTCCAAGGATTTTTTACAATTAAAATTATTTTATTTATTTGGTTGGATTTTTCAACAGTCCTTTGCTGGCAAGCCAGGCTCAGTGCAGTGGATAGGAAAGGAAAAGTCCCCTGTGCAAGCACCAGTCGTTTCCGACTCTGGGGTGACGTTGCTTTCAAAATGTTTTCACGGCAGACTTTTATGGGGTGGTTTGCCATTGCCTTCTCCAGTCATATACACTTTCCCCCCAGCAAGCTGGGTACTCATTTTACAGACCTCGGAAGAATGGAAGGTCAACCTCGAGCCGGCTACCTGAAAACTCAGCTTCCACTGGGGATCGAACTCAGGTACAACATAATCATAAAACATCAACTAAGAGCAGATTAAAACAATTAATAAACAGAATACAAGTGGAGATGGCACAAGAAAAACTAGTAATGCCACTGTCTTATGGGATGCGGGGTGGGAGTGCCAGGATGGAACCATCGCTGTCCTCAACCAAACATTGAGTGGACCATCTCTGCTTTTCAGGCCCTGTGGAACTGTATCAACTCCATAGGCCCAAATAGATTGAGTTACAGTAATCCAGCCTGGAGATGACCATTGCATGGGTTACAGTGGCTAGGTCAGGTATGGGGCTAGTTGAGCTGGTATAGTTGAAAAATGCCAGTCTGGAAACATTTGTGATGCAGGCCTCCATTGTCAAGGAGGCATCCAGCATCACACCCAGGCTCTTAATGGTAGGTTCTGGTCTCAAGGACACACCATAAAAAGAACTGACACAACACACCAAAGTTCACCCACCTCAGCCACAGAACCTCTGTCTTAGAAGGATTCAGTCTCAACTGGCTCTGTTTTAGCCATCCCACCACAGCCTCCAACCCCTCTGCCATGTTTACTGAGGCAGTATCCAGTCAGCCGCCCAATAGCAGATAAAGTGGGGTGTCAGTAGCATACTGGTGTCACCCCAGCCTGAACCTCCACACCAGCTGGGTGAGGGGGCACATATAGATGTTAAATAACATTGGAGGGAAAATTGCTCCTGGTACCCTGCATAACAGGGGGTACCTGGGCAGTACCCTTTCTCCCAGTGCCACCCTCTGTCCCTGACCTTTGAGAAATGAGGTAACCCACTTCAAGTAAAAGGTAAAGGTACAAGCACCAGTCGTTTTCGACTCTGGGGTGACGTTGCATCAAAATGTTTTCATGGCAGACTTTTTTATGGGGTGCTTTGCCATTGCCTTCTCCAGTCATCTACACTTTCCCCCCAGCAAGTTGGGTACTCATTTTACCGACCTCGGAAGGATGAGTCAACCTGGAGCCGGATACCTGAAACCAGCTTCCACCGGGATCGAACTCAGGTCGTGAGCAGAGAGTTCGGACTGCAGAACTGCAGCTTTAGCACTCTGCAACACAGGGCTCTTAGAACCCACTTCAAGACCACTCCACAAACTCCTATGTTGGTGAGGCAGTGGGTGAAAAGATTATGGTCAATTGTTTTAAACATTGCTGAGAGATCTAACAACATCAGCAATGCTGATCCACCATGATCCACTGAGGGAGACCAAGGCTGTCTCCACCCCATGGCTGGGGTGGAAGCTGGACTGGAATGCATCCAGTATGTATATTGATAGGAAAATTAGGGGGGGACATTATGTATCTTATAGCTTAAAAGCATATTGGGGTCGCCTCCACCACAACCTGAAATGAGATTGCAATGAATGTGTTCAAAAACAGCAATATAGTTATTCCCTTCTTTTTCAGGTTCTTCTTGAGACAGCAAGGCTGCGATCACACACACTAAATGCACTTTTAATCCACTTTAAATGCACTTTCCAACTGGATTTTGCCAGTTCACACAGTAAAATCCACTTGAAAAGTGCATTGAAAGTGGGTTGAAAGTGCATTATTTAGTGGGCGCTGGGCAGGGCATATCTCCAGTATGGAAAACCACCGCCTTCCCAAGATTTCCCTGTATGGCGAACTTTCCACTGGCTATCGAAATAGAGGG
Source organism: Heteronotia binoei (assembly GCF_032191835.1). NCBI lineage: Eukaryota > Metazoa > Chordata > Lepidosauria > Squamata > Gekkonidae > Heteronotia > Heteronotia binoei. The sequence continues at coordinate 3,893,810 of NC_083238.1, read as the reverse complement.
ACACCAAAGAAGAGGTTCAAGGATTCCTTGAAGAAATCCCTTGGTACCTGTTGCATAGGTACCTAGCCTCAGATTGCAAAGCATGGAGGCACACCATCCACCAGGCTGCCTCTTCCTTTGAGAACGCACGCATAGCTTGTCCTGAGGACAAAAGGAGATTGAGGGAGAATCGCACTGCTACAGCACCAACCCCAAATCAGACTTTTCCCTGCAGCCACTGTGGCCGGATCTGCCTGTCCCGCATTGGTCTTGTCAGCCACCAGCGAGCCTGCAGCAGATGTGGACCACTGCACCTTTCTTAAATCTTCGTTCGCGAAGTCAAGCCAAGAGAGATTTAGTGTGTGTGATTGTCGCCCAACAGTCATCCACCTCAATCTAGCAGTTTAATGGGTTACTAAAAGTGCATATGTATCCCAATTAATATGAACAATGAGGAGTTCTCAACATAGGAATTTTTCTGGTTATAAATGAATCCTGCATTAATTTAAATGGTGCAAATGAAGGCACTGGGGAAGAAAAACTCAGGCCCTACAAATTCATACTAAAACTTGAGATGCACTAGAACACACCAAATGCTTGATTCACATATGGTAATATATCCTTCTAAAGTGTTTATTTGGGAGAGGCTGTTAAACAGTGAAAATGGTTTTAACTGAGAATAGAGTGCTGTCTATATGAGCTGATTTTTTTCTGGTGGCATATCAGCATATGAACATGACAACATGTTATGTTGATATAAGCAATGCCTCAGCAATCTTTATTCCTACCCCAGTAACATCAGTAATGCTCAACTATCACAAGAAGGACGAAACCTGATCCCACATGGCTCTACTCTCAATGCTTCATCGCAGTAATTTAATCTGCAACAAATATGACAGAGCAGCTCTGTGCCTAACAATGGTTTGCTGCCTGGCAAGATAATTCTTAATCAATTATTTGGCTAAACAGGCTAGAAATACCAAAGGAGTCATAATAAGGCTTCTTCCCCACCATTGAGAGTTATTAGTATTGATAATCTCTTATAAAAGCCATATTGCATTATTATAGAGGAAGGTGTGATACCATTTCCTTGATCTTGATCCTGTCTGGAAAGGAGAGAGAGAGGAAGATAAGGGAACCTAGAAATTTGAAATGATATCCAAGCAAATCTGAGTAAGAGTCCTTTAAGAGCTACTCAAATTGTTATTTCGATTAATTTATCATTAATTAAGCATCAGTCTTCTTAAGTGAACAACAATCAAAGATATGACAAGTTGAAGTTAAATGTTTTGATTAAAATAATTCCAGAGTCTTGCATAGATATTACACAGTTCTTTTGCCTAGGCCCTAGAGAATCTCGTCCCTAATTAATGGTTGGACTTTTTTCTCACATATTACAGTTCAGCTCCACTTATCTAGTTAACCTCTTTGATTTTGTGAAAATACTGAGATTTTGTTCAATAGTCTTCCTGTGAAAGACTGAGGTTTTGTAGAATGATGCAAAACCTGAAGAGAGACGATATTATTACATCTTGCTATAAACTGGCCATGTCATTATGAACATCACAGATTATTCTCCACTTTACTGATTACCCATGCTGTTTTCATTGCCACTTCCAACTGAAATAGATTGAATTTCAAAATGAAGAAAAATAGGACAAAGTTTAATGTATGTTTTTGAAGTGTAGTAGATTAAGCTTTGAGCTAACGGCATGCCAGGGAAGAAAAATAATATCAACGTTTAGAACAGGGGGCTTCTCCCCCGCAAATAGAACTAAGTGAGTTTATCCAGACTTCGCAGATTATTTAGATTTAAAATCCGTAGGTCCATAATTTCCCCCAATGTGAGGAAAAGCCCCCTTACAGAACATCGTGATTACCAGCTTGGTTGCCAAAGAACCTGGAGAAGTGACTCGCACACGTCTGGCCAGAGAGTGTGGGTAAACCTATCCAGGGGCAACAGGGACTTATGCAGTACTAGCAGCCATAATGCTACAAAGGCACTCTAGACCGGTACAAGAGTGCCCACCAGGAGAACGGATGGTTTCTCGTCGTTCCGTATGACGTCCATCCCAGCATTGGAGCGGAGGAAACTGTGCTGCCAGGAGCTATCCAGGCGAACGGTTATGAAGTTCTGACCATGGAATCCACCGTGGAGGGCTAACACCACATGCAGCCACCTTCCTACCAGGCTTGACTCCATTCCAGCGAAGCGAATGGCTCACATACACACCAGATGTCACCTATGCCTGCAAGCAACCCACCCACCTCAGGAGTGGTTAAATCGTCCAACCGCCACTTTCTTTTGTTTGACAGAACTCTAGACAAAGACTGGTGCCCAGAAGAAGACAGAAGAAGAGGAAGACCATCTTCAGCCAGAGCCAAGTTCCTTTGTATAGACTGGGTGTTACCTAGGCCATGATTTAACTCTCTATTGTCACCCTTGTAGACAAGTCCAATAGTCCTAAGTATCTCCCCACCCAAGTAATCTTTCCATTCTTCTCCCCAACTGCCACTTTGGAGCCTCCCCCTGGACCGTTTCAACCTGAAAGTTCTCTCAGGTATCCAGGATCCAGGCAAGTCCATTGGTCAAGAGCAAGCACCCAATTAGGTGACACCAATGAACTTCCCATTGGCTATGGTAGTAGTCCAGCCCTTATGGTCACTGTGAAGCCTCCCCTTTTCATGAGGTCACGCACCAGCTGACCCCCTTCCTCCTCCCTCGTACCTCCCATCCCCTAAGGGCTCAAGAGAGTCCTTATAATCTGTGGACTAGCTACCCACAGGTGTGCTTCTATCAGTATCCCAATTCCGCTGCATGGATCCATCCCCGATTCCTGATCAGTTTCGGGTCCCTTCTCCCACTTCCTAGCTTGTCGCCGTTGGAGCCTTCCTTGAAGACTATGATAGGTAAATATTGCCCTGTTTGTCTACCCATGTGTTCCCCTATCTCTCTATCTATGTTTCCTAGGACTGAATGTGTGTTTTGATGAGTATTTTATCTTGTATGGAAGTCTATATTTTTCTTAATAAATTATAATTGTTTTATTTAATTAGAGTCCCTAATATTTTAAGCACAGGTAAAAAGATCCTGAGTGAGCCAGGTGCCCACCTGACAATTCCCCAACCTCGTTTTGAGGGCATTTTAGCTTATACCAAACAGCTGACAACTGAGTTGTATCTCTCTGTCTGTCTACTCATACAGCTGTCGCCTTAAGCAGAAATTAAAATGGGAAAGACCTTACTTAACATCATTTCTCTGTTATTTAATTATTGCCCCTACACATTTTGTTAGAGGAAAGGTAACAATAATTTGCATTGAACCACATCACCTGAGCTCTAATATTTCAAACTGACCAGAGCCAGAACCTGATCCTGGTATACTGTCACCTTACTACTGTTTTGTGATTTTATTGTATTATGGTTTTTAATTGTCTATTGTGAGACCTTGGATGATGTGACCCGCCCTGAGCCTGTTTTGCAAGAAGGGTGGGATAGTAATTAAATTAATAAAATAAAATAATAAAATAAAATAAAATAAATAGAACATTCTGTATGTTTAAATAGAAGGATTATTAAACTAGTCCTCAGCTCATTAAATATGGGATGCCCTATAATCATATGTTTAATGTTTTCAACTTTATCACACAAACATCTGCATGTTCTGTTAGCATATGTTACTTTATTATATCTACCCTCCAAAACCACCGATGACAGAAGAGCATTAATTCTTGCTAGAGCAAAAGCTTTTCTGAGCTATGTCAAATGATAAACATATTTTGGCAGTTGCATTGGGAGGCCAATACCTAAATGAAGTGTTGGGCATACCTGATGCACCCTAATAGCCGTACTAATAATATCCAACTTCTTAACACACATTTTTATTTGTATACTTATATCTTTGGTCTCTGTAATCTTTACCATGTTGTTTGCTATTCCTAAGCATTTCATTTTCTTTCCCAGTAGTTGATCCCATTGTCTATTATATTTATCTGCATGGGTGAGTCCAAGTTGAGTGGGCCCTCCTTGTTAAGAGCAAAGTAGAAACACTTTTATCCATGCCTTAGCTTCCACTGATAATTCACCCAATTCAGCTCTCAGCACTTATAACTAAGTTTTGATTTCTTTGGCTTAAAATATCTCTGTGTTGGCCGAATAGGGAGATAATGCTATTAACAAGGATCACAATCCAAAAAAGAAAGTGTGTGTTTGTATTTTTAATAAAATTTTGTTGGTCTTAAAGGTGTTCTAATCCAAAAGAGAGTTAAATATACTTAAGACCACTGAAATGGTGTTTGTAATTTTGCCTTGCATTGGAACTGGGGTACATAGTACAACCAAGATTCAAATAATGAGAAGTATAAGATGAATCAATCAATTAATGTTCTTGGTATACAGAAGCAAGACAGCGTGCTCAGGAACCCCCCTGTTGTTTAATGGAAGTTCATGATGCTCATTCATGAGCAGAACATGCTGGTGCTGGTGGATTGCCAGGGCAATAGGGCAGGGGGGACTTCTGTCGCCCTGGAAACACCTAGAGTGGCCTCCAAAGCTTGACAGCAGCTCTGGCTGCCCATAAGAGAGATCCCAATCTGCTTTAATAATAATAATAATAAATTTATTTTTGTATCCCGCCCTCCCCCGACAAAGGCAGGCTCAGGGCGGCTCACAGGACATGGTATAACCATGATTTCGATAAATTACAATCATTACAATAAAACAGATTAAAATACAGTTGAGTTACATTTATAAATTAAGTTAAAAATTAGATAAAACAGCCATTATGAGTTATTAATTAAGGTGCTACAATTCAGAAACATGTATAGGATGGCTAGAAGTCAATTTAGCCGGGTTCCATCTTAGAAGCGAGCTGAAAGAGGGCGGTTTTGCAAGCCCTGCGAAACTGATTCAGGTCCCGCAGGGCTCGCACCTCCTCTGGGAGTTGATTCCACCATCGTGGGGCCATTGTTGAGAAGGCTTGCTCCCTCATTGTTTTCAATCTAGCCTCCCTTGGTCCAGGGATGTTGCTTTATGTGAGCAAAATGTATATATACCCCCAGTTAATACACAGCTGCTTTTACTTTGCAATAGACAGTTAAGAGAGAGGGAGTTCTGTTAGAGGCACAGAGTGAAGGAGTACTGTGAACAGTGTTGGTGTTTCAGGGCTCTCTGAGCCACACCTGTCCTACTACAGCCAGGCAGAGGGGCTCAACCAGTGGGGTCCATGGCTGAGGACTCCCTACACACAAAAAACTCCCCTTTAGTGTGAGTTTACAATAGCTGTCCTTGGCTAGGGCGGTATCTGGTGCTCTTGGGGCTCCAACCCACAACCTGTCTCTCTACTACAGCCAGTGGGCTGCTCAGCCGAGGGCCCACCCTCCCGCCGCTCCTCACTCTCCTGCCTAATTGCCAACAGCCTTCTGTACTGTGAGTGTGACAGTGGGGAACAGGGGGGCTTGTTGTGAGGGGAAAAGTCCATGCCCCAAGACTGTCCTGTCAGCCTACCAGTGTCCAGCCTACCAGTGGGGTGTCAGCAGGGGGCTCAGAGGCAGAGCTTCTGTTGTCCAGTGTCTTCTTGGGGATGGAATGGGAGGAGCTATTAGGACCACCAAAAACAGAGCAGTTGATAAAACTATTTGTGGTGGAGAAATTTGACAGTGGTAAATTAGGGGGTGGTGGGGAAACAGCCCTTCTGCATAGATTGCCAATGGATTTGAAGAGTTCAAATGGATTTGAAGAATTTCATTAATTGTGCCACTTCCAGGGCAATTTACCTAATCAAATGCAAATGCAGTTTTCTATATATCGGCACCAGCATGCAACCTATCAGAACATGGATGGTGGAACATAAATCCTGCATCAGGAGAGCATCAGGAGAGCAACACCATTAGTGCAAGATTTTGGAGAAAAAGGTCATAGTTGTGAGGATTTTAAATTTGTGATATTGGAAAAAATATAAGCCTAAACCATACATAAATCTGGATGTTCATAAATTCTTATTACAAAGGGAAACTTTTTTGATTTTCAGGTTAAAAATTCATGCTCTGATGGTTTAAATGTATCTTTGGACTTTTCTTGTTATTTATGAAAACAACAAGGTTCTTTTAAGATCTGTGGACATTAACAACCATCTTTCTATCACAGGTGTGGCTGGTTTCAACTTCTTTGGTACTTAGTACAAGACCTTTATCGCAAAAGCTATTCCAACAGAATTAATCGTGAGCTGTGCATGTTTGGTAAGAACTGATTTTAAAGTATATTAGCACCTTTAATCACAGTTTATTTTTGCTTCATACTTGTGCTTTATTACTGTGATTATACTTACAATTTTGTGGCCAACTGATGTGGCCAGAGGGAACAGGGGATGGAAGAAGTGGGGAGACGATGAGGAGGAAGAGCAGCAGTAGTCCAGCACCTCAGTCCCCAGGAAAGCTCCTCTATTCCGGTCCTCATTGGCAAGCTGGGAGGTCAACAGCCTCAGGGAGGCCAGGCATGCCCTGGCGGAGGACTAAGTGGAGGTGATGGTGTGGGAGTACATTGCTGAGCCCCCCAAGCCCTGTGACTCTAGTCTGCTGGAGTGCTGAGCACACAAGGCTGCCACCTGCCTGGCAATGAGCCTTCTCTCCTGCCCCTGCATCAGTTTGCAGAGTGAGTGGGTGTTCTCCCAGCTGGGAAACATCCTCAGCCTCCACTGCTCACATCAGGACCCTGCCCTGGTGGATACGTTGACCTTCCTCAAGGTCATCCTCCCCCTGCTGGACTACCCCTCTCTTGACCTTGTGGAGTAAAGATTCAGGACCCCTATCTCCCTCACCTTCCCCCCATTCTCCCACTCCTCTCCAAATCATCTGGCCTGCAGCCCATAGGTTGCACTTTTGGTGCTTGGGTGGAAGGAGGTCTGCCTCTGCCAGGGGTTGGTGGCTCAGGGATCCAAAGCAGCACCCACCCCATAATGAAACATCTGCATCATACCTAGAGGGCTGATATTCCCCTCACAGCACAACTTACCTCATCAAGTGACATTTAACTGATGTCATGACATGGTGCCCTGAGGGCTCAGCTCCTCAGCTGAATGCACACCCTCCCTCATTAACACATCTCCATGGCTGGGGCTGTGATTGGTGCACTGCTTACTCAGGGCTCTGTGGTGCCTGTCCTGCTCAAAAATCATAGCACAATATCTACCTCAGGAACCAAGATCTACCTCATAGTGCAACACCTATGTTGTGCAGCACCTTCTGGGTGGCCAGCGGGAAAGGGTTGGCCACCCCAAGAATCCATGTCCCCAATTTTGAGGTGGGTGGGTGATTACATAAGAACATAAGAAAAGCCATGTTGGATCAGGCCAACGGCCCATCCAGTCCAACACTCTGTGTCACACAGTGGCAAACATTTTTATATATATACACACACACTGTGGCTAATAGCCACTGATGGACCTCTGCTCCATATTTTTATTTAAACCCCTCTAAACCTCCTGGCATGAGGGGGAGTGTGGCAGGACAAACCCCAGTCATCAAAGGGAGGCAGGCAAGTGACTGCCTTCCAGGTCAGAGGGGGAGTGTGGCAGGTGTAGTGGTTAAGTGCACAGACTCTTATCTGGGAAAACCAGGTTTGATTCCCCACTCCTTCACTTGCAGCTGTTGTAATGGCCGTTGGTCAGCCATTGCTCTCACAAAGCTGTCCTTGAAAGGACAGCTTCTATCAGAGCTCTCTCAGCCCCACCCACCTCACAGGATGTCTGTTGTGGGGGAGGAAGGTAAAGGAGATTGTAAGCCACTCTGAGATCCAGAGTGAAGGGTGGGGTATAAATCCAATATCATTACTATCACCACCACCATCTCCCAAACACCAGTCATCAGGGGGAGGCAGGCAGGTGACCATCTCCTGGGCTAGAGGGGAAGGGCTGGCTAACCTCAGAATCCATCTTCACAACTACTGGGTGACTGCCTCTTGGGCCCAAGGAGAAGGATTGCCCATCTGCAGCAAAAATGTATACAGTGAGGAGGTGGGCAGTACTCAGCCCCCCTATAGCCAATCTTCACTGAGCTTGGAGGGCACGTAGAGGGGCAGCCCAGGAAGATGTGATGAGAGTTTGATGCCTCCCGTTTGTAAGGAGGTATGCTGTAAGTCTGATGCCTCTAGTTCAACACACTCCTGAACCTGCAGCTATGATTTCCTGTGGGCACCTGCTTTCGTTCCCCACCCCACTACTCAGTCTCCCCCCCAGCTAATCTTCACCAAACATGGAGGGCAGGTAGAGGGGCATCCAGTGGCATCTGTGAGCTTGATGCCTTTAGTTTGCAGGGGGCCAGTTCGACACAGTCCTGAACCTGTGGCTGTGATTTCCCCAGAGAGCACTTTCCTGTGGGCACCTGTAACTTGCCCCCCTCAAGCCAATCCTCACCACATCTGGAGGGCAGGTAGAAGAGAGTCAGCTGAAGACTTGCCACGAGTTTGGTATCTCTAGCCTGCAGGGTGGCATTCTGCCACATCACAAACTGGTTAAATTGGACGGCTCATGAGCCTCAATGAACCATGAACTGGAATGAGTCTCCATTTTCCTGGTTCCTGCTTATCCACAGCTATAGAACTATTAGAGGTGAAGGATGTGACAAGTTCTTGGGACTGGATGGGCAGATGCTGTTCCCTTAAAACTACAGATTTTTTTCATCTGACACTTCTAAGTAATCTAAGCACGGTGAGAGAGGACGTGGATATATATTTTGATTTGAAATCCATGCAAGGTTTGATCAAATACATCATTAAGAAGTTCTGAGTGAATTGATATATTCCCTATTGGGGATCATGGATGCATTTTATTATCTCAAGTTGGTTTAGCATCAGTTATAAATAAAAGCACAACCGTGGTGGCAATTCTGAGGATTTTCATTCGTTGGATGTAGCCTGCACAGGATTGGCTCACACTGCTGTGCCATTGGCTGATTCTGCTCTCTCCCGCCCACCGCTGGCCCCATCAAGCAAGAACCCCAGCAGAAGGCCACTGACCTTCAACAGAGACACTTCTCTGCTGATCAGTACGGCTTCTCCTCAGGGTCTGTTGTGGGAAGTTGGGGGGGGGGGCAGTGAATGCCTTCACTCGAGTGGATGGGATGACAGCAAGGCTGGGGGACACTCAGCCAGAGGCTTTTAGTTATATCTTTCCAGGTTGGTTGGAAAATCTTGATGTATCACTACAGGCCTCTGAGGGAGGCCCTTCCTCCCAGGGAACTACTGTTGCCAATCTCCAGGTGAGGGCTGTAGAAGCTGACTGAGTGATTTCAAACTAGCCTAACCTACCTCATGGGGTTGTTGTTCAGATCAAAGGGGGGAGAGGAGAGGGGAATGCTGTAAGCTGATGTTATGGCTGAAGACTCCTCCCTATTAAACAGTCTGTCAAAGATAGACTGTTGGTCTGAACGGCTTCACTAGAGGCCTCTGAGGCAGAACTCATTGGGGCCACTCCTGACTATGGCTGCCAGTTCCAGGTTGGTTCTGGAGATTCCTGGAGATTCTGTGGTGAAGTTTGAGAAGAACATAGAAGTTAGGGCTTCAGAGTGGGGTCCCTGCTGTGGAACCTGACTGAGTGATTTTGGACCAGTCACAGACTTTCAGCCTAACCTACCTCACAGGGTTGCGAGAGGAGAATGATGCAAACTGCTTTGGTTCTCCCCCGCCCCCACTGTGGAGAAAGACAGCCTATGTGGAGGCTGCAGGGAGGGGGAAGGAGATGGAAAGCTGAAGTCAGAGGGGCAAATAAAGGGAAGGAGATAGGGTTGCCAACTCTAGGTTAGGAAATTCATGTATATTTTAGTAGGGGGGAGCCTGTGGCGGGATGGAACCTCAGACAGGTAAGTTGCAATTTCCTCCAAGGGAACCACTGGAGATCACTCAGGTTTTCAACTGCTCTCTAGATAGCAGAGATATGCTCCCCTTGAGGTGGGGGGAAGTCACTTGGGTAGGTGGGAAGGCAGCAGGGGTGGCAGGAACTTGCCCAGAGCCTCCTTCTAGAGCCCATTGTATTTTTTCTTCACAACAGGTCTTACTCCTAGTTCCCTTATAATGCACACTGGAAAGCATATTTAAATTGCACTATAAAATCAAGTACAGGTGATGAATCCATTTTCTATTACATCACCACTGTTGAATATGAACATGTATGTGACATCACCAGACTTTCTGCCCCCCACCCCAATGCATGTTCTTACTTATTTTACGTTTATTGTTCACCTTTTCAAGAAAACTCACACAAATATTTACAACCAACTAACAACAGTAAATAACCAGCAAAGCTTTAGAAGAATCAAATAACAAAATATTTCAAACAAATGCATAATAAAACATGCATAAAATAATATTTAAAATAGTATACCAATTTACAAAAAGTCTCCCAGAAGAGTTCTGCTATACGTAGGGTGAGATCACATGAGAGATTTGCTTCGATTTAGCTATGCCTCCCCTCTGGATTTAATGTGTGTGATCACACACACAAATCTGCCCCTGAGTTCTGCCCATCCTTACCTCATCTTGGGATGGACGGGACTGGGGATGAAATTCCTAGTAGCAAATCTCTAAAATGCATACAGGGTGCATTTCCTGGCTGTTTGAACAGCCGGAGCCCACGATGCACCTGCCCCACACGTGCAGGAGCAGCCTGAATGCTCCTCTTGCACGTGTGTGGCCCATGCCTCTCCTGGCAGCAGGATGGGGGCTGTGTGATTGCCACAGTACACATCAAAGAACACTGTTTTTTTCAAAGCCAAAATATTCCCATGCCAAATTCCCAGTGTGATCCCACCCATAGTCTGTGGAAGGGCAGAAGTGTGGGGGTTTTCCCCCTAATTTCCTCACATAAGTTGTTCCACCATGTAGGACCTACAACCAAGAGTGTCCAAGCATGGACTGTAACAGATTGCATTTGTCTGCAGGAGGGGATTTTCAAAAGGTCCTACTCAGATGACCAGAGCTAATGATATGGAACATAATGGAAGAAATAGTACTATAAATACTCATATCCAAGGACACACAAAGCTTTATGGGTAATATCTAGAAGTCAATGATGTGACTACGAAATTGGTATAGTATGATCACTTCACCTTGCTACAGAAAATAATTGAGCTGAGGTGTTTTGCAAAGGCTGACATTTCAAAGTGGTCGTCAAGGGCAATACCATGTAAAGTATGTTCGATAGTATAGTCTGAAGGTTCCTTGAAAATGTTCCCTTAATCACCAGCAAATTTCATAACCCTCCCTGTTTTACGCACAGAGTATTTTATACCACAGCCTGCAAACTATCAATGCAGCACTTCTAATTCATACACAAATATCTAATGGTGAAAGTATTTGAACATTAGAAAACCTAATGCAGTTATGCTTGATCTCTTAATATGTTTTTCCAGCATTTCAGACATGCAATGGCCTACTTGCTGACTTAAACATATGCAAACTTTTGAAGAGTACAACAGGGTTTGCTAAAATAAATTAAACAATAAACCAGTAATTGCTTGTTAGGGCACTTTAATTGACTCATAAGTACCATATGTGAATCAGCATGGTTGCAGGAACCCAATTATAGATCTACTTATGAAAACGAGCAAGCCATTTGCATGTAGCAGGCATAGACCCCCTAATTAATTTCTCGATGTCTGTCAAGGGGGAAATAATCTTCTATGGATATGATCAAAATAATGGACTACAAATGACTACTATAGTTCCAGTGAAGTAACTTAATAAAACTTTTTGCACAGAAATTAAACTTTTTAAAATAGTTCAGTATTCACGCTCCAAAGTCTATGTTTGATGGGATTCTAAAAAATGCAAGTCAATAATGATTTGTATCACACAAGTTCATCATCTGGTCACTATCTTAACCTTGATTACAGAATTGGTATTTCATGGAAGTATTGTGGGCCATTTATGGATAGTTTTGTGATCACCTACACATAATTTCACAAAACATAGGATGTAGATGATATATTTACATCTGGTGCATTGCCAAAAGAGAAATTAAAGTGCTCTATGAATTACTTCATGACTTGAAATTAATGCAGTCAACATTGCAAAAACTAGTATCAGTATAGCTAATAAAATATATTAAGTTGTATCTAAGTTTCCATTAACACAGTAAGTTTGCAGGAATGGATTTTACCTACCTATATCTTCCCCAGAAACCTCTCTGAGTCCCCACAAAGTGTCTGCTACTCTGTGGAGTTATACTGGGGTCGGCTAATGGTTGGGGTCCTACCTCAAAGACAGGTTTCAGAGTGTGGTGCTGGGAAATTGGTGCACCCCCCCTTAGCATTTGGCCTACGGGATCTATGGACTCTCTTGTCCCACATGCTTTTCAACATCTACACAAAGCCACAGGGAGGTCAACTGGGGGTTGAGGCTGAGTTGCCACCAGTATGTGGATGACACTTAGCTCCACCCCATGTTTCCAGCAGCTCCCAGAGAAACGGAAAACTGTGAACAGGTATCAGGAGGTAGTTTTGGGATGGATGAGAGGTGAAACGAAATCCCAATAAAATGGAGATGCTACTGGATGGGGGAAGGTTCAATTCAGGAATATCTCCTGTTCTGGATAGGGTTGCACTTGTTCAAAATGAGTAGGTTCACAGCTTAGGGATGTTACTGGACCCAGTTCTCCTGTTAGATAAATAGGTAGCAGTAGTGCCTTTAGGGGGTGGTGGGGGGTGGGCTCCCTCTGGGAATCCTACCCCCCCAGGGAAAGTGCATGCGCAATACATAGCCTCTCCTCTCCCGGTGTAGTGAACGCCGCGTGGTCACTGTCTGGCTATGCCTGGCAGATGGTCACTGCAATGGCCTCTCCTGCATTACTGCATCTGTAGCAACACCTTCTCGCTGGTCCCCCCCGTTTTCACAGAGTTTGCTACGTCATGGTGCGACCGAATTGTCCGGCGGTATAACCGGATGGGCAGGCTGGGCCCACCAACTTCGTCAGCCTAAGAGAAGGAAAACTCTAACATCAAACCCGGGCAGATAGAGCTCGTTAATGTAACACCTACCACCTGGAGGACTCACTGCCGGCGTCCCGGCTTACTGGGCCATGGCAGATGACCCCCAGGTGAAAGGGTGGAGCCAGTACCGCGCACACTGCGCTTCACCTAAAAAATTCCTCTGCGCAGGCCTGAAGGGCATATCCACACACACAACCCACAACGCATCAAGTCCTGCAGCGATAGGCAAGGGGCGAAACGGCAGGTGGAAGGTGCCACTGGAAGCCGCAGTCCCGATCCTGCATGTAGGCGGTTCAGGATATTGGTCGCCTGATGCTAACCCGGAGACGAAAGCATCTTTCGGCAGCACCCTGAACGACCAAGCAGCCTTATCTAGGGATAGCACTGCTTGCTCCACACGGAGAGGGGCCTAGAAAAGGTGGCCTAAACAAAGCTCGTCTCCCCCACCCCAGTTGGCTAGCCGCGGTCAACGGGCATCCTTACTTGTGGTCGAAAAATAACAACAAAGAAAAGGCATGCACCTGCCTCACAAAGTGTGCAAAGACTAAAGCTTGCGTGTTGGAACATCAGAACCATGCTTGACACAGTAGGCAGTGGTCGCCCTGAACGACGCTCTGCTCTAGTTGCCCACGAACTTCTCAGGTTGAATATCGACATAGCAGCTCTCAGTGAGGTCCGTTTCCCTGAGGAAGGTAGTCTTCAAGAACACGGTGCTGGCTATACCCTCTACTGGTCGGGTAAGTCAAAGGCTGAGAGCCGCCTTTCTGGCGTTGGCTTCATGATCAGGAACTCCATTGCCTCCAAACTCGAAAACCTGCCAACAGGTCACTCAGATCGCATCATGTCCATGCGCCTCCCACTTCAAAACAAGCAGCATGCAACACTCTTCAGTGTGTATGCCCCAACCCTTCAAACAGATCCTGCAGAAAAGAACAAGTTCTATGCTGATCTACGCAACCTCGTACGGAAGACCCCTACAGAGGACAAGGTGATCATCCTTGGCGACTTCAATGCCAGAGTAGGTAAAGACTCGGAAGCCTGGAAAGGAGTACTTGGCAAACACGGCATTGGGAACTGCAATGACAACGGGCGCCTCCTGCTAGAATTCTGCATGGAGCACCAGCTCACCATCACCAACACTATCTTCCAGCAGAAGAACAGTCTGAAGACAACCTGGATGCACCCACGGTCCAAGCATTGGCACCTTATCGACTACATTCTGGTGCGCCAGAGAGACCTTCGAGATGTCTTACACACCCGAGTAATGCCCAGCGCAGAATGTCATACGGATCATCGTCTTGTACGCTGCAATCTCCGTCTTCACTTTAAACCCACACCCAGGAGAGGAGGTATCCCTCGGAGGAAGTTTCAGGTTGGCAGCCTCCAGTCAGCCGAAGTTAAAGCTGCCTTCCAGGCAAAACTCCAGTCAAGAATTGAGGACCTCAGTTGCCCCACAGACCCTTCTCCAGAAGCACTCTGGGAACACCTAAAAACTACCGTCCTGCAGATCTCTGAAGAAGTCCTCGGGTTCTCCACAAGGAAGAACAAGGACTGGTTTGATGAGAACAATCAAGAGATCCAAGAATTACTGGCAAAAAAGAGATCTGCCTACCAAGCACATCTTGCTCAGCCCTCCTGTCCTGGGAAAAAAGCAACCTTTCGCGCTGCATGTAGCAACCTCCAGCGCAAACTTCGAGACATTCAGAACGAGTGGTGGACCAAGCTTGCAGAGAGAACCCAGCTATGTGCAGACACTGGTGATTTAAGAGGGTTCTACGAAGCCCTGAAGGCAGTATATGGTCCATCATATCAGGCTCAGAGTCCCTTGCATAGTGCAGACGGCCAAGTGCTCCTCACAGACAAGGCATCCATACTGAACCGGTGGTCGGAGTATTTTCAGGTTCTCTTCAGTGCCAACCGCGTAGTTCAAGATTCAGCAATCCACCTCACCCCACTTCAACCGGTGAAAACAGAGTTGGATGAGATCCCCACCCTAGAAGAGACTGTTAAAGCCATCAAGCAACTGAAAAGTGGCAAGGCAGCAGGAGTTGATGGAATTCCACCAGAGATCTGGAAGCATGGGGGCACAGTACTACATAGCTCACTTCACAAAGTACTTGTCACCTGCTGGGAACAAGGCAAATTACCACAGGACTTTCGCGATGC
Source organism: Heteronotia binoei (assembly GCF_032191835.1). NCBI lineage: Eukaryota > Metazoa > Chordata > Lepidosauria > Squamata > Gekkonidae > Heteronotia > Heteronotia binoei. The sequence goes on along the minus strand of NC_083238.1, from coordinate 3,878,688 downwards.
AATCATCATCACCCTATACAAGAACAAAGGGGAAAAGTCAGACTGCTCCAACTACCGGGGGATAACCCTGCTCTCCATCGCAGGCAAAATCCTTGCCAGAATACTCCTGAACAGACTGGTGCCCACCATTGCAGAAGAACTCCTCCCAGAGAGCCAGTGCGGCTTCAGAGCTAACAGGAGCACCACCGACATGGTATTTGTTCTCAGGCAGCTCCAAGAGAAATGCAGGGAACAGAACAAGGCTCTGTATGTGACTTTTGTCGACCTTACCAAAGCTTTCGATACCGTTAGCAGGAAAGGCCTGTGGCAAATCTTGGAACGTTTAGGATGTCCCCCAAGGTTCCTCAGCATGATCATCCAGCTACACGAAGACCAGCGAGGCCAAGTCAGACACTGCAACGACCTCTCAGAGCCCTTCCCAATAGGCACAGGTGTAAAGCAAGGCTGCGTTCTCGCACCAACTCTCTTTACGATCTTCTTTAGCATGATGCTTCAAAGAGCCGCAGTAGATCTAGATGAGGACGATGGTGTCTACATCCGCTATCGCACCGATGGCAGCCTGTTCAACCTGAGGCGACTAAAGGCACACTCCAAGACAATGGAAAAACTCATCCGAGAGCTACTGTTTGCTGATGATGCTGCACTCGTCTCCCACTCGGTATCAGCTCTGCAGCATATGACGTCCTGCTTTGCAGAGGCTGCCAAGCTATTCGGCCTAGAAGTTAGTCTGAAGAAGACAGAAGTTCTCCACCAGCCTGCACCCCAGGAAGATTATCACTCTCCCTGCATCACTGTGGGTGAATCAGTTCTGAAGACAGTCCAGCAGTTCAGCTACCTGGGGTGCATCATCTCCTCAGATGCCAAGATCGACAAGGAGATTGACAACAGGCTGGCAAAGGCAAACCGTGCATTTGGCCGACTGCACAAAAGAGTGTGGAGCAACAAGCATCTGAAAAAAGGCACAAAGATCAATGTTTACAAAGCGGTTGTGATGACAACCCTCATCTATGGCTCCGAATCGTGGGTTTTATACCGTCATCACCTGCGACTCCTTGAGCGCTTTCATCAGCGCTGCCTTCGCACCATCCTCAACATCCACTGGAGTGACTTTGTGACCAACACTGAAGTCCTCAAGCGGGCAGAGGTTACCAGCATCGAGGCACTGCTTTTGAAGACACAGCTGCGCTGGGCAGGGCATATTTCTAGGATGGAAAACCACCGCCTTCCCAAGATTGCCCTGTATGGCGAACTCTCCACCGGCCATCGAAATAGAGGGGCACCAAAGAAGAGGTACAAGGACTCCTTGAAGAAATCCCTTAGCACCTGTCACATCAACCATCACCAGTGGTCTGACCTAGCCTCAGATCGCAAAGCATGGAGGCACACCATCCACCAGGCTGTCTCTTCCTTTGAGAACACACGCATAGCTGGTCTTGAGGACAAAAGGAGATTGAGGAAGAATCGCACTGCTACAGGACCAAGCCTAAATCAGACTTTTCCCTGCAGCCGCTGTGGCCGGACCTGCCTGTCCCACATTGGTCTTGTCAGCCACCAGCGAGCCTGCAGCAAACGTGGACTATTGCACCCTTCTTAAATCTTCGTTCGCGAAGCCAAGCCGAGAGAGAGAGAGAGTGCCTTTCACCAGCTTCACAACCTTTCCTGATAAGGAAAAATCTTGCCACTGTGGTGCATGCCCTGCAAACATCTAGGTAACATTACTACAGTGTGCTCTATGTGGGGCTACTCTTGAAGAGTGTCCAGAAACTACAGCTGGTACAAAATGTTGACTGGAGTGGGTTGTAGGGATCATATCACTCCAGTCTTTTTCCATCTACACTGGCTCCCACTTTGCTTCTAAGGCTAGATGGATGGCAACCTGAGAAAAGGGCCTCCCAGTTGTGATGCCAAAACTCTCTCCGTAGGGCGATTTTTCTGTCTCCCTCTATCATTATCTTCTGCCAGTGAGTAAAGACTCTTTTCTTGTGTTTGATGTATCCCCAGTAATTATTCCTTGCTAACCTCCTTGGTTGTATTGTTTTGCGTGTTTGTAGGTCTATATGTTTTTATTGAATAGTAAGATATGTTACATAGACTTTACTTTAAATGCTGCTTTAAAGTTTTAAATGCTCTGATGTTTGCCACCTTGGGGACCCGATTCGGATGCTGAGATGGCATAGGAAAGTTTCAAATAAATAGTCACTCGTTTCACACTTGAGTAAGTGTGCCTGTTGAGACTAGATACAGAAACAGATATAATAAGGGGTGGCCAACGGTAGCTCTCCAGCTGTTTTTGCCTACAACTCCCATCAGCCCAGCCATTGGCCATGCTGGCTGGGGCTGATGGGAGTTGTAGGCAAAAACAGCTGGAGAGCTACCATTGGCCACCCCTGAGATATAACAAATGAGGACCTGCAACAAAATGTTGCGTACTGTGTTGTAATTTAAGTTGTAATTACAATTCTTTGAAACTGCATTGAGGGATTTGTAATTACTAAATGTATAGTAATGCTAAATGTATCCTTGTGATAAGATCCAGTCAACACAATACACAGAATATATGCAAAGCATTAATACTTTTGTTTCTTTGTTGGTTTTGTGTGTTTCTTTATGTGTTAATTCTAAATGTCACACTTTTTATTTCTGTATTCTTCTGTTGTTTGTAATATTTCTTATTGTTGCTTTCAATTAAAGTATTTCTTTGAATACCACATTAGATATAAATGTTTCTCTGTTGTCATTTGATTGGGTTGGTGTTGTGAAAAACAGACTCCTTATACACACACATGCACCCAGCAGATTCTCAGTACAGTGTATAAGCAGTGAGGTGGGGAAGTCTTTCCTGTGAATCTTACTTCAGCCACTAATTCTGAGGTAGCCTCAGGCATCTCTCCCTCTCTCTCTCTCATTTCAGTTGCAATGTGGGAGAAATAATACTTTATATAAGAATAGTCGAGGGCTTGTTGAGATAATTCACAGGAGAGCTTTAAATACTTGTAACATTATATCTCAATATTAATTATTGCTGTTTTAAGTTCCCTGCTATGAAAATAATATGTGCTCCAAATTCCATCCTTCCAAAAGCACCATCCATTTATATTCAGCAGGGGTGGCCAACGGTAGCTCTCCAGACGTTTTTTTGCCTACAACTCCCATCAGCCCCAGCCATTGGCCATGCTGGCTGGGGCTGATGGGAGTTGTAGGCAAAAAACATCTGGAGAGCTACCGTTGGCCACCCCTGATATACAGTGTGTTTTCAATGCTGTCCAAGTTAAACACCCCAGATTTAGCAGCACCATCCGAAATAAGTCTGCGCAAAGAAGATGCACCATTGGAGACACACAGAAAGAGAAGCAGGAGCCCTTGTATGCCTTAGGGTGCAAGAATGAGCTCTCTCTGAGAATCTGAAATGCCTTGTAGGAATGCCTCTTTGCCCCACCTACCATGATTCTATACTTGTAAAGAAAGCAAATGCTACAAAGACATAGAGAGTGGCACATATGCCAGGTTACATTAACTCACATTAACTCGTAAGGAACATTAACTCGTAACATTAATTAACATTAAACCGTAAGGAAACGAAAGCCTCAGGGTGCATAAAACATGGATTCTGATGTCTCTACACTAATGCACAGAGTATGGGAAACAAGCAGGAGGAACTGGAAGTCCTAATACAGGAAGGGGACTATGACTTAATAGGAATTACTGAAACTTGGTGGAATGACACTCACAGCTGGAATATTAGGACTGAGGCATTGTTGTTCAGTCGCACAGTTGAGTCTGACTCTTTGCAACCCCATGGACAAAGTCACGCCAGACCCTCCTGTCTTCCACCAGGGGTACAACTTATTTAAAATAACAGACAAATAAGGAATGGTGGAGGCGTAGCAGTATATGTGAAGGAGGTATATACTTGTAAGGAAATTCATGAATCTGAGCATGGAGTTCAGTTGAGAGTCTCTGGGTAAAAATAAAAGGAGTAAGAAATAATGGTGATATTTTGGTGGCGATCTGCTATAGACCACCAAGCCAGGCAGAGGACAGATTAGATACTCCTGTAATGGATTGCAAAGGTTTCAAAGAGAAGGGACACAGTGGTCATGGGAGATTTCAATCACTCGGACATCTGTTGGAAGTCCAACTCTGCTAAAAATGAAAGGTCAAATAAATTCCTGACTTGTCTTGCTGACAACTTCATTTTCCAGAAAGCAGAGAAGGAAACAAAGGGATCTGCTATCTTGGACCTGATTCTCACCAACAGGGAAGAACTGGTTAATGAGGTGGAAGTAGTGGGCACCCTGGGTAGTAGTGACCATGTAATTTTGGAATCTACAGTCTTGGGGAAGGGAAAACATGTACATAGTCAGACATGTAGGTTGGACTTCAAGGAAGTAAATTTTGACAAACTTAGAGATATTCTGGGTAAAATCCCATGGTCAGAAAAACTTAAGGAGAAAGGAGTTCAAGAGGGCTGGGAGTTTCTTAAAAGCAAAATATTGAAGGCACAATCACAAACGATTCTTATGAGAAGGAAAAATGGGAGGTGCCTAAAGAACTCAATGTGGTTCCATAAACAACTTTCTAAACACTTGAGAAATAAAAAACTCTCATTTAGGAAATGGAAAGAAGGCCTTATAACCAAGGATGAATATAAACAAATCACCAGTGCTTGTAGAGAAAGAGTTAGGAAAACTAAAGCTCAGGATGAGTTTAGGCTAGTGAGAGATGCTAAAAACAACAAAGAAGGTTTCTGTGGTTACATATAAAGTAAGAAAAAGAGCAAGGACATGGTAGGCTTCTTGCAGGGACAAGAAAATCCAACATGTGATGAAGAAAAGGCAGATCTGCAGATCTGCTCAGTTCCTGCTTTTGTAAGGGAAATGGTGCTCAGCGTGGCAAAAACAGAACACATGATGAGGGAAGGGAGTTGCAGCCTAGAATCAGCATAGGGGTAGTACATAAACTCCTAGTTGCTTTAAATGAAACAAAGTCCTCAGGGCCAGATGAACTGCATCCAAGGACTTGCAGATGTGATTTCTGAGCTCCTGACCATTATTTTTGAGAATTCTTGGAGAACAGGTGAGGTGTCAGAAGATTAGAGGTGGGCAAATGTTGTCCCCATCTTCAAGAAGGGGGAAAAGGAGGATTTGGGTAACTACCAACCTGTCAGCTTGATGTCTATACCTGGAAAAATTTTAGAACAAATCATCAGTCAATCCTTGAGCATGTAGAAAGATGGCTGTGATTATTAAGAATCAGCATGGGTTTCTCAAGAACAAGTCATGTCAGACTAACCTGATCTCCTTTTTTTGAGAAAGTTACTGCCTTGCTGAATCAGGGGAATACAGTCTATCTTGATTTCAGGAAGGCTTTTGATAAGGTTCCACTTACTATCTTTGTTGACAAGTTGGTAAAATGTGGTTTGGATCCTGTCATTGTTAGGTGGATCTGTAACTGGTTGACATATTGCACTCAAAGAGTGCTTCTGAATGGTTCCTCATCCTCTTGGAGAGGAGTGACAAGTGGAGTGCCTCAAGGATCTGTTCTGGGACCTGTTTTGTTCAGAATCTTTATAAATGGTTTGGATGAAGGAATAGAGGGAATGCTTATTAGATTAAATTATACTTAATAGGAAGGGGCTGCAAATACAGTAGAAGACAGAGGCAGGATATAGGATGATCTTGACAAACTGGAAAACTAGGCTAAAACAAATAAAATGAACTTTAACAGGGATAAATGTAAAGTTCTGCATTTAGGTAGGAAAAACCAAATGCATCATTATAGGCTGGGGCAGCAGTAACTGCAAAAAGGATCTAGGGGTCTTAGTGAACCAGACACTGAACATGAGTCAGCAGTGTGATGTGGTAACTAAAAAGGCAAAATCAATTTTGATCTGTATTAACAGAAGTATAGTGTCCATTTCACGTGAAGTGATGGTATCACTTTACTCTGCTCTGGTGTTCACCTTGAGTACTGCGTTCACTTTTGGGCACCACAGTTTAAGAAGGATATAGACAAACTGGAACACATCCAGAGAAGGGCAACAAAGATGGTGGGGGGTCTGGAGACCAAGTCCTATAATGAAAGGTTGAAGGAGCTGGGTATGTTAGTCTGGAGAGGAGATGACTGAGAGGTGATATGATCACCATCTTCAAGTACATGAAGGGCTGTCATATAAAGGATGGTGCAGAATTGTTTTCTGTTGCCCCAGAAGGTCAGACCAGAATTGATGGGTTGAAATTAAATCAAAAGAGTTTCCAGCTAAACATTAGGAAGAACTTCCTGACAGAGTGGTTTCTCAGTGGAACAGGCTTCCTTGGGAGGTGATGGGCTCTCCTTCTTTGGGGGTTTCTAAACAGAGGCTAGATGGCCATTTGACAGCAATGCTGATTCTGTGAGTTAGGCAGAACATGAGAGGGAGGGCAGGAGGAGTTGCATCAGTGCTCACTTCTTGTGGCCCTTTTTACACTTTACAGCACGTTTACAGCAAGACAAGGAAGGTCAATTAGAAATGTCTGATACTACACGGAAATACAGAGAGAGCCAAAACAGATTACTGAAAGAGGAGTAACACAATTTATTTTTATATTTTATTTATTCGATTTATATCCCGCCCTCCCCACCGAGGTGGGCTCAGGGCGGCTCACAACATAAAATTCAACAATCGGCTTAATAAATAGTAAAATACATTAAATAATTTACAAAAATTAAAACAGTAAAACAGAGAAACAGTCAATCAGTTTGGTGCTATTCTTACAACTTTCCTTCACAGTTTTTAAATCCCAATCAGTTAAATGCCAGCCAGAAGAGGACTGTCTTACAGGCCTTGCGGAACTGCCCTACCTCACCTCTTCCGGTAGCTGGTTCCACCATCCAGGGGCTGTAATTGAAAAGGCCCTATCCCTGGTTGACTTCAGGCGGGCCTCCTTCGGCCCGCGAATTGTTAGCAGATTTTGAGAACCAGATCTAAGCACTCTCTGGGGAACATATGGGGAGAGATGGCCCCTAAGGTAGGTAGGTCCTAGGCCATATAGGGCTTTAAAGGTAAGAACCAGCACCTTGTACCGAACTCGGTATATTACTGGCAGCCAGTGCAGTCCCCAGAGCCCTGGCTGAATATGCTCCCACCTAGGGAGCCCTAATAACAGCCGGGCAGTGGCATTCTGCACTAGCTGCAACTTCTAGGTTCAGCACAGGGGCAGCCCCATGTAGAGGGCATTACAGTAGTCCAACCTCGAGGTGACCATTGCATGGATCACTGTTGCCAGGTCGCCGTGCTCCAGGAAAGGAGCCAACTGCCTCACCCGCCTCAGATGAAAGAATGTGGACTTAGCTGTGGCTGCTATCTGGGCCTCTATTGTCAGGGCAGGCTCCAGTAGTACCCCCAGGCTCCTGACCCTGCACACCATTGTCAGTGGACCCCACTGAGCCAAGCAAAGGATCTCTGTCTTCGCTGGATTTAGTTTCAGTCTACTCAGCCTAAGCCATCCAGCCATGGCTTGCAACGTCAGGTCCAGATTTTCTGGAACACAGTCAGGCCGGCCGTCCATCAGTAGATAGAGCTGGGTGTCATCGGCATATTGATGACAACCCAACCCATACCTCCGGGCAATCTGGGCAAGGTGACGCATGTAGATGTTGAACAACATCGGGGAGAGCACTGCCCCCTGAGGCACCCCGCAATCAAGCATGTGTCTCCGGGACAGTTCACCTCCAATCGCCACCCTTTGTCCCCTACCATCAAAGAAAGAGGAAAGCCATTGTAAGGCCAATCCCTGAAATCCTGCGTCGTAACATAACAATGAGCGAAGCAGAATGTAGGGTTGAGAGAAAACTAGAAAAAAATGTTGCTACAGAAAGCAAGAGAAAGAATCAGATAATAAGCAATTACTTTAATTGCACAGAGTGATAAAGCTGCAGTACTGCAGTCTGAACTCTCTGTTCATGATCTGAGTTCGATCCCAGCGGAAGCTGGTTTCAGGTAGCCAGCTCAGCCTTCCATCCTTCCGAGGTCAGTAAAATGAGTCCCCAGCGTGCTGGGGGAAAAGTGTATATGACTGGGGAAGGCAATGTCAAACCACCCTGTAAAAAATCTGCCATGAAAACGTGAAAGCAACGTCACCCCAGAGTCGGAAACGACTGGTGCTTGCACATGCGACTACCCTTACCTTTAACAAGATAGAGGGACAACTTTTCTAACAAGATAAAAGGACAACTTCTGATTGGAATTATAAATTGTCAACATTATTCTGTCTTAGATTTTTATTGATGATCCAATAAGATCCAATACAATTATATTACAATTACAATTATACAATTGAGAGAGCCAGTTTGGTGTAGTGGTTAAGTGTGCGGACTCTTATCTGGGAGAACCAGGTTTGATTCCCCACTCCTCCACTTGCACCTGCTAGCATGGCCTTGGGTCAGCCATAGCTCTGGCAGAGGTTGTCCTTGAAAGGGCAGCTGCTGTGAGAGCCCTCTCAGCCCCACCCACCTCACAGGGTGTCTGTTGTGGGGGAGGAAGGTAAAGGAGATTGTGAGCCGCTCTGAGACTCTTCGGAGTGGAGGGCGGGATATAAATCCAATATCTTCTTCTTCATCTTCTTCTCTAAGAATCTGTCCAGGCCCTTTTCACTGACAGCATATAATTGACTAGTCTCCATATTTTCCAAGCAGACACATGGGTGCTAGTGTTGGTAGGAATTGGCTTCTTTTAACTTTATCACTAAGACAAATACCATCACATATCTTTGAGTTATATTTTGAGGGGAAAAGGGTTTGAATCCTTTGTCCTTAAAAACCACGGTAAGGTATTTTCTTTTCCATGCTTGACTGTCCATTTTCACTACAGTTGGTTAACAGCTATCCAACTGGGAAGAAAGTTCAGTTCTCCTCTTGATACAATGTCAGTAAGTAATTGGTTTTTATAGCTGTATGATGAAATCAGTTGTCTTGTTTTGGAGGGAAAACATACAGAAAGAACACAGCCAGAATTCTTATCATTTGGAGATGATAACAAAATGGGTGGGGTTGCATGATATGCCTACACTAGAGGTTTAAAAAAAATCTGTACAATTTCAAAATTTAATTATTCCTAAATGATGGTTAGATTTGTTTCCCACTGCTGGTTATATATCCCTCCCTAGTTTTGCCTTTTTAAAGAACATTAAAACTAGAACCCTTGATCACATCCTTTATGAACATACAGTGGAGTTGAAGAATAGGTTTAAGGAACTAAAGTTGATAGACAGAGTGCCTGAAGAACTATGGACAGAGATTCGTGACATTATACAGAAGGCAGGAATCAGCACTATCCTAAAGAAAAAGAAATGCAAGAAAGCAAAGTGGCTGTCTGATGAGGCTTTACAAATAGCTGAGGAAAGAAGGAAAGTGAAAGGCAAAGGTGAAAAGGAAAGATTCATGCAACTGAATGAAAATTTCCAGAGAACAGCAAGGAGAGATAAGGAGGCCTTCCTGAAGGAACAATTCAAAGCAATAGAGGAAAATAATACAATGGGAAGGACAAGATGGCGACGAAGCAGGAGCTCTGGTGCTAGGGCTCCTGAAACTGAAAACTCTATGCCTACCACACACCTGCAACAGTGCTTCTAATGGCGGACCTAGTAACATGCTGCTAGGGGAAGGTGCGGGGCAAAGTCTAAGAACCTGGCGGGCTCCAGTTCCCCAGAGAATCAAAGAAATATACCCTACCATTTTGGTGAGTCGGGCCTGGCGCTGACGTGGAGGGCTGCCATGACCACAGTCTGGTGTGTGAGTGAGGCCGGGCAGAGCCGACTGGCAAGCGGGATCGGGTGGGCCCGTATGACGAGCAAAGCGTTGGGCTCCAGCGGGGTCAGACACCATAGAGTGGGGCATTGAAAAGGAGATACTGGTGGTGGCTGGACCGCCGGACGGGGGGCTGGGAAGGCAATGAAGGGCACCTGTGGATGCAGCATTTGGCTCGCACAATTCAACTGGTGCTTCCTCCGGCAGTGGCAGTTGGCTGCTATTGTGCCTTTGACTTGGGCAAGGAGTACTTTAAACAGTCGCCTTGGGCACTGACAGGCCCACGAGAGGAATACTATAAACAGCCGTCCTGGGCGCCACACGGGCCCACGAGCAGAGCTAGTGGAGCTTTTGGAGTCCTTGTTTGTGCAGCGGGGAGGCACAGAGGGGCCTTTACCCCCCTCGAGTATGCCAGACTGCGCAGAGGGGTTGACGGGCTAAAGCCTTCGCTTGAAAGGACAACAAATTGAAGACCTCGCTCTGCACCTCACTGCACGACCGCTGCACCTCGCTCTGCACCTTGCCGCACAACTGCACTTTAGAGAACTGGGGACCCTGCTTCATCTACATGTGCCCCCTTGCCTAGATTGCCCGGAGATATGGGCTGGGTTGTCACCAGTATGCTAATGATACCCAGCTCTATCTACTGATGGATGGCCAGCCTTGCGGCATTCCAGAAAATCTGGACCTAGCGTTGCAAGCTGTGGCAGGATGGCTCAGGCTGAGTAGGTTGAAGTTGAATCCAGCGAAGACAGAGGTCCTTTGCCTGAGCCGTGGTGGCCTGAGAAGGGAAATCCCCCTACCAGTTTTTGATGCTGCGCCATTGGAAATGGCGTTCAAGGTCAAGAGCTTGGGGGTGCTACTGGAGCCTTCCTTGTCAATGGAGGCCCAGATAGCCACTGCTAAAATCCGCCTTTTTTCATCTTTGGCGGGCAAGGCTGCTGTCCCCCTTCCTGGAGCGCGATGACCTGGCAATAGTGATCCATGCAATGGTCAGCTCGAGGTTAGACTACTGTAATGCCCTCTACATGGGGCTGCCCCTATGCCGAACCCAGAAACTGCAGCTAGTGCAGAACGCGGCATTGTTATTGGGGCTCCCTAAGTGGGACTGTTATTGGGGCTCCCTAAGTAGAAGCACATACAGCTGAGGCTATGGGAACTGCACTGGCTGCCAATTGTGTACCGGATTCATTACAAGGTGCTGGTTATTACCTTTAAAGCCCTATATGGCTGAGGACATGCCTACCTTAGGGACCATCTCTCCCAGAGGGTACTGAGATCTGGTTCACAAAATCTATTGACAATCCCTGGGCCGAAGGAGGCCAAACTGAAAGTTACAAGAGAAAGGGCCTTTTCGATCACAGCTCCTCACTGGTGAAACCAATTACCAGAAGTGGTGCAGGCCTTGCGGAGCCTTACCCATTTCCGCAGGGCCTGCAAGACTGCCCTCTTTCAGCTGGCTTTTTCTTAATGTGGAACCTATTGTACCGTCATCACGTAAAATTGTAAGATGAGTAACATCGAGACTGTAGCACCAAACTAATTTGTTGGTTTTTAAATTTGATGGTTTTAATGTAATAATACATATAATTGAATTGTAATATATATTGTTATGTAACCAGTGTACTTTTATTATTGTATTATTGTAATGTTTGCATTTTATATTATGCTATGTAAGCCACCCTGAGTCTGTTTCAGCGGGGAGGGTGGGATATAAATTAAATATTATTATTATCTCTTCAAGAAAATTGGAGAAATCAAGGGAACGTTTTGTGCAAAGATGGCCATGATAAAGAACAAAAATGGTAGGAACCTAACAGAAGCAGAAGAGATTAAGAAGAGGTGGCAAGAATACAGAGAAGAATTATACAAGAAGGATCTCAATGTCCTGGACAACCATGACAGTGAAATCGCTGACCTTGAGCCAGACATCCTGGAATGTGAAGTCAAATGGGCCTTAGAAAGCATTACTAATAACAAAGCAAGCGGAGATGATGGTATCCCAGTTGAGCTATTCAAAGTCCTAAAAGACAATGCTGTTAAAGTGATGCCCACATTATGTCAGCAAATCTGAAAAATGCAACAGTGGCCACAGAATTGGAAAAAGTCAGTTTATATTCCATTCCCAAAGAAGGGTAATGCCAAGGAATGTTCAAAGTATTGCACCATTGCACTCATTTCACATGCCAGCAAGGTCATGTTAAAGATCCTACAAGCTAGGCTTCAGCAGTATATAGATTGAGAACTACCAGACGTTCAAGCTGGGTTTCAGAGAGATAGAGGAACTAGAGATCAAATTGCCAACATTCGCTGTATTATGGAGAAAGCATGGGAGTCCCAAAAAAATGTCTATTTTTGCTTCATTGACTACACTAAAGCCTTCGATTGTGTGGATCACAATGAACTGTGGTAAGTCCTTAAAGAGATGGGAGTACCAGACCACCTCACGTGTCTCCTGAGAAACCTGTATAAGGGTCAAGAAGCAATGGTCAGAACAGGATATGGAACAACTGATTGGTTTAGAATTGGAAAAGGAGTTTGACAAGAATGTATATTGTCACCGTGCTTATTTAATTTATATGCAGAGTACATCATGTGGAATGCTGGCCTGGGTGAAGCACAAGCCGTAATTAAGATTGCCAGGAAAAACATCAACAATCTCAGATTTGCAGATGACACCACTCTAATGGCAGAAAGTGAAGAGGACCTAAAGAACCTCTTGTTGAGGGTGAAAGAGGAGAGCACAAAAGGAGGCTTGAAACTCAACATCAAAAAAACGAAGATCATGGCAACTGGCCCCATCACTCCTTGGCAAATAGAAGGTGAAGACATGGAAGTAGTGACACATTCCTGGGATCCAAGTTCACTGCAGATGGTGACTGTAGCCATGAAATTAAAAGATATTTGCTCCTTGGGAGGGCAGCTATGGTGAACCTGGGCAGTATAATAAAAAGTAGAGACATCACCCTGCCAACAAAAGTTCCTATAGTCAAAGCGAAGGTATTCCCAGTAGTAATGCATGGCTGTGAGAGTTGGACCATAAAGAAGGCTGAGCGCAGAATAATAAATGCTTTTAAGTTGTGGTGCTGGAGAAGACTCTTGGACTGCAAGAAGATCAAATCAGTCCTAAGGGAAATCAACCCTGACTGTTCCCTGGAAGATCAGATGCTGAAGCTCAAATACTCTGGCCACCAAATGAGAAGGGAGCACTCACTGGAGAAGAGCCAGATGCTAAAAAAGACAGATGGCAAAAAAAGAAGGGGACGGCAAAAGATGAGATTGTAAAGCATATTTCTGTGTATTAAATCAATGGAGGTATTGGAAGCCATTTCCTCTTGGCCTTAAAATTCTTCTCTCTCATAGTTGCATTTCAAAGCTGGGTTACACCCCCCTTTCTTTCCTTTCTCTTCTTTCTTTCTCACCCCTGGTAGAAGATTTAGAATATGCAATTAACTTTGATGGTAGAAGAAAGGCGCCTCCCCCGAACTGTTCCCATTCACACATCTTATCAGAAAGACAGGAATGCCTGGGAACAGGGGCAAGTTATAACCACATAATAGTAGTATGTAGTACCCTTTGAACATCTGTTGCAATTCACATCAGTATATTATGGCTTGAAGCTATCTTTTCTATTGCATTTGAAGTATCCTTTAAGAATATGTACCGTGTGAAACTTTGTATCACTTCCAAGGTATCAGACCTTGGAGGAGCACCAGATTATCAAATAAAACAAGTCTTTGTATTAAACAAGTGCTTGGTTAGTCAAAATACCGATGCTTGACAGAGATGGCTGGACAGCATTACTAATGTGACTAACATGAATTTGAGCAGACTTCGGAGGATGGTGGAAGACAGGAGGGCCTGACGTGACTTGATCCATGGGGTCACAAAGAGTTGGACTTGACTGTGCGACTGAACAACAACAAAAACCAGAACATCATGTGGCATAACTGACCACCACTAGAATGAATGGAAATATCAAGTACTCAGTAGAATCTTGTTTGTTTTCATAACATACTGTCTTATGTATCTACAGATTAAAAAAAACAAAACCTAGAAACATGTTGCAGATAAATCAAGTAAAACATCCAGTCACCAACCCCTAAATTTAATTGACCATTAGATGTCTTACATAGCAATTAACACTTCAATAATGTAAAGATTTAATGCTGTTTTTTTTTTCATTTCCAAGGTTGTGTTCAAAAATAGATATCATGTTTGTCTGAATATGATATTATTAACTCCATCCAATAGTTTCTGTGGTAGTTACTAAATGAATGTGTAACATTTCAGTTTCTGCAAACTGTATAGTCATTTGCACCTTGCAAAGTCACTTAAATGTCTTCAAGCCATCCCTCCTGATATTCCTTCCTGCACACATGGCCTAGTGTAGATCTAAATAAAACTTCTCTATTCTTTGTAAACTCACTCTAAAAGACTTCAGATGTGGGAGATGAAGTTTTGACCTATGCTAACCCACTTCTTCGCTCATGTTTTTTTGTCAAATATATTATACATGCCACGTGTTTTTTAAAAAATGAACACTTCTAAATTACAGCTGACAAAGGATGTGAAGACAAACTGAAGGAGGGGGTGAGAAAAGAGACCGAATGAAAGGTAGATTATTCAAAAGTTTCAAGGGCCGACACTGGTCTAGCACCAGTAGTATTGCTCAGGCCTTGAATTCAGCAGGAGCTCAGCTCCTGAACCTTTCTGATGGCTCCCCTCCCCCTCCCTACCTTGCCCATTGAATAGTAGGTACAGCTGCATAACAATTCCTGGATGAGCTACACCATCTATTTTTCTACAAAGCAACATCCGGTCTTGCCTATTCCATCTGAGAAGCCATGCCTTAAGCTGACTGGGGAAGCTGAAATCTCACTTCAAAAATGGAAGAGTGGTCACCTGAATTTTGGTGAGGGTTGATAGGATACTTTGACCATTGTTTTGTGTAACTTTGTAACTAAATTGTTTTATACTCTTTCTTTTTTTTCTCTGGATTTCTGTTGTTTACTCATAAGTCTTTTTGATAAATATCTGAAATTAGATACCTTCACTAGTATCCAACATCTGGATTCATTTTCATGTCAATTTATGTTGTTTGATTTAGAAAGAAACCACCTGCATATTTTTGGGAAACAGAGGCAAATTCTCCACTAGCCTTGCTGTGGTCTTGACCTGCCTCTTTCCCAAGTTCTCTCCGTGGCTTCAAAATCTGGTTTTCAGATAAACCTACTGCTATGGAGAGAACTTGGGGAAGAGGCGGGGCAAGTCACAGCTTTGCAGCAGCATGCGCAAGATCAGGAAGAAGCACTGTGGGAAAAAGGAGTGTGAGACCGCAGCAAGGCTAGTGAGGAATCGGCAAGAGTGTCTTATTTGCCTTTGTCCCTTTGATGGGAGAGAAAAAGAGGGATTACGATCCTGTTAGATGACTTGGCTGCTATGAGCAACCAGTATCCCCGTGAACTGAGGAGTCAGAATGAAAATCAGGGTACTGCACTCCAGTTGTTTTGGTCCTTTTTGACAAACCAGTTCCAGAATGTGGGAACAGGAGATGCTGCTTAAAACCATGGGTGCTGGATTTCAGTGTTTGTGATTCTCAGTTTTACCCTCTCTTTCTCAGTTGAATTATCAGATTTAGAACGTGGCATCTGTAAGCTTTAACATTTAATTACAGCTCTGTCTCATCAAATGTAGATTTTAGAAATTCTGCTATAAAAAAGTTTATGGTGGAATCAAAAGATTTTATGCCTCTGCTATTCTAGTGTGTTAAGCAAATCTTTAAACAAGCTTTGTTGCATCTTCTAGCTATTGAAATGGTAGCTATTTTTCAGACTTAGCTTGGTGTCACACACTGAACAAAATAAAATATCCTGTGGATTTTTTGTTAGTGTTTATTACATTACATTAGTGGCTTTTAATACCAATGAGGAACTGAGTGGTGCTCAGGAAAGCGGTGTTTAGTTTTTAGGGGCAAAATGTATGCAAACCTACATTCATGGAGAACAATATCCTTTTAAAGCTTGTGTCATATAAAATCACTGGACACTTTTAGGTGGTCAAAGATTATTCCTGCAACTCACATGGGCACAAACTGGAATAATACAGTTCATTTTGGTTCATATTTCATGGAATGTCTGGTTTGCAAACCACTTGATAACCCCTTCAAGTTCAGGAGGCTGCAATTCCTCCTCAAGGTCTGCTTTGCTATGCCCATCACAAGGCAGGGAATGGGAACTGGGACAGTATAATTTTGCTATTTAGCTTTTAAAGAATGTTTAGGACACCTGGGTTATAAATCCGATGATTTATTAACATACATCAACAAAATGGTTAATTTGATCCTAATAGCAAATTGAATCGAGTGTGTATCACAGTAGCAAAGTGAAATCACAGTAGCAAAATGAAATGAGACCACTTGCAAACAAGGTAGGGGACTCTGCACACTCACACAACTCCCCAGGTATGTAGAAAATTACTTTGCAAATAAGGGGGGGGGGGGGAGAGAAGCAGAAAGATGCACTTTCTCCTAGAGGAATAAAGTCTGATGAGGACTGAGTATACTAATTGCACTCCAGGAAGTACAGAATAATTGGATTAAGTTAAGGGGTGGGGGGTGAGGAAAAACAGCATGGAGAACTATTTTCCTGCTTGAGCCCTGCACAACTTAAAACAAGTAACTAGAAGGCTGTGAAACCCCACCCCCAATGCAGCACAGTGTGACCCTTAAAGGGAGCTTGAAATATGTGTTATATATTTAGGTGTACATTGAAAAATTTCAAAGTCTGTGTATATTAAAAAGGTACGAATGTGGCAAGCATTTGCAGACATATGTATCAAACAGACGCACTCATCAGGGAGCTGTGTGTGGCTGTAGCCAATAGTCTCAGTGGTGTACCTAGTCTATTTGGCACCTGGGTGGGTATTTTTTTTAACACCTCCCTTCTTCTTTTTTTGCCATCGTGTCACAGCTGACATATGGCAACTCTGTAGGATTTCCAAGGCAAGAGACACTTGGAGGTGGTTTGCCATTGCCTGCTTCCACATGGGCCCTAATTAACTTCTGAGATCTGATCAGAATGGGCTAGGCTGGGGCTATCCAGGTCAGCGCCCCTCCTCTATACGAACAAATTATTTCATTAATAATCATAAAGTAAAATGAATAATAATAATGGGCACAAAATACATTCAGGTTGGTAGATGTGCTAGTCTGAAGAAACAGAACAAAGTTTGGTCCTAAAGGTGCCACTGGACCCAAACGTTGCATTCAATAGCTAGAAAAGAAACACAGACAGTGAAAAATGTATTGCATTTAACTTTGTATATATGATCATGCTGGGGTGGTGGTGGGGAGGAATTCAAGTTCCAATAAGCTATCCTGTCACAAGTGTCAGTGTGGTGTGATACTTAAAGTGTTGGAATAGGACCCGGGACATCCAGGTTCGAATCCCCACTTATGCCAAGAAGTTTTATGAGTGACCCTGGGCCAGTCACATCACTCCCAGCCTAGCCCTGTTCTGGATAACCCCAGAATAGTCTGATCTCATCAGATCTCAGAAGCTAAAGAGGACCAACATTGAGTCAGGCAATGGCAAACCACCTCAGAATGTCTCTTGCCTTGAAAACCCTACAAGGTCACTATAAGTCAGCTATGCCTTGATGGCAAAAAAGAAAAGAAAAATCATCACACCACTCGTGTTCTGAGCGGCCACTTGGGAGGGCTTCTGTTCTCCATTTTGAAGCCCAAGAGCTGACCATCCCAAACATCTACAAGGCATTTTTGAGAGCTTTTGTACTAACTTTTACTGTCAAAGCATCACAAAATAGTGGTCATGTGCTCCATCAAACTGAATGTTAAGAAACACACCACCTCCAAAGAAGGTGCCCCATCCTTCATTGCCCAGTTTCGCAAGCCCTGCAAGACTGCTATTTCAGCTAGCATTTAACTGAAATGACAACCATCGCCGAGGTATTAGATCTGAATGGATGTTTTAAGATTACTGAATGCCATCTTTAAATCGTACTGAAATTAGCACCAGATTGCTTTAAATTGTTTTAATGCAATGTTTTAACTTAAATATTTTTATTGTTGTTTGTTATGAATTGTGAGCCACCCTGAGCTGCTTCAGCGGGGAGGGCAGGATGTAAATCCAAGAAACCGACACCTATTGCTTCAAAGGACTAAAGCAAAACCAGAGAATCTCTGCAACAGAAACTAAAGATGGGCATTTTTTGCATCCCAGATGAACCAGTGCAATGTACAGAGTATCCAGCATATTAACCAAGGTTTGATATTATACTAAGTATTTTCTGTCACCAAGCAGAATAGGCATGACAAGATCTTGAGACCAAAAAGCAAAAATAAAGGGGAGGCACAGAAAAATTAGATGAAGGAAGACAGAAATGAATGAGAAATGTGTGGAAAAGAGCAAGAGAAATTAAGAGAGGCAAAGATTGCTTTATTATGCTGCAATACTGCTTTGCAAGATCTGACTGAGCTGGGTGCAAGAAAAAGGAGATAGAAGGCTAGGCTACTGGAGAAAATGACCCATAGGCTGCCAATGGTGAGAGCTGTTAAGGAGGTTTGCTTGAATCTTGCAGAAAAGGAAATTTAGCCAGCCCTGGAGTTGGTTTTTTTTGCTATGCTCAGACTTCTCTGCACCCCTAGTGGCTGCAGCCAGAACTGCAAATTAAAATAAAAAGAAGAGACGGGAGGCGGCAGGATGACACTGGCTTCGAGGGCCCCCTTAAGCTGCACCTGAGGCGGACTGGCCCCCTCCAGCATGCCACGGCTGAGTGCACACTTAGTTGCAGACTTATGCTTGCCTTTGTGAAATAATGAATTGGCCCTCGACCTCAGTTCTTTCAGGTGTATTATAAGGAATAAAGTAAATAAATTGTTCCTATAATTGAGGTTATAGATTGGTAGCAAAGGAGCGGAGAGGTTCATCCCCTTCTCTCACCTCCCACTTCCCCATTTCATTTTCCTCAGGTGGTGTTGGGGCACACTGGTTGTCCGAGTCAGGTCCTCTGGTTGGTGTGAGCAGGATGAGGAGTAGGCTCAGAGCCCACCATAGTCCAGGACTCTGACGGTGTCCTGATCATTGGACAGGCTGGTGGTCATGGGTCCCAGTCCACAGCCATCCCCTCTTACTCATCCCACTGTCAAGGTTGCCAAGGGGGATGGGTGTGGTGGGTGTTCACTCACTGGGCCTCACTAGATATAATGCTTCTCATTATTGGGGTGGGCATGGGCTTCAGTCCAGGGCCTTCCCTCTCAGTTGCTTCACCAGCAAGATGAATGCTGGCCACCAGCACAGGGTGAACTTCTGGTGCATCACTGCATTTGCCTATGAACATGCTTCTCTCTTGCCAGCCTCAAGCTGGAGTCCAGGTAGGGGTACGGCACATGGCATAAGAGGACTCCCTCTAGGCACCATCTCCTTTTCCCAGGGAGAGCTCCAGATCCTGCACAGTGCAGAACTTGCACTGCTGGCAAGGCAATTGCTAGACTGCCCTTCTCAGTCATTTGTTGAGGATACAAGTGGATGCATTTCAGTTTCAACTTCCATAAGCAGGAGCCTGGGCAGTAGTGGGGAACCACTTTTTGCATCCAGGAGGGCTCTGTGGGCTTCTCCTTGTCTCATGGTGCTGGAGCCAGCCATCCTCTTTCAATCCTACCACTGTTGAGGTGATGAATGTGTGCCCACTTCTTCCAGGGAGCTCGGTGTAGGTGGGCAATCCAAGTCTCACTCTCCAGCACTGCTGAACAATATTGGCTGTGAGCAGAGGGGGGGGGGGTTGTTGAAAAAATCTAGCATGAACTTATTTGCGTATTAGGCCACACCCATGATGTCACCATTGTTTCACACAGCAGGGATTCATTCGCATATTAGGCCACAAGCCTGATGTCAAACCAGCTGGAACTGCATTCCTGTTAAAAACGCCCTGGCTGTGAGCCAAAGCCCAGTTGGGGAGGATGACATGCTGCATCTTGGATTGGGGGGGCTTCCTTGCCTCCAGGGCTATCCCCTTCTGCTCATTCTGCTGAAAAGGGGATCATGTGGTGCGGCCAGTCCCAGCACTGCATTCTCCCTGTCAATTTGATTCATGCTCTTTTTTACACTGCCAGTCATTAACTCTGGAATGTTCTCATTGCCCACTCCATGGAGATAGCGGGTGACTGCAGGCGACCTGTCTCATATCTAAGACACTTGGATGTGATGTGGGTCAGTGCTCTGTACGCCCCTCCCCAGACAAGTTGAGATTTCACTGCATGACAGACCTCTTTCTGTGGTGGAAAAAGGGGTCAGTTAGATGTCAGACCTCACCATCAACAGTTATTTGATCATGTTAAACTGCTATCACATCATGCTTCACCTCTCCTCCTTCCTCATGTGCACGCCCCCCCCTCACCTTTCTGGCAAGGTGACTTCAGGCTGCCAGTATGGGGCATGGCTGTGACCAGTATTCTCTGAGTCCTGAGTATTGCCATGTCCACTGATGACCATGTCCCTCTTATGCTGACTGGAAGCTGGAGCCTGGGAAGGGGGGCGGAATACACAGTGCAAAGGGACTATGGGGCCCCCATTCCTCTGTGTCTTCCAGACCAGAGCCATCCCGTCTCACTCAACCCACTGGCAAAGTCACAGTAAGGGATACGGGTCCTGCAGCTGGGTGTTCCCTGGTGCTCTCCAAGGAATGTGTCCCATGATTCTGGATGTTCAAAGGCCTGGATGTTGTTGGCAGCAGGTTCCATATGGACCCATCCCTTCAGGTTGTGATTTGTAAGCAGACAGAACAGAAACTGTGCCAGCCTCTCTAGAGCCCCTGCCATCTGGGAAGTCTGCTGAAGATGTTCCCAGCAGAGGGACCTCTGTCAGTTTTTTCCAAATCCCTTTATTGGCATAGAAGTAAAAAGCACAGCATGGCAAAGTTGTGCAGAGTTTCAGTTATAAAAACTAGTCAAGCATCAAAAAGGGGAGCTAGTCTTTTGCTGATTGTCATGGCAGCCAAAAGGTACTTCGCAACTAGGCTAGTGGTACGGGAACATTGGTCAGATAACAGAAAGAAAACCAACTTTGCCTCAGGTAGTCCATAAAGGTTAGACAGGACAGGTTTGATTATACAGTCCCGCACTTCCCCATAGAAGTCACAGTGAAGTAAGGCATGGGTGACAGTTTCG
Organism: Heteronotia binoei; assembly: GCF_032191835.1. Taxonomy (NCBI): domain Eukaryota; kingdom Metazoa; phylum Chordata; class Lepidosauria; order Squamata; family Gekkonidae; genus Heteronotia; species Heteronotia binoei. The sequence goes on along the minus strand of NC_083238.1, from coordinate 3,857,720 downwards.
AGGTGCCTTCCATTACATGGCAGAATCTTTCCTGATAAGGGATGCTGGCAAACCTCCCAGACAGTACCGCTGAGGGTAAAACATTAAGTCTTCCTAACATAAAAGAGCAGCATAACTGTGTGACGTAAGCTGGGAAAGACAGGCAGCAGGCAGCCCATAATTTGGAAAGATACCAAATGCTAAAGGGGAAGACGTGGAACAGAAACTGTGCAAGCCTCTCTAGAGCCCCTGCCATCGGGGTTCTCCTGAAGATGTTCCCAGCAGAGGGACCTCTGTCAGTTGATCCTAATGTACCACTGACAGCAGACCCAGCGCTAGACCACCTGAATATGCAGCATGAAGAACAGCAACTGGGGTCCCCCACATTCCTTGCCAAATGCATCCATGGGATACTGGATGGTGGAAGGCTTCAACACTGGCATGTTGAGTCCAACTTATCCAACACCCTTTGGTGGATGAGTCTGGACTGGATCAAGCTTGGGTGGCCTACCATGGGAGAATGTTCAGGTCTGACCAGGGCAGGATGGGTGGGTTGTCCCTGGCTTGCTTTCACCTTGATCCTGGAGGAAAGGTGGGCCTTGGGAAAGAGAGCTACCCACAAATGTACAGAGGACCTCTGGGCTGGGGGGAGGTGCGTGCTCACTCTGAGCAGCCTCCCCTCACAAGACAACCTCCAGACACTGGCTATTTCCACATTCCCTGAGGGGGTGATTGCCAGACCCATACTATTGGGCCACCAGAAAAAAAAAATCAGTGCATGAGGGCAGAATGGGCATTGGGCAACCCTTTATGGTTGTATGAGCAACAAAATCAATGAGCATGGGGTGCTGTGGGGTCCTCCTAGCCTGTTATGGCCTGTGGTGTTCAAAGCAGCACATCAACACACATTGTGGGCTGTGGCATTTGGTGGCTGTTCTCATCCTACAGGACCTTCCCATTATTTCCTGGGACCTGGCCAATCCCTCTCACATGCATCACTGTCACAGTAGCTCCCTCATCTCTCACTCTGCTGTGAAGGTGTTGCTTGCCAGGTATGGGGCCTTGTTTTGGAGCAGTCTGGCAGTGGTCTTTGTTGATGGGGAAGAGTGGGGAAGCTCCAGTCCAGCGCCTTTCACTTGCCCTGTTGTTGGCCAACCTTTTCCCCTAGGCTACTGCCATACTGTGTTTGGTAATGCTTGCTTTTGTTTTGGGCATTCTGGCACAATAAGACAGGTTGGCTCACGACAGCCAAAGAACTTAACAGGCCAAGACACTGTGTACTGCTTGACACAGGCTGCATCATGAAGTCTTCATTAGATGACCTCTTTAAAAACAAACCACTGGATGTTAGACTGCTTTTTTAAAAAAAAGATACATAGCAACATGAAAACTGTCATAGCCCTTCTCTTTTATTCCTATCATATGTAACCCACCCTGAACCTGTTCTATGAGGGCAGGGAGGGAGGCAGGCAGGCAGGCAGGCAGACAGACAGACAGACAGACAGACAGACAGACAGACAGACAGACAGACAGACAGACAGATAGATAGATAGATAGATAGATAGATAATATAACCCAAAGGAAATGCTTTGCTCTCTACACCCTGCTACTCTTGGAAAGGCTTTTGTGCAAGAGAAAAGCTTAAATGTGGTGGTGGAAGAGTGCAAGAACTTTTTTCAATACATAATGTGTAAGTAAAGCAAGGATAACAGTTTCTGGCTTTGCTGCCATACTCTGCACATCTATATAATCCCAGCAATTTTCTTAGATAATTCCATTTCAAATAGTGATGATTCCAAGTGGATGGCTTGTGACACACCACTAAATGCCAGAGATACAACTTAGCATGAGGTTATGTAAGACTTGTTTTAGTGTCAGGGAAGGACATCGGCCTCCCCTGCAGGCTGTTATGGAGTCTCTCTTGAGGAACAGTTGTGTTAAAGTATTGCACCCAGTGAACAAAGTTGTTAGAAATGCTTTTATGCCATGGCATCAGTTGCTTTCCAAAAGCCCATGTGAATCACCCTAACTATTTGGAAAGTGGTTACACCACTGACTTTCCCATTAATGCTTTTTTTGGTGTGGAGACTGTCATAATGCCTAGGAAAATTTTTGCACTGCCATGGAGCAGTTTTAAACATGAGGGCCAGGAAGTGGAATGATAATGACCCATGGCCTCCGCTCTGTGCCCAACACTTTAGAATCAGCCCTCATTTCAGCGTTGCATTTTTCTGAGACACATATGCAGTTCTTCAAATTGGTTAGGCTATCTTTAATGCAGATCAGTGCTGAAAATCGTGGCATTTTTAACAGACATGTTTTGTGTAACAATGAATAAGTGTGTTTAGTGTTATGTTAGTTTGAGCACTGATTACTTTGGCACACAAGTCTCAAACTGGTAAACAACCAAATTTATTCCAAGCAGTTTTATACACACACACACAGTCAAGCATCTTCTCAACCATTACAGAACATTGCCCATTTTATATGAAATCAAAACAGATGCTGTTAGCAGCAAGCAGAAGATTACTTTCAAATGGATTTTAAAAGACTGGGAAAGGCAGTCCCCCCCCCCCAAAAAAAACAACCCCCCCCCCCAAGTATCAGGAAGAACTGGAAAAATCAAATGTATTGTGCCTTTCTGTAAACTTGCTCAATGGGAACGCAGAGCACAGAGCTTTGATACTGTCATGAAAAAAATCTGTGATGTGTTAAGGATTTAAAAAAAATATTAGGACACACATGTACCATGTTTTACACAGCATCTAAAACATTCTTCACTATTAAGGAAAAATTTAAATATATATATATATATATATATATATATATACATACAGAGAGAGAAGCTTCCTCAGGGCAGACTTACATTTTTTAAATAGAAAAAATAATTACTATAATGAATGGGATAGCAGGAGAAGATGCTAAAAGATGAATTTATTGTATTCTCTTCTAAAACTTTTGATATCTGACACAATACAGGGAAGCATATTGCTTCTCCAGTCTGTAAGAATAACCATTTTATTGGCAATGAGAAGTCTCAATAGTGTTGCCTCCTAGGGGGACATGAGTCTGCAATTAGATTTACTGATCTCATGGTAATGTATGTTGCTGGGGTCATTATCACTAGCAGCACATTCTTTTCTGCAGTTGTTAGCATTTTTGCTAGTATTGTGTGTTTCTTCCTCTCCCCCCCTTCATTAACTTTAAAATAAAACAAGAAATAAACGTGCAGGAAGCTGCCATCCCCAGTGTGTCACTTGCTTTTCACACTAGCTCTCGTTCCTTTATATTACACACACATACCCAAAAAGACAATGGGGGAGGGGAAATGACATCTTAATTATAATAGCTACAATTCAGATACTGATCATACTGTATTATTAAAGCTTACTTTTTCTCTGATTAAGTTCAACAGCATGAAGATAATATACAGCACATCACAAAGAACACCCACAGACTTTTAAAAAAAGAAAGAAAAAAATCCAGCTGATGCCGAAACTAAGATCAAGTAAGGGAAGACAGTATACGGTTGCCAACCCCAGATGGGGGCAGGGGATCCCCCAGTTTGGAGGTACTCCCCACACTTCAGGGTCATCAGAAAGCGGGGGGGGGGGGGAATGTCTGCTGAGCATTCCATTATTTCCTATGGAGACTGATTCCCATAGGGTATAATGGAGAATTGTTCTGTGTGTATCTGGGGCTCGGGGGGGGGGCTGTTTCTTGAGTTAGAGGCACCAAATCTGCAGCATAGCATCCAATGCCTCTCCCCAAAAGACCCTCCAAGTTTCAAAAATGAACTCCAAAAGAAGGTGCCCCTATTCTTCATTATTTTCAGTAGAGGAAAGGCATTTAAAAGGTGTGTGGTCCCTTTAAATGTGAGGGCCAGAACTCTCTTTGGAGTTCAATTATACTTGTTACACAACCTTGTTCCTGGCTCTACCACCAATGTTTCCTGGCTCCACCCGCAAAGATATTTCTTGCATTAGACCTGACAACCCAAGCACAACACATAAATGCTGTGAGTTCACAAGAGGAATCTGAAGGGCTGGAAAGATAATTTAGTAGAGTCCTGGGTCCCTCAGCAAGGTATTTCCTACAAACCCAAGAAATATTCCCCTGCTCCCATTCTTTGAGACTGAACACTTTTGTTCCCTTTGTGAAAATTTTATATTTATATATATTGTCTGGACTCCAGAGAATGGCATGTTAAAGGCAGATCTAGAATAGTTTTTATTCCAGACTGCTGAGACTGAAAACATGGCCCACGCCTTTAGGACAGAGGAACATTTTGAAAGTAGTTTAAGAAATGAAACGGGCCATTTCAGGTCAAAGATGCTACTCAAGATTTTGAAGTCACCTAAAGTATTTCAATATCCAAGATTCTAAGCTTAAATTTCAAGAATGCATCTTTTAGGGATAGCATAAAAAGTGAATCTATATCAATGCCCATAGACTTAATTTTCCTCTCAATAAATACTAACCAACTAGATCCCAGCCCTTATATTTAGAAAGGTTTTAAAAAGAAACCTTTTTAAAAAGTTGCTTATTTTGTGCTTAGTGAAATGCATACATTTATTAATTTAAAACATGTCTATGCTGTCTTTCCACCCAATTCAGAGTCCTCAAGTCAGTGAACATAAAACATTCCAAATATTAAAAAGCATTTCAAACGCAAACATACACACATGCACCCTCACACATAACACAATAAAACATAAATATAAAAACAGGGAGGAGGCTTAATAAGTGAGGGGACACCAAAACAAACAACAACAAAAAAGTCTTGACCCAAAGACATTCACCCTTTTCTTTTTCACAACTTTTTAAAGATTCACAATCTGGACACTAAAACATAGGAGCTTAAGCTTTACTGAATTTAGAACCACTTCCTCATAAGTATGCTTGGGACTGCAGCCTTACATAATTGTAACTACCTTTAACCTTTTTAAAAAAACACATTGCATACTGGATTCATTTCAAGGTGCTGGTTCTTACCTTCAAAGCCCTATATGGTCAGGGACCTGCATACCTTAGGGATCACCTTTCCCCATATGTTCCCTGGAGAGCACTTTGGTCTGGGTCAAAAACCAGCTTTCAATCCCCGGCCCTAAAGAGGCCAGGCTCATGTCAACTAGAACTAGGGCCTTTTCTGTAGTAGCCCCGCACTGGTGGAATGAGCTCCCAGAGGAGGTCAGGGCCCTGTGAAAGCTCGTACAGTTCCGCAGGGCCTGCAAGACAACACTCCTCCACCAGGCATTTGCAGGTTAGATCATTGGCTACTACAGTCTCCGAATAACATCTGGACCACCTCTTGCAATCTGCTTCATATAGAACATCTGGACCATTAAGATCTGCTCTACTGAGAACATCTAGCTGGAACAGCAAGACAACACACCTAAGATCATAGCACCTGAAATGATAATGTCTATGTTTTAAATTGTTTTTATTGTTTTAATGTTTTATGGTATGTTTATATTAATGCATATGGATGACCACGTGAGCCGCTCTGAGCCTGCCTCAGCGGGGAGGGCGGGATACAAATTGAATAAAATAAATAAAATTCTATTTACAGTGTTTCAGCTGTTCCTTGTGACTGTTTCCAGATCTCTATGTGTACCACAGAGTACTTGCCATTAGGAACACAGCAATTACAGGGGCAGAATAAACCTGGGAGGGCAGTGCGGGACCTGCCCCTGCTGGAGGCAATGGTTCCCCCAGGGTGCCAGGCCTTCCCGTCTTGCCAGGTAGGAACAATGCCGACCCGTCTTGCCAGGTAGCATCATGAAGTTGCTCAGGCTGTCAAGTTATCAACTTCAGTCAGTCCTGCTTGTTGTTGTAGCAACTTTGCAAGTTCATAGGAGGCACACACCTGGTTTTGCTTGCTTTTGTAAAGGTCGCTTGCATCTAAGAATCCAGAAAAGATACTGGTTTCTCCTATGCCCTGACCAAAAATATGGGAGCATTTGTTTGGCCGATGTACAGTCCAAGACAGAAGAATCACCTCACTTCCCAAGCTTGGGAAATCAGCATTATCTCCTCTAGACCATGTACAGGTGCACAAAGGGGGGCTCAAGACAGAAATATTCCCATCTCCTCCATTTTTAATGTCTTTGTATATATTTTAGATCTGTTTTTAATTGTTTTAATGAAGTGTGTTAATTTTTAAAATGTGTGTTAATTTGTTGACTGCTTTGGTGTCCCTTATGAGGGCAGAAAAGAAAAATATAAAGTTTGCAAAATAAAAATGTATTCACTGTGAGAGAGAATTTGGGGATCTGGGGTGAGTTTTCACTGGTGTGCAGCTGACACTCAGCTCTGGCTCTCAAACCAAAATTTCCCCCCATTTCATCCACCCAACTAGTAAGGGTCCCCCCCCCCCACATATCTGCATGATGTTTTCCTTTATTTGTGCACAGAGCATTAATAGCGCATTCCTTTCACACACAAAAATCTGGTTTATTTTAAACCCATTAAAATGGTGTTTCCTGGTTATGACACCGTGGGTGATTACAGGGTGTCATAACTGGCTCAGGGTGTCATCAAGTCGCCCCAAAGATAGCCAGATGGAAAAGGAGTGGACTAGAACCTCCAGACGGCATGCCCTTGAAAAAGGGACGGGCTGCATGCACACTGGAGGAGCTTCTGGAGCGCTCCTGTGCCTCTCAGTTGCTCCCCAGGTGCTTTCCAGCCTTCCAGTTGGCCAAGGAAGTGCCTCGAAGCCGCCTCAGAAAATAGGCACTATTTTGTAAGTGGTGCCTTTCTGAGGCAGCGTCCATCTGGTCCTGGGTGGGCTGCATTCAGGAGGAGGTCGGCAGGCAGATGTGAGCATGTGGATGTTTTTTTTTTTAATCCTCCTGCCTCCCATCCCCAGGGTGGCTTAAAATGCCTGTCTGTTATGACCCTATGAGTACAACCATTTTCTTATATCTAAAGAAAAATTGCTAAGCCCTTTCTGCATACACAGCTTGCTTCTGATTTTCACTGAAGTTGAGTCAGTTTACTTTGAATGCTGTGCCTGCACTCTGCATCTTTCTCTGATTTCTGTTGAGAATTGTGGTATATATATTCTACCAGGTAGTGTTGTGGGGTTGGTCTTTCCTGATGGGTTAGTTTTACACTGGGCATGTTTTTTGAAATAGAAGATTCTTCCACCTGAATTTACTATGAGGTCGCTCCCTCCCCCCATTAATCAAGGAGTTTATCACTAATCTCTGATGGCTGGAGGAAAAAAATCACTGGCAGGCACTGCTTTAAATGTTTAATGAGAGGAGATGCTGTCCACTTGGCCAGAGAAGCAGCAGGGAGGCTGCTGTGCAGCCGCTTGGTGGAGGAGGTTCATTGGAGGGGGAGAGACATCAATGCTTTGCAGCCTGAATCCCCCCCCCCTTTTATTTGAAAATGAGATGGCAAACGGGGAAAGCCAGATGTTGACATGGATCACACTTAAAAAAAACCACAGGCTGCTGCTGCTGCCCCAAGGCAGGTTCCACAGCATTATCCTCACATCTGAAATGTTTGTGGTCAGAGTCAATTTAAATGGAAACTTCCCCCCCCCCCCAAAAAAACAAAATTACCCAAAAGAGGAATTAAACTAACAACTTTGCTGTTAATAGCACTGTATCCTAACCAGCCAAGCTATTCCTGAAGACAAGTCAGACAATAGCAATTACTTTCCTGATCTTCTATTTCAAAAGACAAGCCTAATGCAAAACTGACCAATAAGGAGAGGCCAACTTGCCTGTGTTGGGAGGGGGGAGAAAAAGTCCAAGGAAATGTGGATTCTTTTAAAGGCTTTGAAGTAAACTAAAAGTAGGAGAGGAAAATACTCCTCTGAAAAACCACTCTTGAAAACTATGGAGATACAGCAGAGAGACAGCAGAATGCTTGAAAAAGGATGTGGAAGGAATTAAAAAATCTGATGGGAGAGTGAGGTGAGTGTGCGAGTGAATATAAAAGCTATTTTTGTAGCAATGGAGGTGCAAGGAAAGAGCCATGTAAAGACAAATGCCAAAAAGGCTCTAGTCTTTAAATTTAAATTTATTGACACATCACAAGTGGCCAGTCCCTGACAATAATTAGAATAACATGAGAGAATCATCTGCCTTTTAAAATTGGGTGGGGGCATGCCAGATGTGTCTATGTAAATACAAGTTTTAAAAAGTTTTTAAAGTTTTTAAAAGATACAGTGTCATTCCTGTGTAGTATTAGGCACGCTCATGCAGGGCTTTATATATTTTAAAAAAAAATCCCCTACATCTTAGCTTGTTTTTCAGACGGGGTAGTAGTAGAGGGAACAGCTCCTCAAAGTTAAACAAAAATAAAACAGTGATAGAAAATTCCAAGAGTCATGTGAGTACACAGTGAAGGGGGAACTTTAATGCACACTGGTGTGAAGGGGAATCCATAGCTAACTATGGAGCAAAAACAAATTGCCCTTTGCCATCTAGCATCTCTGTTGCAAGGACAATTTACCACACCATTGTGTTAGCAGCTGACTACCACGGAATGCAAGCAATTGTGAATTAGGTCAGTCAGTGTTTGGGGGCTTTAAGTGACTATATGGATATGCTGTGCCAGGGGAAATGATGGAGCAAGCTTGCAAGCAATTTGCATGTACTCCAAGATGCTTCATTGATTCTGAATATCCAGGTGACATGGGGAGTCAGGAGTCCATTTTAAACTTGAGTTGGTTTGCTACCTATGACCTTTTCTGGAAAAGGAGGACATGGCCACACTGACACAGTTCACTGAACATCCAGATTGACCACTGTAACATGTTCTCCTTGGGGCTCCCTTTGAAGATAGTTCAGAACAGATTCAGAACATAATAGCCAGGGAATTGGTTGCAGTGAGCAAGTAACTACTCTGCTTTGCCAATTATAAATGCTATTATTGCATATCCAGGCCAGGTACAAAGTGATAAGCCCCTACATGGCTACGGTCCAAGAAGCTGCCAGGGCCTTGCGGGCAGAGTTCCCAACCACCCATGTGTCAAAGAAGAAGAGCAGCCTCCTGATGCTACTCATGCCCGCCTCCTACCCACCTCTTGCAGACCAAGGAACATCCCTTGCTTGGCTCTAGCAAGGGGACTCCATGAAGGCTTTTTGGCCAATCACCACTAATCTTTTGAACTCGCTTCTGTCTGTGTTTCTTCTGACATTAGCTGAATATTTTTCATTCTAGAATGTTTTTTAAAGTTAATTTTGTCCTCAGTGCATATTATCTATCTTTAATCATAAACACAAAGTTTAGAAGTCACATAATGATAAAGGAGTATGAGAACTGAGCTAAATCTTTTCCTTTTCACTTGGTATTATAAGCTAGAGTTGTGAATGAAGAAGGGTCACGCAGACATTCCTGTCATTAAGACATCCTGCAGCTCCATGATATTATAATGGCAACAATAGTTTTTGCCCCACAAGTAAAGGATATGAAATGGTGGTCAGAAGTACCAAGATTCAAAACAGGTATTTAGTCAGAAGAGAAGAAACAACTGCAATAAAGCATCTGCTACTTTCAGTCTTTTAAAAAAACTCCCTTAACTTGCATTTTAAGGAATACCAGTGATTCAAGCCACTAATTCTAATATCCGCCAGCAATTTCCACTGCACAAAGATCAATAAGAAGACAAAAAGAAGAAACAGGAGCAATTATTCAGACACTCCCCCTTCATCTTACAATCAAGTAAATATTAAATTTATAATTAACTAATTCATTTGGAGATAGGTTATTTGAGAACTAAAATTTAATGAGAAAACAATTCAATGCTTTGAACAGCTATCAGAATTCCTCATGCACACTCCTTTTCTAAGAAAGCACTGCAGTTTGAAATTCTGTGTCAGAGATACAGTAAATAGCAGATGTTTCACTAGAAGCAAAATGACTGGTGAACTTTACAGATCCTTGCTATTAACCCAATAACATATAAATATTTGCTTTATGCAAATCATATGTGGTTCAGAGATTTACATATGAGTGAGTGATTAGAATGAAGTAACTGATGGGTAGAAACAATTCAGGACCATGACTATGGCCACCATCCATCAGATTAGGGTGTCCCCCCCAGTGTCTTAAAACATAATTGGGGTGACCAATGACCCCAAATGTTTGTTGCTGCACGGAAATTCCATCCACGCATCCCTGCCTTTTAATGCTCTACATTCAAACTAGGGATGTGCATGTTTAAAAATCTTAGTATTTTTCAGTTTAAGTCTATTGCACCCAGAAAAAAAACCCAGATTCCCCCCAAAAAACCAGGATACCAATACCAGAAAGGTATTTGAATCTAGGATTTTTCAGAAATCCCATTTTTTTATAGGTCCAACATACCCAAAACGAAAACCGCTGAGGAAAAAAAGCAGTGCCAAGCCACTAAAACAGCTGAAAGGTGGCTCAGCTGGGGCTCTTCTGGGGAGGGGGGGTTCCCTTTAAACTAGCTTGCCAAAAAGAGTTCCCCAAGCAGCCAATTCTGCAGAGATCCTGTGGGGTTTAAACTAGACTGCCCAGCAGTGCTGACCTGAGTGGTCCTGCTTCTAACACAGAAGGGGCAGCTCGGCTAGACTTGCTCCAGGGTCATTTTCACTCTTCTGTCTACTTCTGATGAGGATCCATTTCTGTTGCTTCTTGTTTATGATTTTCAAGACCCCTGGATGACATGCGGTCTTTGAATATGTGAAGTCAGTAGAATCAAATACAATGGCAAAGATGTGTGATCAGTGGCAAGGTGCAGCTAAGCAACCACCCAGAGAAGAGGCAAAGCGAGTTAAGAGAAGGATGATCTGGCAGAGGTGCCCAGGGAAATAACAAGACAGACATTTCTCTGAACATTTGCTGAGAAACCAAGCATTTGAAACACATGATGATGAGAAACCAAAGGTCAAGTGAGGGTTTGTTTTTTGGGTTTTTTAAAACGCATCTTCATTTTTTGGGTAGCAGTAGTAACGGCTAAGTTCAAGACAATAGGCTAATAGCAGATGATGAGATCAGGCGGGGGAGAACAGAAAAAAATACTATGGTGGCATGAAAACACTGCAGAGGAATTTCCTATTTATGAGCTCAATAAAAGGTAATGCATTCTGCAGGTAAAAATGTTCTCTAAGGACCTCTCTAAGGAAATTTATGAACCATGCTTACGAGATGATTATTGAGGGCAAGTTCAAATTGGGTAGATAATTAAAGTGGAAACGTTATCCAAATAATAACACCATGCACAAAATTCCATGAGAGAATTTAACAGAACATTTGTGATCTTGACTACTAGAAGTTCAAGACTTCTGTCCTTCCTCAAGAAAAACGATGAAGTAGCTGCCATCACCAAGACCAAGGAGAGAGAATTCTGCTTATGTCACTAACTGCACTGTCTTCACCCCCATGTTTAAAAAGGGTTCTAGAGGAGTTTTCATGCCCAGTAAGGAAATGATCCAGCCCCCTTCATCCATTTATGATACTGGAAGTCAAAGAAGTCCTAACAAATAGTTTTCATTTTATTCTTTAAAAATTCATAACCCCAGCCAGACATAACTGGAAGAAGAAGTGCAGGTGCCAACTGGGAATGCTTTCCATAGGCATGACTTTCTCCCTCAGGTCAGCTGCCCAGTAAGGTATATATATATGTAATAGCCAACATCCCCCCCCCCCCCCACTGTGCGGATATCTAAATCCGCAAATCAGGGGCACATGGAGGCTAAACAAATTGGAAAAGTTTTTTTTAAAATACCTGAGTGATATTTGAACCCCCCCCCCCAATTAAAACATCATGATTTGCTCATGCACAGGGAACAAATACCATTAGGAACTGATGTTACCAGCTGCGACGGAGCCAAGACAGAAGTTGCTGCCAGGACAATGGGGGAAGCCACCACAGTGAAGGCCACTCCTGCTTCCCCAAGGGCTGTCGGGGGAAGCAACCAGATCCAGCAGGAAAAATGCTGCAGTGAGGGCCATCCCCACTGCCACCAGGATCATGGTTGAGGCTACTGCAGTGAGGGCCATTCCACCACTGCTGCAAGAACCATGGGGGACATCACCGTGGTGAGAGCCTTCACCTCAAGAATGGGGCCACACTCCAGCTGGGTGAGGAAGATCACCTTGAAGTTGCTATTGCTGGCAGTTGCTGGAAGCAAGATAGCTCTGGCCAGTGAGACAGCTCTGGAGTTGGGGCAGCGGCTGCTGCCACTGCCAGATCCCTTCCCAGCAACTGGCCTCCTCACACCAAGAAAATACTTTTTCTGAGGGTGGTGTAGAGAAAGAAAAAGAAGAGGGATTGTCAGGAGACAAAGAGGGGCAGACTGAGAAAGGGTGGGGAGAGCAGGATGTTGTCTGAGAAGAGGTGGGGCATGAGAGGGATGAGAGGAGAAAGGCAATAAAAAAGGATTGCTAGAGAAGAGGGTAGGGAGGACAGCTGACACAGAAGTGAGAGGGAAAGGCTTGGTGAAGAAAGATTGATAGATAAGGGGTGGGTGCAGAAAGACAGAGAAGGAAACTTTGATTGAAAAGGGGGGAGAGGAGAGCAAATGCGTGGAGATGAATTTAAAAACGAATAAGACACCGGGTCCAGATGGCATACATCCGAGAGTTCTGAAAGAACTCAAAGTTGAACTTGTGGATCTTCTAACAAAAATCTGTAATCTTTCATTGAAATCTGCCTCCATTCCTGAGGACTGGAAGGTAGCAAATGTCACCCCCATGTTTAAAAAGGGTTCTAGAGGAGATCCGGGAAATTACAGGCCAGTCAGTCTGACTTCAATACCGGGAAAGTTGGTAGAAACCATTATCAAGGACAGAATGAGTAGGCACATTGATGAACATGGCTTACTGAGGAAGACTCAGCATGGGTTCTGTAAGGGAAGATCTTGCCTCACTAACCTGTTACCATTCTTTGAGGGGGTGAACAAACATGTGGACAAAGGAGACCCGATAGATGTTGTTTACCTTGACTTCCAGAAAGCTTTTGATAAAGTTCCTCATCAAAGGCTCCTTAGAAAGCTTGAGAGTCGTGGAGTAAAAGGACAGGTCCTCTTGTGGATCAAAAACTGGCTGAGTAATAGGAAGCAGAGAGTGAATATAAATGGGCAGTCTTCACAGTGGAGGACGGTAAGCAGTGGGGTGCCGCAGGGCTCGGTACTGGGTCCCATGCTCTTTAACTTGTTCATAAATGATTTAGAGTTGGGAGTGAGCAGTGAAGTGGCCAAGTTTGCGGATGACACTAAATTGTTCAGGGTGGTGAGAACCAGAGAGGATTGTGAAGAACTCCAAAGGGATCTGTTAAGGCTGGGTGAGTGGGCGTCAACGTGGCAGATGCAGTTCAATGTGGCCAAGTGCAAAGTAATGCACATTGGGGCCAAGAATCCCAGCTACAAATACAAGCTGATGGGGTGTGAACTAGCAGAGACTGACTAAGAGAGAGATCTTGGGGTCATGGTAGATAACTCACTGAAAATGTCAAGACAGTGTGCGTTTGCAATAAAAAAGGCCAACGCCATGCTGGGAATTATTAGGAAGGGAATTGAAAACAAATCGGCAAGTATCATAATGCCCCTGTATAAATCGATGGTGCGGTCTCATTTGGAGTACTGTGTGCAGTTCTAGTCGCCGCACCTCAAAAAGGATATTATAGCATTGGAGAAAGTCCAGAAAAGGGCAACTAGAATGATTAACGGGCTGGAACACTTTCTCTATGAAGAAAGGTTGAAACGCTTGGGACTCTTTAGCTTGGAGAAACCTCGACTGCGGGTGACATGATAGAGGTTTACAAGATAATGCATGGGATGGAGAAAGTAGAGAAAGAAGTCCTTTTCTCCCTTTCTCAAATACAAGAACTCGTGGGCATTCGATGAAATTGCTGAGCAGACAGGTTAAAACGGATAAAAGGAAGTACTTCTTCACCCAAAGGGTGAATAACATGTGGAATTCACTGCCACAGGAGGTGGTGGCGGCCACAAGCATAGGCCGCTTCAAGAGGGGGCTAAATAAAAATATGGAGCAGAGGTCCATCAGTGGCTAATAGCCACAGTGTGTATATATGTGTATGTATGTATGTATGTATGTATGTATGCATGCATGTATATATATATATATATATATATATATATATATATATATATATATATATATATATATATATATATATATATATATATATATATATATATAAATTTTTTGGCCACTGTGTGACACAGAATGTTGGACTGATCTAACATGGCCTGATCTAACATGGCTTCTCTTATGTTCTTATGCCTCTTTCCTGCAAGTTTCTTGCAGATCTCTCCTTGTTCTTTCTATAATTTGCAGCAATGTGCCTTTGTAGCACTAAATTTGCAGGCAATGTTTAATTGCATTTGCAACTGAGGCTTTTCCATACCACAAAAGCAGCTTCTTTAAAAGCAGGATCTGTCCTTAATTGCATTTTCTGTTTCCTTTTCACTTCTGAAACCTCCTCGGTCAGAAAGGAAAGTTTAGCGCAGATATAAAACTTTGTCCCAGCTTTTGTGCTATCTGGAATGTTAGAATACTTTGTTCTTTTTTTAAAAAGGAAAGCAGTTTTGCTACTGATTTTTTACTTTAAAAGCTCTTCCAAATCCAGTGGCCAGAGAGTTTCAACTTTATCTGATAATATGCACATTTATTAAAAGCACTGAGTCCTACTAGGATTAATGGGACTTACCTCCATGCAACTATGCACAGCACTGCAGCCCTGAATTCTTTTAGACACAGATTTAAACTCAACATTGTACTGACCAGCGGTCATTTTGTAGAAAAATAGGTGGTGGAGCTCATCCAGGGATTGTTATGTGGCTGCACCTACTATTCAATGGACAAAGAGGTAGAACTCCCAGAAGGAGGAGGTGGAACTCTCAGAAAGGTTCAGGAGCTAAGCTCCTGTGAGCTCCCACTGAATCTGAGGCCTGGTACTGACAATTTAACAGCAAATAGTGGCTTGGATACTGCCTAGATTTCTGTGTGCACAAGAGCCAATTTCTCCCTTTCATAGATGCCATACAGCATGTAGTGTTAAACAGTGAGTCCAGACAGCTCTCATCCCAATACAACTCATTTATTAGCAAGAACAGTCACAAACAAAACAGGAAACAATGACGAACTATATACATTTAGAACAGGGAAAACCATGCCTCACAGGCAGGCACTGTCCAATCCTGTGCTGCTATCCAGGATCCTTCATTTGCATGGCTTTGTTACATGCCTAGCATCCTGACTGTCTGGTTCCAACAGAACATCCAGTTGGGATGCAGGCTTCAGGATCCTGGGTTGCAATGAGTGCCTGCCTCAAGCTCTGGCAACAGAACAGAACCATTAACACAATACATAACACATGTACATTCCACAGTACGAATAAAGTCCCACCTATAAAGAAATTATAGATTAGTCCTGATTTGTTCATATGGGGAGGAATTCTTCACCCAAAATATACCAGCCATGCTGTATTTGAGCTTGCTGCAAACCTTATGCATGTGCTTAATTAAAAAAGAAAGAAAGAAAAGAAATGAAAGGGCAAAATGGTCAAAAAGTTAGAAAACTAATCACAGCTTAAAAGTAAAAATCATTTCATATGCTCATTAAATGAGACAAGACTGAAACTCATCTGCACAGCAGATTTTTCAAGTTTCAATCTTTTCCGTTAATAACCATACCAAACCTTTAATGGCATAACAGTTGCAAATAAAAATACACAGAATATAAAAATGTAAACATTGGAGATAAAATCATAATGAAGCCGAGCTTACAGATGCATTCATACACTGACAGATTTAAATTTAAGGATGTCAGCCAAAAATTTTGCCACAGCCTCGCTAACCTCCCCCTCAGTATCATTCAGTAAATAATAACAGGGAGGCAGAATAGACAAATCTGGGGAGAAAGAAAGCTTGCAAAATAAATCTTTATGGATATTATGATAAAAGGAATAATCGAGCAATATATGCTGAATTGTTTCGGGAATATTCGTTCCACAGAAACAGAGCCTGTCGCTTAAAGGGACTCGATGATATCTCCCTTGTAAAACTTTGGAGGGAAACGCATTTAGTCTAGCCAACATAAATGCCCTGTGATGACTTGGAATGGTTAAGTCTGATAGATAATGGGGCATTTTGCCGCAGAAAGCATAAAGACCTAAGGAAGCTGGGGAGCAAATATAAGGGTCTGCTGGACGTAGTTTCATTTCCTCCAACTCCAACAGTCTCAATTTAATACATCTGAAGATATACGACTCATCAGAAGTAAAAAATCATCAACCTCTAACCCCAACTGGTTAAGTTTGGACATAAGAACTGCTCACCAGGATGAAATATATGGGTCTCTTTTCATACAATCAAGAAGGTTGTTAGGATCTGTTCTAAAGTGAATTCTGAGCCAGAATTTAAACACTGCAATCCAGGCTTTTGTCCCCACCAAAGACTGACCCACTTCAGAGCAGAGAGCAAAGTAGGACACACATTTTAGCATACCATGAATTTGTCTAAAGAATGAGGCTTGAATGCCCTCCACTTTCCTGGTAAATGCTGAGATCCATATAGGGATACCATAGAGAATTTGGGCTAGCATTTTAGCTGTGAACACCTTAATTGCTGCTGGAACTAATTGGTTGCCCCTTGCAAAGAAAAACTGTTTAATTTGAATAACCGAACATTTAGCCAAGTTGACAGTGTTGTTACGATGTGAAACCCAGCTTAACTTGTGATTAAAAGTGATCCCCAAGTATTTAAAAAATTTTGTTTGCTCAGTTGTTGAGTTGCCAATAAACCATCTCTGTAGGCGCCAGCAATGTGCAAAGACAACTACTTTAGATTTGGCATAATTGATAGAGAGTGAATTACAATTACAGTAGTCATAAAAGACATTCAAATAGCTTTGCAGGCCCACATTTGTGCAAGAGAGGATATCATCGGCATAAAATAATAAGGGGACCACTCGGTCTGCTAGTTTAGGCGGATGACCATTAATAGGGTTCAAAAATTGTACCAGGTCAGTTAAAAATAAATTTAAAAGATGCAGAGCCAGCACGCAACCTTGTTTAACCCCTTTTAACACTGGGATTTGCTAGTCAAATCACCACTAGAAGAACATTTCATTTGGCAAAAAGTATTAGAATGAAGTTTCCTCAAGAGAAACAGCAGACGAGGGTCCATTCCCAGGTAACCTAGCTTAATCCATAGTTGGGCTCCTTTTCCATTAATAATGAAAGAAAAAGGAATGAAACTTGGAAAATTTTCTGTCTTTAAAAGGTTTGATTAGTCTAGCTGCCTTATTGGTACAGGTCATAGTGCGGTGGGATTGGACTTTATATCCCACCATTTCCCCAGACTCAAAGGAGCAAGAGCTGCAAGGATACAAAAAACATCACAACACCCATCAACAAGATAAAAACAATGTACAGTCAAAACCTCAACCAAATCTTCCAAAACAGTTTTTCCTCCACCAAACGCCTTCCCAAATTGCAGCAACTGAAGGCATTCTTTTCAGTTGTCTCATCAGAAAGGGTGCATGTATATTATGGATGTCTACATGGGCTTATGATCTCTATATTACAGATTCACATGCTCTGCAGTTTCGTTTGCTTTCTTTGGTCAGCTGTTTTGCATGTAGTCTGTACACTATGCTATAAATTCAGTGATTCTCTTGCAGCATGGATTGCTTAGGAAATCTGCTCTTAATGGGTTTTAAATTCTCCTCTGTCAACTTTTCAACTAGAGTTTATTTATTACTTGTAAAATGGATGAAGCGTTCCAGATTGCATTCTAACAATTTAGTTCTTTATGAATATGCTTCATATATGTGAGTAGACATGCTTGAATTAACTATAAATACAAGTTGATGGGTCCAACCTGGTGGAGACTGACCAGGAGAGAGATCTTGGAGTTGTAGTCGATAACTCACTGAAAATATCAAGACAGTGTGTGGCTGCAATAAAAAAGGCCAACACTATGCTGGGGATTATTAGGTAGGAAATTGAAAACAAATCAGCCAGTATTATAATGCCCTGTATAAATTGATAAAAGGGCCCTTTCAATAAAAGCTAAGGACAAAGAGAAACGTGGAGCCGTGCTTGATCCCTGGAGATAAGCAGAGCAGAGCCAAATTGAAACTGTATCCCTTGGTGAGCTGCCTGAAGAAAGATTCTCTGAAAGCGGACAGAAGCAGCAGTCCAGTTAAAGCAGCCACACCAGTTTGGGAACTGAAATCACACCTGCAGTCACACCGATGGGAGAAGGCACCTGCGCCGATCACGATCGGTAAACTTCAAAGCTGCAGATTTCCGCGCCTCCGTCCCAGCGCGCATGCCCAGACGCCCCACTGCGCATGCCCACCGGGATGGGGAGCGGACATCCCGCCAGTTCCTTCTGACCGCTGCGTTAGCCCACAGATGGACCGACAGCAGAGGGGAAGGAGGGCGGGTAGTGTGACTGCACAGATGACCACTCGAAGATCATCAGTTACAGGTAGGAAACCTGTTTATCTTCTTCGTGGTCTCTGTGCATCACACCGATGGGAGACTAGCAAGCCAAAGTCCTACCTGGAGGAGGGAGCGGCGGTCCATCAGGAAGAGACAGACTGCAACACAGCGCAGCCCACCGAAGAGTCCTGACGCCTCCTCAGGTCCAGCGCATAATGCGAAACGAAGGTATGCGCCGAGGCCCATGTGGCAGCCTTGCAGATGTCCGGAAGAGGGACCCCTCTCATGAAGGCCGTCGAGGTCGCCACAGCCCGCGTGGAATGGGCCCGGACTGGCCCTGGGAGCGGCGTCTTGCGGAGGAGGTAACAGAGTCGAATGGTCCCAGTAATCCATCCTGACAGCCGTTGAGACGAAATCCTCCGTCCCCGCGACGCGGATGCGTATGACACAAACAGTCGAGGATCCCTCCGGGAGCCCTTCGTGCGATGGAGATAGAAGGACAGCGCCCGCTTGACATCCAGAGCGTGTAGCCGACGCTCAGAGTCCGACGCCGGGTTGGGAAAAAACACCGGCAAGCACAGTTCAGCATTCAGATGAAATGGAGAGAGCACTTTCGGCAGAAAGGTTATATCAGGCCGAAGCACCACCCCCTCCGGGGTGAAGCACAAGTAAGGGTCATCACACCGGAGAGCCGCCAGCTCGCCCACCCTCCTGGCCGACGTGATCGCCACCAGAAAGGCCGTCTTCCAGGCTAAAAGATGAGGGGGGCACGTGGCCATCGGCTCAAATGGCTTTGCCGTCAAGGCTTTCAACACCAAAATTAGGTCCCAAGCCGGCGCCGGAACCTTGATAGTAGGGTACAGCCGGGTAATCCCCTTAAGGAACTTCTTTGTATCCGGATGAGCAAAGACGGAATATCCCTCCACCCGGGAATGCTCCGAGGAAACAGCCGCCAAATAGACCCAGACAGAAGACACCGTCAGGTCCCCGTCCAGCAAGGACAAGATAAAATCAAAGATGACAGGCAAGCCTGCCCCGCGAGGCTCAGCCCCAGCGTCCTCGGCAAACCGGACAAACCTCGCCCACTTATAGGCATAGGACTGCCTAGTAGAAGACTTTCTGCAGTTCAGTAGGACGAAGCGCGCCCGGTCCGATAACTGCGAGCGCTGAGGCGCCACGCCGTCAGTTTCAAGTGCGGTACATCGTGGTGTAGGACCTGGCCCTGATGGGAAAGCAGAAGGTCCGGGGCCTGTGGGAAGTGATGAAGCTCCCCGTTGGCGAGGCGCAGAACTATCGGGAACCACTGCTGCCTCGGCCACCAAGGGGTGACCAGGATTCCCACCGGTCTGTCCCGCAGAATTTTGCGCACCACCCTGGTTATCAGAGGAATCAGGGGGAAGAGATAAACGCTGAGGTGGCTCCATGGAACCAGAAGTCCATCCCCCAGAGACCCAGGGTCCGCTCCCCCCCTGCTGCAAAAAAGTTCGCACTTTTTGTTGTCTTGCGTTGCGAATACGTCCAATTGGGGAGTCCCCCAATGCCGGAACACTGGACTCAAGAACTCCCAGTTGAGCTCCCATTCGTGCAGGGAGGCCCCCCCCTCGGCTGAGGAAGTCCGCCCGCACATTCAGCTCCCCGGGGAGATGGGTTGCGGCAATCGAAACCCCCAAGGTCTCGCATAACTCCCAGATGGTCACGGCAAGCAAACAGAGGCTGCGGGAGACCGTGCCCCCCTGTCTGTTCACATATGCCATGGCCGTCGTGTTGTCTGTTAGAATGGCCACCGAGTTGCCC
The DNA here is from genome assembly GCF_032191835.1 of Heteronotia binoei. NCBI lineage: Eukaryota > Metazoa > Chordata > Lepidosauria > Squamata > Gekkonidae > Heteronotia > Heteronotia binoei. Next base: position 3,837,541 of record NC_083238.1, on the reverse strand, counting down.
CGAATCAATGTCTGGAAGGACTGGAGAGCGTGGTATATGGCCAGCAATTCCAAGAAGTTGATGTGCCGGCGAAGATGATGGTCCGGCCAAGGGGCCCCCACGCAAAGACCCTGAGTGTGTGCCCCCCAACCCCAGAGGGATGCATCCGTCGTAATCGTTACCGTCGGGGCCCGCCTCTGGAAGGGGACGCCCTCCGTCAGCCAACACTTCAGTCCACAACAGTCCAGGGAGGCTACCACCTCCGGAGGGACGTGCAGTAGTCGAGAGAGGGGGTCGACATTGCACCGGAAAGCTCTCAGGAACCATAGCTGTAGCGGGCGCATGCGGAGTCTCGCTAGACCGATGACAGACGTAGTGGCCGCCATAAGTCCCAACAGTCACTGGACTTGCCGGGCTGACAAGGTAGGGTGCTGGCATACTGCGTGGACCACTCACACAATGGCGTCCGCCCGATTCGGAGGGAGAAAAGCTCTGCAGACCGTAGTGTCCAGGATCGCCCCTATAAATTGCACCCTCTGAGAAGGGCAGAGGTGAGACTTTTCCCAATTGACCTGCAGGCCCAGGTTGGCCAAGAGAGTCACAGTGACGTCGATGTGCTGCAGGAGGAGCTCCCTGGAGTCCGCCACCAACAGCCAATCGTCGATGTACGGAAACACCGTTACCCCCTGCAGCCGCAGGTGGGCCGCCACGACCACCATAGTCTTGGTGAAGACTCTCGGGGCTGTACACAGGCCAAAGGGTAGGGCCCAATATTGGAAATGGTCCACCCCTATGGCGAAGCGCAGGAACTGCCGGTGACTCGGAAGGATGGAAACGTGGAAATACGCATCCTTCAGATCCAACGTCGCCATCCAGTCGCCACAACTGAGAAGCGGCAGGATGTGCTGCAGGGACACCATGCGGAACCTGTCGCATCGAACGAAGAGATTTAGGGCCCGGAGGTCCATGATCGGCCGTAACCCCCGTCCTTCTTCGGGACTGTAAAGTAACGGGAGTAAAAACCACGGCCCCACTGGCCCAGAGGAACCACTTCGATAGCCCGTTTGCAGAGGAGAGATTGCACCTCTTCCTGGAGGGACAGGGAAGGTGGGGTATAAACAAAATGCGGGGTCCAGGGAAGACGAATGAACTCTATCCCGTACCCGTGTTGGATGACTGATAAGACCCAGAGGTCCGAAGTAATGTGGGACCATGCTGACAAAAAAGGGAAAAGGCGGGTAGGATCCACAGCCGTGGATAGGCACGGGGCCGGGAGGCAGTCAAAGGCCCTGCTTCTGTTGTTTAGACCCCTTCTGTCTGGTCGACTGGGTCGAGGACGGTGAGTACTTGGGTTTAGCCTGATACTGCTGGTGAGGAAAAGTGGGCGACGGCTTCGTACGCCAGGACTGTTCCGGTGACTTGGAATACGGCTTCTTGGGCCACGGTTTCCATTGGCGCTTTTGAGGACGAGAGGTGGACACCCCCAAGTTTCTGGATGTCTTCATGCTCTTATCCAGCTCTTGGAGGACAGAGTCAGTGGTGGAGCTGAAGAGACCCGACCCGTCAAAGGGAAGGTCCTCAATAAAAGCCTGTGTGTCCGGCTGGAGTGCAGTGGACCGTAGCCAGGAATGGCGCCGCAGTGAGATGGCCGCCGTCAATGCCTTGGCACAGGTGTCCCCAGAATGTTTGGCCGCATTTAGTTGTTGCTTTGCCAACAGCATTCCTTCCTTCTGAAGCTTCTTCAGAGTACTCCTACTCTGATCCAGAAGGGTATGGAGAATTGCAGAGACCTGGTCCCATAAAGCGTACTGGTACCTGCCCATGCACGCCGAATAGTTGGCTATTTTTACGCCGAGGGAGCCCGTTGAATAAAGCCGTCGGCCCATTGACGTCACGAAGACACTGGGGTAGAGGCCGGCTTGTCCCAAGAGGACTTCGCTGTCTGCAGCATGACATTTGTGAGCGGAAGCGCCACCGCAGTTGACGTGTCCCTCTGGACAATGTCGAATACGCTGTCTGTGACTACCGGTTGCGGCTGTTCCGTGGTGAGGGACAATGACTGCGCCATTCGTCTGACCAAATCCCCGTAAGATTTTAAGTCCTCTGATGGAGAAATGGGGTGCTTGTCCGAAGTTTTGTCCGGCGGGGAAGGCACCTCAGGGGAAGAATCTTCAATCTCCTCCGGTGACGATTCCCGGTGCGATCGTGGAGATGCCGAATCCGAAGGCTCCGAAGGGTTCTGCACTGGTGGTGACACCGGTGCCGCCGGTTTGGTAACAGGCTCGGGAGCAGGCTTGGGGCGTTGTTCGACCTCGGGTGGTTTCGGTACCGAGACCGGTGCCGATGGGGCCGATGCCGACCGCTTCGGGGTATGGTAGGACGTCCGAGAGCGATACGACGTTTCCGACCGCTGGTCCCACTCCGATTGTTTGGGGGGGAGCCATGGAAAAGGTGGTGGCATAGAATACGCTCCATACAGGTACTGCCATTGGCGCTGGTCCCAAGGCACGTGAGTCACAGGTCGATCTGGGGAGTGAGCGTCATCACGGCGTGGAGAACGGATGCCGAAGGGTCGATCCCGACCGGTGTCCCATCGATCCCGCAGCGGGCTTCGGGGGCGAGGGGTCCTTGGCCCTGGTGTGAGGCGGCCCGTCGGACTTTTGTCGGGTCTGAGAAGCTGCGCCGGCTCGATCTCGGGGTCCGAGTCTGATATGACGAGCTGGATGGACATTGACGAAATCAGGGGGCTTTGCCGATGCACAGGCGACACGAAGAGCTTCAGCGGGGGAACAACCCGCGTCGGTGCCGGGGGCGATTCAGGAGAAATCTGTAGTGGAGGCTTAGAATGTTTGGCTTTATCGGCCTTCTTGGCCTTCTTAGCCTTTTCCGCGTGCTCTCCAGCGTCATCCTTGTGCCGTTTGGCAGGCACAGAGGATTCTGCGGCGGAAGCCGAGCCCGAACGTTTTAGGGGGCGATCGGCATCAGTTGGAGCTCGATCGGCGTCGACAGTTTTCGATGTCGACGGTTCGATGGGCGCAGTGGCCTGCTCCTCCGCCATTTTCTTGGGGGTAAGCGCCTGCTCCATCAGCGCTGCAGCCAGTCTCGCAGCCCTATTCTTCCTAGTTTGTTTAGAAAAACGGGCACAATGTTCGCAAGACTCTGGCCTGTGGCGCTCCCCTAAACACCATAAACACAGCGAGTGTCCGTCGGGTGGTGCGATTTTGCTACCGCACTTAGAACACCGGCGGAAAAAGCCCCACCGCCTTTCCATCCGAGGACAAAGGCGGGAAGGGAAAACAAGCGGGGGGGGGGGGGAAACCACCCAGCGGGTGGACGGAAAAAACACACGCCCCACACTCCCGGAAAAAACAATCCTAACTATCTAACTAACTTACTATAACTAACACTAACTACACTAATATATACAGCTCTTAACGAATCGAACGAAGTTCACCAACCGTAGCCTATGGATCGACTGATCAGCGCGGCGGTCAGAAGAGAACTGGCGGGAGGTCCGCTCCCCGTCCCGGTGGGCATGCGCAGTGGGGCGTCTGGGCATGCGCGCTGGGACGGAGGCGCGGAAATCCGCAGCTTTGAAGTTTACCGATCGTGATCGGCGCAGGCGCCTTCTCCCATCGGTGTGATGCACAGAGACCACGAAGAAGATCATTGTATATTGTAAAATGGACTGTGAAATCATTTTAAATTAATGGGTAAAAATATTGTGATTTAAAATATTGTTTTCAATATATATTCGTTAAAGCTCTCACAGAGTGTTCTCTTATATACTTTACTCATATCCATGAGCTCTCTGGTTTCATAACTGTATAAATTGATGGCGTGGCCTCATTTGGAAAAAGTCCAGATAGAGAAGGTAGAGAAAGAAGTACTTTTCTCCTTTTCTCACAATACAACTTGTGGACACTCAATGAAATTGCTGAGCAGTTGGGTTAGAATGGATAAAAGTACTTCTTCATCCAAAGGGTGATTAAATCATGGAATGCACTGCCAAAGGAGGTGGTGGCAGCTACAAGCATAGATGGCTTCAGGAGAGGTTGGATTAACATATGGAACAGAGGTTCATCAGTGGCTATTAGCCACAGGGTATGGATGGAACTCTGCCTAGGGAAGTGATGCTCTGTATTCTTGGTGTTTGGTGGGGGCAACAGTGGGAGGGCTTCTAGTGCCTAGCCCCACTGGTGGACCTCCTGATGGCTCCTGGCTTTTTTTGGCCACTGTGTTACAGAGTGTTGGACCGGATGGGCCATTGGCCTGATCCATCAAGGCATCTCTTATGTTCTTGTTTTCTTAGCGCTTGCAACATAACAATAATCTGGATTGTAGTAGATTTATTTGTATTGATGTATTATCAGTGTGTTTTTGTTTTTTTGAGTGGGGTGCCATTACAAGGCTGCACTGATTTCAAGCAATTCTCCTTTCAGAGTGTGGGAGACCCCCCTCCTCCCCAATAGCTATTATCCTGCACTGCTTGGTGAGACTTGTAAATACATGGAACACTTTAGAATAATAAAGTGTGTTTAGTTACCTCTGACCTTTTATCCCTCAGCTCTGCCGTCCGTCATGTGTTCTCTACCCATTACCCACCAGGCATATGATCTCTACCCTTAACCGTTCTGGCCCTGGGCAGGTGGGCCCTATCTATGGCATATTTTGCCTCCCAAGAGTTGGTTACTGTAAATGGGAGGTCAGTGGAGGGTGGGCAAGGAAGCAGTGCCTTCCACATGGATTCTGAGCATATAAAATTGCTTTATGCAGATTCAGGTCATTGCTATATCTAGCTGTACTATAACTTGGCAGCTGTTTTTCACTGTCAAAGAAAAAAGTTCTTTTCTACCCCTGTTGACCAATATCCTTTTGCATGGGGATGCTGGAAAATAAACCAAAAAAAGAGAGTTGTCAAACCTTTCTTTCTAATGTTTTTAGTCATTTCACCTCTAGAGGGCTCAGAAAGGCTCTACCAAGCAATTCACTCCAAAGCCCTGGATACTTAAGCATTTCTACCTAACAAACAGAAAGATACAACCTAGTATTCATAGCAGTCACTAGGGTATCCTAAATGGAAAACTGGAACAGAAAAGGCTTGATGTCTGCACTCATCTGCTGTGACTGACTACCAGAACCAAATCACATCAGCTTGATGCTTTATTAGCTCAACAGAAGCCACAATAATATAGTGGAACATATCTGACAAGATTAGATAGGTATATGTGAATACACTGGGATGGAAAGGTGAAGAAAGGGTGATGATATGGTTTATCAGCATGTAAAATGTAACCTTAAAAGATCAATATATTCTGCCCTTTCCTCTGTTCTTTGGGTTTTTGAAAACTTAGTCCCTGGAGAGATACATGAAAATTCTTTCCTACATGTAGGAAATCTTACTATGCGGCCTCCATCACATCCATAAGCACTTGCCCAGGGCAACTGTTTGGGGTGATTTGATATCTCACATCCTTGTTGGTGGAAAATTTGACCATTTAGCTATGAGGCTTTTGCAAGCTCCCCCTCCCCTCCCCTCAAGAAAGTCTTCTTGCTCCACCACAACCTCCCCACCAACGTTGATCCAGGGAGCAAACAAGAACTCCTTGGTCATTGTTGGGTTCAGGACTAGATCGATTCACTCAGCTTACTCAGACTGGTGTGGACAGGATCCTGTTAAACTGACCACTTGTTCCCTTGATCCATGACCTTCCTGGCTAAGTAAGACTTGCACAAGGAAGGTACAAACGTATTAACCTCTCCCAGAGTCTGGGAGTCTTCCTGGGAATGTTGAAGGAGGTAGTGGTGAGGCCACTGATGAAGAAACCATCACTAGATCCATATGATCTAGCTAATTACTGCCCAGTTTTGAATATACTGTTCCTGGGAAAAGGTTGTTGAATAGGCTGTGACAGAACAGCTGCAGGCCTTCCTGGAGGACCCATTGGCCTTGGACCTATTTCAGTCTGGCTTCTGACCTGGCTATGGGAGGGAAATGGTCCTGGTTGCCATTACAGATGATTTCTGCAGGCAGCTGGATGTGGGCAGGTCTTCATTACTGTTGCTGTTAGATCTGTCAGCAAATTTTGACACGGTCAACAATGACTTGTTGACCTACCACCTTGCTGCCAATGGATTATGTGGGACAGTCCTTCAATGGTTGTGTTCAATTCTCCAATGGCAAGGAAAGAGGATAGCACTAGGGGAGAGGATCTCACCATGACACCTGTTAGTGTGTGGAGTTTCTCAGGAATCAATCCTCTCCTCAATGTTTAATGTTTTGTGTGTGATGAATATTCTGTGTGTGTGTGTGGTTGCATGCCTGGAATCAAGGTGACTTCTTGAAACCCCCTAGCAGGGCTAGGGCATTTCATAGAGGTGGCTTGATATTGCCTGCCTCTGCGTCTGGGCCCTGGTATTCCTTGGAGGTCTCCCTTCCAAGTACTTGTGAGGGTCAGCCCTTGTAAGCTTCCAAGATCTGATGAGGTCAGACTTGCCTGAGTTATCAGGACAGAACAATCCTCTTCCCAACGCTGTTTAACATCTATATGCACTATCTTGTCCACTTAATTAGGAGTTTGAGGCTAGGTGTCATAAATATGCAGATGATACCCAGCTGTATCTGTTAATGGATGGATGGCCAGATTGCCATCCCATGAGATCTGGCCAGCTGTCTGGAGGCTATGGTGGGATGGTTAAAATGGAGCTGACTGAAACAGAACCCATTGAAGATGGGAGTCCTGTGGCAAGGTCAGGGGGGCACAGGTTGAGGAATCCACCTCCCCACTTTTGACGGAATACAGCTAGTACCATCTCCCTCCATCAGGAGTTTGGGCATGATCCTTGATGCCTCCCTTTCATTGGAGGTTAAGGTCACAAATACATAGGGCGGTGTTTTTCCACTTTGCCTTTCCTGTCCCATGCTTACCTGCAACAGTCACCTCTAGACTAGACTACTGTAACTCACTCTAAGCAGCATGGCTGCCATTGAACTTGCTCTGGAAACTTCAACTGCTCCAGAATGAAGCAGAACAGGTCCTTACTGAGAGTACACATGCAACCTGTGCTCTACCAGCTGCATTGGCTACAGATTGAGTATCGAATCAAGTTCAAGGTTCCGGTACTTACTTTCAAAGCCCTAAATGGTCTGGAACCACTGTACCTGTGGGACTGCCTCTCCCTATAAGCCCCTCAGAAAGCATTACTCTCATCCAGCAACAACTTACTGGCAATCCTTGGCCAGGGTCATAGCCAGGATTCTTTGGGGGAGGGGTGGAAGGCTGGGAAAGCCTCACTTTACCTGCCTTGCTTTCCTTCTCTCTCTTGTCTGGAAAGCTTGAAAGATCACCAGGCCACTGTATTTGGGCCATGAATCTCACTACACTGGCTGCCCCCATTAGTTATCCACCTCTGAAAGTTTATTAGGGAGCCTCCTGATATAATATGACTGAGTGGGTCATCAGTTTTAGCTGTAAGGTTGATTTCAAATAGTAATGTTGTTTTTATTATTATTTTTAGTTGTTGGAAGCTGCCCTGAGCCCTGATTGGTAGGGAAAAAAGCAAGGTAAATATCAAATAAAATCAGCTTATATTATGTGTGTATGTGTGTGCGTGTGTACCCAAAATTTGGGGAGTGTGTTCTTTCCATAGTTGGCTGGTTGATGGTTGGCTGGGAAGGAGATAGAGTTGCCTACTCCAGGTTGGGAAATTCCTGGAGATTTGGAGGTGAAGCCTGGAGAGGGTGGGATTTGAGGAGGGGTGGGACCTCAGGTAGGTACAATACCATAGACTCCACCCTTCAAACCAGCCACATCCTCCTGGGGAACAATTGTTGCCACTCTCCAGGTTTGGGCTGGAGATCACTCAGAATTACAACTGCTCCCCAGATGGCAGAGATCAGTTCCCCTGGAGAAAATGGCTGCTTTGCAGGGTGGACTCTGTGTCATTATACCCTGCTGAGATTGCTTCCCTCCTGCTTTGGTCCACACTGTGATTTCAGACCAGTGACAGATTTTCAGCCTAACCTACCTCGCAGGGTAGTTGTGCAGAGCAAAAGGGAGAGAAGAGAATTATGTAAGCTGCTTTGGTCCATATTATGGAGAAAATTTACTTTTCCTAGGTAAAGGCTGCAGAGAGAGGAGAGGTGATGGAAAGCTGAAACATCAATTCCCCTACAGAAAATGGCTGCCTTGGGTGGGTGGGAAGACACCAAGGTTGGGAGGAATGAATGCCTTAAATTTGCTGAGAGGATGGGAAGACAGCAAGGATGGGGGGGGGGGGGCAGTTGGCCAGAGATTCTTTCTAGAGCCTGTTGTATTTCTCTTCACAACAGGCCTTATTCCTAGTGCTTTTATATTACAAAAACAATTTCAAAAACAAAACACCCTTCCTAAAACACACACAATTAGATACCCAGAAGTATAACTGGATTCAAGGTAGTTAAATAATGTAGCAAAGTATGGGTTTCATGCTTGTCAATCAATAAAATTATTTAGGAAACCTAAGGGTGACTTGTTAATTTTCTCTTTCTGAAATTTGTGAAGAATGCTACCTAAAACTAAGAGGCAGTCAACAATAATATCTTATCAAGCAACATCCATTATGATATTGACCTGTTAAATAGCCCTGCTGTTCAATGTTCCTTCCTCTGAAAACCAGCTTGAGAGTTTGCTTCATTTGGTGCCATTGAGAACTGATGTCCACAGATTTAATACCTTAAATTCAAAAGCAATACATCAAAGACAACAATAAAGACTCACTGAATGTATTCTTTCTGCATTGCTAACACACTCACAGTTTCAGTACTCGAAAATATCTAAAGCTTTTCTGCATGGAGTTTTTATTTTGCTTAACCAAATATGTTTTCTTTTGCAGCTGAAAGTCAGAATAATGGTTATACATTCCAGACTTTTAAAACAATGTGGTCTACTAAATCGAAACAAACACTGCATCCAAACTATTACTGTTCCAGAAACTAAGTGTCAAGGGTGGCTAATTCTGATCAATAACTAATGGTTTTAGGGCCTTGCCAGAGGCAGGTCTGGGAAATGTCTCTGAGAACCAAATGTTGTTAGTTTATTATTCCTTCCTGGCTTTCATCCCGCTTTATGGCTGGTAAATTAGAACAAAGTAATCAGCACCTTTCCATGAATTCTCCTCCGGGAGGATGAGCCATCTGGGCATAGCAAGGACGAATGTCTGATAACGCCCTGGGAATGTATGTAGTTTTGATATTCTATGTGTGAACGCTCTCCCGCGTCCCCCCCACCTTTGGAATCCCTTTGAAGTAAGCCTTAATAGTTCTGTATCATTGTATCTGTTTCATTCTTCTCAAGGTACGGTTTCGGCCAAAGTATCGATCTATCAATAAACGTAGTCTTTGTATCAACTTCGACTCGTCATTGAACCCGCATGCTTGACACTAAGGACCTTTTTGGCCCTGGCCCCTGCCTGGTGGAATTAGCTCCCCCTGGCCCCTGCCTGGTGGAATTAGCTCCCCCTGGAGATCTGGGCCCTGTGGGATCTACTTCAATTCCACAGGGCCTTTAAAACTGAGCTCTTTCACTAAGCTTTTATTTGAGGCAGTGGACGTCACTTGTTATCGGCCTCCCCCCCTTCATTCCATCCCAGTGCTATAAGACCTGCTGGACCTGGACAATAGATCATGTCTGTGATGCAGAATTTGCCATTTTAGTAGCTATTGTTCTCTGTAATTTCAGATTTTATATATTTTAAATTGGGGTTTTTTTACTGTTGATTGTTTTTATGATGTAACCCACCCTGAGCCTGTTCTATGGGAAGGGCGGGCTGAAGATGGAATAAAATAAAAAATAAAATAAGGATGGCCATGGAACGGTGTTTCATATATACAAAGTGTTTCAGTTTGGTTCGTTGAGTTGCCTGAATCAGTGCTTCGGTTCATTTCATTTTTTTTTAAATTTCCTGAACAATTGGTGGATTGTTGGTTCATTCAGTTTGGGAAGGTGTAGAACAGCCTCTGAGTGGGCTAGAGACAACAAACTTGTAGCAAACCCTTCAGTGGACTCTCCTCTACCAGCTCTCCAAGTTTGGTGTGAATTGGATTTGGGGTGGGGGGGCAAGCTACAACCCCTCCAAAGTAGGTGCCCCTAGTAAACTGCTCTCAGAGAGTATGTCAAGCTGGGAAAAGAAAGGGAAGTTGCACCCACAGGAAGTCCTATGTGATTCTTATAGTTTAAAGGACATAAGCCATACAATGAAATAGCAACATCTCTTTGGCAGCTAACCACAAGAAATAATTACCTAACTCTTTAAGAGCCTCCTTATAATTACAGATTTCAGTCTGCAGCCATTGCTTATGTTCAGTGGGAACACTGTTATTGGAGATATGGACTATAGCCTTAGACCACAGTCCAAAAAGTTAAGTGTAGAGAAGCTCAATAGGGTTAAGCACACTTTCTTTCCTGCTGAATTGCAGACACAACGCATAAAGCATTGCTCTCATAAACCTCATGAGAGGAAGACACTTTTTCTACTCTCTGTTGTGTAGTGACTATGGAAATGGTGGCCAAATTTTTGTATCAAGAGGAAAGAAGAAGAAGAAGAAGATATTGGATTTATATCCCGCCCTCCACTCCGAAGAGTCTCAGAGCAGCTCACAATCTCCTTTATCTTCCTCCCCTACAACAGACACCCTGTGAGGTGGGTGGGGCTGGAGAGGGCTCTCCCAGCAGCTGCCCTTTCAAGGACAACCTCTGCCAGAGCTATGGCTGACCCAAGGCCATGCTAGCAGGTGCAAGTGGAGGAGTGGGGAATCAAACCCGGTTCTCCCAGATAAGAGTCCGCACACTTAACCACTACACCAAACTGGCTCTCAAGAAAGAAAGAAAGAAAGAAAGAAAGAAAGAAAGAAAGAAAGAAAGAAAGAAAGAAAGAAAGAAAGAAAGAAAGAAAGAAAGAAAGAAAGAAAGAAAGAAAGAAAGAAAGAAAGAAAGAAAGAAAGAAAGCCATCCCAAGCATGTGTATGCCTGAGACTGGGAAAAGGGGATGGCAACGATTAATTCAACCCCAAAACAGCCAGCAACAGAAAAGCAAGCTAATTTTGCCTAAAGTTATGAACCAGAAGTCATTAGCTACAGAAATATTTTGCCATTTCAATTACAAGAATGCACTGGCACTGACTCACCAAGCACCATGTTTGTGTCCTGAGTATGGAGTGGGTTAGGAAGAACATGCTAGCTACTGCTGGCCAGGCGGGGCACATGAGAAAAGGAAGGCTGTTCCCAGCGGTGCTTCCCCATTTCCGTGGTCCATGTCATAGGATAGGGCCAGCCATAGTCCTGGCCTTGGGGTGGGCTATGATGCACGTCCCTGGGTCAGGACTCCTTCTTCTATTTAAAGCACCATTGCCAGGTGCCCCGGCCTCTTGATTTTTGGATCTATCTTCAGCTTCGTTCATGGCTTGGTTCACCTCCCATGACTTGCACATATTGGATTACAAAGTCATCTAGCTACAACACTCACATTGCAGGAGTGGCTTGAAACATGTAGTTCTCTACGCTCCTTTTGCACTTCAGATCTGGCTAGTCACAGTCAGCAGGCATGGAAGAGTGCACTGTTTGATTCATCCCTCAGTATCAGGAGTGGAGTTTCAATCAGCTTGTGCACAGATGTGGTCCTTCCAGTGCTTGTGTTGGCTGGATCCCTGCTTAAGGTGTTGGGCAAGTCACTGTGCTGCTATGAGACAGGCATACTCCAGAGCCTTACTGTGCGGAATAATGGCATGTGACTTTATATTAGTTTGGATCACTATATCATTTATATCTAGAGGTTTTGTTTAGTTCTTATTGATTGTGATATCATTGGTGCAGGTATTTTACACTAGTTTGGTGTAGTGGTTAAGTGTGTGGACTCTTATCTGGGAGAACCAGGTTTGATTCCCCACTCCTCCACTTGCACCTGCTGGAATGGCCTTGGGTCAGCCAGAGATCTCACAGGAGTTGTTCTTGAAAGGGCAGCTGCTATGAGAGCCCTCTCCAGCCCCACCCACCTCACAGGGTGTCTGTTGTGGGGGGGGGCAGGTAAAGGAGATTGTGACCGCTCCGAGACTCTGAGATTCAGAGTGAAGGGTGGAATATGTCCAATATCATCACTATCACTATCACCACCAATATAAATATAAATCCAATATCTTCTTAAATATCTCCATTCACAAGGTGGATATGTGGTGAGCTCGCCAACCAGGCCTGCATTCCCAACCATGTGGGCTGAATAAAGGGCAGTGTGCTCCAGCTCCAGCTATCACTGCTTCATAAATAAGGTTTATTTGGCTTTCTCTTGTTTATTTATAATTCAGATTTATATACCGCCCTTTTCTGAATTCACAGAGCTCCCATTTATATAAAGCACCACCGCCAAGTCCCCCAGCCCCTTGATTTTTGGATCACCCACCTTCCTCTTTCATTTCATTGTTACAGGTTATTATATATTGTATAAAAATCTTTGTTACAGCTACCACAGTTTGGGCATTAGGATGAATCCTTGGGGGGAGGGAGGATGGGTCTCCATGCCCACCTTCCCTGTTTGGGGTCTCCCTTACGGGGCCTTGGGGTGGAGCCGTTAAGTGGCCTGCTCAGCTCGGGGGCAGTGAGCTAACTTTCACCATACAGTGGCTGGTGCCCAGGTGGTACCCACTGGCTTGCCACTCCATGGTTACCCTTCAGTAGGTGGGCTGGGGGGAGACAGGTTTAACTGGGCAGCAGGCAGATTATCCGATGCTGGATCTGTCTCCATGTTACTCCAGTTCTCTCTTGTCTGTACACAATAAAGCTGTGGCCATTTTCCTTTCCACAATCTGGGTGTTTTGCACATTCACTCCAGACTAGGTAATGGGTCAGTAATCAAAATTACAAGAATGTCCCAATTTTTTTCAGTTCCACAGTACATTCTCTCTAATTCTAGTGGAAAACTTTCTTGAGAAAGACTTGCCAAGGAGGATGGAGTTATTTAAAAAAAAAAAGCCGGTGCAAATACTTTTAACTTGATTCACATAAAACACCAGCTGAGATGTTGTAGACTTAGATATTGTATCAGTACATTTGATTTACTTGTATTCTCAATAGCAAGCAGGTAATTCCCATATAAAACTTTATTCTTAAGCTGCAATGACCTTGACTTTTACTGCAAGTTCAACTGTTTCGGAGAAGAGCTGTAAGAAGTCAGAGGGGGTTCTCATAGATAAGATAATGAACTGTCAAATATACCTTGTGAAATACAACAGTTGTTTCCAAAACAGAAGCTCTGATTTAGTGTTTGTTAACAGACAATTTGAAAATTATGACTGGGTCTGTACATGGAACACAAGGATGGCAAACCCTGGATTACTCATTTGTTTATCTCATAAAGCATTGTCTGGTGCCACAAATACACCTCTAGTCTTACACAAAAGTGAAACAAAAAAAAAGATCAGCATGTAAATTAAATCTTGAATAAGTAAGTATAGATATTTAATGATAGATATAAAAACTATTTTAAAAAAATGGAAATCTAAATTTGCACTACTGAAAATTATCAGAGTACATAATTGCATCAAAGGTTCCAATTTATTCTTAAGTGACTTAATCATGCCTGAAATATCTACAATCTCACCCAGTGCTATGCTACTTCACTTTGTTAATAGCCAGCTCATATGTAATTTTCAATATATCTGTTCTTGGGGGTTTGCATATGGATTTTGTGGAGAGAGAAATATTTAGCACTTCTTTTCTCAGAAAATGTTTGAAGCAACAACCTAATCAATGATACTTTATGCTTACCTACCAATCATTTCCTTAGTGACTAACTTATGCACCCATAAAAAAATTCTTTTCACATTTAATTCTGCAGGGAGACAGAATTATTACCTATAATGGCTGAAAAGGCATATAAATCACCTGTTTGGTGTTGTGGTTAAGTGTGCAGACTCCTATCTGGGAGAACCACATTTGATTCCCCACTCCTCTATTTACAGCCGCTGGAATGATCTTGCGTCAGTCATAGCTATCGCAGAGCTGTCCTTGAAAGGGCAGCTTCTGGGAGAGCTCTCTAAGCCTCACCTACCTCACAGGGTGTCTGTTGTGGGGGTGGGGAAGGTAAAGGAGATTGTGAGCTGCACTGAGACTGAGATTCAGAGTGTAGGGCGGGGTATAAATCCAACATCATCATCATCATCATCATCATCATCATCATCATCATCATCATCATCATCATCTTCTTCTTCTTCTTCTTCTTCTTCTTCTTCTTCTTCTTCTTCTTCTTCTTAATAAAACTATAGATGGTACATAGCTGTAAAGATGTCTGCTTAGCCTCAATCAGGGCCAGGGCGTCTTGTGCTCTGGCCCTGGCCTGATGGAACACACTCTCGTGTGAGATCAGGGTTCTGTGGGATCTATTGCAATTCTTTTGCAACCTATTGCAGGCCTAGGGTTGAGACAGTGGGTACCCAGTTTATCTCAGCCTCCCCTGCCCCAGAACCACATTGCATAACCATATCATCTTGTAGGAAACTTTAAGGATTGCCTTTTACTGATTTACTGCCATCTTGTTCTTATTATCTGTTCTTTATTGCTTGATGTTTGGTTGTTTTAACTGATTTTATTATATGTTAGTGTTGCTGTTTATATCCATTCACTGTAAGCTCCCCTGAGCCCATTTCAAGATATAAACCCAATAAACAAATAAATAGAATAATGGAATGGGGAGGAGACTTTGGGGCTGTGCCTGTTTTTAAAACAAAAGATATTCCTCTTGGTAGTTCACACTTTGAGTGAAGACAACTACTGACCAAATGAGGATGAGAGGTCATTGAATTCATCCAAGACAGTGGTTCCCAACCATTTTGGCACTAGGTGTCATGGGTGCTGGGGACCCTGCAGAAGAAACCGAGCCTGCAGAGCCTGCAGAAGGAACGGTGCCCCTGCCACCTGCACCAGTGCCCCTGCCTCCTGCTGAAGAAGATCCAAGCCCCCCTGCCTCGCCCTCTCTGGTGGGTCGTGTGCGTGACCGCCTTCGTCAGGACCTCAGGGATCGGAGGAGGGCGGCACGCTCACAAGCAAGACGCTCCCTGAGCCCTGAGTGGTGAAAGGATTCTGGCCCTTCTAAGTGTGAGGATGCTTAAGTTTCGGCAGGATCCTGGCTGCTGCTCTGAGACAGCAATTAGCCCAAATGAGCAACAGGCAGCAGAGGGCTATATAGCTGTGGGCTTTGGGAGGAGGCTTTGTGGAAGCAACTAGTCACATACCTGACATCCTAGCATCCACTCCGGCTCTTGACTTTGGCTTTTGGATTCCTGACTTTGGCTTGGACCTCTGGACCCCCTGACTTCGGCTTCTGAACCTCTGACCGGTGATACCTGGATTGCGATTCTGTTTTGGCGCCTTGGACCCACCTTGCTCACGAGTTGCCGACCTTGGACTGCCCCTGGACTTTGCCTGACTCAGCCCCAGCTCGTGACAGATTGCTTCCACCCACAACCAACACCCATTCCACAGGATGGATGCTGAAGCAAGTGGAACCACAGGACTACTGGCTGCGCTCCAAGCCCAGGTACAGCAGCTAACACAGGCAGTAGTGCACTTGCAGCAACAACCTGTGGCCAGTGCTCCAGCCAAGTGCCCAGTTCCCCCACCTGACAGATTTGGGGGTGCCGTGGAAGAATTTCCTGCTTTCCTGGCACAGTGTCGGCTGTACTTCGAACTAAGAGCTCGGGACTTCCCCAACGACAAAACAAAGGTGTGTTTTATCATTAGTCTGTTAAAGGGGCAGGCGGCCAAATGGGCCACACCCTTGCTGGTTGCGTCCTCTCCCCTACTGACTGATTACCAGGGGTTTGAGGCCCACCTGTCTGCTGCCTTCTCCAACCCAGTCCAAGCAGCCACAGCCAACTGGAAAATCAGGGCTCTGAAACAAGGCCAGTCCTCGGTGGCTCAGTATGCCACCGAATTCAAGCTCCTGGCCCAAGACTTGGCGTGGAATGAGGCTGCTCAGATGGACCAGTTTACCGAGGGGCTGGCAGAGGAAGTCCTGGATGAACTGGCCAGGGTGGAGTCGCCACCCACGCTCCAAGGACTTATCACCCTCTGCCTCCGCATCGATGGCCGCCTGGAAAGTCGCCGCCAAGCCAAGACCCGAGGGCGCCAGCTCCCTGCGCCATGCCACTTGGCTCCTCTCCCATCCCCAGCTAGTACCAGAGACGAGGGTGAGCCTATGCAGCTTGGAGCTGCTCGACCCCGCCTGACTCCAGAAGAGAAGGCCAGACGCCGCACGCAGAACCTGTGCCTCTACTGCGGCACGGCAGGCCACTATGCCTCTGGCTGCCCTGCTAAACATCGGATACCTGGACCTACATTGCCACCGCCGCCAAAAGGCCAGCCCCAGGCGTAAGTGGACCCTCCAGCCTGGGGCGACTAGCTGGGTCCTCCGAACAGCAGACTGATACCCCGGGCCCGTTCCTGCTACCAGTCAAACTCCGTCTGCCTGATGAACGCTGGCTGTTTGTATATGCCATGCTGGACTCGGGAGCGGCCCACTGTTTCGTAGATGCCGCCTTTGTAAAGCAGCACCAGATTCCAGTGCAGCCAAAAGAGACTCCAACACTGGTGGAGGCTATCGACGGGCGCCTCCTCCGTTCTGGCCCCGTCACCCAGGAGACCTGTCCCATCACCTTCCACGTCCAGCAGCACCAAGAACAGCTGCAGTTTGATGTTGCCCGCATGCCTCGCTTCCCGTTGATTCTAGGCCTTTCCTGGCTGAAGCTGCACAACCCCATCGTGGACTGGGCCCAGCAGGAACTACGCTTCCGAGACCCATGCCCCCATCTGACTCCTCCCACCACTCTAGCAGCCGGCATCCCGAGTGGTGGTCCTCAGCTCCCTCAGAAGTATGCGGATTTCGCCGATGTCTTCGAGGAGACAGGAGCGGATCAGCTTCCCCCTCACCGACCCTATGACTGTGCCATTGATTTGGTACCTGGGGCACCACTCCCGGTGGGGCGTCTGTACCCAATGTCGGAGCCTGAGTTGGCAGCTTTGCGAGACTACCTGGACAAGAACCTGAAACGCGGATTCATCCGACCCTCAACTTCTCCCCTGTCTGCCCCAGTCCTCTTCGTGAAGAAGAAAAGTGGGGAGCTCCGGCTGTGCAATGACTACCGGGCCCTGAACAAGATCACCATCCGCGACCGGTACCCTCTACCACTGATCCCTGAACTCTTGGATCGTTTAAAGGGGGCCCAAATCTACACCAAGCTGGACCTCCGCGGAGCGTACAATTTGGTGCGCATACGGCCCGGAGACGAATGGAAGACCGCGTTTGGGACCCGATACGGGCAGTACGAGCACCTGGTGATGCCCTTCGGATTGACCAACGCCCCCGCTGTCTTCCAGAGGTTCATGAATGATGTATTCCGGGACCTGCTCGACCGCTTCACGATCATATACCTGGATGACATCTAATCTACTCCCGCAATCCTGCCCAGCACGCCGAGCACGTCCGCCAGGTCCTGCAGCGCCTACGAGCCCATGGCCTCTACGCCAAGCTGGAGAAGTGTGACTTCGACCTGCGCTCTGTCGAGTTCCTCGGTCACATTGTGTCCCCACAAGGGATCCTCATGGACCCGAAAAAAGTAGAAGCGGTCCTGACCTGGCAGGCTCCTCAGAATCGCAAAGACCTGCAGCGATTCCTTGGTTTTGCCAACTATTATCGGCAATTCATCCCGGCCTATGCCTCCCTGACAACACCCCTGACTCAACTACTCCGCCCCAAAGAACCCTTCTGCTGGTCCCCAGAGGCCGATAATGCCTTCTCCACCCTGAAGACTCGCTTTGCCACCGGGCCACTCCTGAGATACCCTGACCCCCAGCTTCCCTTTACGGTGGAAGCTGATGCCTCCAACGTGGCCCTGGGAGCAGTGCTGTCCCAGCGCGAGGAGCCGTCTCAGCCACTCCAGCCCTGCGCCTATTACTCGCGCCAGCTCACGGCTGCGGAAAGGAACTATACCATCTGGGAGAGGGAGTTGCTCGCGATCAAGGCGGCCTTTGAGGTTTGGAGGCACTACCTCGAAGGGGCTCGCCACCCTGTTCAAGTGCTCACTGACCACCGGAACCTAGAGCACCTCCAGACCACCCGCCGTCTCAACCAGCGCCAGATCCGGTGGTCCCTATTCTTCTCTCGCTTTGACTTCCGGATCTCCTACATCCCCCATACCCAGAACCGGAAAGCAGATGCGCTGTCCCGGAAACCAGAATACGCCCCTGCTTCAACTGAGGCCGCGCCCGCTGCTCCCATCCTGCCGCCCTCAGTATTTGCAGCCACCTCCACTTCACCCACACTCGTGGAGGACATTCGTGCTAGCCAGGCCAACGATCCCTGGGTCCAGCAACACCTCCAGGCACTCCAAGACGACTCGGCAGGCGAGTTCACGACTCGAGGCGGTCTCTTGCTACACCGCGAACGCCTCTATGTGCCTCCCGGGCCCTTGCGGGCAGAAGTGCTTCGCCTGACCCATGACTCGTTACCCGCCGGGCACTTTGGACAGCATAAGACCACCCACTTGCTGACGCGAGAGTTCTGGTGGCCACGAGTTCGCTCCGATGTTGCCCGCTATGTCAGCTCCTGTGACGTCTGTCGGCGGGCCAAAGACGTCCCGGCCAAACCCTCGGGGTTGTTACAGCCCTTGCCCGCACCCTCAGGACCCTGGGACACCATCTCGATGGACTTCATTACAGAACTCCCACGATCCAAAGGTCAGACTTGCATCTTGGTGGTCGTCGACCTATTTACCAAGATGGCCCACTTCATTCCGTGTCCGAAACTTCCCACAGCTCAGGAGACAGCCCAGCTCTACCTGCAACACATCTTTCGTCTGCACGGACTCCCAGCCCACCTGATCTCAGACCGGGGCCCCCAGTTCTCCTCTCGGTTCTGGCAAGCCCTCCATTCCAGCCTGGGTACTCGAGTGCACCTGTCCTCAGCCTACCACCCACAGACTGATGGTCAGACAGAGCGCACCAATGCCACGCTAGAGCAATATCTCCGCTGCTACACCTGCTACCAGCAGGACGACTGGACCAGTCTGTTGCCTCTAGCGGAGTTTGCATACAACAACGCGGTCCACTCGTCCACCCAAATGACCCCTTTTGCTGCAACCTACGGGTACCACCCGCGGTTCTTCCCAGCGATCCTGCCACCCACGAATGTCCCCGCCGTCGCGGCCTACCTGCAAGAACTCCGTTCCAGCCAAGACTTGCTCCGAGAGCAGCTACAGCAGGCCAAGGAGGCATATAAACGGGCTGCGGACCGAAAGAGGCAAGAAGGCCCTCCAGTGCAGCCGGGGGATCAAGTGTGGCTCTCAACTCGCTACCTGCGCCGGCCTGGTCGGTCTCACAAGCTGGATGCACGGTTCATTGGACCCTACCCCGTCGTAGAACAAATAAACCCCGTCGCCTTCCGGCTCCAGTTGCCACCCCACCTCCGCATTCACCCTGTGTTCCATCGCTCCCTCCTTGTTCCAGCTGCACCCCCTGACCCAGCTCGGCCTCCTTCCCCACCGCCGCCACCACCGGTGTTGGTGGATGACGAGGAAGAATATGAGGTGCGCCAGATTCTGGACTCCCGGTACCATCGTGGAGGCCTCCAGTACCTTGTGGACTGGGAGGGATACGGCCCAGAAGACCGGTCCTGGGAACCTGTGGACAATCTTCATGCCCCGGACTTGGTGCAACAATTCCACAGCGACCACCCCGACCTCCCAGGCCCCTCGACGGAGGGGGGCCCTGGGGGGGGGGGGATAGTGTCATGGGTGCTGGGGACCCTGCAGAAGAAACCGAGCCTGCAGAGCCTGCAGAAGGAACGGTGCCCCTGCCACCTGCACCAGTGCCCCTGCCTCCTGCTGAAGAAGATCCAAGCCCCCCTGCCTCGCCCTCTCTGGTGGGTCGTGTGCGTGACCGCCTTCGTCAGGACCTCAGGGATCGGAGGAGGGCGGCACGCTCACAAGCAAGACGCTCCCTGAGCCCTGAGTGGTGAAAGGATTCTGGCCCTTCTAAGTGTGAGGATGCTTAAGTTTCGGCAGGATCCTGGCTGCTGCTCTGAGACAGCAATTAGCCCAAATGAGCAACAGGCAGCAGAGGGCTATATAGCTGTGGGCTTTGGGAGGAGGCTTTGTGGAAGCAACTAGTCACATACCTGACATCCTAGCATCCACTCCGGCTCTTGACTTTGGCTTTTGGATTCCTGACTTTGGCTTGGACCTCTGGACCCCCTGACTTCGGCTTCTGAACCTCTGACCGGTGATACCTGGATTGCGATTCTGTTTTGGCGCCTTGGACCCACCTTGCTCACGAGTTGCCGACCTTGGACTGCCCCTGGACTTTGCCTGACTCAGCCCCAGCTCGTGACACTAGGGATCAGTTTTGTGGAAGACAATTTTTCCGCGGACTAGGAAGGGTTGATACATGCTTAGAGCTCAGCTCCTCCCCTTCCCGCCAGAGAAAGCCCCTGCACTTAATGGGGATTCTGGGCTTTGTACAGCCCTGCCTAGAAGGAAACTTGAACAAATGGCCATGCAATTGAATCCCAGGCTGTGGCTGAGCAAGGAGGAGCCACTGCTCACTTCAGCCGTGAGTCATTTGCTCATCTGAAGCATGGCGGGGGACCCATCCCCTCCTCAGGTTGGACAGACTCTCCTCTGCACAGCATATTTGCTGAGAGAAGCAACTCAGCGCTGAGAACAAAGCCTGCAAGGCTCTGAGCCATCTCCGATGCCAGCTCACCGCTCTCACCTACCCTTGAACTGCGTGGGCACAGTCCCTATGTACCAGTTGGGTACTGTCCTGGCAGTCATGTTAGTTACCCTGTGGGGCATGTCAGGGGAGGAAGCAGAGCAGTGAAGCCTGCCTGGAGGAGGAGGAAGGAGGCAAGCAACACGCAGTAAGAGAAGAAGTCGGCAGGCATGCAGGCACTACATGCTCACTCTTGCACGCTCTCTCACTCTGCGCAGTCACACTGCTGCCCCTGCCCCTAAGCGTCCTCCTTGCGTGTGCATAGGGCAGTTTGCACTGCAGCAGCAGCCCAGCAAGCCAAGTCATCCCAATGCCACCTCCCAGCCGCTGGAGGTGCCAGCACCCATCCGATGCCTGGAAAGGGGGGAAAAGAGCCGGGCAAGGCTCTGCAGCCAAGCGGGGCAGCTGGGCTCAGAAGTTCATCCAGTCAGCACAGAGGTCCTTTTTCTCTCCTAGATCCAACCATGCTGCTTGCCCGCCGCTCACCTCCTGTGTGGCCCGGTCGCTGATCAGCCACAGACCGGTACCAGTCCACAGCCCGGGGGTTGGGGACCGCTGCTTCAAGGGATGACAATCTTAACTGTGCCTGACATACTATAAGAAATACTTTCCCTTCTAATCACAAGTCTCACAGCTGAGATTTCTCAAAAGATGCACCAGAATATGTTCACATTAATGCCAGGGAAATAAATAAAAATGCATTTAACTGCTGGAAACACACTTGCAACTACCACTGGCATATCAAAGCTGTGAAATTTACAGGCTTAGAAGTCCATTAACAACAGATAATGTATTTCATATTAATTGAAACTGCAATTCAAAAATGTTGATCCTACATCAGATAGTATTTTCTTTCTCAATTTCCTGCCACTCTGGAAGTGGAACAAATATGCAAGGCTCTAAAGGAGGACGGTAAGAGTTCAACTAAGCTTACATACATTTTCACATGGGTAGTACTTGATCAATTACAATATATTTTTTAAAAAGTCTATTGTTCCATAAACCCAATGCAATTTGTCTATTCATCCATCACACAAATCTATTATGATTAATCAAAAGCATTCAGAACACCTCAACATTTTTATGAAACTAAAAGTAATGTATGTTTAAAAGATGCATTTTTTTCTATGTGAATGAATACACAAATTATGTATTACATGTCATCCTGGCATAAAAGGTCCATGTGCAACAAATGGGGAGAAGGTGGACTGAAATGGCAAATGAAAGCACAGCATGAAAGAAGATTATCTGTCCCACACCATAATGCACAATTGTAAGAGGTGGGAGAGATTGAGAGAAAAGAGCCTGAAGTAATGTGTCTGATTTTACAGAGAGAAACTAATCTAGAAATATTTTATCTAAAAAGCTAGACAAAGAAAGGAAGAAAGGAAGAAAGGAAGAAAGGAAGAAAGGAAGAAAGGAAGAAAGGAAGAAGGAAAGAAAGGAAGAAGGAAAGAAAGGAAGAAAGGAAGAAGGAAAGAAAGGAAGAAGGAAAGAAAGAAGGAAAGAAAGAAAGGAAGAAGGAAAGAAAGAAGGAAAGAAAGAAGGAAAGAAAGAAAGGAAGAAGGAAAGAAAGGAAGAAGGAAAGGAAGGAAAGGAAGGAAGGAAAGAAGGAAAGAAGGAAAGAAGGAAAGGAGGAAAGGAAGGAAAGGAGGAAAGAAAGAAAGAAAGAAAGAAAGAAAGAAAGAAAGAAAGAAAGAAAGAAAGAAAGAAAGAAAGAAAGAAAGAAAGAAAGAAAGAAAGAAAGAAAGAAAGAAAGAAAGAAAGAAAGAAAGGAAGAAAGGGGGGAGGGAGGGAACTCTTTTAGTATAAGATACAGTAAGAATTCAGTAAGAATCACTTAGTATAAGAATGGAGATTTGGGTGAAATCATGGGCATAGTTGTGTTCTTTTAGGAACATGTGTGAAAGATTGTGTGAATGCCACAATTTAGAGCAGTGCTTCAAATGGGGTAAAATGGCATCCCACTTCTTTTCAGGCAGACTTAAAATCATGTTTGTCTTTGTCTATGGATGAAAACCATTCTGGGTTCCAGCATGATTGTCAAGCAATCCTGCACAGTCACCAAGAAAATGACGCAAGGTCATACTGGCCTGGGCAAGGGGAGGAAAATGGCGAGCTGAGTTGTCTCTCGTAACGGGAGCAAGCTGAAGGTCTTGTTCGGGGTAGTGGAGGGCAAACCAAAGCCCACTGCCTACCTTTCTCAGTGAGAGAAAGGTCCAAGACTTGCACTAAAAACTTTAGAAGAGATTTACCTTGGCTGAAAAGGAGCTTTGGAGAAGGGTCCTTTGAGGCTTTGAGGAGTCTCAGAAGTTTGCAAAATTATCGTCTGCAAGATCTCTCAGAGCCATTGATTTGGCATAAGCTCGTCACGATCCTAACCTTCTGGGACATTTTTAAACAACTAAAGTCTTGGAAGACCAGTGGAACTTGGATAAACAGAGGAAAAAAGGTACAGAAACTCTTCTTTCACTCCGGAGCTATTTACAGACTAAAGAGACGTTTTAAAGGTGGAAATAAGGGGAAAATATAAAACTTGCAAGTAGAAGAAGGGAAGGGTGAAGTTTGGACTATTTTGACATAAAAGACAGTGTTAAAAACTGCTAAAAATTGAAGAGAAATCATTGTTGTGTCTACTTACGATTTGTGGAATGTAAACAACCATACTGCGCAGGAATATACTGGAACAGTCCTCTAACTCTACTGAGCAAGACAGGAAGTGCGTCAAGCAATCTATAAGGTTGAAGGTGACAGAGACAGGAAGCAGTAAAGAAAAAAGCCTACTCTACATCATAGAGAAACATCGGCAGCCATTGCTGGGAGGTCCAATTTAAAACATCGTTTTAAAAAGATTTGGGACTTTAAAAAGTGACAGAAACGACAGGGAAAAGGGTAAGAAGATAAGAACTATTGACTACATTATTGGTGGGCTCCTGGGGTGATTTTAAAAGGGGAAAAAAAATCTTTAAAAGGAGAAA
Source organism: Heteronotia binoei (assembly GCF_032191835.1). Taxonomy (NCBI): domain Eukaryota; kingdom Metazoa; phylum Chordata; class Lepidosauria; order Squamata; family Gekkonidae; genus Heteronotia; species Heteronotia binoei. Next base: position 3,813,792 of record NC_083238.1, on the reverse strand, counting down.
AAATCGCGGCCGCCATTTTGGATTTTTTAAAGACTTTTTTGTTAAATATCTTTGCTTTGGGGGCTCAGAAACCAGCGAAATTGGGCTTGCTGGAAAGGGCAAGCCCTGCTCTATTGAACCTGACTGTCAGATTTTAAATTGGTGAGGTCAAAAATTTCGTCATTTTTTTAAAGGGGAAAAATTCTTCAAAAATTTATATCTGGGCCTGGGAAGCTCAGAAGAAAACAGAACAAAGTTTAATTGAGAGAGAAAATTTAGACCTTCTGAACTTGGTAGTCAAACTTGCAAATTGTGCGACGGAAATTTTTGGTATTTTAATTGCATCCCCCTTGCTCTTTGCTTAAATGTCAGAGCCCAGGCAGCCCCGAACAAGAGCCCTTTCATTAGATAAAATGCAAGACCAAATGGAGGCTATGGAAGCCAGGATTATGAAAGGAGTTAAGAAAATGATGGAAGAGTTGAAGGAAGAACTTACTACAGTGATTAAAAAAGAAGTGGATGACCTCAAAAACCAAATTGGGAAAATAGACAAGAAAGTACAGGAGGTGGAGGAGAAAGTTAAAATACATGATACCACCTTGCTGAAAGTACAAGAAAAAGTGACGATTCACGACTGCAAATTAATGGAAAATCAGCTACGTTTGAGAGGAGTACCTGAGGAAGAGAATGATGATTTGAAAGGATATATAACAAACATAATCGCAGAATTCTTAGAAGAAGACCCTGATAAGACTAAAAGCATGTATGATCACATGTATAGAGTCAACTCGTTATATGCCAAAAAAAATAACTTACCAAGAGATGTGGTTGTAAGATTCATGACAAAGGAAATGGTGGGAAGGATTATGAAGAGAAACTTTGAACAATCATTGATAGTAAGAGGTAGCAGAGTGAGAATTATGAAGGAGCTACCGAAAGAAGTGATAAATGACAGGAGAACATATAAAAAGTTGACAGAAAAATTGAAAGACAATGGCACAAGGTATAGATGGATAATCCCCGAGGGTGTGAGCTTTGAACTTCAGGGGAAGAGAGTCACGATCACAAATGCCCGAGAACTGAGGAGATTTTTTGAAGAAAATAAAGAATTTGCACCATGATGGATTACAAACTATTGTCTTGGAATGTTAATGGACTAAATTCACCACAAAAAAGAAGGGCAACTTTTCATTGGATTAAAAAGCAAAATTGTAATATAATTTGTTTGCAAGAAGTCCACATTAAACAAAAGGATTATAAATTTTTATGGAACAAACAATTGGGAAGGGAATTTTTTTCGTTAGCTGACCAGAAAAAAAGGGGAGTAGTTTTTTATATTAAACAAGACCTGGAGCCAAAATTGGTATTTAAAGATAAGGATGGAAGATTTGTAGCAGTGGAAATAACATCAAATGGGAAAAAAACGCTGTTATTGGGACTATATGCACCTAATGGTGCAAAAGATGTTTTTTTTCTAAGTCTGAATTTCTAATTCAACTTTGTTAGCAAATACTATAGGGATTGCTTACGTTACATGGACCATAAACTAAACCGCATCTGGACAAATTTGAAACAAAGCCACCCCACCATGAGCACTGAGTTAAGGATAAGACGGGACACAATCTGCATACCACACCATAGATTTCTGTGTCTAGTTTAGGTGATACAGCTGCTCCACTCACACAGAGTGCTGTACCTCCACAACCTCTCTCTCTCACATGCGGGGCTATAAGCAGGTCAAGCAATCACACGTCACTACCCTTTTTGCCTCTTCTGAAATCTGTAGAGTGCCATGACCATTTCATCTCTTAGGTCTTCTCTCTCACTCAGAGACATCCATAGACAGGAGTCCCTTTAAAAGAATGAGCCCTCACTTGTATACCAAACAGTTACTGGGGTTTGGGGGGCTCAAGCACTGTTCCAGTCACACTTCGCCACCATTTATTCATAATCCTAAAACATATATAGACCAAGATTTTCAATGGAGTGTGTGTGTGTTTCTTTCCCTGAGACACACAGCACACAGGGTTAAATAAACAAGGAGTTAACTTTTATTTATAGTTTGAACCTAACACTAAAGAAAGTAAGGTAAAGGATACAATGTTTCTTTCCATTGAACTTTTAAACTATTTCCCTATTCCAGCATTTGGGATCCATTGTTACAGCCCTGTAGCCAGGAATTTTTTCAGGAGAAGGCATGGGGGTGTGGGCACTAATTAAATTATATTAACTCCCTCCTTTTTTTCTTGTGAGGAGGGGAGAGAGGGTGCCAGACTCTTGGAGTCAAGACGGGGTGCAAAAGTAAAGACCAGTGAAATATGGGCAGGTGCAGACTCCAGATCTCACTGGCTCTGACAGGACTCTGGGACTCCTGGAGCAGGTTCCCCTCCAGGCCCCTTTCCTGGTGCAAGGCAGGGAAGGACTCCTGCTGCCTTGCTGGTGTCAAGCATATGGTTCATACTCAGTATTAAATGTTATATTTGAATTTTCTTGCAGACTGCTTTCCCATGTAATTGCATATCAAAGCCAAAGAACTATCCTGCCCTCTACCCTCCCTTTTTTCCTTTCCCACCTTTGAGTAGCAAATGTAGGAATGTACTGCTTTGATAACAGGCACCTCCTGGAAGGTTTCCACACTGTAACCATCAACTGTATATGTGAGACCAGGGAAGTTTTAACTACAAAGATAGCTGTATGCAGATACGTAGTAATTCGCACGTCCTTGTTATGTCCTTGAACTACCATTCCCAAAGTGCTTTGATGTAACCCTTAAAGCTTTATGCCTTGCAATACTTTGTATCACTTTCAAGGTGCTTTACCAACGAGCAACAATGGAGTATCAATAAACTAAGACTTTGTATTAAACAACCACTTGGTTATCTGAATCTTCCATGCTTGAGAGCTGGTCAGGACCCAGCTCCCGCTGATGCTGCTCAGCCTGGCAAATAGAGATGGTGTTGATGGCTGCAGTCTGCAGCGTTCACTTTCCCACCAGGCCTGTTGAGGGCTGCACAGACTGAGCACCGGGAATGACTCTGTCCAGGTGGCAGAGGAGGTGTGTAGCTGCTGGGACAGCCAGGGCTCAGAAAGTGCTGGGTTCTGTCCATGCGGCCAGCAGCAGCGCCTCCAGCAGCAGCATCATAGCCAGTGCAGCACAGCCTTGTTGTGGAAGCCAGTGGGTGGTCCTTGGCCAGTGTGGCACACTTGGCAGCCCATGGCCACCCATGCCAACTGAAAGACTGAGGAAGATTGGGTAGGGGGAACTGCGGGTATGAAAGAGGGCTATTGCAATCCTCCTGCCACTGGCTACAGCCCTGAATTGTTATTTCCATTTAGCTCTTCGCTAGCTTCATTCAGTCATAATCCTCTTTACCCTCCAACTCCCCAACTGCCATTGCCCAATTCTCTCTCTCTAACATTCTGTCAGCTCTAACTGGTCACCTAACTTGTCCATCACAACTATGTAAACAAATACTGAAAACACTATACCTTTTCAAGCCCTGCCAAACTCAACAAGAGTTCTGGGTAAACAGGGATTAAGGTTTCTTATCTGCTTCAACAAAACTGTTTAATAACAGTTGTGAAAGTCTGAATAACACATTTGACCCTTCCAAAGAGGAAAGGCAGTTTCACTCTGAGGTCATGTGAAGTGAATAACAACATTCATTCAGTGTGCTAGGCAGCTCCCCATTTCTCCCCCCAGCCATTTGAGCAAGTCCCTGAACAGTCTGCATCTCCAAGACATCTTTTATACTCTTGCCTAAATGCTGATCAGTCATCTAAAGGGGGGGGGGGGATTCCCCAAAAGGGCATCACCCACAATGGACACTTGAATTTCAGCCTCTGCACTTAACATAAAAGCAATCCAAAGAAGGCCAAATAAGGTCTAAAATTAATAAAGGGATGAAAGATAAAATGTGGGTTCACCCCCCCTTCTCCCATTAAACAGCTAAAATGACTCTTCTGTTTCAGTCCCTATTAAATACAGACTCAACAACTAGTGTTTGATGAGTGAGGCTTGCTAATTGCTCTTGTACAATGTGTACAGTGGACTTGTCTTTAATAGGCACATCTACCATTGATCTGATGCAAGTTTTCTACCCCTTCCTATTAATCAAGAAAGTCATACTGTGAGAATCTTTGATGTTTTCTTTAAAATTCTTGTGCTCTCATTTTTTTTTTCTAATGTTCCTTGCATAGATATTAATTGTCTAATACAGTTCTTCAGTGTTTATTCTTTCTTGTTTCATATCATAATATGTCGGGGGGCGGAGGCACTTGGATAGAAATATAATGCTCCACAAGATATCCAAATTGACTTTTGGAGCTTGTCTATTGATATCTCAGCTTCCTACTGTTTTACTTTTTCTTGAACAAGAAGTACACAGCAAGAGGAAAGCACGAACAGATTTTGCATGTGTATAATTTTGTCTGACACATACTTTATCATCTTTATTTTACTGAAACTCTGCAGATTACAACATTGCCTTTGGACAAAATCTAACATTATACATATTACTGTCAAGACAGATCACCATAAAGAATCTTCTCAATTTTCTGGGTGCTGATAGAAATATAACAAGTGTGAAGTCATTTGGAGCCTTTCCTTCCAGTGGTCATTAGCTAATAATCTGGTCCTCTAGATGTACCCTACAATGATGGCTCAGAGAGGCTGACAACTAATGTAGTTAAATGATATCCTATGTCTTGAAAGTCTTTCCTAATATAGCGCTCCGCACTTTCAATTCTATCACTTAAAGAGATAGTGTTTTGGAGTGTTGTGTCAATATAGCCCTTAAGGTGGCACAAAATATTTTTCCTTTAACCTACCATGGAGTCACAAAGCTGAAAGCTCCTCCCCCCACAAAAAAAATCTAGTCAAGCAGACCCACTGATCAACTAGTCCACATATATCACCCTATGCCATTCAGATCACATGTATCACTACTAGAAAAAAACAAGTAGTTTTTGGAAGAAGTATTTAGCTGTAGATGACTGATGCAAGCACTGTATTAATTCATTCCTCCTGTATCCCTTCTTCCATGGAGCTCTGCAGACATACAAAAGGCTGATCCCATTTCCTTGACCCTCCCCTCCCCCTGCAGAGGCTGAGATATAATGACTAGCCACAGATCAACCTGAAATCTTTGTGGCAGAGCAGGGAAGGAAACTGCTTCAATTCCAGCACACAACGCTGAAATTCCATATTGAAAGTGGCAGCTGTCATGAAGGTGCTGTGGCTCAGTGGCAGAGCAGCATGCAGAGAGTTCCATGTAAAGTCTGTGGTATCTTCAGTTAAAAGGATCAGATCAATAGGTGGCAGAACTCAACCTGAGACCGTGGAAAACAGCTGCCAGCCACACTAGACATTGACAACAGTATACCAGTAGTTTGACTCAGTATTGTCAAGAAACAAATAGCTGAAGAAGGATCTGGCTCTGCTTAGCAGTTCTTGACTTTACAAATCTTTGATTCAGGCTTTCAGGCCAAGTAAGTTGCAGAAGCACCCTCTCCTGAGTGCCATAATGACTTGCAAGTTCTCAGAGATGGAGAGATGGGGTTGAGGTGGACACAGGTGCAACTGAGATCATTGGAGCTTCAAGGCTAAGACCAACAGGGAATTCCATACTCACATTCCATCTCATTACCACAAAGAACCTTGGGTGGAAGTGAGTGCTCACTTGACTGTGGGCATCTACTCATTGTGTAAGTAGTGGCCAAGTGCTTTAGAAACATACCTGACTAGTAAAACAAAATCAGGTGAGTTGCTGGCATAAAGTGAGACTCTTCATTCTAGTTTGCAGGGCTTGTTTTGTAGCAGGAACTAATTTGCATCTTAGGCCACACACCCCTGATGTAGCCAATCCTCCTGGAACTTACAACAGGCCCTGTACTAAGAGCCCTGTCAGCTCTTGGAGGATTGGCTACAGCAGGGGTATGTGGCCTAATAAGCAAAGGAGTTCCTGTTAAAAAAAAAACCCTGCTAGTTTGTATCCTTTGGGTCTTACTTTCGGGTCATCCTTTTGACTAGGTTGGACCTTACGTAGCCAGAATACCTTTTAGTGGATTTTGGACTTTGAAACTTTATCTGGACTCTGCCTGCATTCTTGTCAGGTAGCATCTGGGTTAGAGGACCAAAGTCTGTATTAGTATTTTAGGCCTGTCTGTCTGTCAGTCTGTCATCTAGGGTGGTGCCATCTGTAAATATAGTTGCATATCAAGGACTCAGGTGCCCTGGTGAATTTAGAATTCGTCAGTAAGGGTTGCTGCTGTTACGAGGCCACGAATCAAGCAAGCGAGGTCAATTATCTGATTTATGTCTAAGAAAAACCCTTCAGCACGGCACTTCTCATATTGCTAGCAAACACTATAAGTTCATATACCAACATATATGAATTTGTCTTATAATGATTGCTCTAGCAAGGCCAGTATTATCTATTCTGACTGACAGTAGCTCTCCAGAGTCTCAGATATAAGTCTTTCAATTACTTACTATTTTATTTTAATTTTTTCCCCTGGAGATGCCAAGAATTGAACCTTCCACATCAAATCAGATGTTCTGCCACCAAGCCACTGTCCCTTCGCAGTGGCTCTAGAGCTGTCATTGCAATATTCACAGTGTTAGAAAGGGAGGGGAGCCTCATAAAGAGGCTTCCCCTGTATTCACAGACAGGTGACAACAGGTAGTGATAGAGCAGGTTTCAGAAACATCTCAGGGGGGTGGGGAAGCAGGTATTCAAACCCAACTTTAGGATACCATTAGAACGCTATAGCTTATGATAGATAGTTCTGATGATCTGGGGAGCGGTTATTACATGTGGAGGATCGCATGCTCTTGGCCAATATAGATTCTTGTTGTTGTAGCATTCCATCCTCAGCTGCCTTGTCATATAACTCGGATACATTATGTTGGTAATGCATCTGTTTCTTTTTAAATTATTGCCCTGAATTCTTGTTTGGAATGGAACACATGGTAAAAAATACATGCATGCATGCACTATGGGATCAAATTCACCAAACTTAGTAAGGCCTATTTTCAGGTAAATGTGTTTATGGTCCATTTGTATGTTTTACAGATAGTCAATGAAATGTAAACATTCTAGTTTGCCCTTGGAGAGGACATAGCATGAACCGATGTCGAAAACACAGTTAAGAATTTTTATATACAGTGATACTTTTCATTCTTCAGGAAATAAAAAAAGGAAACCACCCAATTTAACTCAGTGTGCATGTTTCATTATTTAGAAGAAAAGACTGCAAAATGTCTCCAGGAGAAAACTGATTTTCATTGGATTAGAGTGCAGATTAATGACATTTAGTTAATACTTAATTGATCTACATGTAATGAGAACTGAAAGTAATGAAAGACAAGATGGATAGATAAACTGCTTGTTGTGTTTTGAGCTAAGACTGGTGCTGCTGTTCAACCCAAGGTTTCTGGGATACACAAATACAAGGACAACAAATACAGAAAGTCATAGGAGAAAGGTCTACAAACTGGTACATAATCAGGTATCTGAGGGTTCAATCCAAGGGTCGGGGTAGGAGGGTCAAGGGTCCAGGGGTCCAGTCTGAAGTTGGCTGAAGTTCATTTTTGATACCAGGAAGTCTTCAGTTGGTTCCCTACACTGTTCAGCAGTGTTCAGCAGCAGTCCCCCTATGACAGCCAGCATGGCATAGGAGTTAGGGATTCAGAGCAGCGTCTGCCAGACCCAGGTTCTTGCTGGCAAAGCTGACTGGGTGATTTCGAACCAGTCACAGACTTTCAGCCTAACCTTCCTCACAGGGTTGTTGTGCAGATCCAAAGGGGGAGAGGAGAATGATGTAATCTGCTTTGGTCTCCTGCACTATGGAGAAATACTGTCATTTTCTTAGATAGAGGCTGCAGGGAGGGGAGAGGTGATGGAAAGCTGAAGCTAGAGGGGCACATAAAGGGGAGGAGATATGGTTGCCAACTCCAGGTTGGGAAATTCATGCAGATTTGAAGGGTGGAGCCTGGAAAAGGTGGGGTTTGAGGAGGGGTGGGACCTCAGACAGATACAATGCCATAGATTCCACCCTCCAAACCAGCTACTTCCTCCTGGGGAGCCATTGTTACCAATCTCCAGGTGAGAGCTGGAGATCACTCAGAATTACAAATGCTCTCCAGATGGCAGAGATCACTTCCCTCTGGAGAAAATGGCTGCTTTGTAGGGTGGACTCTGTCATTATACCCTGCTGAGATCACTTCCCTCTTACTTTGGTCCACACTGTGATTTCAGAACACTCATAGACTTTTAGCCTAACCTACCTCATAGGATTGTTGAACAGATCAAAAGGGAGAGAAGAGAATTATGTAAACTGCTTTGGTCCACATTGTGGATAAACAATTTACTTTTCCTAGATAGAGGTTGCAGAGAGGGGGGAGGAGATGGAAAGCTGAAGTCAGATCAATTCCTCTACAGAAAACGGCTGCCTTGGGGGGATGGGAAGACACCAAGGTTGGGAGGAATTAATGCCTTCACTTGGGTGAGAGGATGGTAAGACAGCAAGGATGGGGGGGTGCAGTTGGCCAGAGCTTCTTTCCAGAGCCTGTTGTATTTCCCTTCACAACATGCCTTATTCCTACTGCTTTGCAGGATTGACTCTGTGTCATTATATCCTGCTGAAGTTGCTTCTCTCCTGCTTTGATCCTCACTGTTGACAAAGGCTGCAGTTTCCTAGCTAGAGGCTTCACGGAGGGGGGAGGAGATGGAAAGCTGAAGTCAGATCAATTCCCCTACAGAAAACGGCCATCTTGGATGGGTAGAAAGATAGCAAGGATGGGGGGCACTCTCCTGGGGGGCACCCATCCAGAGCCTCTTTCTAGAGTCCATTGTATTTTCTTCCAAAACAGTACTTGAATAAAATATGTGTATTTATATGAAAAATATATAATATTGTAGCTTAGAAAACTACTAAAACAACCTAGTCAACTTAGTCTATTACTAGGAATAAGGCCTGTTATCAAAAAAATACAACAGACTCTAGACAGATGCTCTGGGTGAGTGCCTCCCCCACCCTTGCTGTCTTCCCACCCACCCAAGTGAAGGCATTCACTCCCCTCCACCTCAAGGGGAGCTGATTTCTTACATCTGGAGATCATTTGTAATTCTGAGTCATCTCCAGCCCTCATCTGGAGACTGGCAACAATGGTTCTTCAGGAGGAAATTGCTTGTTTGGGGGCTGCAGTGTATAGCAGTGTACTTGTATGAGGTCCTACCCTTCCACAAACCCCACCCTCTCCAGGCTCCATCCCTAAGTCTCCAAGAATTTCCTAACCTGGAGTTGGCAACCCTATCTCCTTCCCTTTATCTTCCCCTCTGACTTCAGCTTTCCATCATCTCCCCTGCCCAGCAGCCTCCACCTAGGAAAAGTTTCCACATTGGGGGGAACTAAAGCAGCTTACATCATTCTCCTCTCCCCTCTTTGATCTGAACAACAACCCTATGAGACAGGTTAGGCTGAAGGTCTGTGAGTGGTCTGAAATCACCTAGTCAGCTTCCACAGCAAGAACCTGGGTCTGGCAGTCCCCGCTCTGAAGCCCTAATGAGTTCTCCCTCAGAGGCCTTTAATGATACTTTTCAGACCAACACTCCCTCTCTGATAACGTTGCTGGTCTTAACCACAGGACTTAAATCTGTCTCTGTCTCTTGCTTTCCCTCCCTACCTGTCCCTCTGTTCCTGGCCTAGTGCTACACCTCCCCCCCACCCCGGTCTCTGTCTTTTTCCCTTCCAGAGGAGGCCAGGGAGGAGTCCTCAACCAATCAAGGGAGTCCTCAGCCAATTGAAAGAAAGCCTTCCCTCCTCCTCCCTCTCCATTTGTGAAAAGGCTTTCTCTGTGGCTCTTTCCCTCCTCCTCCATCTCTCAGCCAGTCAAAGGAAGCTATCTTTTTCTCCTCTGCAAAGCAGAGCAATAGGTGGCTTAGTCAATGGGAGAGTAGGGAGAGCCAGAAACTTCCAGAACCAAGGTGGGTTGCCTTTGACTTACAGATAACCTGTGCCCCCCACCACCACACACACAAAAGAGAATCCGCAGACACTGAAAGTATATATTTTCAAATTGATAGAATTTGCTCCTGCCTCTATGATTTCAATGGGAATACTTCAGAGTAAGGGGCACAGAGAATGAATCAAGAACCTTGCCTTTTATATGCAAAACAGATACCTCTAATTATATCTTTTCAGCCTTTGTGGATTTCCCTTACCTGTCTTTGCTCTGGCCATCTACTTAAGAAATAAAAATGCTAAACATTCAGATACGGGTAAAGAAAACTGTAAGATGTACATTGTTCTCTTTTAACCAAGCTTGCAGCTCCTGGATTGTTGAATTTAGGGATTCAGTTATGGTATAATTCTTGAGGAATACTGAGAAACCTTAATTCCTATACAAGATTCACATGCACATCTGAGTTATTGAACTCTGAACCTAACTCACCAGTGCAGAATTGAAGCAAGAGTTTGTGTGTACTTGTAGGATTTTCTGCTATACCAAAATTTTCGATTAATGTTTCTCATCAGTCATAACATAAATCATACAGATACATCTCCTGGTCAGCAATTTTGGAGAAAACCACATGCAGCTCTTAAGCAATTAGATAATAAACAATCTGTACTGAAGAGTAGAAGAATGATAATGTTTGCACATGGTGATGAAATGGCTCATAACTGAGCAGTCAAAAATAATTAGAGTGAAAACAATGATGAACCATATTGTCATCCTTATGTTTTAATTTGTTGATGAATCTGACTGTATCTGTTTACATAAAGGGATGCCTCATAGATTATTTTAGATTTCTTCCTTGATCATGCTTATATGCCAAAAGTCAACATAAATGAATAACATTAATAGCAGACCTATTGAAAACCTGAAGCCCATTTAAAACATTTTATAGGTCACAGAGGGCCCAACTGTTCCAGCTCCCCTTAAGTACAATTTTCATGTCAGATGTACTTTCTGGGCACTGTTAGAGCTTCTTTAGTTTCCAATAGATTAAATTAACCCTTGTCGATTTGGGGTGAGAATCTAAACTCACTCATGTGGAAGCAAGGCTGCTGCCAGCTTCTACCAAAAACAAAATTTGAGGCTTATTTGAAGGATTTTGTATAGAGGGAGAACTCCCAGTGGTATAGTGGAACTCAAACCAAGTATTAAGGAATAGTGAAATTTTTCAAAGAAGTTTTTCATAGACCTACTCAAAAATACAACCAAAGATCCCCTCCCAAAAATAATAATAATTTAAAAATATTGTTTTGTGTTGTTTCTTAGTGCAGGTGATCTAAACAGCAGACATGCTACAGACTATAAGGAGAAATAATTTCTTACTGAGGTTTGATAGTGAGGAGCATCCAAAGGAAAAAAAGGTTAATCCATGAAATAAATCTGTTTTTACATAAATATAAACCAAAATTAAATCCATTCACCTTTGGTTACTATAATGAACACATTATATAATCATTGAGAAATTTTATGTAACATGTGAGATTGGAAGAAACACAAATTGGCTCATATAAGAGATATAGAAAGAAAATATTCGAATATATTAGCAGTCTAAAGAAAAGATGATACTTGACAAACCCACTATGTTCCAATATTTTCATATTCAGAATCTGACCTTTTAAATATACAAATATGGTCTAGTCAGGGAATATACTACATTTCAATGTTTTCTATACCATGGACCACCAGACATTTGACACTGGATTTGAAACAACAGGTTCAATAAGTCAGTGACCCCAAATCTGAGGGGGAATATATTTAAAATATGCCAAAGATGATGCCTAGAATTTTAATTATATGCTTTTATGGATTTTAAAAGGGAAATTTTCTATACATATTCTAGTTCATGTTCTAGTTCATTCTGAACTAGATCACCTGTACTAAGAAACAACACAAAACAATATTTTTAAATTGTTATTATTTTGGGAAGGGGATCTTTGGTTGTATTTTCGAGTAGGTTGTATTTTCGAGTAGGTCTATGAAAAACTTCTTTGAAAAATCTCACTATTCCTTAATACTTGATTTGAGTTCAACTATACCATTGGGAGTTCATTGCCAGAGGCTGAGCACATTTCAGAGAGCTCTGAGAGAGAGCAGATAAGAAATGTTATAAGGGTGAGGTTTGGCTTTTTAAACAGTGGGAGGAGTTGCTGATAATTTCTGAGTTTGGGTGACTGTGTGATTGCTGAAAATTCTGAGTTTGTAGTTGCTGGGGAACTGTTGTTTGTTTGGTTTGAGTGGGTTGAAGGTGATTGTTGCTGATTGATAAGGAGTCGCTGTGTTCCTGGGGCAGACTAAGGCCCCACCCTCTTTGCATTATTAAGCTGCGCCTCGCCAGAGGCGCGAGCCTTTGGTACAAACCAAAGGGTGAAAGTTAAACCACAGGTCTCTTGGCCTGTGGTTATTAGCCTGGGGGGCTGTGTAAGGAACAGAAACCCAGATCCCGATTTTTCTTGGGCTCCCAATAAGGTAAGTAGACCCTCCAAAAGGAGAGCCACATAAACAAACAGGATTTAAAAGGGGACTGTATATTTTAAAAAAGCTGTCATGAAGGTAGAATGCCAGTAGGGGGGTGGGGGCTTTCCAGTGTTTTGCACTGAGTGTCACATGTATGACTATCTGCCCACAGGACAGAAGTCTTGGGTGTGTGCTCGATGCAAGGAGCTCCTGGTCCTCAGGGAACAAGTTCGTACCCTTGAGGCCCAGGTGACTGACCTGGAGAAGCAGAGACAGTCAGTTAGGCTCTCAGAGAAGACTCTCAGGGACATATTAGATGAGCACCACTCTGCACGTGGCAGCCCCGTTGCTGCCAGGGAGCATGAGGGTCGAGAGGGAACAGGGCACCGTGCTGAGGATAAGGGGAATGTGCCCTCAGAAGGAACCTCTTCTTCAGTTGGTGAGCGGGAATCCTTTCATGCCAAGGAACCATCTCCGGGCAGAGAGAAAGGGGAGGTCTTGGTAGTTGCTGATTCGATCCTTAGGCAAGTAGACAGCTGAGTGGCAAAACTGCGTACTGACGGTATGGTGACATGCCTGTTTGGTGCGAAGGTAGCGGACATTATGCGTGTTGTAGATAGGCTGATAGACAATGCTGGGGAAGAGCCAGTGGTCGTGGTGCATGTTGGCAACAACGATGTGGGTAAATGCAGTCGTGAGGTCCTGGAGGAAAAATTTAGGTTGCTAGGCAGGAGATTTAAGGCCAGGACCTCCAAGGTAGCTTTCTCAGAAGTGCTACCTGTTCCATGTGCAGAGCTAGAGAGACAGGCACAAATTAGAAGTCTCAGTGTGTGGATGAGACTATGGTGTAAGGAGGAAGGGTTTAAGTTTGTTAGGCACTGGGATGCTTTCAGGAACAGGCATGAGCTGTACAAAAGAGACGGTCTCCACTTGTCCCAGATGGAACCAAGCTGCTGGCGGTTAAAATAAAAAAGGTGCCAGAACAGTTTTTAAACTAAATGTTGGGGAAAAGCCGACAGGAGATGAAATGTCTCTGGTTCAGGAGGAATCATCTCAAAGAGATGAAGGATTAGCTGTTACTTTTCTACCGGGTAATGGATCAGAGTTGTCCACTGAGATGGTGACAAACAGTATGGACTGTCTGCCAAAGTCTTGAGGCAGCAGGAGGAAGGTTGCGGGCCTAACTTGCCTGGGAAGTTATTGATGTTTGTATACACATGCTAGTAGTGTTCGAAGTAAAATTGGTGAGTTGGAATGTTTAGAGTTCGGGGAAAACATAGACATTGTGGGAATTTCAGAACTTGGTGGAATGAGGAGAATCAGTGGGACATGGTGATTCCTGGATATATTATATCGAAAGGATAGGGAGGTAAGGGTTGGAGGTGGGGTTGCTCTGTATGTCAGAGAGGGTATACAGTTCAGTAAGACTGAGGTCAAAGAATTAGATTCCCTTCTAGAAATGCTTTTGATCGATATAGAGGGCCCAAAAGGAAATTTAACTATGGGAGTTTGGTATCGCCCACCAAATCAAAAGACAGAGGAAAATTATAATATGATGGAAGGATTAAAGATAGCGGCTAAACGTAAAAACTGTGTCATAATAGGTGATTTTAACTACCCACAGATTGATTGGGTCAATATGTGTTCAGGTCGAGAGAAAGAGATTGAGTTTCTAGATGCTCTCAATGACTGTGCTATGGACCAATGGTCATAGAACCTACCAGGGGTGGGGCGATCCTGGATTTGGTCCTAAGTAATGCCCAAGACTTGGTGGGAGATGTAAAAGTGATTGCACCGCTTGGGAGCAATGACCATAACCGCCCTGAGCCTGCCTTGGCGGGGAGGGCGGGATATAAATAAAAATTATTATTATTATTACATTATTGATTTCATCATTTGTATAAATAGGGAGTTGCCCCAAAAGACCAGCACAACTACGTTTAACTTTAAAAGGGTTAAATTCTCTGAGATGAATAAGCATGTGAAGAGGAAACTGAAAGGAAAAGTAAATACAATCAAAAACCCTTGGGGAAGCTTGGAGGCTATTTAAAACTACAATCCTAGAAGCTCAGATAGGTAGCAAATGTCACCCCCATCTTTAAAAAGGGTTCCAGAGGAGATCCGGGAAATTACAGGCCAGTCAGTCTGACTTCAATACCGGGAAAGTTGGTAGAAACCATTATCAAGGACAGAACGAGTAGGCACATTGATGAACACGGGTTATTGAGGAATACTCAGCATGGGTTCTGTAAGGGAAGATCTTGCCTCACTAACCTGTTACAGTTCTTTGAGGGGGTGAACAAACATGTGGACAAAGGGGACCCAATAGATGTTATTTACCTTGACTTTTGATAAAGTTCCTCATCAAAGACTTTTGATAAAGTTCATCATCAAAGGCTCCTTAGTAAGCTCGAGAGTCATGGAGTAAAAGGACAGGTCCTCTTGTGGACCAAAAACTGGCTAATTAATAGGAAGCAGAGAGTGAGTATAAATGGGCAGTCTTCATAGTGGAGGACGGTAAGCAGTGGGGTGCCGTAGGGCTCAGTACTGGGTCCCATGATCTTTAACTTGTTCATTAATGAGCTGGAATTGGGAGTAAGCAGTAAAGTGGCCAAGTTTGCAGATGACACTAGGTGAAATCAGAGAGGATTGTGAGGCACTCCAAAGAGATCTGTTGACCCTGGGTGAGTGGGCGTCAACGTGGCAGATGAGGTTCAATGTGGCCAAGTGCAAAGTAATGCACATTGGGGCCATGAATCCCAGCTACAAATACAAGTTGATGGGGTGTGAACTGGCAGAGACTGACTAAGAGAGAGATCTTGGGGTCATGGTAGCTAACTCACTGAAAATGTCCAGACAGTGTGCAATTGCAATAAAAAAGGCCAACGCCGTGCTGGGAATTATTAGAAAGGGAATTGAAAAGAAATCAGTCAGTATCATAATGCCCCTGTATAAATCGATGGTGCACTCTCATCTGGTCACCGCACCTCAAAAAGGATATTATAGCATTGGAAAAAGTGCAGAAAAGGGCAACTAGAATGATTAAAGGTTTGCAACACTTTCCCTATGAAGAAGGATTAAAACGCTTGGGGCTCTTTAGCTTGGAGAAACATCGAGTGCGAGGTGACATGATCCCCTTGTGCCACTTGTTGGGAAGGGCGGGATATAAATCATAAAATAAATAAAATAAAATAAAATAAATGATAGAGGTTTACAAGATTATGCATGGGATGGAGAAAGTAGAGAAAGAAGTACTTTTCTCACTTTCTCACAATACAAGAACTTGTGGGCAATCGATGAAATTGATGAGCAGTCAGGTTAAAACAGATAAAAGGAAGTACTTCTTCACCCAAAGGGTGATTAACATGTGGAATTCACTGCCACAGGAAGTGGTGGTGGCTACAAGCATAGCCGGCTTTAAGAGGGGATTGGATAAAAATATGGAGCAGAGGTCCATCAGTGGCTATTAGCCACTAAGATATATATATATATATATATATATATATATATATACACACACACAGACACACGCACACGTATATTGGCCACTGTGTGATACAGAGTGTGATACAGAGTGTTGGACTGGATGGGCCATTGGCCTGATCCAACATGGCTTCTCTTATGTTCTTATGATATATATGTTTTGAATGAATATTTTAAAACTGCTATGCTGACAATTGCCCATTATTGGGGGGGGGGGGGGGAATCTTTTTTCACATTCTGTTTGTGAATGGGTTGATAGAATACATGATGTGACATAGGCATAATGTCAAACAATTTCACTTTATATACAATATATGCTGAATAAATTTATTCAGAAATGGGCTACATTACATTATAATGGAATGATAAATTTTGAAGTTATATTAGACCTTGGCCCTATTCACACACCGTGTTGAGTCTATGTTAAACTGACCTGGTTCTGTTCCGAATATCTTTTTTCCGGATATTATCAATCAGACTGCCATACTGCAATTCGAATCACTCCAAAGTGAAACCGTCTTCTGCCGTCCACACGACAACACCATGCAGTTCTTTTTTTCTCCACTATTATGCACATGCGTGCATTATGTGCATGTGCACACATGCGCATATGCACATATGCGCATGAGTTAAAACATTATGTGGTTATGCAGTTATATGCATATTGCTAAGCAGTAAAAAAAATGGCGACTGTAAACCGGATGTCTGAGGCTCCTTTTGCTCCGGGACAGCCTTCAGACATCTGGAAGTTGGTCGGGAACTATCCAGATGGGGAAACTACGAGGTGAAACCGGAGAACTCAAAAAACACTGCAAAGGAGCAGGTAACAAAATACTCCGGTTCTGAGAAGGATTTGGGGGGGGAGCTACTACGAGTTAATACCAGGAGGCAGATGTTGCTGTCTGATCAGCCACTTTTAATCCAGTATGAAACAGCACCAACAACTAATTATACTGTGCGTCTGAACAGCCCCCTTATGTACTTTTTATATTAATTTGATATGTCCATATTGAAATACTGTTATTATTTCTCTGTTCAATTTTATGTGTTAAGTGTTTGGTATGTTTGTGTGTACATATCATACATTATCACACACACAATAAAGAAGCATATACATAACCACATAAAATAACTGCAGTTCAATTTCTATTAGTTCTCTCTGACTTAACTTGAATTCAAAATCCCAGGCACTGTGTTGTTCAAAATACCCAAGTAAATTTGCACACAGTGTAAAAAAGAAGGCTGCAGTTCTTTGGTGTCATAAAGCAGCATGGCTGCCAGGGCAAGAGAAAGGTTTCAGCTGGCGGGAAGAAACAGAACTGATAGCTGCACATGTGGAATTATGAGTAACACAGATTAATGCTGCTCTCTATCGATATATTTAATTTTTAACATGGCCCCATATGTGGATACTTAAATTCTGAGACTGAGGCAAATCTTTCTATAAACCTGACAAAGCCTAGGATATCTAGAAAAAAAATATGAAACAAAAATGGAGGAGATTAACTCAGCAAAATTATAGAAGTGGAGACTGTAAATGGGGGGAGGGAATTTGTTGTACTGAATATGGCTTTTTTTGTAGCAGGAACTCCTTTGCATATTGGGCCACACACCCCTGATGTATAGGGTTGCCAAGTCCAATTAAAGAAAAATCTGGGGACTTTGGGGGCGGAGCCAGGAGACTTTGGGGGTGGAGCCAGGAACAAGAATGTGACAAGCATAACTGAACTCCAAGGGAGTTCTGGCCATCACATTTAAAGGGACAGAACACCTTTCTTCCATAGGAAATAATTAAGGATAGGGGCACCATCTTTTGGGGCTCATAGAATTGGACCCTCTGGTCCAATCGTTTTGAAACTTGGTGGGTATTTTGGGGAGAGGCACTAGAAGCTATACTAAAAATCTGGTGCATCTACCTCAAAAAATAGCCCCCCCCCCAGAGCCCCCAATACCCACGGATCAATTCCCCATTATTCCCTATGGGAATCGTTCTCCATAGGGAATAATAGAGTGCCTAGTAGACATTTCTCTCCCCCACACACACACTTTCTAAAGGGGGGAGGGCCTCCATACCAGGGAATCCCCCTCCCTGCCTCCTCCCTCTCTCTCACACATAAATACTTACTTGGTCTTCCAGCAGAACTTTGCTTGCTGTAAAAACGAAAGCAAGGCTGCACAGGAAAAGAAAGGGAGGGGCCGTTCTCCATGGAAACTGTTACTGACCCTTTTCCATGAAGCCCTTCCTGTTTCCTGTGCAGCCTTAAAGGGACACATTTTAAAAACGGATCAGAAGCTCTACAACAACATGATGCCTACAGGTATGTTCTCTCCCCCCCCGCCCCCGCTTTCAGATTTTTTGAGAGCGGGGGAGGAGGCTGCAAATTCGGGGGTCCCCCGTCAGGGCGGGGGTTGGGAAGCCTACTGATGTAGCCAATCTTCCAAAAGCTTACAGGGCTCTTTGTACAAGGCCTACTGTAAACTCCGGGAGGATTGGCTACATCAGGGGGGTGTGGTCCAATATGCCAAGGAGTTCCTGCTAAAAAAAGCCCTGGAATATAAATCCTCAAGTCGATCTTCCCTGCAACTCTAGTTTATATTTCAGTGGCTCCTGCAGTGAATACATCTACCATATTTGCTGAAGGGACAGGATTCCAATTCTGGATGGATGGATGGTGGTGTTCTGTTGTGCTCCATGAAGAGCTAAGTTGTCTTTTTCACTTTTATTATCTGTTATCTGTTCTTTCAGACTTGCTAGTTTGGGCTTTGCTTTGTTTCAACGCAGCTGTTTTGGCAGGCTTGAATTTCTTTTCATTTCAGGATGTTTTCTCTGTGTCCATTCTGATAAGACATTGAGTGTAGCCTAATTAGCTTTGGATGTAAGGGGGAAACAGCACCTTTCTCCGCTTCTATAGCTGTAGTTTTCCCAATGGCAATGTCTTCCATTTTATGATTTATTTATTTAGTTTATCTTATTTTTTATTATTTAATGTATGTTTAATTTGGATTTCTTATGAGGGAGGTTCTATACTTTTGTTGCCATTATTACTGATATTGAAATTTTGAGGATATACTTTTACAGTTTATTTGGAAGTGGAATTATGGGGTAATTGCAACAACCTTTCCCAAACAAAGTAAGATAGACAATTATATTTTTTTCTACACCAGCTTCCTCTTTATCTGCAATAAATAGATATAGTTGTCTTAATAATTATATGCCAGCTCCTTCTGGTGGTACTACTGTGGAAGAACTAGCTCCTTCTTCTTCACACAGACCAAAGAGGAGAAAAGGTTTTGTATGGTGATTGTATTCCTTGTTAGGATCTAGGAGGTTTTGATTATAATATGCTTGCTATCCAAACCTTTTAAATACCCGAGACACTTGAAAAAAATCTGTACCAAACTGTACTTGACAGATCAACCAAAAAAAAAAAAACAACCCTTACTTGTTTTCATTCTAAGCTTTAAGGGAGGGTGATGCTATGAAACAAGTTGGTAAACTTTCAGACACTAAACAAACCAAAAGGTTTATTGCCAACATCAATATATAACAGCTGGCAAAAATAACTTACAATGCCACACTAAGAAAATAAAAGCATTTTGTGCTAATTCTGTGACTTAAGGGCCTTTCTCTTTGAACAAAAAAGACAATAGTTTTAAATATACTCCGTTATCATGATATACTTATCTCCTGGAACAAGAAAAAGGAAACAAAGTAGCATTTAGCCTTTTTTTTGAACCATGATTTAAGTTTAATTAACTAGCGATATGTGGAATGGATCCTAGGTTTGATTTGTGGGGACCTTATAGCCCTTTATTTTTCAAGATTAGTATCTTTAATATGCTCTAAAGTATCACATCTCAAACAATACACACTGTTAAGAGTTTTTGATACAGAAAGGCCAGTCCCTCTATTTCAGGGTCCCCAACCCCCGGGCCGGGGACCAGTAGTGGGCCACGGCCTGTTTTCCATGGGTTGCGCAGCCTCGCCACCCCCCTATTTCCTCCACCCCCTGCACAGCCTCCCTGCCTCCTCCCCCTCCCACCAATCAGCTGATCGGCCGAGAAAACTGCTGCAGCAGCTTCGAGCAATGCTGCCCTTGCCTCCTCCTCAAGTGGGAAGGAGGCAAGGGCAGCGTCACTCACCGCTGCTGCCGGCCACCAGCCGCCCTTCCTTTCCCTTCCTGTCCCTTTGCCTCCCGCCCCCCTGCGCCTGGGCTCTGCAGTTGTAGCATGCCTGCCTCTTCCTCTGTTACCTCTTTTGCTTCCCTTCCTGTTGCCTCCCCCCCTACCCTGCCGGCCACAGCATGTCTACTTCCTCTTCCGAGCCCACCGCCGCCACCCACCCCCTCCTTCCCTTTCCTTCCTATCCCATCGCCTCCCTACCCTGGCAGTGGTGGCGCACTGTAATTGTGGGCGGGGGGGAAGGCGACAGAATGGGGCAGAAAGGGAAGGGAAGAAGGGGGTGAGCACCACAGGCCTGGGGGGGTGTTTGAAGCACTTTGGGTGGGTGCCTGCCTGGGGTTCAACGTGCCCTCGGCTGCCACTGGCTGCGGTGGTTTTTCCTCCGCAGCTGTTTGGCGGGGGGGCAGCCTGGGAGGACTTCACCACCCCTTCCCCAGCTTTAAAATTGAGAAAACAGGGGGGGGAGAGGTGGTGAGGCTGCACAGCGGGGGAAGGAGAGAGGAGGAAAATGGGGGGGGGAGGAGGAAGCGGTGAGGCTGTGTGCAGGGTGAGGGAGGGAGGAGGAAAATGGGGGAGGAAAACAGGAGGGAGGAGGCGCCGCAGCGAGGGAGGCCGAATTGGGTCCCCCCACCCTGCCTCCTCTGGGCCGCGGCCAGCAGGCTGGCCCTGGAGCCAGTCCCTGGGGCCAAAAAGGTTGAGGACCACTGCTTTACTTCATAGTAAGTCTCCTCTATCAGAGGAATATCAGAAGGGAAAAAAGTCTAGTGAAGTGCCTATGCTCATTGATCTTACTTCACCTTCTTTGCAAGTGACTGATCCTTCCTCATTCTATATTATTTATCAGATAATGGCCCTGAAGGATGAGACAACTAAGGCAGCTACAGGATTTCGCTTTGAACCTACAGAAACAAACCTGATTGAATCATTAGGGGCTTTTCCTTTTGGTAAGCCAATCCACCTAATTAATAGATTGAAAACATTGCAGAAAACCTTAGAATCTTTTTTTCTAGAGTAGAAATTAACTCATCTAAATTAGCCCACAATCAACAGTAGTGCTGGAGGTCCCTAATGAGTCACTGGGTGCAATCAGATGAGTAGGTTGCCATGGCAGGATCTCAGCTTTAAATAAGGTGTGTGAGTTTGGGGTGGTTTATGTCAATCAGACAGCATGGTTTCATAGAACAGTGGGCCTATGGTTGGTCACCCACATCACTAACATGCTGCAACCACAGACCCACAACAGGGTTGGTTTTTCGCCTAAGTCTCATTGTGTGGTGTGCAGAAGCAGACAAGTGTACATGCACACCTAGCTGCTTCTATGGGGGCATTGAAGCACACCTTGGAGTGGGGTTGTGGGGGGGAAGGATGTGCCAGAAACAGAGTGTGCCAGAAACACCATGCATTTCCATGGTGCACTGGGGCAATTAGATGGCCAGAAACCCACCATGAAAGCACTTTGCTAAGGAAGCCATCCAAATTTGCTGGTGGCTATTTACTTCGCAAATAGTTTTAGTGGAAAGCAAGGGTGAGTGGGGCATGGGAGCCAGATGTGCGTGTATGATTGTGCCCATTTAATCTGGAGGGGAGGGATGGCTGTGAGGGCCAAACTGCTCATTTGATCCCACCCACGGATAAAGCAAGGGTTTCTAGTTCCTCTTGCTGAAATGCAGAATTGCCAGTCTACTAGAAATGTTCTTCTGGATATGAGGGTTCTGGGACAGATGTTCAAAATATCATGTGGTCTTTTGGGTGTTAAAAAGAATTATTTTCCAGTCAAAATCTAAGCTACTTGTTAAACAATCTAGTCCTGTGACTGGACAAACTAGATCTTGTAATGATTCTTTCCAACAAATCCATACCAGCCAATGACTGGAAAATGCATCAAAATGACTGGAAATGTATCAAAAGCAGCAAAGGGCCAGTGTTTGAAACTGCTGTCCAGGAATGCTGCTGAATGGGAACTTAAATGCTCCTCCTCAGAAATTAAAGAACTATGGGTACAGAACTGCTTTGTGTTTCTTCAGGAGACCAAGTACCCCAGACAAAATCTTGTTCTCTGGGTTTCAGGCTTATTCACTTGATGCTATTCAATCTGATGGTAAGGGAAGACCCTCAGGGGGTCTCCTTAATCGGATATTATTGTTGTTATGTTTTAAAAGCTTCCCACGTCTTAATTTCTGCCCTTGGAGATTAGCAGTTGAGATAGGCTCTTTAACATTAATCTTAATAAATGTTCCTTTGTCTCCACAGTAAGTGAAGAAGTCAACTGTTACTCTTTGAGATTAGTTTGGTAACTACATACATTATTTGACTTGCAGATATCCAAGGGCATATTTTATTTTTGAGGGTGATTTTAATGGAGAAAGCTTTTGAAAGAGTTTTTTTCCAGAAAGCTTTTGATAAAGTTCCTCATCAAAGGCTCCTAAGTAAGCTCAATAGTCATGGGGTAAAAGAACAAGTCCTCTTGTGGATCAAAAACTGGCTAATTAATAGGAAACAGAGTGACTATAAATGGGCAATTTTCACAATGGAGCATGGTGAGCAGTGGGGTACTGCAGGGCTCAGTATTGGGTCTGATGCTTTTTAACTTGTTTAACTTAATGATTTGGGGTTGGGAGTAGCGAGTGAAGTAGCTGAGTTTGTAGATGATACTAAATTGTTCAGGATGGTGAGAATCAAGGAGGATTGTGAGGCACTCCAAAGGGATCTGTTGAGGCTGGGCGAGTGGGCATCAACATGGCAAATGAGGTTCAACATGGCCAAGTGCAAAGTAATGCACATTGAAGCTAAAAATCCTAACTATAAATACAAGTTGATGGGGTCCGACCTGGCAGAGATTGACCAAGAGAGATCTTGGAGTCATGGTAGATAACTCACTGAAAATGTTGAAACAGTGTGCAACTGTAATAAATAAGGCCAACACTATGGTGGGGATTATTAGGAAGGGAATTGAAAACAAAACAGTCAGCATCATAATGCCCCTGTATAAATCGATGGTGCGGCCTCATTTGGAGTACTGTTACTGCACCTCAAAAAAGATGTTATAGCATTGGAAAAAGCCCAGAAAATGGCAACTGGGATGATTAAAGAGTTGGAACAGTTTCCCTATGAAGAAAGGCTACCCCAGACAAAAAAATTTTGCCTGGAGAAACATTGACCGAGGGATGACGTGATAGAGGTTGACAAGATTACACATGGGCTAGAGAAGGTAGAGAAAGAAGTATTTTTCTCCCTTTCTTACAATACAAGAACTCGTGGGCACTCAATTAAATTGCTGAGCAGTCAGGTTAGAATGGATAAAAGGAAGTACTTTTTCACCCAAAGGATGATAACACATGAAATTCACTGCCATAGGAGGTTGTGGAGGCTACAAGCTATTATAATAATAATAATAATTTTTTATTTCTATCCCGCCCTCCCCGCCGGAGCGGGCTCAGGGCGGCTCACAACATAAAATAAACATTACATCGGTTTTACATTATAAAACATGGTTAAAACAGTTATAAATTATTAAAATTAACATAACATAACAATATGGCGTTATAAACATTAGATTTGGTAGACTTCTAAGAATAAGACATTAAAACATTTCCAGCAGCATGCCTAGCTTTGTCATTGATTCTGTCACTAGTTGAAGGCCATCTTGAAAAGGTGGGTCTTACAGGCCCTACGAAATTGATCTAAACATCTTAGGGCCCTCACTTCCTCAGGGAGTTGGTTCCATAGTAGTGGAGCGGTGACAGAGAAGGCCCGATCCCGGGTGGCCTTCAGTCTGGCCTCCCTTTTAATGGAGTGAACATTGCTAGTGAACATACACCCTTACTTCTATTAATAAGTTTGCTTAATGATTTTGGTGCCCAAAATTGTCATCTGACACCCATTTGTCAAGAAAATAATGAACTGAAAGCAGTAAAATGGAGTTCTGAAAACTATACGTTGTGTACAACATTGATGCTCTCTGATAAAAGTTGTGCTCTTAAGAGAGAAATTACTCTAGGATCTTACGTGCACGATAGCTGCTATAAGCTAAAGCAACTTTACTCATACTTGTTGCCTGCATATTCTAAACTGCTCTATCAAGATAAGACGTGGAAATATACAAAAATAGGTGGTTTAAACTTGTGTCTAAAAAATGGTTTTTCTATCAGGCACTTATTGAATACAGTTGTGCTAGCTACGCTACAAGGTTTTTTTTTCCTTTTTGGGGAAAAAAACCTTATAGACAAGCTATACACAAGAGCAAAGAAGAAGCTTGCCTCACTAATTGGCAAAAGCTAATCAGAGCTACCAGAAATAATAGAAATCTGAGTGAATTTTGGAACCTGGTTAATTTGGCTTAACTGTTTTATGTAATAGGAGTCCACTTTCATCTCATATTTCCTCACATACCTGGAGGAACATTTTGCTAATATCTTTGCTAGTTCTTCTAGTAACTATGATTATCAGAATAACTGGAACTGAGCTGAACTACAAGAGTAGCCCCCAGATGAAATTGTTTATTTTTTAAAAAAAATTCTCAAATGAAGAATTGGAAGCCCCCTGGTGCAGATTTAATTCTCCCAGAACTCTTCACAGCCAATATTGCCCAGTTGAAGGATATACTGGATATATATTTACTCAGATAAATGCAATGGGAGTTATGCCACTAGACTGGAGACATGCTGTCGTGATGCCAGTTTATAAGAAGGGAAACAAAGTGGACCCATCCAATTACAGACCAATCAGTGTTTTATCAGTGAGCAGGAATCATTATTTATTTATTTTATTTAATCAGATTTATATCCTGCTCCCCCCTGATGAGCTCAGGGCAGCACTGTCCCTTTATTACTGGCTCGTGGACTGGCTGGAGAGTAAAACAATGCTTGGAAGGGGACAGGCTGGAGTTAGGCAAAAGGCTGGCACAGATGATCATCTTCTGACATTACAGTTTTTAATAAATATTCCACCAAGAGTTTGGGGGATCCTTGCAGCTGCCTTCATGGACTGAAGGCAGCTTTTGATACTATACCCCATGCCCAATGGTGGCACAAACTAAAACTAACTTCTATTGACAAGAGGCTGTTGGCTTTTATTGAGATTCTGTATTCTAATCCCACTGTACAAGTTCACTGTGGGTCAGACGGACAACTTTCCAATATAATTCCTGTATAGCAGGGAGTGTGTCAGAGATGCATGCTGGCCTCTTTATTGTTTAATTTAAATATCAATATGCTTTTTGCTCTCTCTGCTCAGGACTGCTATTCTCCATCCATTGCTAACATTGAAGTTTCTATCCTACTTTTTGCTGATGATGCAGTGCTCCTATCAAGAACAACTTCTTCTCTGATAGAGGCTTTTGTCTCTTTCTGTTGGAAGAATGCCTGGTAGTGAACTATCAAAAATCCAAGATATTGGGGTAGGGTTGCCAAGTCCAATTCAAGAAATATCTGGGGACTTTGGGGGTGGAGCCAGGAGACTTTGGGGTGGAGCCAGGAACAAGGGTGTGACAAGCATAATTGAACTCCAAGGGAGTTCTGGCCATCACATTTTAAGGGACAGCACACCTTTTTAAATGCCTTTCTTCCATAGGAAATAATTAAGGATAGGGGCACCATCTTTTGGGGCTCATAGAATTGGACCCCCTGGTCCAATCATTTTGAAACTTGGGGGGTATTTTGGGGAGAGGCACTAGATGCTATACTAAAATTTTGGTGCCTCTACCTCAAAAATAGCCCCCCCCCAGAGCCCCCAATACCCGTGGATCAATTCCCCATTATTCCCTATGGGAATCGTTCTCCATAGGGAATAATAAAGTGCCCAGTAGACATTTCCCTCCCCTTTCTAAAGCGAGGGGAGGGCCTCCAAACCAGGGAATCCCCTGCCCCCTCCCTCTGTCTCTCACACAAATACTGGGTCTTGTTCCTGCAGAACTTTACTTGCTCTGAAAACTGAAAGCAAAATAAAGGGAGGGGCCATTCTCCGATGAAACTATTACTGACCCTTTCCCATGAAGCCCTTCCTGTTTCCTGCTCAGCCTTAAAGGCACACATTTTAAAAATGGACCTGTTTGCAGGTTTCTAAACCTGCAGGAGCTCTCAAACTACATGGTGACTGTGGGGACGGGGTTTCCCCCGCGGGCCAGCTGGCTGAGGGCGGAAGAAGCCTGTAAAAAAAAGGGATCCCTTGCTGGGACCTGGGGATTGGGAAGTCTGGGGATTGGGGGATCTCATGTACACCATAAGTGAAAAATTCATTGTAATGATATTGAGGATGTTCCATTTTTCAAAATATTTGTCTGTTTGGTTTGACCAGAGATTAAACTGGTCAATGCAAGCTGCTCATGTTAAAAGACTGTGTGCAGCCACATCAAATATTGTCTGTTGTTTCTTTCAGTCGTCTGGGGCTCAGCTGCCATCAAACTGTTTAATGCTAAGGTAGCCACACAAAGTTTATACGGGGCTGGTATCTGGATTGACAAAATAGGGGAGTCCTTCAGCAGTTCTTCTTAAATTCCTTCATTCAAGTTGTGGAATTGTGTAGCAGGGATAGACCTCTGAGCCAAACTGGAACAACCATCTCTTGAAGCTTAGGCCTGTTTGAAGCCGCCCTGAGCCTGCTTTGGCGGGGAGGGCGGGATATAAATAAAATGATGATGATGATGATGATGGTTGAGGCAACAGGCATCCAATCAAGTTGGCCTCCCTGCTGCAGCCTCCTCTGCATTGGCCCAGATATATTTCAGAAGTTCTTGTTACCCGGTGGCTCTGGTCTTTGACTCAGTGCATTCCTAGCCGATGGCTCTTTTTTCTTATTTTAACTGTTTTAACTCATTATGCATGTTTAACTCATTATGTATTTTTCTGTGATGTAATCCTCCCTGAGCTCGCTAGAAGGGAAGGTGGAATATAAATCAATATAAATAAATTTTAAAACATAAATAAATAAAAATACTGTTGTATTGATGTTTTAACCTATAATGTTGTATTGATTGCAATTTTATATGTTGTTACCCACCCTGAGCCCATTGTTGGGGAGGACAGGTTATAAATTGAAAATAATAAATATTTTAATTTTTCTTTGCTTCAAAATATAGATCCTACGGAGACATTACCTCTCTAATTACAAGATATCAGACCTATCAATCTCTTTAGCTGAGAAATTGTATGCATCTGTGATAGATCTTCACAGATGTTCAAATGGGGTCTAACTTCTATATTTTAGTAATCTGCTTAAAATAAATAAGTTTAGAAGCAGTATGAGATACAGTATATTTGATGAAGGAATAAAAATAATTCTGTACAGTCATACAGATTACATAAAATGCAGCTTTGTAAATCTACTGAATTCTGACATTTTGCCAAAGAAATAGACTTGGGTTCACTTCACCTTGAAAGAGCTATCTCCTTTCGAGACAGTACAGAAAGCCTGCATTTTATAGTTAACAATACACTTTACTGCCTTCATATCTCTAACTGCCCAAATTAATTCAAAGTTTAGCATACATTTTCTCAGTAGCTTGGCCACAAAGACATTAATGTAGGGTGACATAAGATTAAGCAGATATTTTCCAAACCTGAGCACACAATTTTATTGACACAAACTAGGCTTATTAAGAAGCACAAAACAGAACAGTACAGTATTCAAGTAAATGAAAACAGGAAAACGTATGTTGATTTTCGCTTCTATAACTTGTTGTAGATAAATAAAATAGGCAGGTAGAACATGGCTGCAGAAGGTCTGCTACAAAAGGCAATAGACTGAGTCAGGCATCTGCCCTCTTAGAGGAGTATGCAATGTGGAATACAAAGCAGATATTCTAAACTGAAGGGCCTTAACAAAGACTTGGCTTTATTATCAACCAACAACAACTCAGACTTTACTAAAACTCAATCCAAGCCTGAGGTGCTCTTGGTTGACAAGCCTGAGGACTATACGCCTTTTTGATGGCACTACACTCTCCATGAAAGAGTGGGAATACAGCTGAATGGCACTATTAAATCTGGGCCTGCAGGTGAAGACTTAAATGACATCTGTGGTATGCAACAACTTCTACCCAGGATCAACTGGTTAACTCATAGTTGGCAGCAGCTCTTAATACTTTTTTGTTTCATTTTGGGGTAAGTGACAGACTGCACTTTAAAATCTTATAAGTGAGGTTTGAACAGGTAATGGACTGTGAAGAGTGACAGGATGCTCCAAGGGATTTGATTGGTTAGCATCTGTTGAGCAGAGAAAGACTTGAGAACTAAATGCTGAGGAGAGAGAGTCTGAATTAAGCCCCTTATGGAGAAGAATTCAATACTGATGAGTCAGTCTAGGTCTGACAGAGAAGGGTTTCTGTTTAGCAGTTTAGCACAGATGGAGAACTGGGGAGGTTGGCAGGAGGAGTGGGTAGATCAGAGAAGACTCCCAATCGGGGCAGAAAAGGAGATAGATCATCTAGAGAGAAGAAATGCCCTACCCAATTGGAAAAAGAAGGTAGCCCTGAGAAACAGAGTGATCTCTGGTCAGATGTGTTTAGGAACTGCCTTTTGAAACCTGAAGAGAGAATAAACCACAAGAAAAGGACTGGTGGACTTTGTGAAGGTATTTGCGTACTGGAGAGAGTATCCTTGACTTCTGGAAACCAACAGAGTAAAATATGTTCAAGAAAGTATACTGGAGTGTTTGGGACACACTGGAACAAAAGCTTCTCATCGTAAAGGTTACAAGTCACTGTGAAAAGCTTCAGAAACTCTCATTTGATTGAAACATATAAATTGTAGCCTGTGCCTATATTGGTTTACCTCAGAAATTTCAACCCTGATTTCACCTGACCTTTTGCCTCTACGTTGAATAAAACACTTTGTTATTTTTGAACTTTAAAAAGCCTTGAGTGCCATTCCAGTGGTTTAACTTAAAGGAGGATCTTGACCCTTCCCTCAGGTTCCTGAGCTGAGCTAGCAGTAAAAATTCAAACTGTGACAGGGTGGGACAGCCATAGTTCTTCCAAAAAATCAATATATAGGGCTGCTCAGTCAAAAAGAGAGAGAAAGATGAAGGGGAAAACTTGCCTCTAAGGGAGGGAAGTGGGCAGGATCATCATAGAGTAATTAGCAACAACTATCTGATCTCACTTGCCAAGTGAAAAAGGGATGTGGGTGGGTGGGGGAGAAGGAATTTCTAAAGAACCATAATGAATTATATTCATTACTGGTAAGATGGGGTGACTTATTTTTCAGCCATTCTAAACACAGCAGTGTACCTAGATTTCAGCTTCTATAGCCTGGGACTTTCTTTCCTGATTCTCCTTCATCTCATCTCTTCTTTCAGCCCCATAGGTACACCTCTATTAGAATTTTGTGTAGTTTCTTCTTTTATTAGCTTAATATTACCAGGTTCAATCTTTTTTCTAAACCAGGAATATGTCTTACTTTTATCTTCCTTAGGATGGTTTAAAATAACAAAAGACTTTGCACATTCTTTGCAACGTATGGTTCTCCTCTCTGTGTGGCCACCAGTGATAGATAAATGAGTTAGGTAGTTATGGGTGTAACAGTTTTATAACTGGTTTTGATCACACATGTCAGGTTTCTACACTCATGTCAGAGGAAATCATGGGGAAGTTCATCTCTCTGGCAAATCAATGGGACTTATAAATCCTCAGGATTGGATGCTGTGCTTTTTTGCTAGAAAAATTCTGAGAAATTTCTACTGAAAAGCAAACATGGTTTTTAGCTTTTAACCACAGCAACTTAGTATACTTTTGACTTGGGGAAATAAAGTTTTTGATAATGAAACTAAACAGATTGCATACTCATTCTACATCATCAAGAAGAAATCATAACGCAAAGAGAAAATGAAATACATCTGGGAAAGCAATTGCAACACATGGCGCTGCCTTCACACATCTGGAATGAAAAGTCTTGTGGCCAGACCTCCCACATAATGTTATTCTCTATTTTCAGTCCCTTTCTAAAACATTTACATATTGCCTTTCCTGCACAGATATACACTCCTCTTTCTTTTTGAAATTACTCTTATATTATGAAACTGTTGCAGCCCACCACAAATAACAGATTCTCTAAGTCTTAAAACATATGGTGCTCAAAATATGATAATCGTCTACTGGGACAAGCCTTCCACTGAAAATACTTTGGGCAGATTTCTAGCAGGAACAACCAGTTAAGCTTCTTGCTATGCTAAAATTGCTGCCAATAACTGTTTAACATCTGAATAACACAATCCTGTTCATATCTGTGCTTGGAAAGTTACTCCATGTGAACATTCAATTATTAAGGTCTAGATCCTGATATTCATATTTAAAATCTATATGAGTTCCCTTGCACAGCTAGTGTGGAGTTTGAGGCTGGGCTATCACCAGTATGCTGATGACACTCAACTATATCTATTGTTGGACAGCCAGCCAGCTACCGCCCTGCTAAATTTGGCTGTGGGATTGGAGGCCATGACTGAATGGTTGTGTCAAGCATGGTAGAATTCCACTGGTAATTGATTGTTTTAGGGTCCTCCATAAAGCTGGCCTGTGAAATGTCATGGAGGACCAAGGTCTGTTAACTCTGTTATTCTTCCCCCCTCCCCCTTCTCACTTTATTGCTTGCAAAGTAGAAGTAGAGAGAAACGAAACTAACTTGAGAAAGAGTAATCAGTACCTTCCCATACATTCCTCTTAGGGAGTGCAGCACATATGGGGAAAGCAAGGATGGAGTCCTGATAACGCCATGAGAATGTAGACATTTATGATAGTTTATGTGTGAGAGAGCATCCCTCGCCCCCACCTTTTGGAATCTTTTTGAAGTATGCCTTAAAAGTATTGTATCAATGTATCTTTAGCATTACTCTCAAGAATCTGTTACACTGAAAGTATCGGTCTATCAATAAACGTAGTTTTGTATCAAACCAGACTCGTTATTGAAACGGCATGCTTGACATTTTGAGAGTAATCCTATAAGAAGTTTAATCACCCTGGCAACTTTATAACCGAATGGATGAAAAGATTCCGGTGAGCAGTGGACTTCCAGAACCTGCGGAAGGGGCGAGAGCACCAACACCGCCGTAGCACGTGCTGGACGCCCGGAGAGTTGCTGGGAAGGGCTCCCCTCTCCATATTCAACAACTCTTGGTCACCCCACACCAGTGGCAACCGCGTACCTCCACCACCACGATGGATGAGGCACCGGCACGCAGAGATGCCATCCTAACCAGGCACATGTGCCGGGTGAAGATGCCCAACGGAGAGGGCGAGGCGGCTGAGCCTGGAGAGGAGGGGAGCGCAGCAGCGACCTGCACGGAGATCGATCCACCTTTGGCAGAGGTGGAAACGGCTGGGACCCATGAAATAACAGGGAAGAGGAAGATGAGATTGCTCGAGCATTCCGATCGATGGTAAGAAAGAAAGTTGAAGAGGTCGCCAAGGGGTTGCGGGATGAGATGCAAGCGATGACCACCATGATGGCCGGAGAATTCAACAGACAAATCAACCGGATTATAAGAACAACTGACCCGAGAAGAGCCCCACAACTGCCTGCAGCTAGACCCTCGACAATATCGCCCCGGGCACAGCCAGCGGCACCCCCGGCCCCTCAAGAAAGCAGCTGAGGAAGGGAGTTGGAGGCCACCTTTGACGGCGATCCTGAAGAGGTGGAGTACTTCACGATCCAGGCCAATAGCTACACGCATTATTGGGGAAACACCTTCCCTGACGAATTTAGTCATGTGGACTACCTGCGATCGAAGCTGAAGGGGGCTGTGAAGTGATGGTACGTGAGTTTGTACGAAGCCATGAGCCCGGAACTGGACGACGTGGCCACTTTCCTCCAAGCATTGCTGGCCCAGTATGAAGACCCCCTACAGGAGACCCTTGCATTGGCCGCCCTGAGGGACATACAACAAGGCTCTAAGTCGATCCATGAGTATGCGGCCGAGTTCCACACCAACGCGGCTAAAGTGAGGGGGTGGAGTGAGCTGATGAAGATCGAGCATTTCACCTGGGGGCTGAATGCTAGTGTCCTGGATCAAGGCCTGCAGCAAGCGAGGCCAACCACCTTAATGGGGTGGATACAGCTGGCGAGAGAGGTAAAGACCAACATGAAGAGAGTGGCCATGCAGCACCAGCAGCAGAGCGGCAAGACGGGCCGTGACCAGAAACCAGGGGTGAAGATGGAGGCGAAGAAGACCCAGGTGGGGGGAGGAGCAGGGAAGTCCTTGGTGATCCGCAAGTGTTTCCGTTGTAGGGACCCATACCACTTGGCTAGTGGCTGCCCTATCCCCCCTAGGCCAACTTCCACCACTACCAAGACAAGCACTCTGACTCCAAAGAAGCAGACCAGCTGCCCTAAGGGTGCGGTGAAGAGCAGCACGGCCGCGAGCTCGATGCCTGACAAGGAGACCATCGTCATTGATGAGCTGAGTAAGATGTCCTGGGAGGATGAGCCGGCGGGAAACAAGGACGACCTGCTCTGAATGGTGCCAATCAGCAGGTCACCGACGAACCGGCACCACTCAGGGTGAGAGTAACGGGGTCGCTATATTTTGTGCCAGTAATTAAACAGCAGACTCAAGAGGTTCATACAGGTGAAAGCCTTGACTGACTCGGGGTGCACGAGGGACATAATCGCCCCTAAACTGGTGGACGCGTTGGGGCTTCCCACGACGGCTTTGCCACATGCCATCCAGTTTGAGCAAATGGATGGGTCAGTGATGAGGGGGCAGCCATGCATGTTAGAGACTCAATTAGTACCAGTGGGCATTAAAGACGACTGGGACCAGGAGGCTTTTGTAATAGCCCCATCCTCCTCTTACGATGTAGTTTTGGGAGTAGGATGGCTGGCCAAGCATGAGCCAGACATTTGCTGGGGAGACCAGATGATAGAGTTCAATGATATGAGGTGTCAAGCCCATCATTGGAATAAGGAGTGGGGCCCCAATCCGCCGCCCTTAAATGAGACGGTTTGCTTGACAATGGAGGAAGTCCAGATGATCCCTAAGGCTTATCGAGACTTAAGGGGGGTGTTCAGAGAACAGGGAGCCGATGAACTCCCGCCCCATAGGGATACGGACTGTGCCATTGAATAGATCCCGGGGCAAACCCTGCCTAAGGCAAAACTGTACTCAATGGGGTGGGAGGAAAAAGTGGAATTGAGGAAGTTCCTAGATAAGAACCTGAAGAGAGGCTTTATACGACCCGTCACGGCCCCCCACACAGCCCCCATCCTCTTTAGGAAAAAGGACGGCTCGCTTAGACTTTGTACTGATTTTCACGGGATTTCCACTTCCAATGCATATCCAATAGCCCTCATCAAGGACTTACTCAGTAATGTGTTGGAGGGGAAGATCTTTACTAAGCTGGACTTGAGAGATGTGTACTTCAGGGTGCATATCAAAGAGGGGGACGAGTGGAAAACGGCATTCAATACACCCATGGGAAAATTTGAGTACCTACTGATGCCATTTGGGTTACAAGGAGCGCCAGGAGTGTTTATGAACTTTATCAATGAAGTGCTGAGAGAATATTTGTTTAAGGGGGTGGTGGTGTACCTGGATGACATAATTATCTAAGCTGGACTTGAGAGATGTGTACTTCAGGGTGCACATCAAAGAGGGGGACGAGTGGAAAACGGCATTCAATACACCCATGGGAAAATTTGAGTACCTACTGATGCCATTTGGGTTACAAGGAGCGCCAGGAGTGTTTATGAACTTTATCAATGAAGTGCTGAGAGAATATTTGTTTAAGGGGGTGGTGGTGTACCTGGATGACATAATTATCTATTCCCAAGACCTCCAATTGCATGTGAAGCTAGTGAGGGAGGTCCTCAGCACACTGCTAAAGCATAAGTTATATGCTAAGTTGTCTAAATGTGAGTTCCACAAAACCGAACTCGACTATTTGGGTTTCAGGGTATCCGCGCAGGGATTGGCTATGGACCTGAGTAAGGTTCAAATGGTACTAGATTGGGCTCCCCTGAGGACATGTAGACAGTTCCAATCGTTCCTCGGGGTCGCAAATTTTTACCGTACCTTCATACTGGGGTTCGCTCAAATAATGTTGCCCCTCACTGAGTTATTAAAAAGAAAGGGGAAGGGTCCAGACTCCAAAAAGCCGGGAGTAAAGCTAAATTGGAATCCAAAGTGTCAAGAAGCATTCAATAACCTCAAAAGGCTGTTCACAAGCGAGCCAGTCTTAAGCAACCCCAATGAATTAAAGCCTTTCATTGTGAATGTGACGCTTCTGATGTCGCTGTCGGAGCCATCCTCATGCAAAGGGACGAGGAGTGGAGGCTGAAACCATGTGCCTATATTTCTAAGAAATTTCCCCAGGAGCAGAGAAATTGGTCGGTGTGGGATAAAGACCTTTTGCCGTGACCTATGCTTTAAAAACATAAAGGTCCTGGCTGGAAGGTGCCAAACTGCCCTTTGAAATTTGGACCAATCACAAAAATTTGGAGGCGCTCACCGGCCGCCGTAAACTCACTGAAAAGCAAATTAGGTGGGCGGGTTTTTCTCTAAATTCGATTTCATGTTGAAGCACATCCCCGGGACAAAAAATTTCTTGGCAGATGCCCTTTCGCACCTCCCACAGCCACAATAGCACAATAGCACAATAGTCTACTCCTTGATCTCCCCCTCTCAAGTAGCTGCCATGATAACCACACGGTCCAAAGCAAGGCAGAATCTGCAGACGGAGAAGTGTGTGTGGGGGGGGAATGACTAGCCACCGAGACTGAAAAGGAAGGGGAAGACCACCCAGGTGAAGCACAAAAGGGAGAGGATGGGTTCTGGTATAAAGATGGCAAACTCTACGTCCCTAAGAGCCTTTGCTCAGAGGTCCTGCAATTTTGCCATTCCAACAAGTTGGCGGAGCATTTTGGGTATACGAAGACACTGCATCTAATTAACAGGCAGTTCTGGTGGCCATCTATGAAAAAGGACGTTTCTGAGTTCATGGCTTCCTGTCCTATTTGCTTAATGGCTAAGAAAAGAGGGGGAAAGCCCCCTGGGTTGTTGAAGCCTCTAGAAACAGCCAAACCTCCTCGGTCTATAGTGTCAATGGATTTTATAGTCGAACTACCAGTCTCGCAAGGGAAGACCGTAATTCTGGTAGTAGTGGACACCTTTTCCAAACAGGTGCATTTCATTCCTTGTGCACAATTGCCATCCGCTAAGAGGCTAGCTTATCTATTTTTCCACCATATTGTGAAACTCCACTCATTCCCCGATAAGATCATTAGTGACAGAGGCCCACAGTTTGTTGCCAACTTCTGGCGGGACTTTTGCAAACTGATGGGTATAGAACAGGGGTTGAGCTCAGCGTACCATCCACAGACGGACGAACAAACGGAACGGATGAATGCGCTTTTAGAACAGTATTTACGGTGTTATGTGAACCACCAACAGTCTAATTGGGTGGACCTCTTGCCGTTTGCCGAATATGGTTACAACAACAGTGTGCATAGGTCAACCAAAGCGTCTCCGTTTCAGATTGTAAATGGATACGAAGGCAAGCCTGTCCCCTTGTTGCCGGGGGGAGAGCGAGCCCGGGACCCCACCTCTTTCGAGCAATGGTGGGGGAAAATTGGAGGGCAGCTGGAAGGGGGTCCAAGAGAATCTAGAACTGGCCAAGGAAGCTTATAAAAAACAATATGAAAAATCCCATGTGCCCGTGTGGGATTTCAAAGTGGGTGATTCTGTGTTTGTGTCAACAAAAAACCTTCCGCTGAATCAGCCTTCCAAGAAGTTGGCTTATAGGTTTCTGGGTCCATTCAAAATCAAAAGGGTAATCAATAAAGTGACAGTAGAATTGGAGTTACCCAAGATGTTTAGTAAAATACACCCTGTCTTTCATTGCAGTCTTTTGCGAAGAGACCGGGTGGTACTCCTTGGCACCATCAACCACCAGCTCCACAACCTATCCAGATTGGGAATCAGAGTCATCATGAAGTAGAAAAAAAATTAGATGCTAAAGTGAAACTTGGAGTGTTGTATTATCTGATAAAGTGGAAGTATTTCCCTACCAGCCAAAATGAATGGGTAGCAGAACAAAATGTCTTAGCCCCTGATTTGGTAAACAAGTTTTATAAAGCATTCCCCCCAAAACCCCGAAGTTGATGTTAAGGGGGGAAGTATGTCAAGCATGGTAGAATTCCACTGGTAATTGACTGTTTTAGGGTCCTCCATAAAGCCGGCCTGTGAAATGTCATGGAGGACCAAGGTCTGTTAACTCTGTTATTCTTCCCCCCTCCCCCTTCTCACTTTATTGCTTGCAAAGTAGAAGTAGAGAGAAACGAAACTAACTTGAGAAAGAGTAATCAGTACCTTCCCATACATTCCTCTTAGGGAGTGCAGCACATATGGGGAAAGCAAGGATGGAGTCCTGATAACGCCATGAGAATGTAGACATTTATGATAGTTTATGTGTGAGAGTGCATCCCTCGTCCCCACCTTTTGGAATCCTTTTGAAGTATGCCTTAAAAGTATTGTATCAATGTATCTTTAGCATTACTCTCAAGAATCTGTTACACCGAAAGTATCGGTCTATCAATAAATGTAGTTTTGTATCAAACCTGACTAGTCATTGAAACTGCATGCTTGACAGGTTGAAGCAGAGTATGTTGAAGCAAAATCCATTCAAGATGGAGGTCCTGTGGCTGGGGGGTAGGGCAACCTGAGGTTGGGGTGTCAACTCCCAGCCCTTAACAGCATGCCTCAGATACCAGCACCAACCGTCAACAGCTTGGGTGTGCTCCTGGACTCCTTGTTATTATGGAGGTCCAGGTTGCATGTGTTCCCAGAGTGACATTTTTTCAACTTCACCAGGTCAGAAAGCTAGCCCCTTTCCTCTCTAGTAGGGGTGTACAAATTTTTTGGGGGGAAATTCAGATTCTTGGGTATTTGGAGCTTTAAAATTCAGTTTGGCCAATTATCTTCTAATAGTAGATTCCATAGCCAAATCTAACTTGGGAGATATTCAGCTATTCCCATATAAATGGCTCCACTATATCCTATGGGCCATTGGTGGGGAGGGGGTTTGAGGTAGAGGCTCCAAATTTGCAGGGCAGCTGTAGGAGCCTTCCCCACAGAACTCCCAGGTTTCAGAAAGCGTGGACCAGGGGGTCCAATTCTAGGGGCACCCAAAGGGGGTGCCTCCATCTCATCATTATACTGTATGGGCCATTGAAATTAATGGCAAAACAGGATATAATGAATTGTGGCTGGGGGGAGGGGGTTTGAGGTAGAGACTCCACATTTGCAGGACTACTGCAGGAGCCTCTCCCCCACAAAACCGCCAAGTTTCAAAATGATTGGGTCAGGGGGTCCAATTCTAGGGGCACCCAAAGAGGGCCCTTTTCCCCTATGATGAGAACAAAGCAATCAGTCACTTTTCCCCACTGTAATTACACTGTGGAAAGTGATGGGGTGGGGGGGGGGGGAGTTGAGTGAGAGGCACCAAATCTGCAGGGCTGCTTCTGGTGCCTCTCCCCCATAGAACCCCCAACTTCCAAAAGGGTTGGACCAGGGGGGTTAAAACTTTGGGGGCACCATCTTCTGTGAATATAGTTATTATGCAGGGGTCCATAATGACACACTGTCATAAACAAAGAAGAAATCAATGAAATAACACAAAATCTTATATACACAAATCAATAACAAAAAAGAGGAAAATAAGGTGAGAAAATCAGTCATAACAATTCTGCAGAAATATGTTAGAATTACTATGGAAATATGCTGTCACTCCAACTTTGATAAACAGTTAAACATATTTGATTGTGCTGTTTTTGGTACTTTGGTACAAAAGAAATAATTCAAAATATTGTGGTTCAAGAGGAGATTGTTTCTTTTGTACTCAGCAATTGTGATAATATATGAAGAACACCTTGTACTTTTCAGCTAGGAATAGATGCAAAAATTTTTTTTCACCCAGTTACAGAGAGTAAGATACAAACATACTTGGTTTATAAGACACCATCATATGAACAACTTTCAAGAATCCAAAGACTAGATGGAGGCCACAAAATGAAACTAGATAATGAAGAAATTCAGGAAATCAATGTCTTATAATGGAAAGTCACCTGTTCGTTCTTACCTCTTGACTGCAAACCATGACCACATGGCTCATTGACTCCTAGCATACCCTGTTTTATGGAATCTGGCACCAGTACACACTGATTCCATTTATGTATCTTCCAGCTGGAATAGTAACAGAAGAAAAGTTACAATGCCATGAGCTGATCTTTAAAAATAATCCTTTAAAATGAAACATTCATCTTAATTGTCACTATTTTTGATGCAATTTGTCCAATCAAGTGCCAGCATTCCATCTCTCTACATATTGTAGCCATGCTACAATAAAATGCTGACAAGAAATGTAAGGGAATGTGGATAATGTACAAGGGCAACAGAATGTAATAGTAAATTGATACAGATTGATTGAAATGAATATATTGTGCTTAACGGGTTGTATTTTGATCAATATTTTAGTTTACCTAGCAATGCAGCTATGCACACAACTTTTGTTAAATACCTTCACATCAATATAGAAGTATCTCAGCCATTTTATTCCTTTGTTTTATTCATTTAGGTAAAAATTTACAGACTACGAATGCTAGTGCAATGCCATTTATTTGCACTCCACCATAACATTTGTTACAATAAAGCTATAGACTTGCATGTGTATAATTGTAATAGTGCATCTTTTGTTTTTAAAGTGTTATTTCCTATCTGAGAATAGGACAGGACATGAGCAAAATCTGAGAACCACATATTAAAACTAACATGTTCGGAAAGTTCTTTCTAAACATGCAGGATGCACAGCTTAAGCTGACTAATTGGGTTCACCAAAGTAATGATATAAATTCTGAAATCTTATTTTCCTTAATTACATATATAGCCAGGGCCCCTTTTTTGTAGCAGGAACTCCTTTGCATATTAAGCCACACGCCAATCCTCCTGGAGCTTACAGTAGGCCCTGTGCTAAGAGCCCTGTAAGCTCTTGGAGGATTGGCTACATCAGGGGTGTGTGGCCTAATATGCAAAGGAGTCCCTGCTACAAAAAAGCCCTGTATATATAATTTACTTGTATTGTATTACATTTACTAATAGAGAGATGTTCCTGCTGTAGAAAAATGTATTTAATATTTTCAGTCAACTGGCAGCCTGATCTTACAGTTCTCTTACTGGCGCAGTGCACACAGGACAAACAGCTGAACCAAATGTTTGTGCTCGTCAAGAACCAGCAATGAAGCGCTTTGTCTCACTTCCTTTTTACAGAGAATCATACAGTTGGAAGGGGCCATACAGGCCATCTAGTCCACCCCCCTGCTCAATGCAGGATCAGCCTAGAGCATCCCTGACCAGTGTTTGTCCAGACACTGCTTAAAGATTGCCAGTGAGGAGGAGCTCACCACCACCCTAAGCAGCCAATTTCACTGCTAAATTACTCTAGGTGTGGGAAAAAATCCCTAATATCCAGCTGGCACCTTTCCATCTATAATTTAAACTCATTACTGCAAATCCTATCCTCTGCTGCCAACAGAAGCAGTTCCCTGCCCTTCTCTAAGTAACTACCTTTCAAATACTAAAAGATAGTAATCATATTGCCTCCTTTCCAGACTGAGAAACATAGAAACATTCATGTCTTTTCCAGCCCTGGGACTCATACAACTCAAATGAATGACAGGATAAAACCTTGTCCTACCCTTACTCTTTGTCTTATAAATGCTACATCACAACTCTGTTGTGAAGGGAAGAGAGTCAGCTCTAAGCACAGCAGTACTAAGACAATTATCTTCAGCCTTTCCAAACCCAGGGTCTTCTTTAAACTCCTATTAAATTGCAAGTGTGGAATAACAAGTCATATGACATCAGAATGATATGATATGAAGAGGGGAAGTTAAAGTTAGACTCTCTACAGTGTCCAGATCAGGAATGTAAGTGGTGGACTTAGAGATCTAGGGATAGGAAAAACAAGCCAAATACCAGGAAGTATATTATAATGAGGAACAAGCCAAGGGTAAGAGCTACGTTGGAATTATTTCTGTTGCTGAACAAGAAGAAGCTCAACTTGCTGTCCTGCTGCTCCATATTCACAAAGAAAGGCATCCATGTGTACCAACAACAGGGTTTCCCCAAAAAGCAGCAAAAAAAGAAAGAAATGGGTAGAAGAAGACTGCAGATTTATACCCTGCCCTTCTTTCTGAATCAGAGACCCAGAGCGACTTACAATCTCCTATATCTTCTTTCCCCACAACAGACACCCTGTGAGGTGGGTGAGGCTGAAAGAGCTCTCACAGCAGCTGGGTAGCTGATCAAAGGCTTGCAACCAAGCAGGTGGGGCTTTGAAACACACCTAACAGCCCCAACCACTAAAAGATATTGCAAAGCACCAGTATTTTAATGGTTGCTGGGTCATAGCGATGGTGGAACATAAGGACATAATAAGAGCCCTGCTGGATCAGATCATTTGTCCATCTAGTCCAGCCTCCTGTCTCACACAGTGGGCAACCAATTCCTCTGGAGAACCAACAGCATTGCATAGAGGCCAAATCCTTCCCCTGATGTTGCCTCCTGGCTCTGGGATTCAGAAGCATAGTGCCTTTGAAAGTGGAGGTTTCTCTCAGTCACCATGGCTAGGAGCCGTTAACAGACTTATCCTCCATGAATCTATCTCAGGGGTGGCCAGTGGTAGCTCTCCAGATGTTTTTTGCCTACAACTCCCATCAGCCCCAGCCAGTATAACCAATGGCTGGGGCTGAGGGAGTTATAGGCAAAAAGCATCTGAAGAGCTACCGTTGGCCACCCCTGATCTATCTAATACCCTTTTAAAGCTGTTTATTCCTGTGGCCTTCTACTACATCCTCTGGCAGTGAATTCCACATTTTAATCACTCTCAGTGTAAAGAGTGATTAAAAATGGACAGCATTTCTTTCTGTCCATTCGGAACCCATTAGTTTCACTGGATACCCTCAAGTTCTAGTCTTTTGAGAAAGGGTGGAAAAAAACCTCTGTTGTGTCCTTCCTCAATAATCTCTTTTCTAAACTGGAAAGTCCCAGGCTCTTCAGTCTTTCCTCATCGGGAAGGTGCTCCAACCCCCTATCCTTCTTGGTTGCCCTTCTCTGTACTTTTCCAGCTCTTTAACGTCCTTTTTAAGATATGGTGACCAGAGTTCTGCAAAGTATTCCAAAAGAGGCTGCACCATTAATCTATACAGGGGCATTACAATATTGGCCGCTTT
Source organism: Heteronotia binoei (assembly GCF_032191835.1). Taxonomy (NCBI): domain Eukaryota; kingdom Metazoa; phylum Chordata; class Lepidosauria; order Squamata; family Gekkonidae; genus Heteronotia; species Heteronotia binoei. Next base: position 3,772,464 of record NC_083238.1, on the reverse strand, counting down.
ATTCTCAATCCCTTTCCTAATAATTCCTAACATAGAGTTTGCCTTTTTCACCACTGCAGCTGCAACACACAACACAACAACAACAACCATCCCTCCCTGGGTGGAAGACCTAGAAATCTCATTGTGTTGATAACAGCACCTTATAGCCGACCTTATGAACCACAGTGATGCACAGGAACAACATATCAAAGGGCTCAATGGGCTGCTGTGGAAGTGGGAAATTAGCAGAAGTCACTGCCCTCTCCCCCTTAGGCACTTAGGATTTCAAACTGTGTGGCTGAATACATATTAGAGTATTTCAAACCTTAAATACCTTGTTCTTTTGATTGTTTAAATTACCTGTAAACAGGACAAACAGGGATGTCTTCACATTCTCTTTCCTCAAACAAGGTGTCCGGGCATTCCTGTCCTCCGTTGTCAGCATCCTGAATGATAATCCTATAGCGAGACTGTTTCGTTGTAGTAGCATTACCTGGTTTTTAAAAGATGCAGCAGAATGTATTTCTACAAGGGACAGTTGATTCCATGCATTAGGCATCTTGCCTTTCACTGAAGAAGCCACTAAGTTGATATAATCAAAGTAAAACATACATTTATTTGGACTCCTCATGGTTAACACATGGGTATGATTAATGTGAATGGGACAAAAGGAGAGAGATGTATATAGTTTCCGATCCCATAGCTTTTCTCAGAAAAAAAAACAAACAATCCATGTGTATATTCAGGGGGAAATGACAGGATTCAATTCTTTGTGCATGTTGGTAGGTAGATGGCGCAGCACAGAACTAACCCAAAAGACTGGTGAGGCAAGAACTCTTTTTGCAGAAGTCTTGCTGTTTTTCCCTGAGCAAGCTGCATGCTCAATGATTCTGCTATCTTTAGGAACAGTTTCTACTAATTTATTTGGAAAAAAGTTGGGCAAAATGGCAGGCAATTTCCTGGATCCCCTCCAGACCCTTATTTAAAAATGGAGATAATGTTTGCTTCTTTCCAGTACACCAGTCTGGAGGACAGTTTTAGAGACATTACACAAACTGATTAGCAGATCTTCAATTCTGAGTTCTATAACCTTTCAGGTGCATGACATTCAGATCCAGATGGTTATTTGCTTTTAATGTGTCCATCTCTTAAGACCTTTATCATCTCACCAGTAATATATAACATTATTTCTTCACTAGCAGAAACAAAGACTGAGCATTATTTTTATTTTAATATTTTATCTTGCTTTTCTCCCCAAAGCAACTCACAATAACCAAATGCAAATAAACCCACTAGACTAAACAAAACAAATTAATACATATTCTTAATTTGTATTTTCACTTACTTTAAAACATCATCTTCATTTGAAAGAATTAACCATTTATCAGCTTATATTTTTCTGATAATCAAATGATAGCATCTCCTTTTCAACCAAATGTAGGCAATTAACATTCTTGCACTTATTAGCAGACAAAACCCAAAATTCAATCATGCTTACTCCAGAGGTCTTTCAAGTATGTTTTGTTTTTTGCAGAATTCCGTTTGTGGAAGGGAGAGGAAGGATAATTGTGTATGATTCCTTCCTCACTGGAATTTCCTGATCTGCAAGACTTCTTACCAATATATTCCCATCACTTAATCTTTCCGGGATAGGGTTGCCAATCCCCAGTTGGGGACACAGGATCCTCTGCTTTGGAGACCCCCCCCCCACTTCAGGGTCATCAGAAAATGTGGGGGGTGGAGAGGAAATAGCCACTGGGCATTCCATTATACCCCATGGGGATCGGTTCCCATAGAGTATAATGGATAATGAATCTATGTTTCTGGGGCTCGGGGGGGACTGTTTTTTGAGGTAGAGGCACCAAATTTTCAGCATAGCATCTGGTGCCTCTCCTTCAACCCCCCCCCCCCATGAAAAGACTGGTCCAGAGAGTTCAATTCTATGAGCCCCAAAAGAAGGTGCCCCTATCATTCATTATTTCCAATGGAAGGAATAATAATAATAATAAATTTATTCTTATATCCCGCCCTCCCCTGCCGAAGCGGGCTCAGGGCAGCTCACATGACATGGTTTACACCATCAATAAAATCCATCAATACATTAAAAACAATTAAAATAGTTAGATACAATTCAGATTAAGTTAATTAACAATTAAAATTTATCAAATATAAATTATATTAAAGTGCCACAGTTCAGAATGTGTATAGGATGGCTAGGTGTCATCTCCGGGTGCCATCTTAAATGCGAGTTGACAGAGGGTGGTTTTGCAAGCCCTGCGAAATTGATTTAGGTCTCGCAGGGCTCGCACCTCCTCTGGTAGTTGGTTCCACCATTTGGGGGCCATTGTGGAAGGAAGACTTTTAAAAGGTGCACAGTCCCTTTAAATGTGATGGCCAGAATTCCCTTCGGAGTTCACTGGTGCCTGCACAGCCTTGCTCCTGGCTCCACTCCCAAAGTTCCCAGGAATCAAATGAGACTGTCAGTGGAAGGAGAACTGGGAAAATCCACATCTAACAACTTCCACTAGCAGATTATTGGGCACAACCCGGTGCTACCACATCCAAATGTTTGCTGAATTCTGAATTATAATTAATTGTATAATCCATTGCTATCATGTTCAAATGTTTGCTGAATTTTGAATTATTATTGATTGCACAAATCCACTCATGTTGTTTAGTTAAAAATGTCTGTGAATTCCATCTCATTCTCTGTTACTTATGTCTGCTATTATATCACTTGCCCTAGTTTTCAGATTGTTCAGTAATGTATAACATGGAAATTGCAGTATATAGCAATGCAGCAGTTCACCTAACTCTGTTTAGGATTGCACAGTCTGTATTTCAAAGGCAAACTATGTACTTTTTCTCAGTAATTTCCATCAAGAACAAATTATGCCTTTGATTGGTAAAATGGAAAGGGATAAAAAATATGGATCATTCATTATATTTCCCTTTAAATCTCTGCTCTCTGCTTTAAATTTATGCTTTCCATAATCATGTTATTTCTTTAACCTCAGTGTCATCTAAATACACTGAAGGTGTAGGATAATTCTTTGCCAGGAAGTTTGACTGATGACATTTAACTGAAGGGCAACCAATAGGTGGGAAAGCTGGATGTAGATTTTCCAGCTTATTTCCAAATATTTTATCTGACAAAATATGTTTCAATGCCAGTATATAATTAATTCCCCTGGGCTATTTGCTTAAATCCTATTAAGCTGCTACAGATTTAATTTTACACCTGGCATGTAATAGTTGTTCTTCTTTATCTGAAGCTTTAAGTATTTACCTACTTACTGTTGTTATTATATAAACCCTTTGTACATATATATCACAGTGTTGTCCAAACTTCCAAGTGTACTGCATTTTTAACTGTACAGCACAAATTAGAAAACTTGCACTCAAGCCATATCAATAACAAATTCAGTGAGCAACAAAATCCCTGCAACTCACTTTTAATTTAGAACCATATTAAAATAATAACTCTGCCAAAGAAGTTAAATAATTAATTCCGAGTGTTTTTAATGTACAGGATTATCCAATAAACAAAGCAATTTACTAGTTAATTTATTCCATTTATTCAAACACTATTTGTTGAAAGTATACAAAATAAACATCTAATTAAAATACTATCCATTGTTTTTAAAGGACCTAGGAAATCTACCAGCAACTGAGTTCAGTATTGCAGTTCACCGAAAGGAATTGTTGAAGGGATAGAAAATATGAGAGCAAAGATCTGAACAAATATAACTTCCATGCAGAGAGTTAATTAGATACAGAATTTGCCATTATAAATATCAGTGGAGAACTCTGCATAAAGCACATGTAAGAACCATACTGGGGGAAAGCTTATCTAGTAAGAAACTGCATTTTAATTACAATGGTATAGCTGCTGTTTTTTAGTTTCGAAGGAAAAAAATAATTCTATTGAGCGCTCACTGATTTTTCCAAATCATGGTAAACAACCCCCCCCCCCTTTCTAAAAATCTGCTTTTGTTTCACTAGTCTGTGTAAACTACTTTTTTCTAGGAAATGATAAGTCTATGAGAACCATCTTGGGTGGCTAGCATTTATTTGATATTCAGCACAAAAAGTACCATCATACTCCACACCCTTTCCTACAGAATCACTGAGCATTTTGAAAGACTGGGCAATGAATAATTTTCATTTTAAAAAATGAAGTAGTGAGAACAACTTCATACCACAACTAATTTAAATGATATTATTTGGATCTTTTTCAATATATCAACCATACTTTCCTCATAATACTATCTAACCAAACAGTCACACTTAGATAATGTTAAACTGACCCAACTTTCAGCTGGCTTAAAAACCAGTTTTTAAGCTTGACCTATGGTAATAATAAAAATTGAGCTACTGAAACCCAGACCTTTAATGTGAGACCAGGTATTAGTCTGTGCTATCTGGTGGATCTCATCTCATGAGAATTTCCAGGCTTCCTGCTGGATAGTGAACATGAAAAAAGTTGTAATTGTGCTGTCTACATGAATGCTATGGGTTGTGTTATTGCAGAAGACCACTGCATAAGACAGACTGCAACATACATGCAAGTACTTAACAGATGGAGACACTGGTTTATTTGCATTTCTGTGTCAATGCCGGATTGTTAGGAGTCTAGCAGTAATTATACATACTCTTGAGGAGCTCATTTTGGGATCTCTGATTAGTTTGAACAGTCAAAGCAAAGTCAATTTTGCCATCCAAATACTGAAATTGAATTATGAAACCCTGATTTAAAGTAAGTAAGCAAAAATAAGATCTACAGTAGGAGCAGCAGAAGTAGTAACAGATGGTGTTGTGATGTGAACATAAACATGCTTTAGAATCACCCTCAAATAACATTTGAAAGCTTTCTGAGATCCTTGTTCCATAACACAAAAGTCCATGGATCACTGTATCCATGTCAAACAGGTGAGGCACAGAAAACTTTTAAACTATGGCAACAGTTTGCATGTTAGTAGTGCAATCCTAAAGACACTTTCTTGGGAATAAGTCCTGGTAAGATTCTGAGTAGATCTGCTTAGACCAGCACTCCAGTTTTGTTAATCATGTGTATTTAAGGTTTTATCCTATAGGAAATGCATAGGTTAGAACTTAAGCAAAGAGAATCCTGGAATTGCAGTCTGTACAACAGACCAGGTCTGCCTACCTTTTGAGCTTGCCACTCTATTTCTTTTTGGTACTGTGTCCTTTCTTAGATTGTGTATATGCATGCAGAGACTTATGTTCTTAACTAATTTTGTAAAGAACTTAAAAACTACCTGCTTACAAATTAATGATCTTGTAATATTAACAGATTAGAAGGTGATCTGGATGCTATAGCAATCAGTAAGTGCAGACCCATGTAGTTCTTCCCAGCATGCACTACTTTGGTAGCAGCAGTACAAGTCAACATCAGTGTAATGAAAGTTGATGCACTACTTTGGTAGTAGCAGTACAAGTCAATATCGGTGTAATGAAAGTTGATCCACAGGATCAAAATGTCTGACGGAAAAATCCATAATTTCTGCACATATCGGATACGAAACATTGAAAGTTCAACAATTTATTATTGGTGCTGAAATAAAAGCTGAGTGAGCAGAATTACAGTTGCAGGTAGAAAAGGAACAGGGTATTTTCAAATCTTGTTTACTCCCATTTACAGAAGCTTACCGTGTTGGCAAGCGGTAGGACAGCTTGTCCATTCACTGAAAGGGGTCACCACACAATCTTTTTTGCACAGGAGCTGACATGGGCGGACTGTTTCCGGCTTGATGGATTCTGGGCACCTATCAACACAATTGGAAATGTAACACATGAGAGTCCCTAAAAGGGACAAAAATTATTGGGGGGGTCATGTTCAACTAAGTAACAAAAGGAAGATCCCTATGAAAAAGCTCTACATTTCCTGTTTAACTTATTTTCAAAATAAAGGGAAAAAGGGAACAAGTATATGAACAAGTCCTGCGTGCATTAAATACAATTAAATTAGGCCTCATAAATTGTACTTGCCAGTGTTAACGTCACCCACACTGGCAAGTGAGAGCAGGAGAGCAAGTAAAAATGCAGCAAGCTACTAACTTTGTGGATTTTGCAAAGCTGATGAAGTTCTTTTGTTTACTAGCAAGGCTGATTAAATTATTATATCAACACCTTAATTATTTTGTTACTTTTCTAATGTATGTTGTACAGATCGGTCATAGAATTGTTAGTGTCATTCATTTTCTTCTACATGTAAAGTAAGCAAGACACTTTTATCATCAACTAATAACACGGTTTATGATGTATAGTTGAAATGTAGTCACAACACATATTTTAAAAAAAAATCTGATTTTCATTATTATTCATTAAGTAGTAGGTATTTCTATTTTCTTTCTCCTTTCTGTTCCCCAGGCACTCCAAGACAGATCAACCAGAAAACTGACATATCCTTTGTATGGAATAACGGAGCACACCAAACAGAAATAATCACTTATTGAAGAAGTTTTACAGTGCAGTCCAAAGCAGAGCTACACACTTCAGTGGGTTTAGAAGGGTACAACTCCATTGAGCATTGCATTGTCTAGAATAGCATTGACTTTGGCAGCACCAACATAGCTGTTCAAGAACTGAATGCCTTCCTTGAAGAACATGGCCTTGAGCCTCCTTGTCACACACTACAGAGTACATAGGTTAGGTCTGAGCCCCCACCCTGTGTTAGATGCAGCATATGAGTTGTGAGTTCCAAGTTCCTGAACATGCAGCACCCAATTAGAATCAGGAGCACTATGCATGTGAAGTTGGTTTGCCAGCAAAGTGCCCCCTAAATAGTGGGGACTTTCAACGGACACAACCCTTTGAAAAAGCAGCATTGTGGGTGATGTGACATCACACAGAGAAAACCTGGAAGTGATATCACAGTCACCTCAGGACAGTCAAGAATTTCTTAAACTCTCTATAATAAAGACTATAGATATTTGAGGAATTCCTAGAGCATTGCAGGGTGGTTGTGATGTCACTTCCAGATCTTTGCCAGAAGAAATGCCATAATATATACAGCTGTTCCATCTTCTATTCTGCTCCCACTGCCCAGAGAAAAGCAGCAGGAAGGTGGCAGCAAAAGTGGAAGAATTCCTGTTGCCACTGGGAAAGTGGCAACCCTAGTGCAAAGAAGGGGTTTCAGTCTTCATCCACACAGGGGTGCCTCCAGGCACTTAGGACAGGCATTCTCCCACTGCTTGGGGCCTCTGGGGCCAGCAAGAGAAACAGTGGGAGATGGAAATGATGTCACACTAAATGTCAATGTCACATTCATGCAATACCCTGGATGTGATATCAGAAATCAACTGATGCCTTAGAAACTGGCAACTCTAGAGCGTTGGCCAATGTGATGATGTCACATCCAAGTGTTCTGTCCAGATGTGATGTCTGTATATAGCACAGTGTCACATCTGCCCCTTGTCCCAACTCCAAAGTTCCCAATAGGCAGGGGTGGCCAATGGTAACTCTCCAGATGTTTTGCCTACAACTCCCATCAGCCCCAGCCAGCATGGCCAATGAATGGGGCTGATGGGAGTTGTAGGCAAAAACATCTGGAGAGTTACTGTTGGCCACCCCTGCAATAGAGCCAAACACTGGACTGGCATGCCCACCACAGCATTATTTTCCCCGCCTGAAATATTACCATGGATTATTATTTGGCATGTTGGAGATATCCATGGAATATGTGAGTTTCCCTAAACATTGCCCTCCAGGAAGGCACAAGGGGAACTCTGAGTGCTTAATCAGGAACTGCATGCTTGGGAATTGAGAAGAACCAGTAACTCATATACAGTTGGGTTACTTATGATGCAAAGTGGGGACCAAGTCCTCTTCTATTTTTTTTTAAGTCTTGACATATTCTTCTGCAAGATTACTTTCATTTGTGGCTTTTTGCTGTACCCTTCCACCTGCTGTGAGGGCTCACCTTTTACCAGATCTCTGCACCCAATAATCTCTGATTGCTAGGTTTAAACCTTTCTTTCCAGTCTCTCAATCTACAATATAGCTACAGTATGTGAATAAAATTCGCATGTTACCAGTTCCTAATTTGAATTATGTGAAGGATGGACAGGGGGCAAGCTGTTTATTATGAATTATTTATTTATTAGACTTTTATCCCCTGCACTTCAGGGCTCAGGGTGGGTTATAATAAAAGATAAAACAATCAATTAAATCATCATTCCAATGACAGTAACAATCACAGTACATCAGATGGGAGTTTGGAACAGTTTGGAAGTGCTCCCAAAAGTTTCTGCAGGTAGATGTGCCCACTATGGACCAATTTATAAATTTTAATTTAGAACCTCCCTTTCAGCATGAGCCACCTAAACTCCAAAGGCTTTTGCAACGGATTAGGTTCAGGACTGGCTTAAGCTCCATATAAATTTAAACATCTAAGTGGTACTGAAAGGTAGGTTCTAAATTAAAATGTATAAAGTTACTCCCATTCAGCTTTGTATTGTATCTTGTTATAACTGCCATGGTTTATTCCAGGATGATAATTTTGAAAGAAACAAAGAGACACTCAATGCACAGCAGCCAAGAAGGTCAGAGCGCCTGCTCCGGCTGCAACGCCACTGAGGATGTTCTCCGCAGCTGAGAACGAAACGTCTGGAAGGAAAACTTTCTCCAGTAGAACACGGCACTTGAGCCCGAAAGATTCTACAAACCCTAATGATGTTACCAGCCGCGAAAACCTGAAATCTTTGATAAAACAAAGAGATTGCAGAGGGCATTTACCAGTCAAATCCAGAAGGCTTTTGCATCTGTTTTAAGAAGAAGTTAAGGATTGATTTGCTCCAAATACGTACACTGAAATACAACAGGAGGCTGATAACCTTGATGTGTACAGGAATATAATTGAGAAAGAATTTGACGAAATGAGCCTAAACTGGGTGCTCATTGGATGGACTTTTTAGTAATATTGTACTTCCTTCTAATGTGGCAAATAGCTTTGTAAGATTTGTGATAAAAGTACATTTGATAAAGCTTTTACTAATATGTTAGCCAGCATATCACAGTGTTTGGATGTCTGTATTTTCTCTGTTATGAACTATGATCCCATATTATTGTTTTTTCAACCCAAAGCTTGGCAGAACATCTCCACTTTACAGGCCCTGCAGAACTGAAGCAGATCCTGCAGGCCCCTGATCTCATATGTGAGAGTGTGGCTCTGGCTCTGGTCAAGGCTAGACAGATGTCTTTGGGGCCAGGGATCCCCAGCAGCTGTTGGTCTGCCGAGCAGAAGGCTCTTTGAGGGACATATTGGGAGAGACAGTCCTGCTGATATTTTGGTCCCAGATCGACAAAGGGCTTCAAAAGTTAATGTCAAAATCTTGAACTAGATTTGGTACTCAACTGGAAGCCAATGCAGGTGACAGAGCACTGGTTGTATGTATGCTCTTATGAGCGTCCCAGTAAGGACACACGCAGCCACATTTTGAATCAGCTGAAGTTTCCAGATCAACCTCAAGGGCAGCCCTGCACAGAGCGAGTTACAGTAGTCCAGCCCAGAGATTACCATTGCCTGGATGACTGTACCTTGGTCGCAAGGGGAGAGGTAAGGAATCAGTTGCCTGATGGTAAAAAAACAAATCTGACAACATTTGTGACTTAAGACTCCATTGAAAGTGAGACATCCAGGATTACACCCAAGCTTCTCACCATTTATGTTAGCGTTAATAATAATGAATGCCATCAGCTGTTTTACGATGGGACAGTAAGAAAGAATTAACTTTTCAATGTCTTAATTTCCATGAAGATAGAATGCTGATGAAACATCCACTACTGAAAGAAAACATCCCACCAATCAGCACTATACATAGCGATTCTAAGGGGAGGGGTGAAAGTGCTCGGGAAGTCAACTGAGCTCTGCGTCCAAAAATGTGCAAGATACACCCTTGTAAAGGTCACTTATGCACTGCACTCTTGTTTGTAGGCACTGGTGCCAGAGTGAGGCAGCTGCAACTGAGGCATAGGCTCCTGCACAGGCATGCTTGTGAGCAGTTTTGGCGGCATGGCCAAAGTTAGTCCTGTCAGCCTGAGAAGGTCCACTGCCAGAGGCTGAAAGTTACACCAACAACCACAACAAAAATGGTGTAGCCCACAGGCGCCCATTGAACTTGTAAATCAAGTCATCCCCAGCAGCAGCTGCCTTGCCCATTCGGCTCAGAGGCGCTCAGGATGCTGACTGCAGGCTCAGCAAATCACCTCCCTCCCCGGAACGATAAAGCCCCCAAACTGGAACTCAATCATGAGCCCCTCAGCCTACAGATAAATTTCTGCCAGGACACCTTACAACTCAGAAGTTGGGTGTGAGGCATGGGATTCTGTCTCAGAGCTCCCTGCCATGTGGATGTAATGCAGACAGCAAGGCATTTTGGTGGTGGGACAAACACAGTCAGGGCACGTGGCACTACAGACAAGCACTTGGTGCTGATGCCCAGCAAGGAGAGCAAACTCTGTGGCTGGCCTCTCCCTAACATGTATTCTATCTTTGGAGGACTGAGCCACAGGGGCAGCAATGCACTGACATGAGCTGGCTCCCCTTGCCAAGCTGGAGGCTGGGTGCCACAACAGCATCTCCTGCACACAAGCTCAGCATTATGTTCATGCAGGAGCAGCAAGCCACAGCCTTGAAGCACCATGGCTTTTGACATGCCATGGGAAAAGACCCCAGGAAAAGTTTTCAGGGAGAACTGGGGGGAAATTGCTCTATCATGTGCCTGTTTCTCACCCTTGACAAGAGGATAGGGCATGTTTGTGGTGTTGGTGGGGTCTGGTAGCTGCTCCACTGTATGTGATGAACCAGCTAGCCATACAACCCTTGAACTCATTGCCTTGTGGAATCACAGCCTTGGGCAGCAACTGCAGGTGCCTCTGTGGATGGATTGCCAGCAGTCTGGGAGCACTTCAACACAGGACAGGTACCCTGAACTGGATACCCAATCTTGTCAGATCTTGAAAGCTAAGCAATGTCAGCCACCTCTCTGAATATCCTTCAGGTCCCCAGTAAGGGTCAGTCACCAGAGGTCACCATGACTTCCAGGTGCAGACAAAAAAACCCCACACAGGTCAGGTGCCATCATGTGCCTCAGGACGACACATCCTTTACATTCTTGCAGGTGGAGATTCAACAGGGAGATGCATGGGTCAGGCAAGTCCCATCTCCTCCCACAGCCTACTCATACTGCAGCTCCAATTCTCATCTTGGATTCCAAGTTCCACCTGCAATGCCATCCCACATAGAAACATGCCATGGAGGGATCCTATCCTCCTCCCCATGGTCCCAGGAAGGAAGGAAAAGGAATGTTCACACCTTGCCATAGCTTGTGGCATAACTGTAACAGCGCTCAGATGGGTTGAGGCCGGAGTGAAATGGGAGGTGGCCATGTGTGTTTGTGGAGCTTTTATGGTCTGCCCACATCCTGTCCCTCTGCTGGCTCAAAATGTCGGTCAGCACCCAGCCCCAGATTCCATTCCCCACTTGCTCCATGGAAGCTCGGTAGGTGACTTTGGGCCAGATGCACACCCTCAGCCTAATCAACCTCACAGGTTTGTTGTGAGCATGAAACAGAGGAGAGGGGAGTGATGTAAGCCACTTTGGGGGGGATCACCAATAATTGGCTTTGGGGGAGGATCACCAATAAATAAGGTGCACAAATGAGATTCATTACTGCCTGTTTACTCCACAAAGGGAAAGGGGCTTCTGTCACCCAGGGGGAAGACATCTCTGGAGGTAACACTACAGAGGAAGGGGACCATGGAGGTCCCTGGAGTCAGTGGTGGTGGGGAGCCAGTGTAGCATCCAGACTCAATATTTTTGGAGAAGGGTGGGGCTTGGGGATTAGCTATTGGACATACCGGCATGCAGGGATGATACATGACTTGTATGCTTTCCATCGCAATACATCACAACTGCATCACTACACATGGGAGTCGTGATGAATGCTGAATGGGTTTGGATGGACAGTCTCAGGGCACTGATTGTTCTGGAACAGGAATGACAGCATCCAGAGTGAAACGGCAGTCATTCCAGTCCAAGACCACCTCTGCTCTATCATGGAGGGAAAATGGGGATCTGCAGGTGGGGCTGCATGCCCCCACATCTGAGGCCACCACAGTGGCCCCCTCTCCTACTCCACTACTGGTAGGGGAGGTGCGGGAGTGCCCTCAGCAACAGAACACTCAAACTCCTTCCCCACTATCAGGTGCCTAGATCTGCTGACAGGAGTTGGCCCCTTTAAGCAAGTGGAAGGTGTGCTCCTGGAAACAAGCGCACCTCCTGCAGCTCCTGTGGCTTGCCCCTTTCTGTTCCCTGGTTAAGATGAATGCTGGACTCCTCCCCTGCGCCACATGGCCCAATTGGTTCTGGCAGCTCTATCATAGTGGCTCTGCCTCCACACAACACCTTCACTGACCACCATGGTGCAGTTGCTATAGACGCTACCCAGGTTACGGACAGAAAACACTGCAAATGACCACTGCATAAATTATGCCCTTATGGAATAAACTAGCACTTCCTAGTCATGTGGGGGCAGGCCACACCACTGCAGGCACGGCTCAGAATTGAGCCTTTAAAGCACAGCAGGGTCTCAGTATCAATGAAACAGCAGGAGTCATTTCTTCAGTAGTTATTCATGTGTAATATATGAATATTATCAAACAAAAAAGTATTAAAAATCAATCCAAGTGAAAAAAGATAAATGTGACCTTCTAATAAGTACCTATATTGTTCTTGGAGGAATTATCAGTGCACAATGCATTTTTGGGGTTTCCATTATTTCTTTGGAACGTAAACCTATAGAAACTTATTTGTTGGTTCTACTCATTTTTCTACCCACTTGAAAGTCTGTAAAATAGAAAATGAATTTAGCTTTCACCTCCTTCAAAGTAACAGGAAGAAAAATCCTCATTTCATAAATTCAGTCCAGTAACATAAATTGAATATTTATGCAGATGCATAACTCTTATTTTTGAAGTTACCCTGCAGTTGAGCATCGCCATGGCAGCTTTTAAGGAAGGATTCGATGTTTAAATTTTCATAACTAGTCAAATGTGATATAATAAGCAGGTCCAGTCACAAACCATTATTCTGCTCATTATTGTAATTAATTTCTAGCAATCCCTGTTCACATACCATAGGCCTCAAGCAGCGTAAGATCTACGTGGGTTAAGAAAGATCAAGAGCTGAGAGCTTACAGAAGGATGAAGGACAAGAGCGTTTTCCTGCAAAGTCCATCTTCAACATGCAAAATCAGCATGCAAGAATCAGTGCTATCTGAAGTTTCTGCTGTAAGATCCCCATTAAAGAATAGCACTTGTTTGCATATACTTGTTTGCAGTGGAGCATTGTCATCATGGTTCCCCTTGCTTTCAAGATCACTTCCGTGCTTACAGTTCCATGGGTTCCCCACAGTTCTTCAAAATATTACACCATTAGGGGAGGGACGGTGGCTCAGTGGTAGAGCATCTGCTTGGTAAGCAGAAGGTCCCAGGTTCAATCTCTGGCATCTCCATCTTTGATGGACCAAGGGTCTGATTCAGTATAAGGCAGCTTCATATGTTCATATGTTCAAACAACATACAGATGTTGTTTCAATGCCCATGTTGATGACACAGTGTCCTCGCAGGCGCAGGACCTAGTGTCATCCAGGGAGACACTGGGACTCAATCCATTTATATCGGTTCCCACACACTGGGCCGGACACATGCTGGACCTGATTTTCAGAGCAGGGATATCAGTGGATCTGATGGCAGCAAATGCTGTCCCAGTCAGGCCTCTATGCCTTGAAAGTCAGGCTGGACCTACAACTTCCACACTATTTAGGCGGCGAGCGGATTTACACTCGCCCAAGGAGCCAAATGGACCCAGAGCGGTTTCAAGAGGCCCTGCGAGATCCGATGCCCCCTGGTGGGTCGTTAGATGAGCTTGTGGAGGACTGGCACTCTCGACTCTCCACTGCCAACGACAACATTGCCCCCCCAGCACCCTCTTCGCTGCTGTACCAAAACAGCTCCCTGGTACTCCTTGGACCTGCTAAGGATGAAACGACAGCTTAGACAGTTAGCGCGAATGTGGTGGCGTACTCATGATGAAGAGTCCAGAACCTCTCATAGAACGCTTATGAAAGTCTATGAGAAGGCTATGAAGTCCGCTAAGAAAAACTTCTATGTGGCCTCCATACAGTCTGCAAAGTCGCGCCCAGCTCAATTATTTAGAGTGATTTGGTCTCTGACAACTTTGCTATCGAGCAACCAAGAAGATAGGAAATTGGATATTGGCTCTGAGGCTTTTGCGACGTATTTTGTAGATAAAATCTTGACTCTCCATCAGGACCTCCCAGCCACGGTTGATAAAGTAGGAGAACTGGAAGCCCCTTGGCTGTTGATGGGGACCGCTTCAGTCGACTCACATTGGAGGATGTAGACAGGATCCTGGCTGCGGTGAAGCCTATCATCTGCCTCCTGGACCCCTGGTGAAGGCTTGCCAGGATGATATCAGGGGCTCTCTGGGTGATATTGTTAACCTGTCCCTGACAAGTGGGACATTCCCAGAGATGTTCAAAGAGGCTGTACATATGAACATATGAAGCTGCCTTATACTGAATCAGACCCCTGGTCCATCAAAGTCAGTATTGTCTTCTCAGACTGGCAGCGGCTCTCCAGGGTCTCAAGCTGAGGATTTTCACACCTATTTGCCTGGACCCTTTTTTGGAGATGCCAGGGATTGAACCTGGGACCTTCTGCTTCCCAAGCAGATGCTCTACCACTGAGCCACCGTTCCTCCCCTGTAATTCGGCTGCTTCTGAAAAAACCTTTGCTAGACCCTAGAGTACTAGCTAACTACTGCCCAGTTTTGAACCTGCTGTTCCTGGAAAAGGTGGTTGAGAAAGCGATAGCAGAGCAGCTGCAGGTTTTCCTGGATGAAACATCCGCCCTGGACCCATTCCAGTCCGGTTTCCGCCCAAGCCACGGGACGGAAATGGTATTAGTTGCCCTCCCAGATGATCTAAGAAGGCATCTGGACCAAGGCAGGTCAGCGCTGCTGATTCTTCTTGACCTATCAGCAGCATTTGACAAGGTCAACTACAACCTATTGACCCACCGCCTTGCCGTTGCCTTGCAATGGTTTTCCTCCTTCCTCCAGAGATGGAGACAAAGGGTGATGCTTGGCAAGCAGACCTCCCTGCGGCACCCACTTATATGTGGAGTGCTGCAGGGAGCCATTCTCTCGCCCATATTATTTAACAACTATATGCGCCCCCTTGCCCAGATTGCCCGAGGTTTTTGACTGGGTTGTCACCAGTATGCTGATGACATCCAGCTCTATCTGTTAATGGACAGCAGACCGTCTTCTGCCTGTGAACAGCTGTCGGAGGCGTTAGAAGCCATGGCAGAATGGCTACAGCAGAGTCGACTGAAGTTAAATCTAAAGCGGAGGTCCTATACCTGAGTCGAGGGGAGGTGGGTTCGTGCATTCAGCTCCCAGCCCTGGGCGGTGCCGTTCTGGTACCAGCCCAACAGGTCTGGGGGTGATTCTGGATGCCTCCCTCTCGATGGAGGCCCAGATCACAGTGGCTGCTGGGTCTGCCTTTTTCCATCTACGGCAAATCAGGCAGCTAGCACCATACCTATCCCCCCAAAACCTGGCTACAGTGACCCATGCAATGGTGACTTCCAGGCTGGATTACTGTAACTCGCTCTACACTGGCCTACCCCTGAAACTGATCTGGAAACTGCAGCGGGTGCAGAATGCAGCAGCTCACCTGCTGACTGTATCACCTGTACGGGTGAGCATACGGCCGGCGCTCCATGACCTGCACTGGCTGCCTGTAGAGTACCGGATCCGTTTCAAGGTGTTAGCTTTGACTTCTAAGACTTTATGCAGCCTGGGACCAACATACCTACGGGACCGTCTCCTCCCATATATGCCCTGGAGGTCACTTCGCTCAGCCTCCCAAGATCTTCTGATAGTCCCCGGCCCAAGAGATGCCCGTCTTGCCTCTACCAGGGCCAGGACTTTCTCGGTCCTGGCCCCGACCTGGTGGAATCAGCTCCCTATGGAGATCTGGGCCCTACCTGGCTTGCTGGCCTTTTGTAGGGCCTGCAAAACGGAGCTGTCTTTTGATGAGGCAGCGGGCATCTATTTATCCATCGGTTGCCCTCCCCCCTACTGCTCTGCTGCTCTACTGCGCTACTGTACTGTGATGCTGTATTGCGGTAGTATTTTGTGCTATGCCACCTTGCTGTCATATCATCTTGCTGAATCATCTTGCTGCACTTTGATGAGTGTTGTAATTGGTTTTATTATGATTTTATTATGATTTTATTTCTATTTGCTGTACTCTGCTCTGAGCCCCCATTGGGGGAATAGAAGGAATATAAACAACAACAAAAAACAGATGTTGACTAATGCATCCTAGCCACCCCAAGGGATAATGGAGTCTTCTGAAATATTAAGCTGCACTAGAGACACCTCAATGGCAAGCAGCAATGGCAAGTAGGGTTTACTGAACCACAGGGAAGAGCCAGAAATCCCTGAATAAAGGAGAATCAGTTTTGTTCATTCGCAACTAAGATGAAGATGAGAACTGATCTGGCAGGCCAAAGATGCACGTTCAGCTGAAGCAGGTATTATCATAACTATGAGGCAGGGACAGAATTCGGGGGGGGGGGGGGGGATATTGCCTGGTAGATTCTTTTTGGAAAAAAAATAAATATTGAATATATGTGGAACAGAGTATTTGGGATGGTGGTTATCATGGGCTCCCCCTCCCAATTAATAATATATTTTATTATAATATAAACCAAGTACATGCATGTTGGGCCAAGTATTACAACTACAGGACTTGGTCACTGGTCTGCTTTTAGAAAAAGAAATTAGATTTATACCCCACCCTTCACTCTGAATCTCAGAGCAGCTTACAATCTCCTTTACCTTTCCTCCCTCACAACAGACACCCTGTAAGGTAGGTGGGGCTGAGAAAGCTTTCAAGTCTACCATTACTACTAATATTAATACTGATTCCCATGCCGTGATATATATCTTCTCCTTTATTGTTTATTGTCACTCCTGTTAATTAGAGTTAAGTGTCAATACTGATTAATTTTATAGGTTGATTTTTAAATTGATTAATTGACTGGGGTTGTATTTATTCTATATTTTCATTGATCAATTTAGTGGAGTATTAGTTATTATTCATTAGGGTGGGGAGCCTAGAGTTAGAGGGAGGGTGGAGTTGGGGTATTATTATTATTGTTGTTGTTGATGTTATGTTCTAGATTTTTCTTAAATTGTCTTGATTACTAATCAATAGGCTTTTCTAATTAATTAATTGGTTGGTATAAATTGATGAATCTAAATTTTTAGGGATTAATTTATTAGGTGTTTGTTGATAGAATCTGTTAAAAATTGGGGAGGGTTCATGTGGGGGTCAAGGGATTGTTTAGTGTGGTGCTTTTATTTAATGGGTTAGATGCATCATTGTGCTTTTTTCCAGACACTTAGTGGTCCCAGATTTGGGTCAATAGGGTCTGATGGGGGAGGCCCACTGTGGTGGGGCCCCAGTGGTGGCAGGCTCGTTCATCCTCACCCCTACAGATATCAGCTGGCCCCACCACTTACAGCCAGTGCTGCTGCTTCTCACGTGCACCACTGCCACTGCTTTCTTATTTCTTTCTTTATTTGATTTATATTCTGCCTTCCCTACAGTGCAAGGCTCAGCGTCAGTTAAAAGCCAGAAGTTCTGCTGCAGAACACAAAGCCGGCTTCAGCAGGAGCACATGGTCGCTTTTCCCGCACTCGCTTCTTGTGTTTGCCAGCATTGGCACTACTCTGTGTCAATCAGCTGGGAGGGAGGGCGGGGCTTCCCCTCCTGGGCTGGGGCTGCAATTTGGCAGCACAGCTGGGCCCACAGAGGTGCCAGAAGGCTGCTTGCTGAGACCTGAGCTTGTGCTTAGCAGCACTCTCCTGCCAGCCCACCCCGCTGCTTCTCTGTCTCTCCCCTCTCCCTCTGGAGCCTCTGGGCCCCTGCAGAGTGCCCTCCCTTGCATGGTGCATCTTGGTGCAGGGCTGGGGCCTCTCAGGATGACTGTTTGTTGGGTCTTGAAGTCATTCCTCCTTGCTTTCCAGTGCTGAGAGCCCAGCTGGGGCCACCAAACTGGGCAGCCCCCTGCCCCCCAACAAAAAATCCTGTGTGCTGGACCAAATTTTAAATCCTGGCTAAGGCCCTTGTCTAGGAAGACTTCACTGTCCATGCTAAGGATGCTACCTCCTCTCAGGCCAAGAACCTAGTGTTACGTTCTCAGGGTGCAGGCAGGCAGGAGTCCAAAGCCAGTCCAAGGTCAAAGTCCAGGAAGTCAAGCAGGAGCCAAGTCACCAATGCAGAATCACAAACCGGAATTAGAAGTCAATGTCCAAAAGCCAAAAGGTCAGGGTGCCAAGGAAATCAAGCAGGTCAGGATCAGGAAGGAGCGTGGATGCAAGCTAGAGAATAGGCTTGTTGCTTCCACAAGGTTACCAGGTCCTGGGTGGGAGCTATATTGGAGTCTCAATCAGCCTGCTCCCTGGGTGGCAGTGACTGTGCTAGAACTCAGGGCTGAGAGATCTGAAGCATCGGCGTACCTCATGTCTTTGCTCTGAAAGTTCTTTCCTGATCCTGCTTTGAACTTTTGAGATGGGAGGAGGAGAGCTTGGAGGAGGATTGATTGTCAACAGCTAACACTGGTGCCTGGAGAGTGATTGATGGGTCAGCTGCTGTTTGTTCAGCTGAGGAACTGGCTGGCAACTCTTCCAGGTCTGTTAACCCTTCCTCCTCATCAGGGCTCATGACACTTAGTGCTGTCCATGGCAGCACTGGGACTCTCCCAGTTTGTTTCAGTTCCCATTCCTCAAGCAGGACACCTTTGACCTTATCAGGGATTATGGTGGACTGTATTACTGCTGACGCAGTACCTTGGTCAGACCACCTTGCACTGAAAGCCCAGCTGAGCAGTCCTGTCTTTCTGAAGCCATTGATGAGGTTGCTCCCAGGCGTCCTCTTTGCAGTAATACAAAATTGGCTCTGTGGTACACCCTGGTGATAAGGTGGTTGAATGACAGTTAAGATGGCTAAAGAAAGTGTGGCAGCGAGTCTATGACAAAATAACAAGAATACCCTATAGGTCATTTATGAAAACCTAGGAGATGGCTGTGAAGGCCACAAAGAAGGATTTCTATGCAGCCGCTATTGCAAGCTCTTGCCTGGCCAATTACTTAGGAAAATTTGATCTCTAGCTACTTTCCCTCAGGGCATTCAAATTGCTAGGGAAATGGAAATATGCTGTGAGGCATTTGCGAGCCATTCTGCAGATAAAATCTTATCATTCTGCTATGACCTTCCCCAGCCACAATAGACACAATAAGGGAACTGGAAGCCCCTTGTCCATTTCCAAATCCAGTTTTGGATCATTTCAGTCTGCTCTCCAAGGATGAAGTTGACATCACCCTGGCAGTTTACTTGTTTGGGGCTTGATGTGAATGGGGAAGGGGAGAAAAGCCCTTATAATGTGTGTAAACAACAGAGATTCCATGTTTCTTTTTTCTGTACATTTTTTATAATTTTGTTATCCATGTTTGCTTCACCTGAGGGTTTTCAAAGATGATTTTTTTGTGAATGTAGAGGATTTCCTATTCTAGAGCCGTGTATGCCTCTTCTCCGTATTTGGAATATGCAAAACATGTCAGGACTACAACAAAATGCTGTCTCCATCATTCCTACTGAAGAAGGCTGTAGCAGTAAATGTAGAAAGTAATCTGGACATTACGTTCTGGGTTGTGTTGGGAGACCAGGAGAGCAGTACACGGGGAACCTACAACTTATTATGGAGTAACCTATTGTCTACTGGACTGGATTCACTAATTTCACTTTTTGTAAATTCAAAATACTGAGAACTGTCATTTTGTATTGGATATACAATAATGTATGGACATGTGTTTATGTACTGGATAGATTAATGTATGTATGTTGGCAACAACCAAAAACTAATAGAGACACTGATTTTGTTAGCATTTTATCTTGCCACTATCACAGTTTCTTGGTAATTTGTTCCTTTATTTGGGCTGCGATACCTCTTTGTGGTTAACAGTAACAGCCACACAAGTTAATGGTCATTCAGTAGCATTTACATAAGAAGAAACAAGTTATGACTGAATGCTTGCCAGTTTACTATCAATAATCAGGGATGGTGGACACTCATGCTTCCTCTTCTGAGATTGTTTCCCAAAGTCAGATGGCAAAGGAATTTGCAAGACTTGCAGTAACAACTGTCCCAAGTCCAGGCCTTTTTCTTTATAAGTCACTTGGATTTTTACAAGATCCCTCTATTTGAAGGCAATATCAGCTTGTCAAAGGGTGTCTGCAATTGGTTTTAGATCTTTACATTTGGCAAGGACATCTGAGGTGAGGTCTAGGAATATGAGAATGTTTACTCTATTAAGTGGCAGGGAGCTGTGGGTTCTTGCCGTATTTGGGAGTCAGGAATCATTGCAATGATATCCTTGGGGCCCCCATCTGGGATTATGGAACAGACCTAACCTGAAGGCATTAGATATTATTGGGGCTAAACTATCTTCCAGCTGCAGCTCCTAGGCAAGTCAGCACATCAGAAAAGTGGGGATATCTGATTTTTGCATTGTAGATTCCTCAAATCCTCTGAATTTGAGTTTCGAGTGATGTATAGAAGACTCTAAAGCTAGGACTCGAGACTGGAGGTGGCCATGTTCAGTCTGAAGAGTATTGAAGCCATTTTGTAAACTCATGTTGATTTCAAAGGCAGAGACAGGTTTTTTTAGATCTCAAGTGAAATCTTAAAATCAAATTGATCCGACAATGGCTTGATAAGAGTATTCATATTGCTTAGCAGGTTTTGTTCATCTTATTAAATAGTTCGATGAAACAATCATTTTGTGTTGAGGAAACTGGTGGGCTTACCAGAACTTTCTTGGTGGCCATCTTATCTTCTTCATCTTCATTTCTGTGCACTTCGTTTATTTTAGAATAAAAATCAGATATCTGTCTAGAAGTCTTCATAGTTGTATCCAGTTTGTCTATTTTCTTGTTGCCCATAATATTACAGAGGAATGGAATTTGGGTTGATGATTGTGAGAGGTTTGGGGAGCTAAGGGAATGGAGCACCTCTTTTAGACTTCCATCTCTTATGGCGTTGATACCACATCCCAATGTCAGCCATCTTGACTTGTTAACACCATGCCCGCAGGTTAGCATGGGCTAGATGTATGGGTGGAGCCTGAGGAAGCCAAAAAAGGTGCTAATTCTTCAGCATCAGGCACTACATTCACTAATGTGGAAGTTCTGAAACCTCAGCCTCTTTGCTACCTTTGTGATATACACATGCCACATTATATATGTATGTATGCATTTAGATAGTTTGCTTTTCTATCCAAAGGGCACCAAAGCAGCTTATATTGTTCTTCCCCATTTTTTCCTGACAGCAACCTTGTGAGATAGGTAAGGCTGAGAGAGAGTAACTGGCACAAGGTCATTGGTGAACAGGGGTTCTCCCACATCCTTGCCTGTCGTCCTAACTACTGTACCCTGTTGGCTCTCATTAAAGCTGTTATAAGGCATACAGGGTCTGCAAAACGGTACTCCAAATGCCTGCTAGTATTATACACCATTCATATAGCACTGTAAAGAAAGCCTTCACTGATAAATCTGATTTATTAGTTACAGAATGATAGCTATAAATTAGTGACTCACATACTGTAACAGATACTTTTGATTATGAAAAATGAAACTCCATTCACAGGAGACCAGGCGGCAGGTTCTCTTCTAACTCCTGTTTTCTGACAACAAATGGGGGGGGGGGGAAGAGCCCCGTGGCGCAGAGTGGTAAAGCTGCAGTACTGCAGTCGAAGCCCTCTGCTCATGACCTGAGTTCGATCCCAGCGGAAGCTGGTTCAGGAAGCTGGCTCCAGGTTGACTCAGCCTTCCATCCTTCCGAGGACGGTAAAATGAGTCCCCAGCTTGCTGGGGGGAAAGTTTAGATGACTGGGGAAGGCAATGGCAAACCACCCGGTAAAAAGTCTGCAGTGAAAACGTTGTGAAAGCAACGTCACCCCAGAGTCAAAATCGACTGGTGCTTGCACCTTTACCTTATATATGTTTCTTCTACTTGAATGGGAGATTACCAAGGAAGTCCTGGTTGTTAAGCAGAGGCAGGCAATAGGAAACCACCTCTGAGCATCTCTTGCAGGGTTAGCATGAGTTGGCTGCGGCTTGAATGCACTTTCCACCATATGTTTATGCTAGAACAAGTCTGGCTGTGACCTACTTACATATATATTTTAGTCCCAAGGATTCCTTGAGGTTTGATTGGCTTTAGGATGAGCAGTTTCTTTTATGATTCCCCACAGAGGCAGCTTCCCACTGAGAACTTTTTGATTCCATACATTACTGCCTCACTTATCTGTGGCAGAAACAGCCAAGTATAGTGTGTAAAATACTGGAATCTGAAGACTCTGATTCCAGATGTGGAAGCTGCAGATTTAGATTCCCACTATGCCATGATGCTCACAGGGGCCAGTCTCTCTATCAGCCCAACCCACCGTGCATGGTGGCTGTCAGCAGGAAATGGAGGTGGAGAGACAAATGTATGCTATGATGGAAATCAGAATGGAATGATTGGTGCAGTGCCATTATGAATATAATTTTAATATTATTGTATTATATTGTATATATGCTGGGCTCCTCAGAGGAATGGCAAGGAAAAGTGCACTAAATAATCAACTACTTTTAATCCCAGCAGTAGCTGCCAGAAACGTTCTGCCCAACCAGGGCCAAATGCTTTCAGTTAGTGGGTCTTACGCAAGCAGAATGCTTTGTCTTTGCTAAATAATTAAATGTCTAACTTTGTATGTGCCTGGCTATGGATCTTCATCAAGGATGCTACAAAAGTGCTGGGGTGGATCCACCTGAGTTTTCCACTGTCGAAAATGAAAGGAATGGTCCCTTTTGAGCACTTGAAAAGATTAACCAGGGGACAGGCCTCTGATTCAACAGGAGCTCACAGGAGTGCAGCTCTTGAACCTTTCTGAGAGTTCCACCTCCTCCCTCCCACCTTGCCCATTGAATAGGAGGTGCAGCTGCAGAACAATCCCGGGATGAGCTCCACCACCTGTTTTTCTACAAAACGACCCCTGCCTGGGGATAATGGAACTTGCATGGGCAAAAGCCATATGAGACAGCTATTGCATTAAGGAGGGCAGTTGAATGAAATTGAGTTGTACAGCTGGTACTACCCTTTCTATAGTGTTTGTTCATTTTGTATTTCAATTTTAATTTTAAGTGGCCTACCACTCTGTGTTGTGAAGCAACTTTCCTAGTAAAGTAAATTTGCACACCGTCATCCCAATGGATATTAAGAGGTTTGACCTCCTTCATTGTCTTTGGCTCACATATTAAGGAAAAATTCTTAAACTTTTGAGATGAGAGTACTTA
This sequence comes from Heteronotia binoei, assembly GCF_032191835.1. NCBI lineage: Eukaryota > Metazoa > Chordata > Lepidosauria > Squamata > Gekkonidae > Heteronotia > Heteronotia binoei. Next base: position 3,748,963 of record NC_083238.1, on the reverse strand, counting down.
AAGAGATCTGCAGATAAGATGAGTCTAACAGATCTCATCTGTAGAGCTCTTAACCCAAATTCTTAATTTAAGAGTCTGGCTGTTTTGTTATCCAAGATGCGGTGGCAGTTATCCACTTATAGTGCATTTTATGATAGGTTTGGTTATATGATTAACACTGGAGTAACTAACCTCCATTCCAATCTAATTTACTGATTATTCTCATGGGATGTCATAAGAAAGAAAATGGAGCACTACCTCTGAAAATGACTCTCAGTTCCATCCTACTGTGCCTCCAAGATACACACCATCTCTTAGCATGACTGTTATTTCCAAAATGAACCCATCTGCACAATACAGAATAAATATGGTATTATCTGATAAAAGTACTCCACCCCAGGCTTCAATAGGTTTAAATTAACAAATTTTCAAAATTTCCAATACTTTTTGAGGTACCTTCTCATTATATCTCAGTTTTAAGACTCTCCTTGAGTTATCAAACCATTCTGATATCCAGTCCAAATAATTTTATATTCCACTTAAGCTCAGTATTTCTCTACTGAGTCTTCTTCATCAGGAAAAAAGAAAATAGGCTTTAAATAATATATGTATGACACTGTAAAATGAAATGAAGTAACACTGATAAACCTCCTACTTGTCAATGGACACTGATGACAATCCATTTTCTCACTTAATCTCATTAACCTAAATAATTTTAATTAATTTTACTGAAGTCAACAAAGTCTGTTCATTTTTACCAGAATTGTTCTGAGGGATACAATAAGGATTAAAAGTAGAATGTAATTCCTGAGACTCATTAACAGTGCAAAAAAGTAATTAGCAATATCTTGCTTTTAAAAAATGTACTTGGGGAAACATCTGTGCTTTTCACTTTTCTGAGCTAGTAAAGCAAAGCAGAAGGTTAGTTAATGCACTGTAGTAAATATGTTGAGGAGGTTTTTTTATTCACAGAGTAACCTTGATACAATTGATATCATGGTGCATATGCTGGATGTACCTTTTCTTTTCAAAAGAAATCAATAAATGCTAAATGCATCTCTATACTTCTCCAAAATATATACTTGGATGTTTCTTTCCGAATGTTGGCTGTCTAGATGCATTCATAAAACTGCCTGAATGTTTTCTTATGAATTGATTTTTTGGTTCTTTATTAAAACTCATTTCAGTTGCTAACAGTTGCAAAATGAGAAATCATTTAATCAATATTTTCCTGATACACATGGTTGCCACTTTGTGTGAACAGAGCAACATTAATATTTTCCAACTTTGGTACTTTCAAACATGTACCTGCAATTAATTTGAATTTCAAACTGCATTAATCCAAGTTTGGAAATACATATGTTGTTCTGTCTAACCAGTGCACAATGGCAGGATCTCCGGTAGCACCATCTCTCCTTACACCCAAACCTGACAAGAATAAAGTTTTAGACAATTTGTATGCTGCCTTTGTACCTCAATAAAAGACTCCAAACTCACAGTTTAAACACACACACAAACATGTGTATGTATATGTATGTATGTATGCATGTACGTTTGTATGTTCAAATTTCTTCCAAAGACATACAGAGGTGGTGTTAGCATCATTTGCTGAGGGACAGAGTTACACAGCCTAGAGGGAGAGGCTGAAAAAGTCCTCCTGAGAGTTTCTGTCAATCTTAAGTTAGTTAGAATCGGTTCCCCTAAGAAAGCCCCTATTGTGGGTTTCTACTCCCCCAAGCCCTGGAAGAGCAGAAGCCCTATTTCAAAAGCAAGACAAAACAAGATACAAAAGTCCCAGAGGGAGTCTAAGTCCCCTCTCCAGGTTAAAACAGAAGCTAGCAGTCCCCAGCAGGTACAGAGTTAAGGGACAAATCTCTGAGCCTTTCAGGGAAATATTCCAAGAAGTCAACCCTGCAAGGTTGGCTTGCAATTTTGAGTTTCCAAACTAAAACATTAACCATGGGTGAGCAGTACAAGACTTCTGGATTTAGCTTTTGAGGCTGGATGTGTTAACTAATATGAGAGACTTCTGGTTTGTCAGCAGATGGAGATGGCCGCTTGCCCTGCTTTCTCCATGAGGATTTATTTTCTTTTTTTCTTCTTCTCCTCAATGTTTGACTTATTTTGGGGTTGATAAGCCGAAAGGTTTTGCTCTGTAATCTAAGATTAACTCCTGTAATGTAAAAACAGCTCTTGCTGTACCTATTAACTGTGCTTTTTATCTTTAACTCTGGCAGAGAGTGCCCAAGCTCTAGTTGCCATCTTACAGCCGGTTATATTTTTACAACTTTTCTATCATAACATTTGATGGTTATCTGCCTAGCCTTTTGATGCTGTATTATCCCCTATTCACACCTGAGGGATTAAGATGAATGGAAAATGATCACTCGCAAGCAAATCATCAAACAAAAACAACTAATTGAAAAAGATCTCAAGCTAAAATAAAATAATCAATAATGCTGGTGCCTTGAAAATTTAAAAAGGTATCATTGCTAACTGAAGAGCCAGTTTGGTGTAGCGGTTAAGTGTGCGGTCTCTTATCTGGGAGAACCGGGTTTGATTCCCCACTCCTCCACTTGCACCTGCTAGAATGGCCTTGGGTCAGCCAGAGCTTTGGCAGAGGTTGTCCTTGAAAGGGCAGCTGCTGTGAGAGCCCTCTCAGCCCCACACACCTCACAGGGTGTTTGTTGTGGAGGAGGAAGGGAAAGGAGAGTGTGAGCCACTCTGAGACTCTTCAGAGTGGAGGGCGGGATATAAATCCAATATCATCTTCATCTTCTTCTATCAAAGAGGTGATAACCTTTTACAATAAAGAACCCTGATTTCAAGACTAAATTTGTAAAATATCTTCCTGATATATTTATTACTTTATCTACAGATGCACCTAAAAAAAAAGTCCCCCCCCCCCGCCCAAAAAAAATTTCTAGGGGAATGTCTGTCTTTTGTGACTGATCTAAAAAAATCTTCAGTAGAGCTCACAGCCCGGGTGTTAAAATTGCCCACAAGTACAATTGATGCACAAGCATATCGTTGGACTAATTTCTATGATAAAATGTCCAATTCCTGCCAATTCCCTAGCTACCGCCTGCTGGGGAGAGATAAAGATTGTGTAAGACTATTTTCCCTGAAGGAAATTCTAGAAGAAGAAGAACAACTTGAATTTAGAGGTTCAGGCAGGTAGCTGTGTTGGTTTGAAGCATCAAACTCTCTATAGTCTTGCAAACAAAACTTGTTCTCCCCTAAACTTAGGGATTGTTTCAAATGTAAACCTTCCAGCTGTGTACCTCTATCAATTTATAGCTCCAAATTTACACAAAGCTTTTTCCTTGGCCAGATTCAATGCCCTTCCATCAGCCATTTTATCTGGCAGATTTCAAGGGACTCCCTATTCGAGTAGGTACTGTCCATGTAAGATGGATTGTGTTGAGATAGTCGCCCATGTTCTTCTCCAGTGTCTTCTCTATTTGGTGTCCTGCTGGGATCTTCTGTATCCCATACTGGCCCAAATTTTAGAGACTGCAGATGATTTTAAGGTTCTTTTCCAGCTTGATAATGCTGATTAGGAAATAACTGAAATAGTAGCACATTTTAAAGGCCATTTTGATTAGAGTGTCTATGATTTTACTGTTCTGCTAGGTTCCAGGTTTTAATTTAGGTTATTTAAATGCTCCAGTATTAATGAGAGACAAATGGAAAAGGCTTGGTTTTAGGCATTTTAACTATTGAAAACTGATTAGTAGTTTTGCATAATAAATAAATCGTGGGAATTTAGTAGTTCAATTTGATTTTAACTAGATATTAAAGATATTTTATTGATTTGATTTTAAATATACTTCAGCTATCTATCTAGTAGTGAGAAGGAAAAGGGTACATCCCCTTGATGAGGATTTACCGCCTTTTAAACAAAACAAGATAGAGAATGGTTTTTTACCACAAAAATTCTAATATATCTCTTTCTCTTAGGGACAGGGACATGTTCCCCCCCCCCCAAGTCCCTTGAATATTTCTTTACATCCTCTTTGTCAGCAAAGGGTTCATTGAAGTTTCATAATGATCAGACTTGTCTTTGTTAAAAACTAAGTTGCCTTTATTGATAACTACAATGTTACTCCATTCACGGATTCATTAGAACTGATAACAGATAGCTTGAACCATATGCATTTATGAATACACTTCAAAGGATTTGGGCTTTAAACTACTTCCCATAATAAAACTACAGTTGGTCTCTGCAAGTAACACTTTCACACGCCCGCTTATCTTTCCCTCCTGGCAATGTCCTTGTTCTGCTCGGGAGGCGCCAGGATGGTTAGCTGAGCACTCTGCACTTCAAAGGCCGTGCTGGCCTTTGGATCCTTGGTAACTTCCATCCTCGTCTATTCCCACCCCCCCTCCTTTACTATGCAGAGTACCTGGGTTAGTAACACAGGGATTTATTCAGCATTTGTGTTAGTAAGCAGTAAATAATGAATTCAGAAAGCAAAGGTAACTTCAATGAAACATAGCCTGACACTCCTTTAGGGTCCCCTACTCACACTGCTATTATAGATGAACTTCGGGGGGGGGAGAGAGAAAAATCTTTGAGAAATTAGATATATTATCAAAACATATTGAAGATTTTCTAGGTAGTAAGGACAATATAGGCTGCAAGGGATGTAAAAATTTAGAAATGAAAGGAACAGTAACGTCCACTATGCCAATTAGAAAGCAAGATTTAAGCAAACAGTGAGAAGGAGATATCAATCTAAGGGGTGGCTGACATAAGAAAATGATGGGGGGGGGGGTAAACCTTGTATCAAATTTGGATCCCCTTGCTCACCCTTTGATCCTTGATAGAAACAAAAGAGTACTGAACATCCTACCGTACAATGGTTGAGTTATAAACTGGATGAATAAATGGGCAGTTAGACATAAAATGTCAACTCAAGTCAAGGATAAAGGGGAAAAGAAGACTGAAGAAGAACCAGATTCTGAAATGCCTGGATGGATGCAGAAATTTCAAGACACTCTAGCTATACAAATGAACTTGGTAAAAGACACAGCCTCCTCTCAGATGCAGCAATTGGGCAATCAAATGTAAGTAAGTAAGTAAAGTAAAATTTTATTTGTATCCCGCCCTCCCCGCCTAGGCAGGCTCAGGGCGGCTGACAACATCTCATACATATACAATAATCAATATAAAACTTTAGATTTAACGATAAAACTGCATCATAAAATGGCTCAAATAGAAGAAGTAATTCAACAATAGATCATACAAGATGATCAAGAAAATATTTTTGATCATATCAAAAATGAACTCCTATCATTGAGAAAAGAAATAACCACAGGATTGACACAAACACAGACAAACACACACACATGCTTCAAGAAAATACTGGGGGGGAAGTTCATATCCAGAGACAATACAGAGAGCTGGAATATCATCAAGAATCTCAAAAGCATTTACTTGAAAAAGCTGACAAAAGGATTAAAATTCAAGAGGTTAAAAATAGAGGTTGTAATCTTAAATTTTGCTCGGTTCCAGAGGAATTTGGCAAAATAGACCTTGAAGAAGACTTTAACATTGCTACAAGACCACTATGGGATCAAAGAAAATTTTATACACATTATCAGATATATAGAATTAATTCTGAGTTTCAATCAAGAATAAACTTCCACGTGACATTTTGGTGAAATTCATACAGAAAACCCCCAAGAGACTTCATCTTAAACAAAAACAAAACTTCACCTCTTAAGATTCATGAGACAGAAATACATTTTTTTCAAGACTCTTCCCTCCATTCTCAAGATATATACTACAAAAGAAATAAATAAAGTACCATTGGAACATAGTGTTTGCGCTAGAAGTGCAGCTACCAAAAAGTAGGAGAGCCATAACTACAACAGAATTATCAAAATAACTTTCAGAAGAGCTAACTGAAGGATAAGGTGAGGAAGATGGGAAATTAGACCAAGCAGCAGCACTACCTTTGAAAATGATAACTTGGGTCTGATATAAATAAACATCAATGACTTAAATTTCGTCTCCAAAGCTGGAGAAACTGTCTCTGCCAATGAGAAAAAAAGAGAGATCACAATCTACATAATAAACCATAGAATCAAAGTTTTAGAAGACCTGAAAGATGTGGATGGGAGATATTTAATGTCGAAAATCTGACTTTCGGATGCCAGGACTATCACATGCTTCAAATAACACCAAGGAATAGTTTTATGACATTCCTCCCCCCCCCCACCCCCAATGCATTGGGATTTTCAAGAAGGGGAAATAAGAATTCTTAGAGACATGAATGTAGTTGTGGAACCTTAAAAGGATAAATCCAACAAGACTAAAAGGGAAGACTTCCCAAGAATGTTACTCAGTATATAGAATTGTTGCAATTAATTGATGCTTGGAAAGCAATTAATCCCAAATACAGAAACTACATCTTCTATTCTGACAAACATCAAACCTACTCAAGAACTGATTTCTGTTGGATGTCCAAAATTTAAATTACAAACACTAAAAATGTGGAATTTCACAGAAAAATAATCTGGCATCCCATAATCTGATATCCCAGCAAGGAGGAAAAATAGGAGAAAAGAAGGTGGAGACTAAATGATGACCTCTTACTTTAAAATAATATAATTGAGAAGTAAAGAAAAGAGTTGGCAGAGTTTTTAAAATTAAACATCACAGAAGGTATATCAATAACAGGAACACAATTCTTGCTCGCTTGGCATCAGAGGGTGTGGCCTAATATGCAAATGAATTCCTGTTGGGCTTTTTTGCAAAAAAAAGTCACCTGAAATCTGAAGGTTGGAGCTGTAATGGACAGCAAATGGTTAATTGTGTTAACTCAGACTGACAACTATGATTGACAGGGAGTTCAAATGAAATTCTATGGTTCTGAGTTGCAGCTGAGGGTAAGAAGAAGAGATTGGGTTTATACCCTGCCCTTCACGTGGAGTCTCAGAGCGGCTTACAATCTCCTTTCCCTTCCTCTTCCCACAACAGACACCCTGTGAGGTAGGTGGGGCTGAGAGAGTTCTCCAAGAAACTGCTCTTGAGCAGAACAGCTCTGACAAAGTTATGACTGACCCAAGGTCACTCCAGCATTTACATGTGGAAGAGTGGAAAATCAATCCCAGTTCTCCCAGATAAGAGTCCACACACTTAACTACTATACCAAACTGGCTCTCAGTAGTCCTTAGGTCCCGAATAGGGAAGTGGGACAATCCTTCCCTGAGGGAAATAGCTTCTAGTAAGGGATGGAGAGAATGATCCCAGTCAAGTGTTTAAGAAAGGAAACTGGGACTTGTGTGAATATTCCTACCTTCACAGACGTGTGTAATTTTGAGACAAAGAGGCATATGCCATATTTAAGCATTGTCTGCCAAGGGATCTCTCTCCACAATTTTGAAAACCTGTCTGTAAAACACCTACATTTTTATAACAAACTATCTGTTGCATAGACAGAGCAAGAGCCTCGTGGCGCAGAGTGGTAAAGCTGCAGTACTGCGGTCAGAGCCCTCTCCTCACGACCTGAGTTCAATCCCAGCGGAAGCTGGTTCAGGTAGCCAGCCCCAGGTTGACTCAGCCTTCCATCCTTCCAAGGTCAGTAAAATGAGTACCCAGATTGCTGGGGGGAAAGTGTAGATGACAGGGGAAGACAATGGCAAACCACCCCGTAAAAAGTCTGCTGTGAAAATGTTCAGTCAGTCACATTTTATTTGTATCCCGCCCTCCCCGACCAAGCGGCTCAGGGCGGCTGTTGTGAAAGCAACGTCACCCCAGAGTTGAAAATGACTGGTGCTTGCACAGGGGACTACCTTTACCTTTTTATCTGTTGCATACAGTTATACAAAGTTACCTCATTTCTATTGCCTGTTCACCTGATACCTACTAGACCATCTCCCCATATAAGTGAAATAAAATAGTTTCTTTTGAATAACTATGAGATTTTCTTATGCCATAATCTGCCATACACAAAGAAATGATTGTCGGTTCCTCATTTCCCTAGACTAGGTCAGCATATACCTATATACATTTAACAACTGGGTGGGACAGACAGCAAAACGAAGAAAAGGGACTGTTCAGCTTTAAGAAAAGTAAATGGGAAGTGGGAAAGCTGTATGGGGGCACACAGAGCAGGACATCTGTCGAATATTTATCAGGGATGTTTCTGTGGGTGCTTAAAATACTTTTTAAATCCTAAACTGCCTCAGATCAGATGAAGAACTAGTGCTTTCATTGGACCAAGAAATTAACTGGGAGCCAGCAGATTCCCACCCCCCTCTTCCCAGTACTGGCAGAATACATTTCCAGTTACCTGTTCTACTTCATGGTCTCACAGAGGCGTTCTAAACCAACTGATCTTTCTCAACATGTGACCATTTTATGACTGCTTAATTGAAACTTGAAAATTTACTGATCCACTTTATTTGGAATTGTAAAATAAGAGTAAATCTGATTAAGATCAACCCAAAATGGGAACAGAGCTAGTAACCCATCTTTCATCTTATTTGAAAGAGGAGTTGTTAACTGGATTTCTTACTGCCTTACTCACATTATCTGAAAGAGGAGTTGTGAACTGGATTGCTTATTGCCTTAGGGTTCTCTCCCACTGGAAAATATATATGGGGTTGCTACAGTTGACGTGTCATTCTTGAGGAGGGGAACCTTTGGATTTTGATGAATTGAAACACATGTATATGGCTATGATTATGGCTATGATTATTTGTCAGAGATGCTTTAGGCTGATCCTACATGGAGCAGGGGGTTGGACTAGATGGTCTGTATGGCCCCTTCCAAATCTATGATCCTATTATTGCAGTTATTGGTGCTGAATTTGTATCCTATAGCCCAGGAGTGGCCAATGGTAGCTCTCCAGATGTTTTTTTGCCTACAACTCCCATCAGCCCCAGCCATTGGCCATGCTGGCTCTGGCTGATGGGAATTGTAGGCAAAAAACATCTGGAGAGCTACTGTTGGCCACCCCTTCTATAGCCACATACTTTTTTATTTTGTTTACGGGTTTTTTTGTAGCTGAGTTTCTGACCATATTGTTAACAAATTGTGATAGAGTTTCTACTTATACATGAGGCATGCTCTGCCTTGTAACCCCTGAGATGTGGAGCTGCTTAAAACTGTACCCCATCACTTAATATGGTAAAAGCTACTTGTGCCTACTTGGAAAGACCTGTCAGCGTTATTTTATACAGTTTTAATCAAAGCTGGGTGTAGCTATTCTGGCCAAGGAAAAACTCCAGTTTCTCACTGTCCTCCATGGAAATGGGCAGGAATACAGCTCAAGACTATGCCTCTTCCCTGCAGCCACCTGATACAGATGCCTTAAGCAGATGTTTGATTCCTCTAAGATTCCAAAACAGACGTAGACTCTGATATACATTTTTCCTCAACAGAATGTGAACCAATATTAGACTGAGGGGCAGGAATGTTAGTTACATATGAAAATACTGAAGACATTATTCCATCCACTCAAAAGTGATCAATTTCTCTTGAAAATATGCCCAAAGGAAAACTACCTGTTCCTTCTCCTACTGAAGCCTAATAAACTATAGTTTCCATATATATAACCAATTCCAGGGCATGACCCAAGCTATCAGTAGTCGTGGCTTGCACATCTTCCAGGTACACAGACTATTTTATTCTGATTATTTTAGGTCTCCAGAGAGCTAAAATCACGAGCTTGTTTATCTGTCTTACATTGTATAGCCAGTGTAAAAAAAGATCATAAACAAGTTTTCTTCAATAACATATACTGATTAATAATACCTTTTGGCTGGGACCTGGCCAGAATTATTCTTCACACAGAAGACCTTCCTAGTCTGTATGCCCACTCCACAGGTAGCTTCACCATTCCAGTAAATTGTAGTATTCAGAGCAGTTATCAAGGTATTTTCTGAGCAGGGACTCCATACAGATGTTTCCCAGTATACCTGATTGCAAAAGTGGTCATTGCACAAACGATATTCTTGTAATGCAGGACTAGGAGGACACGCCTTTCCACCTATAGGACATAAAGAGCCAACTTAACATATCTGCTTAGCACCTTACTTTGCATCACAGCATTGTTCAAATGAATTGTTCTGTTTTGTCCACAACCAGCTATCTGTAGTTGCTGAAACTTATGCATTGTCTTCCACTTCCAACTCATGAGACATGGAGTTGGCTTCACCCTGACTAGATAATACAACAATATGGATGTGCAATAATCAGGGTGAGGCCATGGATGCACCTTCCTCACTTAAATCACTCATTTTGGCTCAATAATTTCCCAGTAAACAGCAGCCATAAGAGCAGCAAAAAAATAGCAGCTTAATTTTTTAAGAAATAAGAGAAGAAGAAAACAACATTGGATTTCTATTCCGCCCTCCAATGTGAATCAGAGTCTCGGAGCAGCTCACAATCTCCTTTACCTTCCTCCCCCACAACAGACACCCTGTGAGGTGGGTGGGGCTGGAGAGGGCTCTCACAGCAGCTGCCCTTTCAAGGACAACCTCTGCCAGAGCTATGGCTAACTCAAGGCCATTCCAGCAGGAGCAAGTGGAGGAGTGGGGAATCAAACCCGGTTCTCTCAGATAAGAAAGCTATGGCTGACCCAAGGTCATTCCAGCAGCTGCAAGTGGAAGAGTGGGGAATCAAACCCCGTTCTTCCAGATAAGAGTCCACACACTTAACCACCACACCAATTTGGGCTGTTTTCACACTAACCTTGCTCTGACGTTGCTCCGCGCCAGGTTTCTGTTTTTCTCTGGAGCAAGCTAGCAATTTTGCACCAGCTGCTCCGCACCACCATTTTGTGCTGGGGCAACCTGCAATTTGCAGCATGGCAACAGAAATCTGTTTTTTCAGGTTTACGCTGCCATGTGGCAAATCACAAGTTACCCCGGCGCAAAATGGCAGTGCGGAGCGACTGGTGCAAAATCACTCACTTGCTCTGGAGAGAAACAGAGCAACATTGAGCAAGGTTAGTGCGAAAACGGCCTGGCTCTCTGGAAGCCAAATTGAGTAATATCTACTAAAAGCTAATAAACCTCCACCCCAATGTTTATACTACACATTTTGAGTGAATAAAACCTTGCTTAAAGAGCATTTCATTCATGACAAAAGAAAAATACTTCGTAGGAGATTCTTCCCCTATAATGGCAGTTTTCATTTTTTTTCCAACGGAAAAAATGGAATAAGTTTTTGTTCCCCATCATCACATCTCTGGTTCCAATGTCTGTGAAATAGTGTCTTGAAAAGTAAAATGATGATTGATCAAGGAAGGGGTGGGGAAGCCAGTGATTTCTGCACTGGAGGCCGGCTCACCTCGCTCCTGGCCTCCAGAAGCTGCCTGGGAACTTCCCCATTCGGTCAAAGGGCTGAGCCATCCAAGATCCAACTGAAAATAGATCTTTGTTTGCTATACAATAAGGAAGCTTTCCTATGAAGAAGTACTTCATTTCATCTGTCCTGAGTCTTCCCCCCTTAAGCTTCAGTGGATGACCCAGGGTTCTTGCATTATGGGAGAGCATGAAAAGCTTATACTATACAATATACAGTACACAGTTGCAATCAGTGCCCAGAAAGACTTTAGATTACTATTTCCTTTCTTCCTTTTGGAGAAATTCAATCAACTTGTATATCCATTTATGTCCCTCCCACTGCCCACAAATCCTGAAGACCTGCATGGATATGATGGTTTAAGACAGGGGTGTCAAACATGTGGCCCGGAGGGCTCCTATTAGGCCCCTGAGCAACTGGCTGTCGTCTGCTTCCTTCACCTTCTCTCTTGCTTCCTTCTGTATCACAGCTTGCTTTGCCAGGCTTGTTCAGTCGCACAAGAGCTACAGAGCAAACCTCTATTTTCATCATTGGCTGAGGCTCCTTCCAGGGGAAGAAGGGGGGAGAGGAAGAGCTTACTTTGCCAGGCTCTCTCAATCGCACCACAGAGCTACTGGGCAAAGTCTCTCTTCCTTCTGTTAGCTGAGACTCCTCCCCCTTCTGGTCCCCTGGGGAAGGAAGGAAAGGGCTACAGCTTCCTTTGCCCAGTTCCCTAGGCCGCATGGGAGAAGTACAAAGAAAGCACCTTTAAGACCAAGTGCTAATGTTTTAAGCATGTTTTAAGTTTTTAAAAATCTTTAATTGTGTTTGTGTCCATTACATTTTATGACACGAATGGTCCAGCCTGACAAGGTCTCATTTATGGCAGATTCGGCCCTCATAACATATGAGTTTGACACCCCTGGTTTAACACGAATAAGTAAACCTTCATACTGTTCATTAAAAAAAAGGATATTTGTATCTATAAAAGTGTCTTTTAAAACTACATACCCTGTTCTGTTGAATCAATTTCACAGGTAAAATAGTATAGTTCTTGCTTTTCATTTCTCCTTCCAAAGCTCAAAAGCTACTATTCTATTCTACAGACAGATGTTGGCTTCAGCCTTGCCTCAAACAGCAGCTTCCTCTGCTTTGGCTGAGAACCTCAAACGAGATAAACTGCAGCAAGCAGACAGGATACCACGGAGGAATATTTTAAAAGTACACATAACCAGTTATTTCATCTTTCTGTTTTGACAGAATTATGCCATGGGGCATTTAATAGTGTCTGACATATAACTATGCTAAAGCATATACTTTTTTTAAAAAAAAATTATGAACTCAGTTTTAGCATGAAAATATGCAGCCAGTTGTACTCTTTCCCAACTTTTTCCTGGCCCCACTGGTGGACTTCCTAATGACACCTGGTTTTTTGGCCACTGTGTGACAGAGTGTAGGACTGGATGGGCCACTTCTCTTATGTTCTTAACTTCTAAGGTAGCAAACAATAGCCATATGTGATCTGCTACTCACCTTCCCCCGGTAATGCCAGTATAGATCTTGTTCGGCTTTGTCTCCCTTCTGAATTTTTACTGGAACATGAGTGAGAACAGGATGACCACTGTGACCACTCAGTTACAACACAGTCCATTCCACATGGCACTTCACAAGTTGTTGTTTTTCCAGGAGACGGAATCTCTGAACAAAAGTCATCTGATACATCCTCCCCTAAAATGGGCACACAATGAGGGGGAGGGGATAGTTTAAAATTAACAACTTTTATAGTAATACTGTGTTGGCCCTAAAGCAAAATTGGTCCATGGTGTTTACTATGGGCGTTTTCGCGCTGACCTTAATCGGCAGTGACGTCCCTCTTCACCGCGCAGGATCTGCGCGGATTTCGCACCAATTGCTGCGGAGCACCCGGAAGAGCCGCAAAGTCCCGCGGCTTTTGCGGTGCAAATGGAAACCGGCAAAAACCAGTTTCCATTTGCGCCGCAAAAGCCGCGGGACTTTGCGGCTCTTCTGGGTGCTCCGCAGCAATTGGTGCGAAATCCGCGCAGATCCTGCGCGGTGAAGAGGGACGTCGCTGCCGATTAAGGTCAGTGCGAAAACGCCCTATGTGTTTCCTGAAACCCACCCTAAGACACTGCTGTCCCAGCCAACTATTATTCAATACTCAATTAATTCTACAATTCTGATTCAGTTCCATAGAAAAGTCTACGCTAACTTAGAAGCATAGGCATTTACAGGTAATATACATTAGCCTTGTCAGATCTTGCCTTTTGTAGTTCTCTGGACACATGGACACAGATGCAGACTTCTAAAAACAGGCAGAGAAATTGAACAATTACAGGTAGCAACATCTTGAAGGATTCCCATGTTTGGACTCTATAAAGTGCTACCTGTTCTGCTATGAATAGTATTCTTGAAATGCTCTGCCCACCCACCCCTAGAAATTTTTGCAAAGCATTTCATTTCAAGAGAGACCCTCAAAAGTAGCCAGTCATTTAAACACATGGCAAGAGAAGCAATGAAACTTGGAACTGGAGTTGCAGAAGGAAAGCTCGTCTCTTCATTGGCAACGAGATTCATGTCTATCATGAGACAGCCAGGCATATAATTATAATGTAGAGGGTAAAGCTCTCTATTGCTTTTGCAAAGCAACATGGCTATGCCAACTTGCAAAAGAGACAGGCTGCCAGCAGAAGTACTTAAAGCTGTCAATTGTGCAGCAGTAATTTCTGCATTTATATCCCTAAATGAGGACAGCCTCATAGTCCCCGAGGTACAAATAAAACTTTTCAAGCATATTATAGGGAGCAATAGAGAGAAGCAAGCAGGCAAAACTGCTATAAGATACATTTTCAAATATTTGCTTTTAAATCCCCTCTTTCTAGGATTGGCCTCTGCCAATCAGACAGAGCTTGATTCTCCTGATCACTGTGTTATTATTCTAACCCAATGATTGATTAAACAAATTTGAAAATCCCTCTCCTGCAGAAAAGCATTTCATAATGGAATGAATATCAATCTATTTCCATGATGTGTTTGGCAGGATTATTTCACTGCACCTACCACCTGTATTTAATCATTCTCTCGGAATGGTCTGTTTCAGCAGTAGCACTCTGGTTGATAACATTAAGCTGACAGGTGGGTGCGAGGGTGGGAGGATGGAAGAAGATCTTAAACCATGCACCAATTATGTGCTTGCCTCTATAAACCGTTCTGGTATTACAGTCCTCACAAGCATTTGACAGCCTGCCTATGTTGTGTTTGTTACTGTTGCTCTGGGTCAAGGTGCGGTTTGCAAAGAAAGGATGAGACTACACAATTTCAATACTTTAGACTAGCCCAACAGCAAAAATCAATCCCATTTTACCATTTCTATTCATAGGAAGTCTACAGATCATCAGTTCCTGTTAGGTTTTATGGTCCACAGTACATGCAGAAGACTTATTTCCCTCCTTCCTTTTTCAACCACAGTGGAATGAGTTACCCACATTTAATTCATGTCATTATCCATGTGGATTTCACCTCAAGGACTGTTGATGGGCATTGGTGGAAGGAGCTAAACTAGGTGTTGGGAAAATATATGTTTTGTTTTTCAGGAAACAAAAGAGTTATGGTTGAAAACTTGTCATTTCTTAAAATCATTTTGTTTGTTTTTTCAACTTTAATAGCAATTTTTAAAACCCTCTGTCATCCACAAGGCAGAAAAATCACATCCAAAGTCATCCAAACACAATCTGATACTATTGAAGAGGTTGGAATTAAGTGGATCTTAAAGCTAAGACCCAGTATGTATCTACAGGACCACCTCTCCTTGCATACCCTCTGAAGAGCATTACAGCATGGTGAGAAGAACCTACCAGTGATTCCTGGCCCGAAAAATATCTACGGCATTCAACCAGAGGCAGGGCTTTTTCAGCCGTGGCCCTGACATGGTGGGACTCTCTGCCAAATGACATTTGTAGCCCTGGGTCTTTTGCAGTTCTGCAGGGCCTGCAAGACAGAGATGTTCTGCCAGGCCTATGGTTGAGGACAGCAACAGCCTCCATGTAGCCTGGCTTCCTCCTTTCTCTCCTCTGTCCCCAAGGAGCAAGGATTCAAATTGGTCTATTTAAGCACTGCGTTGTTTCTTGCTTTTAACTCTTTTTCACTTGATTTGTCAATGGCTAGTTACAGACAGGTGGTTTGGGGAAGGCAGGTGAGCTCCCCTCAAAAGCGTGTCTACATGTGCACATCTGCCTACCATCCCCATCCTGCCCCCAGCCATCCCCCACTCACCAGGAGCCAGCTTTCAAAGTGGTGCCTTTTTGCTGGGGTGCTTCTGCCATCTGGGCAGCTGGGAAGTGCCCAGAAAGCTCCTGGGGAGCTGCGGGGGGGGGAGGGAGTGCTCTAGATGCTCTCCAGGGCTCCTGGGGCCTGTCCCTCTTCCATGGCCTGTCAGGACGCTCCTGGGCGCTCCTTTTCTGGCTGGCTCACTTCCGAGAAAGCTTGATGCCACCCTGAGCCAGACGTCAGTTAGCAGCCAGTGTGTCTGTTGGAATTGCTATTCACTGCCCTGAGCCCTCTGCAAAGGGGAGGGGAGTCTACAAGTCAAGTTTATAAATAAATAAATAATCCAAGCAAAACATGGTAAGAAATAGGTGGTAGCATATGCAGTAAGCATAACATGTCACCTACTTCAGCATGGATTCTAAAGACAAAGTTGAGAGTATTGCATAATTTCTGTGAGTTTAAGTCTGGGCCTATTGCCAAATATATTACAGAAATCTTTTGTTTAAAAGTCAGCATATACTGGAATTATAAAAGAGCAAAAGAGACGTTTATCAGACAAACACCAGTCCCACCTTATCTCACCATGTCCCTACCCACTGCCGCATTATATAAAAAGGTTTTCTGGGACAGTGACTGAACCTTTGTTACTTTGAGTAGTAATAGAAAGTTTACCTAAACAAAATTTAGTGGCAACTAGATTTCCCGGGGGAAAAGAAATTATTACTCTTACCCTAACTTGCCTTTTTTCCCTCAAGAGCATCCCCTAAATTCATCTGAAAATAAGCTTCATATGAAATTTCAAGTCAACTCTAAACTGACACCAAACACTGCAATGATCATACAATATGAGTATAATAGAACATGGGAGGCTACGGTAAATTACCGAGCTCAACATGCTCTGATCACACCTCTAGTTTGATCTATCCTTGTCATGTTCAGTGGAGAAATGTCCAGACATTTCCTGCAACCCTCATAATTGCACTTTCAACCCATTAAAGAATGTCTACATGTGCACCAAACACAGGACACACTGTTGGCTGGTGGCTTTTCCCTCCCGTCTTTTGCACATGTGCATAACAGTGCATGCAAATCACCAGGTGGTGATCCTTCTACAAAACGCAATGAACCCATTGGTCCTTCAGCCAAAACCTTTATCTGGTAGAATTTTAAGCATTTCCCACTTGTTCTAAACTGTTGTGGTGACTGAGGATAGAGACTGAAGAAGTAATGTCATGTGACCCAGATTCCAGCTACAGAATATGGTCCCAATAGGGAAGCCTTATTTATTGCACACCAAAAAATAAGACATAATGGACAAATCCCCCCCCCCCCCCCAGATCACACTGGCACCAACCCCTCTCCCCCAAAAAACCTGGCTCCCAGTCCCCTGCTGGGAAAAAAATCATGTAGTTATTCATTACAATCCAAGCAGCAATTATGTGGTTATGCGCATATTGCAAAGAGGTAAAATAAAATGGTGCCATGAGGGAAGGAGGCTTCCCTTCCCTCAGTGGAACAATCAGACATTGGGAAAGGAGCCCCGTTTGTGATGGATCTTTCCTGCTGTAAGAAAGAGACTGGCTGGGGCCCAAAACAGCAACTCTGAAGAACTAAATGAGGTGTGAAAAAGGGGAGGACTGACTTTGCAAGTAATTGCAGGAACTTTCCAATTTTTATCTTGCTAAGAGCTGCATAGCTGAGTCATCTAAATTAACAGCTGGACTGGACAGAGGGAGGGGCAGTCTGTTAATGGTTTTTTCTGAAGATAAAAGCCAAGTGGGAAAAGGTTTTTTTTTTTTTTTTAATGTGGCTTTTGGGCAATATACTCCCCTGCCTTTTTGAGTCTGAGTAAGTCTTGGCTGATTTTATGGTTTTGTTGTATCCTTTGCAAGATGCTGACTTTTGTTTGCCTGGCTAATTATTGCTAATCCAGGCCATTTTACCTTCTCATTGATAATAAAAAGTATTTTGTCTGATTTGCTGGATGCAAACATGGATCCTGGGGCCAAGAAAGGAGAGAATTCAACGCCTGGAACTTACACCTACTCTCAAGGAAAAGGGGTGAATACAGGAGTATAACAACTGGGGTGCAGGTGACAGATGCAGCAGTTTGATTGTGCAATTCAAATCCATTCTGGAGGAGCAATGGCAGAAGATCAAACTGGTCATCTGATGATGGCCAGAGTGAGGGCATGATGGTGATTGAAGGCCATGTGTAGCGACTAAGGGGCTGAGGAGTAATGGGGAGAGAAACATATTATAGGTGTCTATATGGCAGCCTTTGTTATGAGGGCTGAATCTGACATAACTCGTGAGTAGAGAGGCCAATCCCTCGCTTCAGAGTCGCCAGAAATGTCTGCTGAGCACTTCATTATTCCCTATGTGGAGATCGATTCTCATAGGGTATAATGGGGAATTGATCTGGAGGTTTTGGGGGCTTTGGGGGAGCTGTTTTTTGAGGTAGAGGCACCAAATTTTCAGTATAGTATCTAGTGCCTCTCCCCAAAGTACCCCGCCAGGTTTCAAAACGATTGGACCAGGAGGTCCAATTCTATGAGCCCCAAAAGAAGGTGCCCCTATCCTTCATTATTTCCTAGGGAAGGAAGACATTTTAAAAGGTGTGCTGTCCCTTTAAATGTGATGGCCAGAACTCCCTTGGAGTTCAATTATGCTTGTCACACCCTTGTTCCTGGCTCCGCCCCCAATGTCTCCTGGCTCCACCCCCAAAGTGTCCTGGCTCCACCCCCAAAATTCCCAGATATTTCTTGAATTGGACTTGGCAACCCTATGTAGCTGTGAAAATTGGAACCAAGGTATTTTCTCTCCAATTAGAGATTGTAATTCCTGCTTATTAATAAATTTATCTTTATGGGTCAAATCTATTATTCGTGTGAGACCTTTTTTCTCCATTTTTTGTATGCTAAACAGTCTTGCCCAGGATAAATTCAGAGCTGATTGAGAAAGGTGGTCTTAAGGGAGCTTTTAGGAAGTAAAGATTTTCTCTTAGTATGCTATATTTGTAGAGAGGCTTGTAAAAAGGGATTGTATTGCATTGATTTGGGCCAAGAATTTGGTTGCCTCCAAAATAATTCTAGTGAGTTAAGAGGTTTGGCAAAAGAATCTTCTATAGTTTGCCAAGGTGGAATAGTTTTGCAGTCAGTATCTCCTAAGTTGGCCGCATCATAATAACAAGCTAGGTCAGGAATATCTAAGCCCCCGTCTTCTGCAGTACATCTGAGAGAAGAAAATTTAATATGGGGCCTTTTGTAGACCCCAAAAAAATATTAAGAGCCTGCTGCCATTTATTAAGATCAGATTTTGGGATTAAAATAGATATCGTACAGAATAAAAATAGATATTTGAGGAGGATAATTTTTTTTTATTAAGTAAATTATGTCCACCCAAGATAGAACCATAGAGTTCCATTGTTGTAATTGTTTATTTGTATCTTGATAAAGTTTACCAAAATTACGAGACAGCAGATCTTTGAAGTCTGAAGGCACACATAGACAATGCTAAGGGGTGGTTTTCCCAATGTATTTAGTTTCATTTTGGAACCTAAATACACTAGAAGTGTCAAGGCAAATCAGAATTATGTTGGATTGGTTATGTTCACTTTTAAGTCTGAAATTACACTAATTTTAAGAAAGAGGGACTCTGTTATGTCTTGAAACATAAGCTGATGTACTGTATGGCGATCGCTACAGAGGCGACCCCGCGGGTCCCCGGATGTAGCTCGCCTGATGCCCCGCCCATCAAGATCTGTGGCGGGAAGTATGACTGACCAGGATTGGACTGGCCAGACTGGGGGGCAGTTCCGGGTAATGTATATAAGCGGGACCCGGCCCGCATGCTCTCTCTCTTGTAATGGACTACTGAATAAAGGATGTTGCCTTCAACTCGTCTCGCAACTCAGTACATTACAGACTTCAAGTGTCTTATAGAAGAATCTGAATTTGATAAAAAATATCACCAGGTCATCTGCATAAAGGCTAACTTTAGGAATATAACCATCTATTTCAATGCCAGCTATATGTTCAAATTAGCAGAAATTATAATCAAAAATATAATTATTAGGGACAAGGCCCACATGGCTTCTGCCCCACCAAACTTTTGGAATTCTTTAAGAAAATGAACAAGCATATAGACAATGGTGACCCAATAGACATTATATACCTGGACTTACAAAAAGTTTCTGACAAGGTACTTCACCAAAGACTCCTGAGTAAATTTAGCAGACACAGGATAAGAGGACAGATTCTCTTGGGGCATGGCTTCGGTGCCAAGCATGATAGTCGCTTAAAGCTCCATCCTTCCTTCTGCCCTGAATCCCACATCATCACTCTGTCTCCATTTTTTCTGCCTTAAACTGTGGGCAAATCTAACCCTGACAAATCTGCATTGACTACTACTGGTGGCAAAAATATCACTGATTACTCACTAAGCCATCCCAGAATGATCGTCTTGACAATGATCAGGCAGACTCGGCAACTGTGGTGACTGAAGATAATTCTTCCATCCTACCAATACCTGCCATAGCAGACTCAGCGTTTTCAGCCTTATTATCTGTTATGGAACTCAAAATCAGAGAAACAACATCAACCCGAATTCAACCTCTCACAGAACAATCTGCAGACTTCAAGACTGCCTTAAACAAATGTGAGTAAAATGGTGAAGGGCATGAAAGAAAGAGTTTAGCCCTGAAGGAAGATGCACTACATGATTGCATTCTTAATCTAGAGATCTCTTTAAATAAAATTCACTTGAAATTTAGAGGCTTTGCAGAAAACTTAAGTATTCACACTGACCTTTCCATTTTTATCTTGCAATGGCTGGATCTTGAGGGAGGTATTTCTGTTTCTTGCTGCTGCATACTGTCTGGGCCGGCCAAATAAGCCTAATAGACGAGAGCCATGTGTTATCCTAGCAATAATCCCTGATGTTACATTGTGGTGCAGGATCTTGGAAACCGCCTAACAGTATGGCCATCTGACATTTATAAAGGAACAGATCTTCGTCTTTCCAGACCTACCACAAGAAATCCTCTCTCGGCACCGAGACCTCAAGCCAATCACCAAATCACTCCATCATGCCAAAATCAGAAAAACAAGTGGTTGAGCCTTGCAAGACTGCAAATCTACTACTACAACAAAATAAGCTTTACACTATTGATGACCTGTCTGTTGGCATTGCTCTACTTCAATCACTTCATTTGCCTCTGCTCTCCAATATACCCAAGTTGTCACTGAAGCAGAAGCACCCACCATCACCACCCATGGACAATAAGGTTGTGGTTAGATAAATGGGAATGTTCCACCTATGATTAGATGGCTTTTTTGTCTCCACACATGTCATTACTAGTCTGTTTTCTGTACCTAATATCTTGTGGTTCAGGGGGAGGGGGGGGGATTCTTCCTTTATTGCCCCTCCTGTTTTCTTTTGCAAGGTCTTTTGTTCCAGTGTTTTTCTCTGTTAATTCACAGGGAGCTTCTGCTCCCTGTGGTTTAGTGAGACTGACTTGCTTCTGCATATTTCTATTAACATTTTAGAGTGTCCCTTTCAGTTAGGGTGACCATAATGTCTGAAGGCCAGCCAGGGACACCTTGGGGGGGGGGTGTGGAAGGTAGGGGTGCCTTTCGAGCCCGTCCCTGTGGCATCGGTCCCATCATTGTGGGACCCAGGGGGCCGGCGCAGCGGCCCGCCGAAGCAGCCTGTCACTAATAACACAGGTCGAGATGCAGGACAGGAACCCGGAAGTGACCGACAGGCTGCTTCGGCGGGCCGCTGCGCCGGCCCCCTGGGTCCCACAACGATGAGACCGATGCCACAGGGACAGGCTCGAAACACTCTATAACCCCTCAAAAGAACAGCAGTCTAGCTCGCTTCCCCCGAGCCCTGCCGCCATAAGCCTCAAGGGGGCTCATTTTGCGGCATCTCCCGGCGGGAGGGTGGCACCCGCACGGGACACATATCAAATGAAAGAGGGGGCGCAGGGCTATCAGAAACAGCCGGCGGAGGGAGTCGGGAGACCACCCCACTGGGGGATTCACACCCCGAAAGTGATGAAGGTGGCGCAGATAGAGCCAACAGAGCAAACAGGACAAAATAAATAGGCTGCATTATGCAGCACAGTTGAGAAAGTGCCTTATCCCATATACTGATGAAGTAAATACAGGATCTGAGAACAAAATTGCACCAGAAGACACAAACACAAAGCTCCCTTACACTGAATCAGTGCTTGGGTCCACCAAAGTCAGTATTGTCTACTCCAGTCACAAACACAAAGCTCCCTTACACTGAATCAGTGCTTGGGTCCACCAAAGTCAGTATTGTCCACTCCAGTCACAAACACAAAGCTCCCTTACACTGAATCAGTGCTTGGGTCCACCAAAGTCAGTATTGTCCACTCCAGTCACAAACACAAAGCTCCCTTACACTGAATCAGTGCTTGGGTCCACCAAAGTCAGTATTGTCCACTCCAGTCACAAACACAAAGCTCCCTTACACTGAATCAGTGCTTGGGTCCACCAAAGTCAGTATTGTCACATAAGAACATAAGAGAAGCCCTGTTGGATCAGGCCAGTGGCCCATCCAGTCCAACACTCTGCGTCACATAAGAACATAAGAGAAGCCCTGTTGGATCAGGCCAGTGGCCCATCCAGTCCAACACACTGTGTCACATAAGAACATAAGAGAAGCCCTGTTGGATCAGGCCAGTGGCCCATCCAGTCCAACACACTGTGTCACATAAGAACATAAGAGAAGCCCTGTTGGATCAGGCCAGTGGCCCATCCAGTCCAACACACTGTGTCACATAAGAACATAAGAGAAGCCCTGTTGGATCAGGCCAGTGGCCCATCCAGTCCAACACACTGTGTCACATAAGAACATAAGAGAAGCCCTGTTGCATCAGGCCAGTGACCCATTCAGTCAGGAAGGGAGGAGGGAGGGAGGGAGGGAAGGAAG
Organism: Heteronotia binoei; assembly: GCF_032191835.1. NCBI lineage: Eukaryota > Metazoa > Chordata > Lepidosauria > Squamata > Gekkonidae > Heteronotia > Heteronotia binoei. Next base: position 3,726,429 of record NC_083238.1, on the reverse strand, counting down.
GAAGGAAGAAAGGAAGGAAGGGAGGAGGGAGGGAGGGAAGGGAGGGAGGGAAGGAGGGAAGGAAGGAAGGAAGGGGGGAGGGAGGGAAGGAAGGAAGGAAGGAAGGAAGGAAGGAAGGAAGGAAGGAAGGAAGGAAGGAAGGAAGGAAGGAGGGAGGGAGGAAGGGAGGGAAGGAAAGAAGGAAGGCTAGCCGCCCCCCCCCCGCTAGCCGCCCCCCCCCCGCTTTTGGCTTACCTGGATCCAGGGCGGTGGCGGCCTCTCCTCCGGGCTGCTGGCGGGGCTGGCGGCGGCTGCGGAGGCCAGAGAGGCCGGCGCTGGTCTCTGGAGGCCTCCAGGGACCAGCGCTGGCCTCTCCACGCTGCCTCCGCTGGTCTCTGGAGGCCTCCAGGGACCAGCGCAGGCCTCTCCACGATGCCTCCGCTGGCCTCTGGAGGCCTCCAGGGACCAGCGCAGGCCTCTCCACGGAGCCTCCGCTGGCCTCTGGAGGCCTCCAGGGACCAGCGCAGGCCTCTCCACGGAGCCTCCGCTGGCCTCTGGAGGCCTCCAGGGACCAGCGGAGGCCTCTCCACGCTGCCGGCGCTGGCCTCTGGAGGCCTCCAGGGACCAGCGGAGGCCTCTCCACGCTGCCGGCGCTGGCCTCTGGAGGCCTCCAGGGACCAGCGCCGGCCTCTCCGGACCCCGCGCGCGGGCGGGGAAGGCGGGGAGTGAGGCAGCCAGCGTCCCCGCCTGGCGGGAGGAGGGAGGGAGGGAAGGAACCAGCGGAACCAGGGACCAGCGGAGGCCTCTCCATGATGCCTCCGCTGGCCTCTGGAGGCCTCCAGGGACCAGCGGAGGCCTCTCCACGCTGCCGGCGCTGGCCTCTGGAGGCCTCCAGGGACCAGCGCCGGCCTCTCCACGCTGCCGGCGCTGGCCTCTGGAGGCTTCCAGGGACCAGCGCCGGCCTCTCCAGACCCCGCGCGCGGGCGGGGAAGGCGGGGAGTGAGGCAGCCAGCGTCCCTGCGCGTGCGCAAACCGCTGTGCGCACGCGCAGGGACGCTGGCTGCCTCACTCCCCGCCTTCCCGGCCGGCACGCGCAGCCCGCCAGCTCCCCGCTGGCTATACCGGGACTTTGTAATGGTCCCGGTATAGGCAGCCCGGGAGCCGGGAATTGGTGGCCAGAACCGGGAAAGTCCCGGGAGACCGGGACGGTCTGGCCACCAAGTTTCAGTCCATCTTGTACCTTCTCATACACTCTTAGGGTTTACACATTTTGAGAGTTCTCTGCATTTTCTCTCTTATATTCCATTATCCTCTTCTGCTTGACTTCTAAATAATCATTTTTGTACCAGTTTCATAACTTGTATATATAGCTTTGTATGACATTGTTACGAATGAACTTTGAACGGCCCTCTGCTGGTATTCAGTCATAATATTATCACTAGCAGTTTGTTACAGATTTTATACTACTTCAATAGCATACAGTGATTCTCTGCTAATTAGTTCAGTTTTCCATTCGTTTCACTCTTCCAGTAGTACTAAATATTAATTGATCTTACTATTGATTGAATAATGTTGTACTCTCTAATTTATTATTATTTATATTAGTATAAAATCTTATTGATAAATTACCTTAGTGATTTATCTACTTTTATAAAATCTTACTGATAGCCTGAGTGATCAGACTTTCTGGGAGGGGAAATCACAAATCTACAGACTCTATTAATTCATTGTCTTCTGGAATTGATTGATAACTGCTATTTGATAAACTAGTTTTCTTGATCCTATTTATTTACCAACTACATAACACTTTTTGATTAATTCTTCTATATAATATATGTATTATTACTGATGAATTGAATTTACTATTTTAAAGTGCCTTAGTTTTATTTTTTCTATTTAATATTTATTTCCAGCCTGCTTGTTTGTTACAACCTGTCTGCATATTTTTACTCTCCCAGAGCTCTCCTTTTTTGTGCACTGTACCCACTTTTGGTTAATGGATATACTTCTTTTAATTGTCCTCTATCTGTATGGTGGCTCTCTGTGTGGCTGCATAGTGCTGATTATTTAATCTAGTATTATTCCTTCTCACAGCCACATACTGTTTTCTCTGTTTCAATTTTGATTTTTTAAAACTCCTCACCGTGGCTCAAAACTGGAATCTCACCTCTTTGAATGTAAGAAGCCTTCACAACCCCATCAAGAGAAAGAGGATTTGTCTAAGCTACATTCAGACATTGTACTACTTCTAAAAACACATCTGAGAGATCCTAACTATACACCATAGAAAGCCAATTGGATACAAACCCAATTCCGTGCTAAAGGTAGCACTAAATCACAGAGTGTTTCCATCCTCCTTTTCAAAAAGTTCCACTTCCCACATCAGGTGACAAAAACTGACCCTCACAGTGACTTCATCTTCATCAAAGGAATTTTAGATGAACAGAAAATAACGTTTGCTTCCATATATGCTCCCAATAACACCCAGTTGCCCCTTTTAAAAGAAGTGCTTGTGGCTCTTCAGACCTTTCAAGGTCATCATTGGTGGTGATCTCAATTGCATCACTGAACATGGTTTAGACTGCTCTCACCTGTTACCTTTTCATCCCAAAAGAACTCAAGAAATTTCCAAATTATCTAAACTCTTAGACAATTTTCATCTGACAGATGTTTGGATACATATGCATAAAATGGTGATAATACATACTATTATTTAAGGTTTAATGCTTACGCAAGGATAGATTATATTAAACTCATTTCTCATTAATTCAGATATTGGCTCCATAGTACAGTCAGACCATGCCTGGGTGAGTTGCTTTCTGTCTCTTTACATCCACTAGAAACCCCTGAACGTTGGTCTCTCAATAGATCACTGCTATACAATGAGGACACTACCCAGCAAATTGAGACTTACATCCAACAGTATTTACATAATAACTGCAAGGGAGAAACGCCACCATTGGTGATGTGAAAGCTGTTCTCCAAACCAATTTAATACCCGTCTTCTCACATTAAAAGATGCTGGGAAGCCTTCAGATTGAATACAAAAGTTAGAAGTACTTCATAAAGAAAGAGGTAGCAAAAAAAATTACAGACAGCTCTTTTGGAATGCAAACTTTTTGACCTGCTCAAGAGCTCCCTAAACCAGGCAAAGATCTCATGAATCCTGTCTCTTTATTGATCAGGACTATGAAATTTTGACTGACACTTTAGCCATAGTCTGAACACTCTCATTGTTGATTATGTCCACCCTGACCAAGGTGTCTTCATGTCGGGGGAAAAAATTCACAGACAACATTCACAAAATAATGCATACACTGTCATCTTGCAAGTCAGCTAAATCAGCTACCATCCTGCTTTCACGTGACATGGAGAAAGTCTTTGATTCCCTTGAGACCTCATATCAGCTGTCTCTACTGGAATTTATGGGTTTTGGCAATACCTTTATTCAAACCATCAAAGCCATCTATTAGGAGCTTCTGGCACAAGTCAAGGTCAATAGGTTAACATCTGACACCTTTAAGCTGCAACATGAAACTAGACAAGGACATCCCATGTCTCTGGCACTGTTTGTCTTAGCTTTGGAACCTTTGGCAATCATGATCTGACATGATGCATTAATTCAAGGCACTGAGATAGGTCAGAACACTTTCAAGCTCAGCATCTTCATGGACAACATGCTACTGTATATCACTAATCCGGAATCAGCTCCATCTCTGGTTTGCGGGTTAACCAATCTAAATCTTCTAACAACTTGTCCACTGGCTCTGAATCATATTCTATCTCTACTTTACCTAACCTTGGTATCCAACTACCTTGTAATTTGAAAGACCTTAAGTTTAACCATCTACCAAAATTCTAAGAGATCACATCTGATTTCCATAAATGGGAGAAACCGGTTTTGTCATACACAGATAGGCTACATCGTTTAAAGTTCTACCCAAGCTCCTTTTCCTATTCCACACTATACTATTGATTTAAACTGCCCCCCCCCTACTTCTTCATCAGTGGCAATCAGCATTTAATCTGTTTCTTTGGCAACACAGGAAACCTCGAATAGGCTTCCGAACAATTTGAAGACGTTGATCCTTGGGTGGCTTGAACTATCCTGACCTCTCTGTTTATCATAAAACAATGTTACTTATGAACATTGTCAAAATGGCATGTAAAGGTGATCTCCCTGAATAGTCCATTTGCTCATGGTGCCTTTATCTATTTGAGACTCTGTATGGGCATCTTCTCAATCAAGACCAGCTCCAATCAGATACAATCCCTTTCTTGTGGCCATTTTAAATACCTGGGATGCCTTGAGGCCCAGACTGACTCCGGCTGTATCATGGTTTGCATCCTTTCACCATCAGCCCTGATTTAGGCCTGGTAACAACTCTGTTTTCCTAACAGTCTGGAAAAATGTGAATGTAACTTGTCTGATTGATATTTCCTCATGAATAGGGCTACTTTCAAAGTCTGACTTGGAACAAAAACTTGGTTATTCCATTCTTGGAATTTTTACCATCAGATAAGTCATGCAATGCCCCTGATAAAAATCCCAAACATCTTGTGTATTCCTGTAACTGCCTTAGAGAGCTTGTTGGACTCATCAAACTCCAGTTCCAAAGGCCTGATTTCCCCCATCATACTCATACATTTGGACAGTGATGCTCCATTGAATCATCAAAGTAAATGGCATCTGGATTGTAATACCAACTTTTTCAATGACCAATGGGCAGACATATTTTCCTCAACTTTATTCACCTTTCCAGTAATCAATATGAGGCTACAATCCTTTAAAATACTTCATCATTGGTACATCACTCCCCAGCAACATGCAACTTTCTAGAAATGGGACTCCGCTCTATGCTGGAAGAAATGTGGACTGAATAGATCCTATGCCCACTGCTGGCGGGGATGACCAGTACTAGAGAAATTTTGGCTGGATACTCTTAAGCAAACTTATCACTACTTACAGAATCCTGTTTTCTCCTGATTTTTCTAAATATTGGGATGAGTTGAATGTTCCAAAGATCCAATGGTAGTTAATTGTCAGTCTTCTTGTAGCCACAAAATTCTCAGTTGCATCATACTGGAAGGCCTCGATGGTCCCGACTACAACAACTTGGCTCAAAAAAGCTATTTCCCTATGGAAAAAAAATACTGACCACCAGCTGCAATCTGGTATATACCCCAACGGTATTAATCTTTCCAAAAATTGCTTCCTTTTGTTTAATATATTTCCTCCCGATACCGTTCTAAGCATGATTAATTCCATTTAAATATGCTGTTTTTTTATTTTACTTCACACTCTATACTCAGCTCGGGATGGCTTACATCATGTATACAGACAATAAATAATGGGAATAAAAACATTAAAAATAATCAAACACTAATAATGAATCAGTATAGCATTCAGATGGTGGACAAAATTTTGCATACCCACTAACCCCTGGGTGACAGGGATATAAAAGAATAAGGACATGAGAGTGTCAAACCATTGCTGTCCTCAACCAAATATCTGGTGGAACAGCTCTCATAGAACACAGATGTTCTCAGGCAGGTGGGGGGCAGGGCCAGAAAAGTCCTAGCCCTAGTTGAGGACAGCTGGACTCAGCTCCTCTGACATTATTTGCCCCAGCACTAGGCAGCTGTACTTGAGCTACGACACAGGTTTGTATATTTAGTATATTTTCTTAATTATTCTATTGTTCTTAACATTTCCTACCTATACTTAATTGTGCTGTATTCTTGCAATTTGCTAACTCTATGATTTGTCACTGTGTGCTACTGTAATTATGATGGTTTATTCTCTGTATAATGCTATTTCCAAGTTTGGTTAAGCTTACTTGTTTCTTTGCTTTCATATTTTAATATGCATATTTAAAACAGATTCTCTTGGTTTAAAAACTTGTGAAATTATAGGAAGCAAGGAGTAGGAATCAGTGGACGGTTCTCACAATGGAGGGAAGAAAGCAGTAGGGTCCCACCAGAATTGGTGTTGGGGTCAATACCATTTAACTTATTCATAAACATTCTGGAACTAAGGGTGAGTAGTGCAGCGGCCAAATTTGCATTTGACACAAAATTATTCAGGATGGAATAAACCAAGGTTGACTGTGAAGAGCTCCAAGAGGACCTCCACAAGCTGGGTGAGTGGGTAACCATGTGACAAATTCAGTTAAATGTTGGTGAATGTAATGTGATGCATATTGGGACAAAAAATATATCTGAACTTCAAGCATAGACTAATGGGGTCTGAAGCTGCTCAGCCTGAGAGGGAAAAAAGATCTTTGTGTCAAGAATGCCTCTTGCCATGTTGGTTGGGACCTGTACCTGAGCTATGACACAGGTTTGTATATTTCGCATATTTTCTTAATTATTCTATTGTTCTTTCGTTTCCTCTGAGGGTCCCATTTGCCTGCTTGCTCACTATCTCTTTGTTCTCATACATTGCATTATTGTGTGTGTAACTCATCACATATGTCTCCACCCTGGAACTAGACACTATGAGCCGGCCAAGGTCATCTTATCTAGTTTGCAGAGACATATAGCTTGCTTTGAAAAACTGGGGAATGGAAGGGTACAAGGTGGGTGAGGAAGGCGGCTGGTGGATTTTTGGCACTTTTGCATTTGAACTATGCAATGAATGGGCAAAGCCACAAACATCAGTTATAGCAAGGACCAGCCTGCCTGTCATGTCTTGCTCATCAGTAAAAGCCTTTGAAGAAACTAAGATGTGTTGATTGGTGAAGAACTTGCAGTACTTGACACTTGGGGTCAAGTGTCAATGTGCTGCAGGGGTGGAAAAGGTAAAGTTTATGTTAGGGATTATTAGGAAAGTGAATGAGAATAAAAGGGCTGATATTGTAATGCCCCTGTATAGATTTATGGTTTGGGCTCATTTGGAATGCTGTGTCACTGTATCTCCAAAAGGATATTGAAGAGCTGGAAAAAAGCACAGAGGATGGCAAGCAAGATAAGTAGGAGGTTGGAGCACCTTCCCTAAGAGCAAAGGCTGTCCCATTTTTTAGAGGAGAACAGCCAATAAATTGAACTTAATAAATAAAATAAATGCATAACTATAATATGAGCTGGTCTAAGGGACTGAGCCAGCAACTTCACAAGAGGATGGAATCTGGAGCAGGATTTGAACAAAGACAGGGAAGTGTTACTGCAAACCAGAGGTGTCAAACCAATTTGTCATGAGGGCTGCATCTGACATAAATGAGACCTTGCTGGAATGGGCTGGGAGGATGGGCCGTGCTGGGCCAGGCCATGTGTGTGCCTATTTAAGATTAGGTAGCAGAGATATAAACTTTTTAAAGGACACAGACAAAGACGAATAAAGATTTTTTTTTTAAAAAAAAAACCCTTAAAATAAAACATGCTTAAAACGTTAGCACTTGTTGGTCTTAAAAGTGCTTTCTTTGTATTTTTCCTATTGAGGTTTTGCTCTGTAGCTCCTGTGTGATTGAGCAATCCTTGCAAAGCAAGCTGAGATGCAGAAGGAAGCAAGAAAGAGGGAGAAGGAAGCAGACAAGAACCAGTTGCTCAGGTGCCTGATAGGAGCCTTCTGGGGGTCTGATTCAGCCCCTAGGCCGAATGTTTGACAACCCTGCTGTACACAATAGCATTCCAGGCATAAAGAGTAGCACAAGAGAAAGGGTGAGATCATCTGAGTAAGCAGTCAGTGAGAGATCCTCTGGCCACTAAACGTAAAATAGTGGTAGAGCATCAGCTTTTCCTGCCAACAGCTTGAGGTTTAGCCTCCAGCAGTTAAAAGGATCCAGCTGTAGGTGATGTGAAATAATAGAACAGAATGAGTCGATTTTCACAGGCAACATCTTAATGTGGAGTTTCTCTAGGATACACATGGGACATGGATTTTCTTTTGCTGTTGTACTAGCAAAAAATTGATTATATAAATAATTTTGCAACCAAGCCCTGAAACATGGAGGATCACCTCATTTGCACATAAATGACTTGTGCAACATTTTTGCATCTTTTAATGACACACTGCCATCAATATTACTCCTTGTATCCTTTCATGTTTGCCATGTAAAATAATGAAACAGTCATTAAAATACTATGCCTGCTATAAAATTTTATGTCTCATTTAAATCTCAGGAAACAATGCCAATAAACCTTGAATAACTGCTTGTCTATTACAAAGATGCCAGTAGATCCTAGTAAATTTAGAAGTGGGAGGAGGGAAATCTAACTTGTCATTTGCCAGTTTGCTAACAGCAGTTTTAAATCTTTCAGGATAAACAGGCTAACAGGAAAAAAAATATTCCCCCAGACATCTAATTAGCTAATGGAACTGTTGCATTTAAACATTTCACAACAACAATAATAGAATATATAACTATAAGATTGATTTGATATATTCCATTCGTAATGTACTCAGTTCTTAGAAATGTTGCCATTGACTTTCTTCTCCACATCACAACACCAAATCAGATACTAATAAGTCCCCACGCAAATTCTCTTTTGGATGCACTGCACTTCCAATCGGACGACCTATGTCACACTTGACAGAAATTTCCACCTGGGTGGTGCTTTTGCTAATGCCAATCCATAGTTAAGAACTTCAGTGAGAAGTGTTGTCAGTTTGTCAGTGTGACCAACAGGGTGAGAAATAAATCTAATTGCTTTGCTCCACTGCCATTTTAGCAGTCGAAAGGGAGAAGAAAAAGAACAGCCAAGGAAAGAATGACAGGGGCATAAAATGTCATAGGGAAATGAAGAAGTAAAGACACAGTGTACAAAGACGGGAAAGGAAAGCTGCCTGAATGCTTTAGAATGTTCACGTACAAATCAAGAGAAAAGACAATCCAAGTACAAGGAAAAGGAAGAGGAAATATTTTCTAGGATAAGTGAATGGCATTAAACATGCATTTCTCATTTTTATGCTCTAAACTGAAAAAGTAGATGTTTCTTCACTAACATTGAAAGGCATGAGAGGGGAGGAAAGAAGTTTATTGTGCATTGAAAGCAGGGATGGGATGCCAACTGATAGAAAACTCATGGTGCAAGACAGTGACACAACTGTGGTGCATGATTAAGAAACTTGAAATCAAATGCAGCAAGGGAAGGAATTAAGTGTTTCCCAGAAACAGATTAAAGAATGAGAAGACTGAAATGCTTTTAATAAAACTAATAAATATAGTTCTTATTCTACAGATGCATTCTTGATTGCCAGTTGCCTCTTTCCCTAGTCCAAATATTGCATGAAAGGTGAACTCTCACATTCCTTCAGTTTGTTGGATGGACGCCATGTTTGTTTTCAGACTGCAGCTCCCTCTCATTTAATCAAAGAGTTTGAATATGTTTTAGGCTCAGTGAATTCTCTAAGTTATTCCCCCCCATTTAGGGACTGAGCCCCCTCCATTCTTAGGGATTTGATCCAAAGAATGCCCCAAAATTTCTGAAGCCCAAGAATGAATAGGGAATAGTCCTTCCCTAAGTCTGCCCCCCCTTAAGCCATTTGTTTTCACATGTCTGTGATGTTCAAGGACACTCTGGAGGAAGGAAATCAATCCAGGCATTTGAAGCTGGTTCTCTAACTTCCTAGACTCAGCACTCAAAAGTGTCTTCTGAAGCGCAGTTACTAGTGTGGGGTCTACTGTATGTTGACTACTGTAAACTAATAAATACAGTTCTTATTCTACAAACGCATTGTTTATTGCCAGTTGATTGCCACACTATCTCACAAACTACACAGAGAGCCCTTGCTTTAAGTTAAGAAACCAATACGGGTGGATTTATTTAAAGAAACCCTAACACATAAATGTAATGGAGAGAAAGAGAGACTATCTATTCTAGCTAACTATGGATGGCTTTGGATTGATAGTAGGTCATCTGCTTAGTTCAGTTCAGGAGGAGAGACACCATGCTGTTCTTCCTGATGCATGCAGGGAAGAAGAAGGAAGAGAACAAAGAAGGAAGAAAGCCCCATGAGATTCCATTCTATTGGTTAGAGAGGGTGTGTGAAAGCAGAGTAGACAGGAAGGAGACTGGTATTGTCCTAGCTATCTAGCTTGCTCTATAATGTTTGTAGTCTTGGAGGACTGAGCAAAAGACATCGCCAGTCTGTTCTTCTAACAAATTTCATGAAGCAAAGAGCCTGGTTAAAGTGTGGTTTAAATGAATCTGACCAACAACATTATTCACTGTATACCAACTCCAAACATATTCCTCATCTTCAACCATACCATCTGCAGCAGCCTAAGATTTCTATGAAAAAACTACCATGCCAAGCCAATCTTCCCCAAATGTGTCCAAGAATATCTAAGTCTTTAGAATCAGGTAAGGGAAATTTTAAGGTGCACACAAAGAGGAATCTACACACACACACAACATTTTGCTATGGAAACAAAGGAAAGTTATGGTCTCCCCAGCTCTACCAGTCATGGGGGAATGACATGCTTTTCTTAACCCGCCCCCCAAACAAAACAAAACAAAACAGTAATATCTTTACTGAGTTCCCTCCTCAGTGAAAATACTTACTATGCCCAGTGAAGACGAAGGAGCAGAGCCTTGTTTCTCTAATCCTCAGATCAGTTTCTCTTTGGTACTGTCAGTCATTATCTTCTCCCCTCTCTTCCCTCTTTGGCTTTCTAGGTGAGGGGTTGGCCCTTATTTTCCTTATCTATTTCTCCTCCCAGGGCTCCTTCCTTTAGCATTTTCCAATGATCTGCCTTGATCTCATCCCCCTTCATATCCCCCGCTTCCTTTTTGACCTCCTTATACCCTCTTTTGGCCTGTCACTTGTAAACTGGTGATCTGCAGCTTTCTCTCAATCCCTTCTCTGTGCCCACTGGCACTTTCTGTGGTTACTAATTGCCTTTCTCCTTTTATTACTTCATGGATGTCTGCTCATTTTCTTAAATTAACCTTGATAAAACTGAATTTCTTGTAATTTCTGACCATAAATCTCTTCCTTTCCCAGTCTTTATGAACTTTGATAATCATATAATCCATCTTCTGTCCAAGCATGTAACCGGAATGTAATGTTTCAGTTGTCTTTATCTTTAATTCCTTAGAGTTAGTCCTTGGCTAAATAAGATCAGATAGCAGAACCTTGACAGAAGTTCTAGTTGTAAAGGAGTAAGGCTTATCTACCCTGTTCAACCCTCCACATATATTGCAGTGACAATTTATATGTCTATATGATCCCAAGGTAACATGCCCTTTCTTTCCTTAATCCTTTCCACTCAGGAACCTTATAAGGTTTGAAAGGTGAGTGAGTAGGGCTTGTAATGCAAACCACTTAAATTCCGAAGCCTCTTTTCCAGTCAGGCACAGCATCCTTTGAATCTCTGCTCCACCATCTTGCCACTATCCAATCCTTCTTGCCAGTCTTCCTGGCTTATTGAATAATAAGACCTTACCTTTGAAAAGGTAAATATGGTACCAGGGAGAGCTCACTAGAAAAACAGAATAAGCTTCTTGTTGCCCACTCTTCTTGGAACTACCCAATTCCTATCCTCCCCAGCCACATTTCCTGCTGAGAATAATGCAAATTGTCCTTTTCAGCCTTCTGAACTGAATCAAGAGTCAATAAAATTACCATTCAAAACAGTCCTGATGGGGAAGATGGGAACCATGTATTTGTAAGCAGCCTGTCATGTATTTATCCCTCTCTGATGCTGATCTGCCTACCATTTTGCTTAGGAAGGCAGAAAAGAAACTGGCAAGACAGAGTGGCCGACATCTTTTCTTTTCAAAGAACTTGTTTCGACTTGAAGAACTCAACAGGGACAGATGTTCACAAAAACAATGCTTTCCCACAAATCATGATAGGGTGAGGTTATTCATCACAACTTCCTGTTTCACATCTTGTTATTCTGAATGTTTAGACAACTGACTGTTGTCACTTGTATTTTCTTGCAAGTAAAAAAAAAATAGATAAAAACAATTTGCACTACAGAGAAAGATTCTAGCTGTTGGCTTACATCCCACAGACTATATCCACAGGTAGAGGGACATGCTGTCATGAAATGCAACTTTTTCACCTCCCCATCTCATTCCTGGGGGACAGAGGATCCTCCCCTCCTGAACAGGGGGGAGGTGAGAAAAGTTGCATTCTGTGAGTGCATCTCTCACCATCCATGTAAATACTCTGAATATTGAATAACATGACTATTTCATTTGTTCATAGTTGCATAATGGATTTTGTTGCCAAATATGGATTGCCTTCATGCAGGATTATTATAATTAGTGTATTTTTGCAGAATGCAGGAAGACCTGACTATAGATTCTAAGTTCTTGGACAAGCACATGCAGTTGAAGGCCAATTTCAAGGGTATAATTAAAATTCTTAACTTGGACAAAAGAAGCATCTCCTCCATTTTTTAAAATTTCTACCTAACCGTACATGCCTCAAGAAAAGAATCTTTAGTTTGTATAAAGAACTGAACCACAATCAAAGAGAAACAATCCATATGACTGAACAAATGACTTATGTTGGCAGAATTCCTGTTTTCAGAAACACTGAACACTAATCATAATAAATAACCATAAATGCCACCTGCACTTTCAAAGAAGAGGGGGGAAAAGAACAAGCCTTTCAAAAACATCTGTGTCTGAGATTCCAATATGAAAGGATTATGGAAAACACAATGAACACAATACAAACAAAATTTGTATGAAAATGAAGGTTCAGGAATCAAACACCTGAATCATTAAAGTATTCTGAGGCTACTTTGGACTAATCAATGCCTTAAAGCAGGGAGGGGGCGTGGTCTGTTCTGAAGACTCAGTAGCCACCTTTGCAGCCATCACCACCTGTTAATTAGGGTGGCATAAATATGCTTGCAGTGGATGCTTAATGGTAAACAGAAGGTGCAATCTGTGACCATGTGTTGCACTGAAAGTACCCTGAGGTTCAAATTATATGTTTTATGCAATGTGATCACCATGAAGACTTTCAACAGGATACCAGCCATGAATTCTGAGTGGAAACTCAATTCTGAAGCACTACAAAGGCCAAATTCAAACTAGGACCATAGCACAAGGGAAGAGGGGTTTTGGCTTTTGTCCCTGACCTGAAATTGCCCTGTAGGGTTTACTTGCCTCAGAGGGGTTGCACATGCAAGCATTCACCACACTCTATCACCCAACAGGGAGATGTTCCTACTATCTACAAAAAGTAGGAACTACAAAAAAAAAAAAGAGTAAAAATCTAAATGAGTAAAAGTCTAAGCCAATGTCAAAACACAAGTCGTACTACAGCTTTTACATCCAGAATTTAATAAGATTTTTAGAAGTCTGTTTAAATGAATACATGTACAGTAAAAGTTTTATTATCTTGCACTTGATTATCCAGAATAATTATCCAACATTGCCCAAAGGTCAATCATCTCTACTTCAGTTGTCAAACCTCAGCAATTTCAGGCAATGTGCACCTTCCTCCCACCTGGGCATCTGACTGCTAGTGCTGCCAGCTGACGTCATGTTCATGGGCCTGCTTCCCCATCATCCTGCCATGAACTGCTGGGAGCCAGCTCAGCTAGAGGCCTCCGACGTATCTAGCCTGCTTATCTGGCTCCATGGCTTGAGAAGTGTCCCTCCAGGTTTAGGGCGATTGTCATGGTGTTCCCAAGAGAGGAGGAGTTTGGTTAATGCAGATTCCTCTCAGTAGGGGGCAGGGCAGAGAAATAAGTCTGTGTATCCAGCAAAGCTGATTAATAGGCAACCTCCATTCCCCATGAGTGCTGGATAACAAAGCTTTTACTTACAATGGTCAAGGCAAGTCAGGACTAAAAGGCAATTTCACTAAATGTGATTAAAAACATTAGACCTGTGATTTCAATGCAAATGTGAAAAGAAGCCAGGGAATGCCTAGCATCCTAAGCATAAACACATATAAAGTGACAACTGTGCACAGCATCTGATGAAGGAAGCTTTGATTCTCAAAAGTTTATATCCTGAAAATCTTGCTGGTATCTAAGGAGCTCCTGAATTCAAATCTGCTCTCAGTGGAGACTGGTCATGTGTGGACATGTAGAGCGAGTTCATTCCACCACGATCAAAGAGAACTGCAGCCTCCATTACACATTCTTTTGCCAGCTATCTGAAACAAAACAGAAGCACACTAGAAAGATAACATTTATATTGTGGTATACAGTTTAGTTTAACATTTATTTATTGTACATGTGTGCACACATACACAGGAAATAATTAGATAAGTAAATAAATAATGTTAAACTAAACTGTACACCACAATATTAATGTTATCTTTCTAGTGTGCTTCTGGTTTGCCTCTGAGCTTGAAATTTTAATTACATCATTAATAACTGCAGTTTTATAGCCCACAGTGAGTGATTCCTAAGGAGGCATTTAAGGAGTATTAAATATCAAAGTACCTCCATCTTCTATAACTGGTCTACTAGTTATATTATAACAACAATCTAATCCTATGCTCAGTTATGATGACACTTATAAAAGTGCATAAGGAGGAATCATTTATGATATAATAAAAATGAAACTGTCCACCATGGGTAAAAATTGCTCCCTCCCTTTAGAATATAAGGGGGGGGAGAGAGAGAGACAGACAGAGAGAGACAGAGAGAGAGAGAAACAGACAGAGACACAGAGAGAGAGAGAGACAGAGAGAGAGAGAGAGACAGAGAGAGAGACAGACAGACAGGGGGATTTTCAAGTTTGCCCCTTAAACTTGACCTTAAAGAAATGTATTTTAATTTGTTTCCAGTTCTGAGAATTTTCTACTACTCTACATAGGCTTTAATCAGTGCAATCCTAAACAGAATTATTCCCTTCTAAGTCGCTTGACCTCAGAAGCTTCAGAAAGGTGCAACCCTGCTTAGCATTATACTGAAAATATTGTGGACTGTGATCCTAAGCAACAAAGCTAGGGTTTCCCCTGGTTTAGCAGGCCCCAACCCGCTGGCAGGGCGGAGGCCATGGTGGGATCCCCATCTCCCCCAAAGAGCCCATCACCACACGGCACAATGATGTAATCCAGAAGTGACATACCACGCCGGGCACATCACACAGGATGCTCTAGGAATTCACTTGAAACTATGGTTTTGCATGGGAATGCCCAAGCAATTTGGGGGGGAAGTCTATGGTTTTCAGCAAATTCCTAGAGCATCCTGTGCAATGTGCCCAGCATGATACATAATTTCTAGGTAATGTTATCGCGCCATGCACACACAGCGTGCGTGAGAAAAAGTCCCCCGCCGGCAGTCGTGGGGGACTTGGCAACCCTACATACCACTGGGCAGTTGCAATTTTCCCTTTAAAAATCCCTAGTTAAATTATAGCTGATGTGCTATAATTATTTATTCTCTAATATTATTCTGAAGTTATGAGGACAGTTTCATTCTCTCTATGTAATATTTGACATGAGAGTCAATATGAAAGTCAGAAACATTTGGCAGAGTCTAGAAGCAGAATTGGGCTCTGGGTTTATGAGAAACAGTCTTGTCTCTCTCATGCAAAGAAAACGATAACTTGGTTTCTGTATTTAAGAAGCATTTACAGATTTCATTTAAAAATGCTTTAATTTAACTCAGTAATTTAAAATGTACTTTTAATAGGGTTGCCAGGTTCAGCTAAGAAAATATTTTGTGACTTTGGGGGTGGAGTTGGGAAATGGTGATGGTGGAGCCAGGAGACTTTCCCATTCCCTAAAAAAAATAAACAAAAATACAGCAGTGTATTTCCCCTAAATACAGTCTTCATTTCCTCATCCCTTAGCAGCTGCAATTCCACTAAATGAAAGTGTACACACACACTCCTACAAAGCAGCCGAAATAAACACAGTTAGCACACACACTTTTGTGATCTCACAGGGGCAATTTACTCACAGGAGTTGCTGAATATTACCATCTGCTGTATTTCAACCAACTTATTCAGACTAACAGGAAAATGAAAGCAGAGCAGCCTAGGGGGTTGAGTTTTTCTGCAAACAAATAGAGGAACTCGCCTCGCTTCTCTGCCTTTCTCATATGCTTCACACACTCACCAGGAAGACCCACATGGCTCTGCCAGGAGAGCCAGTTTGGTGTAGTGGTTATGTGTGCGGACTCTTATCTGGGAGAACCGGGTTTGATTCCCCACTCCTCCACTTGCACCTGCTGGAATGGCCTTGGGTCAGCCATAGCTCTGGCAGAGGTTGTCCTTGAAAGGGCAGCTGCTGTGAGAGCCCTCTCCAGCCCCACCCACCTCACAGGGTGTCTGTTGTGGGGGAGGAAGGTAAAGGAGATTGTGAGCCGCTCTGAGACTCTTTGGAGTGGAGGGCGGGATATAAATCCAATATCTTCTTCTTCTTCTTCTTCTACTCACCCCACCCATTCAGCTTCCTCTTGCTTAGATTTAAAGGAACACACACAGTCCAAAACATAAGCAGTTTGCAGGTTTCTGTTAAGCCTGCACATATATAAAGGCACATGGTGACTGTTGGGGCAGGGCTTCCCCCCACTGGCCAGCTGGCTGCTGGTGAGGAGGAGCCTGCAAAACCAGGGGGGATCCCCAATGGGACCTGGGGGCTGGCAGGTCTAACTTTTAAAGTAATTTAAAGTGTACTTTTAAAGCCTAGAACATTTCATAATCAGTTTGAAACATCACATGGGGTCTGCAGGCACCTGTGTGAGGGCTGGACAAGGAACACGAGGTTCATCTCTTCCCATATGTGCCCTATAGAGCTCTACAATCAAACAACCAACACCTTTTGGTTATCCCTGGCCTGAAGGACATTCGACTGGCCTCAATCAGGGCCATGGCTTTTTGGTCCTGGCCCCCGCCTGATGGAACAAGATCAGAGCCCTGCAGGATTTACTGCAATGCCTCAGGGCCTGTAAAATGGAGCTGTTCTGCCAGCCTTTCAGTTGAGGCTTCCAAATTTCCATATTGACCTCCCCTGCTGTCAGCTCAGCCTAATGAGCTCAGCATCCCATGACACTGCTCAGAAGGCTTCTGTTGTGTGTTACCTCAGTGGTAGTACTCATTGTTAACTTCTATTTTGATTTTAATACAAATTTGAATTGTTTGAATTCTAAACCCTGTAAGTCACCCTGAACCTGGGGAGGGCAGGGTATAAATTAAGGAAAATAAAGAACTCATGTTGGCAACATTGCTACATCATGTTGCCAAAGTGACAAAGAGTAGCTTTGGGAATTGCTCGAATCTCTACAGCTACAGAGTTTCTGGTAATTTCTACAGCTATCCTGTTTCACTTCCAGGGTATAAGCAGAAATGATGTAGTGATGTAGTTAATACCGGGAAAGTTGGTAGAAACCATTATCAAGGACAGAATGAGTAGGCACATTGATGAACACGGGTTATTGAGGAAGACTCAGCATGGGTTCTGCAAGGGAAGATCTTGCCTCACTAACCTGTTACATTTCTTTGAGGGGGTGAACAAACATGTGGACAAAGGAGACCCGAGAGATGTTGTTTACCTTGACTTCCAGAAAGCTTTTGATAAAGTTCCTCGCCAAAGGCTCCTTAGAAAGCTTGAGAGTCATGGAGTAAAAGGACAGGTCCTCTTGTGGATCAAAAACTGGCTGAGTAATAGGAAGCAGAGAGTGAATATAAATGGCAGCCTTTGCAGTGGAGGATGGTAAGCAGTGGGGTGCCGCAGGGCTCGGTACTGGGTCCCATGCTCTTTAACTTGTTCATAAATGATTTAGAGTTGGGAGTGAGCAGTGAAGTGGCCAAGTTTGCGGATGACACTAAATTGTTCAGGGTAGTGAGAACCAGAGAGGATTGTGAGGAACTCCAAAGGGACCTGTTGAGGCTGGGTGAGTGGGCGTCAACATGGCAGATGCGGTTCAATGTGGCCAAGTGCAAAGTAATGCACATTGGGGCCAAGAATCCCAGCTACAAATACAAGTCGATGGGGTGTGAACTGGCAGAGACTGACCAAGAGAGAGATCTTGGGGTCGTGGTAGATAACTCACTGAAAATGTCAAGACAGTGTGCGTTTGTATAAAAAAGGCCAACGCCATGCTGGGAATTATTAGGAAGGGAATTGAAAACAAATCGGCAAGTATCATAATGCCCCTGTATAAATCGATGGTGCGGTCTCATTTGGGGTACTGCGTGCAGTTCTGGTCGCCGCACCTCAAAAAGGATATTATAGCATTGGAGAAAGTCCAGAAAAGGGCAACTAGAATGATTAAAGGGCTGGAGCACTTTCCCTATGAAGAAAGGTTGAAACGCTTGGGACTCTTTAGCTTGGAGAAACGTCGACTGCGGGGTGACATGATAGAGGTTTACAAGATAATGCATGGGATGGAGAAAGCAGAGAAAGAAGTACTTTTCTCCCTTTCTCACAATACGAGAACTCGTGGGCATTCGATGAAATTGCTGAGCAGACGGGTTAAAACGGATAAAAGGAAGTACTTCTTCACCCAAAGGGTGATTAACATGTGGAATTCACTGCCACAGGAGGTGGTGGCGGCCACAAGCATAGCCACCTTCAAGAGGGGTTTAGATAAAAATATGAAGCAGAGGTCCATCAGTGGCTATTAGCCACAGTGTGTGTGTGTGTGTATAACATTTTTGGCCACTGTGTGACACAGAGTGTTGGACTGGATGGGCCACTGGCCTGATCCAACAGGGCTTCTCTTATGTTCTTATGTGACGCAGAGTGTTGGACTGGATGGGCCACTGGCCTGATCCAACATGGCTTCTCTTATGTCCTTATGTGACACAGAGTGTTGGACTGGATGGGCCACTGGCCTGATCCAACATGGCTTCTCTTATGTTCTTCTGTGACACAGAGTGTTGGACTGGAGGGGCCACTGGCCTGATCCAACAGGGCTTCTCTTATGTTCTTCTGTGACACAGAGTGTTGGACTGGATGGGCCACTGGCCTGATCCAACAGGGCTTCTCTTATGTTCTTATGTGACACAGTGTGTTGGACTGGATGGGCCACTGGCCTGATCCAACAGGGCTTCTCTTATGTTCTTATGTGACACAGAGTGTTGGACTGGAGGGGCCACTGGCCTGATCCAACATGGCTTCTCTTATGTCCTTATGTGACACAGAGTGTTGGACTGGAGGGGCCACTGGCCTGATCCAACATGGCTTCTCTTATGTCCTTACGATGTAAGTGATGTCAGTGTTTTTGTTTTATTTTCTCCCACTGCCAGGTGTGCCGCAGGAGGCCTCCCACCACAGCAGGAGACCTGGCAAGCCAGCCTGCAGGCCATGGCAGAAATCCTCGGGGATATTCCGAAACCATCTCTGAAAATCACAGATTATTTATTTATTTTAGTTGACTGATATTCCACCCTTTCCCACAAGCAGGCTCAGGGCAGATAACAACATAGATTAAATAAATAAATAAAACCACATAACAATACATAAACCAAAAAACAATAATATACACCATAAGCAGCATTTTCCATTGGGCACATTCTACATATCGATAAAGCTATAGGCCCAAGGAATATAACACAGCATGGCAATAACAGGATAGCATCACAGCAAGGGAGGCCAAGCAGATGTAAGAAGGATGCCTGCAGCCTCAACCAAAGGCCCGGCGGAATAGCTCCGTCTTGCAGGCCCTACAAAATGGCAGTAAATCAGATAGAGCCCGGATCTCTATGCGGAGCTGATATATGACATGCATGGTCCTGATAGAGCAGGGGTGGCCAACAGTAGCTCTCCAGATGTTTTTTTTCGCCTACAACTCCCATCAGCCCCAGCCAGCATGGCCAATGGCTGGGGCTGATGGGAGTTGTAGGCAAAAAACATCTGGAGAGCTACCATTGCCCACCCCTGCGATACAGCAATCCTCATGAAGACTATTAAATGGGTCTTACTCCCCGGAAAGTGTTCTTAGGATCACACTGGGAGCTTCACAACCATTAGTTGTACTTGTAGTGTTACATGGTTATAATACGTTTGCCAGAACGTTCTTCCGTTATCTTTGAGGTACAGATATGTCAAAGACAAAATTATTATTCAAGATATATGAATCCGAATGACAAAAGATAATTCTCTGACTTGTTTACACAGATGCTCAACACTAGGTGTCTAAACAGTGGGCTTATGCATTAAGGGAAATGTATAAAATCAGCTAAATTCTACTGACTGAAATTCATAAAAAGCACAAGGGAAGGCAATACAACTCACTTTCTGAATTAAGAAAATCTGGAAGGTGGCTACAATGGATTATACCCCCACCCTTATCAACTGCTAATATTTTACAACTGGAAAAAAGTAATAATCTGCCTATAATTTAGGGGAGAGAAAAGTCACTTTTGCTTATTCAGTTATTAAAACCAAGGACTGCTCTTTGATGACAAGTGCTTTCTGCAAGATATATTCCCCACTTGCGTGGGCATGAAACAGGAATGCAAGCATGGGGACGAAATATTAAAACCAGTATTAATAAATATTTCCCAAGCTAAGTATTTTGTGAGAAACTTCCTAATAGATGGTGTTCAAAATTCAGAACACATAGACAAGCATGATTACATTACTGTCTCCAATTTATTTCGCTCCTCTCATGCATGACAATAAAATACTACCTTTGAACTTTTATGTAGCATAGCTGAGTGAACGGAGGGCATGCAAGCACAAAAAATATAATAAAGCTTTTACTAATTCTATAAATTATTGAAGCCCTCACACAGCAAATAGAATATTGCTGTCTTCATGCATTCTTAAAGTCCAACTTGACAAAAAATACTGAAGAGATAATTTCAGTATAGGGTGGGTTTTGGGATGAGCTTTTCCAGTGCATTTTCAGGAGGCTACAAAGGAAAAAAATAAAGGTGTTTGCAAATTCCTGCAGTCTCCAAAGCTAGGCATGTGGTCCCATCCCATGCAGTTTGTCAGAAAGCTTTTCTAGAAGATAGCTTAATGTTTGCAAGTGGCTGTGTGCCTAGCCCTGCTCCCTCCCCTGGAATGAAAGGCTGATGTCAGTCCATATGTGCAAAGGGAATCCTGAACCAATGGACTGGCATGCTTCAGCTTCGCTATACTTTGCTTAAGAGTTATCAGATTGCAACGATCTAGCATTTTACATGGTTAATAGTATCACCCACAGTGGTTTTTAGTATAATTAAGTATTTATCATTACAAAAACAAAAAAACCTTTTCCAGAGTAATTCTTCAAAGTAGCTCACTATTCCAAATAACTTTTCCTACAATCAGGACAGAGTTTTGAAAAAGTGAAACCTGCTAAACAAACAAAAAAGCAAACATATTGGCCTTGTAAAAGTTCAGAATAATTCAGAAGAGTCATTCCCCTCCCTACTTCTTACTTATCAAACTTACCTTTCTCTCTTTATTCCCCATCCCTCTCCATTCCCTAGTGATTAAAAAGGTAAAGGTAGTCCCCTGTGCAAGCACCAGTCGTTTCAACTCTGAGGTGATGTCGTATCATGTTTCCATGGCAGACTTTTTACAGGGCAGTTTGCCATTGCCTTCCCCAGTCATCTACACTTTCCCCCCAGCAAGCTGGGTACTCATTTTACTGACCCCGGAAGGATGGAAGGCTGAGTCAACCTCGAGCTGCCTACTTGAACCCACCTTCCACTGGGATCGAACTCAGGTCGTGAGCAGAGAGTTTGACTGCAGTATTGCAGCTTGGGGCTCTGCGCCATGGGGCACTCTGCGCCATGGGGCTCTTTCCCTAGTGACTAGCACTCTGTATCAGCACAATTGGAAGCATGCATAAGACTTTTGGAGTAAGCAACTCAATATGCCTGGAGATTGGGATGTGCTACATCACTCTAAGGCTGTGATCAGATGGGCAATTTGGCCCAATGCAGTTGCTTTACCCTAATGGATTAATGGGCTTGTTCACACACACACATCTGGCAGCCATTCCCCAATTGTAATCACCCTATCATAAGACAAGTTGGAAACAGACTAGTAAATAGACTGCAGTTGAATTCCGGTGCTTTCAGATCCCTGTACATTCATCCCGTGTTTCTGGATGTCAGAACTCCCCAGTACATGCTCAAACCAGATTGGAAGTGTGAACATTTCTGGTTTTGCCATTCTGTTTTTAAAATGGTACAGTATATGCACATGGGCACACATGCACACACAATAATTTTTTTTTTTTTTTTTTAAATCGAAGTTATTGGTTTGTTTGTTTGGTTTTTCAAACCAGACTCCACACTTTATGGTTGACATGCAGCACCAAGGAAGAAGCACTGTGTGGCTGGATCAGAGTGGGAGTCTGATTGAAAATCTCCATCAAAAAATGTGACAGAATAATTAGAACATGCCCAAACTGCACCAACCTGCCAGTCTGACCACAGTATGTACAGTTTTGTGCCAAGGTGAGTTATATTTCACAGGTGCTCTCAGAAATAATACCTTTGAGCTAGACTGCCAGGAACCAAAGGCCTGTATAGCCAAGACAACTGCTGACCAGAAATCCCTGGAGCTTTGGTGCAGGAGATTTGTTCATCATGACCCAGAAGCCATGTTGAAACAACAAAGGACTTGGTAACAGACAGGGCTTTTTTGTAGCAGGAACCCTTTGCATACAGGGCTCTTCTTACAGGGCCTACTGAAAGCTTCTGGAGGACTAATATGCAAAGGAGTTCCTGCAACAAAAAAAGCCCTGGTAACAGATATCAACGTAGGGTGGCCAGATCGTCCCGGTCAGCCGGGAAAGTCCCGCTACTGCCCTCAAACTCCCGGCTCACGGGCTGGGGGACGCGGGACCAATTAAAATCCCGGGTTTGCCAAAATCCGCTGCTCTCGCCTAGTCCGCCGCTCGCGCATGCGCGGGAGCCGACTCTCGTGAGAAGCCGCTTTCTCCCTCCTCTTCCTCCTCCCCTCCACCCCACGTGAGGCGTCGTTGAGTCGCTGCCTGTCGCCTCGCACCCGTGTTCCTAACGGCCTCCCTTCCCACCCCACCGCCTGCCTCCTTACCTTAGCGCGCAGGGCACAGGCCAGCAGCAGGAGCAGCGCTGGTGGGGCAAGGCGCCGGCGGCCGGAGAAGGCGGGAGGCGCGGCCATGGTGCGCTCTAGTGCTCCATGGGCAGCAGCGAGGAGGCGACGGCGGAGGCAGCAGCGAGAGAGCAAAAGCCCCGGCGGCGGCACCAGCTGCCGCCTGAGCGCAAACCTGCATGGCCGTAAGTAATTAATGACTTTCCAACCTGTTGGAAAGAGCGCGGCGCAACCCTGCGGCTCCCGGGCGGGCTGTGATTGACAAGGCGACCTGAGAGCCACCTTCAAAAGGAGACAAAAGGAGCCGGCCTTCGCGGGACCCTTCCCACAGGACAGGCTGCCCTGAGTGGGGTTTGGTGAGCAGCAGAGGCTTTTCCGGGGGGAGGGGGAGGAGTTTGCTTTTGCAGCAAAGGAGGACTGGGGGGGGGCTGCATAGAGCAAGCGGAGGAGGGAAAAGCCTTGCAGCAGCCTGATCCCGGGAAAGTTTACTTGCAAGTAAGTCAGGGAGGAGGAGATGGGTGTGGGTGCAATGGGTGTGCAACGGGTGTGTGTGTGTGGGGGGGGACTCAGCTGGAGCTTCCTTTTTCTGAGCTGGCTGGACGGCGCGGGATTGCAACCCCCTGCAGCAGCAAAGTTACTCCCGAGCAGCCCCATTGAGCAGCGTCAGATGCGGGCTGACGGTAGCCCAGCTGAAGCTCCTCCAGGACCCGTTTCTCCTGCCTCTGCAGCACTGAAAGGGTTAAGCCCACAGAGCCGCTTGCTAGAGAGGCCGAAGGAAAAGGAGGGCGAAGGAGAAGAAGGGGCTTTTTCGGAGGAGGGGGGAGGAGGAGGAGTTTGCTTTTGCAGCAAAGGAGGACTGGGGGGGGGGGGCTGCATAGAGCAAGCGGAGGAGGGAAAAGCCTTGCAGCAGCCGGATCCCGGGAAAGTTTACTTGCAAGTACGTCAGGGAGGAGGAGATGGGTGTGGGTGCAACGGGTGTGTGTGCACCCCTCCCTGGAGCTCTTTTCTCTGAATGCTGGCAAACGTTTGTAGGCTTTGGGGGGGGGGGGTAAGACTTTGCATCTTTGGAGGGGTGGCCTTGCACCCTGCTCGGTGGGGCCGCTCCGTTAACTTTCCCTCTCCCCCCCTCCCCCGTTTTCCCTGTTTGCAACCCGCAGCTGCTGCTGTCGAAGGAGCCCTTGGATGTGGTTCCCTTCCTTCCCTCCTTTTAGGCAAGTTGGGTCTCAAGTCTAGCCGCGCTAAGATCAGGACGGAGGTTTTTTTTGGGGGGGGATCATGTGCAATCCCGTGCAAGGCTTACTCCCGTGTAGGCCTTTTCTCATCGATGGGCTTCCGCGGGAGGGAACATTGCCTTCACCCCAAAGGGTGATTAACATGTGGAATTCACTGCCACAGGAGGTGGTGGCAGCTGCAAGCATAGACAGCTTCAAGAGGGGATTGGATCAACATCTGGAGCAGAGGTCTATCAGCCACAGGGTATTGTTGGAACTCTCTGTCTGGGGCAGTGATGCTCTGTATTCTTGGTGCTTGAGGGGGCAACAGTGGGAGGGCTTCTAGTAGTCCTGGCCCCCCTGGTGGACCTCCTGATGACACCTGGTTTTTTGGCCACTGTGTGACACAGAGTGTTGGACTGGATGGTGTTCCTGTTTTGTATGCCTGCGAGAAATCCACCTATCTGGAATTCTGTTGAATTGGATCGGAGTGGCTGCGATTGCACACACTAAAATAATGCACTTTCCAACTGGATTTCACTGTCCCCACTGGCAAAATCCTGTTGAAAAGTGCATTGAAAGTGCAGAATTTAGTGTGTGTGATCGCAGAAAGTGTGAGTTTTCCACCTTGGACTCTTTTTTCCTTTGAGATTTGCAGCCCTGCGTTTCTCCTGTCGCTGCTCCTTATCTGGGGCTTGTTGTCCCGGCTGGTATCACGTGGCCTGCAGGCCTCCTTGTTTGTTGACATTCTCCCCTGCGCTCTGAGATTGGTCGAGCTGAGCCGTGGAGTCATTGGTGCAACAAGATCCCATGCTGTTTGGCGCAGGGGACGGGCAGTGCCTTCTGGGAGTTGTAGTCTTTGTGCCTCGGCAGGGCTTGACTTTGGCTTTGGTGCTTCTGGAGCAAAGGACTGTCTTTCCGAGCATGCCTTTCCGCTTGTCTAAGGAAGGCTGGATGTTGCATGGGGAAAGGTTATCTTGGGTCAGATAATCAGGAAGCAAATAGGTTTTGCGCAGTCTCTGGGCTTTAAAGCAGATGGACAGGTTCCTCCACCCCTTCTGTTTTTCTCCCCCCCCCCAAAAAAAGTAATGCAGTACCAATCTTTTATTGCAAAATTGTAAGAAATATTCTGCCACACACAAGGTGCATGAAAATCTTTTCAAAGTCATTGAGCATCTGGCCTTCTTTGTACCCCTCCAAATGATCAAAACCACAATTTCCCTTTTAAAACTGGACTTTGGGATAATTCTTTTCCTGATGCTTAATTCTATTACTAATCATTTTACTTAAATAAAATTGCTCCCAGACTGCCAGTAGGAAAAAAACAAAACAAAGCAGAATACAAAAGACTTGAGAATAAAACTATGTGAAAAAACCCAAAGACCACCATGAGAATAAATGGGTAAGATCCTTTTTAAACAATTAACTTACTGTACATTCTTGTAGGGTTTTTTTTAATTAAAAAACCTAGACCAATATAGAAGGCAAGGGGGAAGTTTCTCCCAATGAAACAAATGTCAGCAATTTTTTAAAGCTTCTGCTGGAAACCCAACTTACCTAAGAGATGAATTTAGTAACAGTCTGTCCTATGAAGGAAGGCTGAAGGAGCTGGGCCTGTTTAGCATGGAGAGGAGGCAACTGAGAGGTGATATGATCACCATCTTCAAGTATTTGAAGGGCTGTCATGTAGATGATGGGGTGGAATTGTTTTCTGTGGCCCCAGAAGGTAGGACCAGAACCAAATGGGTTGAAATTAAATCAAAAGAGTTTGCAGCTCAACATTAGGAAGAACTTCCTGACCGTTCGAGCAGTTCCTTAGTGGAACAGGCTTTCTCAGGATAAATAGAGACTGTAGCACCACCATACTGTTTTTTAGCTTTTTAACATTAATTTATATTGTATTTGTATCTGTATTTATACTGCGAATTTGATTTTACCTGTATTGTTATATCATGATACCATATCATGTCTTTGTAAGCCGCCCTGAGCCTGCCTGGCGGGGAGGGCGGGATATAAAAAATAAAAACGTATTAGGTGGTGGACTCTCCTTTCTTGGAGGTTTTTAAACAGAGGCTGGATGGCCATCTGACAGCAACGCTGTTCCTGTGAATTTAGGGGGAGGTATTTGTGAGTTTCCTGCATTGTGCAGGGGGTTGGACTAGATGACCCTGGAGGTACCTTCCCATTCTATGATTTATTTAATACCACAAGGAATGGTTAAACACTGATAAGAAGGGTATCATAAACTTATTTGTAATAAACAAACACAGAACAAATGATATATGGATGGCTTTGCCATGTGTAGATCTAGTGTATCTATAAACTGGAGCCAAAATTCATCTATGCCTCTGGTTTACACTGTTCTTAACATTGATCTTTGATGGGCCTTTCCCCCCATAATTTTCACTATCTAATATTCATTGGGTATAATGGATAATCGGCCTGTGGCTCTGGTGGGGGGGGGCTGTCTTTTAAAGTTAGAGCTAAAGGTAGTCCCCTGTCCAAGCACCAGTCGTTCCCAACTCTGGGATGACGTTGTATCACAACATTTTCATGGCTGACTTTTTTATGGGGTGGTTTGCCACTGGCGATCTGCTGTAATCAAAAGAACAGCGGCTCAGTGATGTCACTTCATGTTTCCGGCGGTGATATTTTGGGGAAATGACATCACAGGAAGTGCTGTCAAAGGAAGCGATGTCACTTCCTGTTTCCGACAGTGGCATTTGGGGGAAATGATGTCACAGGAAGTGATGTCACTTCCTGCTTCCGGCAGGTGGCGCGCGCGGGGGTGATGATGGCACAGGAAGTGATGTCACTTCCTGTTTCCGGCGGTGGCATGCTGTCACCGGAAGTGATGTCACTTCCTGTTTCCGGCGGTGGCATGCTGTCACCGGAAGTGACGTCACTTCCTGTTTCCGGCGGCGCGCACGCTTCGCGCGCGCACATTCACCCCCCCCCCCCCTCAAGGTGTCCCTGGCTGGCCTGCAGATATTATGGCCACCCTATATCAACGTGAGCTGTTGAAATTCCCAGCTCCTTCTGCCTTGTCATTGCCAGTTGCAGCAGGAAGCTGTTCTGGGCTTGCAAAGCTGCAAAGAAAATGCAAAATAGGTTTTCCAATAAGGTCTCTGCTCTCAAATAGTCTATCTGCGCCTGGAGACCATAATGCAAAATCCATTCCACATTTTCCTTGCAACTTTGTCTGTGCTGCAATGTGTTTAAATGGAGTGGAACTCAATTTCACTTTCCAGCATTCCTATAGCCAGCTGAAGCTGTTGCTTCCTGGAGTTGTGTCCTTGCAAATAAAGGGTTGATGCTTTGTGCCAGCTGATCTCTGCTGAACGGAGCACATATTTTTCAGTTGCACATTTTATAACGTGCCACCATCAGAGATTATTACTCTCTTGTAGGACAAGAGCCCTGGCCTCACAAGTAAAGCCAGGCTAGGCTACCTCCTATTGACATAAACCCTAAAATCACCTATCAAGTTGCCAGGCTTTGTGTGTTGATCATGAGGCTGTGAAAGATGTACATTAATCAGGTTTGAATATGGGACTTGAATAACTGTTATATTTCATATCTCTCCTCTCTGCTTCTATATAAGAATGCATACTTTTCAACTTTTATTTTTTAACTTTTGTTTTGTATTTTTTCTTCTGTACATGGACGGTCTAATGACTGTAATAAATATGACTGACTGACTGACTGAAGTGAGTACTCTAATCAAGGAACCCACAACTAAATGGCTCACACTGGACAGTCACTGCCAATCTGAGTAGACCGGGGAGGGGGGGGGAGAGCTTGCAATGTCCATCCATTTCATGTTTTCCTAGGCTCAGAGCATTTTAAAGTTTCTGCTATGATCCTTGTGCTTCTTCTTGATGTTTTAGTGCCAAATCCCACTATTCCTCCACCTTTTTATTTTAAACAAAATATTGCAAAAGTTTTAAGCATGTCTGTATTTTAAGTTAAAAAAAATATTTTTAATTGTGTTTGTCTGTATCCTTTATTAAGTGTATATCTCCACTACCTGGCATTACATTTTATGATATACATGGCCCAGCACCACAAAGCCCCACTTATTTCAGGTCTGGCTCTTGTCACAAATGAGTTCAACACCCCTGCTCTAAGCAACCACTGGAGATAATTCACACTGACCTATGTGGGCTATCAAGCTAAAACAGGGGACCCAGAACAAAGGCAGCTGCAGACAAGGCTCCCCGTCCAGCACAAAAAATTCTTAAGGAGAAAAAGAGAGTAGACCAATGTTCTCTCTAAGTGCCACAGTGTTGGGAGCAAAAATTCTACCAGGTGAGAGCGGGGGGAAGAAAAACAAAATACTAGCATTAAAGTTGTGAGTCTACATTTGACTATTGCATAAATTAATTTTAGAAGATTATTTCCATAACTTTGTCAAAATAAACCACTAATTTAAAAAAATCTGTAGGGTATCTGGGACTCGGAGGGATGTTTTTTGAGACAGAGGCACCAAATTTGCAGCATAGCATCTGGTGCCTCTCCTTTAAAAAGTTTCAAAAAGACTGGATCAGGGGGTCCAATTCTATGGGCCCCAGAAGGAGGTACCCCTATCCTCCATCGCTTGTGAGCTGGAAGTTAAAATGTCTGAGCAGCCATCTAAAATTTTGTGTGCCAGCACCCCCTAGCACAGCTTAGAGGGAACACTGCACTTAACCAAAAAATATTTTATTACTCTCTCCAAGATATATAGGAGTCAAATCCAGACAGAAATAAAAGACAGAGAAACTAAACTGTTCAGTTGCAATACCAGATAATTTACTAGAGACAATCTAATAAAAACCTTTCACGTTTGCACAACCCCAGTGTGCAGCTCTATTACTTTAAGTCAAACACCCAGTTTACTCCAAATCGTGTTCAAATTGTGTTCCTCTTAAGTGGCTAGTCCAAAAGAAACTGACCCAGAGAGAAGAGATAGATGCAGAGTTGACCAGAGAGTGTGGCAGGATAAACAATGAAAGGATATGTGGAACAAAATACAAGAAGTCCTTAGCTAGTTGGGGCGGCTAAGGCAAGGCTGGTTGAAGGTAGAATAAGGCAGGGAGTAGTATCAAGATGTGGAAATTTAGATTCAGGAAAGGAAGCATTTTGTGAGAAAGAAACATGTCTATCTAAACATTTCTGAAGAACAGATAATATTGGATCTATCCAATATCTATCAAATGCAAACATGACTAAATACACAGATAATAACCTAATAAAAAGGTAGTCCCCTGTGCAAGCACCAGTCGTTTTCGACTCTGGGGTGACGTTGCTTTCACAACGTTTTCAAGGCAGACTTTTTACGGGGTGGTTTGCCATTGCCTTCCCCAGTCATCTACGCTTTCCCCCCAGCAAGCTGGGTACTCATTTTACCATCCTCGGAAGGATGGAAGACTGAGTCGACCTCGAGCTGGCTACCAGAACCAGCTTCCTCTGGGATCGAACTCAGGTCATGAGCAGAGGGCTCTGACTGCAGTACTGCAGCTTTACTACTCTGCACCATGGGGCTCCTCAAAGAACCTAATATGTTCCATGTAATTGTAAATGTGACAGTAAATGTGACTGAATTGCAGCTGCATCACTAGCACAATCTCCTTTTCTTCAGCATATTAGCTCAGTTTCACTGATTTGGAAGTTAAGAGCTGCCACTTTATTGAATCTCAAAACCACTTAGGGAAAAAAATTAACCATTTTAGTTCTTGGATGAGATACATGCCACTTCATTGTAAAAGAAAAAGGGAGAACTATTTGATTTTCTGATTATGCCCCCAAAGTAGACTAAGCACCCACTTACCCAAATGATTTTACCAGCTTCTAAAACTCTGTTATTAAAATCCAGGACCCTGTGAGTACCAAATCCTAGGCATCTCTCTGAGGAATCATAAGATTGATTGACTGACCGGCATGAATACGCCACATAAACAAATTATTTTCTCACAACTTGGTCTGTTGTGATGCATGCTAGAAAGTCGCTCAAGGAATCAGACTACAAGATGCAATAACAGATTTGTTACACCCCTCTTATTGTCTTGTTTCAAACCAACACACATATATGCAGTTTGGTGCACACCTATTATGAAGAACCAGGGGGCTATCACAAAAGCAGCAAGCAGGGGAATGTGGTTGTGTATACACAAATCTGCCAACATCAGTATTACTTCAGTGGAACAGGCTTCCTCTGGAAGCAGTGGACTCTCCTTTTTGGGAGGTTTTAACACAGATGATAGATGGCATCTGACAGCAACGCTGATTCTGTGGATTTAGTCAGATGACGAGAGCGAGAGGCCAGGAAGGGCTGCGTCAGTGCTTCGTTCTCCTGGCCAGGGAAATGCTGATTGCCATTGTGGGGTCAGGAAGCAGGCCGTATTGGCTAGGGATTCTGGACATTTTTTGCCATCTTCTGGGCATGGAGCAGGGGTCACTGTGGGTATGGGGGGGGGAGTATTTGTGAATTTCCTGTATTGTGCAGGGGGTTGAACTAGTTGACCCTCTCAACTCTATGATTTCTAACACAGTTCCACAGCAGCTGCATCAGGGTGATTAAATGTTCCCACAGCATACATTGTATGGACTTTTTGACCATGTTAGAGATACACATAGACAAAGTGGTTTGCATGTAATATGGAACGGAGGTGAGCTGAAGGACACAGGCATTGAAGGACACAGGCACTGAAGGAGAGTTCTCTGCTGAACAAAATGCCCTTAGAATTAACTCTGCTTCTGATTAAACATCATACATTAGAGGGACTGACAACTACTTCAGTACTGAAAGGAAAACTTCCTTGCTGGGCCAAAATTGCAGTGAGAAATCTTCCTCTGTGAATCCAGAATATATCCTTTTTTAGCAAAGATTTTCAGCTATGTTAGAATATGTAATTTAAAACATACTGCGGAACACTAACTCTTGTGGGCAGCCTTTTATCTGTCATTCACCTTTCTTTGAAGCTTACAGAGGGGATTAAATTAATCAGATGATTATATAGAGCATTCCATCAGTATCACATTTTTCCATTTTGCTTTGCACCAGTTTGGTTTATGCAACATGCATGAGTACAAAGTGAAGAGAAAAACTGTGGGAACTGCAGGGAAGAAAGAAAGATACATTCTGCTGATGTGAAGCTACTGATGATACCCTGTGAATATGAAGGGAAAACAAACCTTTAGGAGAAAATACAAGGGCAGACAGCACTGTCCAGTGCCTGAGTTGATTGGGAGAAACAAACACATACTGAGTTCCCCGGACAATGGGTACCATAAATATAAGAATAGCAGTCTTCTCCCAGCTCTTCTTTTACACATTCTCATCAAGACGTTAGAACACTGCATCAGATGTAGCAAAGCACACTGGTGGTTAGGATCTTCAGCTGACACCACAGCACAAGGGGGTTGTTATTCACCCACAATGTTTCCTGATCTCATTATCTGTTACTTCATTCACAGATCAGCAAACAAGTTTGCTATTGACTTGCATTATCTATGCCCTAAAAGATCCAGGAACTGGGGCAAGTACTCTTAGAAATTGCTCATGTTGCACAACTTTGAAGAGGGTGTCAATTAACCCACTGAAACTCTACATGATAGATAAAAAAGTGAGCATTGCAGTCTATAAATTTATACCCTTCCATTGTGACCATCTCAAGGGAACTAAGCCGATCTCCCCCTTTGCCCTTTTTCATGCCACTCTTTCTCCATTCAGTATGTAAAAATGAGATTTCCTGCTTAGAAGACAATTCAACTACATTTGTAGATTGGTTTAATTGTTCCTTACACAATTTTGTGTGTCTGCAGGGTGACTTCTGTGCAGTTTCACATGTCTCTGTATGATACAGGGCTTTTTTTGAGCAGGAACGCACAGTAATGCAGTTTCATCTGGCTCGATGTCAAGGGGTGTGGCTTAGTATGCAAATGAATTCCTGCTGCACTAAACAATAGCGATGTAAGCAATATGCAAATGAGTTCCTGCTGGGCTTTTTCTACAAAAAAGGTCTGATTGAGAATATATATTTTGCAGGATGCTGAGCCAAGCACAGTCCCCACCTAATAACTTAAATAAAGAAGAAAGGATCATCAACAAACACCACAGAGAACCTTTGAAGACATCTAGAACACATTGAGGCTGCTTAAATTCCACAAATTTGATATAATGCTGTGGCAGCAGGCCAAGAAGGAAATATTGGGCACAGTATTTAGATGTATGGAAAAGAATGTATTAGGATTCAAGGATCAATAGAGATAGGCCTATAAAGACATGTCTGAACTTGCCTAGTTATTGGCTCGTCACAGCTTGCTATAATAAAATACTTAGCTTGGGCTTCAAGCGGAGCTGGGAAGTAGGTGCAAAGATAACTTTGATGCAAAAGAGGACTTGGTAGGAACTGAGAAGTTAACATGAGCGGAACCAGCAACGGGTTTGTGGTGAAGCACAGATGGTTTGTGGTTAGGGTTCCACACTAAAGGGAACTAATGGATGGTTGGGTGTAGTACTGAAGGCCTTGGGTGTCTTCAGTTCCTTCAGTTCCTTAAATATAATGCCTATGCAAATGTAGAAAGTGTGCAAAATATATAAGGCCTGTGTGCCCCAATGTTCTTTGCTCAGACGTCCACCTTGGTCTGGGCCTGCACGTGTGTATCAAATGAAGCTTGGCTGTTTTCCTGGCTTCGCCTCAAGCCTCCTTTGTCATAGCACCGGCTTTAATTGACAAAGCGGGCTTTTCCTGCAACAGTGCCTAATATCATGTACATACAAATTTCACAGTTAATTTAGCAGAAGTTTCAAAAGTTGGGCTTTCAGATGACACCACAATTAAAGTCTTGTTAAAGTCTGAAGCAAGCACCACTCCAGATGAGCCAAGAATCAGCTGACCCAATGCCTCCCTCCAAGGCTCCCTGTGACAGCCTGAGAGCACAAAGGCTATACAGAAAAACTAGTAAGACTGCCATTCAATCAAAATTGTTCTTATGAATCAATACCCCTTTCAAATGGGAGAAATGGTCTTTTTGGGGGGGGGGGGGGGGACTAATTGCAATGTGATTTTCTAATTGCCTGTCTCAGAATGGCCGAACTGGGAAAGGGCTGCTTTAAAAGGTGGGAGGAAAGCTTAGTTAAACAAGAAAATGAAATGACATGACCCAATCCAGCCATTACTCAGCACCATCCCTTCCTAAGTGAAATATATACAGACCTTTGATTACTGATTCTGCTGTCAAGAGTTACGTTTCACACTGGCATTCTTGTATTAACTTTTCTGGAGCTTCGTTGCACAAATGGCGCATGATTTGTATATCATCTTCTAAAATGGGTTATTGAATAGCATATGCTGTGGCGTTCTGTAAACATATAATTGTTTCCTTTTCTTCCCCAGATTATGAATAGCTCATTTGTCTAGAGCAGGGGTGGCCAAAGCATGGCTCTTTCACGCATATTGGCTGCATTCAGGTTGGCAGCTTGTGGCAGCAGCCTATCAGCTTTTTTTTAAAAAAGCCATTGCAGTTTGAGGTGCTCTACTGTGAGCAGCATGATCATCCAGCTACACGAAGACCAGCGAGGCCAAGTCAGACACTGCAACGACCTCTCGGAGCCCTTCCCAATAGGCACAGGTGTAAAGCAAGGCTGCGTTCTCGCGCCAACTCTCTTTACGATCTTCTTTAGCATGATGCTTCAAAGAGCCACAGTAGATCTAGATGATGACGATGGTGTCTACATCCGCTATCGCACCGATGGCAGCCTGTTCAACCTGAGGCGACTAAAGGCCCACTCCAAGACAATGGAAAAACTCATCCGAGAGCTACTGTTTGCTGATGATGCTGCACTCGTCTCCCACTCGGTATCAGCTCTGCAGCATATGACGTCCTGCTTTGCAGAGGCTGCCAAGCTATTCGGACTAGAAGTTTGTCTGAAGAAGACAGAAGTTCTCCACCAGCCTGCACCCCAGGAAGATTATCACCCTCCCTGCATCACTGTGGGTGAATCAGTTCTGAAGACAGTCCAGCAGTTCAGCTACCTGGGGTGCATCATCTCCTCAGATGCTAAGATCGACAAGGAGATTGACAACAGGCTGGCAAAGGCAAACCATGCATTTGGCCGACTGCACAAAAGAGTGTGGAGCAACAAGCATCTGAAAAAAGGCACAAAGATCAATGTTTACAAAGCGGTTGTGATGACAACCCTCATCTACGGCTCCGAATCGTGGGTTTTATACCGTCATCACCTGCGACTCCTCGAGCGCTTTCATCAGCGCTGCCTTCGCACCATCCTCAACATCCACTGGAGTGACTTTGTGACCAACACTGAAGTTCTCAAGCGGGCGGAGGTTACCAGCATCGAGGCACTGCTGTTGAAGACGCAGCTGCGCTGGGCAGGGCATATTTCTAGGATGGAAAACCACCACCTTCCCAAGATTGCCCTGTATGGTGAACTCTCCACCGGCCATCGAAATAGAGGGGCACCAAAGAAGAGGTACAAGGACTCCTTGAAGAAATCCCTTGGCACCTGTCGCATCAACCATCACCAGTGGTCTGACCTAGATCGCAAAGCATGGAGGCACACCATCCACCAGGCTGTCTCT
Source organism: Heteronotia binoei (assembly GCF_032191835.1). Classification (NCBI taxonomy): domain Eukaryota; kingdom Metazoa; phylum Chordata; class Lepidosauria; order Squamata; family Gekkonidae; genus Heteronotia; species Heteronotia binoei. Next base: position 3,691,759 of record NC_083238.1, on the reverse strand, counting down.
TCTTTTGAGAACGCACGCATAGCTGGTCTTGAGGACAAAAGGAGATTGAGGAAGAATCGCACTGCTACAGCACCAACCCTAAATCAGACTTTTCCCTGCAGCCACTGTGGCCGGACCTGCCTGTCCCGCATTGGTCTTGTCAGCCACCAGCGAGCCTGCAGCAGACGTGGACTATTGCACCCTTCTTAAATCTTCGTTCGCGAAGCCAAGCCGAGAGAGAGAGACTGTGAGCAGATGGAACATGCCCAGCCCCTGAGAGGGGCACAGGCTGTGCACGCCCCGAAGGAGCAGTCTCACTACTGGTGCACCTGCAGGGTGCTTCCATGGTACATGCTGGCCATTCAGACAGGAAATGCGCCAGGGAAGTGCTCCAGCAATTTCTACTAGGAAGTTCCTTCCTTCCTTCCCCTCCCTCCCTCCTGGATCAAAGCTCAGTCTGCTAAAGGCAGAATATTGCATACTGATTAATCTCACAGGCACTAGTGGTTATGATTAAGTTTCTGTCAATTTCTGTCGATTGTAAATTGACAGAAATAAATACGTTGTGGTAAGGACCTTTAAAACAATATTTTTGTTGGGTGTTAAAAACATGGGAGAGTATGTAGTCAGTCACCAAACAGATCTTGATATTTTCCCCACATCATCATGTTAGGAAAAATCCTTTTGGGGGATAGGAAGGATCCGTTTGCTAGAATCTTAAGTTATGAATACAACAGAAAGACCAACTGTAACTCCTCAGAGTAGTTTTTCTTTCTATTTATAGGCCTATTCATGCTTACCACAGACTCCACAAGGACACCGTATACATGAAAGCCATCACTCACATGGCGGCATATTTGTAAGAAGCAGCACCACACTTGGGAGTGACTGCAATTTGCACTCCAATGGTGGTAAAAAAAAAAAGGCTGTGGTGATCAGGCAAATCATGGCAGTCACATGTATACACTGGCACATGGAAAAATTGTTCACGTAACAAAATTACTATATGAATTCCATCTTGCTGTAAGCCCAGCAGCAGCCTCTGCATGCCCCCACACCATGCATGTGAGAGATGCTGTAAGTGTAAACCTGTCCTTAGCCACCACACATCTAACAATGCAAATAAAATGAGCTTTAAGAAAAAAGATAGCATCCCTGTCATATTCCAGGAGATAAATGTATTACAAAGCCAACAGAGTGCTAGAGAAAGGAACTTCTCCACATATGAAGAAGGCTTGCCCATCTATCTCAATGTTCCAGACCATGACAAATGGTAGGATAACAACTTTCACTTTCCCTGTCATCATCCATCTTTCTTCTGGCCTTATTGCCTCAAATTCCGATGATGAACCTCTGTAGTCACTCATCTCAGCAGCCAAAATCTATTGCCTTTACCTGAAAATAAAATTACTCCCTAAGGGAATTGAAATGGACATAAAAGCTACATTCAGTTCCGAAAACAAGAGAGAGCAGATTCCAGAACCTTTAATCCATCTTGAGCAGAGACCACAAATACTACAATAAAGATTTTTCATTCCATTTTAAGCATATCTGAATCATTTTTCCTGAATTAGTCATAATCTTACCAACATCATCATTGTGTCTATACAAAGCCCTCTTTCGTACATAGACGTTTGAGCTCAGCAGCCAGAATGGTTAACAGAGAACTTGGCTCCCCACCACTACCCCTGTTACCCTAACTGGTGGGATGTGAGGGCCGTCTGGCTGTGACATCTGTCACCCCAATGATCTCCAGGGTTGATTCGGCTGATCTGGCTGGCTAGGGGGGTATCCCCTACCTCCCTCACCACTCCATGTGTGTCCCTCCCAAAGCTGTGTGCTCAGTGGAAAAGGACTCTGCTCTGAGCCCCCATGGGGGAATGGGTGGAATATAAATAAACTAATAACAATAACAACAATAATAATAATTGGTGGTCTCCAAATTACTTTGGGGAATTAGTGTGATCAGATACAAGCAAGAGGGAATAACTAGGGGATCTACACCAAGGTATATGAGGATTGTTCCCTGATAACTTTCTCAAATAAACTAGACTGTAGAACAACAGAAAAGGTATTGTATTATAAAAAGGAAAAAGAACAATAATACATACAAAGCACAAGCGGGGAAACACACAAAATGACTAAGAGGAAAATGAAAAGGCAGTAGTGGGGAAAGTGATTCAGGGAAGGCAATATTTACCAGGTCCTAAAGGTCAAGGTCCATGGAAGACAATGAGAGAAATGGCCTGTGTTTCCCAATGTGTGTGCGCACGCACCTTTAAAGTTGAGCAGGAAGTACTTCATGGGGAAGGGTCAGCAGCAACCTCTGGGAACACAGGCACTCCATTTATTTTGCTTTCATTTCAGAGCAAGTAAGACTGTGTGTGTGTGTGTGAGAGAGAGAGAGAGAGAGAGATTGAGCAGCATAGCCCCTGTAATTTTCAGATGTTATTGTGGAGGAACCAGACCCGGTGAGAGAAAGAGACTGTGTGTACTTTTCAGAAGTCTTTGTAGGGGAGGCAGTAATAGTGTGTGTCTGTCTCTGTGCTTGTTTTGCATTGTTTTCAGAGTATCTCTCTTTTCATTTGCCTGTGTTAGCCTGGAGAACAGCAGTTCCTGTGAGTAAAGCCCCAGGGAGTTCACAAAAATGTGAGCTTGCAAACTCTGTGCATTTTGGCTGCTTTTTGTGTGTTTACACTTTCATTTACTAGAATTGCAGCTATAAGGGGATGAGGAAATGATGACTATTCAAGTGAACTGTATTTTTATGCATTTATTTTGGAAATGGGAAAGTCTGGCTCCGCCCCAAAGTCTCCTCGCTCCACCCCCAAAGTCTCCTGGCTCCACTCCCAAAGTCACCAGATATTTTCTGAATTAGGCTTGGCAACCCTAGGCTGTGGCCTATTGCATGCACAAGGACATCATATTCATGAAGGGATTTGTGGTGATTCCCATCTGCCCCAATTCTCAGTTGGACTGTTGAGGTTTACTACAGTAGTGGGAAGTGAATGAGGAGGTCCTCCTATTCCAGAAAAAAAGCTTGCCAGTCTCTGTTAATCAGGAAACCTGAAACAGTGAAATTTGGGGAAATCTGCTCAAGATTGACTGTCCTTCTCATCAAAGGCTATGCTTCACATATCCAGATAGTATCAAGTTCATCATCTTTTCCAGAATCCACTCAGACACTAATACGTGTTAGCATTTTTGAGCAGGTGCTGGGCAGGAGGAGACACCTTCACAGTGGCTTGGGAAGTTGGCAAACTGTTGCTGCAGCTAAGTCTGTCTCTGGTAGGGTGTGAAGAGCCTGAACTGAATCCTTTTCTTGCTCCCCTGCACTATCACCTAATTCAGGGACATAAGGTTGCCAACTCTGTGTTGGGAAATTCCTGGAGATTTAGAGGTGGATCATGGGGCAGGCAGGATTTAGGGAGGGAAGGGAAATCAGCCATTATGTCATAGAGTCCACTCTCCAAAGCAGTCATTTTCTCCAGTGAAACTGATCTCTGTGGTCTAAAGATGCTGTAATTCCAGGAGATCTCCAGGACACAGCAAGAGGACGGCAAGCATATTAAGGGACAGCTATCCCTTAGTTTCCTTGTCTGCTACCTCAGGGCTCTCACTCAGCTTTTCCTGCTGCTCCAAAGCCTGCATACCACTTTTGAGGGAATAGAAATAGATGCCAAGGTTCCTAACAAGACTACTTATTTGCCCAATGCTTGGTCTTCCTCAGATTAAGGAGGGCACGATTTCTGCCACCTGCAGTTTGTCTTGTACCCCAGTCAAGAGTGTCAGACTACTACCTTGAAGACCAACATTTGAAATGTCACTTGTACCATGGAAGCTCACTGGGTGACCTTGGGGCAGTCACACTTTCTCATCCTAACACACCTGACAAGGTGGTTGTAAGAATAAAAGGGTGGAGAGAAGAATTATGTATACTACTTCGGGTCCCTGGGGAGATAGATGGGGTCTAAATGAATTCAATAAACAAGATGAGAAGTGTTTGCCCACTCCAGAATGCTAATTTTTGAAGGGGTGTTGAAGGACCTGAGCCAGATTGAGGTGACAAGAGAGGAGGTCCTACAACTGACAGACAAATTAAAAACTAATGTCACCAGGCCCAGATGGCATACATCCAAGAGTTTTGAAAGAACTCAAAGGTGAACTTGTGGATCTCTTGACAAAAGTATGTAATCTTTCATTGAAATCTACCTCCGTTCCTGAGGACTGGAACGTAGCAAATGTCACCCCCATCTTTAAAAAGGGTTCCAGAGGAGATCCGGAAAATTACAGGCCAATCAGTCTGACTTCAATACTGGGAAAGTTGGTAGAAACCATTATCAAAGAGAGAATGAGTAGGCACGTTGATGAACACAAGTTATTGAGGAAGACTCAGCATGGGTTCTGTAATGGAAGATCTAACCTAGGGTGGCCAGACCGTCCCGGTCACCCGGGAAAGTCCCGGTTCTGGCCCCCAATTCCTGGCTCCCGGGCTGGCTATACCGGGACCATTAGAGGTCCCGGTTTAGCCAGCCAGAGAGCCGGTGGGCTGCGCGCGCGGGCGGGGAAGGCGGCGAGTGAGGGAGGGAGCGTCCCTGCGCGTGCGCAGGGTGATTGGCGGCGGTGTGGCGGGCTCTGCGCATGCGCGGGGACGCTCCCTCCCTCACACGCCGCCTTCCCCACCCGCGCGCGGGGCCTGGCGGCGGTGGCGGAGGCCGGGGAGGCGGCGGAGAGGCCGGCGCTGGTCGCTGGACCAGCGCCGGCCTCTCCGCCGCCTCCCTGGCCTCCACCACCGCCGCCGGGACCCACGCGCGGGTCTCCACTGCAGGCGGAGGCCGGGGAGGCGGCGGAGAGGCCGTCGCTGGTCGCTGGAGGGCCTCCAGCGACCAGCGCCGGCCTCTCCGCCGCCTCCCCGGCCTCCGCCACCGCCGCCGGGCCCCGCGCGTGGGCCTCCACTGCAGGCGGAGGCCGGGGAGGCGGCGGAGAGGCCGCCAGCCCCGCCAGCCGCCGCTGCGCCTCCTGGCCAGCCCGCCCGCCCGGAGGGGAGGCCGCCACCCGCCCTGGAAGAAGGTAAGCAGGGCAGGCAGGGAGGGAGGGGGCTGAAAGCGGGGGGGGCAGCTGGCGGGAGGGGGCGGCCTTCCTTCCTTCCTTTCTTCCTTCCCTCCTTCCTTCCCTCCTTCCTTTCTTCCTTCCTTCCCTCCCTCCTCCCTCCCTTCCCTCCTTCCTTCCTCCCTCCCTCCTTCCTTTCTTCCTTCCTTCCTCCCTCCTTCCCTCCCTCCTCCCGTCCTCCCTCCCTCCTTCCTTCCTTCCTTCCCTCCCTCCTTCCTTCCTTTCTTCCTTCCCTCCCTCCTCCCTTCCTTCCCTCCCTCCTTCCTTCTTCCTTCCTTCCTTCCCTCCCTCCCCCCTTCCTTCCCTCCCTCCCTCCTTCCTTCCTTCCTTCTTTCCCTCCTTCCTTCCGTGGCTCTCAAATATCCGATGTTCATGTCTTGCGGCTCTCAAACATCTGACCTTTATTCTGTGTTGCTCTTTTGTTAAGCAACTCTGGCCACCCCTGGAGTAGACAATACTGACTTTGGTGGACCCAAGCACTGATTCAGTGTAAGGGAGCTTTGTGTTTGTGTCTTCTGGTGCAATTTTGTTCTCAAATCCTGTATTTACTTCATCAGTATATGGGATAAGGCACTTTCTCAACTGTGCTGCATAATGCAGCCTATTTATTTTGTCCTGTTTGCTCTGTTGGCTCTATCTGCGCCACCTTCATCACTTTCGGGTGTGGATCCCCCAGTGGGGTGGTCTCCCGACTCCCTCCGCCGGCTGTTTCTGATAGCTCTGCACCCCCTCTTTCATTTGATATGTGTCCCGTGCGGGTGCCACCCTCCCGCCGGGAGATGCCGCAAAATGAGCCCCCTTGAGGCTTATGGCGGCAGGGCTCAGGGGAAGCGAGCTAGACTGCTGTTCTTTTGAGGGGTTATAGAGTGTTTTGAGCCCGTCCCTGTGGCATTGGTCCCATCGTTGTGGGGCCCAGGGGGCCGGTGCAGCGGCCCGCTGAAGCAGCCTGTCGGTCACTTCCGGGTTCCTGTCCTGCATCTCGACCTGTGTTATTAGTGACAGGCTGCTTCGGCGTTAAAGGGTTGGAACACTTTCCTTAAGAAGAAAGGTTAAAACGCTTGGGGCTCTTTAGCTTGGAGAAACATTGACTGTGGGGTGACATGATAGAGGTTTACAAGATTATGCATGGCATAGAGAAGGTAGAGAAAGAAGTACTTTTTTCCCTTTCTCACAAGAACTCGTGGGCATTCAATGAAATTGCTGAGAAGTCAGGTTAGAACTGATAAAAGGAAGTACTTCTTCACCCAAAGGGTGATTAACATGTGGAATTCACTGCCACAGAAGGTGGTGGCGACTACAAGCATAGCAGCTTCAAGAGGGGAATGGATAAGCATATTGAGCAGAGGTCCATCAGTGGCTATTAGCCACAGCTTATTGTTGGGGCTCCCTGTCTGGGGAAATAATGCTCTGTATTTTTGTGGGGGGGGGCACAGTGGCAGAGCTTTTAGACCCACTGGTGGACCTCCTGATGGCACTTGGGTCTTTTGGCCACTGTGTAACACAGAGTGTTGGACTGGATGGGTCATTGGCCTGATCCAACATGGCTTCTCTTATGTTCTTAAGTAAATAAATGTCATGGGGAAGAGTAACACACTAGTTTTTAAACACAGAAAGGTGGATTCTATGCAATAACAGCAGTACTTATTGGCAAGAACAAATATTTCCTGCCTTATCCATTCTTCTAGAGCCACCTATGACCCTGAGAAAGATTATACTGGCTGGTGGAGAACCCACATGAATAAAAAGCCCTGCAATACCAGTGGTAGCACTACAGAGAAGGAAGTGCGAAAAATTCTCTTCCTCTGCCTCTTCTAAAACAGAACATCTTGTGGCAATACAAGCATTCCAGCAGAAGAGGCATGAAAGGGCATTTTCACTACCACCCTTTTCCTCCTTTGTGCAGGCATCAATGTTGCTTATTTCTTTTTAACCCATGCAATTCCCTCACATTGCAAAAGTAGGGCTGCCAACCTCCAAGTGGGGCCTTGAGAGCTCCCAAATCCCCAGACTACAGAAACCAACCCCCCTAGAGGAAATGTCTGCTTTGGACAGTGAGTTCTAAGGCATTATGCCTCATTGGGCCCCTTCTCTCCCCAGACCTTGTCTTCCACAGGCTCTGCCCCCAAACCTCCAGGAATTTCCAAGTCTGGAGCTGGCAACCCTAGAGGGGAGATGGTTGCTGGGATAAAAAAGTAAAACCAATCTCTGCCAGTCCCTTCTTCTGGGGCTGCAGTTTCAAAGAGAACAGAACTAATTTACACAAGAGAGAAAGCTACTCAAGAAACCCCTCCCCCAAAGCAGCAATGGAGAAAAAACTGTGGGGAGAAAACAACATCCCCAGTTGCAAGAGATCAATTGGACAAACAGGCTTGGAATGGTTGTATTTTTAATTAAAATACTGAAATGGCAAACAAAGGGCGAAAGAAATGGCTCAACAAAGCTACAACTTGGAGTAAATCCAGATTCCATTTCACTACTTGCTATGTATTTTAACAGTCCCTGCATAAATCTTAGGTACCTCCAGAATTTTATTGCACTTCCGTAATGACTTTGCTTGTATACAAATTCCCTGAATTCACAAGGAAGGATTGTCTTCTCTTGATAATAGTTTTGAACCATTTCTGTATTGATTCAATATGCCAGATTCTTTGCAGGCAATCCCGTGGAATTTTAGGATTAACAAATATGATTGAACAATGTTTTCCCAAAACTGTCAACAGGAAAAGCAATGATAAAGTTTATTTAGAGCAATTCCATGCCATATCCAATCTACATGTGGGACAGCAACAGTCTCCTATGGGTATGGTGCAGAACATGTCAGAAGCTTCAGAAAACCTTAAAAAAAAAAACCCTAGTTCTCTGCTTGCAGGTAATGCTGCTACAGAGGGAGTGCCACTTTTGCTTATATGACACATTTTAATCTGCACAGATGCCAACCTGTGACCTCTCATCCATTAAATCCAGTCACTCTGATAATAAATGTCTTGATATCTGAACTTAAAAAAAAAGAAAAAAGGAATACAGTGATCAGAACCTAAACACTATAATTTAAACTAAACACTGTAAATTGGTTTGCAATTTGTAATTTTATGTAAAGTTTCAATATATTGAATGACTTATTCATGTTATTTATTTATGAATTAGAGAAACAGGTCTATAGAGGGGCTCTTTGCCTTTGGCCCCTGCCTCACCCCTGCCTTTGGCACTGGGACTGCAAGCAATACCTAGGATCTGTATTAGAGCCCTACTGTAGAGTTTAGCTTCAGTCAAACTTGATTTGTCTCGTCAGAGCACAGCTTTAGTTAAGTTCTGTCTGGTTTGTCTGAGTCATTTCAATCTGAGAATGTCTTCAGGCACATTGAAATTCATCAACATGAGACTCTTTTTCAGGTTGGGACAACAGATTATATGTTTATGTTTATTTGATTTATATCCTGCCCTCCTTGCTGAAGCAGGCAGCTCACAATGCATAATATTGCATAAAACGTACAGCTCACAATGCATAATATTGTATGCTGTTTGACACTTTAAATAATACTGCAGAGTCCACAAGTTTCTTTGAGTACTGGTTTCTGCACAAATATTTACTGTGGAGCCTACGGGCTTATTGGAGAAGTGGTGGTCTAGTCAGGGGTGTCAAACATGCAGTTTGGGGGCCGAATCAGGTTCCGGGAGGTCTCTTATCAGGCCCCTGAGCAACTGGCTGTCATCTGCTTCCTTCGCCCTGGGGAAGAAAGGAAAGAGCCAGAGCTTCCTTTGCCCAGTTCCCTGGATCCCATGGAGAAATACAAAGAAAGCATCTTTAAGACCAACGAGTGCCAATATTTTAAGCAAGCATGTTTTTAAAGTTTATATATATATTTGTGTTCTTAATAAAATTAAATCTCTGCTACCTAATCTTAAATAAGTATATACATGGCCCAGCCCAACATGGCCTGGTCCAACAAGATCTCATTTATGTCAGATCTGGCCCTCATAAGAAGATAATGATGATGATGATGCTGGATTTATATCCTGCCCTCCACTTCGAATCTCAGAGTCTCAGAGCGGCTCACAATCTCCTTTACCTTCCTCCCCCACAACAGACACCCTGTGAGGGGGGTGGGGCTGAGAGGACTCTCACAGCAACTGCCCTTTCAAGGACAATTCCTGCAATAGCTATGGCTGACCCAAGGTCATTCCAGCAGGTGCAAGTGGAGGAGTGGGGAATTAAACCCAGTTCTCCCCGATAAGAGTGCACACATTTAACCACTACACCAAACTGGCTCTTGATACCCCGGTCTATATGTTTGGTGTTTAGTGATTTCATTGATAGAAGATTACATGATATATTATGGTAATTATGAAATGAATATGAGAGACTGTAAATGAAATACATTATTAAAATATATTGAAGCTTGTTTTATATAAAATTACAAATTGATTTCTGAACTTGGCAGGAACTTTGGTTCTTATTTCGAATGGCACTGTCCCCTTGGGAGCTGTGCAACACTGAGTACATATCAGGAGACAAAAGATAGTTTTGTATTGTTCTCTCAAAAGTCCAACTCATATCATTTATATAACAACTGATCAACATAGAGAAAAGGCTAAAAGGTCAAAGTGACAGGTGGAAAACTGCAGAGTAGGGAATGAAAAATTTCAAGAATCATTAATTCAAAGTGTTAAGACAGGACTTGGTTATTCTTGCCAGACTTGGGCAAATCTGTATCTGAACACGAGGCAAATTTTGTAGCCACAAAGCTGACTGAAATGTGATTTTAGTAATCTGTAAAATTGACTATATACATTGTGATACATCGCTCAAGAAGTAAACAGGGATGCATATCCATCCATAATACATCCAGGTGGATATCCACGTTGGTCTGAAGCAGTACAACAAAGTTTGAGCCCAGTGGCAAGACCAACAAAGGTTTATTCAAGGTATGAACTTCCGTGTGCATGCAAACTTCTTCAAATATAATAAAATTGAAATAGAAATAACAGTCATATATAAAGAGGGTGGGCAGTAAATTAGCATACAGAATACTGAAGTTTTTAACATAATAAAATAATTACAAGCTTAGATTATATGACTATCATCTGTTTGGGTTCAACAGGGGGAAACATAGCAAGGGAATAAATATGTTAGAACTGGAGTTTGATGTATCCTTAATGGTGAAAGTCTGTCCTTTGGTTCCATCTGTCTTTTCTCAAGCATGGAGGTGACCTTCAGCCATAGTACAGTTTATTTTAAAGGAAGGAGCTCACACTATTGAGTTGTCATATTCAAGTTTCCCAAAATGTAATTTGCATAGTATACGAATCATTGCATACTATGCAAATCATAATTATGCAAAGCAAACACATTAATTTCTATGTTATCTACCAGTTGCTTTGCACCTACTCCTGTGAACTAACACAAAAAAAGCTGGAGAAGGACAGCAGAAAACATCTCTTTACCTTTGCCCATGCCAGGATTTGTTCAGGCTGTCGGCTGATCGGCAGGCCTTTCAATTGCGCAGGAAGGGCAGTGACTGTTCTTGGGTGCCCTCCCACATGATTTAAATTAACCGGGAGGGAGAGCAGGAAGGTAAGGCATATGTAAAATATGCAATGAAACATAATAGAGAAAAGCCACAAAGCAATTATATAATTTCAAGGCTCAAAGGATGGCCAGAATCTCAACACACATACAGTAATATACTTTCAGTGAACATATTTATGCAATACTTCTTGCAATACTCTTTTTTAACATCCTTATTTGCATTGCAAACTTTAGACAAAATTAAGCATTTTAAAGTCTTCTTGTTTTAAAAAGATTTAGGAAGACCCATAATTTGCCACTACGTGAAGGACCATAATTTGCCCACTTCTTGCTCACTCTCCTTTTACCATCCCATAAGATGATGTAACAAACCATGGTTTACTATTATGTGCAACATGGTTTGTGCCTTAGTCTGCAAACCCAAGATTTTAAACAAGTTTTTTCCTAGTTTAAAAACTAGTTCTCCAAATAAAATGTAGTGCCTATTTGCTGATTGGCCATAAAGCAGAACTATCTATTTAACCTGCCATGCAAGATTCCCAGACTCATCTATGTAGTGGCAAATTTTGCTATTGAATTTTAATTCAACCTTCTATTCATAGTTATATGAGTCTTCTACAAAGTGCTTAGAGTAATATATATGGCTCCCACGACCTTCTTGTCATGACAATATTGCAAAGTAGATTGGGTCACTTGGCCTGCCCTTCATTCTAAGTCTGTGAGGCCTGGAGCTCGCCGGCAGAGCTTCCCGCCATGCGCTCCTTTTCCTAACAACTGAGCTGTGCGAGGCCAGAGCGGAAGTATTTCTAGGAGGGGGGGAGACTGCGATTGGGTGCTGGGGAGGAGGCTCGTCAGCATGAGGCATGAGGGGATTGGTGAGGCAATCAACGAGTGCCTATGGGGCAAGCCGCCATTTTTGCAGGTGTAAAGTTGCACCTCTCGGGGTGTGTGTGTCATGGGCCAAACTGCTCAGGAAGCCACCTAAACCTGGCCATGCCCCCAACTCCACCCCCTCCTCTGCCTGAACGTCACGCTCCGCCTCACTTCCACCCACACTTGGGTGCAGCCCCCAGGCGCCGCTGCCCTCGGACGGAGTGGCACTCGGGTGTCCCCCCACCCACGGAACTCCCCTCTGCTGGGGTGGCACCAGTCGTATGTCGGTGCAAACCCTTCCTGCTCCCATGTACCGGCTCATCTGCTCCCAAAAGACTTTCACCCCCCCCCCTCTGGATTGCACTCTAAATGGCCCTTCCTGTCAGACGTGTAACTTGCTGAAATTGAAATGTAGAATAGAATGCTTGACATGACTAACGCCATGATATACCCTGGTATGAACTCTGCTTTACTAACCCTGAAAGTTGTAGCAGATGCCTTGCCTCCCCCCCACCCAGCACACTGTAACCGCAAGAGTGAAATCTCACCCCTATACGAAAAGCCAGCTGCAGCTTTGAAGTCCACATCCTCAAGGACTCTTCCCCTGGGAAAGAGATAACACCCTGGGAAGAGCCGGCTGTCTCTGGGGGTGTGAAAAAGAATGTATTGTTTCCCGCCTGTAGAAACCTAGAAAAGACTGGCCCCAATCTTGGGCCAGTATCAAACTCAATCTGCCTCCATACTGTATGTGTGTTCTCAATAAATGGATTAATTGTTAAAGCAACATGGTCCGTCCTTGCTTGAAGTTCCACGTCTTGACACTTCCTGGCAACTAAACACCCCCTCCTCTCTCTTCTTATATGTAATGGTTGAGGAAATTCTGTTTCACTGTATCTGAAGAAGTGTGCTTGCACACCTTGAATAAAACTTTGTTGGTCTTAAAGGTGACATTAAAGTCAAACTTTAATCTACCGCTTCAGACCAACATGGCTGCCATCTGGATCATTATCCCAAACTGGTCAGTTTAAAAACAGGTGGCCAAAATAAATAGATAAATAATAAAGCACAAGGGTTGGGAAATACAATAGTAAAAATACATTTAAAAGTTTCTTGTGGGAAAATTATTATTTTAAGAGGGGGAAAATGGAATCTGAAAAACTACCTAAATGACTTGGTTTATGCAATAATGTCTCATATACGTGTACGCTGCTTCACAAACATTTATTTTTAGCCATTAACAGGCTAAAAATATCAACCACACAGCTCTGTCTTTGAAAGGGAGTTGTTAATCCTATGTTGCTGCTTAAGTAAATTAAACAAAATAAATACCTAGTTTTAGATAATTAGAGATTTCTAGATAGACAGAATTAAAATAATAGATTCCTAAATTATTTAAATGACGTCTCATTGTCATTCTTAAGCTCCAGCTCTACATGAAAAGTTGGAACAATTCTTCATTTTAATAATGAGATTACAAATAATTGATGTTGTAATGAGAATACAATTACAATTGTTTATCAGAACTTAACTTTAAAAAGATATTCAGTCAAGACAGTAAAAGGAAAGTAGCCTACAAAACATGTCAAATTAATTTTTTTAGTTATTATTACTATGGGTTATATTTGATGTTTTTACAATACATTAATGAAAGTTCTGGAATACAACATAAAAAAAAATACAAGCAATATGTAAGTAACCTATAATGACAATATGAACATTTATTATTGCAATCTTTATGTCTAAAAATAATGCGGAATAAACTCCAACAATAGTTTCACAATATTGGTACACAACAGAAGGAACATAACGCTGTGCGGAACATGAATTTTTGCTACTGTGCACTTTTGGTTGTACTGATTTAATTAGACAATTAAAAAAAATTAAATTAAATTTAAATTTTTAATAATTTTAATTTAAAAATTAAATTTTAAATTTTATTATGATATTTGTGGGAGCTGGCTGTAATGCCCAGTTTTGAAATCAATCCAAGCGACAAATTAATGAACTAAAGTATATGAACCTGAGCACCATGTTATTTCAGTCAGCACCTTCTTGCAGTTTTATCTTTTGGGTAGTGAGAAAAGAGGCTTTTATGAAGCTTGATCAAGACTGAATGCAGAGCTTTTAACAAAGCTGATTAGTGGGGAGGGACGGTGGCTCAGTGGTAGAGCATCTGCTTGGGAAGCAGAAGGTCCCAGGTTCAATCCCTGGCATCTCCAGAAAAGGGTCCAGGCAAATAGGTGTGAAAAACCTCAGCTTGAGACCCTGGAGAGCCGCTGCCAGTCTGAGAAGACAATACTGACTTTGATGGACCGAGGGTCTGATTCAGTATAAAGCAGCTTCATATGTTCATATGTTAGTGACAGCTAAAGAAAATGTATATTATAAGAGTAAATTTAACTGAAATTTGTGATATTTTAAGAAGCCCTTTAAGTTTTATTGAATATTAACATAAGCCATTTGGAGCACCTTTGTAAGAGGAGAAAGGTGGGATGAAAGTGTTCAAAGAAAGTGTGTCTTAACAGGTGAGAAAGAAGAAAGGCCTTCTCTGAGGACAAATTACACAATATTCCCTTCATGTGTTAGATCACAGGTGTGTGACTGGACTCACAGTCAGAAGTACATTGGAAGAACTCACCTTAAAAAGTGCTCATTCACTCGAAACTGAATGAACTATGAATGAGGCAAAGGCACTTTTCAGTTTCCCTTTCACTCATTTTTCACCAACAGATAAAGTGGTAAAAGGGAGTTTTTTGCCCCCAGGAAGGACATGTAGAGCCAGAAAAAAGGTGCAAAAAGTCCTGCCCCAAATTTCTGCTGGCCATCATTAATGAAGTAGAGGCTTCTGTGTGTGCTGCGCCCTTCTAGATACAGATGGGAACTTGCTGTTAATTTCACAGAAGCCCAGCTTCCTCTTATGTACTACACAAATGCAGAACTCTTACATCATCTCAGATAGTGATGCAACTTCCTCCACTTTTAGTATGGCAACAGTGAGATGCTTGCCACTGACCTTTGAGGATGAGCATGGAGACCTCTAGGTTCTGGGGTACCCCAATTAAATCATAAGGGATGCTGGGATCTTGAAACTTCTAGCAATTCTTAATGGGGGAGAGAGACTTTGAGCATCCTATTAATTAGGTTCCCCTATTAGAAATCAGTTATGGGGCAGAATCTGATCAAATGTAGTATCAGAAGACTTGGTGACTACAAGAAAAATGAAAACAAGACATTCAAGTGAAGCAAGGAACATGAAGTATTTTTCAAAACTGTTAAGATATTTTTACTCTAGAAAGCTGAAAACTTGTAATAGTTTACCTCATTACAGTGGTGGAAGGCACAAGCTGCTTGGGACTGAGATTCATTTTCCCTCAGTTTTAAGCACAGTCTTTCCCCACAACCAGAAAACTGTTTTGAGATCAGTGAAGATGACACAATGCCCTCTAGTATGAGGCCAGAATATGAGGGAATGTTGAGCTCCAAGGGGCCCCTCCTTCACATACTTGAATTAGCCTTGGGGGTGACAGCTAAGAATATGCAAAATGCACACTGAATCAGTTATTAATATACTTTTTTCAAGATAGGGCCTCACAGTAGGCAGAACACATGCTTTGCATGCAAAGGAATCCAAGTTCAATCTCTGGCAATTTTAATTAAAAGAATCTCAAGGAACGAGGCTCAGATTAGTGACCAGCAATAGATCTCCACGAGGACCTCCTACCAGTCAGAACAGAACAAACATTACAAGGATAATGGAAGTTCCCATCCCACATTTGCCCACTAAAGCTTATTCAGGAACTGGAGGGAAGTAATGGTGGAGAACCATGAGAGGGCAAATGGGTGTGCTTAACTCTTTCGCCAAAATTTTTGCCTGCCTATCTCCACCTCCCCTTAAAGGCTGGAGGATCAAAAAAAACCCAGCTTGGAGAAGAGATCTCAACTTGAGAAGGGATCTCTCTCTCTCTCTCGGCTTGGCTTCGCGAACAAAGAATTAAGAAGGGTGCAATAGTCCATGTCTGCTGCAGGCTCGCTGGTGGCTGACAAGACCAATGCGGGACAGGCAGGTCCGGCCACAGTGGCTGCAGGGAAAAGTCTGATTTAGGGTTGGTGCTGTAGCAGTGCGATTCTTCCTCAATCTCCTTTTGTCCTCAAGACCAGCTATGCGTGCGTTCTCAAAGGAAGAGACAGCCTGGTGGATGGTGTGCCTCCATGCTTTGCGATCTGAGGCTAGGTCAGACCACTGGTGATGGTTGATGCGACAGGTGCCAAGGGATTTCTTCAAGGAGTCCTTGTACCTCTTCTTTGGTGCCCCTCTATTTCGATGGCCGGTGGAGAGTTCGCCATACAGGGCAATCTTGGGAAGGCGGTGGTTTTCCATCCTAGAAATATGCCCTGCCCAGCGCAGCTGCGTCTTCAGCAGCAGTGCCTCGATGCTGGTAACCTCCGCCCGCTTGAGGACTTCAGTGTTGGTCACAAAGTCACTCCAGTGGATGTTGAGGATGGTGCGAAGGCAGCGCTGATGAAAGCGCTCGAGGAGTCGCAGGTGATGACGGTATAAAACCCACGATTCGGAGCCGTAGATGAGGGTTGTCATCACAACCGCTTTGTAAACATTGATCTTTGTGCCTTTTTTCAGATGCTTGTTGCTCCATACTCTTTTGTGCAGTCGGCCAAATGCACGGTTTGCTTTTGCCAGCCTGTTGTCAATCTCCTTGTCGATCTTGGCATCTGAGGAGATGATGCACCCCAGGTAGCTGAACTGCTGGACTGTCTTCAGAACTGATTCACCCACAGTGATGCAGGGAGGGTGATAATCTTCCTGGGGTGCAGGCTGGTGGAGAACTTCTGTCTTCTTCAGACTGACTTCTAGGCCGAATAGCTTGGCAGCCTCTGCAAAGCAGGACGTCATATGCTGCAGAGCTGATACTGAGTGGGAGACGAGTGCAGCATCATCAACAAACAGTAGCTCTCGGATGAGTTTTTCCATTGTCTTGGAGTGGGCCTTTAGTCGCCTCAGGTTGAACAGGCTGCCATCAATGCGATAGCGGATGTAGACACCATCGTCATCATCTAGATCTACTGCAGCTCTTTGAAGCATCATGCTAAAGAAGATCGTAAAGAGAGTTGGCGCGAGAACGCAGCCTTGCTTTACACCTGTGCCTATTGGGAAGGGCTCCGAGAGGTCGTTGCAGTGTCTGACTTGGCCTCGCTGGTCTTCGTGTAGCTGGATGATCATGCTGAGGAACCTTGGGGGACATCCTAAACGTTCCAAGATTTGCCACAGGCCTTTCCTGCTAACGGTATCGAAAGCTTTGGTAAGGTTGACAAAAGTCACATACAGAGCCTTGTTCTGTTCCCTGCATTTCTCTTGGAGCTGCCTGAGAACAAATACCATGTCAGTGGTGCTCCTGTTAGCTCTGAAGCCGCACTGGCTCTCTGGGAGGAGTTCTTCTGCAATGGTGGGCACCAGTCTGTTCAGGAGTATTCTGGCAAGGATTTTGCCTGCGATGGAGAGCAGGGTTATCCCCCGGTAGTTGGAGCAGTCTGACTTTTCCCCTTTGTTCTTGTATAGGGTGATGATGATTGCATCGCGAAAGTCCTGTGGTAATTTGCCTTGTTCCCAGCAGGTGACAAGTACTTTGTGAAGTGAGCTATGTAGTACTGTGCCCCCATGCTTCCATATCTCTGGTGGAATTCCATCAACTCCTGCTGCCTTGCCACTTTTCAGTTGCTTGATGGCTTTAACAGTCTCTTCTAGGGTGGGGATCTCATCCAACTCTGTTTTCACTGGTTGAAGTGGGGTGAGGTGGATTGCTGAATCTTGAACTACGCGGTTGGCACTGAAGAGAACCTGAAAATACTTCGACCACCGGTTCAGTATGGATGCCTTGTCTGTGAGGAGCACTTGGCCGGGATAACAGGGATGAAATAGCAGGCAGCAGAAGGGGTTTCTTGCCTGCCAATTATCTCTCCTCTGCCTATATTATCATTCTGCAAACATATTTTCCAAAAACACATATTTACAACCCTATTGCCAAATCTGTATTGATCAAAGAATTCAGCATATGACAGTTTTCACAAATATTTTCCTGATCCAGCTAGGAAGTTTCCTTTAGATAGATGACAGTGCATATAAAAAGTTAGTGAACAGAATCATAGAATCATAGAATTGGAAGGGACCTTTTTTGGCCACTGTGTGACACAGAGTGTGGGACTGGATGGGCCATTGGCCGATCCAACATGGCTTCTCTTATGTTCTTATGATCTCCAAGGTCATCTAGTCCAGACCCCTGCACAATGCAGGAAATTCACAAATACCTCCCCCAAATTTACAGGATCCTCATTGCTATCAGATAGCCATCTAGCTTCTGTTTAAAAACCTCCAAGGAAGGAAAGCCCACCACCTCCCGAGGAAACCTGTTCCACTGAGGAACCATGCTAACAGTCAGGAAGTTCTTCCTAATGTTGAGCCAGAAACTCTTACGATTTAATTAAATCCATTGGTTCTGGTCTTATCTTCTGGGGCCACAGAAAACAATTCTACACCATCCTCTATATGACAGCCCTTCAAGTACTTGAAGATGGTGATCATATCACCTCTCAGCTGTCTTCTCTCCAGGCTAAACCTCCCCATAGGACTTGGTCTCCAGACCCCTCACCATCTTCGTCGCCCTCCTCTGGACCCATTCCAGCTTGTCTATATCCTTCTTAAAATGTGGTGCCCAAAACTGAACACAATACTCCAGGTGAGGTCTTACCAGAGCAGAGTAAAGCGATACTATCACATCACGTGATCTAGATACTATACTTCTGTTGATACAGCCCAAAATTGCATTTGCCTTTTTAGCCACCACATCACACTGTTGACTCATGTTCAGCGTATGATCCACTAAGACATCTAGATCCTTTTCGCACATACTACTGCTAAGACAAGTCTCCGCATCTGATAACTATGCATGGGATTTTTCCTACCTAAATGCAGAACTTTACATTTATCCCTGTTAAAATTCCTTCCTTCTATTCCTTCATCCAAATCATTGATAAAGATGTTAAACAAAACAGGTCCCAGGACAGATCCTTGAAGACCTCCACTTGTCACTCCTCTCCAAGAAAATGAGGAACCATTCACAAGCACTCTTTGGGTGCGATCTGTCAACCAGTTACAGATCCACCTAACAGTAACAGGATCCAAACCACATTTTACCAACTTGTCAACAAGGCTAGTATGTGGAACCTTATCAAAAGCCTTATTGAAATCAAGATAAACGTCTACAGCATTCCCCTGATCCAGCAAGGTAGCCACTTTCTCAAAAAAAGAGATCAGGTTAGTTTGACATGACTTGTTCTTGAGAAACCCATGCTGGCTCTTAGTAATCACATCCATTCTTTCTAAATATTCCAGGACCGATTGTTTGATTATTTGTTCTAAAACTTTTCCAGGTATAGACGTCAAGCTGACAGGTCAGTAGTTACCTGGATCCTCTTTTTTACCCTTCTTGAAGACGGGAACAACATTTGCCCACTTCCAATTTTCCGGCACTTCCAAGAATTCTCAAAAATAATAGCCAGAGGCTCAGAAATTACACCCGCAAGCTCTTTTAGAACACTTGGATGCAGTTCATCTGGCCCTGAGGACTTAGTTTCATTTAAAGAAACTAGGTGTTTATGTACTACTAGTTATACTAATCCACTTTTGAACCCAATACTATACCTGTATATAAACAACTGAAATCAGAATGCTGAGGACAGAAAAAGGAGCTGAGAACTTGACACAGTCCTGCTATTGCCTCCTCCCCCGGAACAATAGATGGTTCCACTGGAGATTACCTAACCTGGGGTATGCATGCACTGTTCCAGGTACCACATGGTCAGCCATTTAGATTGAAGTCAGTATCTTTACGTAAAGCTCTGTTATGTGAATATCATACCTTTTAATCTATGCATAGTTTCCTTTTCTTCATAAGCTTTAACTAAACACATAACTAACCAGAGACAGGACAATAAAAGAGTTTAAAGTGTGTTCCCATGTGGCTTGCACAGTTTCACTGAAAAAAGTCCCAATTAGCATTTATAGATATTACTATTCTAAGACTGGTACTGAAGCAACACACAGAGAGCTGTATCCATAATCCATTTTAAGGAGGCAGAAAATCCATTATAAGTTTAGGTTTTTCTACTTTGGGATGATAAAGAATAATTAAAGTGGGCATTGTCTTCACCTGGCAACTGAAAAGACAAAAAGAAAAGTTTGAACATGGATGGATTTTCTTCAGCTGTCTGAAACAGGATTGGTATGACCCATTACAAAATACTGAGCTCTTCAACATGTGGACTCTGCTGAATATTTCCACTTAAATACCACAATTAATATGATGTTGAAGTAACCTTTATCACTAACACATATCTTTCTGTGTCAAACACCTTTCATAGTATTTTTAATCACTGTAAAAGGTTATGCCCGAGCTTTATCATTTTCATAATGACCAGACTTGCATCATCTCCAGATTGGAACATGACATAAAAGAGGTGCCATGTTAAAATTGTTTTATTTCTTTTATGTTATTTATTGTTTAAACTATGCTGTAGTGATTGGTATCAGTCTAAACTCTAGAACACCTGGGTCAAAGCTCCCATTCTGGCATGAAGTTCATAGGATGACTTGGGCCCAGTCATTGTCTCTCACCATAGTTTACCTCACAGGACTTTTGTGAGGTTAAAATAAGAAAAGACAAATCTCGCACCCCTCTTGGAGTTGCTTGGATGAGTGATGGGATAATGATGAACAAGACAGATCAGGTAAAAGATACTATTGCTGGGTGAATTTTGCTATTACTCAGTTTTATGGTTCTGCCTGTTGATTTCATAATGCTGTTTTATCAATTGAGTTCTTTTAAATGGAAGCTGACTTTAAAATTATTTGGTACTGAAAGTAGGTAGTAGAAATACGTTTAGAGTAGCGTTCTTATATTTATACTGAATTCAACTGGAGTTCTTAAATCTTCAGCATCCTGGGGAACCATGGGGGCTGCAATAGGCAAGATGGCGGTAGTGAAAAAGTCCCATTCTGCTGATAGAAATCCCTTCTACTGGATCCATCATTTTCTCTTGTAATTCTTCCAATATCCCTGTAAGACAGGCTAGTATAGTTTTTCCCATATAGTAGATGGAGGAGGAAAAACTGAGGCTGAGAGAATTTGACTTGCCCAAGGACCTCTGTTAAATAAATGACAGATCAAAGTTCAGCTGGGGATCTCATGGCTTGTTCTGTTTGCTGCTTTAGACACCAAATGTATATTAAGGAAACAACAACTGTGAACAAACAAATACTTCCAGTGCTCCACCATGTCTTCCTCACAGTTGCTCACTATAAGTGAGATCCAGGCAGCTTTTCTGCTGCAGAAAAGGAAGGAAGGACAACCCAAAAGGACCATGCTGGGTTTGTACATACAAACAGCATGTGTGAGTCGGGCTGTAATAAGGAAGAAAACTGGATGTAACCGGGGGGTGGGGGTGGGGTTGGATCACTTGCTGTTAACTTTTTAAAAACACCTTTTTGTCGTCTGCTGTGACCCCTCTCAGACAATCAGAGCTCACATAATGAATGTAATGACAAGAGAGGATGACTTCATGTACAAATTGACAAGAAATGTGGCTCTAACTGAGCATTTGTGATTAAGCCAATGTCAGCAAGCACTCTTTCAAGGAGAAAACTTCTTATCCAACAAACAAGAAATTACTATGGCCTCCAATGAAGAGTTACATTTCACTTGAAACACACCCAGTCCGCTTCCTGGGTCTGGCAGACCTGCTCTGAAGTGCCATGTCACACTGGCTGTCATGGGGGGGGGGGGTGACCTCAGCAGGGTATAATGACTCATAGTGTACCATTTTCTCCAAGGGAACTGATATCTGCCCAGCAGGAGAGCAGTTGTAGTTCTGAGTGATTTCCAGGCCTCACCTGGTTTGGGGGGTGGAGTCTGTGGCATTTTGCCTCTCTGAGTTCCCACTCTTCCGCAAACCCCACCCTCTCCAGGCTCCATCGTTCAAATCTCCAAAAATTTCCCAACCTGGAGTTGGCAACCCTCTCTCCTTCCCAGCCAACCATCAACCTACTTTTATCTGCCTCTCTGACTTCAGCTTTCCATCTCCTCCCCTCTCTCAGTCTTTCTCCATAGTGGGAGAAAACACTTTACATAATTTTCCTCTCCCCACTTTGATGCACACAACCCTGTGAGGTAGGTTAGGCTGAAAGTCTGTGACTGGTCTGAAATCCCCCAGTCAGCTTCCACAGCAGGAACCCGGGTCTGGCAGATCCTGCCCTGAAGTGCTGACTGTCCAGTCACAATGGCTGTCAAAGTTACTGTGAGCTGAAACCATATATAATACTTCCACTTAAATGTACTTGATAAATTTAAAAGATTAACTGGGCTCTATTTGTTACATTTACTAAATAACTGCAGCACCATCCCCTTCAATGATACATGAGTGAAGTATTTGAAACATTTTAAGAATATTTCAAATATTTTAAAATCATACTCAGAAATAATAATACTCAGAATAATCATACTTATTATTTCCCTGAGGATCTAATGGAACACCATTCATAAATCATTACTATATCATTAGGGTTTGTAGAATCTTTCGGGCTCAAGTGCCATATTCTACTGGAGAAAGTTTTTCTTCCAGACGTTTCGTTCTCGGCTGCGGAGAACATCCTCAGTGGTGTTGCAGCCGGAGCAGGCGCTCTGACCTTCTTGGCTGCTGTGCATTGAGTGAGGCCAGGGCTGCTGGAGAGCTGCTATTTCTAGGCTGGAGGGGGTGTGGTGAAAGGCCACTTCCATCCATCTTTGCACTGCATCTTGTTATAATCACCATGGTTTATTCCAGGATGAGAAATTCTGAAGAAAATAAAGAGGCTGCAGAGAGCATTTTGCCAGGCAAATTCAGAAGACTTTTGGCATCTGTTTAGAGAAGACGTCAAACATGCAGCCTGGGGACCAAATCGAGCCCCTGGAAGGCTCCTATCAGCTCCCTGAACAACTGGCTTTTGTCTGCTTCCATCTCCCTCTCTCTTGCTTTCTTCTGCATCACAGCTTTCTTTGCCAGGGTTGCTCAATCATACAGGCCTAGTTAAGTCATGCCTGTCAGGTGGCATCATGTCATCCAGAGGGTACTGCCAGGCCTAGGGCAGAAAATCTCTAGGAAGAGGCTGAAGATATCCTGATATCACAACTGAACTCCAGACAACAGATCTCTTTTCCCCTGGAGAAAATAACTGCTTTAGCGGCTGGACTCTATTGCATTATATTTAGCTGGGGTCTCTCCGCTCCCCCAAAGTCTGGCTTCCATAGACTCCACCACAAAATATCCAGGAATTTCCCACCAATTTGGAACTGGCAGCCCTAGTCAAAACTGGCCCCAATGAGTTCATCATCATCATCATCATCATTTTATTTATATCCCGCCCTCCCCGCCAAAGCAGGCTCAGGGCGGCTCAGTTCTCCCTCAAAGGCCAAAATAGGCCTGGGAAGGGCCTCCTCCCTCAGCCTTTTACTGAGAGAACCAAGCTTGGTTGTAGGGTTGCCATGTCCAACTCAAAAAATACCTGAGGACTTTGAGGGTAGACCCTGCAGACTTTTCCATCCATCAAAAAATAAATAAAAATACAACAATGCAGTTCCCCTGAATACAGTCTTCATTTCCTTGTCCCCCAGCAGCTGACTGCACTTCCACTAAATGAAAGTGAACATACACACACACACACACACACATAAAGCAGCCAAAATAAACAAAGTTTGCAAGCACACACTTTGTGATCTCACCAGATCAATTTACTCACCAAAACTGCTGAATGTAACCATCTGCTGTATTTCAACCAACTTCTTCAGAGTAATAGGACAATGAAAGCGGAGCAGCTCCAAACAAACAGAGAGACTCCTCTGACACACTCACCAAGTCCCAGGAGCTCTCAACCAATTGGGGGAAGGCCTTCTGTGGCTGTTCCCTCCTCCTCCCACCCTCAGCCAATTGAGGGAAAGCATGATTGGTGTGATTTATTGGTTATTTAAACTGTTAAGACTGGATTAATTATTGGTTATTTAAACTGTTTTATTGACTAGCTAATTTAATGGAACTATTTATGGCAAATTAATTGGATAGGGGATAATGACTGAAGAGTTTTAATTAAGAAGCCAATTGGAAATATAATTTATTATTGTTAGCTAGTGGATTGGATGGGTCACGTGGGGGGTAAATTAAATAACTATTAGATTAAGTAATTATTAGATTAAGTAACTATCAGATTAAGTAACTATTAGAATATTAGTGGGTAATTTACTTATTGATAGGCCAATTGGAGGTGGGAGGGTTGAGAGGAGACACAGTCAGTGGAGGAGCTGGTGGCACCAGTGAGAGATGATTGGTCTGGGGATTCCGGTACTCCTGGGGAGGGGAAGGTATGACGGTGGGAACAGGCAGAAATGGAAGGGAAGGAGATCGAGACGAGATAGTGCTCGACCACCTTCCAGCCTGCGTCCCATCCCGATGGTGACAGGTAGTGGGGCAAGGCGAGATTACTCGCCTCCGTCACTGGTGTTATGTAATGCCAGGTCCATTAATAATAAGACCTCTATCCTTCGGGAATTCCTGCTTGAGCAGGACATGGACCTGGCATGCGTGACCGAGACCTGGGTCCGCGATGGGGAGACCGTAGCTCTCTCCCAGATGGCGCCCCCGGGATACTCGGTCTTTCACCAGTCGCGGACTAGCGGGCGGGGGGGAGGGGTGGCCCTGTTCATTCGAGAGGTTTACTCCTTCCGGGCCCTCCCGGCTCCGGAGATCAAGGGCATTGAATGTGCCGGCCTGGCGTGGGATGTTGGGGAGGGGTTGGCGATCTGGCTGGTGTACCGACCGCCTAACGCACCGGCCAGCGCCTTACTATCACTGATGGAGGTCGCAACAGGATGGGCATTGAGGCACCCGAGACTTTTGATTCTGGGTGACTTCAATGTCCATGCCGATGACGTGACCTCCAATCAGGCGATGGACCTAGTGTCTTCCATGGCGACACTAGGACTCTCCCAAGTAGTTACGACACCCACTCACCAGGCCGGTCACATGTTAGACTTGATCTTCGCGTCGGGAGTTCTAGTGGACAATCTTGCTTCTATAGCGGTGCCATGGTCGGATCACTATGCCCTCAAGGCTCGTGTGGACGTCCCACCCCAACCCCGTTTGGGCGGCGAGCTTATTTTAGCTCGCCCGCGGAGCCTGATGGACCCGGAACGGTTCCTGACGGCTCTGCGGGATCCCTGGCCCCCTGGCGATTCCCTCGATGACCTGGTGGAGTCCTGGAATAATAGGCTCACCGGAGCCATCGATGAGATCGCGCCTAGGCGTCCTCTGCGCCCTCGTTCAAGGCCGACACCCTGGTATAACCAGGGGCTGCGTCGGCTGAAACGGGGACTCAGACGACTAGAGAGGCAATGGCGGCGTACTCGAGACGAAGCGACTCGAACATCTTATAGAGAGGTTATGAAGTCCTATGAGATGGCAGTCAAGGCCGCAAAGAAAACTTACTTTGCGGCGGAGATTGCGTCCGCAATTTCGCGCCCGGCACAACTGTTCAACACAATCCGGACTCTTACAACGCTGCCACAGGGCAGACCAAATTTCAATGAATTGGAAATTGGCTGTGAGGCTTTTGCGGATTTTTTTGCGGATAAAATCGCATCGCTCCGTTCCGACTTTCCTGCCATATTAGATACAGTTAGTGGACCTGAGGCTCCGTGCCTGTCTTCGGATCGTGTCCTGGACGGCTTCGGCGCGCTCAGCCTGGAAGAAGTTGACAGGATCCTCCTATCTGCACGCCCAACAACTTGTAAATTGGACCCATGCCCCTCCTGGCTTATTAAGACCTGCCGGAGGGAGCTAAGATATCCTATACGGGATATCATAAATAGATCCCTACTGGAGGGGCATTTTCCATCAGCGCTCAGAGAGGCGGTGGTCCGCCCCCTCTTGAAGAAAACAACGTTAGATCCGACCGAATTGGCACACTATCGGCTGGTATCGAATTTGCCCTTTTTGGGCAAACTTATCGAGAGGGCAGTGGCGTTGCAGCTACAGAGTTTTCTGGAGGACGCTTCTATCCTTGACCCCTACCAGTCTGGTTTTCGCCCGGGCCACGGGACGGAGACGGTGCTGGTCGCCCTGGTGGATGACCTTCAGCGGCATCTGGATCAAGGCGGCTCGGCGGTGCTGATGTTGTTGGACCTATCGGCAGCGTTCGATATGGTCGACCATCGGCTTCTGCTTGCCGACGCAGGGATTCAGGGATTGGCCTTGCAATGGTTTTCCTCTTTCCTTGACGGTCGGGGACAAAGGGTGGCGATTGGGGAGGAACTGTCCCGGAGACACACGCTTGACTGCGGGGTGCCTCAAGGGGCGGTGCTCTCCCCGATGTTATTTAACATCTACATGCGCCCCCTTGCCCAGATTGCCCGAAGGTACGGGCTCGGGTGTCATCAATATGCTGATGACACCCAGCTCTATCTGCTTATGGACGGCCGGCCCGCCTGCGCCCCAGAAAATCTGGACCGAGCGTTACAGGCAGTGGCTAGGTGGTTTAGGCTGAGCGGGCTGAAGCTGAATCCGGCGAAGACAGAGGTCCTGTGCCTGGGTCGCTGCGGCCCGGGAAGGGAAATCCCCCTGCCAGTTTTTGACGGCGCGCCGCTAACAGCGTCGGGCAGGGTCAAGAGCCTGGGGGTGCTGTTGGAGCCTTCACTGACAATGGAGGCCCAGATAGCAGCCACTGCCAAGTCCGCGTTTTTTCACCTTAGGCGGGCGAAGCAGTTGGCCCCCTTCCTGGAACGTGACGACCTGGCAACAGTGATTCATGCTACGGTCACCTCGAGGTTAGACTACTGTAATGCCCTCTACATGGGGCTACCCTTGTGCCGGACCCGGAAACTGCAGTTGGTGCAGAACGCTGCTGCCCGGCTGTTATTAGGGCTCCCAAGACGGGAGCACATTCGGCCGGGGCTCCGGGATCTGCACTGGCTGCCGGTAATATTCCGAGTCCGGTACAAGGTGTTGGTCATTACCTTTAAAGCCCTATATGGCCTAGGACCTGTCTACCTTAGGGACCGTCTTTCCCCACACGTTCCCCAGAGAGTACTACGCTCGGGTTCACAAAACCTGTTGGTAGTCCCCGGGCCAAAGGAGGCCCGTCTAAAATCCACCAGGGATCGGGCCTTCTCAATAACGGCACCTTATTGGTGGAACCAGCTGCCGGAGGAGGTGCGGGCCCTGCGGGACCTAGGGCAGTTCCGCAGGGCCTGTAAGACAGCCCTCTTCCGGCAGGCCTATAATACTGACTGACAAGGAAATCTTTTGGATGGAACGAAATGCATCTGTACACCGCCAGTTTTATCTATCTTGTTTTTATTAATTTATGGTTTTAATTCTACTTGTAAGTGTTTTAAATTATAGTATTAAATTATTATGTTGTAAGCCGCCCTGAGACACTTCGGTGTGAAGGGCGGGGTATAAATTCCAATATAAATAAATAAATAAATAAATAAATAAATAAATAAATAAATAAATAAATAAATAAATAAATGATGCAGTGCACACCACAGCCTATGGGAGAGCTGGAAAGTGCCAATAACATAGGATGGATGGATGGATGGATGGGTGGATGGGTGGATATTACTAGTTCCTCTGAATTATCAGCTTTATTTTTATTTTTAAATAGGCAATTTCTAGCCATTTTGTTGTGGAGATAGGCTTTTCTCCTATCTCAGCAACAAAGAGCGCTAGAGACTGATGTTTAAAAAGTTACAACTGAAATTCAGGGGAAAGTAGATTATGGCAACAAATTGTTAAAACATTATAATACTATAAACATTATAGCCCCCCCCTACCCCCCAAAAAAAGAGTTTATAAGGGTTTTCTGTTGTTGTTGATAAAGCATGATGAGAACTGAAGAGGGATGAATTGTATACAATAATTCAATAATCAGTGATGTTAAGAATTACAAAAGTATAAATTATACCTCAATTATAAATACTGGATTGAATAACAACATATACTGAATAACAACATATATTGATAAACCCATCATATATTGAAAAATCCCAATAAGCTTTTAAGAGAAACTTGGCATAGTACTATACCGCATATTGGCTCTACAAAATAAAAAAAAAATGAAATTTATTTATAGCAAAATAATTTCTAGGTACCAACATACTAATCAATATAAACTTCTGATCTTATATTACCCAGTGAAAAACTCACAAAACCTCTGAAAAAAACTCAGTTTGTGTCAATGACAATTTGTAGCAAGCAGAACGCACCTGTATGTGTTCTAAGTCTCCAGAGAATCAAGGTACAAGTACAAAGAAAACAAACTCATATAGTTAACTAGCTAAATACATCACAATTAGTATCTGACTGCCAAGGATGCCTACCTGCCCAGTGATCTAAGGCCTTTCTTTCACCAACTGGCAGATCACACCATTAGATCTTAACAGGATGTCACCTTGTTGACTGTGCTTCCTTTCACTTAGTTTTGGAATTGCAACACTGACTTCCTTGCTCAGAATAAAAAGCTAACAGCATCCTGAAATCCTTTTATTTCAGAAAGCAGAAAGTCTTAACCTCTATGAGATTTATCGGCTGCAAAAATCACCTCAGCGTTAGAGGATATAAAAGAGGGGGGGGGGGGGTGAAGACGTCAGGGTCAGGTTAGGCTTAAGGCATTCTAAATAAATGCCTAAGTTTTCACTTTTAGAAGTTCCCTACTACATTAGAATCATGGCTGTCATTTTAAAACACCCTCTCTCATATGACTGTAACTGCAGGATGTCAAACATTTGCATTGAATCAGTCTGAAACACGAGCCTTAAAAGCTACAGATATGAATTCTATAGTCAAAAGTGTTGCAGCTCTAATATTAATTCCTCTGAAGTCTCCATGGAGGTACAAAATCTCTCTGCAAACAGTACCAGAAATAAAGAATCTACATGTGATGCAAGACACAGTTTATCACCTGAACCAAGCAGATTCTAAGGCCAGAATGAAAGCTTCCCAAGTGCTAATCCACAGACCAGTGGAGAAGAACCACCCCCCCCATCGCCGCCACAAGCAGCATACATCCAAATTAATATCTGTGTGATACCCACTGGCAATAATTGGACATCATGCTGGAGATCCATTCAAGAAATTACAACAGCCCTTTACATTTGCTTGGACTGATTTATTTTAAGTTTTTGCCATATGCCAAGAGCAGGGTTGCCAATCCCCAGGTCCCAGCGGGGGATCCCCTGGTTTACAGGCTCCTTCCTGCCTGCAGCCAGCTGGCCGATGTGGGAAGCCTTGCCCCCACAGCCACCATGTGTCTTTCCACCTTGGAAGGCTTAGAAGATTCTTGAGAACATGTCAAGTCAGCTGAATTCAATAACGAGTCTTTGGTTGAAACAAAGTAACTAGTTTATTGAAAGCAGAACTGAAGACCATGATAGAGATTGAAGGACTGGGGTACGTGGACAGTAACCAAGCATTTAAGGTATAGATCAAAGGATTCCTACGGGCGGGGCACTCTATGCAGTATATTTTCGCACAAGGATGTTACTCCCTCATTCCCAAGCCAAGGCCTTGGCGCTTCACACTCCCACAGACACCCAGCTTGAGAAGGCTCCACAATCTTGTTCACATATCAGCATTTCAAAGCAGACTACACAACAAAGGCATAGCTAAGAGGAGGAGGGGGGGAGGAGAGGTAGCTAGCAGCATCGGTGTTCAGTAAGAGCCCAGAATCCCTTGCTTCTGAACCAGAGTTAGACAACATGTTAATAACAATACAGCAGACTTGACAGAACAGCTTGCCTTTTGTTTTACAAATCTTTTCAGAAGTCATTTGCACAGTAAAATAGAGAGTAAAGAATAAAATAAAACACCTAATATAGAAACAGATTCTCATTTACCTTGACTTATCTCCCTCTGTGAAACTTGCTTTCTCTTCTAGCCTATCATTTCCTTCTTCATCTTCTCTATTGTCTCTTTTTCTCTATTTCCTCCTCTACACTGCCCTCACCCAAACTCTGTCATTTCTCTTTCATTATCCCTGAAATTCTTCCCTTTGCTCCCATTGGTGAGCATCTTCTCTGTTCCTGTCTCCTTTGCCAGGTTGTTTTCTCTGTTCCTGTCTCTTTTGCCAGGTTGTTTTCTCTAATGCAACACCCCAGCAGAGTATTCATAGAAGCTAGAACTCCATAGCCTCACCTATTGTCTTCCCGAAGTTCTGAAGCCCATGGTCTTACTCTTGCGCCTGGCAGTGCTGGGACAACTGTAACCCCATGGATTGCTCTCTGGCCCAGCCTGACCCCCATGGCAGCTCCTCATGGTGGCTAGGCCACCCACCTTTGCCAGTCCAGCCACACATCTGGCACCTGCCATCACATCCCTTGCATGACCAAAATGGTTATTGCACTAGCAGAAGTGGACTGCAAATTATATGCCAATATATGCAACTTTCACAAGACTTCCTATGGAACACTCATGTCACATGCATTATACACAGTGAGAATATGACTTCTTCCTATACTTGATATCTATGTATGTCTCAATAGTCACCTGGATAGGGCCAGGTTTCCCAGGAAAATAAAGAGGATCTTATCAAGAAATCAACTGCCCCGTGGCGCAGAGTGTTAAAGCTGCAGTACTGCAGTCCTAAGCTCTGCTCACAACCTGAGTTCGATCCCAGCGGAAGCTGGTGTCAGGTAGCCAGCTTAGGTTGACTCAGTTTTCCATCCTTCCGAGGTAGGTAAAATGAGTACCCAGCTTGCTAGGGGGAAAGTGTAAATGACTGGGGAAGGCAATGGCAAACCACCCTGTAAAAAAGTCTGCCGTGAAAACGTGAAAGCAACGTCACCCCAGAGTCAGAAACGACTGGTGCTTGCACAGGGGGTCTTTCCTTTCCTACCAAGAAATTTTTTTTTTTTATCTTACAATTAAACATAGGCAGGCCTTATATTAAACTCTAGGCCTGTAAATGGATTGAAGTGCTCAAAAGGGAAATAACTTGATAAGGAAAAGCTGACCTTGTGACCTTTGGATGACAATTCTCAAACCATTTGTTTACTAGGACTGGGCCTGTTCTGTGCTTCAAGTGTTGCATAGGCTTCCCAACCCTCCCGCCCTGGCGGGGGACCCCAGGATTTCCACCCTCTTCCCCCGCTCCCCAAAAAATCAGAAGCGGGGGGAAGGGAGAAACAGCGCCGGGGAGCATGGCGAGCCACCCCATCCCGGAGCGAGCGAGGCCGCCGCGCTGCTGCCGCCCCCGCCCCCTTCCCGCCCACCACAGTTGCTCCTCCGAGATGGGCCCAGGCTGAGCCCATCTCGGAGGAGCAGCCAAGAGGCGGCAGCAGCGCAGGCAAAACCAGAGAAAGGAAGGGCGGAGGCAGGCCAGGAGCATGGCGAGCCGCGAATCCGGGCCCTTCTAGGACATGGACTCGTGGCTTGCCATGCCCCCGGCCCGCCTCCACCCCCCCCCCCTCCGATTCCACCCCAGAGGCGGAGCGGGCGAGGCCGCCGCACCGCTGCCACCCCCCCCCCCCGCCTCACCGCAGCTGCTCCTCTGAGATGGGCTCAGCCTGAGCCCATCTCGGAGGAGCAGCCACAGCAAGCGGAGAAGAGGCGGCAGCCGCACAGCGGCATCGCCCGCTCCGAGACGGGGCAGCTTGCCACGCTCCCCAGCGCCGTTCCCCCCCCCCCAGCTCCACCCCAGTATCTCCTAGCTCTCCCCCCAAAGTCTCCTGCCTCCACCCCCAAAGTCCCCAGATATTTCTGGGATTGGACTTGGCAACCCTAGTGTTGCAACTGAATTTCAGTACCTTTGACCTTAAGAATTCACTTACCAGGTTAATTGTTATTGCAATTCATTTTGCAAGTGGCCTATAGGGTTGCCAAGTCCAATTCAAGAAATATCTGGGGACTTTGGGGGTGGAGCCAGGAGACATTGGGGGTGGAGCCAGGAGCACGGGTGTGACAAGCAGAATTGAACTCCAAGGGAGTTCTGCCCATCACATTTAAAGGGACAGCAAACCTTTTAAAATGCCTTCCTTCCATAGAAAATAATGAAGGATAGGGGCACCTTATTTTGGGGCTCATAGAATTAGACCCCCTGGTCCAATACTTTTGAAACTTGGGGGGCATTTTGGGAAGAGGCACTGGATGCTATACTGAAAATTTGGCACCTCTACCTCAAAAAACAGGCCCCCCCCAGAGCCCCCGATACCCATGGATCAATTCCCCATCATTCCTTATGGGAATTGTTCATGGAGCTGCATAATGGCTGTGGGGGTGGGGCTTCCCCAGGGGATCCCCCGCTGGGACCTGGGGATTGGGAAGCCTAGTGGCCTACCTTGCAAGGCTGACTTTCTTAAATAATCCCCAGTAAAGTTAGAAGCTTGCCCCTTGGTTTCTGACTGTGTTGGTAGTGTAAGGGGCTGGCGGCAGACTAACAAACTGGGAAGTGTGTAGATGCACACCCCAGGGTTTTGTGTCATTTTGTGCTCTGCTGGCTATACCAAGAATCTCCTGGATTGGGGATTCTTGACTAATCTCTCTTACTACCAGGTCATTCTTCATGGGAAGGTGTTCCCCTAGACATTATACTTTGTTCTTTGTAAGTGCTTAGAAAAACCTCATGAGATATGTAATTGCCTCATCAGATATGAAAACAGGGCTCAATTAAACTCAATTCATTTATGAAACAATTACCGGTATGAGGACTGGAAAAAGAAAAGGTTGACTATCCCCCTCCCAACCATACCCCCCCCCCCAAAAAAAATGCCTGAATGTTATAGCTTTGTTTTAGTTTTGTTTCTTCACAATCAAGTCCCAGCAGACTTATGGTGACCTTCACCTTGCAGGGTTTTCAGTGCAAGACACATCCAGGGACAGCCTGCCAGTGCCTGCCTCCACCTCACAGCCCTGCGGCTGCCTGGTAGACTCCCATGCCAATACTAGCCAGGGCTGACACTGCTCCGCTTCTGAGATCTAACAAGATGAGGGTGAGCAGGGCACAGGCTTACGCAAAAACTGGACTATCAGCCAGAAAGCTGCATCAACTATGCAGCCACCGCTCCTAAAAATGTATATGCTGAAATAAGATGGTTGATTTTTTTTAAAGTTTAACTATTCCAAAAGAGGGCTGTTAAAAAAACTTTTTAAACAGTAGGGGACAATTACAATAACATATCTAACTGAAACAGACATAAGAATGCAACAATAAGAATCAAGATAGCAAAAGTATAGAACTTCATTTGTGTCTGGCCCTTGACACATCAAGGCCAGACTCACACACCTTCTCAGAGCCTCCTGGTCCCAAGCAATTGTCAATCTGGGGGGGAGGGGGAGAGCCCAACCTGCCCAACCCACCATGAAAAACAATGGTGGAAATCCTAAATGAGATAGACAGGGAGCAAGCAGCAGCATGGCCCAATGATAGCCAAAGCCCAGAACACTGGAGAGCCTGATAAGAGATTCTGGGAGAATAACAGAGGAGTCTTCAGCAGGGAATATGCCTGCCATGGCGCCTTTTTGGTCTCCAAGCGAGGCAAGACAAGTCCAGGCTATGCCCAACACATATACCTGATCAACAGGGAAACAGCAAAACTCCCTTATCATCCTAATGCCAAAACACATGGGGAGTGGGTGGATGGGTAGGATCCATCTAGGGGGAAGGAAGCAGCAGGATATTCAAAGGCGGGACAAAACCCGAGCCAGTGAGGAAGACTGCAAAACTCTCAGAGAGGATGCTGATAAGAGAGAGAGACAAGAGAGAGTCAACAGAGACAAAGGTAGCTAAACCTCCTGAATTCTGAGGCACTGGGGTGGTTCCTCTCCTGAAAATACCTGCATCCTGGGGACCCACTTCATGGAGAAACCAGGACCTGACAACTTGGCATCTAAACAGTGACTACTTATGTGCCAAAGCTGAAAAGGAAGGAAGCTCCAGAGTTGAGGCAGTACCACAGAAAAAAACCCCTTCTTTCTGACACCCACTCCCTGAAAGTTCAGAGACAGAAGGGCCTTTATTGAAGACCATAACTGATAGGTGGCTTTATATGGGAGCAGCCTTAACCTCTAGCAAAGTTGAGCCATATTATGCTGGAGACCTTGAAAGTAACGACAGCCATTGAAAAATGTAAGCTTTGAGAAACTAGCATCTAACTATAACAACAACTACAAAACCCCCAAATATATGTCTTGTGTATGCTGCCTGCATCCACAAGGCACTTTGAAGGCTCCTAAGTCTGCCTTTAAACTGTTGGTTTTATAAGAAGAGAAGAAATAGTTTAATCAGCTCCAAGTAACACTCCATTAAAAGGATAATAACAGTTCATTTTTCACACAGCAAGACACTGATTTTCATAAATGTTCATTCCTGTTGTTTCCACAGACCTGTATCTATCACAGCAGAGTCTTTCTGTGTTGACATCAGATATATAATCACAGGAAGCATTAGGCATTCTTCTGCCTTTGCTTAAGTTATTATAGCAATGATAATAATACATTTTTATGCTTGATCTTACATCTGGCAAACAGAGCAGAAGCATCCAAGTGTTCCTTTCATACAAGTTATTGCTCATTTACATGGATTCTATGGATTGCATGGATCAGACCAGACCGTTGCGCAAACAGGCTACATGGAATTGTCTCCTTTGCCCCCACCGCAAGAGCAAAGAAGAACTCCCGACACTGATTGCTTCTCACAAGCAATATCCTTTCTGTTATACAAGTTTATCTATTTTTAAATTATCACAGTTCCTTTTAATCCAAAGTTAGAGATTTAGGTTGAAAAACAGGAAAAAGAGGGTGAGGTACACTAACAATTGCCACAACTGTTCTCCACGATCTGCATTGGAACTGGTGAGATTTAACATCATGGTCCGGCCGGACCTTTTACCATTTTGCAGAGCCTGCAAAACGGAGCTGTTCTTCTAGACTTTTGGTTGAGGTGACAGGTGTCCAAGGAAGTTGGCCTCCCTTGCTGCAGCTTCTTTTTTCTTCATTCAGCCCAGTCTTTAGATACTCCTGTTGACCGGTGGCTCTGGCCCTGGTGGGCCACTAACAGCCACTGATGGACCTCTGCTCCAGATGTTTATCCAATCCCCTCTTGAAGCTGGCTGTGCTTGTAGCTGCCACCACCTCCTGTGAATTCCACATGCTAATTACCCTTTGGGTGAAGAAGTACTTTCTTTTTTCCGTTTTAACCTGATTGCTCAGCAATTTCATTGAATGCCCACGAGTTCTTGTATTCCTAGCCAACGGCTGTCTGTTTTAATTTAATTTAAATTGTTTTAAATTCATGATTCATTTTATTTGTTGTAATCCACTTTGAGCCTGTTTGTGGGCAGGACAGAATATAAATCACCAAAAATAAAAAAAAATTAAAATTAAACATCCATAAATTATCTGGAGTTGAGGATTAACAGTGATGGAATTTCAATTCACAAGTAACCCCAAATTTCTGTAATGGTAAAACCTCAGCCAACTGGGGCAAGCTGCAAAAAGATCAGTCCATAATAAGAACATAAGAGAAACCATGTTGGATCAGGCCAATGGCCCATCTAGTCCAACACTGTGTCACACAATGGCCAAAAACAACACAAACCACCCCCCCCCCCCCAAGTGCCATCAGGAAGTTCACAAGTGGGGCTAGAAGCCCATCCACTTTGCCTGCCCCCCCCCAGCACCAAGAATACAGAGCATCACTGCCCCAGACAGAGAGTTCCAACAATATACTGTGGCTAATAGCCACTGATGGACCTCTGCTCCATACGTTTATCCAATCCCCTCTTGAAGCTGGCTATGCTTGTAGCTGCCACCACCTCCTGCAGCAGTGAATTCCACGTTAATTACCCTTTGGGTGAAGAAGTACTTTCTTTTTTCCATTTTAACCTGACTGCTCAGCAATTTCATTGAATGCCCACGAGTTCTTGTATTGTGAGAAAGGGAGAAAAGTACTTCTTTCTCTACCTTCTCCATCCCATGCATAATCTTGTAAACCTCTATCATGTCACCCCGCAGTTGACGTTTCTCCAAGCTAAAGAGCCCCAAGCGTTTTAACCTTTCTTCATAGGGAAAGTGTTCCAAACCTTTAATCATTCTAGTTGCCCTTTTCTGCACTTTTTCCAATGCTATAATATCCTTTTAGGGTTGCCAAGTCCAATTTCAGAAATATCTGGGGACTTTGGGGTGGAGCCAGGAGACATTGGGGTGGAGTCATGAACAAGGTTGGAACAAGTACAATTGAACTTCAAAGGGAGTTCTGGCCATCACATTGAAAGGGACTGCACACCTTTTCAATGCCTTCCCTCCATTAGAAATAATGAAGAATAGGGGCACCTTCTTTGGGGGCTCATAGAATTGGACCCCCCTGGTCCAATCCTTTTGAAACTTGGAGGGTATTTTGAGGAAAGGCATCAGATGCAATGCTGCAAATTTGGTGCCTATACCTCAAAGAATATCCCCCCCCCCCAGAGCCCCAGATACCCGCAGATCGATTCCCCATTATTCCCTATGGGAATCGTTCTCCATAGGGAATAACAGAGTGCCCAGTAGACATTTCCCTCCCCCCCCACACACACTTTCTAAAGCAGGGGGAGGGCCTCCAAACCAGGGAATCCCCTGCCCCCTCCCTCTCTCTCTCACACACACACACTTACTGGGTCTGGTTCCTCCAGAACTTTACTTGCTCTGAAAACAAAAGCGAAACGGAGAGTCTGTGCTCTGACAAAACTGCTGAACTTTAAAGGCACGCATTTTAAAAACGGACCTGTTTGCAGGTTTCTAAACCTGCCGGAGTTCTAGAGGTACATGATGACTGTGGGGGCGGGGCTTCCCCTCACCGGCCAGCTGGCTGGGGGCAGGGGGAAACCTATAACACTGGGGGATCCTCCACTGGGAAGCCTAAGGATGATTGCTATCTGGGAGTAATTGTTTCTTCACACTCAACTGGCATATGCCATGGGAAGCAGGGGTTCATGGCATGGCAAGACTATTTCTCCCATTATTTGGGAACAAATGGGGGCAGGGCTATCTGAATTCCCTCCTAGCTAGGAGAACAAAGTCAGGTAGAGGACAGACACCTAGAAGCAGTCCAGCAGGCCTCATCCTATTAATGTCTGCAGTTACTGAACAAGTTGCAGTCAATTCATTAGCAGCTGATGGAATAAAGTATTGCCACTTTTATCATATTTCACCAAGCAATTCCTCCATCAGCTCCCTTCCCCACCCCTTGGGGAGCAGCCATGACCACACAAGGCTTAATGGAGGAAGTGAAGGAAAGATGCTTTGCAGGCCTCTTGTTTCTTTTTTGAAGCTATTTCATAAACACTAGTGGATATGGAGGATGTGCTTGGTCGAAGTGAGAATTGGCAGCGGTGCTTTGCTCTCTCACCAAGCACGTCCTCCACTGCATTACTAGTACACAGCATTAAGCAAGTGCCATCTTCTCACACTCCCTGCTCCCTGGCAGAACAGCAGGATGTGGGCTGCTCATCAAGGTGGAACAAATAAGCACTTGAGGAAAGAGTGACGTTACAGTAAATCATACCCCTCAGATGGTGTTCGGCTGCAACATGTCAGAAAGGCCAGCAACTTTATCTACAAGAAATTTAAGATGCTGATGAATGGTGCAAGCCCTCATGCCCCTATTCCCACAATTACAGATCTAGGAGTGCCATGGACAAAGATCTTTTGTCTCTCCATAGAACTGCCCAGAAAGACAAATTCATATATAATGTTAGTAGACTCATCTACTTTGCACAGTCTTGCAGTTTTCTTCTAATTTATGCCACAGGACTTCTTTTGTCTGATTAGTCATTTAGATTTTTATTGTAGCTGTTTATTATCCCCAAGTAATGTTCTTCGTTCTTAATTTTATTTCTTGCTAGGTAGCACAATATCAAAAAAGCAAATTAGAAATGGACTGCAAAGAAATTGCAACAAAGAAGAATGCTGACTAGGAAGGACCCTGATTCCCACCCCCCTACCCCAGTATCTAATATAATCAACTTACGGACAATGCCACTATCAGATTTATTCAAAAACAACAGAGAGCTATCTTTTAAAAAAAAGAGAGAGAGAGAGAGAGAGGTGAGATCCTGTATTGAACTTGGTATATTTTGCTTGCTGCTTGCTGTACAATATAAATGATAAAGCAAAATGAAGATATATTACAAATAATTGCACTTTTTGATGCCAGTTTTAGTATATGTCTTAAACAGCATACTTGGGTCCCAGCAGTTTAAAACCATGAGTGTCAGCAGCCTAATACTGATGGGGAAAATGTAGATAATTAAGATAGCTGATATTTAACCATTGGACTTACTGAATTTCCAAAAATATTAACGTTCCAAGCTTAGTTTTATTCAAAGTATTTAAATTAACATCAGGAAATATGCTGCCCAGACCATTTAAATTCATCTTTCATTTGGAATGACCTTTTTTGCTTCCTGAATGCTGTCTGAATATATTGTCTATGGCTTATCTTGAACTTTCCTCCAGCAGTATATAGTGACGAATACAGTTATACCCCCTGCAGTGAGCCCACGGGCATTATGTCCTACCAGATCAAAGTACCAAAAGGAGACTAAATGTTGCCCTGAACTATGCCTAATATAATAATACCAGTTTGTTGACTGGTTACAATGTTCCAGAGAAACAAGACCTCTTTAGGCATAAGTAAAAAAAGAGCAGTAGGGCAAGATAAGAGTAGTTGTAGGGGGGAAACAAAAGCTTTAAGCTACCACCTCCTCACCCTCCCTGCTTCCTTCTCACCCAGCCCAAAGAAGCATGGCAAAAGAGCAGGGTGTGGGCTGCTCCTCATGGGTGGGGAGGAAAATGCTCCCAGGGAAATGCTGATTGTCACTTTGGGGGTCAGTCAGCATTTTTTTCTCCAGGCCAGTCTAGCAAAAGGATCCTGGAGGTTTTTGCCATCTTTTGGACATGGAGCACTGGGGATGTATGTGTGTGTGGGGGGGGGGGGGAGGTATTTGTGAAGTTCCTGCATCATGCAGGGATTGAACTAGATGACCCTGGAGGTCCCTTCCAACACTAGGATTCTATGATACTAAGAGGAACATTAACCTGATAATCAAAAGACATGCAATGTCATTGCATATATATACCCTTCTAAGCCCATTGGAGTTAATAAAAGGAAGTAACTCAACATAGCAAGGTACTATTTCTTCCTCTTACAGATTGGTTGATCATGTGTTGTACGTTTCCCATCATCAACCAATCCATGTGAGGACAGTTAATGTTATTTAATTAGTTAGTCAATTTGCTGAAGCCTGGCAAAGAGGCAAGAGATGGCTCACTAGCATCAGTAACTGGATTGGTCATACTGTGCTACTGTCATGCTGCTCAAGCAACTGAAATAGCAAAGGTGGATACTGCAGCATCTTATCTACCCTATCTCAATGCATGCAGTAAAAGGACAGGTCCTCTTGTGGATCAAAAACTGGCTAATAAATAGGAAGCAGAGAGTGAATATAAATGGGCAGTCTTCACAGTGCAGGACGGTAAGCAGTGGGGTGACGCAGGGCTCGGTACTGGGTCCCATGCTCTTTAACTTGTTCATTAATGAGTTAGAGCTGGGAGTAAGCAGTGAAGTGGCTAAGTTTGCAGATGACACTAAATGGTTCAGGGTGGTGAGAACCAGAGGGACTGTGAGGCACTCCAAAGGGATCTGTTGAGGCGGGGTGAGTGGGCGTCAATGTGGCAGATGAGGTTCAATGTGGTCAAGTGCAAAGTAATGCACATTGGGGCCAAGAATCCCAGCTACAAATACAAGTTGATGGGTTGTGAACTGGCAGAGACTGACCAAGAGAAAGATCTTGGCGCTGTGGTAGATAACTCACTGAAAATGACAAGACAGTGTGCGATTGCAATAAAAAAGGCCAAAGCCATGCTGGGAATTATTAGGAAGGGAATTGAAAACAAATCAGCCAGTATCATAAGGCCCCTGTATAAATTGATGGTGCGGTCTCATTTGGAATACGGTGTACAATTCTGGTCACTGCACCTCAAAAAGGATATTATAGCATTGGGAAAAGTGCAGAAAAGGGCAACTAGAATGATTAAAGGCTTGGAACACTTGTCAAGTCTGGCTTTAACTCTGGCTCAACCAAAGAGCATGCTGGGTAGAACCAAAGTATAACCAAATGCTGCTAGCAACCTTTCCCTACTCCCCCCTCCCCTCCTTAGAGAATCTCCCTGCTGTGAAATGGTGATGCGTGAAAAGTCTTATCTGAACCTTCTCAGCTCAGGCCCAGGGGAGAGGAAGGAGCCTGAAAAGCATCAAGGCCAGCAGGCCCCTAATCAACATGAGAATGTATTGGTAACATCTATGTGTGAATGTTCCCTGCACAATTTCCCTACCTGTAGGAATGTCTTTGAAGTACTCCTTAAATGCAATGTATCTACTGTACATCTTTAGTCTTTTCAAGCCTTGGCTTAGGCCACAAGTATCCAGTATCAATAAACTAGTTTCTTTGTATCTACATCGACTAGTTATTGAATCTGCAGACTTGACATTTTGAAAAGACTACCTTGGAACTCATCCGCCCTGGCAACTTTGTAACCTGATGGCTGAGAAGATTCCAGGAGATGGAGAACTTCCCTACTTGGAGGAAGAGCCAGCGGCACCTTGGCACGTACTAAATGCCAGGTGAGCCGCGGTTTCCCCTCCACATTTCTAACTCGTGATCACTCCCCAGCAGTACCGGCTGCGGACCTCAACCACCACAATGGACGAGGCACTGGCTCGGAAGGAGGCGATCCTGACCTGCCACATGAGGAGGGTGTGGTTGACCGAGACGGAGCCCGTCAACCCGGGTTCCCTGAAGTCGGGCGAAGCAGAAGCCGCCCTCGATGTCCAAGAGCAGGAGAAGAACCCCAAGAGCGAGGAGAAAGGGAGAGAGGAGCCGCTGTTAAAGGACATGCACGAGGAAGACGCCCGCATGTTTCGGGCCATGGTCCGAAAGGAAGTAGATGGAGCGATCAAGGGCTTGAAAGATGAGATGCAGGCTATCTGCAGACTGCCCAGATCTCCTTGGGATTAACTGGGCCACGGAGACCCCCTCAGCCTCCCATGGCTTGACTACCCGTGGCCCTGCTACAAGTCCCGGTGGCGCCACCGGTGGCGGGGCAAGTGCCGTGGCAGGGAGCACCGGCTGGCCCCAGAGATGGAGGATGGGGCAGGGAGTTGGATGCCACCTTTCACGGGGACCCAGACGAGGTGGAATACTTTGCCATCCAAGCTAACAGCTACATGTACTACTGAGGGGAACACCTTCCCCGACGAGTTCAGCCGAGTGGACTATTTGGGATTGAAATTGAAGAGAGCCGCCAAGAGATGGTACATGAGCCTGTACGAGGCCATGAGCCCGGAGCTGCACTATGTGCAAACTTTCCTTCAGGCTCTGTTGGCCCAGTATGAGGACCCGCTCCAGGAGACGCGAGCTTTAGCCACCTTGCGGGACATGCAACAAGGGTCCCGAACCATCCGTGAGTACGCCGTGGAGTTCCGGGCCAATGCGGCCAAGGTGCGGGGATGGAGTGAGCTGATAAAGATCGAGCACTTCACCAGGGGGCTGAACGCCGGCATCCTCAATTGAGCCCAGGCTAGACCTACCACCTTAGTAGGGTGGATCCAACTAGCAGGAGAGGTTGAAAGCAACATGAAACGGGTGGCAATGCAACGTCAACACCAATCCGGGAAAGGGTCGCAGAAACCCCCCCCCCAAAGGCCGAGCCCAAAAAAGCCGGGGTGGGGGGCGCCTGCAGGACCTCACAAGTGCTTCCGTTGCGGTGACCCGAATCACCTCGCTTCCAGTTGCCCAGCCCCCCCTAAGGTTCCACAAGGGGGGCCAAAGACAGGCACCCCAACTCCCAAGAAGCCAACTGGCCACCCTAAGGAAGCGGCAAAGAGCAGCCTCACAGTGGTAGAGGAGCCGGAGGAGGACGTGCTGCTGTCGACCGAGTAGAGCGACCTGGCCTGGGCATCCGAGCTGGTGGGAAACGAGAACGACCTGCTCTAAAAGGTGCCAACAAGCAGGTCGAGGAGGAGCAGGCACCACTGAGGGTGAGCGTAACGGGACGGTTGTATTTTGTCGTAGTGAAACTGCTGAACCCTAAACTGAAAAGGTTCATGCAGGTGCGGGCCCTAATAGACTCAGGGTGTAATCGGGAGCTGATCACCCCCAATCTGGTGGAAGCTCTGGGACTCGAAAGCTCCCCACTACCCTGCCCGATGCAGTTCGAACAGATGGATGGATGGTGATGCGAGGAGAGCCATGTAGACTAGAGACCCAAGTTTTGCCAATGGGGATTGAGGAACACTGGGACCAGGAGTCCTTTGTCATTGCCCCTCGTGCTCCTACCCCGTAGTCCTGGGGGTGGGTTGGCTAGAGAAGCACGAACCCCACATACGGTGGGGGGCACAGACTATTAAGTTTATAGATCCCCTTTGCAAGACACACCTCTGGAATCCAGCCTGGGGCCCGCAGGCTCCGGTGGCCAAGGAGAGGGCATGTATGTCAGTGGAGGAGACCCACGCAGTCCCAAAGGCCTACCGGGATCTGATGGGAGTATTTAGCGAACAAGGAGCAAACCAACTACCTCCCCATAGGGACACAGACTGTGCCATAGAGCTAATCCTGGGAGAAACCTTGCCCAGAGACAAACTATACCCCATGGGCTGGGCGAAGAAGAAGGAGCTCCACAAATTCTTAGACCATAATTCATCTCATGGAGAGAGGATTTATAAGACCGGCAACCGCCCCCCACGCGGCTCCGGTACTGTTTAGAAAGAAGAAAGATGGCTCGCTTAGGCTTTGCACAGACTTTCGCGGGATTAGTGCAATTTCCACGAGCAACGCCTACCCTATTCCCCTCATCCAAGACTTGTTAAGCACAGTATCAGAGGGCAAGATTTTCACCAAGCTGGACTTGAGAGACACGTACTTCCGAGTGCGCATCAAGGAGGGGGATGAGTGGAAGACTGCGTTTAACATGCCTATGGGACAGTTTGAATACCTAGTCATGTCCTTTAGACTACAGGGGGCCCCAGGGGTATTCATGAATTTTATAAACAATGTTCTCAGAAAGTTCCTATTTAAGGGGGTGGTGGTGTACCTGGATGACATCATTATTTACTCGCAAGACGAACAGTCTCATCTGAAGTTAGTGAGAGAGGTGCTAAGCACTCTGTTGAAACATCAGTTGTATGCCAAGTTGTCTAAGTGTGAATTCCACAAAACTGAATTGGATTACTTGGGATTTCGGGTGTCAGGGAAGGGGCTGGCGATGGACCCGGCTAAGGTGCAGGCAGTACTAGAGTGGGCTCCCCCGAGAACACGTAGACAGCTCCAATCATTTCTCGGGTTCGCAAATTTCTATAGGACCTTCATAGAAGGGTTTGCCCAGATTGCCCTCCCCCTAACCGAGTTGTTAAAGACCAAAGGGAAGGGGCCAGAGGCAAAGCGGCCAGGAGCCCGCCTCAATTGGAGTCCGAAGTGCCAAACAGCCTTTGATAAATTGAAACGCTTGTTCACTAGCGAGCCGGTCCTGAGCCACCCCGATGAGCAGCGACCCTTCATTGTGCAATGTGACGCTTCTGATGTGGCCGTCGGAACCATACTAATGCAGAAAGATGGGGAGGGGCGACTGAAACCTTGTGCCTATATCTCCAGAAAGTTCTCGGGCGAGCAAAGAAACTGGTCGGTGTGGGACAAGGAGGCTTTCGCTGTAACTTTTGCTCTGAAAATGTGGCAGTCCTGGCTGGAGGAAGCCAAGATGCCTTTTGAGGTTTGGACCGACCACAAAAACCTCAAAGCCCTCACGGGTAAGAGGAAGCTGAGCGAAAAGCAAATTACCGTATTTTTCGCACCATAAGACTCACTTCCCCTCCAAAAAAAAGTGTGTGGGGGAAGTGTGTGCGTCTTATGGAGTGAAAATACTGGTACCTACCTTCCTGGGGGGGCGGGGCGATCCGCTGCCTCTGATCCCGGCACTTCCCCCGTGCCTGCCTGGCTCCAGCTCTGACGCTTACAGCAAGCGCCAGGATCGCTCCCTCTGCCCTCCGATCCCGGTGCTTGCTGTAAACGTCAGAGCTGAAGCTAGGCAGGCAGGCACGGAGGAAGCACCCGCCCCCTCCGCAAACCCAGCGCTTTGCGAGCGCCGGCTGTGGAGAGGGCAGCATGCTTCCTCCGTGCCTGCCTGCCTGGCTTCAGCTCTGACGCTTACAGCAAGCGCCAGGATCGCTCCCTCTGTCCTCCAATCCCGGCGCTTGCTGTAAACGTCAGAGCTGAAGCTAGGCAGGCAGGCACAGAGGAAGCACCCACCCCCTCGCAAACCCAGTGCTTTGCGAGCGCCGGCTGTGGAGAGGGCAGCGTGCTTCCTCCTTGCCTTTCTGCCTGGCTTCAGCTCTGACGCTTACAGCAAGCGCCGGGATCAGAGGGCAGAGGGAGCGATAGCTGGTAGCTGCCGTAGTAACTACATGGTCACAGAAAAGAAGGCACTTGGGGGAATTGGGCACCGAGAAACTGGCCATGGAAACTGAGAGGGAGGGAGACGACCGCCCAGGAGACATCCAAAAGAGGGAGGACGGGCTGTGGTATAAAGGGGAGAAGCTTTATGTCCCCAAGAGCTTAAGGGCGGAGGTGTTACAATTCTGCCACTCGAATAAACTGGCGGGGCACTTTGGCTGCATCGGGACGCTCCGCTTGATCAGTGGATAATTCTGGTGGCTGCCCCTTGGGAAGGACGTGTCGGAATTCGTAGCCTCATGCTCCCCTTTGCTGCTCCCCTTTGCTGAGTGAGGGTGCAGCAGTGGCATGCATAGTTCCACCAAGGCTTCACCCTTCTCTACCATCCACGGGTATGAAGGGAAGCCAATGCCGCTATTGCCTGGGGGGGGCCTCCCCCTGAATCGACGCCTT
Organism: Heteronotia binoei; assembly: GCF_032191835.1. Lineage (NCBI taxonomy): Eukaryota > Metazoa > Chordata > Lepidosauria > Squamata > Gekkonidae > Heteronotia > Heteronotia binoei. The sequence continues at coordinate 3,647,251 of NC_083238.1, read as the reverse complement.
TTGAGCAATGGTGGCAAGGGCCGAGTGGGAGCTGGCAAACAATCCAAGAAAATCTAGAAGCAGCCAAAGAAGCCTACAAAAAACAATATGATAAGTCCCACGTCCCCGCCTGGGACTTCAAAGTAGGGGACTCAGTATTTGTATCCACTAAGAACCTGCCGCTCAGCCAACCTTCTAAGAAACTGGCATATAAGTTCTTGGGGCCCTTCAAAATCTTGAGAGTGATCAATCAAGTAACGGTAGAACTAGAGCTGCCAAAAATGTTTAACAAAGTGCACCCTGTATTTCATTGCAGCTTGCTCCATCGGGACCCCGGGGCTTCGGTCTGGCGCCCTCGAGCACCACTGCCACAGGAGGAGGTGGCGGCTACAAGCATAGCCAGCTTTAAGAGGGGATTGGATAAAAATATGGAGCAGAGGTCCATCATTAGCTATGTGTGTGTGTGTATGTGTGTTTCTGTATACACACGCACACACACACACACATATTGGCCACTGTGTGATACAGAGTGTTGGACTGGATGGGCCATTGGCCTGATCCAACATGGCTTCTCTTATGTCCTCCTCACCCCATCTCAATACCACCTATTTACTGAAATGCAAAGAGGCTCTGTCAAGGAGGAGGGGAGAGAGAACAGCATATATTTTAGCTGAACAATGCAGGGCTTTCTTTTTATCATGGATACTTAGATTCTGAGCTAACAGTTATTGAGATTATTGGCTGAGGGCCCAGAGTGAGACTAGTGAGAACACATGCCTTACAAGATCATCTGGATGCCTATGAGAAGTACTGTAAACTTGAACACAGACTTGTAAACTATGTCTAAGGTGCCTTAGAGTTTAAGATCTCCAATTTAAGTTTTTTACAGTTAACTTGACCAGAGACCCTTGAAACAGTTTCTGGGTAATATAAAGTAGACTGCACAAGGCTAGGCTACTCTGATGGTTTAGGGGGAAGGAAGGAAGTTAACACAGACAGACCGATGAAGACAAGAGAAGGAAATACCTGGCAGTTCTCATACATGATGCATTTTAGCTCTTCCCAACTGGGAACACAGCTGTAAATCTTACGATGCCAAGAATGCAGATTCAATCTGCAAAAGGGTTTCTCCTCTATTCTACCCCATCCCATAGCAACGCTCTATACTTGGTCAATAAGACTGCAGGTTCCATTGGACTTCTGTTTTATTTTGCCAATAGGATTCCTCCAGATCCTATAAAGCTATTGACTGACCTGAACTCTGAAATTCAAATAATTTATTGATCGAGGAAGCATTCTGTTCTTCTCAGACTGCCAACGTCTCTGTGATTCCCAGCTTATTTCAAGACAGACAGTTCCAACTCTTCCGCAGCATAAAAGAGGATCAAATGTGTATTTAGTGCTGTGTGACAGATGCCACAAAACAACATTTTGGTTGAAAGGATGCTTCTTTTATATATATAAAAAGATTCTTGCTAGTACAATAATAAATCTCTTAAGCAGAAAACTATATAGCTAGATGACTATGTTCAAGTCAGGATGAGGAAATATGTTGCACTGTTCATACATGCTGGAAAAAGCTTTTTGCACACTGGGAAAAATACCTATCTTCTTCCTGAGATCGTATCATTTCAAGGATGAAAACAAAAACCAGAAAAACCCTGTTACAAATTTATCTATAATTTAACAACATTTTATTTAATTTACCTAAAATGCATATGTATTTTGTCTGATGAGTAAGCTCCTAAATTAGGTTAATTAGATCCAATTTGCTGAATATCTATAGACCTAAGGTGTGTCATTCTTGTATTCTCAAGCAGTTTTTCTAGTTCTGCTGCCAATACTGTCCTCACACATACCCTTAAGGGAAAGGTACATTTTCAAAGTAACATTAGAATATCAACAGATATCCCTGAAATAACCCTTCATTATAGTTCAGCCATTGTGTGCTCAGACGTATAACTATTTAATGTAGCTATAATAGGATTCATAACTGAAGTTGACCTTGCAAAAGAAAGGCTTTAAATGGATATAAGGAAAATAGAAAAGGGACTGAAAATTAAACCACACAGTCTGATAATGGAATCTAAAATCAGAAAGTTAAACAATGTTCTGCTATTATTTTGCAAGAATAGGGAAAGAAAGGACACTTGGGGTTAGCTGTGCAAGCACATTTGGTGTTCAGGGAAACTTCAATAAGAGATTTTGCAGATTCCCCAAGATTAGCCACCAAGATTATAAGAATTATTTCTCTGAAACATTCATAAATGCAAGTACTGAATATCATTTTAGTTTCTACAAAGGATTTAAAAAATGTTAAAGGCTGGCTGCTCACAAGTAATGGATGGGACATGGTTCTATTTTACATAGAGGGGTCCCATGTTCAATTTTGAGTGAAAGGACTTCCAGTAATACTGCTGTCAAAGACTCCTGTCTAAAACCTAGGAGAGCAACTGCAAGGTTGTTGTAGATACTGCTGATCCATATCACTCAGTTTGGCAGCTCTGTACTTTGCAAATCAGAGGTCTTGAGTAGGTTTACCACAGAGTTCTCAAGAGGTTTTAGTGCAGCTACAATAGAATTCATAACTGAACTTGATGTTGCAGAAGAACTTCTCAAGAAGTTTTAGCACACTCAATCTCAAAGGGCCTATTTCCAAATTCAGTCTCAAATCCACCATTCTTGAGCAAGATAACTGAATGAGTGGTAGCTGGCCAACTTCAGAGAGTATTGAGTGAAGCAGATTGTTTAGATTCATTCCATTCTGGTTTCATGGGACTAAAACAGCCTTGGTGGTCCTGGTGGATAACATGAGCCAGGAGATGGAAGAGCAAGTGCAACCCTGTTAATTGTTCTAGATATTACAGTGACTTCTGATACCATCAATCATGGTATCTTTCTGGATCACCTTCTGGGACTGGGAGTCACTGTTCTGTGGTGGTTCCTTTCCTACCTAAAAGGTAGGTTTCAGAATCTGGTGCTGGGGGTCTGCTGCTCTGCCTCTTGGCCTCTGGGGTTCTTGAAGGTTACCATTGTCAACATCTATGTAAAGCTGCAGGGAGAGGTACTCCAGAGATCTGGGCTGAGCTGCCACCAATATGTAGATGATACTCAGCTCTATCTCATGGCACCAACAGATCCCAGTGAAACTGTGGAAACCATGAAAATGTTCCTGAAGGCAGTTCTGGAATGGATGAGGGCTAACTAACTGAAAATTCTGATTGGTGAGTAGCATCTGACCCAGAAAATGGGGGTATATCCTGTTCTGGATGAGAGCTGCACTCTCCCTAAAGAAGCAGACTCATAGCTTGGGGTGCTCCTGGACCCAGGCCTTCTGTTGGATATACAGGTGGCAGCAATGCCCAGGCTGTCTTTCAGCAGCTTTGGCTTCCTGGCAGAAAAGACCTGTTCACTATGGAGCAGGCTCTGGTAACATCTAGATTAGATGACTGAAATGTTCTCTACATGGGGCTGCCCTTGAAGACTGAAGCTACGGTTGATACAGAATACTCCACAGTATTAGCTGGAGTGGGTGGTAGGAACCCTGTCACTACAGTCTTCTTCCATCTACAATTACTTTAAAGATGCTGGTATTGACCTTTAAAATCCTGTATGGTCTGGGACCAGGGTGCCTTAAGGACCACCTTCTCCCATATGAACCTAAGCATACACTGTGTTTGGAAGCCCTGTTTTGGTTGTCCCTGTCATTTGAAGCTAGATGGGTGGTGGTGATTCAAGAAAGAGTCTTCTCAGTCATGGCATCAAAATTTTAGAACTCTGTCCCTCAGGAGACTCATCTGTCTCCTGCTATCGGTGTCTTCAATCAGCAAGTGAACACTTGTTTGTTTGTTTCATCTGGCATATCCCACAATAACAGTCATTGGCCATCTTTCTAGTATTCTTTGTTTATGTATTTCAATTACATTTTTTAAAATAATTTTAACTGCTTAAATGTTTTAATTTCGTTTATTTATTTATTTTTAGATAAATTTATTGTCATTGTTCTCAACAAAAAGAGAGCAACGAAATGAGGTGCTCTTCCACAAAACATACCAACACATCAAACACACATATTCATATCATTTAAATACATCTAAAACCCTTTAAACCATTTAAATACATCTAAAACAGATAAACATTCATAAAACCATTAAAACCATTTAAATATATCTAAAACAGATAATCCTTCATAACCCTGCATTTAGCCTAACCACAGCACTTGGATAGAAACTGTCCTTAAATCTGTTTGTCCTAGCCTTCAACACTCTATGTCGTCTACCTGACGGTAAGATCTCAAATAGCAAATGGCCCAGATGTGAAGGGTCCCTTAGGATCATTTGTATCTTCCTTTTACATCCCATATTATACAGATCCACCAATGAGGGGAGAGAACATCCACAAATCTTTTGTGCTCTTCTCGTCACCAACTTTATGTTCACCAACTTGGAGAAAGCAGGAGGGAGGGAGGGAGGGAGGGAAGAAGGAAGGAAGGAAGGAAGGAAGGAAGGAAGGAAGGAAGGAAGGAAGGAAGGAAGGAAGGAAGGAAGGAAGGAAGGAAGGAAGGAAGGAAGGAAGGAAGGAAGGAAGGAAGGAAGGAAGGAAGGAAAACTTGCAGAAATTCAGGACACCACTAGCTTCTTGAGAAAAGGAGGTCCACAGGCTGCTGAGGTTATTTTCATCTCTTAATTAATAGCAAGGATTTTACTTATTCCTCTGGGCTGGCATACACTTGCTTCCTTCATCCTCATGCACCTTGGGATGCTTTCAGAATACTACTCAGAAACACATACCTAAACTCATTATCCATGCTGAAATCAGAACAATTTTCTATAAACCGTAGCTGTATAGAAGGACCAAACATAAAAGAAGCAACAAGATCTCCTGTACTTATCATTTCTTGAACTTTGTCATTCATGAAGTGCTACATTCATGAAAGAACATGGAAGTTGTTTTCAAACACTGTACAGTCCAATTCCTCTATTATTTGTCTCTTTAATTGATAACAGATTGCTATGATGAATATGTACATATTTGCATGCATTTGAAGGAAATATTGGACACCTTATACCACAAGAACTCACTAAAGCAAGCGTATTAGCAAGTATTATGTCTACCTGAAAGGTTTACAATTGCCCAAAGTAATTATCATTACAACACTTTCAACAAGCATAAAGTATTTTACATTTGTACTGATTGGTCATTGTGTACCAAGCATAGAGCTGACAACCTGACTGCTATGCAATTAGGATGCTAAATTCTACACTCTTCATCTATCCTACAATCATCAGAGGGAGAAATCTATTTTGCAGACTGCCGGGGATGGGTATTAACCGGTAGTTTTCAAGCAGATCAATAGGACATCTAATACAGGTAAGGTTTGAAGGCCCACAATATTCTTGTTAAATTTTTGCTTTATTTTAAAACAATATAGAAAAGCTTTCAAGGCATATTCCTCTCTGAGCATGTCTTAATTAACACCTCACGTATTTCTGGCCTGTCAGTTAAATAGAGTAGGTATTGCAAAATGTCCTGTCGCAACAGCCATAAGGAAAATTGCCTGAACACACAGCTGGAATCCAAGAGGGACTTTCATGGAACTCTTGAAGCATGAGAAGAATGGCTTCAGTCACACACACACACACACCCCACTACCAGACTTTCAGGGTTTCTTGACTGTCTAAAAAAAGAATAATGAATGTCTCTTTAAAATAAAATGGTAGCATGAAGGAGGCAAAAGGCCAATATCTTTCATCATTTAAAACATGAAGTAGACCCTGAGCTCAGCAATTTACAATGAGATTAGTGCTTTGAAGACAGACATATTAGAGAAATGTTGACTTGTCTGTCAGCCTGTTTTTGTAAAGTATGACTGCTCCACCACAGAAAGTTGTGTTGAGGGGGGGGAAAAAACGCCTTTCTAAGCTTTCCTCTTCTAATGACGCCAAGTATCAGAACACAATAAAATTCTTCACAGGCACACCCTAAGAGAAAAAAGCAAATACTCTTGCAGCCTTGCCCTTTGACTGAAATATGAGTAACACCTACTGACCTTGTAGCAAGTAAGGGGCTGCTTCTCAGAAGACCTTTGTGCTCCAGAACAGATACAGCATGTACCCTGCCTCAGGCATGAAGGGCACATATTTGCATGCATCAGAGTGACAATCCTGTTGTCACAGATATGGCATTCAGAAATCTAACTTAGCTTGACTGCAATGTGTGCTTTCACTGAAGTCAAGCATTGATTTGTTTTCAATTCTAAACTAGCAGCATTTCATGTGGTTTTACATTTGTGCAGCTTCCACTGTGTTTTACTAGCACAACCAAGCATGGAATCTGTGGTTGCCTGGCAACAGCCAGTGAGAGAATTGGTTGCTTAAACATACAGGCACTCCTTTTATCATTTTCAGGGTGTGCCCCCCCCCCTTTTTATTTTTTAGATTTCACATTTTTCTGCAAACCTAGGGCCCTTTTCAGTTTTGTAGGAAGACTGGAACCTCCGGCAGCCCAAAGCCATTCCAGCAGGTGCGAGTGGAGGAGTGGGGAATCAAACCCAGTTCTCCCAGATAAGTGTCAAGTCTGCAGATTCAATAATGAGTCGATGTGGATACAAAGAAGCTAGTTTATTGATACTGGATACTTGTGGCCTGAGCCAGGGTTTGAAGAAACTAAAACCATACAGTAAATACATTGCATATAAAGATCACTTCAAAAGCATTCCTACGGGCAGGGAAATTGTGCAGGGGACATTCACACATAGATGTTACTAGTACATTCTCATGCTGATTAGGCGTAGTGGCCTTGATGTTTTACTAGGCTCCTACGACTCCCACAGGCCTGGGCTGAGAAGGTTCAGATAAGACTTTTCACACATCACCATTTCAAAGCAGGGAGAGCTTCTAAGAAAAGGGAGGGGGAACAGTAGAGAGGCACTAGCAGCATTTGTTTCTACTTTGGTTCTACCCAGCATGCTCTCTGGTTGAGCCAGAGTTATACTCTGACTTGACAATAAGAGTCCACACACTTAACCACTACACCAAACTGGCTCTCAAAAGGCAGGAGAAGCTTAGGAAGAGGAAGGTCGATCAGACCTGGGCCAATTGGCTTCCACGGTTTTTTATATATGCGGGAGTAATAGCGCGTGCTCAGCCCTGGTGGGCGGCAGCGCTGATTCAGTACATGGTCATCATATACAAAGGGTATACGATGTTCAGTGGCCCAGTCTGGATTCAATATGACCAGGAATTCAGGATGAGGGCCGCGTTGTACCCTTCTCTCCCTTGGGATCGGATTCACCAACAGTTGTGGCTGCAGGTGATGTCACCTGCGCGGCTCAATCTGGGGGACAGTGGTCACTTAGTTTCTAAGGGTTCCTCTTCTCCTTCCAGTTCATCATCATCTTCTCGCAGCTCTGTGCGCAGGCGGTTCAACCACGCTTGCTTTGCTGGAAGTTTGGGTCGCAGGGGGCGTGCAGTCGGAAAGCTTGCCAGTTCAAGCATGAATGCCTCCTGTGTGCTGGCCCACACTCATTTAACAACTGTCCAAGAGTTCGGCCACGCAAGGGTCAGAAAAGACCGGGTGGGGGTCCTTCCCAAACTGGAAAAGGGCCCCAGCCCGATAAAGGTGGGCTTCGTAGGTACCCACCTAGGGCTGACAGTTTATATTTGTTGAACAGTTTTATGTGAGGTTTTAGAATTCCTTTTCAGGGTTCTCGGGTACCAACTTGGTCTTGGAACCTCAGTTCAGTTAAGGGTTTAGAGCACGTAGTGGAGGCTAAGATTGCCAAGGAGCTGGCAGAGGGCAGGATTTTAGGCCCATTTGCTAGTCCTCCAGTGGTTAACCTTAGGGTTTCCCCTTTAGGGGTGGTGCCAAAGAAGGCGCCTGGTGAATTTTGTTTGATTCACCACCTTTCTTACCCCAAGGGTTCTTCTGTTAATGATGGGATACCTGAGGAACTATGCTCAGTTAGGTATAGTACCTTCAATCAGGCTGTGGGCGTCATTCGACACTGTGGTCAGGGGGCTGAGTTGGCTAAATGCGATATTAAATCTGTATTTCACCTTCTCCCTGTCCATCCAGATGATTTTGAGCTTTTGGGTTTCTCTTTTGCAGGGCAATTTTACATGGACAGGGCATTGCCTATGGGCTGCTCTGTATCATGTGCTTCTTTCGAGTGTTTCAGTACATTTCTTGAATGGGCTGTGCGCAAGAAAGTGGGTTTACAGGATGTTCATTATTTGGATGACTACCTGTTTGTGGGCCCTGTGGGTTCTGGATGCTGTGCTCAGTTGTTGTCTGGCTTTATTGAGCTGGCCGCTGAGTTGGGTGTGCCATTGGCCAAGGAAAAAACAGAGGGCCCAGCCCATTGCCTTATGTTTTTGAGGATTGAGCTGGACACTGTAGCACAATCGTCCAGGATTCCTTGCCAGAAGCTGGAGGATTTCAAGGAAAGGATTAATACTTTCCTCCTCAAAAAGAAGGTTACGTTTCTTGAGCTGCAGCAGTTAGTTGGGCATCTTAACTTTGCTTGCAAAGTGCTTGTCCTGGGTAGGGCTTTTCTTCACAGGTTCTGTGACGCTATGGCGGGCCTTCGCTTGCCCCAGCACAGGACCAAGGTTACTAGCAGCATGAGGGAGGACCTGCGGATGTGGCAGGAGTTTTTGGAATCCTTTAATGGGATTTCTTTTTGGAGAGAGGACATGAGGCTTGAGGCGGAGCTTCAGGTCATGTCCGATGCTGCTGGGTCATTAGGTTTTGGGGTCTACTTCCGTGGACACTGGTGCATGGAGGTGTGGCCAGATTCATGGGTGCAGGCCAGTTTGAACCGGGATCTCACGTTTTTGGAATTTTTTCCCATTTTGGTTGCGGTTTGACTGTGGGGGAGCACTATGGTCAATCGCACTGTTCATTTTTGGTGCGACAACATGGCTGTTGTTCATGTTACTAATTCCCTTTCATCCAAATCGCAGCGGGTTATGAGGTTGGTGAGGGCCTTCACTCTGCGTTGCCTGCGGCTTAACATTTTGTTTTTGGCCAAGCATGTTCCTGGGGTGAATAATGGGGTGGCTGAAGCTCTCTCTCGTAAACAGATGGAGAGGTTTCATCAGCTGGCCCCTGACGCCAATCTGGAGGCGGAGCCAATGCCCCAGGAGCTATGGCTGATTGGAGATCCGAGGCCTGCAGAGCAATAGGCCTAGCCATTGCGCGTAGCACCAGGAAGTCTTATGAACTTTGTTTGAAGACTTTAGTGCTGAGGTAGGGTATCGCATTGTTTGGCCCCTCCCGATGGAGCAGTTGCTCCATTATTGTGTTTCTTTAAAAGGTAAGGGATTGGCCATGCGATCAATTAGGGGATGCATGTCTGCGCTGGCCTTTGCTAGCAAGGCGTTAGGGTATAAGGAGGAAACAGCAGATTTTCATATTTGAAAGGTGCTAGAAGGGTGGTCCAGAGAGGTTGCGCCTAAGCCTGATACCAGGAACCCTATGTCTCCTGAGATTCTTAGGGGTTTGAAAGAGGAGTGGAGAGCAGTTTGTGCATCTCATTTTGAGGCTGTTTTGCTTCACGCAGCCTCTTTGGTGGCCTTCTTTGGGGCGCTGAGGATTAGTGAATTGGTGGCAAGCTCCAGGAATGATGTTTCTGGCAGGGCTTTGTCACTAAGGGATATTAGGTTAACGGGGGGTAAGGCGGCTCTTACCATCCACTGATCCAAGACGGATCAAGAGGGCATTGGGACTGTGTTGGAGTTGGGTCCATGTTCAGAAGTGGAGCTTTGCCCAGTTTCCGCATTGGCCGATTATTTGGCCATGCGGGGAGGCTGTAAAGGGTTGTTGTTTTGTCATTTTGGAGGCAGACCTCTGACAAAACATCAGTTTGGGGCAGTGATGTCTAGGGCTTTAGCTTTGTTGGGGTTGTCTGGAGTGAGGTTTGGAATTAGGGCGGCCTCTACGGCCGCGGCCTTGGGTTATTCTTCTTCATCCATCCAGCACCTTGGCCGTTGGCGGTCTCAGGCTTATAAAGGTTATATTCGCCCTTTGCTCCATTCTTAGCGTTGTTATTCGGAGTTGGGGTAGTTTAAGGTTGGGTTTTATAACTTGTCTGTTTCTCTTTTTAGATGCTGTTGTTCCTGGCCGGAAGAGCCGAGTTCTCATCTGCGGGCCCAGTTATGTGTTTTGGACGGCACATCAAGCTCGGAGAACTGCCGTTGGCTCTCAGCTGCGGCTCAGCAAATATGTTACGGTTGAATGGCGGGGGCGCCGGGGTCTTCAGTGGCCTGGCTTGCTACCTCTTTTATTTCATGGGTGCGTGGGCCCTCCTCCTCAGGTTTTAATTATTCACCTGGGGAGGGAATGATCTCGGGGTGATTAAAAGCAAGGCTTTGATCTTGCAAGCTCAAAATGATTTCAAGTACATTAGGAAGAGATGGCCCGATACCATTATAGTTTGGTCGGCCATGATTCCGCACCTGGTGTGGTGCGGTGCTTGGAATCCAGCTGGGATAGAGAGGACTCGTTACAGAGCGAATAAGGAAATTCGCAAGGCACTGGAGGGTGGTTTGGGCCACTATTTGCCTCATCCGGATATTTCTTCGGAATGTCTTGACCTCTACAGAGGGGATGGGGTGCATCTCTCGGAAAAGGGTAATATGCCTTTCCTGAGGGATCTTTGGCAAGGGCTTGTGTTGGCCTTGGGCATTTCGGTGGGCGCTAAGCTTTAAGTAGAGACTTGGCCTTAGTTGTGGCAGGTTTTGCTGGGTTTATGGCGCCATGCGGCCTGGGGAGGACCGGTTACCCTCCCCCTTTTGGGGAGTTAGGGGTCTGGCAGGATCAACCTTTGGGTATTGGTGACCTGAGGTGTGTGAATGCAGACTGTCCTGGAGACTTGATTGGATGGGTGCCTTTCGCTGAGACGCATATCTGGTGTCTGGGCCCTCCAGTGTGAGCCTCCCTGGTGGGCCTGCCTGACGGGAGCTGTGACACACAGCTCCGGCTGGGGGGCCGGGTCTCTCGCCCGCTGAAAAAGGCAGGGGTGCGGTTTGAGGAGACCCCTGGCCCTGACCTGGCCACAGTTTTGTTGCCCTTGCTGATGCAGTGTTATTTAATAAAGTGGCCCATAGTTTTACCAATGTATTTGTGTCCGCCTCTTTATTCTGCCTTGGGGGGACAAATGCCTTGCTCATTCACAGCTCCAGTCACCAGATTTAAGTCTCCTCCAATTTAGCTGACATGGCTATTAGTATATAGATGACAAAAAAAACCTGGTTAGAAGGATATGCAATGCTGAATTGTGGTCTCAGAATTCATCTTTGGGAAAGCTGTACCTTTATACTAGAATCCTGTCAATTTTCAAAACCTCAGCAGCATGGCAGGGCAACTAAGTGACCCTTAAATTAAACCTAAGAGCAGAATTCATGATTTAGCTGACTTCTGGCCACCAAAGAATGGCTGGTACTTATGACAAGGGAAGCAAACAGCAATAAACATTTAACAATATTTACAAACAATGTTTAAGGTTACTGTAGCTGTGACAGACTGGAAGAAGAAGAAGAGGAGGAGATTGGATTTATACCTTTCCCCTTCTATGTTTAATAAAATATCTGGCTATTTTTGAACTTCCAAAAGCCTTGAGCACCATTTCAGTTGTTTAAGCTAAAGGAGACTCTTGACACTTCCCTCAGGTTCCTGTGCTGAGCCTGTAGTAAAATATCATAAGGTGACAGGGCTTTTTCCTCCCCACTCTAATTTCCCAATTAAGCAAGGGAGGTTTGCATTCCTCTAAAACTCTGCTTCCATTTGAGAAAGTTAAGATGAGAAAAGTAAAATCCTCAGAGTTAAAAAATAAAGTTAAAAGTTAAAAGAGGCTTGTCATAGACTTATCGTTGCAGAGCCGTAGAGCCGCACGTCTGCCTCCCACGCTTCAACCCCACTCTAATTTAATAACCTGTTTATATTACCCAGTGTTCTTATGTTCACACAGCTTCAAAAACATACCACCACTGTTCCATTCCTTCCCCATTTTCCCCTGCTCCCCCCCCCCCCAAAAAAAAGTATTCCTAAAAAATTATTCAATATAATTAAAGGTCGAAGAATCATGTCCTTCCATAATATAATCTGGTTAACTGACAGCACTGACCCACATCAAGAAAGACAAAGCTTTCAATTTCAAATTGCAGGTAAGAAAGCAATATACATTGTTGATATATAAACTTCAACATAAAAATATGTGCTTATCCATTAATAAACTGTAAACTGAATGCATTCTTGATCAAAAAGTCTTGCAAAGTAAAATTCCTCATGAATCAGCACAATCTTTTTATTTACACATCATTAATACCTTGTAACATAAATCAGCAGTGACAAGGCAACGGCTTATTCTTGGCACATATATAAAACATTTCTAATAAGGAAAAAAATGGATGAAAGAGAGATTGTGTCAGTATTATAAGTGTTGAATTTTCAGGAACACAAAACAGTGAATTCTGCAATTTATATCAGGTAGCATTCTACAAGGAATTAAGTTGATTTTGATGTATGTATTTTTATATATACCCAGGGCTTTTTTTGTTGCAGGAACTTGTTTGCATATTAAGCCACACACCCCTAATGTAGCCAGTCCTCCAAGAGCTTACAAGGCTCTTAGTACAGTGCCTACTGTAAGCTCCAGGAGGATTGGCTACCTTGGTGAGTGTGGCCTAATATGCAAAGGAGTTCCTGCTACAAAAAATCTCTGTACACCACAACAACTGTTGATAGGAAACTTAATGGGAATATTCTATAATGAAAGGAATCCCTTTGTTCAAACATCTCTGTACAGCAGGAGGAATCCAGGAATATTGATGTAATTGAATTTGAATAAGATTAGAATGTTATTAGCACCAATTAGCACCAAACTGTTTAAACTTAACTGATTTTATTGCTATGATGCACTTTGTTTTATGACTATCTGTTTTATGACTATTGTTGTAAGCCGCCTTGGTGGGGAGGGCGGGGTATAAATTTAATAAACCACAAACCAATGTAACTGTCAGAGAGCTCAGCCCTGGAACACAGTGTAGATTCCTCCTTGCTCGACAAGATTTTCACTCTGAAACATGTGACTTTCACACTCATAATGGAATGAGGCCAGTTAAAGTTTCCTCTACATTCTAACTCCATCTTCACAGCAAGGCAGTTAGGCTTCAAAAGAAAAATTACCAGTAGGGACTGATAGTAATGAATACTCTTTGTTTAAGATGACACACTGCTTAAAATCAAAATTATAATGCACAATAAACAAACTTTGAGGAAGCTTTATCTAATCTTTCCAATATGTAAGAGACAGTGATCATGAATTTCAATAGGATTACAAATTACAATTAATCCTTTTGAATATTTATGCAAAATGTAGTTAAATTGAAGGCACCTCATTTATACTACATACCCATGTAGTTCTTGCATACAGCATGCAGCACACGAGTCCCTTGACCACATATTCCATTATAAGGTAAACACACGCCTTCTAAAATTATCCACTGGTAACATACTGGATTTTCACATGGAATGAATTCTATCCAGTGTGGACAACTGCCAGAAGTACCCACAATAACACGTCTTTCCCTCATTTTGAAACCTAAGAAAGAAAAGGAAACAGATTAAGTTTTACTCCCAAAACAGATTAATGCAATACATGAGATATTGCACTATCTGTAAATTGCATTTGCAAAATATATTGCACATTTTCTTTCTTTCTTTTTAGTAAGGAACCTTCCATCTAAAAGATTCCTTTTTTTCCAGTGGAAGACTCCTCATTTAGCAGAAAAGAATCACTAGCTCCACCCCATTCTATCTAGGGTTGCCAAGTTCAATGTAAGAAATATCTGGGGACTTTGGGGGTGGAGCCAGGAGACATTAAGGTGGAGCCAAGATCAAGGCTGTGACAAGCATAATTAAACTCCAAAGGGAGTTCTGGCCCTCACATTTAAAGGGACAGCACACCTTTTCAATGCCTTCTTTCCATAGAAAGTAATGAAGGATAGGGGCACCTTCTTTTGGGGCTCATAGAATTGGACCCCCTGGTTCAATTGTTTTGAAACTTGAGGGATATTTTGGGCAGAGGCACTGGATGCTGTATTGAAAAATTGGTGCATCTACTTCAAAAAACAGCCCCCCCAGAACCCCAGATAACCGCGGATCAATTCTCCATTATTTTCTATGGGAATAAATCTCCATAGGGAATAACAGAGTTCCCAGCAGACATTTCCCTCCCCTCCCCCCACTTTCTGATGACCCTGAAGCAGGGGGAGGGCCTCCAAACCAGGGGATCCCCTGCCCCCACCTGGGGATTGGCAGCCCTAATTCTATCTCAAGGCTGATTTTTTTTTTTTTTCTAATTCAACAGATCTGTTTCATAGCTAGAAAATCATGTAGGCTTATCAGTAATGAAATAATAAATGTGCCGTGGTTTTGTGCTATTGTCTAAGACATTGATCCTCAATGTGGGGCCCACTGAAATGTTTTTTTTTTATATTCACTTGCCCTTTCTCAAAAAAACTGCATCAAAGCAACCTATCCTGTCTTTCCTCAACCTCACTGGAGTAGGACATGCTTTGGAAAAGCTCAGAATGCATTATCTTTGTGTCTGCAGGGAGCACTCACTAGGAAACAGCTGCCCCTGTGATAGGAAACTTTGCTTGGAACTTCCCAACATTTTGTTTAATCTTACAATATTTTTATTTATTTACATTAGACTTTTATCCCGCCCTCTCTGCAAGCGGACTCAGGGCGGCTTACAACAGTCATTTACACGATTTAAAACAATAAGTCAATAAAATCTATAAAACATTAATACAATTAAAATTTAGAAACTATTCCATGGTGCTGTACCATTACTATGTTGGCAGTTCTGCTTTTCAGATGGTTGGTCACCGGGAACTCTAGCTGGTGTCAGGTGGCAGCTCTCTCTGATATTGGACCAGGCCCCCTGTGGCAGACATTTTGTGTTTGGTCCCATGACAACCATTCTCTTGTGGGGAACACCACCTGTGCTCAAAGCTTCAAATGGGCCCACAAGATTGGAGACCCTGGTCTAAAATGACAATATCAGTAACTGACAACCTTAAACCAGCCGTCCAATTGAGTGCGGGACTGTTTATTGCAGTTAAAAACCAGCAAAGTAATAGTGTTGGGATGATTACATTTTGAGCAGGTGCAGTAAATTGCTAAATCTAAATATTACAAGCAAGCAAATCAACAACAAAAACTGTTAGGAAATAATGCAGCATGCACCTTTTCTCCCTTGGGTGTCTTGACAGTTTTCATGGATACAAGGGCCCCATGCTGACCAGGAAGAAACCAAACACTCAGGAAGACATGGAATATTGCAAACTTGAGAAGATGGAGGAGCAGGAGCAAGACAAAACTTGTTTTCAACAGGTCTAGTCACTTAAGGGGGGGAAACAGAGAAATATACAGATTATATCTGGAAAGAATACAATGTCTTGTTGGTTTATTTTCACAACAGCAATCAAAAACATTTCAGAACTCTTGCTACTAGTGGAGTGATTTCTCTTCTGCAATACCATGAAGCATTTGATAAAGATCCATATAAATTAACGAAAATTATTTTTTAAAAAAAATTATTTCATCAGGATCAAATTGCACTGTGATATGCAAAACAGCTATCATAAATAAATCTTTACTTCATAAACGCTAAAAGTAAAAGACTAAAAAGACTAGAAACTTCTTTTTACTGAAAAGAGTCACACTGCAATTAACTCTCACTATCACTGCCCACCTGTTGGAAACAGCTGTGCCAGGAAGAAAAGAGGCCCATATGGACTCAAAGCCCAGGTAGGGCCTCACTATTCACTTCAGCTGCTTTCTTGATAAACCAGCTAAGATCTGAGGGGAAAGCAACCACTACCTGATAAGTATCACCACTAGCTGCTGTTCTTGTAGCTAAGGAAGGGCCTCTACCCAACACTCAACTGCTATTCTGAGAACAACTCAGTACTTCAATGTTATTTGATAGACAAAGGTAGGGCTGCCAAGCCTCAGGTGGAGATAGTGGAGCTCCTGTCCCCAGGTCCCATTGCCTGCTGTCACTGATAGCAGTTCTAGGAATTGTTGGAAACTCTATGTTAAGAATTCCAAGTTTCACCATGGAGATCTCACTGATTTCTAGAGCTAGTCCTTGTCTCTTTTTGGGTAGCTCCAGAAATCACTAGGAATTGCTAGGAACTCTATGGTAACTTCTTGTAAGTAGATAAAGCCTTCCTTTTCTTTAATTTTTCTCCTGGAGCACTGCCCTCCCTCCCATTGCCTGGTAACCCTAGACTAGGCTTCCCAATCCCCCAGTCCCAGCGGGGGATCCCCCGTTCTGACAGGCTTCTCCCCGCCACCAGCCAGTTGGCCAGCGGGGGAAGCCCCGCCCCCACAGTCACAGTGTAGTTTTAGAGGTCCTGCAGGTTTAGAAACCTGCAAACTTATCTGTTTTCAAAATGTGTGCCTTTAAGGCTGAGCAGGAAACAGGAAGGGCTTCATAAGGAAAGGGTCAGTAACAGTTTCTTAGGAGAACGGCTCCCCCTTTTCTTTTGCTTTTGTTTTCAGAGCAAGTACAGTTCAGCAGGAACAAGACCCAGTAAGTATTTGTGTGTGTGAGAGAGAGGGAGGGGGCAGGGGATTTCCTGGTTTGTAGGCCCTCCCCCCCTTTAGAAAGCGTGGGGGGGAGGGAAATGTCTACTGGGCACTTTATTATTCCCTATGGAGAACAATTCCCATAGGGAATAATGGGGAATTGATCCGCGGGTATTGGGGGCTCTGGGGGGGGCTATTTTTGAGGTAGAGGCACCAAATTTTTAGTATAGCATCTAGTGTCCCTCCCCAAAATACCCCCCAAGTTTCAAAACGATTGGACCAGAGGGTCCAATTCTATGAGCCCCAAAAGATGGTGCCCCTATCCTTCATTATTTCCTATGGAAGAAAGGCATTTGAAAAGGTGTGCTGTCCCTTTAAATGTGATGGCCAGAACTCCTTTGGAGTTCAATTATGCTTGTCACACCCTTGTTCCTGGCTCCACCCCCAAAATCTCCTGGCTCCGCCCCCAAAGTCCCCAGATATTTCTTGAAATGGACTTGGCAACCCTACCCTAGACAAATTATTTTTCTTTCTTGTTATGTTTAGACTTTGGGAGATTTCATGTTACATAGAATGAATGAAAATTTTGAATCACAGACCATAGGGGGAAAACATTAAAAAAAGGAATAGAGCACTTGACATGCAGATATGCTTGGGCCTCAATGGATAACTGCCAGGCTATCACAGCTGGTAACCTATTTCTCAAAGAAGTCGTCATGGTAGTCCATGGGCCAAACGAAACAGGATGTTAGAGATCTTTAATGGGATTAGCTTCAGGAAGATAAAATAGAATTGTGATCTTGGGGAGCATTCCTTCTCCCAGCATTGCTTTCCAAATGTCAACTGCAGTGCCACGAAGCTGCTATTTGCCCTGGCAGGGAAGGCTGCGGGAGATGGCAGGTGGCATTTATTTATTCATTTATTAAATTGGATTTCTTTGACCACCTTCCCCACTTATGCAGAGCTCGGGGTGGTTTACAGCAACAAGCAGTAGAAGAAAAACAGCCTCAGCCCCAGAGGCCTGATCTAATCTTGTTGGATATTACACATACAACAAGATACAAAAAGAACCTGGAAGGGTACAAAAAAGTCTGAATTTCTATGCCATACATTTAGGGCTGGATACAACTTGTATTTATAATTCATAATTATAATTCACTTTCACTTGCTGTCTTCCAGGGACAATTTACAGGCCAAGAAAGGGGATCAAAGTTTGTATCTGTGATTGGTCTTTCATAGAACCTCTTAAGCAATTCTTCTTTTTCTATATAATTTATTTGGATCTGAGACGAAAATTTCTGGATCCTCATCTGAATAAGAAGCCTGTTCACTTTTCTATCATTGAATAACTCTGCTGGCAAACTTGAATTTTAATATAACATTAAATGTGTGTAAATATATAGCTGCTGCAATTAAACATCTTGTTTTTAATTAATATTGAACAACAATAACTTTTTTTTTGTTAAATTGCTGTCTTTTTCTAGTTGAATAGCCTATTGGCTTTAAGACCTAGATGGGAAATGGAAATTCATATCTAAGTAACCCTCTCCCAAAATAAAGATGTGCTTAATAAATGGTAAAACTGTGGCAAGTGTTCAGTATTACTGGTTTTTTCCTGATAAATATCAAACAATTGATGCTCTATCCTTTCTTACAGAGACTCACATTGGAATAGTTGTATAATATTAGGCTACATAAAGGGATCAAGATCAGTATAATATTTTGATTTTAAATGCTCATGTGCTGAGAATTCTAGTAAACATTAACACACAGGTCTACCTCATTCGCTTTCAGACATAGGAACGAAAAGAAGCAAGTGGAGATTTTAAATGCAGGGACCGAGCTCATAAACTTCTTCCTGAGGCATTTGCAGAATATGATTCTATAATCAAATGGTAATTACTCAAATTTAATTCAAAACTAATGAAAAGTTCTACTTAGATGAAAAGGCTGCTTCCTGAATTATTTTTTCAGAAACAATATTGCCTTTGACATATTCATTTAGGGACTGCACCAAGTTGGCAGAAATCCAATTCACCTTCCTTCTAAAGTAAATAGACCTTTTCTACAGGTTCTTAAAGTCAAACGGTAGAAAGAGCAAGATAAATATTAGCCCATTTTAACCATCACACTATTTTGTTTCAAAGAGCCTCATGCATTTCTTAATATGCCCTTCAGCATTAGGCATTGCAAAATAATTTATCATTTTGGCAAACAAGCAAGCAAATCAGCCTCACTGCATTTTGTCATCACAAACGGATTCAGTTTCAACTAGAAGAACATGATATTGGCCACGTTGCTTGTTTTGACACTGTTCAGCAGTGCCTGTTGGCAGCAATCTATTTATTTTTGGAGTGTCCCAACAACATAACATAATAAATGGCATTAATTCTCTGAACAAGAAAACTAGGTGGTCATTTATCTGTGGAAATATTTCAGAAATGAAACTACAATGAGAAAGAATGAAACAGAACTGATTAACAGTGCAATCTTAAGAGGAGTTACATGGTTTTAAGTCCTTCAAATAAGCTCAAAAAGGTTTAATTCTGCACTGTAAACCTATAACAGTGGGGGAAATGTTCTTACTGGAAAACAAGAATCATCTGAGCAACCATATTATCTTACCAGCATGAGGAAAATGAGGAACTACAAAAGAACCACTACCTATCCCAATAATTTGCTAATAAATGTAAGATCAGATTATATGAATATATGGGGGGCATGTATTAAATTATTCTAATAGTACGCAGAATATTGCACATAACCATGGCATCTCCCAGTCTGAAGTCCGGTAGATCAACTGCCAGCTTTTTGCAAATACTAATATTGCTCATATGCTTAAAAAAAAATCATGGTGCCATTAAGTGCAACTTGAAAGCTGTTTCAGAATATGCATTTGCATAGCTGTTACACATAATCCACTCATTAAATATGTCTGTTCTAACAGCCAATGCCAGAGCTGTGATTTATTCTTCATCCTTAACAAAAGTAAATGATAAATTAAGATTAGAAAATACCACGTTGTGGCCCCCCCTCCCCCTTGAACACTTGATAACAAAATGATAGAATTCAGTAATATATAAACACCGGATATTACTTGTATAAGGCAGCTATTAAAGAAAATTAAGTAAACTGCCATCCTGGGTCATAAACTTGGACTATTTATAACTTCAGACTCTATTACTGATGAAGGCAACAACATTAACCAAAGGAAGGCCACATGCCAACTGATTAAACTTTCTTGCAATCATCAATTCTATCAGAGTCCTATTTTATTCCCCTGGAAAGTAAATTTTACTTTTTCAAGGATCTAAGTTCATATTCTCTAAAGATTTGGGAAGAAAAACAGAAGTATGGAACATTTACGAGAAAAGAGATGCTGTTCCAAACATCTTCAATAGTATGTAACAAAAAAAGAAATTCAAGATATATTGTCCTTCAAGATTACTATTGGACTTGAGTTCTCTTTAGTCAATATTAAACTCGCAGGGCAATGCATCTTGATATCCACCAGAACTAGCCAAAATGGCCCCACGGTATACCACAGAGCTATGAAGGTGAAACAGGAGATGAGATGACTAGAGCGAGTCTGGTGATGGACTAATGACAAGAGGGCAAGAACTCCTTATAGGACACTCATGAAACCCTATGAGGTGGCCGTGAAGACTGCAAAGAAGGGATTCTATGCAGCCTCCATTGCATTTGCTAGCTCTTGCCCAGCTCAGCTCTTTAGAATAATTTGGTCACTTACCTGATTAATTGAGAGGACTCAAAACGTTCGTAAATTGGATATTAGCTGAGAGGCTTTTGTGAGCTTTTTCATGGTTATAATCCTGACACTCTGCCATGGCCAGCCAGCCAATATTGATACGTAAGAAAACCAGAGGCCCTTTGGCTATGTTCAGGTTCAATCTTGGATGAATTCAGCCAATTCTCCCAGGCCAATGTTGACAGGATTCTGGATGCTGTGAAACCTACCACTTGCCCTTTGGATCTGTCCCCATTGTAGCTGGTGGAAGTCAGTGGCAATGCAGTATGCCCCCACACCCGGTGGACATTATAAATTTGTCCTTTAGCGTAGGGACCTTCCCAGGGGGGATTGAAAGAGGCAATGGTAAGACCACTCTTTAAGAAGTCAACTTTGGATCTGATAGATCCATCCAATTACCACCCAGTTTCAAACTTACTGTTCTTGAGTATGATGATTGAGAGAGTGGCAGTGGAACAACTCCAGACCTTCCTGGATGACTCATCAGCCCTGTACCCATTTCAGTCTGGATTCCACCTTGGTCATGGGACAGAAACAGTCTTGGTTGCTCTCACAGACCATCTCTGTAGGCATTTGGACTGAGGCGGATCAGTGCTGCTGTTATTGTTGGATTTGACAGCAGCATTTAGTACTGTTGATCATGATCTTTTAACACACTGCATTGCCAATATAGGAGTACATGGGACAGTCTTAAAGTGGCTGATCTCATTTCTCCAGGGTCATGAACAAAGGTTGGTGCATGGGGGGAATGACTTCCCTTTGACACTCACTACCGATTGCTGTTTAACATCAGTATGTGCCCCCTTACCCAGTTGGCTCGGAGTTTCAGGTTGAGTTGTTATCAGTATGCAGATGACACACAACTATATATGTTGATAAGTGACCACCCGGATGCCACCCCAGATATGTTGGCCATGGGGCTGAAGGATGTGGTGAGATGGCTGAAGCAGAGCCAGCTGAAATTTAATCCTTTGAAGACAGAGGTCCTGTGGCTGGGTCAAAGGAAGGCCAGTGTGGGAGGCTAAATCCTGTCTCTTGGCTGAGTGCCATTAACATCAATGTCAACCATCAAGAGCTTGGGCATGGTCTTAGATGCCTTCAGTGGAAGCACAGGTAACAAATGTAACTAGACTGGAATTTTTCATCTATGCCAGGCTAGATTGCTGGCTCCCTACTTGTCTCACCAAGACCTAGCCACAGTAATCCATGCAATGGTCATCTCTAGGCTAGATCACTGTAACTTGCCCTATGTAGGACTATCCTTACACCTGATCTGGAAAATGCAATTGGTGCCGAATGCAGAAGTGTGGGATCTCACAAGTACAACACTGAGAGCACATATTCAACCAGTGTGCCGCCAGTTGCACTGGCTTCAAATTGAGTACCAGATCTGGTGTTGACATTCAAAACCCTAAACCGTCAGGGACCACTGTACCTATGGGGTTGCCTCTCCCAATATGTCCCTCACAGAGCATTACACTCAGCTAATGACAACCAGCGAGTAGTCCCCAGTCTCCAAACCATCTGACTGTCCATGACTAGGGACAGGGACTTTTTGGCCCTGGCGCCTAACTGGTGGAACTCTCTGTCTAGTGGGCCCTGGACCCTGTGGGATCTGAAACAATTCTGCAGGACCTGTAAGACAGAGATGTTCCACCAGGCATATGGGTGGGGATAACAACAGTGCCCTCTGTTCTTGTGGTCTGTTCCCTCTCTTCTACATCTGTTACTGTTACTTGCCATCTGCAATGCTTTAATTTTGATTTTACGGAGTGCCACTGTTAATGGAATGATTATTGTAATACTGTAAAGTTACGTTTTTAACAATTTATTATGATGTATCCCACCCTGAGCCCTGCTGCATAGGAAAGGGAAAGTCAGAAATAGAATGTAATAAACAAACAAATAAAAGAAGCCAATGTGTGCCTAATATCTGGCACAAGCCTGGAAAAATAATTGTTACCTGAGTTTAAGGTAGCAAGAGTATCTATTTCACATAACATATGCTATTGGTGAAGCTGAAAATGTATCACAACCTCAAACAACTTAATTGAACTTTAACAGCAAGTATGCTCATTTAAGCAGCTCGTGAAGTATATTATGATGATCTTCTTTCAGAGCCATTGTAAATTAGTCCAGAAGCTCAATGGAACTCAATTTAGAATATGAAACTCTGGGACAAGACTAAAGTAATAGAAACAAATAAGCAAAGAGAAGGAATATAATGTTTCTCTTAAGTAGTATTCAACTTTAATAAGGCAGAGGTATAGACAGGTTCAAAAAGATACTAAGAAAAAACATAAGAACATAAGAGAAGCCATGTTGGATCAGGCCAACGGCCCATCAAGTCCAACATTCTGTGTCACACAGTGGCAAAAAATTTTATATACACACATACACTGTGGCTAATAGCCACTGATGGACCTGTGCTCCATATTTTTATCTAAACCCTTCTTGAAGGTGGCTATACTTGTGGCCGCCACCACCTCCTGTGGCAGTGAATTCCACATGTTAATCACCCTTTGGGTGAAGAAGTACTTCCTTTTATCCGTTTTAACCTGTCTGCTCAGCAATTTCATTGAATGCCCACGAGTTCTTGTATTGTGAGAAAGGTGCATCTTTGGACTGTTGACTAAATCTTTTCAAGGGTATTTATTTTTCATGATCCAAATCCAATGGAACCAAAAGAGAAGATACAATCAAAAGAACTTTTGGGATTATCACAGAGGTATTCTTGTGCTATGACAAAGCTGAGATCCTCAAGGGGATCCTAGGTTGGACTAAGCAAAAATGTTGCCCCTAAACTGAAGCAAAAGCCTTAAAGGGCTGTGGTCATTCTCAGTTCTGCTGCCTATCTCAAACAGTGGAACTGGAACAAGAATGAGGTGGATACTGCAATGCAATCTATTGTGCTGTAAATGCACACAGGACCATGTACCATGGAGAATATGCAGGTGATGGAGTTACAGATGTTCTAATACACTTAAATATGGCTTATTTATAACTGTGTCTTGTGAAGACTGGTCTAAAAAGCAGACTTGTTGGACAGCTGGGTTATATTAATTTGGGTTGATAAATCAGAAAAGCCAGGTCCTGTTTTGTCATTGAAATCTCCACATAGCATGAGATGAGAACTGGGAAATCATGAAGCTAAGATGTCAAGAGTGGTGGACAAAGGATCCCAAAAGTTTTCCATGTTCTGTGGTTTTAAAGGTTTAGATGGGATATAGACATTAATGCAAGGCAAGAGCTAAACTATTAGCCTTGGATTAAAAGGGGTCAGTTTTTAAATTGGAACTTTAAAAGGGGTAAATTCTCTGAGATGAGGAGGCATGTGAAGAGGAAACTGAAAGGAAAGGTAAATACAGTCAAAACCCCTGGGGACGCTTGGAGGCTATTTAAAACTACAATCCTAGAAGCTCAGATAAAATATATACCACAAGTTAGGAAAGGTACAAACAGGTATAAGAGAAGGCCTGCATGGTTAACAAACAAAGTAATGGAAGCTGTAAAAGGTAAGAAGGACTCCTTTAAGTGGTGGAAAACCAGTCCAAGTGAGATTAATAAAAGGGAACACAGGCAGTGGCAAATCAAATGCAAGACTGTGATCAGGAGCATATTGCAAAAAACATAAAGACCAACATAAAAATTTCTTCAACTATATTAGTAGCAGGAAAACAGCCAGGGAGGCAGTGGGACCCTTGGATGACCAAGGGGTCAAAGGATTACTGAAAGAGGATAGGGAAATGACTGAGAAGCTGAATGCATTTTTTGCTTCCGTCTTCACTGTGGAAGATGAGAAGTGTTTGCCTGCTCTAGAACCACTTATATTGGAAGGGGTGTTGAAAGACCTGAGTCAGATTGAGGTGACAAGAGAGGAGGTCCTACAACTGATAGACGAATTAAAAACTAATAAGTCACCACGACTGGATGGCATACATCCAAGAGTTCTGAAAGAACTCAAAGTTGAACTTGTGGATCTTCTGACAAAAATATGTAATCTTTCATTGAAATCTGCCTCCGTTCCTGAGGACTGGAAGGTAGCAAATGTCACCCCCATCTTTTAAAAAAGTTCCAGAGGAGATCCGGGAAACTATAGGCCAGTCAGTCTGACTTCAATATCGGGAAAGTTGGTAGAAACCATTATCAAGGACAGAATGAGTAGGCACATTGATGAACACGAGTTATTGAGGAAGACTCAGCATGGGTTCTGTAAGGGAAGATTTTGCCTCACTAACCTGTTACATTTCTTTGAGGGGGTGAACAAACATGTGGACAAAGGAGACCCAATAGATATTATTTGCCTTGACTTCCAGAAAGCTTTTGATAAAGTTCCTCATCAAAGGCTCTTTAGTAAGCTCGAGAGTCATGGAGTAAAAGAACAGGCCCTCTTGTGGATCAAAAACTGGCTAATTAATAGGAAGCAGAGAGTGAGTATAAATGGGCAGTCTTCGCAGTGGAGGACGGTAAACAGTGGAGTGCCGCAGGGCTCAGTACTGGGTCCCATGCGCTTTAACTTGTTCATAAATGATTTGGAGTTGAAAGTAAGCAGTGAAGTGGCCAAGTTTGCAGATGACACTAAATTGTTCAGGGTGGTGAGAACCAGAGAGGATTGTGAAGAACTCCAAAGGGATCTGTCAAGGCTGGGTGAGTGGGCGTCAACGTGGCAGATGAGGTTCAGTGTGGTCAAGTGCAAAGTAATGCACATTGGGGCCAAGAATCCCAGCTACAAATACAAGTTGATGGGGTGTGAACTGGCAGAGACTGACCAAGAGTTCTTGGGGTCGTGGTAGATAACTCACTGAAAATGTCAAGACAGTGTGCGATTGCAATAAAAAAGGCCAACGCCATGCTGGGAATTATTAGGAAGGGAATTGAAAACAAATCAGCCAGTATCATAATGCCCCTGTATAAATCGATGGTGCGGTCTCATTTGGAATACTGTGTGCAATTCTGGTCACCGCACCTCAAAAAGGATATTATAGCATTGGGAAAAGTGCAGAAAAGGGCAACTAGAATGATTAAAGATTTGGAACACTTTCCCTATGAAGAAAGGTTAAAACGCTTGGGGCTCTTTAGCTTGGAGAAACGTCGACTGCGGGGTGACATGATAGAGGTTTACAAGATTATGCATGGGATGGAGAAGGTAGAGAAAGAAGTACTTTTCTCCCTTTCTCACAATACAAGAACTCGTGGGCATTCGATGAAATTGCTGAGCAGTCAGGTTAGAACGGATAAAAGGAGGTACTTCTTCACCCAAAGGTTGATTAACATGTGGAATTCATTGCCACAGGAGGTGGTGGATGCTATAAGCATAGCCAGCTTCAAGAGGGGGTTAGATAAAAATATGGAGCAGAGGTCCATCAGTGGCTATTAGCCACAGTGTGTATATATACGTGTGTGTGTGAGTGTGTATATATATATTATTATGTTCTTAAGAGGACCTGGATGTATTCCTGAAACCCACTTTCCAAGATTTGTACATCAGCATTAAGATTGGTGGATATACTACCAGACCCCACTCCCCCATCTCTTGACACAAGTTTTAACAGCTGGTACTGCAAAGATTCGGTAGTCCTGAAGAGCAGGGGGATTAGACGCCCTGTGAAATTTGTTCCTCCTCCCCAACAGGTTCCACAACCCCCACTGAAGAGTTCACGTAAATGCAATCTTTTTGAAGGAAGACACTTCGCATAGGTCTGGGGAGTTGTTATGTACATTCTGTTCAGAGTCCCTGATGCCCCCAATTTGCAGTTCTCAAGGAAACAGCTGAATATCTGCTCATTACTTTTACCTCTATTGGGGGATGATTATGAAAGTATTATTTGGGCAGGGGAAGCACACTTTCTATAAGGGGTGCCTCTATATGGTTGGGTAAATTGGGAAAAAAGGTTGGGCTAGGGTTGGCTTTACCAGAGCCACCTCTGTGTCTACCACTTTGGGGAGGGAAGTTTAAAGTGTAAATAATGAGGATCCCTGCTTGATTTCCAGAAGTCTAGACATCAATTGCTCCAATCTGTCTGTAACTCCTGTTTGCTCTGAAGCTGAGAGAGCAGTGAAAGAATTTATTAGATCCTCCTCCAAAGCATCTTTAAGAAGAAGATCACAGAGTTATATCTCACCCTTCTCTCTGAATCAGAGTCTCAGAGCAGTTTACATTCTCCTTTATCTTCTTCTCCCACAACAGACACCCTGTTAGGTATGTGGGGCTGAGAGAGCTCTCATAGAAGCTGTTCTTTCAAGGACAACTCAGGGAAGAGCTATGGCTGATCCAAGGCCATTCCAGCAGCTGCAAGTGGAGGAGTGGGGAATCAAATCCCTTTATCTTCTCCTAGATAAGAGTCCACACACTTAACTACTACACCAAACTGGTTCTCCTCATTGACTTCTGTGTTAGTCTCTGAGCAACCAGAGGGGTCATCCTAGCTGATTAGGCCTTGATGTAAACAGCTGGCTGTACCTCTCTTCAAATGCTGGTCTTTGACTGCAAGGATGGAGACATGTGGAATCTTTATGCTGAAAAGTGGAGATTGAATTCATAAAAACCCGTGTTGGGAAAATTCCCTTTGATTTTAGGAAGTCCCTCTGTCAGATTAATAATAAAGGAACAACTGGACTGTCAAATGTTGATAATACTTTGCAAGTCTGGAGGGAATGATTAAGGAGCTCAACAGATTTCAGCTTAAAAGGGCTCATTCTCTGACCAAACAAAGTTCTCAGGTGCTGCTCAGCAAGTGATCTGGAATCCCAAAAAGGCTTATCCCAGAAATTGCTGCCCCATTGTTTAGGAAAAGGCACTGGGTTCTGAAGGGTACAAGGCAGCAGCTAGCCCTGCCAAGAAAGAAAGAAAGAAAGAAAGAAAGAAAGAAAGAAAGAAAGAAAGAAAGAAAGAAAGAAAGAAAGAAAGAAAGAAAGAAAGAAAGAAAGAAAGAAAGAAAGAAAGAAAGAAAGAAAGAAAGAAAGGAAGGAAGGAAGGAAGGAAGGAAGGAAGGAAGGAAGGAAGGAAGGAAGGAAGGAAGGAAGGAAGGGGGGAGGGGAGGAGAGGGGAGGAGAGGAGAGGAGAGGAGAGGAGAGGAGAGGAGAGGAGAGGAGAGGAGAGGAGAGGAGAGGAGAGGAGAGGAGAGGAGAGGAGAGGAGAGGAGACTTTAGGACTGCTTCCTCTCTGCTTTGCAAGTTGCTGTTGTACATTTTGCCTGACATTAAGGTCACAAAGAGATGCTTTTCAGCTGCCACATTACTAGTTCCTATGTCAAATGCATGAGAGAAGGAGGATGGGTAAGTTATTACTCGTGAAAGTTTATTCAGTTGTTGCATGGGACTGGGTGCAAAGTGAACTCCTCACTTGGTGCTGAGATGGCAGGAATTTCTCAGTGCACCAGGGGCAAAAAAAAGCATGCACCAGAACACCCTAACACAACTTAGAGGAAGCACTAGTTAAAACTATGGCATGAATAATTAATCACAGGAAGGCTGTTTTGGCTATCTCCTTTGTCTAGTATAATGTACTTGCCAGCCCCAACAGACATACCAGGACAGGCAGGTGCTGAGTACAGGCTTTGCAAAGAAGCATGGAAGCAGAACTTAGTACAGCATATGCTGCACAAAAACTGTGAGAGGGACTGCAATTAACCAAGGAATATTCTGCATCTGGTTACATAGGCAACAAATAGAAAGATTATCTGAGTATCTGTAGAACAAAAGTCATCAGATTATCTGTAGAACAAAAGTCAAAATGTGGTTTGAAAAGATGGCTATTCACCCTACAAACTGTTAATATTAAGGTTATTTTGAACCACTGGTGCTTCCACATCAAGTACATCCAAGACATTTGAAAACCAAAAATGTGTTCCACTTCTGTGACTAGCAAGATTCTTTGTCCTTTCATGGATTTAAGCCCTTACATTTTTGAATTACAAATTTGAAACATGATCGTTTTATACCCAAAAGATTTGAATACAGTCCTTTTATGTCTTGTTTCAAAGGATCTCCTCTAGAAGAATACTCCTGTTACATATTTATTATTCCATTATGTGGCTTTAATCTTATCAGTTCTACTCACAAAAATGTTTGGTGGTGAACCTAGGGATCAATAGCCAAACAACAGTGTAAATTTAACACCTCCAAGTTAGAATATATTTATTTCCTGCGGTGAAGGTACATTCTTTATCAAGTAAATTAGATCACTTGGAAGAAATATTTATTTTGTACTAACTATTTCTCTTGCAGGGGGAAAAAATCAATTAGCTAGAGATCAGCAGCTTCATATTTTATCCTGTGACAGTCCTGTTTTCTCTTCTTTCAGAGAACATACTGGACTAGAATCTTATTCCCAGAATCTGCCCCATCTTATTCACAGAATTCACCATCATTATATATCTTGTAATATTCACACATATCTCTAGTTGTTTACAGGGGGCTGTGATTTAGTAGTACATGGGGCTGTGATCCACTTAGCATACAGATGGTCCCAACTTCAGTTCTTAACATCCTTGGTTGACTATGTCAGACTGTGCTTCATTGAAGTTACTTTGCTTTATGATTGTATCTAA
The DNA here is from genome assembly GCF_032191835.1 of Heteronotia binoei. Classification (NCBI taxonomy): domain Eukaryota; kingdom Metazoa; phylum Chordata; class Lepidosauria; order Squamata; family Gekkonidae; genus Heteronotia; species Heteronotia binoei. Next base: position 3,618,346 of record NC_083238.1, on the reverse strand, counting down.
TTCCTGCTTCCTAATACCATTACTGAATAAAATTCTATGCTACTAACACATGTGTCCTGCAAGGAAAAGAGGAGGGGTGGGAAGAGAAGTTGCCAAGACTCCAAAGGCCAGCAGGGCCTTTGAAGTGCAGAGCGCTCAGCTAGCCTCACTGGTGCCTCCCGAGCAAAGCAAGGACATCACCAGGGGGGGAATGTAACCATCACCGGTAAAAGATAAGCAGGCGTGTGAAAGTGTTACTTGCAGGAACAACTGTAGTTTTATTATGAGAAGTAGTTTAAAGCCCAAAGCCCTTGAAGTGTATTCATAAATGCCAATGGTTCAAGCTATCTGTTATCAGTTTCAATGAATCCATGTAGAGAGTAACATTGTTGTAATCAATAAATGAAACTTAGTTTTAACAAAGACAAGTCTGATCATTTTGAAACGTCAATGAACCCTTTGCTGACATTTCGAAAGCCTAAGGCCACCCCGAAGACCGGCTGCACAACAATCCCTAGATGAGCTCCACCACCTATTTTTCTACCAAATGACCCCTGCTTTTGTCCCAATATGCATCACTTTATGCTTACCAACTCTGAACTTCACTTGCCACATTATTGCCCACTCACCAAGTTTTTGGAGGTTTTTGCAGTCAGCCTTGGTTTTCACCATCTTGCATAGTTTTGTGTCACCTACAGACTTTGCCACTACACTGCTCACCCTTAGTTCCAGATCACTGATTAACTAGTATTGGCCCCAATAACAATCTTGGTGGGACTCCACTACTTGCTTCCCTCCATTGTGAGAAATGTCCTTTGCTTCCTTTCATTTAACCAGTTTTTAATCCATGAAAGAACCTGTTCTCTTACCCTATGATTGCTGAGTTTACTTAGCCTTTCAAGAGCCTTTTAAATATCCAGATATATCATGTCTAATAGGGCATAGTTATCATGCTTGCTCACATCCAAAAGTTTGATGAGGCAGGACTTTTCTTTGCAAAAGCCATGCTGATTTTCTCTTAGCAGGCATTGTTCCTCTGTGTTCCTTACAATTCTATCTTTGATTATAGTTTCTACTAATTTGCCCAGGGCAGATGTTAGGCTGCCTCTATTATCCTGTTTTTCCTCTGGATTCCTTTAAAAAATCGGTGTAACATTTGCTGCTCTCCAGTCTTCTGGTAAAGTGGCTGAATTTAGTGATAGGTTGCCTTTGTAAACAAGAACATCTTTAGTTGTGATGTGTGTTCTTATTATCTTACATCTTGTACAAAGTCATATTTTGCAGGAGCAGAGGGTATAATGAATAAAATAGACAGATAAATTATTCATCAGGCATCTGTCTATCCACTTGCTTTTCTTCTGAATCCAGAAAATGATTCAATTCCTGGAGTTACCAGAAAACAAAACCCCTAGACTAAAAACCATGAATAATAATTTAAAAACCCTTTTCTCTGTTCTAGATTGAGTTGTAGCAGTTCAGTTTCCAACATTCTCCTTTAAAAAAACAAAAAACCCAGGGCATTCCTCATATCTTCTTTATATGTTAACTACATGCACATAATTCATCTCTGTGAAAGAGTTCTCCATTTCAACTTGCTTAGCTTTGCCTATCCAATAACATGAACAGAAAAAAGATTTTCAGAACAAGTAATCCTACCAGCATGAGAGGATAAATAATCAACTGGAATTCTTGAAGAAACTAAAGTGTAGCTCGTACCAACAAAATTTCAGATTAACATTAATCTATATACTGCAATGGCTGTGAAGCCCAGCACGGTGGTATCTCTTCCAGCATCCTACATATATTATTCCACTGCAAACAAACTTCCATTTAAATTTCACACCAATTATTTATCGGCAATCCATATTGTTTCTACCATACCTTCCTTTGATTTGTGGATTTCATCCAATGTGTCTTGAGCACAGTAGACTTCCCGAACTTGTACCCCACCTCCACAAAGGGCTGCCTGCTTCTGCCGCTGAGGGCCGTGCTGCTCTAGCAGGAGATAAACATCACATTCTTTCCATTCTGATGTCTTCCATGCATATCTTGAGGGAAATAAGAAACAAAGGACAATTGTTCCAAAGCCTTCTGGATGGTCTCTCTTATTTCAGAAATGTGTTATAACATTGTAGGTAAATCCAGGTGGGCAGCCACATTGGTCTGAAGCAACAGAACAACCTTGGAGCCCAGGAGCACCGTTAAGGCCAACAAAGCTTTATTCAGAATGTCAGCTTTCATGTGCATGCACACTTCAGCAGGGTACCCATTTCATCGTCTGAGGAAGTGTGCATGCACACAAAAACTTGCATTCTGAATAAAACTGTGTTGGTCTTAAAGGTGCCACTGGACTCCAACTTAGTTCTGTTATCACCTTGCTGACTCTTAGATCACGATGCAAACATCAAACTCCTAGTAGGGTAAAATCCACAATATCAACAGCTTATTTGTAGGACCAACACAAAAGTACACAACTTTTTAAATTTTTTACAACACAGCTTGAAAATCTGGGGAGAACACAAAAACAGACTATATTTGTGGCCAAGTAAATAACCATTACCAGTTCTGCCATGAGTTATAGACACAGAAAATGCTATTCTTCTCATGATGATACCCATAACATAATCAATTTCAAATAAGAGATTATTCTTGGCCATGGTCATGCAGCTGTGGTAACATACATTAGATCCTAATGAATGTTCCTTGACTTCACAGATGCTCCAGAATGCAGAGGAATCTACTACACTAATCACAACACAGAGATAGGACTCCCCTGCTTTTCAGAAATGTGCAAATCTTACAATTTTTGCTATGTCTCAGGAACACAGACCTAGCATATTATCTTCATCACTCTGAAATACCAACTGTGTTGTGAATATTGCCTGAACTCTGGGAAATATATGGGCATGTGCTTTTCACTTCCACCAGTCCTTTGAAATGTGGGTTAGGGTAGAATACAGAGACTGGGGGGGCGGGGGGGGGGGACTAAACATCAGATGTTTGAGAACCACAAGACATGAAAATCAGATATTTGAGAGCTGGCAGGGTGGGAGTGAAGACAGGCAGGCAAATTAGATGGGGGAAGGAGAGGTGAAAAGAATGCATTCTCCAAGCTGTCAGTTGACTTGGCTTGGAGGCTTGATTTCAAGAGACAAATGCCTTTTCCAAGCCAGCAGATGGGGTGGTGGAAGCTTCAAGAGCCACACAATGTGTGTTAAGGAGCCACATGTGGCTCCCAAGCCACAGTTTGGCCACCCCTGCTCTATCATGATTCTGTCTTCTACCGTATTTGCTACCCTCCCAATGCAGCATCATCTGCAAATTTAGTAAGCAATCTCTTCTTCAGTGCCACAAGTAATTGCCCTAGTGGTTAAGCAGTAAGAGTATGTGATAAATACTTCCAGTTTCCAATTTTATATGAACTTTTAAAGGTGCTTATTTAAAAAAAAAATGCTGGCAGGCTCACAATTATTTGCTAAAACTGAAATCTATCATTTTGGCTCCACTTAAATTACCAGCATAAAAATAATGCCTTAAGTCATATTTAATGTGGATACAAACTTTAATTCAAAATGATGATGAAACTATGGGCGTTTTCGCACTGACCTTAATCGGCAGCGACGTCCCTCTTCACCGTGCAGGATCTGCGCGGATTTCGCACCAATTGCTGCGGAGCACCCAGAAGAGCCGCAAAGTCCCGCAGCTTTTGCGGCGCAAATGGAAACTGTTTTTTGGCGGTTTCCATTTGCGCCACAAAAGCCGCGGGACTTTGCGGCTCTTCCGGGTGCTCCGCAGCAATTGGTGCGAAATCCGCGCAGATCCTGCGCGGTGAAGAGGGACATCGCTGCCGATTAAGGTCAGTGCGAAAATGCCCTATGTCTAGTTAAAAAAGTAAAATGTTGTAATACACAAGAAATATTTATAGAAATATGTATTTAATTTTGATCTACAGGACCTTCAAATGAACTGTTACTTAAACCGCACAACATTTTGTGTATATTTGGAAATAACCGGCACAAGGGAAAAACATATAGGAACAGATTTCTCTAAACAATATCATAAATTTTAACATAATAAATACGAAACTGTCTTCCCACTACACACAAATTATAATAGATGGAACTTTCTTTCATAGATACAACTTTAAAAAAAACCCTCCCTCAATAACATGATGTATCACTGTTTCCCATAAAGAGAATCTCACTTCTGAAAGAGCTAGCTAAAGAGCAACAAGTTAAATGTACTGTGTTTCACTTCCAATCACATTAAGCTGTCAAATTTCCTGGGGCTAAATGGAAATCAGTTCACAATACCAAATACTTAAGGACAGGTAAGTACTCTTATTTGGTCATTAATGTTTCAAGCAAATGTGTGTTGACTTAAATCAGTGTTTAGGTGAATAAGTAAAGATCAAAAGTAACTAGATTTGAAAACTAGAAGCCTCTTGAAAATATTCAGACTTGCTGAACCACAGTCAGTCAAGTATGAGTACAAGATGTAGAGCACCTTTCAAACCTACCTGCAGTATTAAGAATTTTAGAATAAAGTTAAATCTATCTCTGTTGAAAGTTAGATAAAGCAAAGCAAAAGCTTCCTGTGACACATCACTCAAAGGAATCTATATTTGCTTCAACAGAATACTCACTTTACATCATGACAACCAGCTCTGGGGCATTTCACTGAGTAAAGTCCATAATATTAAAGAAACAGTGTACACACCAAGCACTCAGCTTGCCTTTGATCCTGAACAATCATTGCAGACAAGAGCTTTAAAGTAAAATGCTAGAAACTTCACAAAAGGCACCACTGTCCTTGCATGGGAATTTAGGAATTGAAAATCCTCAGTAACCATAATACACTGTGGAGTGTTCCTTAAAATCTAGCTATTGTCAACAGGATGCAGCATCATTTACCTATGGGAATGTAGGCTGTTGGGCAGAGCAATGCAACTGCATGGCTGGCATGTTAGGAGGAGCAAATGTACCTAACCATTCTTGAACTGGGAGGAAAAGGGGCCCCCCTTTTAGAAAACCTTGTGTTTGCTCCAAGTGACTGCTTATTGCTAAAAGAATTTAAGATGAAAGAAGTTCAATTTCATTCCTATGTAGGACCCTGCTTCTGGGTAGTTCCTGAGGTGATGTCTTCTGCTGCAGACCCTCCCTCCTAGCCTCTGTTTGCTGAAATCACCTGCTGGGGAAGAGGTTGTCTCCCACCATCTCTTTGGATTGAAGCTGATTTCTTCTGAAGCGAGCCCTCCTGCCCTCTGTTGGCTGAAATCATTTCCTAGTGAGAAGACTGGCCCTCAGAACATCTTTTTAGATTGGTGGCTGGTTCTGAGGAACTGTGGAGGTCATCCTGGCAATGCCAGATTCTTTACAAAAATAGCACTTCCAGGGCATTGGCTACAGGACCTCAGGAGTTACCATCTGCCAAACCAAACTTTGCTAGAGGACAGTCATTTCAAACCTCAGATAATTAGCTGAGAGCTGCACTCTTAATGAACCCTGAGTAAGGTTCAATTCGATAGGCCATCACTCAGACAATAGGAATGCAGTGCAAATATCACAATCCAGTATTTCAAATCTGTATCAATCATCATCTTTTTTCCATTCACCTGGAAGAAAAATATATTTTCTAAAAGATTACTAGCTGTAAGAAAACCACTTTCCCCTTGTAAATATTTTGGTGAAGACATCCCGAACAGGTAGTACATAAAACAAGTCATGTGTGACTATAGGTAGCTGCACCTCATCAGATACAGTAAACAAAACCTCAGCTTTAGACCACTGCTTAGGGCTCACAGATATAGTCCCTGTGATCCATTTTAAGAAAATAGCAGGAAGACGTTATGGATACCGGCGGTGTATTTCAATCACATGACCTTCAACTAAAACAACTCACTGAACGCAGAGAATAAAATCAGTCAGACAATCTGATCCTTTTGTCTGACTGATTGACATAAATTGGGATGGAAAAGCAAAAATCAGCATACAAGATTTTGTTCGTAAGATCTAATCAAGCAACACTTTTTAAAAGTGTCCTCTCTCCTACTGATAGTTAAATGCATAGAGATGATGGGCAGCTTGCTGATTTTGAATTAACATGATTGGATCATGCACACAGCACTTGTGACCTGCCCACTATTTCCCTCAGAAAGATTATGCAAGTATGCCATCCCCTCTTCTGGATTAGGCAATAACAGAAAGGAAAATTCTGAAACATTTTAATAAACAGCACCAGCACATGTCACGGCTGGGGCCGGGTCAGGCAAAGTCCAGAGGCAGTCCGAGGTCTGTAGCCAGCAAGCAGGAGTGTCCGAGGTGCCAAATCCAAATCGCTGTGCAAGTATCGCAGGTCCGAGGTCCGAGGTCCAGAAGCCGAGGTCAGGGAGTCCAGAAGTCAAAAGCCAAAGTCAGGGATTCAGGAACGGAGTGGATGCTAGAACGTCAGGGAGATGACTAGTTGCTTCCACAAAGCCTCCTCCCAAAGCCCACAGCTATATAGCCCTCTGCTGGCTGTTGCCCATTTGGGCTAATTGCTGGCTCTGGGAGGGAGCCAGGATCCTGTTACAACTCAAGCATCCTTGCTCTTAGGAGGGCCAGAATCCTCTCAAAACTCAGGACTCAGGGAGCGTCTTGCTTGTGAGCGTGCCGCCCTCCTCTGATCCCTGAGGTCCTGACGGAGGCGGTCACGCACACGAGCCACCCGAGAGGGCGAGGCAGGGGGGCTGGGATCTTCTTTAGCAGGAGGCAGGGGTACTGGTGCAGGTGGCAGGGGTACAGTTTCCTTGGCAGACTCGTCTTCCTCTGCAGGGTCCCCAGCACCCATGACACTATCCCCCCCCCCAGGGCCCCCCTCCGTCGAGGGACCTGGGAGGTCGGGGTGGTCGTTGTGGAACTGTTGCACCAAGTCCGGGGCATGAAGATTGTCCACGGGCTCCCAAGACCGGTCTTCTGGGCCATATCCCTCCCAGTCCACAAGGTACTGGAGGCCTCCGCGATGGTACCGGGAGTCCAGGATCTGGCGCACCTCGTATTCTTCCTCGTCATCCACCAACACCGGTGGTGGCGGCGGTGGGCAAGGAGGCCGAGCTGGGTCAGGGGGTGCAGCTGGAACAAGGAGGGAGCGATGGAACACAGGGTGAATGCGGAGGTGAGGTGGCAACTGGAGCCTGAAAGCGACGGGGTTTATTTGGTCCATGACGGGGTAGGGTCCGATGAACCGCGCATCCAGCTTGTGAGACCGACCAGGCCGGCGCAGGTAGCGAGTCGAGAGCCACACCTGATCCCCCGGCTGGACTGGGGGGCCTTCCTGCCTCTTCCGGTCCGCAGCCAGTTTATAGGCTTCCTTGGCCCGCTGTAGCTGCTCTCGGAGCAAGTCTTGGCTGGCGCGGAGTTCTTGCAGATAGGCCTCGACGGCGGGGACATTCGTGGGTGGCAGGATCGCCGGGAAGAACCGAGGGTGGTAGCCGTAGGTTGCAGCAAACGGGGTCCTTTGGGTAGACGAGTGGACCGCGTTGTTGTATGCAAACTCCGCTAGAGGCAACAGAGTGGTCCAGTCGTCCTGCTGGTAGCAGGTGTAGCAGCGGAGATATTGCTCTAGCGTGGCATTGGTGCGCTCTGTCTGACCATCTGTCTGCGGGTGGTAGGCTGAGGACAGGTGCACTCGAGTACCCAGGCTGGAATGGAGGGCTTGCCAGAACCGAGAGGAGAACTGGGGCCCCCGGTCTGAGATCAGGTGGGCTGGGAGTCCGTGCAGACGAAAGATGTGTTGCAGGTAGAGCTGAGCTGTCTCTTGAGCTGTGGGAAGTTTCGGGCACGGAATGAAGTGGGCCATCTTGGTAAATAGGTCGACGACCACCAAGATGCAAGTCTGACCTTTGGATCGTGGGAGTTCCGTGATGAAGTCCATCGAGATGGTATCCCAGGGTCCTGAGGGTGCGGGCAAGGGCTGTAACAACCCCAAGGGTTTGGCCGGGACATCTTTGGCCCGCCGACAGACGTCACAGGAGCTGACATAACGGGCAACATCAGAGCGAACTCGTGGCCACCAGAATTCTCGCGTCAGCAAGTGGGTGGTCTTATGCTGTCTGAAGTGCCCAGCGGGCAACGAGTCGTGGGTCAGGCGTAGCACTTCTGCCCGTAAGGGCCCGGGCGGCACATAGAGGCGTTCGCGGTGTAGCAAGAGACCGCCTCGAGTCGTGAACTCGCCTGCCGAGTCATCTTGGAGGGCCTGGAGGTGTTGCTGGACCCAGGGATCGTTGGCCTGGCTAGCACGAATGTCCTCCACGAGTGTGGGTGTAGTGGAGGTGGCTGCAAACACTGAGGGCGGCAGGATGGGAGCAGCGGGCGCGGCCTCAGTTGAAGCAGGGGCGTATTCCGGTTTCCGGGAGAGTGCATCTGCTTTCCGGTTCTGGGTATGGGGGATGTAGGAGATCTGGAAGTCAAAGCGAGAGAAGAATAGGGACCACCGGATCTGGCGCTGGTTGAGACGGCGGGTGGTCTGGAGGTGCTCTAAGTTCCGGTGGTCGGTGAGCACTTGAACAGGGTGGCGAGCCCCTTCGAGGTAATGCCTCCAAACCTCAAAAGCCGCCTTGATTGCGAGCAACTCTCTCTCCCAGATGGTGTAGTTCTTCTCCGCAGCGGTGAGCTGGCGCGAGTAATAGGCGCAGGGCTGGAGTGGCTGAGACGGCTTCTCGCGCTGGGACAGCACTGCTCCCAGGGCCACGTTGGAGGCATCAGCTTCCACCGTAAAGGGAAGCTGGGGGTCAGGGTATCTCAGGAGTGGCCCGGTGGCAAAACGGGTCTTCAGAGTGGAGAAGGCGTTATCGGCCTCTGGGGACCAGTGGAAAGGTTCTTTGGGGCGGAGTAGTTGAGTCAGGGGCGTGGTCAGAGATGCATAGGCCGGGATGAATTGCCGATAATAGTTGGCGAAACCAAGGAACCGCTGCAGGTCTTTGCGATTCTGAGGGGCCTGCCAGGTCAGGACCGCTTCCACTTTTTTCGGGTCCATGAGGATTCCCTGTGGTGACACAATGTGACCAAGGAACTCGACGGAGCGCAGGTCAAAGTCACACTTCTCCAGCTTGGCGTAGAGGCCATGGGCTCGTAGGCGCTGCAGGGCCTGGCGGACGTGCTCGGCGTGCTGGGCAGGATTGCGGGAGTAGATTAGGGTGTCATCCAGGTATATGATCGCGAAGCGGTCGAGCAGGTCCCGGAATACATCATTCATGAACCTCTGGAAGACAGCGGGGGCGTTGGTCAATCCGAAGGGCATCACCAGGTGCTTGTACTGCCCATATCGGGTCCCAAACGCGGTCTTCCATTCGTCTCCGGGCCGTATGCGCACCAAATTGTATGCTCCGCGGAGGTCCAGCTTGGTGTAGATTTGGGCCCCCTTTAAACGATCCAAGAGTTCAGGGATCAGTGGCAGAGGGTACCGGTCGCGGATGGTGATCTTGTTCAGGGCCCGGTAGTCATTGCACAGCCGGAGCTCCCCACTTTTCTTCTTCACGAAGAGGACTGGAGCAGACAGGGGAGAAGTTGAGGGTCGGATGAATCCGCGTTTCAGGTTCTTGTCCAGGTAGTCTCGCAAAGCTGCCAACTCAGGCTCCGACATTGGGTACAGACGCCCCACCGGGAGTGGTGCCCCAGGTACCAAATCAATGGCACAGTCATAGGGTCGGTGAGGGGGAAGCTGATCTGCTCCTGTCTCCTCAAAGACATCGGCGAAATCCGCATACTTCTGAGGGAGTTGAGGACCACCACTCGGGATGCCGGCTGCTAGAGTGGTGGGAGGAGTCAGATGGGGGCATGGGTCTCGGAAGCGTAGTTCCTGCTGGGCCCAGTCCACGATGGGGTTGTGCAGCTTCAGCCAGGAAAGGCCTAGAATCAGCGGGAAGCGAGGCATGCGGGCGACATCAAACCGTAGCTGTTCTTGGTGCTGCTGGACGTGGAAGGTGATGGGACAGGTCTCCTGGGTGACGGGGCCAGAACGGAGGAGGCGCCCGTCAATAGCCTCCACCAGCGTTGGAGTCTCTTTTGGCTGCACTGGAATCTGGTGCTGCTTTACAAAGACGGCATCTACGAAACAGTGGGCTGCTCCCGAGTCCAGCATGGCATACACGAACAGCCAGCGTCCATCGGGCAGACGGAGTTTGACTGGTAGCAGGAACGGGCCCGGGGTATCAGCCTGTTGTTCGGAGGACCCAGCTAGTCGCCCCAGGCTGGAGGGTCCACTTACGCCTGGGGCTGGCCTTTTGGCGGCGGTGGCAATGTAGGTCCGGGTATCCGATGTTTAGCAGGGCAGCCAGAGGCATAGTGGCCTGCTGTGCCGCAGTAGAGGCACAGGTTCTGCGTGCGGCGTCTGGCCTTTTCTTCTGGAGTCAGGCGGGGTCAAGCAGCTCCAAGCTGCATAGGCTCACCCTCGTCTCTGGTACTAGCTGGGGATGGGAGAGGAGCCAAGTGGCATGGCGCAGGGAGCTGGCGCCCTCGGGTCTTGGCTTGGCGGCGACTTTCCAGGCGGCCATCGATGCGGAGGCAGAGGGTGATAAGTTCCTGGAGCGTGGGGGGCCACTCCACCCTGGCCAGTTCGTCCAGGACTTCCTCTGCCAACCCCTCGGTAAACTGGTCCATCTGAGCAGCCTCATTCCACGCCAAGTCTTGGGCCAGGAGCTTGAATTCGGTGGCATACTGAGCCACCGAGGACTGGCCTTGTTTCAGGGCCCTGATTTTCCGGTTGGCTGTGGCTGCTTGGACTGGGTTGGAGAAGGCAGCAGACAGGTGGGCCTCAAACCCCTGGTAATCAGTCAGTAGGGGAGAGGACCCAACCAGTAGGGGTGTGGCCCACTTGGCCACCTGCCCCTTTAACAGACTAATGATAAAACACACCTTCGTCTTGTCATTGGGGAAGTCCCGTGCTCTTAGTTCAAAGTACAGCTGACACTGTGCCAGGAAAGCAGGAAATTCTTCCACGGCACCCCCAAATCTGTCAGGTGGGGGAACTGGGCACTTGGCTGGAGCACTGGCCACAGGTTGTTGCTGCAAGTGCACTACTGCCTGTGTTAGCTGCTGTACCTGGGCTTGGAGCGCAGCCAGTAGTTCGGTGGTTTCACTTGCTTCAGCCTCCATCCTGTGGAGTGGGTGTTTGTCGGGTGGAAGCAATCTGTCACGGCTGGGGCCGGGTCAGGCAAAGTCCAGAGGCAGTCCGAGGTCTGTAGCCAGCAAGCAGGAGTGTCCGAGGTGCCAAATCCAAATCGCTGTGCAAGTATCGCAGGTCCGAGGTCCAGAAGCCGAGGTCAGGGAGTCCAGAAGTCAAAAGCCAAAGTCAGGGATTCAGGAACCAAAGTCAAGCCGGAGTGGATGCTAGAACGTCAGGGAGATGACTAGTTGCTTCCACAAAGCCTCCTCCCAAAGCCCACAGCTATATAGCCCTCTGCTGGCTGTTGCCCATTTGGGCTAATTGTTGGCTCTGGGAGGGAGCCAGGATCCTGTTACAACTCAAGCATCCTTGCTCTTAGGAGGGCCAGAATCCTCTCAAAACTCAGGACTCAGGGAGCGTCTTGCTTGTGAGCGTGCCGCCCTCCTCCGATCCCTGAGGTCCTGACGGAGGCGGTCACGCACACGAGCCACCCGAGAGGGCGAGGCAGGGGGGCTGGGATCTTCTTCAGCAGGAGGCAGGGGTACTGGTGCAGGTGGCAGGGGTACAGTTTCCTTGGCAGACTCGTCTTCCTCTGCAGGGTCCCCAGCACCCATGTCAGCACAGACATTCATGCAATCATTCTATCCATGCTACTTTAAAACAACAACAACAACAACACCACTTGGTTACACCAACTACTGACAGTCACCAGGCTATAACATCAGCAACAGTGAGCTAATCAATTCTAAGGAGAGAGATCAGATAAAAGGACATAAACCTTTTCCATGACCATCAGCCACTGAACTGCTAACTAAGCATGTTCACAATAAAATTGTGGCTTGTGGTTTGATTAAAGCTCAGTTTGATTAAAGTTGTGACCTCTGAGTATAGACATTTGTTTGTTTAAAACTAGGATTTCAAACTGGAGTTTACATCCAATGTGTAATACTGAGGGGGCAGGAGAAAAGGAAACTAAAGAACCACCAAACCATGCATATCACTGAAATAAGTCCATTACTGAGTTGCCTTCATCAAGTCTACTGTGTGATTAGAATTATAGAGTTCAAAGAGACCTCCAGGATCATCTAAGCCAATCCCTTGCACAATGCAGAAAATTCACAAATACCTCCCCCCACACCCCCAGCAACCCCTGTTCCATGTCCAGAAGATGGCAAACAACACAAAACAAAAACCCCCTCAAGATTCCTGGCCAAAGTGGCTTCGAGAAAATTGTTTCCAGACCCCAAAGTGGTGATCAGCATTTCTCTGGGCATGGATCCTTCAAGCCTTTCCATAATAGGCCAAGTTAATGCTGGGTGGCACCGTGGGGGCAGACATTGTTCTCCCTGAGGTCTAACTGGTTGTCTTGTTGATTTGTAAACTGGTCTAATCTCTGCATGTAACTTCTTGATCTCCTATTAAGGTATGTATAGGCTTCCCAATCCCCAGGTCCCAGTGAGGGATCCCCCGGTTTTGCAGGCCCCTTCCCATTCCCAGTCAGCTGATTGGTGGGGGGAAGCCCCTCCCCAACAGCCATCATGTACCTTTCCACTTCAGAAGGCTAGAGGAAGCTTAGAAACGGCTTTCTTTTTAGAAGGTATGTGTGCTTTTAAATCTGTAGGATTTAGGCTGAATGGGGGTGGGGTGAGCCGCAGAACAACATAGCTGCTCCCAGTGAAACTGCCAGAAAGGAAGGGAAACCAGCACAACCAATGGAGAGTTTGTTGTACATTCCTTTCAGAAGTCATTTGCACAGTAAAATAGAAAGTAGAGTAAAATAGAAGCTTTGGTTTCCCTCTATTAGTCTGAAGAATTTGGTTGAATATACAGCAGATAGTTACACTCAACAATTGTGAGTAAATTGCCCCTGTAAGATCACAAAAGTGTGGGATTGTAAACTATTTTCACTGCTCTATGTGGAGGGGAGGGGGATGTTCAGCTGCAGGGAGAAGAGAAGATGAAGACTGTACTTAGGGGAACTGCACTGCTGTATTTTTATTATTTATTTTAGGGAATGTGAAAGTCTCCTGGCTCCACTCCCAAAGTCCCCAGATATTTTCTGAGTTAGACTTGGCAACCCTCCGTATGTAGGTATGATTTATATTCAGAGACTGAACTGAACCATTATAGGTTGTCAGTCTTTTCACTTTACCCATCTCATCTAGAAAGCTCTTATTAAGATCTGTGATATGTCACTAGACTTATCTGCAGACAATGTATGAATAATACCCTTGCCCTTCAGTTTTAACTCAAATAGATTACTGTTTTATTTTTTCATCCCAAGTATATGCTTTTTCTGTCACACAGTCGACATTTCATCCAGACTTCAGCTAACCTACTGGGGCGCCAGGGCCCGCTCGCCCTCTCAGCAAAAAAGGCATTGCCTAGGGTGTCGGTGTGTGTGTGTGTGCTGAATTGGCTCCCCCCCCCTTTCCGGTACCCAAGACAAATGTCTAATTTTTCCTCACTACCGCCACCACTGTAGTCACCATTTGTCTGTTGGCTGGTGGTGGCGGCAGGTCACCTTCTGCACCCCCTGGCTCAATGGCATGCTCAGAGGAGTGCCACTAGCCTCAGCCCTACCAGCTTTGAAGTGGGCATCTCAGCATTCTCTCTTAAGAGAGCTCTGGATGAGGCTTCACTCCCCCTCACTTCCGGTTCCAGAAAGGAGGGGGAACGAAGCCTTGTCCAACGCTCTCTTAAGAGTGAACGCTGAGATGTTCACGTTGAAGTGGGTAGGGCCAAGGCTAGTGGTGCTCTTCTGAGCACGCCAGGGGGCAGCGGAGTGTAGTGCCGTGCTGCAGCACTTTAGAAAAGAAGGGTAGGGAGGGGGGCGGCAGCCTGGCCTGGTATGTGTGTGCACACGCATGCCTAGGGCTCCCAGGGGCTTGGGCCAGTGAGGGGATGGGCAGTGAGTCTGTCTGGGGTGCCACGCACCCTAGGGCCAGTCCTGTGGGGCTTCTTCATGGATGGAAATTTTACATCAAAGAATGGATAATGTAAGAGGATAGAATATATCCTTAGCTCCTAACCCCACCAATTTACTTGCATGTAAAGGGCCTGACGGGACTTTGTCCATGGGGTCGCAGAAAGTCAGACTTGACTGTGCAACTGAACAACAACAAAGGTGTTTAATCTCCAAACTAACTACAGTGATGGAAATTTGTGTCTCAAGTGCTCTCTACAGTTTCTTTAATGTAGCTCTGAAAAATTCCAGGGTCCCTTATGCTACCACCTTGGCATTTGAAGCTTTTTTGAAGGGTAGTCTGAATTAATTAGATGAATATTAAAAAAAAATATATGTATCCCTCTCTCAAATATGCATCCATATATATTTTCACCCAACACGGTTCACCAGCCAAGTAAGTGGGCCCAGAATAACATAAACCATTTCTGGATCAAAATCTCTCCCACTCAGGAAAACCAAAAGGTATAAAGCATACCTTGGGCATGGTTGAAGATGTCCTCCTCCTCCAATGTTGCATGCTTCTCTTTCTTCTGTTTCAGGACATTCCTTCCCAGCCCCTATGGCAATATGCGTTATATTCCGAGTTCTGCTTCGGAATCCTGGTGACAGATCCCCTGAGTGACAAGCCTTTGAGCAAGTGCTCCATGAAGACCAATCTGATGTTTCACAGTCTTTAGGCATAACACAGGACTGAAAGGTCAAAAGGATGGTTTCTTGCACACAAAGGCTGTGATAAGAAAGTATTTGGTTAAAATAAAAACCTGAAGACCACAAATTCTAGCCAAATTGGCAGTCATATTTTTGGCAAGCCTTAATTTGTTCTCTTCTGGCTAACAAAAAGAAGGTAAGGAGAAAAGAAGCATGAATTTCTACTTCTTTGCAATGTGGTATAAGATCACAATACTGCAACAGAAGATTGTGGGTACACAAAAATAACCCTGGTGAGTCTGTCCCACAACTACAGGGCTGGCTGATGATAAAGCCTGGGCTTGGAAATTTCAACATATGTGAGAAAGGTATGGGAAAGCCAGGCATAGAATGCAACGTCCAGAAATAAGTTTATTCTTAACATAATAAAGATGTGAATGTACGTTTCTCCAAATGAAAGACAAGCCTAATAAACCCTTTCTTAATAATCTTGCATTACGTTACATTTTTATAACAGGATCGCAGCATTTAATTACACATAATGGAAAGTTAATAACATTAAATGTAGCACAAAATTACAAAGGTACAAATGGGATATGTGAACCCCAAACTAATTTCATTGATATATGCATTGGTATGTGCTAACTGAAACAGGATCCTGCAACCATGTTATTTAGAAACCTTGGAAGATTTTATACAAATAATATTATAATAGTTACTGGGTAATTGCAATTGTTATTTGCTAACATTCAAGGATGATCTGTTGATATTTCATAATTAGTCATTAAACAGTGGGAATGTTTAAAGGGCAAACTATGCAGGATCAGGTAGAACACCAGTCTTTTTTCTGTATATTAGATATACAAAGAGAGAAGTTTATCGCAGAGGTGGCCAAACTTGCTTAATGTAAGAGCCACATAGAATAAACATCAGATGTTTGAGAGCAGGAAAAAAGGAAGGGAAATATATGGGGAGAGAGAAGGCAAGGAGAGCTGGAAAGAAAGCAACTTAACTTTAAATGCATTCTCCAAGCTGCCAGCTGGCTTGGCTTGGAGAAGCGATTTAAAGGGAGATATGCTTTCTCCAAGCTAGCTGAGAGGGCAGTGGGGGCTTCAAGAGCCACATAACATGAGTGAAAGAGCCACATGTGGCTCCCGAGCTGCAGTTTAGCCACCTCTGGTTTATCAGTATTTGCTTAAAAGCTGGATGTGTATGTATATTGTTCTATGGAAATCAAGCAACATATTTCTAAATAAGCAGATATTTCAAAAAATGTCATGTCTCTTATTGCAAGGATATTTGACCTTTATGGCAAAAGTTGTTCTGGAAGAAGTGATATAAGACATTGGGTGAGACCACACAAGAGATTTGGCCTGACCTAGCCATGTCTCCTGTCTGGATTTAATGTGTGTGATCACACACACACACACACATCTGCTCCCCAAGTCCCGCCTGTACTTACCTCATTTTAGAACGGGCTGGGACTGGATTAAATAGTTACCGGGAACTTGCCAGTAGCAAATCTCTAAAATACATACAGGGCACATTTCCCAGCTGCCTGAATGGCTGGGGTGTGCAATGCATCCACCCCACATGTGCAGGAGCAGTCTGAATGCTCCACTTGTGCATATGCAGCCCATGCCTCTCCCAGCAGCAGGGCGGGGCCTCTATGATTGCCACATCAAATTCTCAGTGTGTTCCCAGTCATTATCTTTAACAATTTTGTCTATGGGATGTGTGAAGTAGATGCTTTTATTCAGGGTCAATAGAGAATATAAGTTTTGGGAGCAAGTGAAGCTGATCTTTACTTCAGTGCTTCATGTTGCTCCTACAACAGTTTAGTGATCCTGAATGGGGAGGGTCGTAAAAGAGGCTTCCAGCTGGAGAAAGTCCTGTTCTTTTTTACATAAAAAGGAAACAAAAATATAAATCTTAGGGTGCATTCACACACACTAAATAACACACTTTGCAACTGGATTTTTACTGTGTAATAGCAAAATCCACTTGCAAACAGTTGCCTTAGTGTGAGAAGCCATGGAGAACTGCATATTCCTTAACACACACACTCACATATTCTTAACACCTTCTATAATTGGTACGCATTGCTGCAAGTAATGTAGACTTTTTCTGTTGTCAGTTTCAAAGAATCCATAGGTGGTAAAGCATTTCCTGTTTACCCAACAAAATATATTTATAGTATTATTGAGATAGTATATGCAAAATGTTTTGAATATTCAGTGATATATAAATGCAAGCTATCAAACACTCACAGAATTTGAAAACTGATGGAAAATGAAGGATAGGGGAAGACTTCAAGTATCACCCCTAGTAGGGCACTATCCAACAGGTGTTCATGAAATGTGCTGAAGGAAGCTGATCCATGAAGTGATCCCCATTCCCTTACTGCCTATGGACCATGTTGTAATTTGTCAATTGTATATTGGATTTAATTACTGAAATTCTTGTTAAATTATGAGCATACAGGAACTGAAGTAAACATAATTAAAAGCAGGCTATATATTTAAAACCAAATCATGAGGGACAAATCTCAGGATCCAGCATGACAATCTGAACTGTGCTGACCAATAAAATACTTTTTGCCTAACCACTCCACATCCACCAGCATCATAAACAAGAGTAAAGGGTATATTTGCAGCCAAGGAATTGTGTGAATATTTCCGCAATATTTTTTCATGAAAATTAGACACCCCGTATGCAGTGGACCCCTTCTCTTTTCCACATTAATTTAAATCAAATGTGCAATTGGAAGATGTCAGAAGAAGATATGGGCAGGATCTGGAGAATCACGTGAACCCAAATTTCTTCAAAAATATATAAAGTAATTGAATTTTCCCCTAATCTAAAACCAGATATGAGTGATCAGATATTTTACATTTCATTCTTCCAGAAAATGAGAAAGTAGATATTTCAGTAAATGTAATAGGAGTGTTAAAATGTATGGTGATCAGTGCTCCCGCTAAGCTGCGTTGGAGTGAGCTTTGGGGTCACAGTTTTTTAGCTTTGGGGTCACACTTTTTTTCTCTTAGCTCAGAAAAAATGGCCCCAGAGCAAACTGATTTATGGAGTAGCTCACAATTCTAATGCCAATAGCTCACAAAGTAGAATTTTTGCTCACAAGCCTTCACAGCTTAGAGAGAACACTGAGGGTGACTGAAGGGACTTCATATCCAGAGGCAGCAAATCTCTGAATACCAGTGCTAGGAGGTAGCAGTAAGGGAGGGCTTGGCTGCTTTGGCCAGTTAGTTTGGTCCTCTAAGGCAACTTGTAGGCAACTGTATGAAATAGTATGCTGAATTAGACAGCCCAGTGGCCTAATCAGTAGACTCTATTTATGCTCTTATATACCATTAGTACATTATTCAGCACAACCCATACAAAAAGGGTAAATGACTTTTTGATAGAAAAAAAGTGCTAAGTTTCACTACCGTGTTTACATAAAGCTTCTATGGGTATCAGTATACTGATGTAAGCACAGTAGCAGCCCAGGTTGCCACTGCACTGGCAGAAGAGCAGCCAGCAATTTCCATAATGTCCACTCCCATTGTGGCCCCTGCATTGCCCCTGACTGTCCCTTGATCCCTCAGGAGGAGGATTTCAGGTGGTTCAGTAGACTGCATCAAGAGCCAAGAAGTAGGGAAGAACAATCCTGCCAACTTCACTTTCCTGGCAGAATGTAGCATCCAGTCCACAGAAAACGATTTTAGATGTTCACTGATGGATATATGTTTTAGATGTATTTAAATGGTTTAAATGGTTTTAATGGTTTTATGAATGTTTATCTGTTTTAGATGTATTTAAATGGTTTAAATGGTTTTAATGGTTTAAATGGTTTTAGATGTATTTAAATGGTATGAATATGAATATGTGTGTTTGATGTGTTGGTATGTTTGTGGAAGAGCACCTCATTTCGTTGCTCTCTTTTTGTGGAGAACAATGACAATAAATTTATCTATCTATCTATCTATCTATCTATCTATCTATCTATCTATCTATCTATCTATCTATCTATCTATCTATCTATCTATCTATCTATCTTCTTCCTTCGTATTCCCCACCCCTGTCCCAGGATTTCATGACATTTGCTGGTAGCAAGAGAGATCATTATACCTATCCAAGGATCACTGAACTCCCTTCCCTATATCTATTAACTGAGCATGGTCATCTCTAAAAAACAGCGGAAGACATTTGCTGTGTTTTGGTGATTAGATTTAAGCAAGTTAGAGATTTCAGTCTATTTTAGCTTACTTCACTACACAGCAAACAGATTAACTTCTGGTTTTAATTATTTGTGCTGGTGCACGGAGTAGCAAGAATAGCTTAACATCTGTGCAACACTACTGGTGCTTTGCTCTTAAAGCTTCAGTGACAAAGATACTGGCAGCTGTTGATCAGGAAAGAATGTGGCCTATTTAGAACAACAGAAATTCTGTAACCAAAAGTTGGTTTGGGTCAGCTCTGTAATCAAAAGTTGGTTTGGGTCAGCTCTGTGGTTTACAAATTACTCTCACAATAATCTGACCAAGCAGTTATTCCCAATTTCAGCATGTCTCTAAAAGCATGTGTGTGTGTGTGTTGCTTCCCCACCATGATGTTAATAGGTTTTCAATGGTAGTTTAATACGAATAAAAGGGTCTTACCTCAACACAACATTTTTCCCATCGCTTCTTGTACACCTCACCTGCCTTGTTTGATAGCCAATCTCTACATCCAAAGATTTAGAACTGTGGTGGAGTTTAAACCTGTGGAAATTTTGCATATTCTCAACCACATGAAGTTTGAAAGTGCTTTGTTCTGTAGAATCTGAACTGAAGTCCAACATAGTTCTCCCAATCACATTCATTTCTTTAAGGCGAGGCAGTCGACATTTACTCCAAGATCCAACTTTAAGACTGTAAGTATATTCCTCTTCCACATGAGAACAAGAGATAAAATCACTGCAAAACCTTGATTCAGTGAGGTTTGGACATTTGGCTCCACCATAGAGCGGAGGAGCAATAATGGAACGCGTTCTGTGCTGTAAACTCTTTCCACAGTGTCTCCTACATACAGACCAGGAGGAGAAATCTGACACCACACAATCCCGGGGACAGGGAATTAGGCAAGCTTGTTCCATAGGTGGCCGGGGGAGGAAATATTCACATATCTCATTTGCAACAACTGTTCTGTTCAGTCTTTGTACGCACTGTACACGTCTGTGTTGTGATCCATGCTGTGCAGTTACACACTCTGAAGTCCTTGTCTTGACTTCACCATGAGCAAAAGGAACTAGAACACACATGTGCCATTCTGAAACTTCCCACTCAAAGAGTTCAAGATGCCAGTCACATATTTTAAAGCAGGTCCTTTGGCTATCAGGTCTATCACTTTGTTCACAGTTCGAATGGTGGGTTGTCCAGCCTTCTGAATGGACACACCAAACTATACGGCTCTGAACACCACCTGAACCACAGTCACCTATGCATCGGCCCCAATGACCTAAAAAATAGAGAGAGATGGTCAATCATTTAAGTTGCCTGCACCCACTGCATTATCAAATAGAGATACACTCTGAATTCCTGTTTAGACATCTCACTTTCACTTTCATAATCATAATGAAACTAACTGATCTCAGAGGAGACAGGCAACTACAATTCTCCAAACACAAAAGAATAAGAAATAAGAACACAAGAACAAAAGAAGAGCCCTGCTGGATCAGAACAGTTGGTCCATCTAATCCAACATCCTGTCTCACACAGTGGCGACCAGTTCCTCTGGAGGCCAACAACAAGGAATAGAGACCAAGTTCTTACCCTGATGTTGCCTCCTGGCTCTAGGAGGCTTCGTGCCTCTGAATGCAGCAGTTCCCCTCAGTCACCACGGCTAGTAGCCATTGATAGACTTCTCCTCCATAAATCTATAAAACCCTCTTTTAAAGCTGTTTATTCCTGTGGTCATCATGAAATCCTCTGGCAACAAATTCCACCTTTTAATCGTTCTCTGTGTAAAGTAGTATTTTCTTTTGTCCATCCTGAACCTACTTCCCATCAGTTACACCGATATCCTTGAGTTCTAGTTTTTTGGGGGGAGGGAGAAAAGATTTATCTTTTGCCAACTCCCTCCACCCCATGCATAATTTTATAAATGTCTATCACACACACACACCCTTAGTTTTCTCCTTTTAAAATGAAAAGTTTCACACTCTTCAGCTTTTCCTCATAGGGAAGGTGCTCCAACCCCTTAATGATCTTTGTTGCCCTCCTCTGAACTTGATCCACCAAGAAAGGAACAATTAACATGCTTTCTATTACTCTGCCATCTCCTTCTGCCCTCCCACACAGGCTTCTCATAACACTTGAGCCCACAATGCGGTACCCTCGGAAGCTTGGATGCCCACCAATACCTTTCCTGGAGCCCATCAAGAGATTATAGGAAGCGGATGGGTCTCTTGTCCTGCAGGGCTTTTGACTGCCTACTAGAAATCTAGCTGTGCAGATTTTTTTTTAAAAAATCCTTCAGCAAGAGCTGCCCTCGTAGCATAAGAACCTTCACTGAGTGGTAGAAGGTAAACTGTGTGTATGCAAAAAAATATTTTAAACAATATGTTAATTTTAAAAGGTAATTTCTTAAAGAGAGTTTTTTTCTGAAATGCTGAAGAGTTACTATTAGATTTATGTATAACTTCACTACTTTACACTTGGTAAGTGACCTCTGCCTAAGGTTGCCAGCCTCCAGGCAGGGCCTGGAGATCCCCCACTTTTACAACTGATCTCCAGCTGGCAGAGATCAGCTCCCCTGGAGGAAATGGCTACTTTGAAGGGAGGACTCTATGGCATTGTACAATGCTGAGGCCCCTCCACTCCCCAAACCCCTTCCTCTTCCAGATTCAGCCCCAAAGCCTAAAGGTATTTTCCAACGTAGACCTGGGCAACCCTACCTCTTCCTCCTGTGGCAGCTATTTTGTGGTTGCACTTGCCACCCCGTATCAGAATTTGAAAAGTGTCACAGGCTCAAAAAGTTAGGTAGATGCATAAGCTCACAGTTCTAGAAAACCACACCGCTTTAGTCCTGTACTTAAACAATTTTTCAGTTTTTAATGAAAACAGGTAGTTTATAAATTATGTACTCATTTATAGTACATACCATTCAACAGATAAAGTAATAATATTTTCTTGTAATTTGTTTAGGAGTAAGTTCAACCCAACACGTAGCAACTAAAAAACCTAATTTGTTTACCACAGTTTCTCCAGGTTGTTATTCAAGTTTGCCAAGCTGTGGAGTTTACCACAGTTTCTCCATGTTGTTATTCAAGTTTGCCATCTAAAAAGAAAGTTTTCTTTCAGAATAAATGGGACCAACTTTACCACTCGATAAAATCTAATGATAATAAGGCTTTCTGGAGAATCATTTCGGGTAATCTAAAAAACAATTCTGTTACTGACCCAAATATTTCTGCGCAAACATGTGTTGATTACTTCTCTAACATTTTTGCTGCTCCAT
Organism: Heteronotia binoei; assembly: GCF_032191835.1. Taxonomy (NCBI): domain Eukaryota; kingdom Metazoa; phylum Chordata; class Lepidosauria; order Squamata; family Gekkonidae; genus Heteronotia; species Heteronotia binoei. The sequence continues at coordinate 3,596,115 of NC_083238.1, read as the reverse complement.
GTGTATCCCCTCCTATCTTAGCAAACCTCCCAGTTACTGATATGCCGGTCTGGCTTCCAGTAACTCTAGAGGAAATCAGTGATTTATTGAAGGATTTAAAAGCGGGTAAAGCACCAGGCCCTGATGGCCTTCCCGCTGAGGTATTCACAAAGTTTGCCGATTGGTAGTTCTTGCCCCTTGCAAAATTGTTCTCTTTCATTGATCTGCATGGCTCCCTCCCAGACTCTTGGCTTGATTCTATAATTGTCCCAATTTACAAAAAGGGGGGATTGGAGTTACCAGAATATTTCCGGCCCATTAGTTTATTATCTGGACAAATCGTATGCCAAACATTTAGAACTCCGATTAACTGACTGGATGAGCCTAGGCAACATCATAGCTCCTGAACAAATTGGCTTCTCCAAAGGCAAATCTGCTATGGACCATTGCTGCACTCTGGCCTTCCTTACTGAAAAATATATGCATACCGGGACAAAAAATTATATGCTGCCTTCATCGACTTGAAGGGCACATTTGATTCAGTAGATAGAGCCCAACTATGGATTAAACTAGGTTTCCTGGGAATGGAACCTCGTCTGCTGTTTCTCTTGAGGAAACTTCATTCTAATACTTTTTGCCAAGTGAAATTTTCTTCTAGTGGTTGACTTGACTAGCAAAATCCCAGTGTTAAAGGGGGTTAAACAAGGTTGCGTACTGGCCCCGCATCCTTTAAATTTATTTTTAACTGACCTGGTACAATTTTTGAACCCTATTAATGGCCATCCGCCTAAACTAGCAGGCCGAGCGGTCCCCTTATTATTTTTTGCTGATGACACTACCATCCTCTCTTGCACAAGTGTGGGCCTGCAAAGGTATCTGAATGCCTTCTATGACAACTGTAATTGTAATTCACTCTCTATCAATTATGCCAAATCTAAAGTAGTTGTCTTTGCACATTGCTGGCGCCGACAGAGATGGTTTATTGGCAACTCAACAGTTGAGCAAACAATTTTTTTTAAATACTTGGGGATCACTTTTAATCACAAATTAAGCTAGGTTTCACATTATAACAACACCGTCAACTTGGCTAAATGCTCGGTTGCTCAGATTTTGCAAGGGGCAACCAATTAGTTCCGGCAGCAATTAAGGTGTTCAAAGCTAAAATGCTAGCCCAAATTCTCTATGCTATCCCTATATGGATCTCAGCATTTACCAGGAAAGTGGAGGGCATTCAAGCCTCATTCTTTAGACAAATTATTGGTATGCTAAAATGTGTGTCCTACTTTGCTCTCTGCTCTGAAGTGGGTCAGTCTTTGGTGAAGACAAAAGCCTGGATTGCAGCGTTTGAATTCTGGCTCAAAATTCACTTTAGAACAGATCCTAACAGCCTTCTTGATTGTATAAAAAGAGACCCATATATTTCATCCTGGTCAGCAGTATTTATGTCCAAACTTAACCAGTTGGGGTTAGAGGTTGATGATGTTTTTTACTTCTGATGGGTCATATATCTTCAGATGTATTAAACTGAGACTGTTGGAGCTGGAGGAAACGAAACTACGTCCAGCAGACCCTTATATTTGCTCCCCAGCTTCCTTAGGTCTTTATGCTTTCTGCGGCAAAATGCCCCATTATCTATCAAACTTAACCATTCCAAGTCATCGCAGGGCATTTATGTTGGCTAGACTAAATGGGTTTCCCTCCAAAGTTTTACAAGGGAGATATCATCGAGTCCCTTTAGGCAACAGACTCTGTTCCTGTGGAGCAAATATTCTCAACTCAATTCAGCATATATTGCTTGATTGTTCCTTTTATCATAATCTCCGTAAAGATTTATTTTGCAAGCTTTCTTTCTCCCCAGATTTGTCTATTCTGCCACCCTATTATTTATTGAACAGATGAACGATTCTGAGGTGGAGGTTAGCGAGGCTGTGGCAAAAATTTTGGCTAACATCCTTAAATTTAAATTTGACCATGTATGAATGCATCTGTAAGCTCGGTTTCATTTTGATTTTATCTCCAATGTTTAAATATTTATGTTCTGTGTATTTTTATTTGCAACTGTTATCCCATTAAAGGTTTTGTATGGTATAGCCAAGCTGTACACAAAGGTATGGCTCCTGCTATAGCTAAGTTATCAATTTTGGTGAATAAGTTTCTGCAGCTTTTTTAAAGAGGTCAGATCTTGAGTGAAGGAATATGAAAGATATGCAGAATAGCTCCAAGCTGGGGTGTTTTTTTTAGCAAGAACATACAGGAACACAGTTCTGGCTGGCGCCAGGGGGTGTGGCCTAATATGCAAATAAGTTCCTGCTAGGTTTTTTCCTACAAAAAAAGTCCTGGCTGCATGTATATAGGAAGAGACTCTCTTCAAGAGATGGCCTATATATATATATTCCATCTTTCCCCTAAGACTTAAAATAGCAGTAGAATCATAGTCAAAAACACCTTTATACAGCTTTGTTGCCCTCCAAAGAAAGCTCTTTAAAGAAAGACAGTCTTGCAAGCTCTTTGCAAAGCCAGCATGATATAGTGGTTAGAATGTCAGTTTAATATCTGGGTGACCTAGGTCTGAATCTCCATTCTGCCGTGGAAGCTTGCTGGGTGACCTTTGACCACTCACTTATTCTCAGCCTAACCTATCTCATAGGGTCGTTGTGAGGATACCATTAGGAGAGGAGAACGATGTAAGCTGCATTGGCTCCCCAGTGGGGAAAAACTACTGGGTATAAATGAATTAAGTAAGTAAATAAGTACGCAAACAAACAGTGAAGGGTATCTCCATACCTGTTCTAACAGGTCATTCCACAATGTGAGCCCATTACCAACAAGAACATAAGAGAAGCCATGTTGGATCAGGCCAATGGCCCATCTGTCAAGCATGAGATTTCAAAATAACCAGTCCTTGAATATTGAAACAAAGTTTGGTTTATTGATAATCCATGTGGCTCATCCGAGCTGGAAAGAAATTGGAACTGATACTTTGTAACAGTAGAATACAGGCTTTAAGATGGCACATCAAAGGTTCTATAAACAATTCTACATTCACATGTGAAATTCACACGCTAGGTTCCTTATCTATCTTGCGGCTAGCACATCCTGGGTTCAGGCCTGGCTGAGCCTGAGAACATGTCCCAGGAGGTCTTATCTTCAAAGAGGACATTCCTGCATTTGTTAGTGAAAGCAAAAGAAGAAAGGTGGGGGTTGCTACTTTGATGTGCCTTAGCTTAATTCAGGGTTAGTAGCAATTCTATAATCTAGATACTATAACAGAAGATGAATATACAATGCTTGACACCATCCAGTCCAACACTCTGTCCGTGTAAGTCTGGATCTATTGAAACCATTTCACATATTCTCCTGTATTGTCCTTTTTATCTAAGTATTCGTGGTCGATTTTTGGATCCTATTCTTTTAAATAAGATGGGTCTGGCTGATCCAGATAAGGTCCAGTTTCTTTTGACAGATGTTACTCCTGACATAACTGTAAATACTGCCTTATTTCTGTACTGGGCCAAAAAGATTCATTAAGACAAGGAACAGTCTTGTTGTCCCATTTAACTGTGATCTTATGTAAATGTACTCTAATCCTGATGTCCAGTATTTTAACCTATTTTCTGTTTTTCAACCCATTGTTCTTTTAACCTGTTTTTACATGCCGTTAAAGGTTGATTGATTGAACACTCTGTGTCACACAGTGGCCAAAAAAAAGGAGGTAGACAAGTGGGGCTAGAAGCCCCCCCAAGCACCAAGAATACAGAGCATTACTACCCCAGACAGTTCCAATAATATGCTGTGGCTAATAGCCACTGATGGACCTCTGCTCCATATTTTTATCCAAACCCCTCTTGAAGCTGGCTATGCTTGTAGCTGCCACCACATCCTGTGGCAGTGAATTCCACATGTTAATCACCCTTTGGGTGAAGAAGTACTTCCTTTTATCTGTTCTAACCCGACTGCTCAGCAATTTCATTGAAAGCCCACGAGTTCTTGTATTGTGAGAAAGGGAGAAAAGTACTTCTTTCTCTACTTTCTCCATCCCATGCATAATCTTGTAAACCTCTATCATGTCACCCCGCAGTCGACGTTTCTCCAAGCTAAAGAGTCCATAGTTCTACCATACACACAGGACCGAATCTACATGTTTTTTTTGGGGGGGGGGGGTAAAAAATGGTGCCCCCTTTTGGGCCATTCTGTGTTATGGTCCCATAGAATTCAATGTACTCCATACCCAATTTGGTGCCCCCCCATTGTTGGTGCCCGGGGCAAGCACCCCACTCTGCCCCCCCCAAGATCCAGCCTTGCATACACAAAACAAATTGCTCTAAAGGAGGCACAGCGATGAGATCACCCTAAGAACTCCATTAGTCCACTGTAGCGTATCAAGAGATTCATTCAATAGGTATTTTTCCTCAAAAAATATTTTTATTAGAAATAAAGTTAAGATACAACCATAAAAATATGAGTGTAAATGAAATGAAATGGCAATGAATAATTAATACAGAGATCAATAACAAGCCAAGAAAAATATCAAAAAAACATATTAGGCAGGAGGTCAAAATGAATAAATATGAGGGAAACTCAAAGCTTTTACATGCTAAAATGATTTATAAAGTAATACAGCAATTATGCACTCAGAACTGGGAGGAATATAATATATAGTAAGGAGAATGAGGGGAACTCTGACCAACAAGAGGAGTCCCAACAAAGAGACAGTAGAATCTTCAGAAGTATAGCCAAGAATGGTAACTCTAGTTGGAGAGAACATCTCTTTCAGACATATAGTTCAGTACTGGAGCCCATATAGAGACAAATTTGTTGTATACTTTTTCAGAGCATGAATGTGTGTGATCCACAATGCTCGAGATCTTGTGCATATTAAACTGTCCAAGATTTTATCTGGCCAAACCTTCAGTGTCTGAGGAGAAGAAGATTTACAGGTTGAAGCAATCGTAAGTCACTCTGTTGTCAGAAGAATATAAATAAGATCCTTGTGCATTCTATCGTGATTTGCAAAATCCCAGAGGCTTAAGAGTAACAGTTGTGGGTTATCTGGTATTGATTGCAAAGTAATTGCATATCTGATCCAACACTTGCCAAAATTGTATAACTGGGCATTCCTACCAGCAATGCAAGTAAGTAACCATGAGGTCACAGTTCTTCCAACAAAATGGATTCAATTGAGGATTTATTTGGGGTAGTTTTCTTGAAGAGTAGTACCATCTAGCCATAGTACTGTTGTAACTGGATATTGAAAACTGTAGAGGTGTTGACAGGGGACTCCCAATTGCCAACCAGAGAGAGTGAGGAATATTCCTGTGCAAAACTTATCCCCATGCAATTTGATATTTCAGCTGGTGACTACTATCTGAAGCAATTATGATTTTGTAAATTTTAGCTAATAGGCCTTTCAATGATGTGGATGAAGTCAGTGAGATGAGTTAAAATCAGAATGTGATCTCTCAAAAGCTCCAGATCTAAGAATTCTATCATGCGATCTGAAGAGAAACCAGTTGTGTGCCAAACACTGCCATCAGGTTGGAATCTGGCGTCCCAAGCATCGAGACGTCTATGTGGTTAAACACCCTTTGTTACTTCTTGAAGGTTCTCTCAAAGCCAGGTGGCCTTCCCCATCTGATTTTTTTCGACTCTTTTGTGGGAACTTGGGAGAAAAGATGTTTAGATCATTTTAGACTCTGTGATCTCTCCCCTGAGTCCCTAGTAATGATGGAACTGAGGGATGCGAAAGAACTTCTGCGCCTGAGGTTGGTGGAGCTTGAACTGAGATCTGCTAGAGCTAGTCTTTCTGCACACATTTTCTTAGGGAAGCAAGCCGAAGTACTGTCCCAAGCCAGGTATCTTTTCAACATCACTATCCCAAAATATCGGATAGCTTTCTCAAAAGCACGACTCAATGCACTTTTCTCTTCGGTGCTTTTGGGACGTTACGCTGGGTACCCATATCTGGAAAGATTGTGCCCCTGCAATTGCAATGAGGTTGAAACAACTCTCCACATCGTTTTGCACTGCCCTAATTACAATGACTTGAGGGCAAGATTAATCTCTCCGATTCTTGGGTCCTTGGCGGGCAGGCAGGAGGATGAGCAAATTGCCTTCCTCCTGTCTGACGCTCATTCTGATGTTTCATCTAAGATTGCCCGTTTCTGTTATGCTGCTCAGTTGGAAAGGAGGGAAATTGAGAATGTTAATCTTGGTTATGAGTTTTAACAATATGTGTAATAGTAGGAGTCAGGAATTTTGTGTAAGAGGTGATGGGTTTGTTTTTATGATTTTGTTTTTGTTTGTATTAAGCTGGTCGGATGACCGTGAATAAAGAACTACTTGCACAGAATTCTATCATGCTCTTTAATTGTAGATACCAAAACCAAAGAGTTGTCTTCCCCTGAATTCTATCAAAATAACATTTTATAGCATCCTGTCATTGTCCACGAGATCCACCAGATGAGAAAAACTAGCCTCTATCCAATTGTCGAAGGCATCAGGTTCTGTGCCAGGTAGAAACCAAGGCTGGTTGGCAAATGTTGCAAATGGGGAAAGACCAGGAGTTAAAATTGATTTCTTGCAATCCCAGATTTATAACATAGTCCACAGACATGTATTCTCTCATAGAGTCTGTGGCCTGTGGGATATGGGTAGGCAAAATACTTTTTTTCAATGAGGAGAAATATGAGCTTCTTCTAGCAACATCCAGTCTGTTAGAGAGTCCATTTGTAATATATGAATAATGGTCACAAGAATGGAAGCATGCAGGTAAGATTTCAAACAAGGTAGAGCAAAACCTCCCAGAGAGGCTGGTCTATGTAGTATCCAATGATTAAGACATTATTTTTAAATGGTCCAGATCAAGGTAGATAAAGTGCTTTGCCATTAATTGAAAGTTGCTTCCGGTATAAAAAATAGGAGAGCCTGAAATAGAAAAATGGAATCTGGGAAATATATATTTTTTAAAAAAGAGATAAAGATGGTCCGATAAAGATAGATGAAGTGAGTTCCAGTCTCTGAGACATATTAGGATGTCAGAATGTAGTGTGTCAAAACTGGTTTTCATTATGTCTTTCGGGTTTGTTGGAATTTGAACTCCAAGATGTCTCCAGGATCAACTACACCACTGGAAGGGAAATGATTGTTTGACAGATGTTGCCAGCTCAGAAGATAAAGATATCAGATATACTTTTGATTTTGAGGGACTAATACAGAGTCTAGAAATAGTACCAAATTTGTGTGTTTGTGTATATACACACACACATTTATTTTATGTTCTCTCCTCCCTAGCTGAATGCCAGAAAAGTTTTAATTCCACCCAAGCTCCTCAGCTAGAGGTTCAATGGCTAAGGCAAAAATTAGAGGTGAGAGGGGGCAGCCTTGTCTAGTGCCTCTCATTGGATGAAAGATGTAGGAGTTATGACCATTCACTCTCACTCTGGAGTTAGGCTCAGCATAGATAGACTGTAACACTCTGGGTGTTTTCGCACTCACCTTCAGCCGGCGCCGCGACCCTCTTGACGACGGAGGATCTGTGCTGATTTCCCACACGAAGCGCTGGAGCAACCAGAAGAGCCGCCAATTTCCGGCGCGAAGCCCGCTCAAACGCAAATCGCCAGGAAGCAGGAAAACGCTTGAGCGGGCTTCGCGCCGGAAATTGGCGGCTCTTCTGGTTGCTCCAGCGCTTCGTGTGGGAAATCAGCACAGATCCTCCGTCGTCAAGAGGGTCGCGGCGCCGGCTGAAGGTGAGTGCGAAAACACCCTCTGAGAAAGTTAGATTCAAAACCCATTTTCTGTAGCAGCTGCAGCATACAGGGCACCTCCAGAGAGTCAAACATCTTTTCAAAATCAAGCCCTAAAATTAACATATCTAATGAAGAGTGTTGGCTAGACTATATGTATGTAGTAGGGAGGATGTAGTCAGTGATGATGTGTTTCAATCTAGTGGCCAAAATGGGTGTGAAGGTTTTAGTATCATTGCTATAAGACACTGGATCTCTCGGGTCCTTGTTATTCTCTGGGATGGCCACAATAGACAATTCTTTTCAGGAGGTGCTTAGCATGCTAGATAGTAAAACATTACAAATGAGTAGGAGAGGTTCTGCCAGCACCAAGCTCAACACTTTGTAAAAATTCTGATGAAAGGCCATCTATACCTGACTATTTGTTATAGCTTTTTAAATTTTATTTATTACTTTAAATTTCTATCCCGCCCTTTCCGCAAGTGGACTCAGAGCAGCTAACAGTTCAAACATCTGTAATACAATTTAAAACCAATAAAATACATTTAAAAACATTTTGTGGTACTATACAACTTCAATACAGGCGTGATCTTTCTTTTTCTGTTAATGATCCTATAATGTTCGTAGCTCCTCAGCGGTGTAAGGTGGCAGTTCTCTCCTGGTTTGAGTGTTGAAGGCCTGTCGGAATAGTTCAGTTTTGCAGGCCCTGCGGAATTGAGAAAGATCCCGCAGGGTCCTTATGGCCTCCAGGAGGGCACTCCACATTTCTGGTGTTGCCACCGAGAAGGCCCTAGCCTGTGTAGAACACAGCCTGGCCTCCTTTGGTCCAGGGATGGACAGTAGGTTTTGTGTCCCTGAATGCAGTGCTCTCTGGGGAACATGCGAAGAAAGGCGGTCCCATAGAAAGGCAGGCCCCTGATCATAAAGGGCTTAAAGGTCAAAAACAACACCTGGAAATGGACTCAGAACACAATAGGCAGCCAGTGCAGCTCTTTCAGCACTGGCCAAATGTGCTCCATTTTTTATGGTAGCTTGCAATTCTTTCAAAGTGATAGGAGCATTCATAAGTGCCTTGTGAATGGGAGAGAGATGTTTGAGAGATGTTTGAGTTTAGATGTGCATCATTTTCTCCTAAATCTGGATTACTAGAGTGATACAGGTTTTCACAGAATTTTGCAAAAGAATAACTTAGTGAAAACTGGAGGGTGCCATCCAGTCATTCTATCACTGTAGCTGAATTCACTGTAGCTGAATTTTTCTTATCCTTGACTCTCCAAGCAAGCAGTCTAATTTTTTTTCCTGATCTTTGCCAGAAATGCTGTTTCAAGAATAATAGATTTTTTTTCTGGATCTTTGAGATTTCTAGAGTTTCCAGTTCTGTCAATAATTGGGAATACGTTTTTTTGTATCCATATGTTTATGATCTTTTTCAAGTGTGGCTAAACATGCTACTGTTTCAGTTCTAATTTTTTCTTTCTCTTTTTCAGTTGTGGTCAAAGATATCAACGAGCCTTGCAAAACCACCTTCATTGTATCCCAGATTACCAGAGGGCTGGTTCAGAAGAGTCATTTTCCTTAAATAAATTTTTAATATCAGAAGTCAGTTTGTCTTTAACTGTTTCATGCAATAGAATGATTTTATCCAGTAGACCAGTCTGTGTCTACTGGTGGATGAGGAGAGATTTAAGCAGCAGTCTAGTCACACATGATCCATAAGGTGTCGAGGACCAATACTAGCTGAAGCTAGCAGTTTAAGGGTAGATTCTGACACTAAAAGGCAGTCAGTCCTCATAAAAATATTTTATCTATCTTAAAAGTATGTGTAGTCTCTCTCTGTCAGGTGTAGCTCTCTCCACACATCAAGCAGATGGTATTTGGTGAAGAGCCTCAAAAGTTTAGTTCTTGTAGGGACAGAGTGGGCATGTTTGGGGTTTATGAATGACTTATTTTTACATTGGATATGTAATTGAAGTTGCCCCAGCAATGAGTTCACTTTCTTGGAAGGATTGTAGTTGTCTAAGAACATTGTCCAGAAAAGATATTTAAACTTGGTTTGGGGCATAAATTGAAGCTAAAGTAAATTGTTTACCTTCAATTTTCCCTTTTTTCAAAAATATATGGTCCACAAGGGTCAATGTGTGTACCTCCTAGAACAAAGTCAATTTCCAATGCAATTAAAATAGCAACACCTCTGGCCTGGGATGTTCTAGGCACTTGGCATTGTAATGGATAGAGCAATGCTTTCAGAGCAGTTGAGGAACGGAAATGGGATTCAGGAAGAAATTGAATTTTTGGGTGAATCTGTTTTATATATTTGCAATACCCTTTTTTAAAAAGCAAGCTGTTGAGACCCCTAATGTTAACAGAGCTAATAGTCAAAGAACCTGGCATGTCTATAGACTATAGACAAACTACTGACAATGAGCGGTGTCTCTTTAAGGAGTAGAGAAATTCCCAGCCCCCCCACACACATGAACAACATAATAAAATCAGTTGCAAACATATTAAACATATTGATTTATGAACTGTAGAGTAATTAAGCGAAAATGCTATGAAGAAAAGCAGTCATAATTACTACAGATACAGAGGAAGCCTTCTATGGGCTAGAATGACAGGACGCATTATCCGCTTCTATTGAGGAAACCACAGATCTAACTGAAAGTTTTGAGAGTTTGTCTGGCGAAGACGGGGAGAATAGCCTCCGTTTCACAGAGTGACGGATATGTTCAGGGTCTTCATATCTATGTAGAACTTGCAGAATACCAAGGTCAATGTCTACATGTGAGGCAAGCAGTACATTGCCCTGATGCAAAACCTTCAGCTTTCCGGAGGGAAGCCATTTATAATGCACATTGTCAACTTACAGCTGGGAGGTGATGGGCTTTAGTATTTTCCTTGAGTGCTTCCTGAGATACATCAGGGAATACCAATAAATGAAAGTCTTGAAATAAAAGGTGACCCTTTTCTCTAGCTTCCTCCAGAATTTACATACTTGTTCCCCAGTTGCAAACTTCACTAGGAGATCCCTGGGTCCCTTTCTCCTTTGATTTACCCAGGGACCAATGCGGTAAGCTCTTAAAATGGCCAGTGCCACATTTAAAACAGAAGCCAAAGAATTCAATGAAAAACATATTAGATCTTGGGATTCCTCCACTCCCTCCTGGAGACCCCGAAATTTCAGGTTGAACTATTTAGACTGTGATTCCAGTAAAATAATGCAATCTCTTGATTGGGAGTCATAAGCCCATAACTTCTTCACTTCCTCCTGCAGATTTAAGTCCATAGAGAGGGCAGACTCTGCAGTTTGAGAAGATTTGGATAGGGAAAATTTAATAGCTTCTAATTGTTCTCTTACCAGTTGCATGACGGTCATAATTTGTGCATGAAAATGTTCTTCCATCCTCTCAAACAATGCCGGTAAGTCCTGTTTGTTTATAATTGCCTCCACAAGCTGTGACTGAGAAGCCTCGTCTGCCATTTCAATTGTCTTGGTGCTGACAGGCTTTGAGTCTACCCAAGAATCTCAGGGAGAAAAGAAGGCAGCCAATGATTTTGAATCCGATTTTTGGACAGCGGCAGAAGCTCCTTCGTTTTCACCCATAATCTAGACTGGGTGCAATGAGTCTACTCAGAAAGAAAGTACAGATTGTGGGAAGGGGAGAGGAGCAGGAAATTCAGACAACAGACATCTTGCCTGGCATTGCCAGGCCTCCCCAGTTCAATAGGTCTGATGATCTGAGTGCATTAGGGGTGTTAACACTCACAAACTGCACTTTGAAGTGGACCCAGAAGCCAACAGATAATTAATGCAGATAACACATTCCTGGAATTATATGTTCTGAGTGGCTAACCACAGATAAAAGTCAAACCACCACATTTGGACACACACACAAACACACACACACCCTGTCAATAAAAGCTTCCGAATGGTCTCCAAATGCATTCCCATACACAGCACATTACAGTGGCATAATCTGGAGGTTACAGTCATCTAGACCAGCATGGCCAACTTACTGCAATTTAGATAGGGGCCTAATTTATAAAAAGGAGTCCCATGGTGCAGAGTGGTAAAGCTGCAGTACTGCAGCCCAAGTTCTCTGCTCACAACCTGAGTTTGATCCTGGCTGAAGCTGGGTTCAAGTAGCCGGCTCAAGGTTGACTCAGCCTTCCATCCTTCCAAGGTCGGTAAACTGAGTACCCAGCTTGCTGGGGGGAAAGCGTAGATAACTGGGGAAGGCAATGGCAAACCACCCCATTAAAAAGTCTGTCGTGAAAACGTCATGATGCAACGTCACCCCAGAGTCGGAAACGACTGGTGCCTGCACAGGGGGCTACCTTTACCTAATTTATAAACAAAATACAGTAGAAAGAAGGCATGTGAAAGCAGGAAGAAAAAATAGAGTGTGTTGTCACTGAAAATAAGACTTCAGTTCTATTAAGTTTCAGTTGCAGGAAAAAGAATGCAGCTCAAGTTTAGGTAAACATAAAAAAACAACTCTACCTATGGGGCAGAGAATGTCTGTACATATTAAGTCTTAGTCTACATCTACACTGCACTTTGTCATAGTATTTCCCAGAGAGTTGCCAGCCTCCAGGTGGGAACTGGAGATCTCCTGCTTTTACATCTGGTCTCCAGCTAGCAAAGATCAGCTCCACAGGAGAAAATGGCTGTTTTGAAGGGTGGACTCTGGCGTTGTACTATGTTGAGTTCCCTCCCTTCCCCAAACCCTGCCCAATCCCCAAATCCATCCTCAACATTTCCAAGTATTTTCCAACACAGACCTGGCAACCCTATTCCCAAAGGATCCTAAAATGTACAGTTGGTGAGGTGTTAGAAATCTGGGTTCTGCCCTGCTATATGATGTGGATTATATGCTTGTTCAGTGGGGGGGAAATACAGCCCTTAGAGGTCAGTGGTTGAGGTATAGCTACTTTTAGTAACTAAGAAGTTCAAAGGTGTGAAATTGAAACTGCATATGCACAAGTTATAAAAGGTACCTCTAATTATCCTAATATCACAAAAAAGGGATTGCTTTTTAATACTTCCGAATACAAAAAAAGACAATTATACTAATCTTAGAGGATTTTACACATTTATCAGCTTTTTTCTCATTATCATATATACTCACCATATTCAATTAGAAACAAGGAAATTGCAGATGTATTCTAAAACTCATTTGAAAGCTAAAAAAGGCCTAAAGGAACATGAAAATTTAATATCCGCTTATACAAAAATATTATTGTAGAATGAATTTAAATATATATATATATATATATATATATATATATATAAAACAACAGTCTAAATGTAAAAAATAAGTCAAAACTGATTAAGAAAACAATTTGAAAATAGGAACAATAAATATAATGAAATGAATATAAAATATCAGAACCATTATCAGAATAATTTAAAATTTGTTAAATCAAAGGTGACTTTGTTTTGTCTTCTTAGCACAAACAAGAACCACAGCTACACAAGACACTGAAGGACAACACAACTATGAAAATCCATGCAGGGATCTTCAGTATGTTTTATTGTTAAATATCAGCTGGGGGGATATTCATACTGGTGCCACAGCCCAAAGATACCCTTTCTTCTTCATGTCAGTTTTAAACAACTAGGTGTCATCTTAATCCTGTCTTTAAACAATTTATGTGCATGTATCACCCATAGTTCCTCTTGAGGCCACTTTCAGTGTTCCACCTCCATTAAATGGTTGTTCTACTCAAAATTCATTCCATTACTTGGAATTGTAATATCTTTAAATTTGATGTCTCCACCTGTGTAATCACAAAGACTTGATTCTCTGTTGTTCTCCTTCTGACATTTGCTTTGTGAGAATAGAAGAAGAAGAAGAAGAAGAAGAAGAAGAAGAAGAAGAAGAAGAAGAAGAAGAAGAAGAAGAAGAAGAAGAAGAAGAAGAAGAAGAAGAAGAAATCATTGCTTGCAGATATCCTGGCTTGCTTCCATATCAGGAGTATTGTCCCTATGTTTCTCTGAAGTCAAGTGCTTTCTGCTTATTCAAGACCAGTGTCTTGAAATGAGCAGAAAGTGACTCACACTAGAAGAATGCACTCCACAATGCAGCACCACAACTGTAATAAAAGACAGCACCTCAGAAATGGAAGAAAGGGTTAGGATCTAAGTCACAATTCACCCAATTGAGACAAATGAACAGGTTGTTTCCCCCAATGAGCAAATAACAAGGGATCATCTGAGTTTCAAAAAGTAGCAGAGGAAAAAGGTTAGATCTTGTCTACAGATCCAACCTGCATTTACTCCATCTATGGTTATTTAATACTAAATACCACACTGCAGATGTGTTCATAGATCAAAGTGTCTTATCTAGTTTTACCCTCAATAAAAGACAAACCTTCTTTTGTTGTAATGTTTGTTTGCTTATAGAGCTGAAAATTATCACCCAAAATTATACCATTTTACATAAGCAGGATTGAGATTGGATCCAAAGATGGCCTTCACAGAAGAATACCCTGGAAGAATACTCCATGGACAAGATCCAACCCAACATCAGAGTAAAACTACTGTACATACATGCATACATTCAATGGGCACTGGAAAAGACAGGATTGCATCTGCTGGCACCAGTGACTTATCAACACCAGCAAGAATGTTGGCAAAACTTTTGCAAGTGTCTCTGCATGTAGCTAATGTATACACAAGGGCTTAGTAAACACAGGAGATCTTGCTCTTTTCAGCATCCCCCACCACATGTGCAGTTCATTCACACATAGGCCAAATGACTATAGGGATCTCTACTGTTCTTCTCATCCAATGCACATGCTAACTATATAGATCCAGATGGGCAGCTGTGTTGGTCTGAAGCAGCAGAACAAAGCAAAAGTCAAGTATCACCTTTAAGACCAACAAAGTTTTATTCAGAATGTAAGCTTTCGTGTGCTCTAAGCACACTTCATCAGACAAGAAATCAGGTACAGTGCTTACTATACATTCTTATCATTATCACTGCAAAATGAACAAGAAACAATATGAGATAGACCCAGTGATCCATCATTGGAAGGACTGAAGTAATTTACCAGACTTCAGTTCTTCCCCGCAGCAAGCTACCCCTTGTACCTCACAGGGAAAACTGATACTTAAAGTTAGAGGATCCATGCAAACTAACAGCCATAGCCAAGAAAGGGGAGAAATGCCCCTCCTCTGTCTTCTGTTAGATGAGCTGAGCTTGTGGAAGAGGAGGGAGACTTTCATTGGCAGCTTTTCTCAATCCAGTTATTTATACAGTATATTTTCTTTTTAATACATTTTTCTCATGTGTGTATGCCTGGAAGTCATGGTTGACTTCTGGGGACCCCTACAAGGACCCAGCCTGGACTTTCAGAGAGGTGGCTTCTATTGTCCACCTCTGCATCCCAGCCCTGATTAGAAAATTCCACTATATAGCTGGACTTCCGGGGTTGGAAAATGGTGAGCTGAGTAGCTTTCCCTAACGGGGGCAGGCTGGCACTTCTGTTCAGGGTAGTAAAAGGCAAATTAATGCCTTCTGCCTACATTTCTCAGGTAGAGAATTGTCCAAGATATGCACAGATACTTTGAGGAGACTTACCTTGGCTGAAAGGGAGTCCCGGGGGGGGGGCTCCTTTGAGGCTTTGAGGGATCTCCGAAGAGAAGTTGCATATTCATCATCTGCAGAAGTTTCCAGAGTCATCAATTTGGCATAAGCTCGGCAGGATCCAAACCTTCCTTTACAATTTTAAACATCTAATCTGCAAAGGAATGGTGTTGATTTGGATAAACTACGGAAAAAAGGTACTATCTACTATCTCTTCATTCCAGGACTAATTAAAGTTAAAAGGAATTTATTGTTTAGTCTATCTGTTTAGTCTATTTATTGTTTAGTCTATCTGTTTAGTCTATTTATTGTTTAGTCTATCATCACAGACCTGCAGTTCTCACAGTCAACACAGGAAATACATCAGATATCGTGAGATTTCTCCACCAGTGAAACGAGATTTGAAGGCAAGAAAAGCAGGAAGTATTGGAGCAAGAAGAAGGAAGTCAATGAAGCAAACAGCCTACTCTAGGATTATAATACCAGAGAGAAACATTGGTGGACATTGTTGTTGGGAGGACTAAGTTTTAATATTCTTTTTAAAGTGATTGGGACATTAAAAATTGGTGGAGTTAACAGATTTGGCAATTAAAAAATTACTACTGTTGGATAGTAGATAAGAAGATTTGAACTGGTAAAAGGAAAAAAAGGATTTTTTTAAAAAGTTAAGCAAAAGTTGTGACTGCCATTTTGGGAGAATAAAAACTTTAAACATTAATATCTGAGCCTGGGAGGCTCAGAGGACAGAGAAATTGGGTGCATTGGAAAGGGCAAGCTTCACTTTATCAAACCTGATGGTTCAAATTTAATTTGGTGAGATTAAACTTTTTGATTTCTTTTATATGTCAGACTCGAAACAAACTCGTGCTAGGTCTGCTTCAATAGAGAAAATACAAGCCCAATTAGATGCAATGGAAGCTAGGATAATGAAGGGGGTTAAAGAAATGATAACTGCCTCTAAAAAAGAAATAAGAAAGGATATTGAGGACTCAAAGAAAGAATTTAAAAAAGAAATAGAGAATCTCAGAAATGACACTGTGGTAATAACAAAGAAAGTACAAGAAGTGGAAGAGACAGTGAAAACACATGACTCCACCTTGTTAAAATTACAAGAAAAAGTGGCAATTCATGACTGCAAACTGATGGAAACTCAGATCCATCTGAGAGGTGTACCTGAAGATGAAGAATCAGACTTGAAAGAATACATAATAAAAATAATTGCAGAATTTTTGGACGAAGATCCTGAAGGGAATAGAAATATGTATGACTGTATGTATAGAGTAAATTCACTCTATGCAAAAAAGAATAATCTGCCAAGAGATGTGGTCATAAGATTTATGACAAAAGAAATGGTGGGGAAAATCATGAATAAAAACTTTGAAAAGTCATTGGCAGTGGGAGGTAGTAGAGTAAGAATTATGAAAGAACTGCCAAGACAAGTGTTAACTGACAGAAAGGCATATAAAAAATTGACAGAAAAACTACGTGACAATGGAATGAGGTATAGATGGATAATACCTGAAGGTTTGAGCTTTGAACTTCAAGGGAAAAGTATTACAATCACAAATACACAGGAACTGCGTAGATTTTATGAAGAAAATAAAGAATTTGCACCATGATGGATTACAAGAGCCAGTTTGGTTTAGTGGTGAAGTGCGTGGACTCTTATCTGGGAGAACCGGGTTTGATTCCCCGCTCCTCCACTTGCACCTGCTGGAATGGCCTTGGGTTAGCCATTAGCTCTGGCAGAGGTTGTCCTTGAAAGGGGTGCTGCTGTGAGAGCTCTCTCAGCCCCACCCACCTCACAAGATGTCTGTTGTGGGGGGAGAAGTTATAGGAGATTGTAAGCCGCTCGGAGTCTCTGATTCAGAGAGAAGGGCGGGGTATAAATCTACAATTCTTCTTTTTCTTCAAATTGATATCTTGGAATGTAAATGGATTAAATTCACCACAAAAAAGAAAGGCAACGTTTCATTGGATAAAAAAACAGAATTGTAATATAGTATGTTTGCAAAAAGTGCATATTAGACAAAAGGATTATAAATTTTTATGGAATAAACAATTGGGATTAGAATTTTTTACATTGGATGAACAGAAGAAGAGAGGAGTAGTCTCTTATATTAAACAAGAATTAGATCCGAACTTGGTATTTAAGAATAAGGATGGAAGACATATAGCAGTAGAAATTACTTTGAATGCCAAAAAAAAGTTGTTGTTGGGAATTTATGCTCCAAATAGTGCTAAAGACATTTTCTTTAAAAATATTACACAACATCTTGATGAAGTGACCTATGAGCAAATTATATTGATGGGGGACTTTGAAATTGAAGTAGCGATTAATGCAATGAACATTGGAAAGGCTCCTGGACCAGATGAATTTACGGCAAAAAATTTTAAAACGTTTAAAGAAGAATTAATACCGAAACTTCAAAAATTAATGAATGTGATAAGAATAAATGGGAAAATACCAAATACATGGAAGGAAGCAGTAATTTCGTTGGTTCCAAAGGAAGACAGAGATGTCACTAATGTAAAGAACTATAGACCAATCTCATTATTAAACAATGATTATAAGATATACACAAGAATCTTAGCAGAACGGCTTAAACAATATCTAATAAATTTTATAAAGAAAGACCAAGCGGGTTTTCTCCTTAAAAGGCAAATAAGAGACAATATTAGAACTGTTGTAAATATTGTAGACTACTATGAAAGACATCCAGAGAAGGAAGTTGCATTATTCTTTGCAGACGCAGAGAAAGATTTTGATAATTTGAATTGGGACTTTATGTTTGTAGTAATGGAGAAAATAAAGTTGGGGGAAAACTTTATAAGAATGATAAAAGCAATTTATACTGAACAACGTGCAAGGTTATGTATAAATGCAGATCTTACAAAAGAAATGATAATCAGCAAAGGTACAAGGTAAGCTTGTCCACTTTCACCATTGTTGTTTATAATGACTCTTGAAATCTTATTGATGCAAATACAAGATGATGAAGAAATTGAAGGAACGAGAAATAAAGGATTTTCCTATAAATATAGAGCATTTGCAGATGATATAATGTTTATAAATGAAAATCCTATGCAAGTAACACCTTTGTTGTTAGCCAAAATACAAGATTTTGGAGAATTGGCGGGACTTTATGTTAATAAAGAAAAGTAAAAAAATTTGTGTAAAAATATGCAAGTAAGTAAACAAAAGGAATTGCAGAGATTAACAGGATGTGAAGTTACCCCTAAAGTAAAATATTTGGGCGTGGAAATAACAATGAAGAATATTGATTTGTTTAAAAACAATTATGAAAAGTTATGGCGTAAAATGGACGAAGATATGATAAAATGGAACAAGCGTAATTCGTCACTGCTTGGTAGAATAGCTGCAATTAAGATGAACATTTTGCCGAGAATAATGTATTTGTTTCAAACTATTCCGATTGTGAAAGACAGTAAACAATTTAATAAATGGCAAAGAAAGATTTCAGAATTTGTATGGGCCGGGAAAAAACCAAGGATTAAAATGAAAGTTTTAACAGATGCTAAAGAAAAAGGAGGATTTCAACTACCAGATTTAAGATTATATCATGAAGCAGTTTGTCTAGTGTGGATAAAAGATTGGGTGACGCTGTTGAATAAAAAACTTTTAACGTTGGAAGGTCATAGAAATAAATTCGGCTGGCATGCTTATATGTACTATGGAAAGAAAAAGTCGGATGTTTTTTTTTTTTTTCTCACCATTATATAAGAAATAATCTACTAAATATTTGGATGAAGTATAAGAAATATGGCGATGAGAGAAAACCACTATGGATAGTGCCAGCAGAAGTAATAGGAATAACAGCTGAGACAAGAGAGGAAAAGGGGATGTCATATAATCAATTATTAAAAATACAAAGCGGCAAAATAGAATTGAAAACTGCTGAAGAGTTGAATAATAAGTATGATTGGTTTCAAATGCAACAGATAAAAAGTTTGGTGGAAAGCGATGTTAAAACTGAAGGAATAAGACGAGAACAAACAGAAATGGAAAAGTTCTGCTTGGAGATAATGAAAAATTAATTCGAAAATCTATAAGTTACTTTTAAAATGGTCTATGGAAGATGAAGTAGTGAAATCTCAAATGATTAAGTGGGCAATTAATGTAAATAAAGAAATACAGATGGACACATGGGAATATTTGTGGAAGAACTCTATGGAATTCTCAACATGTCAGAGTATTAAAGAAAACTGTTTAAAGATGATGTACAGATGTTATATGACTCCTAAAAAGTTGGCAAAGATGAACAATAAGATGCCAGATAGATGTTGGAAATGTAAAAAACATGAAGGTTCTTTCTACCATATGTGGTGGACTTGTAAAAGAGCGAAAAAGTACCGTCAGATGATTCAACAAGAGATTTCTAAGATCTTGGGATATGAATTTAACAAAGTTGCAGAGACTTTTCTGTTGGGATTACAAATGGAAAAATTTCCAAAAGAAGATAGAACTTTAATTTGGTACTTGCTCTCAGCTGCTAGGACATTGTATGCGCAGTTGCGGAAGCAAGGAAAAATATCAGAGAAATGGGATTGGATTGTAAAAGTTATGACATGGAGTGAAATGGACAAGTTAACAAGGACCTTAAGAGACTATGATTTAGAAGTATTTAAGATGGAGTGGAAAAAGTTCAGAAGATACGTAGAAAAAGAGTGGAAAATAAAAGGACATTGGACAATTTTTGATAATGACTAAGTACAAGAGGGAGGAGGATATTAATTTTGGCTCTTATTAATTAAGGGTACCTTTAATATTAAGATTTTAAGTATATAACACCGGCGGGGGTCAAGTAACAGGAGAAGGGGTGGGTAGAAAGTAATATATGGGATAATTATTAATGAAGTAAGAAATTGAAATTTATTACCATATGTTACTAATAAAATTGTTTGAAATCAAGAAAATTCCACTATATAGTTCCACCTAGGCATGAATGTTTTCAATGGCCATGGAGTTCTTCACATAGAGATCCATTCTATGTGAAGAATGGATACTTGCCAGGATTGGCCCTGCTTGGCTTCTGAGATCTGACAAGATCTGCCTTGCCTGGGCTATCCGTGTCAGGGCTATACAGTGATGTGTTCATACCTATTTTGGATTGGCTTCATTCAATCGCCAAGGCTGGGGTGAAAAGTGCTACAACCTCACAGCCAACCTATGGTAATGCCGAAGTGTTTGCAAGGCAAAAGGCAAACATAGCTGGTTTGCAATTGGCTGCCTCTGCATAACAACCCTGGACTTTCTTAATGGTCTCCCACCCAAGTACGAACCAGGGCGACCCTGCTTAACTCCATAGATCTGGTGAGATCAGGCTAGGCTGGGCCATTGCAGAAGACAAATATGGTATCAGACTGGACTTCCAGGAGATTATACTTTTTGAGCACTTTTTAAGTAAAACTGGTAAAGTTGAATGCAGAGTCAATCCCTGCAGCCCTCATAATCTTTTCTAAGCAGGAAACACTTAATTTATTTAAATATTCATAGAGGGTTCAACTCAGGAAATATCTGGAGACTTCAGGGGTGGAGCCAGGAGCAAGGTTATGATGAGCATGACTGAGCTCTGAAGGGAGTCCTACTCATTGCATTTAAAGGAACAGTGTTCCTTTTCAATGCTTTCTCTCTATTAGAAATACTGGGGAATGGGAACACCTTCTTTTGGGGCTAATAGAATTGGACCCCCCCCCCCCCCCGTCCAATCTTTTTGAAACTAGGGGAGGGTTTTGTGGAGAGGCACCAGATGCTATGCTAAAAATTTGATGCTTCTACCTAAAAAAAAAAAAAGGTATACCCAGAGGCCCAGTATCCATGGATCAATTCTCCATTACACCCTATGGGGACCAGTCTCCATAGGATAAAATGGAGTGCTCAGTGGACATTCCCCCACTTTCTGATAACCCTGAAGTGGAGGGAGGGCCTCCAAATCAGGAGATCCCCTGTCCCCAACTGGATATTGGCAACCCTACATTCAGAACAAGCACAGAAAGCAAAAGATGTTAAAACATAAAGGTAGTCCCATGTGCAATCACCAGTTGTTTCTGACTATGGGGTATCATTGCCTTCCCCAGTCACTACACTTTCCCCCCAGCAAGCTAGGTACTCTTTTTACCAACCTCGGAAGGATGGAAGGCTGAGTCAACCTTGAGCCGGCTTCTTGAACCCAGCTTCTGCCAGGATTGAACTCAGGTCGTGAGCAGAGGGCTTGGACTGCAGTACTGCAGCTTTACCACTCTGTGTCATGGGGCTCTTACCAGAAGATGTTACTGCATATTTAATTCCTCCCTTTCAAAAGGCTGTTTACGTGTACACTATTACAATGTAAGTGAGAACCTTGATTAGAAAATTCCACTATATAGTTCCACCTAGGCAAGAATGTTTTCAATGGCCATGGAGTTCTTCACATAGAGATCCATTTAAACAATCGGTTCTTGTTTACCTGTGCAGCCTGAAATGGTAAATTCCTGGCATACTGAGCATGTAAACCAGTCCAGCTCATCAGAGAAATTGGCAATGAGGGTACTGAGTCTCTTACAATTCTAATTAGCAGTACATATAAGATCATATATTTTTAATGTAGTATACTGAACTTACCAGGAGCAGAGTAGAGGAGGAAACATAGTAAACTCAAGGTTATATTCTGTCATATTATATCTATCTTGTATCTACAGCCTGGAAACAAATATAGTGCTGCCAAATAAGGAGAGTGATCAAAACAGCACCGTGCTTGAGTAGGCTTGCTCTAAGGACTGCACTCAAAGATTGCCAAGATCAGGGAACCATGCTTGTGTTTTCAGCTCATGCATACAAATGGGTTCAGACAATATGGCAAATTACAGGAATAAAATCCCTTTATCCCAATAAAATGGCTGCAGAATAACAAGAAACGGTAGGATTAGAATGGAACCAACACATACAATTCCCTTGGCCCCAAGCACTGTACAGCTAAGGCAACTTGACAGATGCCAGGCCAACATTCTTTTAAAGAGTGAGGGGGTTTCACAGTTCATCCAAGCCACTATGGAACAACTCTTACTCTTAAGAAGAGGGGTTTTGTTTCTCCCTAACATTTAATTGAACTGCAGTTTAATCATCACTTCTCAGCTGCTGCTCTTTGTAAAGGTTAGACTGAGATCCAGACATTCAACTCAAAAATTATTTGATTTGAAGGGAAGAGATACACTATTGTCTTGCATTTTTGTTCCTTTTGTCATGTACTCCACGATTTTCCTCATGTACTCCAGCAAGGAGGAGTGCAAGTTCTCAAGACAACCTGCGTCTTCTCACTGAGGACACAAGGATCTGCATTATATTGCACCTGTGATGGTGAAGCTTCCCATATGGATTTTCTGAGGGCTACGTCAAATGTACACTGGGAATTCCATGTCTGGAGCTAGGGCTGCCAAGCCCCCTCTTTGTCACGGCAGAGGGATTTGGGGGACATCCCCAACCTGATGATGTCACCTGGAAGTAACATCACTGCATTGGAGACATCAGAGGCAATGCTCTGGATTACGGACAAAACGCTATGGAGGTTTTGGCTTCAAAACTATAGAGTTTGCCCCAAAACCAGAGCATCACCCTGCAACATTCCCAGTACAGTGACAAAACCTGGAAATGACTCATCATGTTGAGGATGTCACATAACAACATCACTGTTTGGGGGTGGGGTTTTTCAAGCTGGCCAGTGGCAGGCTGAAGCCCCCTCCCATAGTGGGGGGAACCCCACTGGGATCTGGGGGCTGGCAGCTCTATCTGGAGTTCCCATTCCATGTTCTCTCTAAGCTGAGTTTGTGTGAGCTAGCTCACAGGGTTTTTTAGTCTCTGGCTCACTTTTTGTGTGTGTCTTAGCTCAGGAAGGAAGGCCCTGGAGCAAACTAATTTATGCAGTAGCCAAATTGCTCATTTTCAACTTTAATGCCAGTAGCTCACAAAGTAGAATTTTTGCTCACAAATTTCCACAGCTTAGAGGGAGCATTGCTTCCATGCATGTGTTAAATGCTGTCAAGATGCTTCTGACTTACAGAGACCCTATGAATTAATGATTCCAATTTTTTTTAAAAAGGTAAAGGTAGTCCCCTGTGCAAGCACCAGTCGTTTCCGACTCTGGGGTGACGTTGCTTTCACAACGTTTGCATGGCAGACTTTTTACAGGGTGGTTTGCCCTTGCCTTCCCCAGTCATCTACACTTCCCCCCAGCAAGCCGGGTACTCATTTTACCGACCTCGAAAGGATGGAAGGCTGAGTCAACCTGGAGCCGGCTACCTGAACCCATCTTCTACCAGGATCGAACTCAGGTCATGTGCAGGGAGCTCAGACTGCAGTACTGCAACTTTACCACTCTGCACCATACGGCTCTTGATTCCAAAATCCCCTATAGTTAAAAGCCTTGCTCAAGTCTTGCAAACTGAGTTCCGTGGCTTCCCTGACTGAATCAATCCATCTCATGCTGGGTCTTCTCTTTCCCTGCTGGCTTCAATATTTTCTAGCATTATTGTCTTTTCTAGTGATTTTGCCTTCTAATAATATGATCAAAGTATGATGCCCTTAGTTTAATCATTTTAGCTTGTAGAAAGAGTTCAGGCTTGATTTGATCTAGAACCCACTGACTTGGGGGTTTTGGCAGTCCACCACATTAAAAAAACCTGTCCTCCAACACCACATTTCAAATGAATCAACTTTCTTCCTGTCAACTGCCTTCATTGTCACACAGCAAGGGATGCCAACCTCCAGGTCGGATCTGAGGATCCCCTGGAATTACAGTTCATTTCCAGACTACAAAGATCAGTTCCTTTGGAGAAATGGATTCTTTGGAAGGACACTCTTTGGCACTGTTCTCCGCTGAGGTCCCTGTTCTCCCTCAGCTCCATCCCCACATCCCCAGGAGTTTCCTAACCTGGATCTGGCAGCCCTCCCCTCCCCTCCCCTCCCCTCCCCTCCCCAGATAATGATGATGATGAAGAAGAAGACGGCATTGGATATACTGAACCCCCCAGTAATGGTATTTTCCAATATTCCCGAATCCCAATACTGGTGGTATTCAGAATCAATAACTATTCAGGATTGAAATTTTTTTGTTCCATTATACTCTATGGTGACCATTTGAGTCAAAGGTCCCCCATAGGGTATAATGGGGACTCAATCAGGGGGTATCTGAGGCTCTTTGAAACCCAAGTTTCAAAAAGTTTGGACTAAGGGGTGCAATTCTATGGGCCCCAGAAAAAGTTTCCCCCATCCTCCATTGTTTCCAAAGGAGGGGGGAAAGGCATTTAAAAAGAACCTTTAAAAACCCCTAAATCTAATAACTCCCAGAGACTTTTAAAACTCAGTTTTCAGGAACTGAAAAACAGGATATGGGAAGTAAGTCTCCTTCGTTTCCCTGATTCTTCTGACTTGAACAGTGCTCTGTGTGCTACTCTTTACCTCACGGGGGTAAACCTATATGCACTGTAACTCTCAGAACATGTCTGATTTGGCCCTGAGCTGATATAATGTCACAAACATTCACCACCATTGCAACAGCAGGAGTTTTGAAGTCCACTTTCTGTGTGGGAAGGCGTCATCAGGGAGACGCTTCTGAAATCTCACACAGGCCAAAGGGACAAGAGAAGCTTTGTGTGGCAAGCTGAGAAACAGCTAGCTGTTTCAGAAGACATGAAACTATGGAGCTGCTCACAGACATGGTAGATGATATTAAGATACAAAATAAGCAGTTACTTAAGAAAGAAAAAACTTGGAATAAGTGTTTAGAGAAGAAATCTTGATAAAAAGGAAAAGGGAGCAGGAAACTAAGGCAAGGAAAGATTCTGCAGAAACCAAAGTATTGCATAAGAAAGGGACTGTATATTATTGGATGACGTATGGTAGCCAGCAGGCTACAGCACACAGCAAGCAATAGAAAGCCCTTTTTCAAAAGTCTTCCTCTTTTGGCTTTTAATCTGATTTTAAATGGCTGTTATGAGTTTGATTTTAATTAGTTGTAATTGGCTGCCAGGAGGTTGGTTAATTATGTCTGTTTTGCATTGAAATCTTAAATAGAATTAAACCTTTATAAGTCCAATGACATCAATGAGCTTAGAAGACTAACTTTTTAAAGGATTCTGCTGATAGCTGCTGCCGCCTGTTTATTCTCAGTTTGGGATTTTGTTGTTTGTAGAGTTTGCCAGTAGGGGCCCTTGGGGGGCATTCGGAGGGGGGCATTTTGGATCACTTCTGGTAAAACAGGAATTGGCCCCAAAACAGGAAGTGGGACACAGCCATAAAAGTGGTCCCTCAAATGAATGACAGCTATTTCACAGGCAGTTTTACTCCCTTCCCCCACTTCTGACCAGGGGAGAGGAGTGAAACTGCTCGCTGAAAAGGCTTGAAGCAGGTTTAGGCTGTTAGTCTAAACTTGCTGCAAGCCTTCTCAGTTATCAGGGTCACTGAAGGCTTGCAGCCATTTAAGTGATCCCTTTCACTCTTCCCTTAGCAAACTGGAACTTTTTCACTGGCACTTCTAGGGTTTTGGGGGGTGAAATTTTTCCAATTTTCCTAAATTGGGGGATCCCTCACTCAAACTTGGGGGCTGGGATCCCTAATGGCTCTGTCTTTGATATGTGATTTTATTTTATTTTTATTTACTTTAAACTTATATCCCACCTTCTCCACAAATGGACTCATGTGATATGAATTCTCTATGACTCGCCTTAACCACTTCAGAGAAGCAGTGGTAGAAAAATATTTAAATAAATAACTATTTCAAATAATTCTGACACACTGTTTACCCTAAAAATGGCATATTTTCAACTGAATTGGAAGGGAAGAAATCATAGGGGTACAATATGGAATGAAGAATGATGGATAAAGAAAGGGTTAAGCACTTCCCTCCTGCACTATATATATATATATATATATGGATGGGGTTAGGTGTTCTCAGGTATGTTTTTTTGTGTTAACCAAATTTATTAAATTTTTGCAATATATTGAACTGTATTTCAAATAAGAAAAAAGAAAAAAAGCAATATTTCAATCCTTATCAATACATTACACATTTTCTTTTTTTTTTCTCACTTCCCCCGCCTCTTTTCTTTGACCTCCGCCAGTGCTTCAAACTATTGAGAAAAAACTATTAAGGTACCATCCGTTTTAGAATCTTGCACTATAAAACTTACATAAAATCTAATAACATCTCTATATCTCTATTTATAATTCGATCTTCTAGCTTTCCTTCAGGACATTGTTAGCACATCCTGAACTTATTTATCTCAATATACTAAATCATATCACCTTAACCTTTTAGTTCACCCATAGCATTACACTTATCTTTCATCTATTATCACACCAGTTATAGCTATTTAATTCTTTTTAGGTATTACACTTATCTTTCATCGATCTATTATCACATCAATTATAACTGTTTGTTGTAATTATCACTATATTTTCTAACTGCTAATAAAAGGAGCTATCGTATATTGGTTCAAAAAATTCTTTCTAATCACCTGTCTCCCCCATTTTCCCCAATTTCAGGTTATACTTTCAAAAACCACCAAATGTCTCTTAACTCTCCATTGCTTTTCAATATAGTCCTGAAACTTCTTCCATTCATCTTAAAATTTTTCTGCATCACTGTCTTTCAAGATTCTAGTAAGTCTATCCATTTCACTCCAGTGTAAAGTTTTTAAAATCCAGGCCCATTTATCTGGTATTTCAGCTTGCTTCCACCTTTGTGCAAACAATGTTCTTGCAGCTGACAACATATACCACACCAAAGTCCTGTCTTGCTTCAGAAAACTTTCCATTTGTAAGCCTACCAGAAAGGTATCTGGTGCACTTTTAACTGCATATCCCCAAATCTTCAACATCTCTTATTGAACCATTTGCCAAAATTGTCTTGCTTTTTCATATGTCCACCACATATGGTAAAAAGAGCCTTCATGCTTTTTGCATTTCCAACACAGATCAGATGCCTGTTTGTTCATTTTTGCTAACTTCTGAGGTGTCATATACCACCGGTGTTGCATTTTCAAACAGTTTTCTTTTATATTATTACATGTCGATATTTTCATAGAGTTCTTCCATAGGTGTTCCCATGTCTCCATTGAAATTTCTTTATTCATATTTATTGCCCATTTAATCATTTGAGATTTTACTACTTCGTCTTCTGTAGACCATTTCAATAACAATTTATACATCTTTGCAATCAACTTTTCATCTTCCCCTAATAGCACTTTTTCCATTTCTGTCTGATCTTACCCTTATACCTATAGTCCTGATATCTTTATCCACTAAACTTTTAATTTGTAGCATCTGGAACCAATTAAATTTGCCTTGCAGTTCTTCCTCTGCTTTTAAATCTACTTTGCCACCCTTAATTTTTAGCAATTGTTTGTATGCAACCCATTTGTTTTCCTGTGAGTCAGAAATCCATTTTATAACTTCCATTGGTACAATCCACAGTGATTTCCTCTCATCACCATATTTAAAATATCTTTTCCAAGTATTCAATAAACTTCTTCTTATAAAATGATGCCAAAAGAAACCATCCATCTTCTCCTTCCCATAATACAAATATGCATGCCAACCAAATAGATTTCCATGACCTTCTAATGCCAATAACTTCTGGTTGGATAAGGTTATCCAGTCCTTGAGCCATACTAAACATACTGCTTCATGATATAATTTAAGATCCGGCAGTTGAAAACCTCCTTTCGCATCAATTAGTATTTTCCTTTTGATTCTTGTTTTTTTTTCCTGCCCATACAAATTCAGAAATCTATTGAATTGTTTAACATCTTTCACAATTGGAATTATTTGGAAGAGGAACAACATTCTTGGTAAGACATTCATTTTCATGGCAGCTATCCTGCCCAAAAGAGACAAGTTCAGTTTATTCCATTTCAACATGTTGGCTTCAATTTTACGCCAAAGTTTAAAATAGTTATTTTTAAACAGATCTATATTTTTCATCGTGATCTCTACACCCAAATATCTTACTTTCCAGGTGACTTCATATCCAGTTGCATTTTGAAGTTCTTTTGCACAATAATAAATTTTTACTTAAAATTTGCGATTTTTCTTTATTTATGTAAAACCCAGCAAGGTCACCATATTCTCTAATTTATTCCAATAACAATGGTAATACTTGTATTGGATTTTCAGTAATAAACATCACATCATATGCAAAGGCTCTATATTTATGTCCATCCTTTCAATTTTAGCCCCTCTATTTCCTTATCTTCTGTTATTTGCAACAACAAAATCTCTAGAGTCATTATAAATAGCAATGGGGATAAAGGGCAACCTTGTCTTGTACCTTTGCTGATAACCATTTGCTCTGTTAAATCTGAATTAACACATATCTTAGCTCGCTGTTCAGTATATATCGCCTTCACCATTCTTATAAAGTCTTTTCCCAACTCTGCTTTTTCCATCACAGCAAACAAAAAGTCCCAATTAAGATTGTCAAAGGCTTTCTCCGCATCAGCAAAAAAGAGCGCCACTTCTTTTTTCGGATGTTCATAATACTCTACAATGTCCACCACTATTCTGATATTGTCTCTAATTTGCCTCTTCGGGAGAAAGCCTGCTTGCTCCTCACAAATAAACTTATGCAGATATTGTTTTAGCCTTTCCGCCAAAATTTCTGCAAAGATTTTAAGTCATTGTTAAGCAATGAAATCGGTCTATAATTTTTCACATTTGTAGCATCTCTGTCTTCTTTTGGTAACAATGAAATAACTGCTTCTTTCCAAGTATTTGGCACTTGCCCATCCAAACGGATATTATTCATCAATTTTTGGAGCATTGGAACTAATATATTTATAAGAACTTTGTAAAATTTTATTGAAAAGCCATCCGGTCCCGGTACTTTCCCTATTTTCACTGAACTGATTGCAGCTTCTATTTCACCTTTTTCAATTGGATCATTCAATGTTTCTTTCATCATTTCTGTTGTTGGATTTACATTCACATTTTGTAAATAAGCTTCTATTCTTTCTTTATCAACTCGCTGGCCTTTAAATAAGTTAGCATAATACTTGTAGAATTCTCTTTTGATGCCCTCCTGGTCTACAATTTCTTTGCCACCGGTTTCAATCTTATTTATGTATTTATTTTCCCTTTTTTTCTTCATTTGCCATGCCAAATACTTTCCAGGTTTGTTTGCCCCTTCAAAAGATTTTTGTTGGTTCATTTATCATCTCTCTCACCCCTTTCATCATTCTGGCCTCCATTGCCTTCAATTGGTCCTGCATTTTTTCCAATGAAGTAGCCCTTGTATGGGGCTGCTTGTGTTCAGACATTTAAAAAAAACAGCAAAAATTTGGACCTCCCCAATTTCCAATTCAACTATCAGGTTCAAAAGAGTAGGACTTGCCCTTCACAACAAGCCCAATTTCGCCGTCCTCAGAGCTCCCAAAGTCAAGATATTTATTTTTAAAGATTTTAAATCTTCCAAAACGGCGGCCGCAACTTTTTACTGCTCCCTACAATTTTTTTTCCCTTTTAAAAACATCCAAGGCCCACACAAATAATATGACCAATAGTATTTATCTTCTTACCCTCTTCTCATTTAACTCCAACAATTTTTAATGTCCCGAATTCTATAAAAACATTGTTTTTATTTTGACCTCCCAGCAATGGCCGCCGATGTTTCTCAATGGTAGTAAATTCCTAGAGTAGGTTTTCCTTTCGCTACTTCCTGCTTTTGTTGCCACGAAGTCCCATTCACACGGGTAAGGAGATCTCACGATACTTGATGTACTTCCTGTCTTGCTTAAATGTGCTGCAGGTCTGTGATGATGATGCTCTTTTTTCAAAACCGCAAGTAGACTAAACAATAAATTCCTTTCCACTTTTTAGCTCTTTTTAACACTGTCCTTTATATTTATACAGTCCAAATTTCATCTCTTCCTCCCCTCTTCTTCCAGACTTTCTAGATTTTCCTTTCTCACCTTTTAAAATTATCCCATTAAGCTGTAAAAAGTTCCAGAATGAAAGATAGTAATTTGTACCTTCTCTTCCAATTATCCAAGTTCTCTCCAGTCTTTCAAAGCTTTAAATGTTTAGCAAAGTCCAAGAAAGTTAGGATCCTGTTGAGTTTATGTCAAATAAATGACTCTGAAAGCTTCTGCAAATGATGAAAATGCAACTCTTCCCAGAGACCCCTGAAAACCTCAAAGAAGGCCCCCCCTCCCCCCTGCCAGGACTCCCTTTTAGCCAAGGTAAATCTCCTCAAAGTTTCCTGTGCATATCTTGGACTAATCTCTAACTGAGAAAAGTAGGCAGTAGGCATTAAATTGCCTTCCACTACCCTGAACAGAAGCTCCAGCCTGCTCCCGTTATGAGAAGCAGCTCAGCTCGACATTTTCCTCCCCCAGAAGTCTTTTCAAATTCCACTCCACCTCTTTATTCGGTAAATGACTTAACTGACTCTGTAAAATTGTAATTTCTCACAAATTTTTCTTTTCCCCCGGTCTATTTCTCAATTCAATTTCTTCTTTACTAATTTCCTTTTGTATGTCCAACAATTGCTTTTCATTTGCCCTTCTGTCATTATTCAATGTAATTAATGTTCCTCTCATCACAGCCTTATAGGCATCCCAAACAGTTTGAAATTGTACCTCTGGGTTGTCATTTATTTGGAAAAAAGCTTTAGTTTCTTTTTCTAGAGATGCCACTACCTCTACTTTCTGTAATAAGTCATCATTTATCCTCCAACTCCTCTCTTTTTTCCTCCCTTTAGCCAACCACATCAACAGGTTATGGTCTGCACCTATTTTCGGAAGAATCTCTACTTTTTTTGTGATCAGCCCCAGCTCTCATATAGCCCATAACATATCAATCCTAGAAAAGGTATTATGTCTGGCTGAAAGAAAAGTATAGTCTTGTACCCTGGGAATGAATTTTCTCCACACATCTTCTAAGCTATCTTATTTAATTAGTTCAAAAAATGCTTTAGGTAGTTTCCCATCTACATTTTTTCCCCAGATCTATCTAAGGAGTTCTGGATAGTTCCATTAAAGTCACCCATAAGCATTATCTGATCGTACGTTACTTGATCCAGTTGTTTCATAATATCATTTTAAAAAGTCACTCAGCCCTATTAGGAGCATAAAGTCCCAACAACAGCATCTTTTTGCCATACATCAAAACTTCTACTGCCAAATATATACCTTCATTATCTTTAAAAATCAGTTTTGGCTCCAGCTCCTTTATGTAAAAAATCACTCCCCTTTTAGTTTCTTTAGCCAATGAACCAAATTCTTCCCCTAAAAAATTGTTACGTAAAAATATGTAATCCGATTGTCTAATGTGTACTTCTTGTAGACAAATTATATTACATTTTTGTTTTTTAATCCAATGAAATGTTGCTCTTCGTTTCTGCGGCGAATTCAGGCCATTAACATTCCAAGAAATTAATTTGTAATCCATAATGATTCTTCAATTAAGCTGTGTCCCCAAAATCCTTATTGTCCTCCAAAAACCCTTCCATGCCTTGAATGTCTATTATGGAATACTTCAGCCCTTTATTCTCAAAAGTCCTGGAGGAAAAATTTAGGCTGCTAGGTGGGAGACTTAAGGCCAGGACCTCCAAGGTAGCCTTCTCGGAAGTCCTACCTGTTCCACGTGCAGGGCAGGAGAGACAGGGACAAATTAGAAGTCTCAATGTGTGGATGAGACGATGGTGTAAGGAGGAAGGGTTTAAGTTTGTTAGGCACTGGGATGCTTTCTGGAACAAGCGGGAGCTGTACAAAAGAGACGGTCTCCACTTGTCCCCGGATGGAACCAGGCTGCTGGCGCTTAAAATCAAAAAGGTGGCAGAGCAGTTTTTAAACTAAATCTTGGGGGAAAGCCGACAGGAGATGAAATATCTCTGGTTCGGGAGGACTTGTCTCAAAGAGATGAAGGGTTGGCTGCTATTTTTCTACCGGGTAATGGATCAGAGTTGTCCACTGTGATGGTGACAAGCAGTATGGACTGTCTGCCAGAGTCTTGAGGCGGCAGGAGGAAGGTGGCTGGCCTAGCTTGCCTGGGAAATTATAGATGTTTGTATGCAAATGTCAGAAGTGTTCGAAGTAAAATTGGTGAATTGGAATGCTTAGTGTTGGGAGAAAACATAGACATTGTGGGAATTTCAGAAACTTGGTGGAATGAGGAGAATCAGTGGGACACGGTGATTCCTGGATATAAGTTATATCGGAAGGATAGGGAGGGAAGGGTTGGAGGTGGGGTGGCTCTGTATGTCAGAGAGGATATACAATCCAGTAAGACTGAGGTCAGAGAATTAGATTCCCTTTTAGAAATGCTTTGGGTTGAAATAGAGGGCCCAAAAGGAAATTTAACTATGGGAATTTGTTATCACCCCCAAATCAAAAGAGAGAGGACAATTATAATATGATGGAAGGCTTAAAGATAGCGGCTAAACGTAAAAACTGTGTTGTAATAGGTGATTTTAACTACCCACAGATTGATTGAGTCAATATGTGTTCTGGTCGAGAGAAAGAGATTGAGTTTCTTGATGCTCTCAATGACTGTGCTATGGAGCAGATTGTCTCAGAACCTACCAGGGGTGGGGCGATCCTGGATTTGGTCCTAAGTAATGCCCAAGACTTGGTGAGAGATGTAAAAGTGATTGTGCCACTTGGGAGCAGTGACCATAATGTTATTGATTTCACCGTTTGTATAAATAGGGGGTTGCCCAAAAAGACCGCCACAACCACGTTTAACTTTAAAAGGGGTAAATTCTCTGAG
This sequence comes from Heteronotia binoei, assembly GCF_032191835.1. Taxonomy (NCBI): domain Eukaryota; kingdom Metazoa; phylum Chordata; class Lepidosauria; order Squamata; family Gekkonidae; genus Heteronotia; species Heteronotia binoei. Next base: position 3,563,041 of record NC_083238.1, on the reverse strand, counting down.
ATGAGGAGGCATGTGAGGAGGAAACTGAAAGGAAAGGTGAATACGGTCAAAACCCTCGGGGAAGCTTGGAGACTATTTAAAACTATAATCCTAGAAGCTTAGATAAAATACATAGCACAAGTTAGGAAAGGCACAAACAGGCATAAGAAAAGGCCTGCATGGTTAACAAACAAAGTAATGGAAGCTGTAAAAGGTAAGTAGGACTCCTTTAAGCGGTGGAAAACCAGTCCAAGTGAGATTAGTAAAAGGGAACACAGGCTGTGGCAAATCAAATGCAAGACTGTGATCAGGCAGGCAAAAAGGGTCTATGAGGAACATATGGCAAAAAACATAAAGACCAACAATAAAAATTTCTTCAGATATATTAGAAGCAGGAAACCAGCCAGGGATGCAGTGGGGCCCTTGGATGACCATGGGGTAAAAGGATTACTGAAGGAGGATAGGGAAATGGCTGAGAAGCTGAATGCATTTTTTGCCTCCGTCTTCACTGTGGAAGATGAGAACTTTTTGCCCGCCCCAGAACCACTAATTTTGGAAGGGGTATTGAAAGACCTGAGTCAGATTGAGGTGACAAAAGAGGAGGTCCTACAACTGTTAGACGAATTAAAAACTAATAAGTCACCGGGTCCGGATGGCATACATCCGAAAGTTCTGAAAGAACTCAAAGTTGAACTTGTGGATCTTCTAACAAAAATCTGTAATCTTTCATTTGAATCTGACTCTGTTCCTGAGGACTGGAAGGTAGCAAATGTCACCCCCATCTTTAAAAAGGGTTCCAGAGGAGATATGGGAAATTACAGGCCGGTCAGTTTGACTTCAATACTGGGAAAGTTGGTAGAAACCATTATCAAGGACAGAATGAGTAGGCACATTGATGAACACGGCTTATTGAGGAAGACTCAGAATGGGTTCTGTAAGGGAAGATCTTGCCTCACTAACCTGTTACATTTCTTTGAGGGGGTGAACAAACATGTGGACAAAGGAGACCCGATAGATGTTGTTTACCTTGACTTCCAGAAAGCTTTTGATAAAGTTCCTCATCAAAGGCTCCTTAGAAAGCTTGAGAGTCATGGAGTAAAAGGACAGGTCCTCTTGTGGATCAAAAACTGGCTGAGTAATAGGAAGCAGAGAGTGAGTATAAATGGGCAGTCTTCGCAATGGAGGACTGTAAGCAGTGGGGTGCTGCAGGGCTCGGTACTGGGTCCCATGCTCTTTAACTTGTTCATAAATGATTTAGAGTTGGGAGTGAGCAGTGAAGTGGCCAAGTTTGCAGATGACACTAAATTGTTCAGGGTGGTGAGAACCAGAGAGGCTTGTGAGGAACTCCAAAGGGACCTGTTGAGGCTGGGTGAGTGGGCGTCAATGTGGCAGATACAGTTCAGTGTGGCCAAGTGCAAAGTAATGCACATTGGGGCCAAAAATCCCAGCTACAAATACAAGTTGATGGGGTGTGAACTGGCAGAGACTGACCAAGAGAAAGATCTTGGGGTCGTGGTAGATAACTCACTGAAAATGTCAAGACAGTGTGCGTTTGCAATAAAAAAGGCCAATGCCGTGCTGGGAATTATTAGTAAGGGAATTGAAAACAAATCAGCCAGTATCATAATGCCCCTTTAAAAATCGATGGTGCGGTCTCATTTGGAGTACTGTTTGCAGTTATGGTCGCCGCACCTCAAAAAGGATATTATAGCATTGGAGAAAGTCCAGAAAAGGGCAACTAGAATGATTAAAGGGCTGGAACACTTTCCCTATGAAGAAAGGTTGAAGCGCTTGGGACTCTTTAGCTTGGAGAAACGTCGACTGCGGGGTGACATGATAGAGGTTTACAGGATAATGCATGGGATGGAGAAAGTAGAGAAAGAGGTACTTTTCTCCCTTTCTCACAATACAAGAACTCGTGGACATTCGATGAAATTGCTGAGCAGACGGGTTAAAAAGGATAAAAGGAAGTACTTCTTCACCCAAAGGGTGATTAACATGTGGAATTCACTGCCACAGGAGGTGGTGGTGGCCACAAGCATATCCACCTTCAAGAGGGGTTTAGATAAAAATATGGAGCAGAGGTCTATCAGTGGCTATTAGCCACAGCGCCATAGAATGGTTTTAAAACTGAAATAAGTAAATTATGGTTTTATATGTTTTATTGGACTGATTGTATTTTATGATGTTGTGAGCCGCCCTGAGTCCGCTTGCGGAGAGGGCGGGATATAATAGCCACTTACCTAAGAACATAAGAGAAGCCATGTTTGATCAGGCCAATGGCCCATCCAGTCCAACACTCTGTGTCACACAGTAGCCAAAAATTTTATATATATATATATATATATATATATATATATATATATATATATATATATAAATTTGCACTGTGTGACACAGAGTGTTGGACTGGATGGGCCATTGGCCTGATCCAACATGGCTTCTCTTATGTTCTTAAGTAAGTCTGGCTGGTAAAATCCATCTATATCTTGCACCTTTTGCCCTTAATTTATCCGTCAAAGGTTTAAATTGTCTTCTGTCACTGATGACCTTCCTTGGTAGTTCCTTCATTATTCTGTCTCTGCTCTCCTCCTCCACCAATTCTTTTGCAAATTGTTGGCTCAAGATCCTTCCCACTATATCTCTAGTGGCAAATTTAATTACTGTCTCTCTTGGCAATTTACACCATCTGGCGAACTCTGAATTGACCATGTACATGTAATCACATTGATCTTCAGTCTTCTCTGGATCTTCACCCAAATATTCAGCAATAATAGTCATGATATATTTCTTTAAGTCCTGTTGATTGTTTTCTGGCACCCACCTCAGACATACAAAGTTCTCCATCAGCTTACAGTCTTGTAGTAAAACTTTTTCTTGAATCTTCTTTATTGTAACATCTTGATTTGTAACTCTATTTTCCACGTCTTGCATCTTCTGTGTTGTTGTTTGTGACTCCTTCCTCAGATCTTCAATTTCTTTCTTGATCTCTTTCTTTACAGCTTCAGCACTGGAATTTATTTCTTTTGATAGTTCCTTAGTTTGATAGTTCCTTGTTATTTCTTTAGTCTTGTTATTTCTTTAGTCTTAGTTCCTTGTTATTTCTTTAGTCTCTTTAGTCAACTGTTTCTCACTTGTAGTTATCAAATCTTTCATTGCCTTTGTTAATCTGGCCTCCATAGCATCCAGCTGTTCTTGGGCAATCTTAAACATTTTGCCCTCTACTGAGCCAGCTCTTCCATGCGTTCTTAGTTCGTATTTTGGATCGGACATCAGATGTCAGTCTTCCCATAGCATATAATAGACCCCAAGTTGACCTCACCAAACTACAAACCGATAACAGGGTTCAATAGATTAGAGCATGCCCTCTTCAGCAAACCCAAAATCGCCATCCTCAGAACTTCCTGGGCCAAGATATTAATATTTAAAGTTTTGTAAACATTCAAAATGGCAGCCGCAACTTTTTCAGGCCCCAACTCTATGATTTTTTTTTTTGCTAGAGTAGGCCTGGAGGTCTAGGATGTGTCCCTCTTCTCCCAGCGCTGTTTCCTGACTCTCTGGAAATGAAGTCCCGTTCTCAATGGTTTCCACTATCGAGATATTTCGATCGTCACTTCCTGTTTCGCAATTGCAAGCCAAGGCTTTGTTATGACAGGGGATTTTTTTGCAGAAGCCACAAAGGTAAACAAATCTTGTTTTTTTGAGTTTTACAGTGCCTATTAAAGTCTGAAAGCCACGATTTCACCCCCAGCCTCTGTAACACAGCTTTACTTCTTTGCAAATAGTTCCAAATCTTTGTTTCTTTAGTTTAAAAACGTTCTTTTAATCTCAGAATGAAAGATAAGAATTGCACCTTATCAAGTGTCCAAAACTTCCTTACACTGATCGTTCCAAACTTCAGTAGTCTATAGTCATAGAAAGTTGGGGTTGGGTGAACTTATGTCAACTTAATGACTCCAAAAAGCCTTTGTAGACGTTATGCAATTTTTCACGGGAGATTCTTCAAAGCCAAAAAGGAGCCCCAGCGGGACTCCTCGCCAGCCAAAGTTAAACTCCTCAAAATCTTGCAAGCATGTCTTGGACTCTTCCCATAACTGGGAGGGTAGACAGCAGGTGATAAAAACACCTTTTATGTCCAGAACAAAGGTGTTGGTCCACTCCACAAAAGGGAGATGCGTCAGTTCCCCATCTTTCCAACTCCGGAAGTCTCTGTGTGCTCAGGTATATGTTGAGGGTTTTTTTTCTTTTTAAATTTAAATGACAAACATTCCCCATCCCCCCAAAAAACTATTATCACCAATTGTGTTTGAAATTTCCCACAGTCTCAAAAATATTTACTCATCTAGCATAGAAGGATGCTATTTATTTTTTATTTTTTATTTTATTCGATTTATATCCCGCCCTTCCCACCGAGGCGGGCTCAGGGCGGCTTACAACAACAACAAAAAGCTAACAAAGATCAATTTAAATACGTTAATAATTATACAATAAAATACATAAAAACCTTAAAAATACATAAAACTCACATCGATGTACACTATGCTACGTTTCCTTGAATCAGTCTTTCAAATTTTCCAGTATTCAATAATCTGATGTTCGAGATTTAATATTCAGGCATTCCGATCACAATTAATTATATGCCAACCGGAAGAGGGTTGTTTTACAGGCCCTGCGGAACTGTTCAAGGCTCCGCAGGGCCCTCACCTCCTCCGGGAGCTGATTCCACCAACAGGGAGCTGCAATTGAGAAGGCCCTGTCCCTGGTCGCTTTCAGACGGGCCTCCTTTGGCCCAGGGATTGTAAGGAGGTTCTGAGACCCCGACCTCAGCACTCTCTGGGGAACATGTGGGGAGAGACGGTCCCTAAGGTAGGCAGGTCCCAGACCATTGCTATTTAAGAAACTATTTAAGGATGCTATTTAAGAAACAAAAATGTGAACAACTTTTAAGCATGCAGAATTATATGTTGGGGGTTGTGGTGGAACAAGGGTATCTGTTTGTATAAAAGAAAAAAGAGTAATGCCAGCTGGAATTATATAAAATAAAAAATTCTCATCCAATACTGTGAAATTCATTTATCGGAACTTTGATCTAAGAATAGCATTTATGTTTATTCCTAGCAAATTAAAAGAAGAGATAATGTCTTTCTTTTCCAGTCTATTTTGGAACCCTGCTTATGAAAGGAGAAACACACAAGCCCACACAATACAGAGAATAGGCCTGCAAGACGAAAGACAAAGAAAGAACAATTTGTTCAAAATGGAATTCAATTACCATAGATCAAGAACCTCACTGTTAACTATCATTTTGCATGTTAGAAACTTTCCAATATTCAGCAACAATTTGTGAAAGCATTTACAAATATAATGCTTCACTAAAAATCCACTGCAAGCAGTCCTATCATTACATAGTTATTTGGCAGTGGGATGCAACTGCAATCATAAATGCGATTACTACAGAAGTTCAAAATTATATTCTTAAAATTATAAAACCAGAATTACTAGAATCTTTCCTGCAATCAGAAACTGAAAGGAAGAAAAACAATAACTTAAAATTAAACTTTTTCCCCCTAATAAGAGAAAAGGACTTGATTCAGCTTGGACACAGTTGATCCTGTTTCTGTATTATTCACCCAACAGGCTTTCGATACTGCCTCAGATGAGTGGTTAGGCCAGTGGTACTTATTCAGACCCTCAGAGAGCAATATTCACAATTGCCATCAATTTGCAATTACCATCCAACAAAAGAACCACATGACTACTGAACACCTGGTATGCCCCCACCAAATATAACGATTCTATATATATATGTAGACTTTTAAATTACTTCTGTAGAATTATCTCTCTTCTTCTCCTACACATGCACACACACATACACACACACACACACACACACGAATCTTAGCCAACCCTTATATATCTGGACTGAAGATGATGAACAAGTTTTCAAGTTCTCCAGAAAATGTCATTAAGGCTGCATGTTAAACAACGTGTTTCCTTGTGTTAAAAATTCCCTTCAAGTTGAACTGTAGCATCACAGGCCATGGTGTATCCCATTCTACCACACACTCTCTCTAAGTTAAATTTCTTTGACTTGATGTACCCCAATCTATCACAGCATTCAGCTATATAACTTGATCTCAGCCTCCTGCACGGAAGCCCTGTGTCTCCACAACCTTTATGTAATCCACATCTCCCATGAAGATGCGAACAGTGTCATCCTATGCATTTTAACCCAAAAGTAAGTCCCAATTTGTTTACTTTAAGTAAGTGTACATAGGACTGAAAACTAAGCAATGCACCCTGCAAGTGTATGGGAAGGATTAGAAGAAGTCTGAAGCTCACAGCACTACTGATCAGCTATGTGCTCAGCAGGCTGTGCAGAGGAAGGATGAATAAAGAACCTCTACACAGTCTGCTCATGTGGCCAGCAGCTACAGGAGCCTGCTTTGCCTTGTCCTGTGGAGGTAATAATGCTCAGGCTTCTCACAGCAGAAACCTCCTCCTTAAGTGAATGTCAGCGTAGGGACATTGAAGATTTCAATATGAAACAGGCTAGCTTTGTTGAAAACAAAGTTTCTGTTTATTGATTACAGCAGTGCATACCACAACGCAGAGTCGTTGATACTAATAACGAAAAGGGTGCAAGCATGAGTATATAAGGATACACATCAAAGGCTAGGGAGTTTAAATCATTTCCCACCATAAACCTGGGACTTCTTGGCTGAGAAGAGCCAGGGCAGTTATCTGTTATCTCCCACCAACATAGCCGCCTCTCCTCCGCCTCGACGGCCTTGCTTGTCTCTTCCAGGCGCCTGGGAATGGCTAGATGTTTTACATTTCAAAGGCCTGTTGGAGTACTGGCCTCCCCCCCTCCCGACGAGCCTTCTACAATTCTAGGGTTAGTGTAGCAAATGGCCTAATGTTAGTTCACAGTAAATAAACAGGTCAAGTCATAAAACAAAGCTTCAATGTATACAAGCTGACAGTGAGGCCATAAGAGTTCCAAGGAGGGAGGGATGGTGGCTCAGTGGTAGAGCATCTGCTTGGGATGCAGAAGGTCCCAGGTTCAATCCCTGGCATCTCCAAAAAAGGGTCCAGGGAAATAGGTGTGAAAAACCTCAGCTTGAGACCCTGGAGAGCCACTGCCAGTCTGAGTAGACAATACTGACTTGGATGGACCAAGGGTCTGATTCAGTATAAGGCAGCTTCAGGTGTCCATGTCCATGTCCATGTCCAAGGGGAGACTCCAAGTCAGTGTTTCTGACTGGCTCAGAGTAGGCTCCTGCAGTAGACATCCTAAGCATTCTTGAGCCTTCTTGTTCCCTCTCTGGCACAAAACCTGCAGTTTAAGTGAGAGTGAGATGGCCAAGGTTGGATGTAGATGCCACCAGGAATAGTCTGTGGGGTGATGTCCTGTCCACCACTGAGACTCCAAGTGGGGTCAGACCTCACCTGTGTGGGGGAGATGGCAGCTGTGTGAGATAGATGTAAGCCAGTTGTCCCACCAGGCCTTTGGCTGAGGTGGCAGGCATCCAATAAAACACCCAGCCTCCCCTGCTGAAGCTACTATCTCACATTGCCCAGATCAGAGGATTCTAGAGGGCAAGTGGTGCTAACTGGAAACCATGTATATGGATAATATTATTATTTGTTTTCAATTCTGTTGTTTTTAATTGTTTTAACTATCTGTAATTTATTTGACATTTTTAGACTCTGCTGTAATCCACCCTGAGCCCACTCTTGGGCAGGGTGAAATATAAATTGAAATAATTAATAAATAAAATATAAATATAATATAAACTATATACAGTTAGGCTATAAAATATTATGAAACTTGTTCAGAGGAGCAAAACAGTGATATACCAAATATTCATTTTTGACATTTCTACTTTGATATATTAAAAACATTCCAGACTGAATCTCAATAACTTAACTAGATGTAAAACAAATGACTGAAATAATAAATTCACCCATATAATTGACAATAATAGTCAGAATGCATTAATTTTCCCCTCAGATTGTGTTGAATGATTTTCTTATGAAGTATGGATCTTCCATTACTGAAAATTCCAGTAAAAAAGAGAAGAATGATTGACAATGTCTTTTAAGAGCATTTATTATTCCAATATATGCAATATAAGAAAGATGATGAAAATGCAGAAAAATGGTATGGTCTATACAGAAAATGCATTTTTTTTTTGTTGCTTTCTTCCTGCTTAAACACATATTACTAGCTGTGAACTATTCCAGTTTAAAACAGTTCACTTTTTAAAAAATAAAAAGATCCCTTTGTCAGTGTTTCTACAGAATATTGTAAGATTTTTAATTATTATACTTAAGATTTCATTTATTTTGAAATAAATTTAAAGCAGTGATTGCCAACATTTTGATAGACAGATTAAAAATGGAGACAAAATTCTTTCATCTACCCCCCCCCCCCCCAAAAAAAAAGGATGCGTGGAATTCACTGTATTCAGGTTTAAAAGTCCATAAGCCATACACTAAGGATGCCTGAAATTAAATTGTTTTACATATTGCCTGTTCCAAGTTATGTTATAAGGAGCACAAAGGGATTTGAAACCCTGAGCATGGAAAGCAAAGCTGTGAGAACTGTAAATCCCATTGTTCCTGTCATACCTACTGGATATATATCCCATGGAGATGCATTTTCAATTGTTCTTGAAAATGTGGACAGTCCTATAGCAAAATGGAGGCACTGCCACAAATTTTATGCATTTACTTTTTAAAATAAAGAAGCAACTTATTTATGTTATTTGTAGTCACCCTCTCTCATTGAGAGCCAAGGCAGATTACACAGCATATGTCAATATAATCAAGAGGATAGGGCATCCAATAAAAATGCAATAGAATTTGGACTGCAAAAATTTGAAGCCAACTAGATGCATCCATCTTGTAGAAAAATAGATTAAAACAGAGGTGCAGAATATATTCCTATGGATTCTTGGTGCCTCTTGACATTTTGTTAGACACATTTATCTACAATGCCTCATTGCTGTACTGAATTTTCACTTGTGGCAACTTAGAATAAAAAGCTCCAGTTCTCTTCCATTGAGCAATTAACAATTAATTAGATCCTTTTAAAAGACATTAAGAGCACTTTTCCTCCATAAACCCAGGATCAATTTCAAGAAATAGCTGCAGAGAGTGAACAACAGTGTGCTTAGATTTATTAAGAAGCAAATGAAAAGCTTCCATCCCAAACCAATTGTAAACTGATATTTAAGTTATGTTAACCACAAAGGGCTATGCTTTTTCCCTATAATAGACACTCCTTACACATTAAGTTTTGGCACTGAATCTTTGGAGGAAGGTCTAGTTTGGGTCTGGAGGTTCAGACTGTGCTGTGTCCAACCACGAACTCCTCTAGTTGTGACAAGTATGGACTTTCGTAAGCAGTGACTCATGAAAGTTCATACCCTGCCACAACTTTGATAGTCTTTAGAATAGAACTGGACTCTTGCTCTTTCCTGCTGCTACTGACAGACTAACATGGATACCCATCTTGATCTATTATTGTAATATCATTTTGCTTTTATGGCATAGCTTTGTACCTTTGTAATTCCATTTTCTGCATTGTTTACAGCATACATAACCCTAGACAGTTTATTTGCATTGTTTTCTAATTTTGTAATCCTAGTCCTGTTGCAATGTTTTTGTATTATTTATTTATCTACAAAGGGACATGCACAGCAGGTGCATAGCCAGGATTTTTTTAGGTAGGGGTGGTTTTTTTAAAAAATGTTGGGGCACGTGATTTTTTTAAAAGCCCCCTGACCTAACAAGGTGGGGCAGAAGGATGGTGAAGGAGGGCCCACTAGGAGGGGCAGCCAACTGGCTGGAGGGTGCCCAGAGCCCCTGAAAGGAGTGCAGTTGGTGACTCAGAGTGCTCTCTGGCTTGGAGAGGCTGGGCAGGCTGCAGGGTGGGGGGGGGTGGAGACAGGCATCCCCAGGGCAGTCACGCCACTTCCCCCTCCCCTCAGAAGATAAAGCGTGGCTCTCCAATTCCACTGCCAGCTCCAGTCTGGAGTCAAAAGGAGAAGTAGCAACCCAGGAGGAGGTTCAATGCAGGTGCCTGGGGTGGACATGAGCAGCCAGTGGACAGGCAGGGGGAGGGCCACTGCCAACTCACCACCCAAGATGGAGGAAGCTGGGGGGACAGACTTTCTTGGCCAGGCTCTGAATGGGGACTGCTGGGTCTTCCAGGATCCCCTTTTGCTGAGCTGCTGTTAGGCAGAACTGGACTCTAGTCAGAGGGGGGGGGGAGTATTTGGACTATACAGCTGAGGCTGCATGTAAAGAAAGAGCATGTGGTGGCAGAGGGCACTGCAGGAGAAGCAGCAGCAGCATATGCCTGACCTCTCTTTGGGTCTTGGTCACTCTTAGCTTATTGCTGGCCCTGCCTGGGGGCTGATGGACAAGGAGAGAGTGGGAAGGCTGGTAGGAGGCTCCAAAAAAAGGCCCTGCAGTCACACCTCTCCCCAAAGATGCCATGCACATTCATGGCCGAGCAGGAAAGAGGCAGGGCCAGTTGGGGGGGGGGGGTCCTGAGTTGTGGGGCCTCCTCAATAAGTCAGAGGGCTGGGCCCCCAAAGGCTCCCATCGCTGTGGGTCTGATGCAGAGTGAGTGGGAATTTAACAGGCCCATGGTCATGGCGAGTCCTTAACCATTATCCATCTTTCCAAAGTGCAATATACTATGCAGCTCTCTCCAAGGTTTCTTTTTAAAGTGCAGCTCCAAAACTAAACATCCACCCAAATTCAAAACTTCCTTCCACCACCACCACCACCTCATTCTTGGTAGAACACTAGTCTCAGCTCCCAGTCCACTATGTTGCCATTGCTTGCCTTTTACTGCTTTGAGTCAGCCCATATGTATGTATGCATGCATTTAACTAATTAATTTATGGTGTTTGTATGATACTTTTCTTCTGAAAAGAACAAAAAATGGTTCACAGAACAATACCAAACCACAATCCATCACTTCAAGTAAATTATAAAATTAAATAAAACAAACATTATGGGCTGCTTAAAACAGGGTCTCTTTGGATCTTGCCTTTCAGCTTCCACTCTGGCCCCACTCTGACTTTTACTTCATGGAGAGGAGAACAAATTTACTTCATATGTAATTCAGCTGCTGCTAGTTTGCTGCCTGCAAGATCTTCCTCACTTCTCTTTTAATACCTGTCAGGAGTGGATAACAAACATAAAGATCTCCTCATATGCATAAACTTCAGAACTACAACAACATTAGCTGCCATTCCTCTTTCAGATTGCAGCTGGTTTGGGCTCCTTTTCCTATGAATGAGCAGTGGAAACTCATATGCATATAAAATAAAAATTTATAAGCAAACAATGGCTTTGGAACTTGTAGCAATTCCATTCCTTTTACAGAATTGCTGTACATTCCCCAGTTGTGATATAAGTAAAGGTGTTTTTAATCAACAAGACAAATGGCCAAAATAATCATTGCTTTAATTTCCATTCCTAATTCTGGTTTCTAATTCATATATTCCTGAAATGCACATGTATACTACCTGGTTGCTATAAGAAAATATAATTGCTACCCAGGATCACAATCCAAAACATCTATTTATCTCAGGAATGTCCTAAAAAAAGATTTAGATTAGCGGATGATAGCTGATGAATTTTACAGATGGGAGGGCTATAGAAGGTGTGAGAAGAGATATGCTTAACCACGTGCTTCCCACTTGAATGTAGTTTTAACCACTGTAGCAAATGTATTCCTTTTCCTTATTTGCATATGACTTTCAGTATACTCATCCATGTTATTAAAATCATCCCATATTCGCTTGCTAAATCTGAATACTACACTATTACAAATGTCACTACAGTTTTATAGCTTATAGTTGACAAGAACTGGTTCTTATCAATAATGCATGCTTTTGTATACCCAATGCTTTTGTATTGTTTTGCTATTGCACTGTTAAGTCTTTTTATGTTACTTTTTATAACTATTCCCTCTATCCTGGCTAGAGAAAGGCCCCTCTGAGCCTGAGAGATGTTCTTCAGCACAGCTGTGAAAGTCATCTGTTATCTCTTTAGTCAGAGATTTTAACTTCCGATGCTGTGGAATGCAGGTTTGAACTGAGGGGGAGCAGTACCTGCCTGGGAATAAATGCTCGCATCTTTTCCTTTGCACCCAATTGCTTATGTGGGTAAGTCATAGTAAGGTATAAATGTAATGCCTGACCCTGACAGGTCAGTTCTAACAAAAGACGTCTTGCCTGTGAACATGATGCTCATTTAATAACAGCCTTATCTGACATATCAAAGAGGCTGAGTTAACAAGAACTGCACAGAACTTGACAATAGTAGTCGCATTACAGATACAGAATGCCAACATGAATAAACGTCCTGAAGTTTTGTGGAGACTGATCATGCAATTAGAAACTGAGAACATTTACTTCTATTTCAACCACACATACCATACTTCTGCATGTGGGTTACAAGGTAAGCAGTACTCTTCAGGATGAACAAGGAATCTCACTGAGGAAGTGACAGGCTGAAAAGCAACCCTGTTTCAATGATGTTTCTTCTAAGGCAACTGTTAGAAGCTGAACTCCATATGCCCAATATTAAGCTGGCAGTACAAGCACAAGATGATGACCAAGATATTTTGACAATTACAGTAACACAAAAACAGTCGCACAAACACACATAAACAAATGGTTGTGTTCCCTGACCTGGATAGCCCAGTCAAGCCTGATCTCATCAGATCTCAGAAGCTATGCAAGATTGACTGTGCTTAGTACTTGGATGGGAGACGTCCTTGAAATATCCAGTCAGGAGGCGGGGCAGGCTCTATTCAGCCATCTCTTAATTTCCTCCAGGCCCCCAGTAGGAGTCAGCCACCAGAGGTCAACATGACTTCCAGATGAAAACACACATGCATACACACACAAAATATACAAAAATACAAAAAAAGGTTGTGTTGAATAATTAAACTTTTATAACTTGTATAACAAAATCAAGTCAAGAATTTTAACAACAAAACAAAATGAAACAAAACTCAAGCTGTACATATCCCTAATAGTTGCTGAGCAGAAGAGTACAGTTGAGAGAGAGAAGAGAAATTAAATGTTCAAATTCAGTATTCATGATGTTTGATTGACAGAGTAAATATCAATCATGTTAACAATAAGTACGAAACATGATCTAATACATGTCATATGTATAAGGTTGAGATGTATATTTTACAGAGAAAAACTTTAACATGTAGGTAAAGGATCAGTTTTAACAAATCTAGCTGTATCACAAATCAGTTTTAACAAATCTAGCTGTATCCAGGTTCACAACCCAAGTTATGCTCACAAAATAGAATTTTTCAAGTTTGACTCAAAGATGGATTTGGCCGAAAGGAGGATAGGCCACTTGTGAGCAGCAGCTGGCACCAAAGTTAAAGTAAAGGTGTCTATTTGATAAATAAATAATTATATGTGACTTTGTGCTGGGGAGGGGAGAGAGCAGAGTAGAAATTGGGATGCATGGATGAGCCACCAGAGGAGCAGATACCCTGCAAACAGGGGTATCTATTTATTTATAGACAGGCAGACCCCAGCTCAGTGCCCCCCACCCCCATCTTCTTTTAGAAGAAATTATTGCACACGCACAAAGCATGATGATGTCACAAAAGGGACATCATCAAGCAGCCCCCCGCCCCCTCAGGCTTTCTGATCGGGGTGGGGGGTGAGGGGAGTTGACTGTTGTGTTCCGCGTGCCTTGGATTTTGGAATCTGCTACAATCAACCACGCATCTATCTAAGGGAAGATCTGAATCTCCTGTAGTGAAGGAAGGCTGTGATAACTACAATTGTCTTTGTGAAAAAGCAGGGGGGGGGCACTGAAATGCCAAAGGGGAGGGGCTTTACTGGTAATATTGGTCTCCTATAGCAAATCAGAGATAATGCCTGTGGTGCTGGTGAATGGTTTGGGCATCCTACAAATCCAGTGTTGCCATCTAGGCCCCTTTCCAGAGGAGGGGAAGGATGTTGTGGAGAGATGTCATCTGGAACATCTTGTAGGCAATGAACTTGTTCAGAGCCCTAAGATCCATTATGGGGTGGAGGCCTCCATCCTTCTTTGTGACCATAAAATAACAGAAATAAAAGCCATGGTAATAGTGATTGTATGGGACTGGATCTATGAAGTGTTCTGCCAAGACGCTGGAGGGGGCAGTGGCAACAAAGATGGGAGTTGGCAGATTCTGAACAAATTGTATTGCATATCCCTCTAAGATGATGGAGAGGACCCATCTGTCTGATATGATTTGCCTCCAGAAAATACAACAGTCATGGGATCACAGTTCATAATAGAAGAGATACAAACAAGCACTGTGATATGCTGGCTAACACATTTAGTAAAGCTTTTATCAAGAATCTTACATATCTTTTGTCACATTATAAAGACGTACAACCTAACAAATATTATAAGGGATCTTCTGCCTCACTTAGAGCACTGTTTGAAGAGCCCCCAGTGTTTTTCCATAAGCCAAGTCAGGCAGAATTGGAGTGAAGTCCAAAGGGGGAGAGAGGGAAATCAGGGGGTGAGGGCATGGCCTCAGCCCCAGGGAGAGAAAAAGAAAGTCACTAAACCCATGAAACTCTTTTTTCACAGAATAATAAATTAGAAAAACAAAGAACATTCAAGAATGCTTATACAAAGAAGAGAAAAAGGTATGTGGGAATCTCATGCCCTGAGAAACTGCTTGGTTCTCAGGTCTCACAAAGACCACAAACAGGAACGGGGGTGAGACCATGTGTCTGGCATACCAGCCTGGGAGTGCCCATATCCCACATTGTGTCTGAAGAGTCAAAAGGGCACAGGCATCTCACATCCTGTTCACTCACATTCTCACTCTTTATGCTGACCCTTGCAGTATTGACAAATTGATGACTGTATTGAATCCTGTAAACAGCAGATATGGTTTGTCTGTCTTGAACAGATGCATCCTGTTGTTTGTTTAAACACTATGTACTAGGCAAATATGTAGCCTGAAGTCAGAATGTATAAATAAAGTATGGGTTGGCTGAAAAAGTCAGACCTCTCTTCTTCCTGAACCTACACGTGTTGCCTGTTCATTCCTTCAAAGGTATGTTAACAACCAAGGCGAGGGAAACAGGTCCTATCAGTACAGTGGTCAGAAAGGAACTGGCAGGGTTCTTGTGCCCATTCCAGTGAGCATGTGCAGTGGAGCACCTGCATGACATGGGGAAGGGTGTGAAAATCCATTTAGCTTTGTACACTACCAATCAAGATCGGCACAGGTGCCCTATATCCATATAGATGTGATGCACGGAGACTACAAAGAAGATCTGGACACAAATGCTTCAGAAAAAGTGCACCTAGCCAATGGAGACCCAGCAGACATACAGCGAAAAGGAAACATTACACTGAACTGTCAAATAGGCGATGGTGGAACTGGTATTATTGCAGTTGATGTCTTACACATTTCTGATATAAAGGCAAATTTGTAAAGTATGCTCACACTCTCAGGAAAGGGATTTGTCATAGACTTTGAGAATAAAGTGTATTGTATGGGACTGGTTCTACAATGCCAAGATGAACTATATTTCACAGGTGCTCTCAAAAATTGAGCCTTTTAGCTAGACTGCCAGGAATCAAAGACCTGTATAGCCAAGACCAGAAGACCCCGGAGCTTTGGCATGGAAGATTTGTTTATCATGACCCAGAAGCTGTCTTGAAACTACAAAGGACTTAGTGACATATATCAATGACAATCAGTTGTGTGTAATTGTACAAAGAAAGGCAACTCGGCATCGTATTCCCAGTCAGAGATGCTCTAAAGCAACCATTTGAGCTACTTCACACTGACTTATCAAACCAACCTCTGATGTTAATAACACTTATCTGTCATCTTTTATTGATGATTTTTAAAGATATACTGTGTGTTATTTGCTGAAGGAAAAATTGCAAACTGAGCAGAAACTATTCCCATGATTTCTGAGATGTTCAACAGGAAACTCCAAGCCATCCAGTCTGACCGTGGTGGTAAGTAAATATCTAGATCAGAGCAGGCATTCCTATAGGAACATGGAATCCAATGCAGACTTACTGTACCCCATCCACCAGAAAAGAATGAGGTTGCTAAGTGCAAGAAACACTCTATAATGGACATGGTCAGAGGCATGCTAATGACTCAGGCCTTCCCTACATGCACTGGGGAGAAGCTGCAATGACTACAGTTTATTTGCAAAGCAGATTGCCAACCAAAGCCACAGAAAAAACTCTAGAAATCCAAGCATATAACAGATTAGGGTATTTGGATCCAAGGCCAATCCCCATATACTAAAAGAAAAGAGATCCAAATTAGAAACCAGCGATGAAAAGGCAACTTTGTAAGCTATTCTACAGAGAAGAAGGGATACAGAATTCTAGACCCAAATACTAACCAAATTGTTACAAGCAGAGTGGTGCAGTTCGATGAGCGACCAAGGAACAACCTTGGTGCTCATCGACAGATGGCTGTCCAGAGGTAGATAGCAACAACCAGCTGCTGGCATATTCCCCAGAGCCAATGGAGGCGGTGACTAGGCAGACACAACCAGAAGAGGTGGTGAAACCAGAAATTCCTGAAGCAGCAGGTAAACCAGAGGGCCCAGAGACCAGTGTGGAGGCAGCTGAAAAACTGGACCTCAGATGCTCATTGTGGATCAACATTTCCAGCTGTTCACAAGGACATCTCTGCCACATTAACCAACATCATGGGCTGAATTACAGGGCATGTCTGAACTAGAAGCAAACAAGTGGAGGAAAGCAGCACAAGAAACAGATGCACTGCATAAAAACAATACATGGACTGAACCACACAAGGATTGAACGGGAATCAGATTGAAATTATTTTCTTAGTCAAAAGCAGAAGATACTGGAACTATTTTATTTATTTATTCCGTAACTTATACCCCGCCCTTCCCAGAAGTGGCTCAGGGCAGCTTACAACAAACAATAAAACAATAAAATCGGAACAAAGTTATTACATTTAAAATCAAGCATTTAAAAACCTAAAAACCTTAAAATTTATACATTGAAGCTATACAGTATAATCACAAAATTCTAGGAAGCTACATTTGTCCAGCCAGGCGTAGGCTAACCGGAAGAGGGTCGTCTTACAGGCCCTGCGGAACTGAGTAAGATCCCGCAAAGCTATCGCAAAGCCTCGGCCTGAAAGGTGTTATTCCAATGTCCACACTAATGGAATCCAGCTTCTAAAACAAAAGTGTCTGATGACCCCCTGCCAGACCTGCCATAGGCAAGCTTCTATACTGAGCAATGACGCTGCAACAGCTGTCAGAACTGTGAGCACACCCACCGCAAAATATTGGACTGCAGTTAAAAGGGTGATGAGGCACGCTTTAAACTGAGACTACCAGCAACTAATAATCTCACACTGCTGGGATATGCTGATGAAGACTGCATTGGAGAATGATCAGACGTAAGATTCCCCCAGCTGTTATGTATTTTTTTTATGGGGATGGTTCTATAAACTGGGCAAATTATAAACAAGAAACTGTTTCCCACTCATCTACTGAAGCAGAATTTACATCCGCTTGCAGAGAATTAGAGTGGCTTTGGTATTAAGCAGGCCTATAGCCAGAAAAATTTTGGTGGGGGGCTCATGGGATAATTTGTTTTGGTGCAAGCCCGTGGGGCTTGGCTGCTTCTTCTCTCCAGCCCAGCCTGGCCCCAGCTCTCTCTCTCTCTCCCTCTCTTGTTTTCTTTCTGGTTTTTTTTTAAAGAACCAAGTAGGATCTGTGGGTTGTGAGTGCGTGTGGGAGGGCGGTGGGGGGATGGAACAGAAATGTCAGGAGCAGATGAGCTCCAGAGAATGCAAAGGAAGGGCACAGTGGTAGTCTAGTTGCTTCGGCTTTAGCAGGTGCCTCGGTTCCCAGACGTAATGGACTGGATCGTGCCCACAGGTGCCAGGCTTTGCCCTACAGTCCACCTGGGGACTGCAGCTTGCCCTTTGCCTGCAGAGGATGGAGCGAAGCGGAGAGAGGCAGGTAAACCTCCAAAGCCCAAGAGCTCTGGCATCCCCCAGACCCAGGAATTGTAGGGCTGCGGTGGGGGGGGGGGCAACCCTGCTAGCAACGAAGCCTTCCTTGCATAGCCCTATCAAAGTCACCAGCTCGTTGGGAGGAGAGCTTTTTTGGGGGGGAGGGGGAGATTGCACCATACGTGTGAGTGTGTCTGGCAGTTCCAAGTCAACTTGAAAAGGGAGTTCTCTCTCCAAGCAACTGCAGAAGAAGAGATTTCTTGGCTTTCTCCTGCTCTTGCTCTCACAAGGTCTGAAGGAGAAGAAACTTTCCTGACTTGAGGCGATGGCTCCTCAGACCACCTGCTGTCAGCAGAGGGAGTGGAGGGCAGATGAGGTGACACTTCCATACAGAGCGAGCTGCAGAAAGTGACTTCTAGAGCAGATCTTCATCCCAGCTGGCCTCCTCCTCCTCCACTCTCACTGCCACTCTCTCCCCTCCCTTTTTGTTGGGTCCTGGAGGCCCTCCAAAGGAGGGCCCTACAGAAGGAAGGGGTTTTTTTAATAGAGCGGCCTGCCCCCCCCCCCCAGCTATGGGCCTGGTAGTAAGTAACTTTTGCCAATTCAAATGCTAGAGAATAACCAGAGTTGTATAGCCCTTCCTCTTTCAGAAAACAACAACCCATAGTAAAAGTATATTTGAATTAGGAACCAGTATGTAAGTGTCCTGCAGGGGCAAGAAACCGTCACACAAATGCCCCACTGAGAAAATGACAGGGAATGTATTTACTAAACTGTTACCAAAAGATAAATATGAATGTCTGCAGACCACCATATCTTCAGGACGGCCCCTCCTGGTATATCCCCCCAAACTCCCCACACTCCAGTGATAACAACCTACTGGTGATTGGGCTGTCCTCAAACAGAACCAGGATTTTTTTCAGCACTAGCTCCAACTTGGTGGAATGTTCTGCTGGTCGAGATCTGGGCCCCGTGGGATTTGATGCAGTTTTGCAGGGCCTGCAAAACAGACCCATTCTGCAAGGCCTATGGGCGAGGGCACCAACAGCTTCCATTCTAGACTGGCCTCCCTTCCCTTTTCCTTGCTTTTTCTCTTTTCCCTTCCCCTTTCTCCTTTTTACCAGATTGATCCGAGGATATTTATTTTCCCTCCTGGGATGAGTACCAGGTTGTGCTCCTTTATATGTCATCAATTAGCTGATGTACTGCAGAATTGTTTTAAAAAATTAATTCTATGGATTCTTTTATGAATGTTGTTACCCGCTCTGAGTCCTATTATACAGGGGATGATGGGCTATAAATCAAATAAATGAAAGGAAACTCTTCTAAATTAACCAAATAGCCCAGTAGTTGCAACTTTTAAATAGTGCAAGCTGAATTGCTTCTCATGCCTTCAAGAGTTAAAAAAATACAATAACCGCTCTTGCAAAGGCACAATGACATTTGCTCACACGCTTGGATGTGCAAGGCACATGTACTTGGGGAAAATGAGCTGTTTTGCATAACAATCACATATTAGTGGATAAAATGTAAGTGATACTAAATATCAACCCTGACATTTCTTGTTTAATAAGGACTGCCAAACAAGGGTGTGGTTATTCCTTAAGGATGGCAAATCTAGTTATGGTTTGAGCAGGAAATTTCAGCTATCCCACAGTATACTGTTTCAAAGGTCATTCAGTCTCATTGAACTTTTTTTTTACAATGAAACAAGAAGTACACTGTAGCCTAATATGCACTAATTTACAATAGAGTAGCAAAACTAAACAATATTTTGAGACTTGTGGCATTAATTCCTTTAAGCAAGTAGTGCCTAAGCTGCATCATGTTATGTAAAACCGTAAAATGAATAGGGAGCTCTTGTTGTCCATTTGTAAATGTATTTGTTAGCTCTTTTTAAAAAGAAAGTAAGAAAATCCCCCCCCCCCCAGATGCCAAATAAGGGTCATTTATAGCAAGTAAAAACAAATTATAAAGCTTGTGTGGGGCTCAAATGATATTCCCCTTGAAAAGCATAGATTAATTCTTGGAGTAGATAGTGCCTACCAAACATGATAGCAGCAAATCATGATTTCATTACCACCAGTCTGGAGAATTACTTCAGGCAGCTGCTATTACTATTCTTCAAGATCATCCCAGTACACTTTGGCTGAATATTTGTAGTTGATACCTAGCATAAGTAGTGTTGGCACAACTCCAGCCTCCCACCATATGATCATGTTCTAGCCTGACAGTCTGACACTCAGTACAAAGCTCTGAGTTGTGGGACTTTTATCATCATGGACAGATGCTGCTGACTCAAAATAAAAAGTCAGTTCTATTTCCAATTTGTTGGATGGGTTTAAAGAGAAAACAGAAGTTAATGGATAATCAGTTTCAGATGACTTCATGGAAACTATATTAGGATTTTGCTTATGAAGTTCCATTAGCTTGTCTAGCAATATGAGGGAAGAAACTGCAACCTACAGCCGTCAATTACATTAATAATAGTTGAATATGTATTATTTGGGATAATGTTTGTGTGCATTATGAAAAGCACAGAGTCAATAAAATGGAAATATAGAACAAATTACTTTCTGTTTGGTCATTTTCTTTCTTTTTAAAATTTGAAATAGGTATACCTTAGCTGCTTATATAATTCCTGTTTTCCCCTGACCATTTACTGTGATAAGTGCTCTGAGTGCGAAAGCAGTTTATCTGTGTTTCTAAGCACCTCACCCTACATTTGATTCCTTCTCTACTCCTTAATATTTTATGAAGAGTAAAATAGGTTAACTAGATGGTAGTTTCAAGGATAAACTCTATGATAGCTCTGGCTGACCCAAGCCCATTCCAGCAGCTGCAAGTGGAGGAGTGGAGAATCAAATCCGGTTCTCCCAGATAAGAATCTGTGCACTTAAACGCTACACCAAAGTGGCTCTGGTGCATCGGGAACACTGGTGCATGGGGAAGGCTGCACAAACACTGCTTGTACCCACTGCAACACCCTCTACTAATGGGAGAAGGAGAGTTGGAAGAGGGCAATCAAAATCTGTTCACTTGTTCAGGTAACAGCGAGGGTTGCTAGCTTCCCTTGTCATCATGACAGGGGAAATTTGGGGGTGTTCCAGGGGTGGGCAGGACCTAACGTGATAATGACACCCATAAATGACATAATCACATCTCCGATGTTGCATGCAATGCTTTGGTTTGGGGGCAAAATATATGGGTTTTTGCCTTCAAAACTATGGAGTTTGTACAAAAACGAGACAATTGCCACATGACATCCCTGTTTGGGGGTGCGGTTTTCCCTGCTGGCCTGTGGTGGAGCAAAGCCCCCAAAAGTGGGACACTCCTGCTGGAACCTGGCAACTCTAGCAACAGCACTCCAGTTTGTTAAGGTGAAAGGGGTGGAGAAGAGTGTATGACCATATCCTCAGCCTGGTGCTTCAAGTTTGCTTTGCAGGGTAGAGAAGACAGGCTGAAACCTAATATAATTGAGTGAGCCAGAAAGGTGATGGGGCATTTTCACTGCAGTGTCTGTCTGTCCCTGGTGAGTTCTACCAAATAGATTTAAGGAGCAACACTAATGGATCCTGAAGCAACCCTACTAGAAGATGATTGCCCTAAAAGACTGCTTCAGGAGACAAATTAAACATTAGCATTTGTTCAAGACAAAACCAATATTGCTTTTGAGTTCAGTAACAATAAGATATGTTGATAAAACCACAAGGTAAGAAGTGACTTTAGGTTTCTATTTTAAATAATACACATATTGTAGTGAAGCAGGGCTAAAATAAAAAGATATTAAATAAGGTAAATTGAAAGCCATTGTCAAGCATGTGGGTTCAATGACGAGTCGAAGTTGATACAAAGACTACGTTTATTGATAGACCAATACTTTGGCCGAAGCCATTTCTTGAGAGTAATGAAACTGATACATTGATACAATACTTTTAAAGCATACTTCAAAAGGATTCCCAGGGAGGGGGCCGCAGGAAGCGTTCACACCTAAACTAGCAGACTGTCTACTTTCCCAGGACATTTATCAGGAATTTGTCCTTGCTTTCCCAGATGTCTCATCCTCCCTCCGGAGGATATATCGGAAGGTGCTGATTACTTTGTTCCCTTCACACTGCTCTTAATTAACAGCCATAAAGTGGGGAAATGGAAAGAATAACAAACAAATATACTTAGATCCTCCATGGCAATTCACAAACCAGGTTTATGAAGGACTCTAAAACAATCAATTGACCATAGTATTCAACCATGCTTGACATACTGCCCCCCCTAAAATCAACCTCGGGGTTTGTTTTGGAAGGTTTGATGAAACTTATTAACCAATTCTGGAGCCAATACATCTTTCTTGGTTACCCATTCGTTTTCACTGGCTGGGAAATGTTTCCATTTAATCAAATAATACAGAGTCCCATGCTTCAATTTCGAGTCTAATATCTCCTGCACCTCATGTTGACTCTGATTCCTAATCTGGATAGGATGTGGAGCTGACAGTCGAAGGTGCCAGGGCGAAACCCCGGGGTCTCTTCGCAAAAGACTGCAATGAAAAACAGGATGGACTTTACTAAACATTTTGGGCAGTTTTAATTCCATGATTCAGTGGGAGGTTTTTTGTTGACACAAATACCTAATCCCCCACTTTGAAATCCTATACAGAGACATGGGATTTATCATATTGCTTCTTATACGCCTCCTTGGCCCTTTCTAGATTCTCTTGAATTCCTTTCCAGCTACTCCCCAGCTTTCCCCACCACTGTTCGAATGAAGTGGGCCCCCGAGCTTGCTCCCCGCCTGGCAGTAGCGAGACCGGCTTGCCCTCATACCCATTTACAATCTGGAAGGGAGAAGCTTTGGTTGAGCTGTGCACGCTGTTACTGTAGCCATACTCGGCAAATGGTAATAGATCCACCCAATTGGACTGTTGATGGTTCACATAACATCGCAAGTACTGCTCTAATAACGCGTTCACGCATTCCGTCTGCCCATCCGTCTGAGGATGATAGGCAGAGCTCAACCCTTGTTCTATACCGGATAGTTTGCAGAACTCCCGCCAGAAGTTGGCAACGAATTGTGGCCCCCTATCACTAATTATCTTGTCTGGGAATGAGTGGAGTTTCACCATGTGATGGAAAAATAAACTAGTTGCTTTACGGTCGGCAGTTGTGCACATGGAATAAAATGCGCCTGTTTGGAAAAGGTGTCCACTAGTACAAGGATTACGATTTTTCCCTGGGAGGGCGAGAGTTCGACTATAAAATCCATCGATACTACCGACCACGGGCGAGTAGCCTTCTCTAATGGCTTGCCCCCTCTCCTTTTCACCATTACGCAAATGGGACATGAAGCTACAAATTCGGATACGTCCTTTTTCATGCCACCAGAATTGTCTACTTATTAGGTGAAGCATTTTCACATAACCAAAGTGACCAGCTAACTTGTTTGAATGGCAATACTGCAGGACTTCTAGCCGTAAACTTTTGGGAACGTACAGTTTCTCGCCCTTGTACCAGAATCCATCCCCCCTTTTCTGTACTTCCTCTGGCCTGTCCTCCCCCTTCTTTTTCAGTTTCTAAAGCCAGACGCTCCCTCCCCAAGCGCTCGCGTCCCGTTTCATCTTAGACCGGGTGGTTATCATCGCGGCCATTTGGGAGGGGGGAATTAAGGAGTCTACCACTTCCTCCTTCTGACTGTTGTGCTGTGGAAGGTGGAAAAGGGCATCCGCCAAAAAGTTTTTAGTTCCAGGGACGTGCCACAGCACAAAGTCGAATTTGGAGAAAAATCCTGCCCACCTGATTTGCTTTTCACTTAATTTCCTCCTCCCCATGAGCGCTTCCAAATTTTTGTGATCGGTCCAGATTTCGAAAGGGACCTTGGTGCCTTCTAGCCAAGACCTCCATGTTTTCAAAGCATAAGTTACCACGAATGCTTCCTTGTCCCACACCGACCAATTCCTTTGCTCCTGGGAGAATTTCTTTTAAATGTACGTGCAAGGTCTCAGTCTCCCCTCCTCATCTTTTTGCATGAGGATGGCTCCTACGGCCATGTCAGAGGCGTCACATTGCACAATAAAGGGTCTCAGCTCATTGGGGTGGCTCAGGACTGGCTCACTAGTGAACAGCCGCTTGAGTTTATCAAACGCCTCCTGGCATTTAGGTGTCCAATTTAAATGCGCCCCCGGCTTCTTGGCGTTGGGACTCTTCCCCCTCGTTTTTAACAACTCAGTGAGGGGAAGCATGATTTGGGTGAATCCCGGTATGAAGTTTATGTAAAAATTTGCAAACCCAAGGAAGGTTTGGAGCTGTCTACAAGTCCTCGGGGCAGCCCAGTCTAACACTGCTTGAACTTTGCCCAGAACCATTGCCAACCCCTGAGCCGAGACTCTGAATCCTAAATAGTCCAAATGAATGAGGTATAGATGGATAATACTTGAAGGTTTGAGTTTTGAACTTTAGGGAAAACGAATTACAATTACAAATGAACAGGAACTGTGTAGATTTTATGAAGAAAATAAAGAATTTGTACCATGATGGATTACAAATTATTATCTTGGAATGTAAATGGACTAAATTCACCGCCAAAAAAGAAGGGCAACATTTCATTGGATTAAAAAGCAAAATTGTAATATAGTTTGTCTACAAGAAGTACATATCAAGCAAAAGGATTATAAATTTTTGTGGAATAAACAATTGGGATTAGAATTTCATTCCTTGGCTGAGCAGAAGAAAAGGGGAGTGATTTTTTATGTTAAACAAGAATTGGATCCAAAGTTAGTATTTAAAGATAAAAATGGAAGATTTGTGGCAGTAGAAATAACATTGAATGGGGGGGAAAAAAACGTTGTTATTGGGACTGTATGCACCAAATGGGGCGAAGGATGAATTTTTAAAAGATATTACACAACAACTTGATGAATTGACATATGATCAAGTTTTGATAATGGGGGACTTTAATGGAACAATTCAGAATGTATTGGATAGATCTGGACAAAAAAGAATAATAAAGAAGGAAAATTGCCAAAATCTTTTTTTGAATTGGTTAAACAAGAAAATTTGGAAGATATATGGAGGAAATTTAATCCTGAAGTGCGGGACTATACTTTTTTTTCAGCAAGACATAATTCTTTCTCTAGAATTGACATGTTGTGGGGCACTAAAGATTTGAGCCTTATAACAAAGAAAATTGAGATTTTGCCTAAAATAGGAGCTGATCAAAACCCAATAGTGTGAATTACAAATTCGTTAAAAAAATCAAGAAGATGGAGGTTAAATGAAGATTTATTACAAAATAAATAAATAGTGACATCTCTAGAAAACGAGACCAAAGCTTTCTTCCAAGTAAATGACAGAGAAGATATTGAATTCCAGACGGTGTGGGATGCCAACAAGGCAGTAATGAGAGGAATATTGATATCACTGAATAATAAAGATAAGAGGGCAAAAGATAAACAGATGTTGGACATTCAAAATGAAATAAAGAAAAAAGAAAGTGAATTAAAGAAAAGGCCAGGGAAAAAGAGAATCATGAGGGAGATTACAATATTGCAAACCCAAATGAGACATTTGTTAAATAAAGAACTGGAATGGAATTTGAAAAAAATTACAGCAAAAGTCTTTTGAGGGAGCAAATAAACCTGGAAAATACCTGGCCTGGCAATTGAAAAAAGAGAGAGAAAGTAAAATTATTAGTAAGATTGTGGCAAATGGAAGAGAAATGGTGGATCAAGAAGAAATAAAAAAGAGAAATTTTAAAATATTATGCTAAATTATTTAAGGGTGTTAAAATAAAGAAAGAAAAGATGGAACTGTATTTACAAAATATTAAAATAGCACCCTTAACAGAAAATATGAAAGAAGTTTTGAATGCGCCAATTGAAAGAATAGAGATTGAAGCAGAGATCAATGCAATGAAAATTGGAAAGGCATCTGGGCCAGATGGATATACAGCTAAGTTTTTTAAAACTTTTGAAGAGGAATTAATACCGAAATGCCAAAAATTGATGAACATGATAAGATTAAAAAGGTAAAATACCAAATACATGGAAGGAAGCAGTGATTTTGTTAATTCCAAAAGAAGATAGAGATGTCACGAATGTAAAAAATTATAGACCGATTTCATTATTGAATAATGATTATAAAATATACACAAGAATACTGGCAGAACGACTTAAGCAATATCTGATAAATTTTATAAAGGAAGATCAAGCCAGGTTTCTTCCCAAAAGACAGATAAGAGACAATATTAGGACTGTTGTAAATATTGTAGAGTATTATGAAAGACATCCAGAAAAGGAAGTAGCATTATTCTTTGTGGATGCAGAGAAAGCATTTGATAATCAAAATTGGGACTTTATGTTTGCAGTTATGGAGAAAATGGAGTTGGGAGAAGACTTTATAAGGATGATAAAAGCTATATATACTGAACAACGTGCAAAGCTATGTATAAATGCAGACCTTACAGAAGATATGATAATTAGTAAAGCCTGCTTCGGCGGGGACGGCGAGGTATAAATAAAAATTTATTATTATTATTATTATTATTATTATTATTATTATTATTATTATTATTATTATTATTATTATTATTATTATTATTATTATAGATACAAGACAAGGATGTCCGCTCTCTCTATTGTTGTTTATAACGACACTTGAAATCTTACTGATGCAAATTCAAGAAGACAAAGAAATAGAAGGATTAAAAATAAAAGGATTTACTTATAAATATAGAGCATTTGCAGATGATATAATGTTTATAAATGAAAAACCTATGCAAGTAACACCTTTGCTGTTAGCTAAAATACAAGAATATACAGAACTGGCGGGATTTTATATAAATAAAGAAAAACCAAAAATTTAATTAAAAATACGCAAGTAAGTAAACAAAAGGAGTTACAAAAACTAACAGGTTGTGAAGTAACTTCGAAGTTAAAATATTTGGGTGTGGAGATAACAATGAAAAATATTGATTTGTTTAAAAACAATTATGAGAAGCTATGGCATAAAATGGATGAAGATATGATAAAATGGAATAAACTTAATTTGTCATTGCTGGGAAGAATAGCTGCAATTAAAATGAATATTTTACCAAGAATAATGTATCTATTTCAAACTATTCCAATTGTGAAGGACAGCAAACAGATGGCAGAGGAAGATCTCAGAATTTGTGTGGACTGGGAAGAAACCAAGAATTAAAATGAAAATTTTAACAGATGCAAAAGAGAGAGGAGGATTCCAATTACCAGATTTAAAACTATATCATGAAGCAATCTGCTTAGTGTGGATAAAAGAATGGGTGATGCTACTAAACAGAAAACATTTGGCGTTGGAAGGTCATGGAAATAAATTCGGCTGGCACGCTTATATGTACTATGGGAAAAAGAGATGGATGTTTTTTTCTCTCACCATTATATAAGAAATAATTTGTTGAATAAGTGCATGAAATATAAGAGATATGGGGATGAGAGAAAACCGTTATGGATAGTGCCAACAGAAGTGATAAAAATAATACCTGAAGCGAGGGAAGAAAAGTGGTTGTCATATAATCAGCTATTAAAAATACAAGGCGGTAAAATAGAGCTGAAAACTGCGAAAGAGTTGAATAATAAATATGATTGGTTTCATATGCAACAAATAAAGAGCTTGGTGGAAAAGGATATAAAAACTGAAGGAATAAGAAAAGAACAAACAGAAATGGAAATAGTTCTGCTTGGAGATAATGAAAAATTAATTTCAAAAATTATATAAACTGCTTTTGAAATGGTCTACAGAAGATGAAGTAGTGAAATCTCAAATGATTAAGTGGGCAATTAATGTAAATAAAGAAATACAGATGGGAATATCTTTGGAAGAATTCTATAAAGCTTTCAACATGTCAAAGTATTAAAGAGAACTGTTTTAAAATGATGTACAGATGGTATATAACTCCTAAAAAGTTGGCAAAGATGAACAATAAGATGCCAGATAGATGTTGGAAGTGTAAAAAACATGAAGGTTCTTTTTACCATATGTGGTGGACTTGTGAAAAAGCAAAAAAGTATTGGCATATGATTCAACAAGAAATATCTAGGATCTTGGGATATGAAATCAAGAAAGTTGCAGAGACTTTTCTTTTGGGATTATATATAGAAAAATTTCCAAAAGAAGACAGAACTATAATTTGGTACTTGCTCTCAGCTGCTATGACATTGTATGCGCAGTTGTGGAAGCAAGAGAGAATACCAGAGAAATGGGACTGGATCTTAAAAGTTATAACATGGAGTGAAATGGACAAATTGACAAGAATTTTAAAAGACTATGATTTAGAAACTTTTAGGCTGGAGTGGAAGAAGTTTAGAAGTTATATAGAAAATGAGTGGAAAATAAAAGGACATTGGACAATTTTTGATAATAATTAAGTCTTAAAAGAAAGAAAAATAGAAATTTTTGTTTTATTAGTGGTACCTTTGAATATTAAGTATACAACACCAGCGGGGGTCAAGTAACGGGGGGGAGGGGGGATTAGAAAAGTAATATATGAGATAGATAAAAAGAAGTAATTAATAATGTAAAGAATTGATGGTTACCATATGTTACTGAAATAAAAATTGTTTTAAACATGGGGTCTGTGTACATGTTAAATAAACGGCTGTTTCTTCCTGATTTCACCTATGGCCTCGTTTTTGCCTGACCACTAAGGGCTAAGGTTGCTGCTACATTTTTCTGGTGCATTGGGTCAGTCGAAAAGGGGGGATTTGGGCCCTGCCCTTTGGCCCCCAAACCAGCCTGGGGCCATGGTTGGGCCAGCCTCGGGTCCGGGACAGAGCTCCCAGCTGATTTCAGCTGCCTTGCCTCTGTCTGCTTCTGCCTGGCTTGGCTGGTCACCAAATGGACCACAGAAAGGCATTCAGGAACCAGCCCTAGTAAGAAGACCTGTGCAGGTGAGTATGAGAAGGGTTTAGTAGATAGAACCTCTCCATAAGAGACTGCTTGGCCTCAGCCCGTCTTGGAGGGAAGGAGGGCTTGATCACCCCTCGGCTGCACACTAGTAAAGCTTGCTGAAGGAAAGGGGAAGTAGTTTTCCCCACCAGCGCCCTTGAAGCTGTGCTAGCCTAGTACTGGAACTGGGAAGGGGCTTGTAGTGAGATTGTGTGTGAATGAGACGTGACATTTGCTAAAGGCAGCAGCCGTTACGAAGCGACATGTGTTTCTTTGTGGTGAGACTGCTTTCTCACCCACCCCCTTTTCCCTTTTGTGTCTAAGAAAGTCTTGTCTGTCTGTTTAACCATGGGAGGATCACAGTCTAGGGGATGCCCTTAGATTGCATGATTGCAAATTCTGACATAGGTTTTAGTGGGGACTATGGTATAGATAGGGCTCCTGAAGTGTTTGTAACATTTTGTGAACTAGAGGTTTTTAAACAGAGGCTAGATGGCCATCTGACAGCAATGGAGATCCTGTGAATTTGTGGGGAGGTATTTGTGCGTTCCTGCATTGTGCAGAGGGTTAGATTGGATGGCCCTGGAGGTCCCTTCCAACGCTATGATTCTATGATTCTAGAATGACCTACCTTTGGTGTTGTTCAGTCATCTGAGGTTCATGTGACAAAGGTTATGAGTTACCCTGACCACCTAGACCAGTCCCTGTATATTGTTTCTTAGTATAGTTTGGTTTTAAACCATCTATGTGGTTGCAAATTACACTACTCTTAGACAGGCATCTCAGTCTCAGGCCAAGGCAATCTATGCCAAAGCACCCCCTGGAACCAGATATTATGACATAGGGCAGTGTCTCCTTCACCCCTTGCAGGGATTCAATCCTTCAAGCCCAACGCAGCCTTTCACCTTTGCCACTTAGACTTCACCCTCGCCCTTTCATCGCTTAAGACCAAAGAACTCCAGATCTATGGGCTCCCCCAGAGATAAGGTCTCCAGAAGCAAGCCCCCTGCCTCTGGACAGCTTGCCACCTCAGAAGAAGTCCCCGTCAGCCATGTGATGCCCCTCCGGCAGATCCAGGCTTCCCAATTCCTGGGCCATGATGGGACAGAAGGAGGAAGGGAACAACGTGCCATGACGGGCTACAATTCATTTCTCTGGAACTAACCTCAAATGGGATGCCAACAGGGAGGCTCCCATCTGCCTATTAAGCCAGTATCGGCAGGCATGAAGGAGGCGGCCATGAAACCCATTAATATGTGTGAGGTAGCAGAAGTCCTCCAGAAGCCAGATGCCTTTTTGGAGCGCCTATATGAAGCCCACCGAATGTATTCGCCCACCAACCACGAAGTTGCAGGTGCTCAGCAGATGGTGAGTGGTGCCTTTGTGCTCAGTCAGCTCCAGATATCAGGTGAAGGCAGCAGGAGGCTGAGTTGAGCCCAAAGGAGACTAGAGAGGTGCTGTTTGGCCAGTCAGATGGAAGGCTATGAGCATCAAGCCAAGCAGCTGGCCCAAGAAGTGGAGGGCCTGCGAAGGAAGCTGTGGGCTGAAATGCTTCCTTCAATAGCATTTTCTTGCCCCAGTTGCTGCAGGAGATAAGAGAGAATACCCTGGCAGAGGTGTAGGTCCAGATGAAGAAGCGGAGGGTCATCGACCTGGAGGTCCTGATGAATGAGGTGTCCGAGCTTCTGGGCGTCTACGAGAAGGCCAAGCAGTTGGCGAAGGGAAAGCTGCTTGACAGCGAGTGGAAGACTGAGTAGATCCTCAAAGGAAACTGGCTGCCATCAATAAAGCCTCATGCCTGAAGGCTGAAGCCAAAATTGCACCAGAGAGATGGCCAAGGAAACGGTAGAGGCACAGAAGCAGCAGCTGGCCCAGTGCCAGGATGTCAACAGGAGCCTCCCAAGGAAAAGAAAGCCCCAATTGCCAAACCCTTGCATGAAGTTACAAAGGGGGGTGAGCAAACACCCTTTAAATGAGACACTATGTAACATCAGACCTTAAAGAAGTTAGAAGGCTGTTGTTAAAAGCCCTGGCCTTAGGGCTACCTGATGACAGCAGGGCTGCCACCCTCCTCATTCCTGAAAGATACGCGACTGCAGTTGGAATTCACACTCACGTGTTGGGTTATAGCATTGGCCAGTATTCTACCTGTCCAAAAAGCTGGATGTCATAGCCAAGATGCCTCAGAACCATTGCTGCAACTGCAGAACTCATCAAAGAAGTGGACAGGCTCACCTTGAGCCAAAAGTTAGAAGTCAGAGTCCCTCATGTTGTTCTGAAAGCAAGTAGATTCAAGCTGCCCAGATCTGACCGCTGTGCCCCTGCCTAACTCAGAAGCAGAATATTATACCGATGGCAGCAGTTCTGCACCAGATGGAGTGCGCCAGGCTGTGGTCACCCTGTGAAGGCAGAGCCAATTGCCCTGACCAGAACACTTGAATTAGCAGCAGGAGCCAGAGCAAGCATCTGCACCAATTCAACATATATTTTTGACCCTCTATGCCTATGAAGCCCTATCTAATGAGAAGGAATTAATTCACACAGCAGAAGAGATTACCGAATATAGCTCCAAGATCCTGAGACTTTTGGAAGCTGTACTGTACAGCACATCAAAGCCATTCAGCAGCAGTAGAAAACTTGTCTGCCCAGTGTTTCAAGTCAAGCTATCTGAGTGGTTTCACCATTATACCCAAGAGGAGGAAGAAAGCAAAGCCCAGGAAGCATCTACCGATCGTGATCAAGGACAGCTATCTGACAACACGCTTGGCCCTAGTGCAGCAAACTTATAAGAGAACACATTATAGGAGGCTCTGCCATAGCAAGGCTACTAGATAGACAGGTGTTGTGGACTGTGTGTTACAGCTGCAACCGGATGTGTGTCCTGTGCCAGAAATAATCCAAGACAGGGCCTAAATTAACCCCAGGGGTGCAGCATGTAGAAACTACCCCATTTTAAGTTTCTGATAGTAAATTTCACTGAGCTGCCCAGATTACTAAGTACTCACTAGTCTTTGTGTGCTTACTCCAATTGGAATAAGGCCTTTTCCATCAGAACCAAAAAGGCCTCTAAGATATCAGCCCCAGAGGAAGGTGAGAGAGCGCATCGATCCATTGAAATAATTAAGTAGCTAAAATGTGTCAGAGGACTAACTTTAAGTAACCTGACACATTGCCCATTGCCTTGTTCAAATTGAGATGCTTACCCAGAAAAGGGTTACAAATGAAGTCCATTAAAGATTATTCATGAAAGGCCTCCTCCCATAATAGCTGGAATAAAAGGAGACCTATATCAGATTGGGAATCTTGTTTAGTGCTAGGAGATCCAGTCTTTAGGAAAGGCCGTGAATAAGATGTCTAGGTATGAGTTAGAAGCTCTCCCTTTCCAAGTGCACCATCCAGGAGACCTGATGTGGGTAAAAAGCTGGAGAGCCCAGCCCATTCAGCCTAGGCAGCGTGGGTTTTGACTGTCTTGATTTCTATCCCAACAGTAGTAGGGGTGGCAACCTGGGTTCTCTGGGTTCATCTCAAATGAGCTTCTCCAGATTGACAGGTGCAGCCTGTTCCTGGATCTGGATTAAAACTTACCAGACGACCTCTGGGCTCCATTTACCGGCAATGGTGGGGTTCACAGACAACTAGATGACCCCTAGCTGCCGTCACGCTAGCAGACGTGCATTACACTCAGGAGAAGAAGCCATCAAAGGAGTGGCTGGTCAATCTGAAGACCTATAACAAGCCCTAGTCAATGTTTTGTGGGTTTTTATTCTTTACTTGTGTTTAGGCAGATACTGGAGCTGGATTCTGCGATTTGGCCACACTTAAGTGAAAGCTAAGAGTTTTGGGAAAACAGAGGGTGTTTTCTGTAAATATTGCTGTCCCAAATTTGAATAGTTGGAATTGTGGTTAGAGGTTAAGGAAAAATATTTTAGCAATCAGGATTTGGAAAGCCCATTGGCTGTTAGACCCCCGTGAACAGGAGTGAATGGGAAATGTCATTGTCTTATAAACATTTCGTAAAAGATGATGGGGAATGGGGTCATGAAACCTGATTCAATGCTCTAAGTAGGCTCTGGCTAAATACACTTAGAGTCTCGCCAAACACTGCTCTTTTGAGATTAGAAAGTCAGGAACAACTTTGTCCCCATTATTGTGTGCAGGTTTGGGGTTATAGAGCACCTGCCATAGCTGTGCTTCTGTTATATAGCCAAAAGTATCCACGATATGGGTACAAGAAGCAAGTGGAAACTCTGGTGGGTTTTAAGGCAAAGAGAAGGTTGCCCTGCCCAGACGTGGATAATGTGCGGGAAGGCCCCCTCAATGGAATAACTTGTGCTGGAGGTGTAGAATTAACAAACAGATGTCTGCTGTAGGTATTGTTGTATGCGGCTGGCTGGAGGAGCAATCGGTTGTTTTGCTATACTACTCTGAGTGGGAGACTGTATAAGAGAGAGAGAAGAAGAATCAAGGTTATAAAAAGTTCTCAGAGTTTATTAGCCAATCCCCTTATATTCCTAAAATAAATAAGTGCATAGCTCAGAGAATGGCACAAGGAGTTTCAGAGGCAGCAAGAGAGACCGTCGATTCCAGATGAGTCGGGTCAGATTTTGACTGGAGTATAAACGTTGAGAAGCCTGGTGAAGAAAGCTGAGGCAGATGACACAGAGGGCGTTTTAGCACTGACCTTAATCGGCAGCGACGTCCCTCTTCACCGCGCAGGATCTGCGCGGATTTCGCACCAATTGCTGCAGACCACCCGGAAGAGCCGCAAAGTCCCGCGGCTTTTGCGGCGCAAATGGAAACCGCCAAAAACCAGTTTCCATTTGTGCCGCAAAAGCCACGGGACTTTGCGGCTCTTCCAGGTGCTCCGCAGCAATTGCTGCGAAATCCGCGCAGATCCTGCACGGTGAAGAGGGACGTCGCTGCCGATTAAGGTCAGTGCGAAAACGCCCAGAGTTTAACTCTGGTGGAAACTTATTCAAATGGTTAACAAGCTGGCTTCCTAGTTTTAACTGGCTGCGAGAGGGTTTTGTTGTAATCATGGTTTTAATAGTGCTATGCATCTTGCTATGTTGCTGCATTCATTGCCTTCCTGCATGTATGGAACATCTTGGATCCCTCAGGGCCTTAAAGGAAGAACCGGTGGCCCAAGACCCTGTGTATGAGGTGATGCTAGCCAACCGGCAAAGGTATATGAAAAGCCAACCTGCGCAGTAAGTACTTATGTGAGCTTGGAAGGGGGGGTGAAGCAGGACTGAAATAAAAAGATATTAAATAAGGTAAATTGAAAGCCGTCAATTAGGCACAAGGGCAAGAAAACAAAAGGTCAAAGTGCTTGCTAGATGTCTCTGTGAAATAATCCTCCTAGATTGCGAAAGTAAGGAAAGGGACGTTAGCAGTGTGTCCGGCTTGTAGAAGCATAAGGCAGCAAAAGAGGAAGTTAATCCTTCACCCACCGCCTGTGCCGCAGCTGCCTAAAAGAGGAACTAGAAACTGGCTGGAATAAGCACTGAAATAAGCAATGAGCAAATGTGACGCTTGGGATATGGGGCGGTCCTTTCCTGTAATTGTGCAAGTGTTTACTGGAAATGATTGTCTGGGACTATAAAATGTAGACCTTCCTGAAATCGGGGCTCCCAGATTTGTTTAGACATGAGTCTGATCTGGGGTCTGTGTCCACGTTAAATAAATGGCTGTTTCTTCCTGATTTCGCCTGTGGCCTCATTTCTGCCTGACCACCAAGGGCTAAGGTTGCTGCTACAGTAGGAGCTAAAAAAAATATATGCTGACTCCTGCATGGCCCATCTATTGAAACTCTGGATGATGAACTGTGCAACACAATTCATGCAGCGTATACAGTAAGCATGACATTAAACACTTCAAGAACTGTACAGAGACACAGGCATGTCACCTTAAGTGTCACACGGGACATGAAGCAGAGAAAGCAAGCTGGTAAATTTAGAGTTTCATAGTTCTCATGGCTTTCACTGAATAGAGACTGCATTCATTAATAAACATTCTAAATACTAGCGTAAAGCAAAGTTTAAACATTAATGTTCTTTTTATTAGGCCACAATGCAGTAAACACAGAATAAAAGGAAGAAGCAGGCAATCCGTTAGTGATTTCCCTTCACCTTCATACCCACTGGTGCAGACTGCCCCACCCATTCTTAGCAGTGTCCTTGCTTGGCTTGTTCAGCAAAGAGGTCCGGTCAGAGCCAAAGCACTGGACAGTCTCCCCTTCCTATCAGCACAGACTGTGTTTTGGACCCAGATTATTTTACTTTGACGGGTAATTGAAATTCCTAATCTTGTTAATTCGCCAGTCATTTGGGATTGCTCAACACATCCCCCGTTTCTCAGTACTCATTTCAGTGTCAGATCCAAACTTTCTTAGCAAACATACCACGGTGACATTACAACTGTAAATGATATAATGGATGTTGAATTAAGGAATTAAACTAACAAAGTCTGCCATTCACAGAGATGTTTTCTGGTATCTCTTTCTCACAGCTGTTAAAAAAATAATCTTAATCCATACAATGTGACCCTAATTGTTCTACGCAATCCATCTTTAATTGAAAAATATAAAATTATATTACAAATGCTTTTATCAACCAGCTGGTTAATCTTGTCACAAACAGGATTGTGTAGGAACAGTACAGTATTTTCAATTAAACCCTGCTGACTCACATCAATTATTTTATTTCTCAACAAATTATCTAGTCAGGATTCATTGTGAAACTAGCACTGCCTTTTGCCCATCTATTTAACCACTATAAAATGCAGAAGGCCTGAAGCACAACTTTCCCTAAAGATGCTGCAGTTACCTGAACAAAACTCCCTATTTATTTCAGCAGGACTTTATTTGAGTTTTTTGCAGGATTTACAGCTGAAAAAAGTTACATTACTCCACAGATATATTAGAGAACTATGTTTTTCTCAGTTATGTGGGAAAGGAATTTCAGCAGATCTTTTCTGCTCCAGCTGGGGAGTGAAGTTGCTGCTGAGACCCGGCTGACTGGCTCCTGCAGGAAGCTGTACAGGCTACCCAGCCAGGCAGCCACCGAGGGGCTGGAGGAGGGCTAGGCAGCGTCTCTTTGCACTGTGGGCTGGTGATGGAGCCCAGCTTACAAGTTCTAAGTCACACTGGCCAAGGCGTTTCACAGCTTTTCATAGGAACATAAGAGAAGCCATGTTGGATCAGGCCAATGGCTCATCCAGTCCAACACTCTGTGTCACACAGTGGCAAAAATAAAAAAAGACATCATCAGGAGGCCCACTGGGGGGCCAGGACACTAGAAACCCTCCCACTGTCACCCCCCCCCCAAGCACCAAGAATACAGAGGGTTATTCACTTGCCCCAGACAGAGGGTTCCATCTATATGCTGTGGCTAAAAGCCACTTATGGACTTCTGCTCCATATGTTTATCCAACCCCCTCTTGAAGCCACCTATGCTTATAGTTAGCAGTGTGTCCACTACCACTACCTCCTGTGGTAATGAATTTCATGTGTTAATCACCCTTTGGGTGAAGAAGTACTTCCTTTTATCCATTCTAACCCGACTGCTCAGCAATTTCATTGAGTTACCACAAGTTCTTGTATTGTGAGAAAGGGAGAATAGTGGTACTTTCTCTACCTTCTCTATCCCATGCATAATCTTGTAATCCTCTATCATGTCACCCCGCAGTCACCATTTCTCCAAGCGCTTTAACCTTTCTTCATAAGGAAAGTGTTCCAATCCTATAATCATTCTAGTTGCCTTTTCCTAGACTTTTTCCAGTGCTATAATATCTTTTTTGAAGTGTAGTGACCAGAATTGTACACAGTACTCCAAATGAGTCCACACCATCGATTTATACAGGGGCATTATGGTACTGGCTGATTTGTTTTCAATTCCCTTCCTAATAATCCCCAGCATAGCATTGGCCTTTTTTAATGCAGTCACACACTGTCTTGACATTTTCAGCAGGTTATCCCGCAGGGTCCTGATGTTTTCAGGGAAGGCATTCCACAAAGCAGGGGCTATTACTGAAAAAGCTCTGGCTCTTGTGATGGACAGTTGAGCCTCTTTTGGTCCGGGGATCTTAAGCAGGTTTTGAACGGAGTGCTCTCTGGGACACATATGGGGAGAGGTGATCCTGAAGGTAATCAGGTCCCAGGCCATATAGGGCTTTAAAGGTTATGACCAGCACCTTGAAGCAAATCCGGAACACCACAGGCAACCAGTGCAATGTTTCCAGCACAGGTTGAATGTGCACCCATACAGGTAGCACCATTAACAACCTGGCTGTTGTGTTTTGCACCGGTTGCAGCCTCCAAATTTGAGTCAAGGGCAGCCCCATGTAGAGGGTGGGTGTATGTACTATGACTCCAAGATCTCTCTTTTGGTCAGTCTCTGCCAGGTCAGACCCCATCAACTTGTATTTATACTTAGGATTTTGGCCCCAATTTGTATTACTTTGCACTTGGCTACGTAAAATCTCATTTGCCACATTGATGCCCACTCACCCAGCCTCAAGAGGCTCTAGGCTAAACTTCCCCAGCTCCTTCAACCTTTATTCATAGGACTTGGTCTCCAGACCCCTCACCATCTTTGTTGCCCTCCTCTGGACTTGTTCCAGCTTGTCTATATCCTTCTTAAAATGTGGTGCTCAAAACTGAACACAATACTCCAGGTGAGGTCTTACCAGAGCAGAGTAAAGCGATACCATCCCTACACGTGATCTGGACACTATACGTCTGTTGATACAGCCCAAAACTGCATTTGCTTTTTTAGTCACCACATCACACTGTTGACTCATGTTCAGCATATGGTTCACTAAGACCCCTAGATCCTTTTCGCACATATTACTGCTAAGACAAGTCTCCTCCATCCAATAACTATGCATGGGATTTTTCAGAATAATGTTTTATATTGACATACTCAAATAAGGGATATTGGCTATTTATCTCATTACATATTCTTAACCCATCTTCATTTTATGTATTCTTGTATGTTTTCTAATGGCAGACTAGAATGATGTTTATAATGATAAGTAAATTACCGTATTTTTTGCACCATAAGGCGCTCCGGACGATAGGACACACCTTCCTCCTGGGGGGTGATCCGCTGCCTCAGATCCCAGCGCTTCCTCCGTGCCTGACTGCCTGGCTCCAGCTCTGACACTTACAGCAAGCGCCAGGATCGCTCCCTCTGCCCTCCGATCCCGCCGCTTGCTGTAAGCGTCAGAGCTGAAGCCAGGTAGAAAGGCATGGAGGAAGCACACTGCCCTCTCCACAGCCGGCGCTCGCAAAGCACTGGGTTTACGGAGGGGGCGGGTGCTTCCTCCGTGCCTGCCTGCCTGCCTGGCTTCAGCTCTGATGCTTACAGCAAGCGCCGGGATCGGAGGGCAGAGGGAGCGATCCTGGCACTTGCTGTAAGCGTCAGAGTTGGAGCCAGGCAGGCAGGCGCGGGGGAAGCGCCGGGATCAGAGGTAGAGGCAGTGGATGCCCCCCCCCAGGAAGGTAGGTACTGGTACCTTCACTCCATAAGACGCACACACTTTTCCCCCCACTCTTTTTTTTTGGGGGGGGGGAAGTGCATCTTATGGTGCGAAAAATACGGTGGACTACAACTAGGAAATATATGTCCTTTTGTGATTCACCTAGATTTACAGAAACACCAATTAGCAAGGACTTTATTACCTTGTATGGCTATCCAGACCAAATGGCCAAGCCACACTGGTTTACCATGTGATCAGTCTGAATACTTAATCAACAAACTGCTTGTACTTCAGCCCACAATACCTGATTCCCTCGTCTGATGAAGTGTGCTTAGAGAGCACACGAAAGCTTACGTTCTGAATAAAACTTGGTTGATCTTTAAGGTGCAACTTGACTCCTGCTTTGTTCAAGATTAACAACGTTATCACAGAGAGTGTGTTGCTCTGAAAGGCGTGCTGGGTAGCCTGTATCCTCTAAGTACCTCAGCCTATGGGGAAAGGAGGAGGGACTCATCAGCCGGGAGTAGAGGATAAAAGGGCATGTATGGAACTGATCGGAGAGCTCGTTGAAAAGCGACTCCCCTCTTTCTTGATATCAATAAAGTTGTATACTTTAAAGGAGACTCCCGACTGACAGCTCTTTTTCTTTGCATCTCCTGGAGGGGCCAGGAGAGGCGGACAGATTGTCTCTAACAAGACTTCCCTTTGTAGAAGCCATGCTGAATTTACGTGACCAAAGGGCATGACAAAAAAGAATTCCAACAAAGAGAAAAATGGCTAAAAATTTCAGCTGCCTGATCATGCTGCTTTCATATTGTCACCAGCAATGCTTCAATATCCAATGCCACTACATCTAGTTGTCCGTGTAAAGTACTTTCTCATTTTAAAAAAAGATTTTACAGCAATCTATATATTATTAACTAACTAAAGTTTCCAAGATGTTCATCTAAATGAAATGTCTTATCAATTAACACTGATGCCAGTAGTAGTATATTAGGTGCTATTTTTTTCCTTACAAATAGAACACTTGTTATGAAGTGTCGTTCTCACATGCGCTTCTGATTTCTTTATCTAAATTAGACCTCATCATGGCCACCATCAACATACATGTTCACAAAGAAAAGAATAACTTTTTATAATTTTCTTTTGTCTAGTGTGTTAGCATCAGACTATTTACGCAATAATTACACAACAGAATTGGTATCCCATGTCAGAGTGATATAAATTATTTTACTGTTCACAGATAATTTTTTCCTGTTATTTCACATGAATCTAGATGGCAATTACTGTCACCCAGAAGCTCTTTTATTAGTTTATATTGGACAACAGAAAATTAAATTTGGTAATAAATGTATTTTAATAATATTATCATTAAAGAGACATTTAAATCTTCTTACTGAAAATACATCATGCTTTTTTCTGTAATAATGGGAAATAATAGTTCCTAATTGCCTTTTCATAACCCTTATCAATATAGAACTAAATATCAAATAGGTTCTGTAGTAGGGATGGGCACAAAATGAAAAACAGCGGTGCTGTTTCTGGTTCATATAAAGTCTGGAACCGAACCTGACCCAAAATGGCCTCTGAAGAACTGAACCAGTTTTGTAAATTTGGGATAAGGAAGAACAGCTCC
The DNA here is from genome assembly GCF_032191835.1 of Heteronotia binoei. Taxonomy (NCBI): domain Eukaryota; kingdom Metazoa; phylum Chordata; class Lepidosauria; order Squamata; family Gekkonidae; genus Heteronotia; species Heteronotia binoei. The sequence continues at coordinate 3,522,981 of NC_083238.1, read as the reverse complement.
TTTCAGGTCCTACAGACTCCAAACTCACAGGGAATCCCTAGCTGATTCTCATCTACCTGCCCACCAAGTTAGGTGAAGATTGGACTTAGGTGGTCCAAGTTATGCCCCCCCCAAATAAAGTGTGCCCAAAATGCTTTCTGGGAAAATGATAGGATTGACAGGAGTGTATAGAATGGACCCTGTGTGAGCTAGAGGCATCAGACTTGCAATGGCCCTCCCCAGAATGGCCCCCTACATGCCCTCCAAGTTATTTGCAGACTGGACTTGGGAGGTCTGAGTTATGGCCCCCTGAAAGAAGGCACCCCTAGGAAAGTGCCTTTGAGGGAAATTTCAAGTGTGGGTTCTGAAGCATCTAGAACAGACCTTGTATGAGCTAGAGACATCAGACTAGCAGAGCACCTCCCCGGGATGGCCCATCCTCCCCCAGAAGCAGGCAGTACAGTCACTGGCACTGGTGCAGGTGGCTGTACCCCTGGCCAGGCCCACCAGCTCTTCCACCAGGCTTTGAATGTGGCAGTGGGCATCATTTATCCATCAGGCCCTCCATCACTTTCTCTACAAATAAGAATAGATGTAAACTCACTCCCTCAAGAGCTGAAGATAAGTTATGCCTTACTGGATCAATTGGAACATCTGATATTAATTTCGTCACCATCTCTGTAAAATTAGATTGTGATTTCAAATGTTGATGGTTTTTAAATTTTCTTATAAGTATATTTTATTTGTTATGATTATATTGTACCACACTCTGAGCCCATTTGTGGGAATGGTGAGCTAAAAATTGAATAAATCAAATCAGTCAATCAAACCTCCCTCTCTCCATTGACTAGATGACTGCAGGGTCACCCTCCAGCCTGTCCAGGCCCAGGAGCCACCTGCACAGCACATGGCTATGTCTCACCCTCCCTCCCTTCCTTCATAATGTGAGTGCAGGGCACGGCTAACTCTCCCATTCTTCCCAGGCTTGGAAGCCACCCACACAACAGGTGGCTGTGTCCCTCCAGCCCCACCCTATCTGCATTTGTAAGATGAGTGCAGAGTAGGGCCAACCATCCCACCCTGCCCATGCACCACTGTGTCTCCCCGGGCCCACTGTCCCTCCCTCTTCTGCCCTTAAGATGAGTGAAGTGATTGCAGGGAAGAACCAATCCTGTTCCTACCCTGCCAGGGCCCAAAAGCATTGTGCTGCCTGTCATTGCATTTCCAGGACCCACTCCAACTGAGAAGATAGAGGTAATGGCTTAGAGACAGATAAAGAAATGGAAAGATCACCACAGCTCCGGAACAAGGCTCTGGAGAAAGCCTTGGCCAGCAGTCATCACCTATTCTTGACGGCAGGATGAGTGAGAGTCTGGCTCAAAGTCCAAATACCCAAAGCCCAGGAACACAGAAAGAGAGCTCACATTTGGAAAGGGTGGCTGGCTCATATCTGTCACTGCCACTGCCAACCACCAACATCCTACTCCCACAAAGGGTTGACCATGCACTGCCATCTTCTTGTCAGCAGGGGGAGTGAAAGGGGGTGGCTTTGAGGGAAGAAAATACTGCATGATAATGAAGATTTGCCTACTAGTTGCTTTGGGGAGTTGGCCTCGCACTGCATTCACCTAGCCAGCAGTGTGACTGAAAGAGATGGCTGGTAGGTAATTGCTGGAGAAACAAGCAGAAGTTTTCTCTGGTCACAGCCCACCCTTTAGTGAAATTTCAAGTTCTTCACAATGAGGCAGATGCAGTAGGGTAAGTGAGGTTCAGGTTGATATGTGATCATGAATGAGGCAGGTAAATGTTAACTGGGTTCTGTGAGGGGTCAGCCCAACTCCACCATCCATCAAGGGCTAGAGTCTTCCCACCAAATGGGAAAGAACAGACTATACTTGTGGTTCAAAGCCCTGGCCCACATAACACCCCAGAAGGGGCTAGCCAATGCCAAACCCCACAACCACCTTCCCAGCAAAGTGGGTGTAATGGGAGAATGTTCTGGACAGAGTTTGTGAATTGATGACCAACTTCTGTCCGGGAACTTGGTGAGGGTGACTGGAATCGGACAGGGTGGCCACCACATCCATGACCACCACACTGGTGGGATTGGCAATCCAGCAGGGGATGGATGTGTGGTGGACTGCATAGCCTGGATAGAAAACAGTGCCATGAGAAGGAAGACACTTCCCTTAGGAAGTTGGATTGGGCAATGCCCTGCAGTCACCTTGCCAGTGGCATGAATGTAAGGGAATGCCTTTGGACTCACAGAACTAAGGAAAGACTCCAAGACGAAGTTCCCTGTATGCCATGTGTCATGATCCCCACCCAGACTCTGGTTTGCAGCCAGCAGGACATAGTAATTGGCACCCCACCCCCAGCAACACCCTGGAAGGATTGCCCATGCCTCATGCTGGCAGCCAGCAGCTATCTTGGTGGCTCATGGCCCTCCTCAAGGGGATGAAGTATCAGGGAGCCAGGTGATGCCATCCACAGCATGTCAAGCTCGACTGATTCTGATCAATAAGTGATGGGTTCCTGGCCTGCCACAAGCAGGCCTGGGTAAGATCATAATGAACCAAATGCTGCTAGTTTATTATCCTTTCCTGGCCCCTCTTTGTTTTATGACTGGTAATTACTGAGAGCAAAGCAATCCGCACCCTCCTATGAATCCTCTTGCGGGAGGAAGCACCATCTGGGTGATACAAGGCCGAATCTCTGATAATGCCCTGGGAATGTATGTAGTTTTGTGGCTATGTGTGAATGCTCCCCTGCTTCCCCTCCCCGTAGGAATTCCTTTGAATCATACCTTAAAACTTATGTATCAATGTATTGGTTTCATTCTTCTCAAGCCAAGGCTTGAGCCAAAGTAACGGTCTATCAATAAACGTAGTCTTTGTAGCAACTTCGACTCATCATTGAACCCATCTGCTTGACACAGCAATCATCTCACCCATGAGGCAAGTGTTTCCTGAGGTCTCCCCCTTACCCTTTTTCCTGGCACTGGTGCTGGCATGCCCACGATGGCTTGTCTTAGAGTCCCAGCCATGGTGCCCAGAATCTTTATTTGAGGGGTCTCATTTTCACCTACTGCTTCTCCCCACTGAGTGGGAGTGGGCCTCTTCCACCTCCAACTGGGCAACATCCTCAGGTGATGACATACTAGGGTGTACCCTTTGGAGGTGCTTCTGGAGAATGGTGGAAGACTGGTTTTGTGTGTCTCTGCCCCTCTGAACATGGGTGCAGCACTTCAGCACTCTGCCACACAGGGGTCACTGGGGAGAGTGTGGAAGCTGATCAAGTGGGTGGGGGTAATGGCAACAAAACAGGAAACAAGTATGCAGGCAAGGAAGCCCCCTAAATAAAAAGCAGCCCAGTGTTTAGAGGGTATAAAATAGTGTGGAGAACTAGGGCAGTACCGTCACCCAAGTCCCCAAGGCTTAGCAATAACATCCAACTGCAGCCCAGAAGAGTTGACCAAGTGGGTGGTGGTCTTGGCAGAAAGGAAAACAGCAAGGAAGCCAAAAAAGTAGCAATATGTTAAGGGTATCACTTTCTTTCTTTCTTTTGTACCCTTAGAAGCTCATTAATTCATGAATCTTGAGCAGCAGCAGACACTTTTTTTTTAATCGTAAGAGCTATAATGACTGGAGCAAATTTCGCAATTGCTAGTATTCTTAGGATCCTTATCACTGAATCAGGGTTTCTTGAGTATGGGAGGGGGGCAATTGGTTGAATAAAGATTTAATATAGTAATCCCTCATGATCTCAAAACATCTGCATTTCAGCAGAGTGGGAAAGGATGTATTAATCCTGTTAAGGCAACAAGGGGGTGAGGGTATTAAAAAGGTCCCCAAGGAGTAATCCCTCAAGGCTTAACAGGACCAAACTGCAGCCCAAAGGGCTGATCAATTAAAGCTGTCAGCATCTGAAATAAAACAGAATAAAGCCAGGACCAGATCCACATGTTTTTTGAGGGGGGGGAGCAAAATTAAAAAATGACACCCCATGTTGGGCCATTCTATATTATGGTCCCATAGAACACAATGGACTCCATACCCAACTTGGCACCCCCCCCCCCTCCATCGACATGAGGGGCAAGCACCCCCCTCTGCCCCCCATAGATCTGGTTCTGCATAAAGCTAAACCATCCAGGAAGGCAAACAGCAGGAAAAGCCTCTTAAACAAAAATCAGCCGGGGTGGGGGGGAGGGGTTGTAAAATGATAGAAGAATCCTAATTCCCCCCACCCTTTTCACAGCAAAAAAGAGGGGGGGGAGCAGAATGAGCAACACTGTTGACCTAAACAAAGAAGAAACCCAGGGCAAAGCAAAGCCCCCTGCTCCCTGACTGAGTTAACAGAAATAAAAGAGCAGCAAGAAATCCCCCCATGCCCAGCAAAGCTCTTCAACTTCATTATCTCTCTTCATTCTCTTCATCTCTGTCTCCAGGGCTTTTTTGATGGAAAAAACCCAGCAGGAACTTATGTGTATATTAGACCACACACACCCTGACATCACCATTGTTTCAAACAGGGCTTTTTGTAGGAAAAAACAGAGCAGGAATTATTTGAATATTAGGCCACACCCCCTGATGCTAAGCCAGCCAGAACTGCAGTACTGTGCATTCCTGCTTAGAAAAAGCCCTGTTGGTTTCCAAAACCAGGAGAGGACACATCCACTCTGCATGGTCTTATGCAGCATCTGGATTCCATTGTGATGAATGGGAGTTATTGGCAAGCAGCAAAGCCTATCAGGCTTTGGAGGATACCTACTGATGTTTTCAAGGCTGGAAAATACCACTCCCATTGTTGCCTAGCAGTTCCATGCCATGTTCTCTAGGGGCGTTTTCGCACTTATCTTAATCGGCAGCGACGTCCCTCTTCACCGCGCAGGATCTGCGCGGATTTCGCACCAATTGCTGCGGAGCACCCGGAAGAGCCGCAAAGTCCCGCGGCTTTTGCGGCGCAAATGGAAACCGCCAAAAACCAGTTTCCATTTGCGCCGCAAAAGCCGCAGGACTTTGCAGCTCTTCCGGGTGCTCCGCAGCAATTGGTGCGAAATCCGCGCAGATCCTGCGCGGTGAAGAGGGACGTCGCTGCCGATTAAGGTCAGTGCGAAAACGCCCAATGATTGTTTCTGTTCACCTAACCAGTTCATGCCTTATCTTGTAGATCAATTTCTTTGTCAGACTGTACAAATTGGCACATACGTTTATATGTAGAGACACATAATGTTGTGAATATTGTCCTATATTCGGAATAGAATTATCTGTCCAAATACAATTCAGTGAGATTAAATTATGTTTTCCAATTCTGGATTAGATTATTATCTAGATTGTATTCTGGAAAAAAAAACTTGACTGACATCAGTAGAAGACACAGAATTAAACAAAACAATGTAATAATGAAGGCTGATAGCTAAAGGAGAATTGAGCTTTTAGAGTTGCCAGATCCAAGTTGGGAAATTCCTGGAGATTTGGAATGGAACCTGAGGAGGACAAGAACTTCAGTGGTGTACAATGCCACAGAGTTCGCCTTCCAAAGAATCCATTTTTTCCAGCGGAACTTAACTCTGTATTCTGAAGCGGACCTATAATTCCAGGGGATCCCTAGGTCCCAACTGAAGGCTGGAATTAGGGCTGGCTTGCCCACTAAGCAAACTAGGCAATTGCCTAGGGCTCCGGGGGGTTGGGTGTGCTGAACTGGGCTCTCCCCACCAACACCCCGCCCAAGGCAATTGCCTGTTTGTTGCTGCCACCTCCCGCCCCCTCACCTCCCTTCCCCTCCCCAGCGCAGCACAGCACCATGCTCTATCACACACACACACACCCGTGTTCAGAGGAGAGACTAGGCTGGGCCCTACTGGCTTCAACAGGGCCCGGGCTTCTTCTAAGTTGTTTGAAGAGCACACTGAAGGAGGAGTGTCGCCCCTCCCTCCCTTCCAGAAGTGATATTTTTATTAGTATACTCTCTTTTTTTATATTTATAATAATTGAAACTACTTATTTGTAGAGAGGGAAACTATAAACTAAAATAACTCCTGCTCTCTGGGAAGTCTGTTTGGGGAATCCATGGGAGGAAAGGGGGGGGGGGGAAGGGAAGCCACCCTGCTGCTTCTGGTCAGCTTCACTGCCAAATGAATAGCTGTAAAACCTAAGGCAGGGGTGCAAACCTGCAGTCTGTGGGCCATATCTGGCCCCCCACAGGGCTTGAATAAGGCCTATGAACAACTGACAATCATCTGCTTCCTTCTCCCTCTCTCTTGCTTTCTTCTATATCACAACTTGCTTTGCCAGGCTCTCTCAATCGCACAGGATGTATGGAACAAGAGAACTTGCTTTGCCAGGCTCTCTCAATTGCACAGCAGAGTTACTGACCTCCTCTTCTCATCTTCTTTGGAGGGAGGGAAACAGTGAGAGCTTGCTTTACCTCACACAGGAGAGAGACAACAAAAGCGTCTTTATGAACAACCAAATTTTATTCAAGAATGAGCTTTTTGCCTTCCTACAGAGGGGAGGGAGGGAAAGGGAGAAGGAAAAGGAGAAGGAGGGGTAGAGAGTGTGTGTTTTGTCAGGCTGTTATGCCAGGGCTTTCCTGGGTGCAACTGCGATCTCTTCCTCTTTTTCACTATACTCATGCCTTCATGATCCAGTCTTTCTCAGTAGGAAAGCAATGTGAACTATTTAGATGAGGAATAACAACAAACCAGTGAGGTGGATTAGGCTGAGAGTGTGTGACCAAACCAAGTTCACCCAGCACATTTCCTTTGTAGACTGGGAATTTTGAACTTAGACTTCCCAGACTGTAAGCTGATACTGACCACTATACATTGCTGTCTCACTATTCTTGGACTGCCACATAAGAGGTGTTTATTTTTCTGGGTGAGACTATAGCCCTCAGTCTATGTCATGGTGCCTTCACATGTTCTTGACCAGCACACAAATCAATTTATGTAAAAAAGCTCACAATGCCTTGCCATTCCATGTTTTCCTCTGGGTCTTAGGCTCAAAGCAATGACCACGAGATTTCTGTAATGAATGTCAGACCGATTTCACACTACGCTTGGTTCTGGGTGGAGCTGTGAGTTGGTGCATTGCTATTCCGCAGCAAGTGAGATCCTCTAGCAAGCAGTTTCTGTTGCTGCAGAATAGTGGCATGCCAGCTCGCAGCTCTGGGGCAACTTGTGTGAAAACAGAGAGAAGCCCTGGTAGCAAAAGGGCTCTACACCTGGAACAAGCATAGTGCAAAATCAGTCTCAACAAATCAAAAGTAGGTTTGCAATTTACAGATACACACCTGAACAGCATAATCAAGATAGCTACTGCACAGACATTGTCTTTGATGCAATAATTCACAAGAGGTGTCAGTATCAGTTTTGATGCAATAATTCACAAGAGGTGTCAGTTATTAGAGTCTGTTAAATAACCAAAATATTGCAAGAGTGTTAATGTTTTAAGTTTGTTTTACTTTAAGTTTTTTTAAAAAAAAATTGTGTTTGCCTGTGTCCTTTATAAAGTTAATATCTCCACTACCTGGCCCAGCCTTACAAGGTCTCATTTATGTCATATCTGGCCTTCATAGCAAATGAGTTTAACACCCCAGACCTATGGCATGCCTTCTCTCTCTCTCTCTCTCTCTCTTTCCTTCACTATCCTCCCACACCTCACACTGCTAAATAGATTAGTACTGATCCAATTAAGTTCCCTGCTTCCTGCTCCTGTCCCCCTGCCTCACGAGCCAAAGATTTCTGGCTACAGGGCTGCTGGGCACACCAGATCATCTGACTGAAGTGGCTCACACTTTGAACCAAATGCCCTACGGGCAGTTCACAGAAATAGTATGTAGTATTCTTTTTAAAATACATATCCACAGCTTCTTTATACCCAGATCTTATCAAATTAAAGAGAATTATTTTATATCATTCCTGAAAGTATGAATAATGCAACAGAATAAAGAATTATGTTCACTGAAATGCAGTGATCTAAATAAGTTTAAGCATACTGGGTTGTGGATATAATATCTGAAACCCTCTAACCTATTTTCATAAATATTATCTGAAAGTAACTTTAACCTCCATAATATTTTGTGATTTTTTTCAAGATGGGAAAATACTATGCAGCAGGATCCATGGATTTTTTTCCCAGAATAGTCAATTGATTTCCAATAGAAACCTACATTTAGACAAAGAAAAAGATTTCTTGTTTCAATATTTCCAGATGAGGCATTTTTCTTTCAATGCATTTTTATTGCTAGCAGTATATGCTAAAAGCAAAACCAGAAAAATGCAACATGAATAGAACCATTTCATTTTGTTTAGATCTATAAAAAAGGAAATAAAAGGGATTTTTCTAATTTTCAATATTATTTGATATATAACAAACATTAGACAAAAAATAAATTTGAATATGGATCAGTAACAATTTCTTTCACTACTGCCCCATATACAGTCTTGAAGCGATTAGTTTTACATCGTATTCCAACATGTACACACGTGCGCGCACACATGTAAATAATTACCGGAAAACACTAAAGGTGAAGAACATACAGGGCTCATTTCGGGGAGAGAAGAAGCAAAGTATTCATTTTTTACCTTATAAGGCAGCAGCACATGGTGAAGTTCTCTGTGCCTGTTTCTGTTCCAACTCTGCTTCTCTTGCAGTCAGCCGGAGCGTCAAAGGCTACAGGAGCCGCTCTTCAACGGCAGAATAGGCTCTTTGGAGATCTGGCCCCACCCCCTCAGCCCTGCAAGGGGGGAGGCTGAGGCCTTGCTTGGAGTTACTACCTATCTTGCAATCCTACTGGACCGGCTATTGCTTGGTAAATTGTGGGGAGGGGGATGGACTTCTTTGGATGGGGGAGGGTGGTCTTCAGGCCACACTACAAGGCAAGCCTTGGCCTCACTTGCCTTGCTTGGCTGGGTGCCCTTGACCTCAAGGGAAGGAGGGGGTGATCTCTGGCCTCCATAACAGGCCTGGCCTGGCTTGGCTTGGCTTGCCTTGCCTTGCCTTGCTCGGCTGGGTGCGCTTGCCCTCAAGGGAAATGGTAAAGCAGAAACAATAAAAGGAGCAGGAAAAAAACACTGTGATGATCAGTATGAGAAAAAAGCACACTGAAAATTCCAGTCTTGTTACTGGAAAAATAAAATTACAGAAACAAGAATAAAATCAATGCAAGGCCTTTTACTGGACCAATCAAATTAGTGCAAAATAAAATTAACCACGAAAGAAAAATGGTGTAAACCAGAAAGAAGTGGCAAGTCCCAGTCACTACTAAAAAAACTGTCCAGATGGTTTCAAGAGCTGTTGCAAATTTAGTAGCCAGATAATTTCCCTGTGTGTAGAGTGCAGATTGAGAAGCCTCTCTCCCCTCCTTTCTCTCTCTCACCCCCCTCACCTCTCCTTCCTTTCTCTATCTCTCCCTGTCATCTGTCCCCCATCTTTCTTTCCCCCAAAAGTAACTTGACAGGCCATGCATGCCCTCTGATAAATGTTATATTGAAATCATTTAATATCTTGACTGTTTTCTTTGTGCTTTTGAAGTGATTTTCCTCCAGATTGCCAACTCTGAGTTGGGAAATGCCTGGAGATTTCTTTGTGCTTTTGAAGTGATTTTCTGCCAGATTACCAACTCTGAGTTGGTAAATACCTGGAGATTTTAGGGTGGAGCCTGAGCGGTGAGCGTTGCCTTCTGACACACTTCTGGTGATGTCAGGGGGTGTGGCATATGCAAATAACTTATGTAAAAAAGTTATGCTAATGAGTTCCTGGAAACCTTTTTCTACAAAATGATCCCTGAGAACATAAGAGCCCTGATAGATCAGACAAGTGGTTAAGTTAGTCCAGCATCCTGTCTCACACGTTGAAAAATTAGTTCCTCTGGATGACTAACCACAGGGCAAAGAGACCAAGGCCTTCCCTTGATGTTGCCGCCTGACCTGGGATTCAGAGGCAAAGAGCATCTGAATGTGCATGATCCCCTCAGTCAGCATGGCCAGCAGCTACCGTTAGACTTATTGTCCACAAATCTATCCCGATCTCCCTTGCAAGTGATCTGAAGGAGCTCAGCAGCAAGGTTTTCAACAACCACACTTGTGTTATCAACATGATTGCAGTGGATCCAAGATTGCTTTTGGAGGGCTCATCAAGAATTTTAGACAATATCAACTAGACTTGTGTAACGAACTATAGAGGATGTGGCTGTTATGATTCAAATAAAGTGTCTCAAGAAACTGAGAGATTGAATACAAATACATGAATACACTTTAAATGGGAAAGATTTCATTACAGAATTGGTCATGAAAAAGGAAGGTCTGGCTATATTATATAGACTGATCACAAGAAACACAGGAAGCTCCTGGATACAGAAATGCACTACAGGCAACAGGATTAGACACTACTGAAATGTGTAAACTAAAAGGAAAAAAATACTTAACACTTTCAAAATTGATAGCAGGTTTAACAGATGTTCTCAGTTTGTTTTCATGGTAACCCTTTGAAAAGCACAATGCATGCCCCATTTTTCTAAGTCACAAGTACAAAACTTGGTTTGGATCCCAAGAGAGATTTTTGTACAGGGAATGAAATTTTTTACTGATTCCTTCTCCCACAGATTACTGACTATTCCTTTCCCCCAGGAGCTGCATTTGTGGGAGTATTTTGGGATGTAGCAGGAGAGGGGAGGTAGGAAAGTCCTGCTCAATAAACAGAAAGCTCTTCCATCTGTGCAAATTTCTGATGGATCCAAGCCACATGCTGCTGTTCACAGCAATAAAGTTTAAAATTTCTGGATCATGTTTCTTTTTAGATTTCCACCTTTCTGATTTAGGTAGACCTAGGCAGTCTTCCACTGTAGTTTGGTCCATTCCACACAATAAGGAAATATATGCTGACATGGAACATCCCTAGCAGCATTAGTTTTCTGTTCTAACTCAAAGCAGAAAGCAAAAAAGGCCAACAGAGCAGGAAATCAAGAATTACTGCTAAATGGTGTCCCCTCCCCATTTGTGTATGCTCTCCTTCAGTCAGACCTCTTTTGTGTAAAGGGCAAATAGAATCTGAGAGAGAACTGAGGGTAAAAAACGCAGCCAGTTGCGACTTCAGGCTCAGTCATAAATTTGTATCAGCAAATCACCCAAAGCACAAGTGCAGCGACTACTGTGGAGGGTAGAATGTCAACTGACATCAGGCACACATTTCTCTTTTGTTTGCCGCATTAAAGCATTTGAGTGAACAGGGAAAAGATGGACCATTTTGTACATTCAGCTGAATGAACAAGAGTTCCAGAACAACCTCATACAGTATTGTACTTTTAGGGCCGCCTCACACATTAGCAGAAGACAAATTCCTGCTAGCTTACTGTTTCAACTGAAATTAATATTTCAATTCATCTGAGGAAATATGTGTGCACATAAAAGCTCACACTTTAAATAAACTTTTGTTGGTCTTAAAGGTACCACTGGACCTAAAATCGGTTCTTCTACTTCCAAGTAACTTAGTGAAAGGTACTGTGAATCACACTATCAAGAGCACAACAGCTCTATAAATCCTAATGGCCGTTTCACTTGTTAGAGCAGCAAGTGCAGAAGGGAGATGCCCACCTGTAATCATGTATTTTCAACCAACCACAGCAGCAGAAAACCTTTGGATGTTGTGAAACATCAGATCACCTACGTAAAGATTTATAACTCTGCAAGATAAATTATCAATTTGCATCTTTTAAACACTCCGAATTTAACCTACAACAATGTGTAGCAACATGAAGCAACAGCAAGCAAAGGTGTGCAGAACAAGCTTTTCTATCTAGTTACCAGGTTTCCGAGTGAAGAGGATGTCAATTCAAGTCTGTCTGCTGGCACACAGGAAGCCGGCTGTCACTTCCTAGTAGGCATTCACAGGAGGGCTTGTGCATGCTCACACAGCAGAATCTATATCACCTCTGACAGGGCAGGAGCCGGTGGCCTCCACTTGCAAAAAGCAGCCACCACCTGCACTGGCCCTGGCAATTGTCGCCTGCAGGGCAGCAGAGTGCAGCACCCGTTCTTTGCACTTTCCTCACAGGAAGGGAGGAAGACGGCACCTGCTGTTTGCTCTTGGGGGGGCCACTTGGGGGTCAGGTCTGCCACCAGCCACCTGGCTGGTGGCAGACTTGAGCCCGCAGAATTTGGGGATCCTCTGCCCCATCTGAGGACAGGCATCCCTACCACTACATGCATTTCTCCCTTGTATGCATTATGGCAATCACTGTAAAGGTAAAAGCAGATAAGTGAGCATTCAATGGAACTTTAAGGACTATCAAAATTTATATCAACATCGGTTTTAGTCAGTCAGATGTCACTTCCTATTAGCTATGACTCACAAAAGAGTGTATTCTGAAATACATTTTACTGGACTCTAAGATGCCAGCTTGGTTCAGTGGTTAGAGTTGCACAACAGGGTCTGGGAGATCTAGGCTGAAATCCCCATTCCACCAGGGAAAGGTGACTTTACACTTTCACTCAGCCTCATCCCAAAGTCTTGGAAAATAAATTAACTCTTAGAATTTTATTAGTGTTTTGCATCATATCAGGCATCCTTGAACTGACTTGAAACATTTTATTTCAGTTATAATTTTGGCTTGGGTATATTTCATTGCACATTACTAGCGATGATCAACTGTCCCTGATAATACATGCCTTTTGGAGGTCAAGATGAATGCTTGTGTCAAGACTCAAGGGGGGGTCTTACCAACTGCTGCCACCACTCTGCGTTAAGGGCCTCCCTTGAGAAGGCCCAGAGTCCCCTCCCAAGCCCTTCCAGGCCTTCCTTAGCTTAAGCCAAATAATGGGCATGAGGACCAGGCAGAGTGAACAACAACAAAAAGGTTTATTAAAAGGTCAGCGCAAGATAACAAAACAAGGTGCATAAAACAGTAAAAGAGTGAAGGGAAAATAAACAAATGCCGTAATGCATCTCTCTATACAGTCCCTACTGTCTCAGTCAGACCTAGCCTACTCACCCTACCTCATAGGGCGAGGGTCTCTTCCTGGCAGCAGCTCCTCCTCAGCTCTGCCTCCTAGGAAAAGAACACCCCCTTCCTGGGCTTGGCCTTTATATATTCTCTTCCCAGGCCCCACCTCTCTCTGGGCCTGTTTCCCTCCAAAACCCCTGCTACCCAATCAGAGGGACAGAGGGGATCCTGGGAAATATAGGCTCTTCCCAGTACTCCTAAGCAGGCTTCCCTGGGTCTGCAGGCCTCGCTAGGCCCAGGATCATGACAGCTTGTTAAGTCAATTTTGGTGAAAGTATTAATTTTAAAAAGAATTACTAATAATTTTCTGAATAACAAAGGTGTCTGTTACCTTACTGATGGGCACAGAACTATTACAATCACTGTTGCAAGAAGAAATGTTCAGGTCACGGAAACAGGCAAAGCTTTCAATCAATCAAATTCAGTTAATCAAAAAGCATGCTTGCTTTCAAACAGGGCTGGCTCACCCACTAGGCAAACTAGGTGCTTGCCTAGGGCGCTGGGAGGGAGGGGGCACCAAATTGAGCTCTCCCCCCTGCCCATGACAAATGCCTAGTTTGCCTGTCTGCCTCTGGAGAAAGTAGAGAAAGAAGTACTTTTCTCCCTTTCTCACAATACAAGAACTCGTGGGCATTCGATGAAATTGCTGAACAGACAGGTTAAAACAGATAAAAGGAAGTACTTCTTCACCCAAAGCGTGATTAACATGTGGAACTCACTGCCACAGGAGGTGGTGGTGGCCACAAGCATAGCCACCTTCAAGAGGGGGTTAGATAAAAATATGGAGCAGAGGTCCATCAGTGGCTATTAGCCACAGTGTGTGTGTATATATATTAAAAAAAATTTGGCCACTGTGTGACACAGAGTGTTGGACTGGATGGGCCATTGGCCTGATCTAACATGGCTTCTCTTATGTTCTTATGTTCTCTCTCCCCTCCGCCACCACCGCACCTTCCCTTCCCATCATCACCGCACTTTCCCATCCCTCCCTTTCTGCCCGACCCCCCTCAATCGCCACCGCCACTGCTGCACTTTTCCTTCCCTCCCTTTCTGCCCAATCCCCTGATCGCCACTGCCATGGCACCTTCCCTTCCCTCTCTTTCTGCCTGACCCCCCCATTGCCGCTGCTGCACCTTTCCTTCCCCTCCCTTTCTTCCAGACCACACCCCTTTCGCCCTGGCACCTTCCCTTCCCTCCCTTTCTGCTTGACCACCCCCCTCATGGCCACTACCACACCTTTCCTTCCCTCAGGGCCGGCCCTAGCCCTTCTGGAGGATTCCCCCAGCTGCCACCTACTCGCAAGCAGCCCTGAGCCTACTCATGAGTAGGCGGCATCCCCGGGGCTACTTGTGAGTAGGTGGCAGACCCAGTGACTCGTGATGGGGGCGGAGCTCTGCTCCCTAGGGCACCAAAAAGGCTAGGACCAGCCCTGCTTCTGTAAGACTCTTCCTCAAGCAGAAATAACAGAACATGGGGGGGGGGGTGGAGTCTCTAACTCTCATTACTCTCATGCCAACAGAAGCTGCTACACTAAACTACAACACTCACCTGTTTTGAAGGTCTTATTTTTCAACAACATGGTAACAGCGGTCTCAACTGAAACATATTTAGCAAGAACTAAGTGGTGGCTGCTTTTGTGAGTCTTTTCAATTTAGCAGTCTTATGTCTTACAATAAATTTGATATATATCAATATCTGTAGTTCTGCACTGAATTCAAGCAACCATGTAAAAAAACAAAAAGTAATATAGCACCAAATAGACTGCAATAGAAAGTAAAAGAGCAGATTCAGAAGCATCAGACCCTGTCGCTTTCCAGCTCATAAGCCAGTAAACAGGACACCCTTCAGTATTTTCTGCAAGTGCGGCAAGCAAACATTCCTCTGCCATAAATTCCCCGTCATTTTGAATGCTAAGACACACTTCCTATCTACCGCTTGTTGTAGACCAGCAACAGACTCCTGCCCCAGACAAGATCCTACCACTTTTCTTGTGTTTAGTAAGGGCATGAAGGCACAGCTCTTTCAGGTGACCTTTGATTTACCTGTCCAGGTGCTTGCTGTATACAAAAATATAGTGCTGGCTGTTTTGTTAGGTTTGGTTGTTTATTGCATGATAAACTTTCAGGTTTAGCTGCAATTCTAGTTTATTTTGTTAGTTATCCTGGGCTTTGGAAAATGCCATAAAGAACATAAAATAAGCAGTCAAAAGACAGACACACAAATGTATATATTTGGAAGTCCCAGTCCCAAGTCTGGCTGATGTAAAGAACTTCCAGAATCTCCCACAGAGTTTGACAATTAAGTGCCAGGATCTTAAGCCTAGACCATCAGCAGGAGCATCTGCCTGACAGCCCAAGGCTCACTCAGGAGGAAACCTTGACTCTCTAGAGCTAGGCAGAGTTGAGGACTTAGCACTACAGGAACAGGTGGGGCTACCAGTTTGCTGTATAATTTTTAAACCAAGCTCCAGCTTCTGCTGGTTCAACATCGCTGACAAACTCAGCCGTTGCTTCAAACCTGGACAGCTCCCTGCTAACAGGTTCCAGCTCTACAGCTCTCTCTGCCTCTAGTGCAGATCCCTAACTCTAACTCCAGTTGCTGCACTGATGGTCACTTTCTTGCTTACTTGTTCTTGGCCACCTGCCTATGACTCTTGTACATTGCTACTTGGTTAGCCAGGAACAGAAAAGAACAGATACAACACTTTTCACAGAAATGTGGACCACAACCAAGAACAGCAACAAAGGGAAGCAGCCCTCCTATCTTTGTCTGACAATCCAGAAGTGGGGCAACATGCAAGACCTTCAGAGAGTCCCCAGAAACTGAGCTGTGAAACTGTTTGTTCACTCAATGCACTGTGTTGTTATAGCTTTTCCTAATGTGTCCACTCCAGCTTTTGAGGACAAAATGAAGAAGGAAGCTTCAGGTTCATGCTTCAGCCACCATATCCATTTTGGTTCTAATGCAAAGACCAGTTTCCTGCAACACAACTCTTGTTATTGTTAACCATCAATCCATTCTCTCCTGTGCTAACAAAACTGTAGGCATGGAGCTATCACTTTATGCAAGATTAACAAAACTGTTCTAAGACTTTTTTTCTCACTGCAAAGGGTAGGTATTTGCATAACATTTCAATTGTAAAGGACTTACCACTGCAACCCCAAGTGGCTTTCCTGAATAACTTAAAATGAGCAGAGATTCCAAAAGCAAATCTGAAACTCACACTACTATCATAACTACCTCTAAACCTGCATTGATTCCTCCAGTGTTCTTTTGATAAACTCGAGCCATGCATAAATCTTTCAGAAGCTTTGAACTGAATGTCAACAGCAGTAATCTTCCCCTTGCATCTTTGTTCCACTATGTCACCAACAAAGCAAATCAACCATTTTCAAAAAGCATTTGGGGAAGACGTTCATTTATCACTTTTTGTGCGGGGGTTGTTGTTTTATTTTCTTTTTTACTAGTAAAATTATAGATAACTAGCTCTGAATAATGGAAGGCTCATATTATCTTTAACAGTACTGTCAACAAAATGTAATGGCTATTAACTACACTTCAAGGAATATTTGCAACTTTTCTAATGTGATTTCAAAGGAATAAAAAGGAATCCCTGTCAGATGGCAATTGCAGTTCAAATGCAATAATTTTTAGGTTAATCCCAGAATGACAAGAAGTCTTGTGAAATGCAGACAGCATAACAATATAATAGGAGCTAGACTGCTACAATTAGAACATTAAGAATGTGTTTAAACCTGCCTTACTGATAGGGCACGGAGCAGGAGCAGAAGCAGATCTCCAGTCCAAGAGAAGGTTAACACACCTGAAGAGAGGTATAATTCCATATGCAAAAATATATATGCAGATACTATTCATCATAACACCACTCTCTGCGAATGAAGCCAGCTGTACAGTCAGCTAACAAGCAACAGAAGTTATCAAGTAGGAAGCCACCCGGTGTGGGTGATAAATGCATGGTAATGAACAGCAAAATGCAACCAAACAATGTGCAGTTGGATATATATTCATGATGAAGGATGCTGGCCAAGGGAATGATCAGTTTTTCTGGTTAGACAACTCTGCTATGAATTTCCAGCCTAATCTCAAGCTGCTTGGTGACTTCAGGAGTACGTAAGCCATTACAGCTGCCTTCCTGGCCCTATTTCCTGTTCCTGGACTGGCCAGATATAGTCTAAGTCAATCAATCAAGACTGCCCATCATGTGTGGGGTTCAGGACCAGGAGCTGTCCTGATTTAAAGGTCAGGATTCCAAAAGGTCACCAAGCTGTACAGGGAGCAAAAAGAGCTGTTTTCACTGTACATTGAGCAAGCATTTGCCAGCATGATTGCTCAGTCTCAGTACTGAAACAATTCTTGCCAAATGTAAACTTCTGGCACATCAGTCTATGAGAGAAATAAACAAACAGATGTAAATTATGCACTTGCATCCCCAAGGCATTCCAGCTACTCTAGCATAGTGCTCTAAGTAAAAGAGAACAATTAAGAGAAGGGATTAAAGAGACAAGGGTTTAGAGAATGGAGCAGACAATGAAATCCATAAATAGCATGAATCTAAATGGCAGTAAGATCCAGTCAGAAAATCCAATAACACAGACGTAAAGCATAAAGAGCCATATGAAGAAGAGAGGCCCACTGAAATTCATTTCAGAGAGTAGCTGTGTTTTCAGTAGAAGATCTGAGTCCAGTAGTACGTTAGAGACCAGCAGGATTTTCAGGGTATAAAGTTTCTAGAGTCAAAGGACTATCTTTCTGCACCACACAAATGATAGTTCTGTGGTGACCAGGAGGCCTTTTTTTGCCTTTTGCATCTGAAGAAATACTTTCATTAAGCCACAGAACAGAAAATGGATGGGCAGGCAGCATTGTCACATCAATTCTCAATTTACTGCTGAACAGCTGACATCTCTCCAAGCCACCATTTAACAAGACATTGACCACCAATTGCCGCGCACCCAATGCTACAGGAAACAGGACAGGACGAAAGGAGCTCTGACTCTCGAAAGCTTATCATTTGAAAATCTTGTTGGTCTCCAAGGTGCTACTGAACTCAAATCTAGTCATTGACGTTTGCGAGTCTATTCACTGGGACACTAGATTAGGATTGGACTCTTCAAACTGCTGGTAATCTCAGCAACAAATTACAAATGCATATAAAACTCTATCTCCATCCAACTTCTGAAAGATAAATCACTGAAACTATATAAATTTCTCTCAGTAACTACCAAAGGATATTGTCTTCTCATTCTAAATATGCCGGTTTTAATTCAAGCTCATAACAATAATCTTGGCAACACAAATGAGTGACATAACGCTTTCCTCTTTTAATCCTTAACTATGCAAGTGCACAATATTAATGATTTCCTACTCCATTATTTCATTCACTGAAATAGATCTGGACATAATGGAAGTTGTCCGCAGAATCTTCCACATATAAATGAATGATTGCCTTGTGCATCCATTAACTTTTATGAAACTTAAATTGCAGTTCGGTATAGCACATGATGCATTTGAACTAGATCAGGGGTGGCCAAACATGTGGCTCTTTCACATATATTGTGTGGCTCTCAAAGCCCCCCCCCCCCAGGCTTGGAGAAGTCATTTGTCTCTTTAAATCACCTCTCCAAGCCCAGCCAGCCAGCTGGCAGCTTGGAGAATGCATTAAAAAGTTAAAGTTGCTTTCCTTCCTCCTCTTTCCCCCCTCCTCCATCCCCCATCTATCTTCCTTCCTTTCTTCCTCCCTCCCTCCCTCCCTCAAACATCTGACATTCATGTCTTGCCGCTCTCAAACATCTGACATTGACGACTTGCGGCTCTCAAACTAACTTTTATTCTATTTGGCTTTTGTGTAACCAAGTTTGGCCACCCCTGAACTAGATGCTAATTGCAACCATATTCTGACAAAATGTAGCCAAGCCAGATGGCATCCAAGCCAGAGGAAGAGGACAGCTCTCCAGGGTAGACGGATGGGTCCCCCCCAACAGCTTTAAGTGGCTTCTCATTGTCTGTTACTGAGGCTTTTTTATTTAGCAGGAATGAACAGGAATGCAGTTCCAGCCGGCTTGGTGGCAGGGGGTGTGGCCTAATATGCAAATGAGTTTCTTCTGGGCTGCACCTAACAGCCTTTTCATTTTAGCAAATTTATGTTGTCCTTGAAAAGCCTTTTGATCAGAAACCCCAAGGGAGCAAAAGATATGCGTGCAGACACCACAGGCAACAATGCTTTGCAATTAAACCAGTTTCACTCTTTTAAAAACTATTGTTTCCAATGTACAGACTCTCCTTGTTGTTTTGCCTTCTTACAGCCTCCAGAACTTCTGTTATTGCAAATATTTTGCCCAGTTTCAAAGTGCTTCTCTTTCTGTCATTCTGATATGCCAGCCCTTGAATTAGAACAGTTTCTAATAGAACCCATTCTAGTTTCACAAGCGACTGTTTAAGATGGATCAAGGATCAAGGCTATCATTTCAAGCAACCACAATTCTATGAGAGTTACACTTTAAATGTAAAAATGCTTTAAAAGTGAGTTGGTGTTAACCAAAGAGGTAGTCTATTTAATTGGGGGAATTAGCTTAAAGGAGACAAAGCAAGATGTGGTAACTGGGATGCTCCACCTATGTATATGGGGACCCTTCCCTTAGAAAACTCTCTAAATAAGCCAGTCAGATGTTGAACTGGAATGGGTTTTATTGAAATAGGAATAAAAATGTAAAACACAAATGCAAAACACATGGAAAACATGCAAACTAGCTATGAGAAAATCAGAGAGGAGATGGCAGAAAGTAGTATCAGGGAGGTTATAGTTACCAGCCTTGTAGAATGAGGTCTGTGGAGGCAGCAGCAAAATGACCAGTGTTTCACAGAAAAGAGGAAAAAACCCACACACAAGTGGGGGTTTCGGGGTATGGTGCCAAGAACACAGAGACACTGCTTTGGTGTAGTATGTGACAACTATAGGGGGAAATGCTCCCTGGGGCAGTCAGACGTATTTGCCCCCAAAACAATGACTTGATAAGTCTTCTAGAGATGAACAATGATTTTGGATACCTTGATGAGTTTATCTGAGATGGACTATAGGTATTAAAGATGCTTGATGACCCTCTAAGTACTGGAGAGGCTACCAGATTGTGTGAATAGTGTTAAGTGTTGCATAGTTAGAGTAAATGGACAATAGAAAGAAAGGTTGGATGTGGATGAGGTTAATCCAAGGTGAAGAGATATGTCTTGGGAGACCTATTGTTCCAAATTATGCATCTCTTTATGTTGGGAGGAGGTTGTTAGCTGGCCAGCTGTTCTCACTCATACTTCTAAACAATATGTCTTTTTTGACTGGCATCCATTTTGTGTCATTTTGGGCCAGGCAGTATATTTCACTTAAGATATTTGTAATGCTATTATAGGAAGGGTGTTCATGGTTTTCTAGTTATAAACTGCCCCTCAGCAACAGGAAGGGTCTAACTGCTAACACTGGGTCCTGCAGTCTGTCAGTAAAAGGTATCAAAGTTTGCAGATCTCTTCTACATCCCCTTCCCCACCAAAGTCCTTTCCAATCCCAGAATAAATGGCTGAAGTGAGAAGGGGAGCAAAACTGCTTTCTTCCTCTTTCATCACATCCACTAATAGAAGAGGAGAGGGATCAATTTTGTCCCCTTTTCCTACCCCACTGCAGCCTCTCAACCCACATGGCTATTAGCCACACAACATCATAGGATCCATGGTAAGGCTCAAAATACAGGAAGAAAGAATGGTACTCCCTTTGTGGTAGCACTCAAACTGCACCCAACTTGGAATGGGCATGAACTGAAGCACAAACTGCGATTTGAGCACGAACCAGGCCTGTTTAAGAGAATGTGCCTCCCACAAATACTTCATGAAGTTACATGGAGGTTCGGGGAGGGTTTGTGCAGGCTCCAAAGCAATTTAAATACCTTTGGAGCCCAATGGGAAGTGAGCTCCAAAAGGCATTTAAATGCTGTCAGAGCCCACCACCAGCCTTCTAAGTGAACTCACGGGGCACGGGATTAGCCACAAACTGGATGAACCACCATTTGGTTTGTCCAGTGAACCTTCATTTTCCCAATCCATGCCCATTCCTACACCCAATATGATAATAACACTGCACTTCTCCCTCCTGCCCTATCCTATGACAAGCTAAGAATGAAATATTTCTTTCGCTGGCTGTGAGAAAAATAGGAGAAGGGCCAGTAACAACCCTTTATACTTAACCCTGTGAGTACCTTAAAAGCCTGGAATTCCAATGGTTGTTTCTTTGTTTGGAAACAAGCTACAATGAAGTGATAAATCCTGAAATCTATAAGGTCTTCACGACACTCAGTAACTACACTCCAAAAACCATTTCCTTGTAACCAGCAAGTCAGAACAATAACAACAACAATATTCAGATTTGTTTTCTTAAACAGAATGCTTTGCAATGGGTAAGTGTGTCATTATTAGCAGCTGAGTGTCAAACTGCTTGTTACAATGTCCACAGACTGGACCTGTGGATGCTGATGTCATTTTGCCAGTCTGAGTAGACAATACTGACTTGATGGACCAAGGGTCTGATTCAGTATAAGGCAGTTTCATACGTTCGTATGTTGAAACTTGTCCATCCAAAAATCCTCAAGGATTTGAGAATGATTGGACCTGCTGTGTGCTGGGACCAGGTATTGTGTTCTCTTGTGGGGTGGGTCTGTTTTACAACTTGCAAAAGTGGGGACTGGGGGTGGGGTGGGGGAGGGACAAGATTGTCTTGTCACAAAGCAGTCCCAATCAAGATCAGGCCTTTGTTGCATTTTTAATGGTTGAGTTCAGCTGCACAAAGGTGTCAGCATCCACAAATCTAAGTTGTTTATTCCATAACATCTACTTTGGTCCTAATAGATGAACTAGACAGTCTCCTGTTTATATCACTTGTCAGCTTCCTAGATGGCAAGCCTCTCTTGCAGTACAGGGATAACAATATTGATATACCATAGAAGGGTAGTGTAAGGATTGCAGCAAAATAACATATATAAATTCAGACCACTGGATTAAACCATTGGTCTGTCTAGCCCAGCATTCTGTTTCAGACAGTAATCAACTAGATGTCTACAGGAAGCCCACAAACCAGATTCCACTATAAACCTGGCTAAGCAAGACAAAACTAATAGTCTTTATGCCACTTGCAGAACACTGCTTTAAAAATATACAAGAGTGGACTGAAAGAGGTGAGTATGGTGGGTATCTGCAGTTATCTAGCAATGACAGCTTTCTGTACCTGTATCAGAACTGAAAAAGCTCTGAATTAGGCTGGAATGAAGAAGAAGCAGATGGGTGAATTTAGGAGTATAAAGTCAGAGCTTGCTACTAATTTGTCTTGCTGAAGGATTCTTTTCCACATTGAATTGTGAGTGGAACACAGTTGAGATGCCACACAGCACTTAATCTAGTTCTGTAGCCTGCTTTCAAAAATTAAGAATCCCCAAGGCCAATACTTGAAAGTAACCCCCTCCCCCCCCCCCACCCCGAACACTGTTAAGTTGGTTCTTCAGTTAGGTAACCAGAGGGAACAGGAAGTAACTAGGTGAACACATCCGAAAATTTGAAGCTACTTTCAAATAAAGAGGCAGTAAAGATCCAGTATGCTCAATTAGTGTTGCCTACACCTCAAACTTCCAGGACATTTAATGAGGGGCCTCAAAATAACTGTATTATTGCAAAGGAATTTCAGAAACCAAACTAGAACAGAAGACTGCTGTATTACAAGTTATTACAATGCTCAGGACAATGGGCTTAACAGAGTTTAATGGAGATATTGCTTTTTTATCTTATTACACATGCTAGTTCAGGGTGAACTAGCACCCTGAACGACCAAGCAGCCTTATTTAGGGACAGCATGGCTTGCTCCGTATGGAGAGGGGCCTAGAAAAGGTGGCCTAAACAAAGCTTGTCTCCTCCCCCCCAGTTGGCTAGCCGCGGTCAATGGGCATCCTTACTTGCGGTTGAAAAATAACAACAAAGAAAAGGCATCCACCTGCCTCACAAAGTGTGCAAAGACTAAAGCTTGCATGTTGGAACATCAGAACCATGCTTGACACAGTAGACAGTGGTCGCCCTGAACGACGCTCTACTCTAGTTGCCCACGAACTTCTCAGGTTGAATATCGACATAGCAGCTCTCAGTGAGGTCCGTTTCCCTGAGGAAGGTAATCTTCAAGAACACGGTGCTGGCTATACCCTCTACTGGTCGGGTAACTCAAAGGCTGAGAGCCGCCTTTCTGGCATTGGTTTCATGGTCAGGAATTCCATTGCCTCTAAACTCGAAAACCTGCCAACAGGTCACTCAGATCGCATCATGTCTATGCGCCTCCCACTTCTAAACAAGCAGCATGCAACACTCTTCAGTGTGTATGCCCCAACCCTTCAAGCAGATTCTGCAAAAAAGAATAAGTTCTATGCTGATCTACGCAACCTCGTACGGAAGACCCCTACAGAGGACAAGATGATCATCCTTGGCGACTTCAATGCCAGAGTAGGTTAAGACTCGGAAGCCTGGAAAGGAGTACTTGGCAAACACGGCATTGGCAACTGCAATGAAAAAAGGCACAAAGATCAATGTTTACAAAGCAGTTGTGATGACAACCCTCATCTACGGCTCCGAATTGTGGGTATTATACCGTCATCACCTGCGACTCCTTGAGCGCTTTCATCAGCGCTGCCTTCGCACCATCCTCAACATCCACTGGAGTGACTTTGTGACCAACACTGAATTCCTCAAGCGGGCAGAGGTTACAAGCATCGAGGCATTGCTGTTGAAGACGCAGCTGCACTGGGCAGGGCATATCTCCAGGATGGAAAACCACCACCTTCTCAAGATTGCCCTGTATGGCGAACTTTCCACCGGCCATCGAAATAGAGGGGCACCAAAGAAGAGGTACAAGGACTCCTTGAAGAAATCCCTTGGTACCTGTTGCATCAACCATCACCAGTGGGCTGACCTAGCCTCAGATCGCAAAGCATGGAGGCACACCATCCACCAGGCTGTCTCTTCCTTTGTGAACGCACGCATAGCTGGTCTTGAGGACAAAAGGAGATTGAGGAAGAATCATACTGCTACAGCACCAACCCCAAATCAGACTTTTCCCTGCAGCCACTGTGGCCGGACCTGCCTGTCCCGCATTGGTCTTGTCAGCCACCAGCGAGCCTGCAGCAGAGGTGGACTACTGCACCTTTCTTAAATCTTCGTTCGCGAAGTCAAGCCGAGAGAGAGAGAGAAACATGCTAGTGTCATTCCATTCTCACATCTATTTGTAAACTTCATTATGTCTGGGAAAATAGGATTTTTTTCTAAAATTTCTAAAATTCAATTCCCCAATTCTTCCAAGGACAAAAAGCCACCTTAAACTTTCAAATCAATGGATCTCTCAGTCCAGTTTGCATCCACCAGTAAAATATCCTGTTTTTAACAAATTCTGAAAATATCTGGCATAAACCCCAGGTTTTAAAGGAGAGTTCTTAAATTCTAACCTATTAACACAGCTATCCAAATTTTGGTGAGCACATCACTCATATTAGATTGAAACAACTAACACTTTGTCTCTTCTCCTGCCATAGTCATATTTTTGATGGTACTGCTGTACCTTCTTGTTCTAACTCCCAGAACATGCTAACTATTGACCACAAACCAGCTAGCCACTGCTGGTAATAACACTGTTTGATAGGACATTGTTATACTGAGTATCTATGCTCTTTGATCTTTGTGCCTTTTTTCAGATGCTTGTTGCTCCACACTCTTTTGTGCAGTCGGCCAAATGCACGGTGTATCTTCCTGAACTCATGACAATCTGTGAGCATGCACAACTCCTAGTTATTTCTTTCAAAAGTTTGTTTAGACATCTTCCTGGTTCATCTACAAACTCACATAATGATTACCTACTTCATAACAACATCTCCAATACCACATAGTATCTACCAACTTCAGCTTATTTTTCAATGTACATAAATTTGTTTTATCCTCTTCTGTTAGCTCATTTTTATCCGCCATTTCCTTTTTATTAATCACATTCATCGCTTCCTTTTTATAAATCACATTAATCACTGGGGTTCATTATTCCTCCTATATCAATAGGTCTGTTGAAAGATCAAGCAGCCCTTCATAAAAGTCTTAAAGCCTTCCCAAACTGTACTGTACCTTATATTGTCCACATCATTAGTACTGAAAAAATGCCCTAATTTAACCTTTGATTTTACTACTACCAAATATATTTGCGATAAGGAAGCATTCATTTTCCATCTTTTATGCTGAAACTCTCTATTCACTGATAAACTGACCGTAAGTGGCACGTGGTCCACATATATCATCGCTCCCATCCTTATATTACTTTGGTTTGAGTAGCTACTATAATAATCATTCACTACCTTGCCCATTCAGATGGCTGTTTCTCCAGCAGTAATACCAGCATATGTAATGCTTTTTGACCTGCAAAATTTACACCATCTTAACAGCTGGACTGATATGACAAGTCAGTAGGTGTCAGTCAAACAAGGGATAAGATAGGCGTTTTCCCTGATCATGTGTTTTCTTTTCACCCTTAGAAAGATGGATAACAGATGTCATTTCCTGTAGGGCCTTCTGTATTTTCCTTCTTTGGGGAATTCAAACTCTTAAGTTCCTGAATTACTTTGGCAGGCAACAGAGTAATTTAATTCTGCTAGCTGGTTTCTCAGATAAACCCTTCTTGGCTCAAGAACAAAAAAGTTTGCACACTGTATAATTTATACATTAAAACACCTGTCTCATTCACTCCTTCCCTTCTTACAGTGACTACATTTTTTGTTTCTGTTCTTTATTCATATCTGGAAGACAGGCAGTGATGAAAATTCTGCTATGTGTTACTTGGCTAAAATTTCCCTGGCATTAATGAAGTTATTTCCCATTGCCACAAACAAAATTGAAAATATAAGTGGGCTCAGACAATAATACACATGTGAATGTTTGACAGCTTGAAGGCTATTTACAATATTCACAAATATAACTGTTAGTTCAACAACAATGGTTCTTACTGTAGAACAGCAAAGAAAAGAAAAATAATACAAGGATAACAAACAGAGGTATATATTATTTTTGTTAAACTGCTTATAATCCTGCTATGCATTTCTTAAGCAGGGAGCTTCTAATCTACTCAGAGTAATTAAAAAGGAAAATATGTTCTCTTTGGAAGGCTGCATAATACCAAGGCTTGGCTCCTAAATCTTCTTTCTGTTTTGCACTCCCTTTGTCCACTGCAGAGACAGCGTTTGTCTGTAGATAGCACATCCCTCTGGCACTGGCCTCACAAAGCCCTGCAGTGCCTCGTATGGGGAAAATGTGGAAACCAAAGCATAAGATCCAAGCCCAAGTCATCACACAACACGTTTTCTGCAGTTGCACAGTCTACTGCTTGTGCAGAAACGATGGTAAAGCCTTTGCCACAAAGGTGTTTTATTATCTTCTTTCCCATTGAAAGGAACCTGCTCACTCATAATACAAATGCTCCAGCCATACTAGGGAAATGGCAATACAATATGGTTCCTGCCATACTAGGGAAATGGCAGTACAATATGGCATAGCATGTGTAAAGTGTGGGAAGGGAAGGCAAGAAGCAGAGGGCAAAATTATCCTGTGTTTTGCAAACAGAAAGTAGGACATCCACTGTTCTTCCACTGTCTTTAGTTGTCATTCATCAGTGTTAGCCCATATGCACAACTGGCCTTCACTACAAAGCTGTTATTCCCCGGAACAGTCTCTTACCAGTTTTTCATGGGTTTCACTTGCTAATAATTTTTCGCCTTACCTGCCTTACTTCCACCACCATCCTAAGTCTGCTCTGTGCAACAAGCATGCTAGTTTGCTGGCCAGCCTCTGCTTCTATGTCTCAGCTATTACCTTCCATTTCAGTGTATCTGAGGAAGTGTGCATGCACGTGAAAGCTCATATCTTGAATAAAACATTGTTGGTCATAAAGGTGCCATTGGATTCAAATAAAACAGTAGGACAGAACTTTTAAAAATCTGTTTGTTTTAAATTGACTTCTACCTATCTGAATAGTAAATCTGATTTAAAACAAAAATTGACTTTAAAAAAGCATGACAGGTGAAAATGAAACAACCTGTTAAAACTGTGCAAACAGTGAACAACCTTTTCACATCCCTTTCTAATGGGAATCTCAAGCTAAAGCCAGCTGAGGTTTGTCATGAGGCAGTGGATAGAACTGGTCCACATCTACCAAAACCCATTAAAACAAGGCAGTGACATAACCCATATTTTTTTATGAAGCCACATCAGGAATACAACTCAGATGAACAGGCTTCATCTGGAAGAGGGCAGTGACATCACACAATGTGCTATCACCCAGAAGTGACACCATGTCAGTGAAGTTGGAGGGTGATACTCTGGTTTTTGGGCAAAACTCTATGGTAAAATTGGCACAAAACCAGGGTTTTGCCCAAAAACCTGAGTGACACCTCCTACTTACATGTGACATCAGTGCTGCAACACTGCTATTCGCGAGAGGGGTTTCCTCCATCAGCCAGCTGGCCAACGGTGGGCAAAAGTCCCCAAAACTGGTGGCTCCCTAACCCAAAACTGGGGAATGGCAACCCTAATGAAACTATAAGGTCAATCTTCCAAAGTTGCCATTTTCTCCAGGTGAAATGATTTCTGTCACATGGAGATCATTTGTAATAACTGGAGATCTCCAGCTACTACCTGGAGGTCAGCAATCCTGAGTAGGCAAAAAGCATATTTTAAACTTGTGTACTAACTTATATAAAGGCTTTATTTTACAATGACTCAAAGTGCAATTAATTGCTAAAGCAACTAATTTGTATCCACCTTAAATAAATTACACAATGTTTAAATCATTGAATTAAAATTGTTCTCTTTTTTTCCTCAGAGACTTAAATCACAATCATCTATTTAACACCACCATTATTGAAATCAAATCACATGACTTCTATCAGTAGCATCTGGAGGACTTATACAGGTGTAAATGTTACTGGATACAGAAACAAATGAGATGTTTTGGGTGATAAATGTTCCCTTCTCTGTAAGGAGCTCAAAGGCAGTGGAGGAATATTTTACATTTCTCTGCAACCTGTGATTTGGGACACCGTTGACTAATACCCAGAGGATACCTGAAGCTTTAAAGTAAATTTGTTTGTTTTACTTTCCAGCATTTGTCCAATTAAAGATCTGTTAGACAACAAAAACTCCAAATGGTCGCTAAGGACCAAGCAGATCAGACGTGGGGCGATATTATGTCAGCAATATTTTACAGGCGACTATGTCGCCTGATGCTAACCCGGAGACGAAAGCATCTTTCGGCAGCACCCTGAACGACCAAGCAGCCTTATCTAGGGACAGCACTGCTTGCTCCACACGGAGAGGGGCCTAGAAAAGGTGGCCTAAACAAAGCTCGTCTCCCCCACCCCAGTTGGCTACCCACGGTCAATGGGCATCCTTACTTGCGGTCGAAAAATAACAACAAAGAAAAGGCATGCACCTGCCTCACAAAGTGTGCAAAGACTAAAGCTTGCGTGTTGGAACATCAGAACCATGCTTGACACAGTAGGCAGTGGTCGCCCTGAACGACGCTCTGCTCTAGTTGCCCACGAACTTCTCAGGTTGAATATCGACATAGCAGCTCTCAGTGAGGTCCGTTTCCCTGAGGAAGGTAGTCTTCAAGAACACGGTGCTGGCTATACCCTCTACTGGTCGGGTAAGTCAAAGGCTGAGAGCCGCCTTTCTGGCGTTGGCTTCATGGTCAGGAACTCCATTGCCTCCAAACTCGAAAACCTGCCAACAGGTCACTCAGATCGCATCATGTCCATGCGCCTCCCACTTCAAAACAAGCAGCATGCAACACTCTTCAGTGTGTATGCCCCAACCCTTCAAGCAGATCCTGCAGAAAAGAACAAGTTCTATGCTGATCTACGCAACCTCGTACGGAAGACCCCTACAGAGGACAAGGTGATCATCCTTGGCGACTTCAATGCCAGAGTAGGTAAAGACTCGGAAGCCTGGAAAGGAGTACTTGGCAAACACGGCATTGGCAACTGCAATGACAACGGGCGCCTCCTGCTAGAATTCTGCATGGAGCACCAGCTCACCATCACCAACACTATCTTCCAGCAGAAGAACAGTCTGA
This sequence comes from Heteronotia binoei, assembly GCF_032191835.1. NCBI lineage: Eukaryota > Metazoa > Chordata > Lepidosauria > Squamata > Gekkonidae > Heteronotia > Heteronotia binoei. Next base: position 3,493,814 of record NC_083238.1, on the reverse strand, counting down.
AGACAACCTGGATGCACCCACGGTCCAAGCATTGGCACCTTATCGACTACATTCTGGTGCGCCAGAGAGACCTTCGAGATGTCTTACACACCCGAGTAATGCCCAGCGCAGAATGTCATACGGATCATCGTCTTGTACGCTGCAATCTCCGTCTTCACTTTAAACCCACACCCAGGAGAGGAGGTATCCCTCGGAGGAAGTTTCAGGTTGGCAGCCTCCAGTCAGCCGAAGTTAAAGCTGCCTTCCAGGCAAAACTCCAGTCAAGAATTGAGGACCTCAGTTGCCCCACAGACCCTTCTCCAGAAGCACTCTGGGAACACCTAAAAACTACCGTCCTGCAGATCTCTGAAGAAGTCCTCGGGTTCTCCACAAGGAAGAACAAGGACTGGTTTGATGAGAACAATCAAGAGATCCAAGAATTACTGGCAAAAAAGAGATCTGCCTACCAAGCACATCTTGCTCAGCCCTCCTGTCCTGGGAAAAAAGCAACCTTTCGCGCTGCATGTAGCAACCTCCAGCGCAAGCTTCGAGACATTCAGAACGAGTGGTGGACCAAGCTTGCAGAGAGAACCCAGCTGTGTGCAGACACTGGTGATTTAAGAGGGTTCTACGAAGCCCTGAAGGCAGTATATGGTCCATCATATCAGGCTCAGAGTCCCTTGCATAGTGCAGACGGCCAAGTGCTCCTCACAGACAAGGCATCCATACTGAACCAGTGGTCGGAGTATTTTCAGGTTCTCTTCAGTGCCAACCGCGTAGTTCAAGATTCAGCAATCCACCTCACCCCACTTCAACCGGTGAAAACAGAGTTGGATGAGATCCCCACCCTGTTAAAGCCATCAAGCAACTGAAAAGTGGCAAGGCAGCAGGAGTTGATGGAATTCCACCAGAGATATGGAAGCATGGGGGCACAGTACTACATAGCTCACTTCACAAAGTACTTGTCACCTGCTGGGAACAAGGCAAATTACCACAGGACTTTCGCGATGCAATCATCATCACCCTATACAAGAACAAAGGGGAAAAGTCAGACTGCTCCAACTACCGGGGGATAACCCTGCTCTCCATCGCAGGCAAAATCCTTGCCAGAATACTCCTGAACAGACTGGTGCCCACCATTGCAGAAGAACTCCTCCCAGAGAGCCAGTGCGGCTTCAGAGCTAACAGGAGCACCACCGACATGGTATTTGTTCTCAGGCAGCTCCAAGAGAAATGCAGGGAACAGAACAAGGCTCTGTATGTGACTTTTGTCGACCTTACCAAAGCTTTCGATACCGTTAGCAGGAAAGGCCTGTGGCAAATCTTGGAACGTTTAGGATGTCCCCCAAGGTTCCTCAGCATGATCATCCAGCTACACGAAGACCAGCGAGGCCAAGTCAGACACTGCAACGACCTCTCGGAGCCCTTCCCAATAGGCACAGGTGTAAAGCAAGGCTGCGTTCTCGCGCCAACTCTCTTTACGATCTTCTTTAGCATGATGCTTCAAAGAGCCGCAGTAGATCTAGATGAGGACGATGGTGTCTACATCCGCTATCGCACTGATGGCAGCCTGTTCAACCTGAGGCGACTAAAGGCACACTCCAAGACAATGGAAAAACTCATCCGAGAGCTACTGTTTGCTGATGATGCTGCACTCGTCTCCCACTCGGTATCAGCTCTGCAGCATATGACGTCCTGCTTTGCAGAGGCTGCCAAGCTATTCGGCCTAGAAGTTAGTCTGAAGAAGACAGAAGTTCTCCACCAGCCTGCACCCCAGGAAGATTATCACCCTCCCTGCATCACTGTGGGTGAATCAGTTCTGAAGACAGTCCAGCAGTTCAGCTACCTGGGGTGCATCATCTCCTCAGATGCCAAGATCGACAAGGAGATTGACAACAGGCTGGCAAAGGCAAACCGTGCATTTGGCCGACTGCACAAAAGAGTGTGGAGCAACAAGCATCTGAAAAAAGGCACAAAGATCAATGTTTACAAAGCGGTTGTGATGACAACCCTCATCTATGGCTCCGAATCGTGGGTTTTATACCATCATCACCTGCGACTCCTTGAGCGCTTTCATCAGCGCTGCCTTCGCACCATCCTCAACATCCACTGGAGTGACTTTGTGACCAACACTGAAGTCCTCAAGCGGGCAGAGGTTACCAGCATCGAGGCACTGCTGTTGAAGACGCAGCTGCGCTGGGCAGGGCATATTTCTAGGATGGAAAACCACCGCCTTCCCAAGATTGCCCTGTATGGCGAACTCTCCACCGGCCATCGAAATAGAGGGGCACCAAAGAAGAGGTACAAGGACTCCTTGAAGAAATCCCTTAGCACCTGTCACATCAACCATCACCAGTGGTCTGACCTAGCCTCAAATCGCAAAGCATGGAGGCACACCATCCACCAGGCTGTCTCTTCCTTTGAGAACACACGCATAGCTGGTCTTGAGGACAAAAGGAGATTGAGGAAGAATCGCACTGCTACAGGACCAACCCTAAATCAGACTTTTCCCTGCAACTGCTGTGGCCGGACCTGCCTGTCCTACATTGGTCTTGTCAGCCACCAGCGAGCCTGCAGCAAACGTGGACTATTGCACCCTTCTTAAATCTTCGTTCGCGAAGCCAAGCCGAGAGAGATGTGGCTTTTCCAGGTGTGGGGGACAAACTGGAAAGATATTAATGGCAATTTTGTTCTATAGCATGAAACATTTACTGGTTCCCAATCCTGCATCCAGGGCTTTTTTTTGTAGAAAAAGCCAGGCAGGAATCATTTGGATATTAGACCACACCCCCTGACATCACCATTGTTTCACAGAGGGCTTTTTGTACAAAAAAAGCGCAGCAGGAACTCATTTGTATGTTAGGCCACACCCCCTGACACCAAGCCAGTTGGAACTGCATTCCTGTGTGTTCCTGCTCAAAAAAAAAAACCCTGGCTGCATCTTACTACATTTCTCAGGTATTAGTGCTGTGGCATTTAAAAATCAGCTTTGCACAAGTAAAGAGACAAACTGCTTTTCAGTCAGCAGCCAGTTGCTGTTTCATGTCAAGGAGGTAACAGTAAGCCTGGCCTAAAGTATTTTCTGTGTAATAAAGTTTAATTTAACACGCTGATAGTCCCACCTATTGTGATTGTTTCTTAGTGTTTCTATTCAACAGAATTTTTGTTTAAAATTAAATGATTTTGGCAAAGTAATATGCTAGTATGCTATTGTGTGCTCAACAATAATTTTGCCAAAATTATTTCTATTTTTTTAAAAAAAATTCTTTAAAAATGTTGCATATATCTGTAGTACACATAGGAATGATTATTATTTAATGCAGTAGATTATCTTATATTAACCTTTTTATATTACATATTTTAGTAAAACTTTGTCTTTCAGTTCACTCATTCCAAAAGGGGGGGGGGGATGCAGTTTTTCGGTGTTCCCCCAAATTTCCCAATTTTGCTGTTGGATTTAAAAAAACCCAAAACTCTGAGGACCTTTTCATGCTATACATGTTGAGTGAGAAAATCTTTCCGAAAGAAAAACCATTCAATTGCAGTAGTTTTTCAGCACTCCCCAAAATTTCATTTTTTTTCTTGGGGGGGTGGGGGGTGGGATGACATTTTTTCAAAAATTTTCTATTCCCGCCACTCAGGGGGGTGGGGGTGTCTTCATATTTCAAGTTACAAATGATGCACTTTATGTTGTTATACTAGCAAAATAAGTTCAGATTTAATAGGGAAGCATTTAATATGTTTCAGGTTCCCCCTCCCCCCCCCCCCAAAATGTCTTTTTCCCCCATCATGGCCTCAGAATTTCCACAAATTGTACATTTCTAGTTTTTAAGAACAACTGCATGGTTCTGAGCCAATTGACTTCAATGGACTTGATTGTTTCTTCCTCAGATCATATGATTTGGTCCTCTCTTACCACAATTAACACTTATAAAAGCATTACTCTAGCCTCTGGCCTTTTCCCACACCATATTCATGCTTTCTGTGATTTACAGCTCCTTTGAATATTTTCCTTGAATACTTTACATGGTTGCATCTTTGTCGTCATTAAGCTAACAGTTACATTGTCTAATCAGTAATGAGTCTGTTGTCTGAGATTATTTGACATTTCCAGTGACAGCTGATTCTGGAAACCAAAATTTCATCACTGATGGGTATTCCACACCACCTATGTCTATAACGCTACAAAACTAGATGGATGCCCATGCAATCCAAATGGCACTCTTGATCATGGTACCAAAACTCCAGGACTCCCAGGGAGATTTGTTTATCTCCCTGTATCATTGTCTTCTACCAACAAATGAAGACTTCTTTTTGCATATTATGCCACACACCCTGTTGTAGCCAATCCTCCAAGAGCTTACAGGGCTCTTAGTACAGGGTCTACTGTAAGTTCCAGGAGGATTGGCTAGATCAGAGGTGTGTGGCCTAATATGCAAAGGAGTTCCTGCTACAAAAAAAGCCCTGGAGGGAGGGGGAGAGAGAGAGAGAATCTAAGTTGGGTGGAAAGGTGCCATATAGATGTTTTAATAAAATAAATCAGCATCTAATTGAGAACTGCTAAGCAGTAGGAATCAGTCAACACATAGCATTTTGCAAACTTCTACAAGCAGGAAGGTAGACAGAAGATACCTCAACATGGTAAGTCTGCCAAAGGAAGGAGCAACCCAAGTCAAATGCATCTGGATTCTGACTACAAACTTCATATGTCTAGGCAGAAAAAGAATGGCCCATCTGCCACATCAAAACGCTCTTTCAATTCCAGTGGCTAACACAAGCATTTAGAGTTGTGTTCAGTTTCATTATTGTGCTAAAAAAGGAAAAACATTTTAATAACACTGCACTGGATAGCATATAACAGTTGTTGTATTTGTGCCAGCTACATTTATCTTTTGAAATTCCTGATCCACAGCTACATATCTGACTTTAGAAAGTTTAGAGTATTATTACAATATTATTACAAACTCTAAAATATACTCAGGCATATGTAAATAAATTATCACAAATATGCACTGTGGCTCATGTATTATACATAAATTTCCAAAATGATCCCTGCTGCCAAGATATTCATTTAGGTATATCATTGACACTCTGACCAGATTTAATTCTATTATATAAAATTACTAACATCTGCAACACTGCTGCTGATGGTTTACTAATTAATGATCAAATATGCATTTGCTTGAGTGTAACTGTATGCTTTTATGAGGCTGTCTTATTTGATAATTATCATACACGGTAGAAATTAATTACAGCCCATATTTTATTAATGCATTTATAATCCCTGAAGAACAATATTAACTGTTTTAGCAATATTAACTTTGGAGCCTTGTTTCTTAAATAATAACAGAAAATGATTAATTAAACAATTTGGTTCCGACACAACACACCAAAAACATTCTACCAGGCCGATTACTTATATTCTCTTGAAAATATTTTTCTGTATAACATCATTAATGACACCATCACTGGGATTGCCATAGAATACCACCAAATAGATCAGTTCAAAGGATGGTTTTATAAGAGCAGAGAGGACTCTGCTCTTATAAAAGTCAGAAATCTGTGGATCTGCTGTGGGTCCCTCAGGGTTATCTCCTGGAGAAAATGGATGATGTGTGGATGACATGAAAACCTTCCTCCCTTAAAATGGGATAGAACATAACTAAGGCTGTGATCTGGCATTTGAGAGTGGGTGCTTTGAGTCTTCTTTTGACCAGATCTTGCAGGAATGCTAGGACTGAAGTGAGCCAGTGTTTCAGAGGATCGATCCTCCTTCTTCTGCACCATCATATGAAGGCTTTCCAAGATGTATTATACACTCCATAGATTGTCTTCTGGAAGCTAACAGAGTCTTTGTTACCTCAGTGTCATATCCTAGATGCAGAAAATGTCTCCTCTCAGCCTCCATGGAGTCAAGTGCAGTGTGTCTGGGCATGCATGCCGAATGGAACCCTGTTAAAACATGTCTGGGAAACTGGTAGCCTCCAGAGGGGTGTACTAACACCTCCTGCAGCTTTGAGAACCTGTGTGACCAGAATGGGGCCACTGTTATTCCTTGATCTTCCAGAGGAAGCTGTGTGAGGTCACAAAGGCAGTGGTATCAAACATGCGGCCCGAGGGTCAAATCAGGCCCCAGAGGGCTCCTATCAGGCCCCTGAGCAACTGACTCTTGTCTACTTCCTTCTCCCTCTCTCTTGCTTCCTTCTGCATCTTAACTTGCTTTGCAAGGCTTGCTCAGTCACACAGCAACAGAGGAAAATCTCAATTTCCTCCATTGGTTGAGGCACGCCCCCCATGGTTCCCTGGGGAGGGAGGGAAAGAACCAGAGCTTCCTTGCCCGGTTCCCTGGATAATGTCAGAGCTGGAAGAACTTCAATCGAGGCCCAAGACTTCATTACAAAAGTATAGGCGTTTATTGAGAACTACAATGCTGAAGGTACAGAATAACACTGATAACGAAGCTAGTATTGGTTACATTTTATGTGGTTGTAGCAGCAACAATAAAACGATCTTTCACACGGTCAGAGACAACTGTCTGTTTCTCAGGGTCTGTTATCAGCGAGGGAGGATGGAGCCCTGCTGAGCTGTCCTGGCCGGCTGGCTTCAAAGGCCACCTGCAGATGTTGACCAGAGGCTATCTGCCACCCTTCAGTGATCACAGGCTGCTTGGAATGCATGCTATTTTGGTTAGTGGCCTGGCACATAGCACGTTGGGTTAGTATCTGGTTACAATATGGAGTCAGTTAGGCTAACAGCATACAAGAAAGTTACAAGTTCTGACATACTGCCCCCCCTAAGCTCTTCGCTTTGGGCTTGTGTGGGTACAGTAGGTGGAATCTCTTAAGCAACTGCGGGGCTGACACTCGTCACAGCTCGGGGGAAAGTACTTCCATCGAATCAAATAGTACAATACCCCCCGCTTGACCCTGGAGTCCAAGATCTCCTGCACCTCATGGTGGCTCTGGCCCTTCACTCGAGTAGAAGGTGGCTCTGGAGGGCAAGGGTGCCAGGATGTAGCTCCAGGATCTTTGCGAAGAAGGCTGCAATGAAACACAGGGTGGATCTTACTTAATAGCTTGGGCAGCTCTAGCTCTACGGTCACTTTGTTGATTATTAGCTTTATTTTAAAAGGACCCAAGTATTTGTAGGCTAGTTTCCGGCAAACCTGCGGTAAGGGGAGATTTTTTGTTGACAGAAATACCTTTTCTCCTTCCTTAAACTCCCACTGGGGGGAGTGCTTCCAATCAAAGTGCCATTTGTATTCTTCTTTGGCCCTCTCCAGGTTCTCTTGGATCACCTCCCACCCTTGGCGGACTCCTTCCCACCATTGTTGACAAGAGGTCTGCCCGGGAGCCCCCGCTGGCAAGGGGAGGTGAGGGAATGGCTTGCCCTCATACCCATTGACTATTTGGAAGGGAGAGGTCTTGGTGGAGCTGTGCAAGCTATTATTGTACCCATACTCGGCGAAGGCCAGGAGTTCCACCCAGTTTGACTGTTGGTAGTTGACATAGCACCTGAGGTACTGCTCTAGAAGCCCGTTCACCCTCTCCGTCTGGCCGTCTGTTTGTGGGTGATAGGCGGAACTGAGCCCCTGCTCTATCCCTGCTAGTTTGCAGAACTCCCGCCAGAAGTTGGCAACGAACTGTGGCCTGCGGTCACTAATTACCTTATCTGGGAACGAGGGGAGGTGGACCACGTGGGTGAAGAACAGATAGGCCAATTTCTTAGCCGTGGGCAATTGCTTGCACGGGATGAAATGGGCCTGTTTCGAGAACATGTCTACCACTACCAGGATTACTGTCTTCCCATGGGAGGGGGGAAGTTCCACTATGAAGTCCATCGACCCCACTGCCCATGGTCTGGTCGCAATTGGTAGTGGGATTAGATGGCCGGGTGGTTTCCCCCCCCTCCGCTTGGTCATGATGCAGGTCGGGCAGGAGCTCATGAATTCTGACACATCTTATTTCAGGTTGGGCCAGGCCTCCACTCGTTCCCAGATAAGGTCAGGTAACAAGGCTGTTCTCCCTCTGATTTGCTTTGGCCAAGCCTTTGCCTTTTATAACATTCCCGACGTCACAGATCCCTTTCTTGCTCTGAGGCTAACTGCCAATCGACGCAGAGCGCACAGTCTAGTTTACACGTCCGCTCAGGCTCAGGCTATGACCATATTAGGTGTGAACATCCTATAACCATATAAGGCACAAGATACAAACATCCTCTCAACAACGTTTTGCTTCTTATTCATGCAATAACCCCAACTAAGAATAAAGTTCTAAACCTAGGGTAGTTCCAAAGCTAATATCTGCCCTAATGGCTTACTTGTTACTGGTTTGGCTTATCTAGATTATAAAAATACTTCTACTCATACTATATTATAAACTTAACACACAAAGAGTAAAAGAAGCTTGAAACAGGGTTTTAACTCTTACTCTGAAACTAGAGGTCTGCTTAAGAAAAACTGCAATAGGAAATAGCTTAACTGCAGAGCCATGCTGGGGAGGCAGGAAGTCAGTATCAGAGCAACCGTCAGGGAGAAGGTGGGGGCTCCTTGGACTCTGCCCTATCTGGCTGATTTGGTGTTTTATCCTATGCTTTACTCAGCTATTCATGCTAAATTTTGATTAGCTACTAAAAGCCTATAGCAAACCTTGAAGAAAGCAGAAATCTTTGTGTAAAAGGGCTAAGGTCTTAAAGGACAATGAGGGGGGAGTGGGTTGGAGAAAATGGGTCAGAAACTAACAGCTGCTTGACGAAACGTTGCAGTAGGAAATGGCTTAGCCGCAAACCGCATCAGGAAGCTAACACTCAAAAATAGCCCAACTGTCAGACAGAGGTGTTGAAGAAAGTGTGGGGGCTGCTCTCTCTCTAAGCCTCCTCTTGTTTGGAAGGCTGATTGAATAAATGAACATTATTAATTTCCTAACACCTACAATGCCTTACTTTTCCAAGCTGCTCCTTTAGTGGCATTTTTGGGGTGCTCAGAATTTGTGAGCTGGTGGTTCCTTTGTGCCAGGACAAGTCAGGGGACACCCTATGCTTCCATGACATCCAGACTAATGATACTAGCATGCACATTATCATTAGATGTTCCAAGATGAACCAATTACAAAAAGGGATGATGAGTCCTTTAGATTCCTGCTCTGACCAGGACTTATGTCCTGTTACTGCACTTTGTTCATATTTAGTGTGCAGGGGTGTGGGGGGGTGAAGCTTTGTTCCTGCATAAGGACGGCTCCCCACTTACAAAATTTCAATTTGGAGCAGTCACTAAGTGTGCCTTCGAGCTCTTGGGCTTAGGCAGCTTTCAATTTGGCACTCATTCTTTCAGAATTGGGGCTGCCTCCATAGCAGCAGCTATAGGATACCCTATACTTGAAATTCAGAAAATTGGGCAGTGGAGGTTGTCATGTTACAAATAATGCAAAATTTGATCCTCTGTTGGTTTAGGTTAACTGCTTCCAATTGCTTAATTCATTTTTTGTTTTAATTGCTGACTGACACCAGGTGAAAAGAAGAGCCACCATATGCAGCCATAGCACAGTGTTTTGGGCCATGCATTGGGCCAAGAGGACACCTGTTAGGTCTCAGATGGGCCTTAGTGAGATGGCCAAGGTTGAATGGTTGGGCTGGAGTCACATGCATTGGCCTGGGCTCCTGCCAGTGTTATTGGAGCAAAGGAAAGGTCCTTACATTATACACCTGGGTGGCAATGATCTGGGTCTGATTAAAGGCAAAGCCCTCATCATTCAGGCCAGGAAGGATTTGGTGACTATTAAGAGCTGGTGGCTGGGAGTGTAGATTGTCTTGTCAGCAATGTTGCCCCACAGGGACTGGTGTAGTCTGGGACACCCCAGGTGTTTGGACTGGGCTAAGCGAAGTGCCAATCGCCAACTACGTAATGCCATGGAAGGTGACTTGGGCCTCTTCATTCGGCACCCCAACATTCTGGTTGAGTTGTCAAACCTATATAGGCCTGACACGGTGCACAAGGGCAACAACATTTTCTTAGGTGACTTGCAGGAAGGGGTGCAGGTGGCTTTGCACTGCCAGGTGGGGGTTAAGGCTTGGTCTTTGGGCTTGGCCTTTGCTTTGACAGTGCAGTGCTGATAGGAACCAGAAATGGTGAGCACCTGGGCAATTTTTTTTTCTGTTGGGAAATAAGGAGCACCCAGGAACGGTCTTCAGACCTTGAGACTCAGGGCTGGTAATAGGAATCTTCCTTGGGAGCTCTCAGGTTCAGTTTATCCCTGAAGGCCATGCAGCTTCTGGGGTGGTGGGCCAGTGCCACTTCCAATATGCCAGGCTGCTGACTAGAAGCCACAAGGTTGACTCAAGATTGGGGCAGGGGCCTTGCCCATGGAGGGCTGGGACTCGAAGGTGGCCATGAGTTGATACCTGCCCTGATATTTCCACACCGATAGGCATTCCTTTGCCAGTTCTTGTTATAAATAGTTAATAAAGTGGACCTTGTTAAATCCATCTTTTGTGTCTGTTTCTTCCAACTGTGGGGGCAATAGTTGTATGTCATGCTCAGTTACTAAAAATGTTAATTTATGTGCAATAATTGGTTTGATTGATTTCTTAAATGTATGGATCACCCAATCCCTGCCATAGCAGGGCTCTGGTTTGTTTGTTTGTTTGTTTATTTATGTGGCTTATATTCCACCCTTTCCCATAAACGGGCTCAGGGCGGATCACAACATACAATAATAACAATAAAAACCTACAATTCAAAGTTAAAACAATACATTAAAATTAAACAAGTAGAAACAATAAAAACAATAAATAAAGTGCACCACAGGTGGGAAGGGCACATCATACAGAATAAGCAATTATAGGCCCAGATTAAATGATGGTAGTAATAGCACTGTAGTAAGAATGTTGCTACAAGGGAGGCCAACTGATGGTTGAAGTACAACATATTTAAAAACAATTACAGTTGAACAATTACAGTAAAAACATAATTTAAAAGCATGCAAGAGATTAGAACATTGTAAAAACAAATGCTTAGTGATATTTTTATTTGAATTGGTACATAATACTCCCAGCGCAAATCAACAATATATTTAAACACAGTTTGACTTGATATGGACAATGTCTGATTTTAGAAATGAGTGCCAGAATACACAATAGTTGAGGCCACTCATAGAAAAGCCTCATGTTGCATTTGTTACCATTGTCCCGTTTCACCTGCTGATACAGCCCACAGAGGTATATGTATTTTGCAAAAGAAAGGGAAAATGTCTGCGCAGTACAATAGGATGGTGCTACATCAATTAGAGTCAAGCAATAGGTGCTTGCTTCTCATTTTGTATTTAATTTCACAGGTGTTCATTCAGAGGAGATGCTTCTCTCAATCTTGCCCAAAGGCAAAAATGTCTGAGTATTATGACATGGAAGCCAACTCACATTAGCAAGCAAAATGAAGAAGGGGTGGGTGGGTGGATGAGTGATTTAATTAAACAGCAGAGAAAATCTACATATCACCACTACCAGATAAGCTTTGTAGATCAGATTTTCCACTCAGTTGTCTATGAGCAGCAAGAATTCAGTGATGGGATGGGTTTGGGAATAAACACAATGGTGATAATAGCAGTAACAATGCTATCAAATATTATACATTATTAAGGATATTTTTTGCCTAACTACTAGTTGGTTATTTCATCTGCAGTTTTTTATAAAGTGTTGACTGTTATTATTAAATTTAAATATTATTTTAAATTGCATTTTGAATATTTTATTATGTTTCTCCATTTTACCTGTCAGTTCTCAAACTATATGTTCTTAAACAAAAATGTTCTTAAACAAAAATGTTCTTAAACAAAAATAAATAAGTTCAGTGATCCTTGCAAGAACTGTGCTCAGAGGTTTCCAGTCATCTTACATACAAACTGGAGATTATTTTAAAAATCAGTAAGAATAAGGGGTAACAACAAAGACAAGTTTTCTCTCTTTCCCCTCAGGGGTCTGTGGCTGTTTGACTAGATGAACCTGTGATATGATTCAGCAGAACTCTGCCATCAAAGGATTTGCAGTTATGGCTGTTTTAACTCCAAATGAAAACTCAGCCTAGAATTCAGAAAAATAAGGGCTTTAAATCTGGAACTTTCTGCATACAATGCATGGAACCTCCTTTACTAATACGGTAACAATCTACCTCTCTTCTTTAAAAAATAAATAAATTCTGGACTTCATCCAGCATGTTCTGCCATAATTCTTAAGTCCTTCCCTTCAGAGGTGATGAATGTATACATACATATGCACATTGATTAAAACACCATAGACAAAAATAATGTTAATTTGATCATGCAATTACATCATTATCTGTTTCTGCATTGTTTTAATTAATGTGCATATGTACTCGTGGACAATCTGTAAGGAAAAACACAAGGCTCCTAGACTACAATATACCATGGAAAGTGAGTGGATTTTAGCTTTGTCTGCTCAAAAGGAGAAAACGATGCACTGATAATTCTGATACCCAGATGAACTTCAAAAAGACAAAAATGCAGTTCTAGCAGAGCCATGCTTTGCATGGCTTAAATTGTACTGAAAGACCCTAGCTAAATGAGTGACTTAAAAAAAAAAAATTCTGACAGAAGGTGTGTTTCTAATACAACAAAACATGATCTACCCCACAATAAGTTTATTTAGGCATAGGCTTCCCAAATCCTCCGCCTGGGTGGGGGACCCCCGATTTGGAGCCTCCTCCCCCGATTTGGAGCCTCCTCCCCCCGCTTGGCAAAAATCCAGAAAGCGGGGGGAATGGCGGCCCTTCCCACACAGCCTAGAACCCAGCAGCTTCTCCTCTCCCCTTCCCACCGATCCCTGATGCTTCTCCTCCTCCTTTCCCTTCCCTTCTCACCGATTGCAGCAGCTTCTCCTTACTCCTCCCCTTCCCACCCAGCTCCATCACAGCAGCCGGAGCTTTCCCAGGCTGCTTCCTGCCCCGCCCCAAAGGACCATGTGCCTTTGCACCTCCGGAGGTGGTGAAAGGCTTCAACTTCCTGTGTCTGTGTCTTTGTTACTGTGAAGAAGCTGGCTGGTGAGTAGAGAGCCAATCCCCTACATCAGATCTGCGAGAAGAGGCGCAGGGTGTGGAGGAGAGGGAAACGTCATCATTATTCCCTATGTGAAATATTTCTCATAGGGTATAATGGGGAATTGATCTGGAGGTTTCGGGGGCTCTGGGGGAGCTATTTTTTGAGGTAGAGTATCTAGTGCCTCTCCCCAAAATACCCTCCAAGTTTCAAAACGATTGGACCAGGGGGTCCAGTTCTATGAGCCCCAAAAGAAGGTGCCCCTATCCTTCATTATTTCCTATGGAAGAAAGACATTTTAAAAAGGTGTGCTGTCCCTTTAAATGTGATGACCAGAACTCCCTTGGAGTTCAATTATGCTTGTCACACCCTTGTTCCTGGCTCCACCCCCAATGTCTCCTGGCTCCACCCCCAAAGTCTCCTGGCTCCACCCCCAAAGTCCCCAGATATTTCTTGAATTGGACTTGGCAACCCTATTTAGGCACTAGATTTTTTTGCCACTAAATTAAATTATTCTCCCCCATAACCCTCCCACCCTATATTTTAGACATAAAGAAGTATGAAGGCAATACAGTGCAAGATAGATTATCAGTCAGGTTTCTGCAGAAAAGTTGAAAGAAAAGCAAAGGCGATAAAACCAGGATTCGTATTCAATCTACAAGCCAGAATTTGGGTTGCATAAAATAACCAAAGTTGAAATAAACCATGGCTCTGTGTGATATGTAAATCAGGTCAATAGTTCAAACTGAGATTTCCCTATCTCCTATCTGTTAATTTTGATTGAATTGTTTGAGGATAACTGCAGTTGCTGCTGGTGTCCTGGTTGTTTTGCTTTTCAGTTCTCATGCAGCAATCTGTTATCATTTGGCATTCCACAAATTGATATTCCCATGGTGAAAATGATCTCTCATCTGTTGAGAGTTTGTTACCTACTACAAAAGGAAGGAAGGAAAATGGTGTGAAAAAAAGGAATATTTGACAGACAGTTTAGCAAAGTTTTTATCTTGGTTCCTAGTCAATGTCTATTACTATATCAATCAAATAACTGAGTTTTAAATGATGTAAAAATAAGAGATAGTAAGTACTGTACGGTTAATTATTGAAGTCTGCTAGACTACATGAGACTGTCAAGGCACTTCTTGCAAGTCCATAGTTCACATCAGCAGAATAGCTGACTTAGAAGATTTATATTTAGAATGGAGAACTTTGACTATTGCAGTACAATAAAGTAAAGGACTTTTTATGCCACTACTCAGAGTCATAATAAAACTCTACCCTTAGCCATAAAGAAATAGTGCTGCCAACTGATTAAAGCATTTTTGTTGATGGCATTTACATTTTATCTAATCAACTAATTAACTAGATTTAATTAATTTGCATATTATAAAACCTAAGTTTTCAAGATGTTGGTGAAAGCATAGGAACTTTCCAAATAATCCTTTGTGAACGCTCAGGTTGTAGTCAAAGGCTGACTACAGTCCAGTCAATCTTTTCAGCGGCCACTTGATTCGTTTTCTTATGTTGGTATAGAGACTACCACAGTGACCCATCTGAAATTATTAGTTTCCTCACTCCTTTTTTCTTATTCACAGGAATGCAATATTTTAGTACAGTAATGCAGAACAGCTTTAATAACCCTTAAACAAATAAGCTTATCATTAATTCATGCTAAAATTTATCATCACCGATCAATTAAAACTTTAGGTAACTAATATATCACTTTTGCTTGCCGTATTCAGCTGTCTATATGAATGACTGAGCCAAATACCAAACTAACTTGCTTACAGGGATGATGCAAAAGCAATTTATTTAAAAATGTGCGCTAAGACATTACAAAACAGGGAAACAATATTTTAAACTTCTGTAAGGAAGAAACAAAACACAACAACATGGTAAGATACTCTCTCTCTCTCGGCTTGGCTTCGCGAACGAAGATTTAAGAAGGGTGCAATAGTCCACGTTTGCTGCAGGCTCTCTGGTGGCTGACAAGACCAATGTGGGACAGGCAGGTCCGGCCACAGCGGCTGCAGGGAAAAGTCTGATTTAGGGTTGGTCCTGTATCAGTGCGATTCTTCCTAGGTAAGATACACTAGGGAAAAAAATGAGCAAAACCAAGACAGAGAGATATACACATCCAGGAGGAGGGAGAGCAAGAGGAGGTTTTAGTAATGATTTATAGCTTGCCATAAAACTACTGAGTTGTACAGATTACTTCTCCCTGCCTGATCCTGCACTAGTGTTTTGCTTCATTCCCCCCCCCCCCCGCACTTACACATCTGACTGCTCAGTCGTATTTAATGGAGGTCTGTGAACAACTACAAAAATAACTATGGAGAAATGATGGTTTTAAGTTAATCATCCCTGGCATTTACCGAGCCCAACTCTTCAAATGTGGTACTCCAGTATGTAAACTTCAGCCTTTGACTACAACTTGAGTCCTTTTGCCTTTGAAATAATCAATTTTAAAAATCATTAGTATGAAATGGAAATACAATGAGGTCTTATGATTACACAAGGGTTACTATCATTCCTCAAATATTATTTTGAAAAATGGATTCCAGCAAAACAAACTCTAGTGAACATGACTTAGTTTTTCAACAAGCACTACTTATTTACAGAGGCTCACTGAAATGTTACAGTTCAGAAAAACGGTTTAAATATGGAACTCAGGTGCATTTTTTTTAATAAGCATAATTATGCAAAACACTGAATTCATGAATGTGCTAACAAAATCGCAATTTCAAGCAGATGGGTCATTATTTACAACTGTTTGATACAGATGGGATGCCAGTGCTAAGTATTCGCCACATTAGGTAGTGATCAAAACATGCCAGACGTAAAATGTGCTTCATTTTCTACCCTTTCAACATACCGCTAAAAGAAAACTTCCACATTTGTTATTTATTGTGAGTTGTAGAACTTACGGGAGTTCTGAGTGCATATAAAGTTTCCAATGGGAACTCTTAACAACAATATACCAAGTATTTGTATGCACCTTCTATAAACAAAGTATTCTATTTTTGTATTGTGGATGTACAGAGCAAACCAGCAGGTCGTACAGACATTACATTATGACAGAATGAAAATGAGCAAGGATGTGGTTTTGCCTTCCTACATGAATTCAGCTATACGTCTGAAAGCTGTCTGTGGCATAAACAAACACTAGCTGGAAGGGTCTCTACATTTAATTTGGAACCTTACAGGAATAAGGACCCTGATCACATGCACAATCCTTATACACATTGTAACATGATGCTGAATGTGCACAAAATATGAAGCTGCAAGTTGAAACTCACCCAGACTACCCTAATCAAAAGAGCTCTTTCTATTTGCCAACTGCTCTAAGACTGCATAGGAGAGGATGCGGTATGAAAATGTAATAAATAGAATAAAAAGACAAAAGGTACTCAATGAGATTGTGGCCAAACTGAGATCTTTTACCAAGGACTTCTCAACTCACATTCTTGACCACCGTGCTCTCTCTCTGCTATAGTACTAAAAAACTCAATTTCCCAGACATTTCCCCTCCGACCCAGTGAAGTGTAAACATTTTTACTCATTTTGCAATTCTCCTGAAGAAAAACAGGCACAGCAGATCTTACATGAATAGGGGCAACTAGGGGCCATTACGCAGAAATGGTAGTGGAGCTCATCCAGGAGTTGTTATGCAGCTGCAACTACTATTCAATGGACAAGGTAGGTAGGTGGGGAGGAGGGGAAACCCTCAGAAAGGTTCAGGAGCTGCTGAATGCAAGGCCTGGGGGCAACTAAATGGTGGTGTGGGAATTCAAGATAGTGAACAAAAGTGAAGGAGGAAGTCCTGTGTACTAGCAACATTATGTATATGCATATAGAAGTATGTGCAGACATGAATGCTAGGAACATAATGCTCTCTCTCTTTAAAGGGAGCAACAGCTAAGTGAAAAGAAGAAAAACTGAGAACAGAAGGGGATGGAAGTAGTGGCAGGAGGATTGGAAGGCAGTATGGGAGAGAGAAAGCAGCAATAGGACAGGAAAAGCGATGGTGGAGAGGGTTGGATAGGGTTGCCAAGTCCAATTAAAGAAAAATCTGGGGACTTGGGGGGTGGAGCCAGGAGACTTTGGGGGTGGAGCCAGGAGACATTGGGGGTGGAGCCAAGAACAAGGATGTGACAAGCATAATTGAACTCCAAGGGAGTTCTTGCCATCACATTTAAAGAGACAGCACACCTTTTAAAATGCCTTTCTTCCATAGGAAATAATTAAGGATAGGGGCTCATAGAATTGGACCCTCTGGTCCAATCGTTTTGAAACTTGGGGGGTATTTTGGGGAGAGGCACTAGATGCTATACTAAAAATTTGGTGCCTCTACCTCAAAAAATAGCCCCCCCCAGAGCCCCCAATACCCACGGATCAATTTCCTATTCCCTGTGGGAATTGTTCTCCATAGGGAATAATAGAGTGCCTAGTAGACATTTCCCTCCCCCCCCACGCTTTCTAAAGGGGGGGAGGGCCTCCAAACTAGGGAATCCCCTGCCCCCTCCCTCTCACACACACACACTTACCAGATCTTCCTCCGGACAACTCTACTTCCTGTGAGAACGAAAGCAGAAGAAAGGGAGGGGCCGTTCTCAGAAGCCCTTTCTGCTTCCTGCCCAGCCTTAAAGGGGCAGACATTTTGCAAACGGCTCAGGAGCTCTACAATATGAAGCCTAAAGGTATGTTCTCCCCCCCTCAACCCCCCACCCCCGCTTCCAGAGTTTTGAAGAGCGGGAGATGAGGCTGTGAACCCAGAAGTCTCCCGCCAGAGTGGGAGGTTTGGGAAGCCTAGGGTTGGAGGGAAAGAAAATAGGAGGAGAAAACAGCAATAGAAGGATAGAGGTTTTTGTGAGGGGGAAACAGATGGGATTTGAAGTCAGTCAACACTTTAAGTGTAACATCTGCACAGTGTTCATTCAGTTATGTAAAGTCAATGGATTGTGTCTCAGACTTTCTTAGCAGTACTTAAGCTAGTAATGACATACAGTGATCACCACAACTCTGAAAAGAAAGCATTACTCAACATGTGCTTTGAACAGTTATTTTAATGTCACAATTTAAACCAGGGTGTAATTACTTGCTGGTTGACGGAAGTCCAAATTTTAGCTCTAGGTTATCATGTCACACACAAATGTTGATTTATGTTATGCATCACAGAATTTGGACAATATAAATGCAGCAATTCCATACAAACATTTTTGATAGGCACAGTATAAAGTATTTGATAGGCACATTCAAACATTTTGATAGGCACTTTCTTGAATTCCCAACATTGCTTGAGCAAATTAAGCATTGTAATAGAGAGGAGGGGAAATTATATATTCCAAATTAACTGCTTTTGAGATCATGCTATCCTTCTCAAAATGGGGGAGGAGGTTGGAAGTAACAATCAGAATGTAATATAGACATCACCTGACTTCCCATTGCAGAGAGATTACAGTAAATTAAAATAATTATATCCGCAATCAACTAAAGCCAATCTCATTTCTACACCTACATGTACAAGAGGAATAAAACATAGTTCCTAGCTAATATCTTTACAACCATGCCAGACATGGTAGATACAAATTATTATTTTTTAAAATCATTTAAAAATTTTAATGTGTTATATTTTACTATACTGATTATTTGGAGTCAGGATTAAAATGAAATCTGAACAATGCTAACATGTATAGTGCAATTAGAAAGTTACTCCAGTCTAAGGCCACTGATTTCAATGAGTTTGCATTGGGGTAACTCTCCATAGGACTGCACTGCTTATCTTTTAGAATTAAATTTATGATGCCCTTATAAACGTTTGCAAGACTGATTTTCTTTGTAAATAAACCATAGCAAAATAATAATAATAATAATAATAATAATAATAATAATAATAATAATAATAATAATAATAATAATAATAATAATAATAATAATAATAATAATAATAATAATCAGACACTACTTCATGTATGACACTACTTCACTACAGTTTAGTAGAGGGGCAAGAAACTGGCAAACAGTCTCAGATGGTACTTTTAAAAAATGCTGCTGTGGCATTCATACTCTGGATTTATTGCAGGAATAAGTACCGGGGTAACAGTAGTGTACCCACAATAATCATGTCTGCCGCATAAAATGCAGAACCACTCTGAATGTGACAAGTACTTATATTGTACAAGCATACATATCAGAAAGCTAAGTTTGGCTACATGCCCCTAGCAAGTGTATGTTCCGTGGAAAAACCAAACTTATTGCTGTGTATTGTATGAAACAGCACAAGTGGGACTGCAGAAATATTTCTAATAGTTCTGAAGACATAAAGATTCAAAAGTCTCTGGAATAAACTAGTAAAATAGCTTGTTAAGTCTTTCCATGGAAGCAGGTACTTGCACATTTCCAAATGAAACCAGAATAATTGGTTTATGTGGTAATAAAGATGTAACGTTATCCATGTTTAAGTGCAAAACAAAGTAAGCAACAAATTTGATCTGTACTGGCAATGTGATTCTTCCTTTATTAAGCACAGTCCATTAGACTGCGATACCTAAGTAATGTCTTGATAATGTTGAGTGTCATTCTCACGAATTTTTAGAGCTGTTGTATTTTTTGAGCCTGGAATAATATGGTGATTATGAGAAACAAGATAATTCCTGATCTTTAGTGCTGAGAGGTATTACCATCAACTGTTCTGTAATTTGCTGAAGCACTTTCTAAAATGAATAAGAGGTGGTGGAAATAACAATTGGTTGTTGGCAGATTTCTTTATTTGTCTAACTGAATTTAACTTTATTGATTTAATAAATTTATTTTCAAATCTAGTATAAAAATGTTATTTGACAAAGGGTCAGCACTACTATTCAAAATTATCAGGCTGCAGCCGCACCTGTTTTGAAAAAAGTGAACAAGTTTCTAGAGTTTGTGAGAGGGCAAGACAAGATTTGGGAGGAACTAAACAGCTGATTAAAATACATACAAAACAATATATCTGATTATGAACACAGCCCCAGAATGCAGGTCCAAAAATCCACATAATGGGGACAGGTACAGAAAGGAGAGATGTTTGTGTAAACTTGGGGGACAGGTCTTAGTAGGAACATGTAGAAGAAGTTAGATTTGAGTCCAATACCACCGTAAAGACTAACAAGAGTTTCAGGATATGAGCCTGCCCTCCACCCTTATTGTTGCAGGCTAATTTTATGGTGCCTTGGCTTAATGTTGTTAGATTCAAGTCCAGTAGCACCCCAGAAACCATCAAGAGCTCCAGGGTATAAGCTTGAGAGCAGGTATGTTCAACAGGTAGATTGCGATCTACCAGTAGATCGTGGAGGGGTCAGAGAAGAAGATATTGGATTTATATCCCGCCCTCCACTCCGAAGAGTCTCAGAGCGGCTCACAATCTCCTTTACCTTCCTCCCTCACAACAGACACCCTGTGAGGTGGGTGAGGCTGGAGAGGGCTCTCACAGCAGCTGCCCTTTCAAGGACAACCTCTGCCAGAGCTATGGCTGACCCAAGACCATGCTAGCAGGCGCAAGTGGAGGAGTGGGAAATCAAACCCAGTTCTCCCAGATAAGAGTTTGCACATTTAACCATTACACCAAACTGGCTCTCACAAGGACAGCTCTGCCAGATCTATGGTTGACCCAAGGCCATTCCAGCAGCTGCAAATGGAGGAGTGGGGAATCAAACCCGGTTCTCCTAGATAAGAGTCTGCACACTTAACCACTACACCAAACTGGCTCTCCAGCCCCACTTGGTCTCATGGTTTGCTGGACAGAGTTTTTTTTTTTATGATTGTTTGGTGTGGTGGTATTTGATTATTGGTGCCAGTATGATGAATTTTTATTTTTACTTTTAGAACTGCACGTGTGGTTTTGGCATCATCTGGAGGTCTTCAGTTCCTGTTGATCTTTAATACTATGGGACAGTGACAATTTTGGACCAGATTCAGTCAGTGTTAACTTAGCACCCCAGCCACCCCAGTATAATGAAGATGAGTGTTCCAAAGAAGAGCAAAACCTACCACTTTCATGATGAATGGGAAATGGACTACTTCTTCATCATGGTGAAAGACAAGTGTTGTTGTCTACTTTGTAACGCCGCTGTATCCTTGCCCAAAAAGGGTAATCTGGAGTGTCATTATAAGGCTCTGCATAGCAATAAGTTTGATGCTGATTTTCCACCCAAAAGTGAAATTCGTAAACTGAAGCTCAAAGAATTTAAATCTAAATTGGCTGCACAGCAACAGTTGATGGCGAAGCCAAGGTCACATTTGGTCAATGCAACCATGGCATCTTTCAAGGTCAGCAAGCTGATCACAAAAAAATGCAAACCTTTCAATGAAGGAGAATTTGTAAAAGATTGTTTTCTTGAAGCAGCAGACAATCTTTTTGAAGGATTTAAGAATAAGAAAGAGATCATAGCTGCTGTTCAAGATGTACAATTGTCAAGAAACACTGTCATGCGGCGAATAGAAAAGATGTGTGGAGACATAACTGAACAAGTGTTGGAGGATGTTTCAGTTTGTGTTGCTTTCTCACTCCAACTGGATGAATCTACAGACATAAGAGACATACTAGTCCTTATCCGGAGAGTTTTTGAAGACTTCAGTGTTAAAGAACTACTTGGAATGTTTTCTTTAAAAGGGAGAGCTACCGATCAGGAAATATCCAGCTCATTCCATTCTTTTGTGACAAAGTGTAATCTTCCATTGCATAAACTTGTTTCCATCACTACTGATGGAGCAAGAGCAATGACAGGTGAGGTTAACTGTTTCATAGACCTCTGTAGATAGCATGACGACTTTCCAGATTTCCTTTCTTGCCACTGCATCATTCACCAGCAAGTTTTGGCAAGCAAGAGACTCAATACAAAGACTGTCATGGACATCACTTTCAAAATTGTAAATTCAATTCGTGAAAGATCACTTCAAAGACGGCTTTTCAATCTTACTCTTGATGCAGGGGCAGCGGAAATCATTTTGCACACAGATGTAAGGTGGCTAAGTAGGCACAAATTTCTGCAAAGATTTTGTGATCTGCAGAATGAAATAAGAAGGTTTTTGAAGGAGAGGGGAGATGACAAAGCAGAGTTGGAAGATGAGGAGTGTTTATGTGATCTGGCATTTCTCGCTGACTTTACAGGTGAACTAAGTGATATGAACATTGAACTATAAGGTAAAAACAAATGCATTGGCGAGATGATGAGTACAATTTCATCCTACAAGAGCAATTTGAGTTAATGATGACTGACCTTGCAAACAACACTTTTGATCATTTTCCTAATATGCAGGACCATCTAGGACAATATCCAAATTTTGTTTTTCAGAATGAGAAGTACGTGACAGAAATCTGCTCTGTTATCCAGGAATTCAAAAAAAGATTCTGTGACTTCCAAAGAATTGAAAAAGTTGTGGAGTACTTGTCATACCCATTCAAAGCAGATATGGACATTAAGGAAACTGTAGTTGCTATCAGTAAAAATTACTCATTGAACAAGGCATCTCTTGAAAACGAACACCTGGCCACACTCATGGAGGAATTAGAGAGGAAATTTCCAACTATAGAAATAATTCTAGTGGGCGACTTTAATGCTAGGGTAGGGAAGGACTGTAGCATATTTTTTAAAGCTCCTGATTTTAACCAAGACCCTTCCACACCCTTCCACCCATTTTCTCCTATCCAAAATACTCCAAGGATAGCCTTCTAAATTCAGCAGGCATCTGTCTTACCAAATTCTGTAAGCAATACAACAGAATTTGGTAAAACGATTTGATTGGCTACCCAAATTCAGGAGAATTCACCATTGTCTCTTCGAGTGGCTGCAGCATAATTGATTACATTTTAATCTCTCCTTTATTGAAACCTTATGTCAAAAGATACATTGGGGGATTTTATTATTAGTGACCATTTCCCTCTCATTTTGACTCTGCAAATTGGTCCTCACATTTATCCCTCCTGTAACTTGTCCTTACAAGACTGACTTATTGCCCAGAATTCCATGGAACGATCGCACAGTTTGGAAAACCCAACAGCTCTTCAGATCTGGTCCCCCTGTAGAATACAGATCCTCTTTAATATGTGCATCTGACCCTAATGTATCTGTATCAACTTACAATTCTTCAACATCTTATATCTCTGAATCACCGAGTGTCAGTTCAGGGTGCCCAAGCAGAGGTGCAACTATTCTAGTAAATTCTACACACTGATGGTTCGACAGAGAATGCAAAGAAACAAAAACTCTTCTGCATAAAGTTTACAACCAATACCGCAATTCAAAGGCCCTGACCTTACCATCACAATACTTTGTGCTTAAGACTCAGTTGCACCACCTTATCACAAAAAAGAGGCACAATTATATTAAAACTCAATGGGAAGAGCTATACCATGCTACTACCTTAAAAAAATCTAATAAGTTCTGGGCCATAGTCTCGGGTGCATTCCGGGCCGATGACCCATCTATGTCTGCCATTTCCTCTTATATTTGGTTTCAGCACTTCTCAGTTCTGTTCCATCAAGATCTAACTTGTGCTGAACCATTTGATTTTCCTCTAGCTGATTTACCTGACTGGCCTCCTGTCCCTCCAGAGGAAATAAAATAATTAATTAGGAAATTAGGAAAGGCTCCTGGTCCAGATGCCATTTCCTCCGAAATCTTAAAATTAGACCCAGACTGGTGGGCTTCTTCCCTTGCATCTCTGTTTACAATTGTAGATCGAACTGGCGTAATTCCCTTGGCATGGTTGAATGCAATAGTGGTCCCGCTATACAAAAAAGGTGATCACACTAACCCTGCCAATTACAGGCCGATTAGCCTACTCTCCATCATTGGCAAGCTTTACTCCAAACATCTATTAGTCAAGCTCAATCTCTGGATGTTGCAAGAAAAAAATCTAGGCCCTGAACAGCTGGGCTTCTGCAAAAGGAAGACCACTGCATTACCCTATCCCATCTAGTCAACAAGTACACTGTGCATAATAACCAGAAATTATTTGTTGCTTTTTTAGATTTAAAAGGCGCATTTGATTCAGTTGATAGGGACCTCCTCTGGATTAAGCTAGATAAACTAAACATGGATAAAAGACTCCTTATGCTTATTAAGAGATTACACACTTCTACCACCTGCCAGATCAAATGCTCATTAGCAGGCAACCTAACATCGAAGATTTCTGCCAATAAGGGTGTCAAACAGGGTTAGATTTTGCCTCCCTTTTTATTCAATCTCTTCCTTAATGACCTGGCTATTCAGTTGTCTGGTCCTGACTGCCATAGTACAAAACTCGGTGCGTTACATGTACCCTTGTTACTTTATGCTGACGATACAGTGCTGTTGTCCTGCTCTAGAGCAGGCTTAAGACGTCTGTTGTCTCATTGTGTTCTGTATTTTACTAGTAATAAGCTCCAGCACAATTAAAGTCCAAAATCTTAGTTTTCTCAAAAAAGTGGGGACTTTACAAATGGGTTATTGATGGAGATAGAGCAAGTCGAGTATTTTAAATACTTAGGTGTTTATTTTCAATACAATGTGACTTAGTCTACCCATCGCAAGTATGCAGTGAAGATAGCTAACATCAGTGCATCTGCTATAGCTTGTTTTTTTTATGGCAAACCAATTTGTGCCAGCTGCCATAAAAATATTCAAAGCCAAAGTGATTCCACAACTTCTGTATGGCATCCCAATCTGGATTGGATCTTATGAAGGTGCTATCAAACGTGTCCAATCCAAATTCTTGCGTAAAATTCTGGGCATGCCAAAATGTGTCCCATATGCAGTTATCTGCTTAGAAACTGGCATGTCTTTCTTTAATGGTTACTAGTGCATGGCTCATGACCTTCATATTCTGGCTATGCTTGCACTACAACTCTGAACCGGGGAGCTATATCTCTCAAATGCTCTCTGAATTTAATTTGTCAAATTGATCAGCACAAATTGAGAGAAAAATAAAAGCAATGGGTTTATCCGTAGAACTATTGTCCATGCTGTCCTTCACCACCGAAGTCCAACAAATTAAAAACAGGTTGCTAGATATTGAGCGCCAAGACCTACACAGTCTGGCTAAGAAAACCTGTTCCCAATTGAGTTTTGAGATCTCTCTTAGTACTGGGAAAATGGCCTTGCAGGTGCCACAGCAGCATAGAGCTTTTTCCCTTGCCAGATGCAGCGCCATGCCCTCTGCCATTCTTTATGGCAGATTTAACAAGACAGACTACTCAGTTAGATACTGTCTCTGTAAGCAAAAATGTGTGGAGTCAGTTACTCATATTCTTCTTTATTGTAATTTGTATACAGATCTTCGTCACAAGTATTTACATCCTCTTTTAGTTAGCATGGTTGATTGTTCTGATGCACTTAAAGTCTATAATCTTTTGAATGATACTTCATCTAGTGTCACTGAGAAAGTGGCTAAGTTTCTTTATTTTGTTTTAAAGGCACGCCAGAGGATCTCATAGAAATAGTTTATGTTTATGCTTTTCCTGATATATATGTATGCAATCGTTCCATTTTATCTTTTTTTTAAAAACCAATTTGCTCTGATATATACATCTATATATTTTATGCCAATAAAGGCTGACTTGACTTGACTTGACAACGAAATAGTAACCCTTAAAAATAACATTTTTCTCAAGACCCGTGCAGAGCAAGAATCGTTTTGGAAGCTAGTGCCTAGAGACAAATTTCCCAACTTGAGAAGTGAAGCTGTACATTCCTGTTTCAGTTCAATTTATTTGTGTAAATCTGCGTTTTCCCATTTGAAAATGACAAAGAGTACACAGTGTTCCAACATGACAAATGAAGATCGCCAAGATTCCCTGAGACTGGCCTTCATGCAATATTCACCCAGCTTCAAAAAGCTGGTGGATAAAATGCAGGCTCAGACATCTCACTAATTAGCAAGAGCGAAGTTTTAAATATTGCGCAAGATCAGCCTGGATCAATACTTGACCTGCATTTAACAATAAAAGTTAAAGAAAGTTATTAAGACAGTTAAAGAAAGTTCTAACAATAAAAATTTAAGAAAAACTTCACAGTTCTTTCTGGATCTTCCAGTGTGTTCGCTACTCCTCGTAATTTGGTATCTGCAAATTTAATTAGTCCCTCTTTTACACAATGGTGCAGTTGCCATTAATTCAGTGGTCACTCCCATATCACAAAGAATAACGCAGCCAGAACAAAACATGAAGTATGCTGTGCAAGATGGATATGATATTTATAATTGTACATAACTCCATGATCTGAGATCTGAGAGAATTATGACTGACCCAAGATCACTCTATCAAGTCTGTGTATAACTCTGGCTCAGTCAAAGAGCATTCTGGGTAGAACCAAAGTATATTCAAATGCTGCTAGCTCAAACTCTCCCTACCCCCCTTTCCTTTAGAGTGTAGTTTTGCTTTGAAATGGAGAGATGTGAAAGCCTTATCTGTACCTTCTCAGGTCTGGCTCAGAAGGGAGCCAGGAGTCTACAGCGATCAAGGCCAAGCAGGCCTGAGAACGAATTGGTAACATCAATGTGTGAATGTTCCCTACATAAACCCCCCGTAGGAATTCCTTTGAAGTGTCCCTTATATGTTCTTTAGTCTTTCAATACTGGCCTAGCCTCCAGTAACAGTATCAATAAACTAGTTTCTTTGTATCAACAACGACTCGTTATTGAACCTGCCGACTTGACATTTTGAAAGACTCCCAATTTGAAGCTCAACCGTCCTGGCAACTTTGTAACCAAATGGCCGAAAAGATTCCAGGAGACGGGGAACTTCCCAGTGAAGAAGGGGAGCAGGAGGCACCGTGGCACATCCTAGACACCAAGAGAGAGGCTGCCTCCCCTCCACAGTTCCAGCTCGTGATCACCCCCCGGCAGTACCAGCGGTGGACCTCAACCACCACCATGGACGAGGCACCGATCCGCTGGGATGCCATCATGACCTGCCACCTGAGGAGAGTCAGGATGACCGAGCCAGAGCCCATCAACCCGAGCATGGTTCATGCAGGTCCGGGCCTTAATAGACTCGGGGTGCAATCGAGAATTGATATCCCCCAAGTTAGTGGAAGCGCTGGGGCTCGAGAGCTCACCGCTGCCATGCCCCATGCAATTTGAACAGATGGATGGGTCAGTGATGCGAGGGGAACCTTGCAAATTAGAAACCCAGCCCCTTCCGATGGGGATCGAGGAGCACTGGGACCAGGAATCCTTCGTCACTGCCCCCTCGTGCTCCTACTCGGTGGTCCTGGGAGTGGGCTGGCTAGAGAAGCACGAGCCCCGCATTAGGTGGGGGGCACAAACCATCCGGTTCATAGCCCCACTCTGCGCGAGTCATTTATGGAACCTGGCCTGGGGCCCACACGCTCCGGTGGCCAAGGAGCGGGCGTGCATGTCAGTAGAGGAGGTGCACGCCGTCCCAAAAGCCTACTGGGACCTGATGGGGGTTTTTTAGCGAGCAGGGAGTCAACCAGCTACCCCCCCCATCGAGACACGGACTGCGCCATAGAGCTAATACCGGGGGAGACCTTACCCAGGGCAAAGCTGTACCCGATGGGGTGGGCGGAGAAGAAGGAGCTCCACAAGTTTCTAGATCAAAACTTGGAGCGAGGCTTCATTAGACCGGCCACGGCCCCCCATGCCGTCCCAGTCCTGTTTAGGAAGAAGAAGGATGGTTCGCTTAGACTTTGTACGGATTTTCGTGGGATAAATGCGATTTCCTCGTCCAACGCCTACCCCATCCCCCTCATACAGGATTTGTTGAGTACGGTCTCCGGGGGCAAGATCTTTACCAAGTTGGACTTGAGGGATGCGTACTTCTGAGTGTGCATCAAAGAGGGGGATGAGTGGAAGACGGCGTTCAATACGCCCATGGGACAGTTCGAGTACTTGGTCATGCCCTTCGGACTGCAAGGGGCTCCGGGGGTGTTCATGAACTTTATAAATGATGTGCTCAGAAAGTTTTTGTTTAAGGGGGTGGTGGTGCACCTGAATGGCATCATTATTTATTCACAAGACGAACAATCACATGTGAAATTAGTGAGGGAGGTGAAATTAGTGAGGGAACTGTCAAAATGTGAGTTCCATCAGACATAGCTAGACTATTTGGGGTTCCGCATGTCAGAGAAGGGGTTGGCAATGGACCCGGCAAAGGTGCAGGCGGTTATAGAGTGGGCTTCCCCGAGGACACGTAGACAGCTCCAATCATTCCTCAGGTTCGCTAATTTGTACAGGACCTTCATAAAGGGGTTCGCCCAGATCGCCCTCCCCCTAACAGAGCTGCTAAAGACGAAGGGGAAAGGGCCCGACGCCAAACAGCCGGGAGCCCGGTTAAATTGGACCCCGAAGTGCCAAGCGGCCTTCAACAAACTGAAACGCCTGTTCACTAGTGAGCCAGTCCTGAGCCACCCCGATGAGCAGCGGGCCTTCATTGTGCAATGCGACGCCTCCGATGTAGCCGTCGGAGCCATTCTCATGCAAAGGGATGGGGAAGGGAAATTAAAGCCGTGTGCCTATATCTCTCGGAAGTTCTCGGGAGAACAGAGAAATTGGTCAGTGTGGGATAAGGAGGCTTTTGCTGTCATGTTCGCCTTAAAAATGTGGCGGTCCTGGCTAGAGGGAGCCAAAGTGCCTTTCGAGATCTGGACCGATCGCAAGAATCTCGAGGCCCTCACGGGGAAGCGAAAGCTGAGTGAGAAGCAGATCCGGTGGGCGGGATTCTTCTCCAAATTCGACTTTACTTTGCGGCACATACGGGGGGGGGGGCGAAAAACTTCTTTGTGGACGCCCTCTTGCGGCTCCCGCAGCACGAGAGTCAGAGGGAAGAGGTAGTGGACTCGCTGGTCCCGCCTTCTCAAGTAGCGGGCATGGTCACTACCCGGTCACAAAAGAAAAGGGAGCTAGAAGGGCTAAGTAAGGAAAAACTGGCCGCCGAGACAAAAGGGAAGGAGAGGAGCGGCCAGAGGGAGTGCTGAAAGGGAGGGACGGAATGTGGTACAAGGGAGAAAAACTGTACGTTCCAAAAAGCTTAAGAGCAGAAATATTGCAGTTTTGTCACTCCAACAAGCTGGCAGGGCACTTTGGCTAGGTGAAAACCCTACACCTAATTAGCAGGCAATTCTGGTGGCCGTCCCTAAAGAGGGACGTGTCGGAGTATGTAGCCGGCTGCCCCATTTGCATCATGGCCAAGAGAAGGGGTGGGAAAACCCCGGGGCTTCTCAAACCCCTGGAGACGGCCAAACGCCCCTGGTCGGTGGTGTCCATGGATTTCATTGTGGAGTTGCCCCCCTCTCATGGGAAGACAGTGATCTTGGTGGTGGTGGACACCTTTTCTAAACAAGCCCATTTCATTCTGTGTGCCCAGCTACCCACCGCAAAGAAGCTAGCCACACTGTTCTTCAATCATGTGGTGAAACTCCACTCATTCCCAGACAAGGTCATTAGTGACCACGGGCCGCAGTTCGTTGCCACCTTCTGGCAGGAGTTTTGTAAACTGGTGGGGATAGAGCAGGGCTTGAGTTCAGCCTACCACCCCCAGACAGACGGACAGACAGAGAGGGTGAACGGGGTTCTAGAACAGTACCTTCGCTGTTTTATCAACCACCGCCAGTCCGACTGGGTCGACCTACTCCCATTTGCTGAGTATGGATATAATAAAAGTGTGCATAGCTCCACCAAAGCCTCCCCCTTCTCCACAGTGTATGGGTATGAGGGCAAACCAATGCCTTTACTGCCAGGGAGGGAGCCCTCCTCGGATCCCACTGCATTCGAGCAATGGTGGCAGGGACCGAGCGGGAACTGGAAAACCATCCAGGAAAACCTAGAAGCAGCCAAAGAAACCTATAAGAAGTACTATGACAAATCTCATGCTCCAGCCTGGGATTTCAAGGTGGGGGACTCCGTGTTCGTGTCTACCAAAAATCTGCCACTCAGTCAGCCCTCTAGGAAGTTGGCCTACAAGTTTCTAGGGCCCTTTAAAATCAAGAGGGTTATTAACCAGGTGACAGTGGAACTGGAGTTGCCAAAGGCATTTAGTAAAATACACCCCGTATTTCATTGCAGCCTTCTTCGTTGAGACCCCGGGGCTTCGACTTGGCATCCTCGAGTACCAGCCCCCCAACCTGTGCTAATTGGAAACCAGAGTCACCACGAGGTCCAAGAAATCTTGGACTCTAAATTCAAAAGAGGAATCCTGTATTACCTAGTAAAATGGAAACATTTCCCAGTCAGTGAAAATGAATGGGTGGCTGAGGGAGATATCTCAGTATCAGACCTAATTAAAAAATTCCATCAGAACTAGGCCCACCGGGTGGTGGAAGTGACTTAGGGGGGGGGCAGTGTGTCAAGTCTGTGTATAACTCTGGCTCAGTCAAAGAGCATTCTGGGTAGAACCAAAGTATATTCAAATGCTGCTAGCTCAAACTCTCCCTACCCCCCTTTCCTTTAGAGTGTAGTTTTGCTTTGAAATGGAGAGATGTGAAAGCCTTATCTGTACCTTCTCAGGCCTGGCTCAGAAGGGAGTCAGGAGTCTAAGGTGATCAAGGCCAAGCAGGCCTGAGAACGAATTGGTAACATCAATGTGTGAATGTTCCCTGCATAACCCCCCCACCCCCGGGTAGGAATTCCTTTGAAGTGTCCCATATATGCTTGTATCTACTGTATGTTCTTTAGTCTTTCAATACTGGCCTAGCCTCCAGTAACAGTATCAATAAACTAGTTTCTTTGTATCAACAACGACTCGTTATTGAACCTGCCGACTTGACACACTCCAGTAGTTGCATGTGAAGAAGTGTGGAATCAAACCCAGTTCTCCCAGATAAGAGATTTGTGCACTTAGCGCTACACCAAACTGGCTCTATAATTTAATAAAGCCATTCTTATATAATAACCATTCTTATATAATAAGTTAATAAAACCATTCTTTTATAATATAATAATGGTTTTGTTAACTTTATCAATGGTTAATAAAACTATTATATTACAAGGCCAGGAGCAAATGCAATGCAGATTTTGCTTTAGGATAGGAGAAAGACTACATTTCAAATTAATTATACTATACATTTCAGTCATTGTATAAACATATCACATGAATTCACCTTAGCCAGACCTTCAAAAAGGAAATGAATGAAAGTAACATAAAAAGCAATTAGCATTTACATTTGAATGAAGAATGTTTTCTTGCTGCTTTAGAGGCTAGTAAACTTTCCCTTATAAGGTCCCCAAATATTTTCATACTAAACAGTCCAAGGTAAAAAGTGTAATCTTTCAGAGTTAAAATATTTCAAAACTTTTACTATTATGAGCTGCAAGCTGCTGGACTCTGTAAACACAGAGAGACTTAGGAGCTGGGAAGGAACACTTACTGATTTAAAGGGATCAGCATCTTGCAGCCAAATCAAATAAAATAGAGAAACCATCTGCTTTACCGAGTTATATGATTAATTTTTGGATGATCCTCTAAAATGGTGTTATTTTGGCATCACATTTATTTATAAGATGCTATAACTGGCAGCCCAGCATTTTTCATAACAGGGTTATAACTACATTATCCTGTTATCAATCTGGGCCTTTTTCAATTCAGTGGTTTAATTAAAACTCAATGGTATTATCAATCTGTTGCATTTTTCATTTTGATGGTTATTGCATTTATCGTACAGCAGGAGTGCAAATTAAAAAAAATCCCATGATAAATCTCATTCAAAAATTTCATTTCTATATCATCAGCAATTTACACTGTTATAACATTTCCTAACTAGTTTGGGTTTAAAAAACAATTTTCAATATTGAAATAAAACAAAAAATAAATTTCTCTGTGTCCTTCATAATTGCTTTATCATTGATTCCATCAATACTGATAATGGACTGGTGCCAAAAATTTTAATTGCATTTAAGAGATTAGCTGTCTCTTTTTAAGATAAAAGAATATGATAAACAGAACTACAAGACCTCAGATAAACCAAACATAGAAATATACAAGTATTATATATTATATCAATCTGAGTACTGCAATCAATCATGTTAGCAAGAATTGCTACACTTTCATAGACAATAACTGAACTTTAATGAACAGCCCAAGAAGGATGCCAAATAGGCAATTTATCTCAAAGTGATTCTGAACAATTCAAATCAAGAAAAAAGAGCAGGAACCCTACCAGGAGAATGTCGTGTGTGTTATATCTTTCGTTCATATGAGAGCGTCCAAAACTCATTCTTTATTGGGTGATGAAGAACACAAGGGAAATTACAAGATTTATTATATTTTAAAAAGAAAACAATGCATGTTTCACTAAAACAATATAGTGGATTGGATCCCATTGACAATTTCTGTGGACTGAAGGGATTTCCCTCTATGGAGTTCAGCTTCCTCATTTTCTGCGTGCCACTGCAAACCAAAGTTGCTTCATGGTCTCCCAAGGGACCGGATACAAAGCATGTGGAAAAGCAACTAGAGAAATGGAAGATTTGAGCTGATTCTGACAGAATACTAGTGAGAGCCCACCTTCAAGTCTACACTGTGACACTGATGGTGGGAAAGAAATTTTATTTCTCTGCCAGCAATACATACAATGTTGTTTCATGTCACAAGAGGCTTATTACATAGCTCCCAAAAGCAAACAGAAGATTTCTTAGAAGTGCACTGTGATTAACTTGCTAATACTTCATAAATAAAATCACTTGCACCTTAATTACAGATCTTCAGGAACTCATTTGCATATTAGTCAATTTGCATATTAGGAACTCATTTGCATATTGGGCCTCACACCCCTGACATCACCATTGTTTAGCACAGGGCTTTATTGTGGAAAAAGTCCAACAGGAATTTATTTGCATATTAGGCCACACTCCCTGATGCCCAGGGCTTTTTGTCTAGAAAAAGCCCAGCTGGAGCTCATTTGCATATTAGGCCACACACCCCTGACACCAAGCCAGCTGGAACTGCGTTCCTGTGTGTTCCTGCTTTAAAAAAAAGAAAGAAAGAAAGCCCTGCAGATCTTAATTATAGATCCGACATTTCAGCTGATCAAATGTATATGGATACTTTTCATCCGTTAGTGCAACTTGAGGATACTGAACAGAATATCTGGAGTTTTAGGGCCTACCAAATGTCTATGGGATCCCTGCCTCTCAAGGCTTATAAGATCTTTCAGGAGTGGTCTTTCTTAATGTAGTCTTTCCTACTACAAAACACAATTTTTTTTTGGGGGGGGGGGGTTGTAAAAGAAATCCCTAATATGATTTTAATTGTAGATTTTAGAAGAATTTCAGATTTATACCCCGCCTTCTCTCTGAATCAGAGACTCAAAACGGCTTACAATCTCCTTTATCTTCCTCCCCCACAACAGACACCCTGTGAGGTGGGTAGGGCTGAGAGAGCTCTTACAGCAGCTGCCCTTTCACGGACAACCCCTACAAGAGCTATGGCTAACCCAAGGCCATTCCAGCAGCTACAAGTGGAGGAGTGGGGAATCAAACCCGGTTCTCCCAGATAAGAGTCCATGCACTTAACCACTACACCAAACTGGCTCTCCACACCAAACTGGCTCTCTGGTGTAATTTGTCTTAATACTCTGGTTTTTGTTACTTTATTATTATGGTTGTGTTATACTGACTGGATGTCATCTTGAGTTGAACTGGAGAGACAAAGCAGCCTAAGAGAGAGGGCGTGAGAGAGAGATATAAATAACTACATAATCCAGCAACATTAGATAAACAAATGGATTTCATATGGAAAGGCTTACATCTGTGGTTTTCCCCTCATATTGAGTTTCAGTGGCAGGTTGATAACTGCTCATATTTGGAGTCCTTTTCAACCATATTTGGAGGGTCTTTTCTTACAGTATGAGAGTCATGGAAATAATTGCTGTTTTATCTGAATAAATTCCTCTTGGTATGCCTCCCTTTCCTTTATATTTGGCTAAATTAGTGCTTCTTTTATTATTATATGGTTTGGCCATGTTAACATGTGATACTATATTTAATGATGAGAAACTGAACAGACAGACATCATCAGTACCCTTGTCCTTGTCCTGCAAGATATAGCCTTCTTATAAATTGGTCTCATTTTGATATTTTTTAGTCTCAATTATACCGTTTTATAAGACATTACTATAACTTTTGAAGCTCCAATCACAGCAGAATGGAGAACATATCTATATCAAAAATTAATCCAATCCCCCCACCCAAACTGAATAGATTTCCACATTATGAGGCCTGCAGCCTGTTTTGCCGCCCAGAAAAGGATAGAGTCAGTCTTCGCCCGTTTGGGCGTGCAAGGTGGTGGGCGGGGCCTGGCTGTCTTAACGGCCAGACCTCCGCCCTTTGCTGACAGTCCTGCGGACAATCGGCCCTCCCACCCGCCCTGTCTGTTATGTAGGCGGTTTCTGGTTGCCTCATTTGGTAGGGGCCGGGTAGAAATTTTTTATGCCCCAGCTGATTGGCAGTTGCTGGGGTGTGTTTTTTGCCTACCCTACATAGCAGTGCAGTGAATTGTGGAATTGGCTATCGGGAGGTGCTGTTAAATAGGCGATCACTTTAGTTGGCAGGTTTGTTGGGTTTAGGACACTATGAGGCTAGGGGAGGACTGTGAAGCATCCCCCTTTTGGGGAATTAGGGGTCTGGCATGATCAACCTTGAGGTTTGGTGACCCAGGGTGTGGAAAATGCAGACCGTCCTGGAGGCTTGACTAGAGGGTGGCTTTCCGGCGAGACGCGCATCTGGGTTTGGGCCCTCTGGTGCGTGCCTCCCTGCTGGACCTGCCTGGAGGGAGCTGAGGAACACTCAGCTTCGGCTGGGGGGCTGGGTCTCTCACCCGCAAATGGCAGGGGAGCGGTCGCAGTGACCCCTAGCCCTGGCCAGGCCACTGGTTGGGTGCCCTTGCCATTTATTATGATGTTTAATAAAGTGGCCCAATTTTATACCAACGCATTGTGTCTGACTTTATTCCGACCTTGGGGGGCAATCAGTCAATTACAAAATAAATGCTAACTATATAAATGTCCTTGCTTTTCATAAATAAAAAAGACACTGTTTTTTAAGTGTTCAGAAAAGAGGAGAGAAAATCTTTTTTTGCAATTTGTGTTTTATGTCTTCAGAAAAAAGAGATCTCAAGATTATTAAATTTATGATATGATTGTAAAAATATCACAATAGTAATGCCTCAGTAGCAATAGAATAAAACTTATGGTGACAAAATTACTTGAATATGATAGCCTTACCTTTCCTAAGGGCTAAAGCCAGTATAATAAATTGAAGCATCTAAATTGAAGCAGGAAATAACCTGCTAACAAAAGTCATGCTGCAGCAATGGGAAAGGTTCTTTAATAGTTTTTAAGCAACCATGGGTTGTATTTGTTAAAATTATTTGATTTGACAAACCATTTAACAATTTTGCAAGAAGGGGAGAGGAAACCCTATAACTGGTTTGATCCAACTGTTTAATTTGTAGGACTTTCTAAAGATAAAAGAGTTACCAGCAAGGGGATTGACTCCTTCACCATCTTAATTGGAATGGTCCAAAATGAACACACTGATACAACTAAATGGTAATAGAATCCTCACGAGGGCCCACGCCTCTCACAATGACCAGCATTCCCTGCTGCAGGAAGGTTTTGCTAGAAACTTCCCAAGCGTGCTTTTAAATATTTCAAATATCAAAGATTCTGCCATCTCCTTTGGGAAAATATTCTTCAGCCCAATACATCTAACTGAAATATGACTTTAGTTATGTTGGCTCTGGAAATGGCAGGTCACAAGGGGGCAACTCCATGTAATGAGGATTCACTATACCAAAGTCAAGAAAGCTTTTCCCCTCATTTTGTTTGCATTCTTAACTCATTTTGTTTGCATTCTGCTGCTATACTATAAGAACTACACCGAAAACTTTAGAAATACTATAAGAACTACACAGAAACTACACAGAAAACAGAGGCAAACACCTGTGCTCTTGAACAGGAAAAAAGAGGTAAATATTTTATAGACATGTTATTTTTAATTTAATTAACAAAATACCTCAGCAAAAGCTATTCAATATTGAAATAGAAGAATTTAATTGCACGCACACAATCACATCTTGAATTTTTATAGATAGGCCTGCACATCTTGGATAACTGAAGAAGGATCAAGTCAGAAAATAAATGTAATAGTGTTTTTGTTGAAATATTAGACTGTGGCAATCCAAATTTTTTGACTACTGCCCAAGCCCAAAACTATGAATCACAATAAATGGCTTATGACTCAAATAAATATGATGGGTGCTGTCCTAGCACAGGAAAACTTTGGGTTTTTTTAAGAGTCAGAACTCTTAAAACTAGGAGGGCTAGGAGGGGAGATCCCCCTACCGGCCTTTGACGGTGCGTCACTGATACCAGTGCGCAGGGTCAAAAGCCTGGGAGTGCTACTGGAGTCCTCCCTGACAATGGAGGCACAGATAGCTGCCTCTGCGAAATCCGCCTTCTTCCATCTTAGGAGGGCGAGACAGTTGGCCCCCTTCCTAGAACGTAGCGACCTAGCAACAGTGACCCATGCAACGGTCACCTCGAGACTAGACTACTGTAATGCCCTCTACATGGGGCTGCCCTTGTGCCAAACTCGGAAGTTGCAGCTAGTGCAGAATGCGGCGGCCAGGCTGCTACTGGGACTGCCTCGGTGGGAACACGTGCGGCCCGGGCTGAAGGAGCTGCACTGGCTTCCAATTATATTCCGAGTTCGCTACAAAGTGCTGGTTATTACCTTTAAAGCCCTATATGGCCGAGGCCCTGTCTACCTTAGGGACCGCCTCTCCCCACATGTTCCCCAGAGAGCACTAAGATCTAGCTCCCAAGGCCTTTTAAGGATCCCTGGACCAAAGGAGGCCAAACTGAAAGTAACAAGAGAGCAGGCCTTCTCCGTAATGGCCCCCCACTGGTGGAATCATTACCAGAGGAAGTGCGAGCCCTACGGGACTTTAGTCAGTTCTGCAGGGCTTGCAAAACCACCCTCTTTATGCAAGCATATAAGGAGCCCTGAAAACAATACCTAGCCATCGAAATATATCCACTGAACATAGCACCTTAATTTATTGTAGTTTTAACTTTTATGTAACCGTTTTTAAATGTATGTATCAACTGTATTTTAAAATTGTTTTATGTAAATCATGGGATACCATGTCTTGTTAGCCGCCCTGAGCCTGCTTCAGCAAGGAGGGCGGGATACAAATAAAAAGATTATTATTATTATTATTATTATTATTATTATTATTATTATTATTATTATTATTATTATCATCATCATCATCATCATCATCATCATCATCATCATCCTTTGCAACACAAGGAAAGCTGCTCCCACCCTTAGATGCATTCTGAAGAGATAAGATAGGGTGGAGAAGCCTGCACATCTTATAGGACTATCAAGCAACTTTACCTCAGGCCATCCATGCCCTGAATTCCATCTGTCAGAAAAAAGTAGTTACTTATCAGAATCAGCATTCACCCATCAAAGGAAGGGAATAATATTTAGTTAAAGAGCAGTGATTGGTATGTTGTCAATATGTTGTAAAAGGCTTTCATGGCCGAAATCCATCAGTTGCAGATTTTCCAGGCTGTGTGGTGGTGGTCTTGGCATTTTGAGACCTGACGTTTCGCCAGCAACTGTGACTGGCATCCTCAGAGTTAGGCTATGTTCAGCCACTGCTGATTTTTCAGGTTGGCCAAGTATGCAGTGTCTTTCATGTTCTTTTATTCTTGTCTGGATGCTACATTGTGTGGTCCCGATGTAAACTTGTTCACAACTGCAGGGTATGCGGTACACTCCTGCAGAAGTGAGGGGGTCTGTTCTGTCTTTTGTAGTAATTGGATTTGATGGACCATCTTGGGTTTCCTTTGTTTTGTACTGGATCTTTATATGCCTATTGTGGTGCTTTGCTTTGAAACTGGAGCTGCCTTGAGATCATCAGATTTGGAAAAACTGAAATAACCTCTTGATGGAATTTCTTTAAGAGGCCCTTTGAAGTTTGTGCGTATAAGCCATACCAACAAAATCATTAATACAGATGCATTCTATTATTCACTTAGCAGTACATGTTGGCTGTTATTTATTGTCTGTTCCCACTGTTGACACAAATAAAAAGAATGAAACAACTCATTTACTTTGTAACCATAAAAACCATTCCTCCTGTTCAGAGCTCGCATTTAACACTTCAATGTCAGATTCTGAGAGATACAAATAATGTACTTTAATGAGCTACTGTAATTCTTTACTGTTAAGTACTTACATGTACAGATTTAGCTAAAAAACTTTTTAAAGGTAGAGATTTTGAATAAAACAGGGCAGTCACATCTTCAGTCCACACTGACTGGCTTATTTTTGGCCTGACCTTGAACTTAATATTTTCTCTCAGCTCTTATTTACTGAGACTAATCAATATTTAAAAACTATTGATCAGTTGTTCTATTGCAATGTGACTGAAATGTGGGAGCTTGGGAATTACAATCAATGCTACAAAGAGACAGAGGGGTATTTACACTACCAAAACTAAGAGCAAAATCACTTCACTATGGGTCCCAATCACTATGCAAAATAATTATAACAACAACAACAATAATAATAATAACAATAGCAGCAGCAACAACAACAACAAATAAATAAATAAATAAAACCATCCGCAATCCTGAATATCAGGATGCAAGTGGTTTGGATTAGATTGACTGGTATGACCATTAAGGGGAAAAATGGAGAAAACATGAAAGTGATTTGGGGGGGAAAGCAGTTTCCCTTGACAGCACAGGAAAATCACAGTGCACAGAATAAAATCAGTGCATGTACTGGATATAAATGTTCTGCTGTGCTGGAGCAAATCAGGGTCCAGTACTCTGTACTTAATTCAGGGGCCAGTTAGAGGCCTTCTAGTGAAACTGTGACAGACTGTCAAGGGTAATGTTTAACAGAGTCTGAGAACCACTGGGTGCATTCAAACTACACTAACTAATGCATTTTACATCTGGATTTTTACTGTGTAAGAATAGCAAAAATCTGGATGTAAACTGCATTAGTTAGTGCAGTGTGAACATACCCACTGAGTGACAGGCTGTTCAAACAATTCTGTGAAGTCAGTTAAGAAATTACAGTTGCGAACTGACAGGTGAAGAAGAGACCATTAAACACTGGCTGTGAGATGAGAAGGAGGCTAAGTCTGTGAGAAGATCAAGGAAAATCCACATTCAAGCCAAAAAGGAAAATAGCTTCACGTAAAGAGAAGTGATCATTGTCCAGTTAAGAAGGGAAATAGCTTCTAGTGAAAAAGAGTGAACCCAGGTCTGTGCATAAAGAAGAATATGGGGAAGTGGGTCACCCAAATTCTAAACTTCTAAACTTTATGAATTAGTGAAACTCAGAAACTTATGCTTGAGTATTTAAGCAGAAACTGAAAAGAAAGCCTCTCTCCCTAAAGTCTTAAAGACCTGGTCGAATAGATGGAAAGGGAGCCTTAGAAATCATTTTACATAGGTATCTATGTTGATGTTACCTTCTTCCTCACATGCAAGATTTTCCTTCTGTATTCTTTCTTGCAGATACCTCGTAAATCCATTATCTTAATATTTGTTTGTCTATGGCTGCCTGAAAAATTCTGAAAATATACAGAATTTTTTTGGGGGGACCACTGGATAGCTGCAATTACAGGGCATTTAAAGAACTCTCAGTGCATTTAAATGCCTTTCAAGCACCACAGCATCCCTGCATCACTTTCAATGCTTTCCACCCCCTCCACTTGAAACAATGGAGGATGGGGCACTGTCAAGCATTGTATACTCATTTTATATTATAGAAGCCAGATTCTAGAATTGTTACTAACCCAGAATTAAATATGGGCACATCAAAGTAGCAGCCCCCACCTTCCTTCTTTCGCTTTTACTAACAGATGCAGGAATGTCCTCTTTGAAGATAAGACCTCCTGGGACTTGTTCCCAGGCTCAGCCAGGCCTGAACCCAGGATGTGCTAGCTGCAATATAGATAAGGAGCCCAGCGTGTGAATTTCACACCTGAATGTAGAATTGTTTATAGAACCTTTGATGTGCCATTTTAAAGCATGTATTCTAGTGTTACAAAGTATCAGTTCCAATCTTCAGCTCAAATGAGCCAAATGGATTATCAATAAACTTTGTTTCAACTTTGTTTCAAAATCCAAGGACTGGTTCTTTTGAAATCTCATGCTTGACATTTTGGAACTGATCCTTTGTTAAGAGTTCATATCTTTATGAACAGCCACCCCAGAGCCCCAGATACCTGCAAATCAATTCAGCATTGCACCCTATGGGAATCGGTCTCCATAGGGAATAATGGAGTGCCCAGCAGACATTTCCCTCCCCCACCCTTGCTTTCTGATGACCCTGAAGAAGGGGGAGGGTCTCCAAACCGGGGAATCCTCTGCCCCCAAGTGGGGATTGGCAACCCTATGTAAAATGCATTATCTAGTGTAGTAATAACACACCAAAGGTGTCTCATTTTGTCCCTTTATTTACCTTAAGTCTCTCACTGTAAAGGTCTCCACCAATCATTTTCAATATATCAAATTATAGTATTTTGCTTTGCTCAATTTCCTTTCTCAAATCATTTTGAGGAATGAGCAGTAGTATTCCCTGTGTCTGTTGTGAAATAAGATATCCTCTGTTCTTCCTCCATATCGTGCACCCTTCTTATCACAATGTGATTATAGCTATAGAACAAACTAGAATATATGCAATTCAACCAACCTCTGAGTGTGCCAAATGCAGAACTAAGGAATAAAAAAGGAAACACCAATTTTCTCCCTTGGCCTCATGGACAATGCAATAGACATTTAATAGAAACTTAATGCTGACCAGAAGCCCTCATGCATTTCAAAGAAAACACTTAGGAGAAACAGAAAATATGAGATAAAGTGAAGTGAATTGGGATCATGAACTCAGCCTCAAAACCACTCTTACATTTTCCAGTAGGATAGTGTGGAATGCACACTGTCATGAGTCAGTCAGCTTCCTCCTCCTCATAAGAAAATGGAAGTCAGGCTGTGCACCTGTGGAATGCCTGCCTAAACAGCTGGATTTAGAGCCAGAGCCAGTAAAGGATGTGTCAGGTGATGAGGGCTGCTCATTCTGGCAGCAGACAAAGGCAATGGGAGCATGTAAGGCTAAATCTAGCATTTCAGATTAGATACTTTCTGCTTACACAGCAGGCTCACAGACCAAGACATGGTTGTCTCATGTTTATGGAGTGTCCCTACAGAGTTGAAATAGTTGAAGAATGTTACAATATTCTGTGCCCTAATATTCCCCATTGATTTTGACAGATTATATACATTTACACCATTTTCATAAAATTTCACTGAGGACATGATGTCCGTTAAATTTGTACATGTGGCACAGACATGTGTCAACTTCAGAAGGAAATATGAAAAGGGTTGGGAACCCTACCAACCATAGGTAACTATTTCAGATGAAAATTGGCTTGGGGATGGTTCCTAGAATTAGGAGCACACATTAAGACTTTGTTGATGTTTATTTCGTAATCATTTTAGTTCATTTTAGATTCTGCTTCTGTATTCAGTGTTTTCTTATTATATTAGCCTGGTGAAAGACTTGCATACCAAGATCACCAACACCAGGTGAGCGAATTATAATAGTTACCCAGCAGTATGAAGAATATCCACATATGGGTGGTGTCAGTGAACCACAAAGGGCACTGGACCAAAAGCGGGACTGGTGGGACATAGCTTGAGAAGGCCACAAGCATGCTTAAGTAATATCCCTAAGAGTTAATACACAGCTAGGCCTGACTGAAAAGAAGAAAAGACAGAAGAGTTATCAACATTCCAATCTAATCTGTAAACTTGCCCTATATGCCTTCCTATATCTCTACTGTGTTCCTAGGCAACAATAGAAGTAGGGGGCTCTTAGAGCTCCAAACTGGATTTATCTGGTCAAGGGGCATGCAAAGTAGAATTTCTTTCTGTGATGTAGATCCTGTCCAATGGGTTTATGCCACCATGGCAGAGGGTATCAGTAGTATGTAGCTGCCTCTTGTGATGAAATCATGCTGGATGTTGCAACCAATTAATTTGTGTATATGCTAACATGTGCCCATGTGTCATCAAGGGTATACAAGATTGTGATCATTTTGAAAGAGTTCAGAGCAGCTTGGTATTGCAGGCTTTGGCTTGGCTCTGTTCTCTGGCAATTGCAATAAACTCCCCCCCCTCCTCCCCACTTGGACTTTGGCTGAATATCTTTTATTGGCTAAAGGCATTCAGATTTGCAGATTTGTACAATACTTTAGACCTAGCTAGGACTAGAAAGGATAGCGACTCCCATTCCCTGACTGGCCTCGCCTCCCAACATTCCTCTATCATTGCCACACTGGACTGCTGAAACCTGGGCCTTACTGCCACTGACAGCTTCATCAGCTGCCGTGTCTACGTCTCCAGGTTTGGCTGGCTCTCCAACATCCGCGATGGTCCTGTCTGCCTCTCCCAGCTCCCTGCCCTGTCTTCATCAAGGCAGAGAGGGTTTGCTAACTCTTCCTCCCAAGAGGGACGTGTGGGGGAGGCAGAGCCACCTCTAGACAGGTAGCTACAATTACTGGGCATGTAAGTGAGCAAACTCAGAATAATTAGCTTTATTGTGCATGTAAGTGAGCAAACTCAGAATAATTAGCTTTATAATGTTCTCTTACATGAAGGTGTTTGGCCTCTACATGCACAAAAAGGGGTCTGTCTATAGTTTCCAGCAGCAGTACATAAGCTGCTTGCCCTATTGGCTTTCTTTCCAACCTTCTCAATAGTGCCTTTGAGGCACACTGTTTGGCACATCCACATGACTTCTTCATATACACATTAACAGAGTGCTATGGAGAAACTGAGCTTTGAAGCAATGGAGAAATGGTTCCCAAACCAGTGCAACTCTTGAGAATTGGCCTGTCTAGATTCGAAATAGTTAAGTCAACTGTAATAAAAGAATTATGTGAAAGGGTATGCAAAGCATCTATTCTACAGGGTGCATATAGCTTACCACAGTTATGCAATGCATCTACTGCATAGTCACTTATGCAATGCATCTATTCTACAGGGTGCATACAGCTTACCACAGTTATGCAATGCATCTACTGCATAGTCACTTATGCAATGCATCTATTCTACAGGGTGCATACAGCTTACCATATTACACAATGAGGCCCATAATAAGTTCCACCACAGAAAAAATTCCATACTAAAAATTACCCTATTTGGCGAACATCACCATGAAAGGCAACAGCATGACAATCAATACTACAAAAAGTGAATAACTTTCCCAATTCCTCAATTAATAAAATTAGATTAAAATAACAGTGTCTTCAATTGAATTTGGTAATATTCCCAATCTTTTCCAAGTACAAACTGAAGAATGACGACAGACAAGATTAGATCTCAACAAACTCTTGAACACCGTTTTGCTATATTCTTCTTATTGACATTATATAGTTCTGAAGAATGGTCATAAATAAGTTGACACATCTTCTACAAATGGCTCACCAAAAATGAATATATGAATGCAAATATGTATGCACACAATAGAACTGTCCATCAAAAATCCAACTCTGTAATATTTGCAGATATGCGCCTTTTTCCAATTGCACTCTTAAATAGGGTGCATTAATGCACCTCGGTGACAATCCTCTGACT
Source organism: Heteronotia binoei (assembly GCF_032191835.1). NCBI lineage: Eukaryota > Metazoa > Chordata > Lepidosauria > Squamata > Gekkonidae > Heteronotia > Heteronotia binoei. The sequence continues at coordinate 3,450,151 of NC_083238.1, read as the reverse complement.
CTGATGTTAATTGCTGACTGAGACTAAAACAGTCAAGTCTGCATTGTTTATTTCTAGTTGGTGAAAATGTGTGTGCTGAGTGCCATCAAGTCACTTCTAACCTATAGCAACTCTATGAATTAATGATCTCCAAAATATCCTATCATTAGCAGTCCTTTCAAGTCTTGCAAACTGAGCGCTGCGGCTTCTTTGGCTGAGTCAATCCATCTCATGTTGGGTCTTCCTCTTTTCCTGTTGCCTTCAACTCTTCCCACCATCACTGACCTTTCCATTGAGTCTTCTCATATTGTGACCAAATTACAGCAGCCTCAGATTGGTCATTTTAGCTTCTAGGGATTGTACCAGCTTGATCTGATCTCGAATTTATTTCACATTTTTTTACAGTCCTTAGCATCCATAAGTATTATCCAACACATTTCAAATGGATCATCACTCTTCCTTTCAGCTTTCTCTATTGTCCAACTGTCACATCCGTACATAGTAATGGGGAATATTATAGCATGAGTTATCTTGATCGCCATTTTTTCAGCAGATGTGTACAGGCACTCTACCTTGGATCCCTTCTGTTTATTGTAAAATGAGGAGGGAATGTCAAGTGCTGACAGCCCAAAAGAAACATATTTTTTCTATGGAGTTATCTTGATCTTGCAACACACTTCAGGATCTTTTCTAGCTCTTTTGCATAAAGCATGTTGGTTAATTTTTTAAAAAAACCTTTGTATTTTAACAAAGTATCAATAAATCATAATTATTTTGAGAAATGATGTCAGCCAAGGTTCTTTTCATATTCATTTTTAGTACTATTATTGCTCCCTTTCCTTCCTGTCTCTCATTGTGTTAACTGAGCTATCGAGACAAGAAACAGTCAATTAAAAGCCCTATGTGAATGTTCCAATGCAAAATGTCCAACTGCACAGAAAAACAATTCGAAATTAAAAAAAAACAAGTTTACAAGTCTAAGACAATGAATCGATTACATCGTGGGTGTTTTCAATGTTAACTTTTAACAAGTTGCCTTGATTGCCATACCATCAGCAGTCCCCGGAAGGATATATCATCTGGCTGCTAAGTTTTGTGCATTTCTTAAATTTGAATTTAAAAGTTCTTAAATTTGAATTTTTACTACTGTATTTTATGTCTGATTGAATTTGTAAGCTGGTTTAAAGACCATAATCAATAATTACTACTACTACATCTGGTTTAAAGTATCAGTTCCGGGATGCTGACCACTGTGCAAAAAACATCCTCAGATGAATTCAAGAAAAATAAATGGCAGCTATAAGAGAAATAGCTTTTTGCCTTTTATGTTGTTGTAAACTGGCCTTTCCATTAGCGTGAAGTAATAGTTTGAGGCACAATGGAAGTTTCTACAAACCATACAGATTGAGCCACAGCCTTTACCTATGGCTGTAGTTACACACATCCTCTGTCTTCAGTAATTGATAAGATATAAGCATTTCAACCCAAAGAACAGATCACAGTGAAACAAGATCTGCCCCAGTCTGTTTACTAAATGGTATTCTTAGATAAGAAAAAGTGGAAAGGGTGAATTAGGCAGAAAGATCTCCAGGGAACCTGAAACTTAAGTATTGAACATCTGTTATGTTCTATCATAAACAACAAAGCATAAGCCAAGGAGGTGCCATAATGATCTCCTCAGAGAACTGACATGACACCCCCCCCCCAAAAAAAAACTATGAATCAGATCTACAACTAATTAAAGCTAAGCCAGCTAACTGCTGAACTGCAGTTACTTCAAGATAAGCAATACACACCAACAACTGGACAAGTCAGAAGATCTATCTCACTTATTGTGAATCTTCCACCAATTTCCCACTCAGCTTACGCTGCGCTCACATTCCTCTTCTCAGCGATTTCACACTATCTACCTTCCTTCCGATTTCACACTATCTACCCCAGGGCTGCAAGTAACGTCGGCATTTTCGTGCTGCAAACAGAAACCTCTAAAAAACAGTTTCCGTTTGCCATGCAAAAATGCCGACGTTACTTGCAGCCCCAGGGCAGATAGTGTGAAATCGGAAGGAAGCTCCGCTGAGAAGAGGAACGTGAGAGCAGCATAAGCTGAGTGTGAAATCGGTCCTCCTTCTCAGTGGTCCAGGGGTGGGGCAGTCATCACGTCTGGGAAAATAGCTCCTCATCTCCACAAGAAGTGTTGCCAACCTTTATGATTCCTGGAGGGGTGGGGCTTCTTTCCTAGATCTTCAGTTTGTTGGCAAGCCTGGACTCTCCTTCTTTAAAACAATCAGCAACTCAGAAAGAAACACCCTAACTGGAACTAACCAAAACCTCTCAGGTTCTGAGGAACACTGGTGGAGAAGAAAGCAGAAACTCCCTAATAACAGAGACACCAGGATGGATAGTGATGGTGGCTAGATAGGAACCTAGATTCTGACAGCAAGCCCCTTCAGCACTAGAAGCCCATTTGGGAGAAAAACTCTTGGGTGGGAAGGAATGTCCCACCCCTGGACCACCAAGAGGAGAGATTCATGGTAAGTGAGGTAAATCTTCCATTCTCCAGTGGTCCAGGGTGGGGCAGTCCTCACATCTGGACTCTAACAAAGCAGCATGCACCAGGAAGGACAGAACTCAGCTCCTAGGCCAGAAGGGTGTGCTGTAGAATTGGGGCAAATGGACCACATCCTCCACCCTATGAAAGGTGGAATTTACTTTAGGAATAAATGTTGGGTCTGGCCACAGAACTACTCTGTTGTTATGGAAGATACAAAGTTCCCTATCTACTGAGAGAGCCCTCAGTTAAGACACCATTCTAGTCAAAGTGATGCCCATGAGGCAGATGGTCTTAAAGGTGAGTTCCTTAAGAGGGCAGGTAACCATGGGCTCAAAGGGGGCCCTGGATAAAGCCTTGAGTACGATGTTGGGAAATGGTGAACGTAGAAATTCTCCAAGATCAGCACTTGTTCAGTTGACAACACCATCAAGATTTGGTGCTTAAGATGAGGCAAGGAAGATGAGATATCAGACAAAAGCAATTTGGTTTCCTGGGCCTGTCTGAGGAAAACTGGGAGAACAAAATAAATTAGAAACTATAAGCAGTCAGCAAGTTACTATGATGGGCAGCCCCCATACTTCTTCACCACAGCCTGCAGCTTGTGCTCCAGCTTCCTCTTCCCACTAACACACCAACATCACCTTCTGTCAACCCACCAGCCACCCTGGCCTACACACCAGAAAGGCAGAGGGATGCCACTTCTTGTGCTTCACCCAAATCAGCACTTTCCTCAATTTACATGCATCAGGCACTGGGTTACCAAGACTCCACATTCATCTCCTCCCTCAAGGGGAGAAAGGACATTTTCTCCACAGAAAGGTCTGGCAGAGATTTCTCACATTCTCCCAGGGGTCCCTTTCACTTCTAAATCCATATATCTGCAGCCTGAAACACAAGTCAAGAGGAGAATAGAATCCAGCAAGGACAGTAACACAAAATGGAAATACCACAACAGTTGCAGTTGTGTGACAGATCTTGATGAAGTGCCTAAAAATCCAGGCTATAACACTACATTCCAACAGTGAATTCAAAGCCTTGTGGCGAAAAACATCTGACTCTTAATAGACTAGCAAAGACCATTCAAAGACAAGAGCCTTCCTCTCCTCGACATCCATGTTCTTCAGCAGACTTACCAAATTTCTCAGTTCCTCTCATCTGTTGTGATAGAATGGCTGACAAGGAAAACAGTTCAGCTGACAAAAACTGGCTGTCTGCTTTAAGGGACAGGATGTGAACTAACAAATTCAGAAACCAGAATGCATCAGGCAACAGTGTTCAGTCATGGAGTCCTAGCACAAGACAACAAGAACCTGGGGAAGGAATTGGTTCACCAGCATCACTTTCAATCCCTTCTGTGGCCATTTGAAAGATATGCACATACTTCCAGCGAAAGTTGAAAAAAAGATTAAGCAGTGTTTTGCATTTGCTGCAATGTTTTGATATACTTTGTGATACTGAAAGTGAATTGTGTGTCACTCACAGAAGGAGAGACCAGCATTCTCAGCCTTTAAAGTTTTATTCCCCCTGGCAATTATTTTCAATTCTTTTAAATTGCATTAAATTAGGAAAGACATTGGCTAATGGAAAGGAATCCTCAATTTAATGTAAAAAATCTGGTTAAGTGCAAGTTCTCACTTTTAAAAATAATTTTTATACTGGTCTTTTTCTCATTGTAGTCTTTAGAAACAGTCATTAAGATCTGGGGCTATAAAACTGATTGTTATTACCTTGATTGATATTAATTTGTTGTGTACTACACTGAGCCTTTTGGGGAAGGGTGGTTTATAAATTTAATTGAGGAGGAGCAAAGAGACTTTCCCATTCCAAATAACTAAATAAATAATACAGCAGTGCAGTTCCCCTGAATACAGTATTCATTCCTTCCTCCTTTTTTTGCCTTTTTTTATTTCCCCAGCAGCTGAATTTCCACTAAATGAAAGTGAACACACACACACACACACACAAAGCAGTAAAAATAAACAGTTTGCATGCCCACACTTTTGCCGTCTCCATGGGGCAATAGTATAGTTAGTTTTACTAACTGGAGTTGCTGAATGTAACCATCTGTTGTATGTCAACCAACTTAAGGAGAGAGAGATCTAGGGGTTGGAGTTTTCCTCAATTCCATAACGGAGTTCTAGTTAACTCTTTGCTATCCCTTTTACTATAGAAACAGCTTCTGAAATGAAGGCAAAATGTACACAGGAACTGCACTCTCTCACTTCCACTCTCTCACACGTGGCTCTGCCTGCTCGCCCCACCCCCATGCACTTTAGTCTTGCTGAGATTTAAAGGCACACACACAGCTTCCAAAACACAAGCAGTTTGCTAGCTTCTAAACCTGCCTAAGATCTAAAGGCACATTGTGGCTGTTGGAGTGGGGCTTCCTCCCACTGCCCATCTGGCTGGTGGCAGGAAGGAGCCTGCAAAACCAGGGGATTCTAGTCAACTCTTTGCTATCCCTTTTACTATACAAACAGCTTCTGAAAGGAATGCAAAATGAACACAGGGACTGCAATCTCTCGCTTCCACTCTCACACTCTATGCTAAAGAAACTAAACTCTACAATAACCAAAGACCTAGCATGTTGTAGCATTAAGAGTTCTGGAAGAGGATGCAGGAGACCAGGGTTTAAATCCCCACGCAGCATATAGCTCACTGGATGACCATAGGCAAATCTCTATATCTCTCAATCTAATTTACCTCACAGGATTGTTGTGAAAACAAAATGCAGGAGGAAAATTGCCCTGAGTTCCATTGAGGAAGAGCTGGATAGACTTTCAAGCCATACTGGGAAGGATGCACACCAAGAACTATATTTACATTTTGTAGCCATGGTCACACTGGCCTATTCTTGATTCTGTTATTTTAAAGATAGTTATATATTTTAATATTCCATGTATTTTTTTTCCTTTCTGTATTCATGCTATGCTTTATACTTGATATTTTTTAGCTACGTATTTGGCACTGAAAATAAAACAGGCGTGCTTCAGTCTTGGGTCGAAAATTATCAGTTGGTGTCAAAAGTTTATCATGTCCAGTTAAGAGTAGAAAGGCCACACAGGTATGGTGTAAAACATGTCCTGCTATCCTCCCTTGAGAACAGCTTGTTAAGTAGATTTAAAAAATAATACATCACCACAGGAAAAAAGAGGCAGCAGTACTGTGTTGGCTCTTAGAGTATGACTCCTGTTACTTAACTCTGATATTAACACAAAGAACTGGGTTTTTTAAAAAAATTACTTACACAGTTTTTATGAGATAAAAAGTGTTGTGTTAATCTACAAGCTCCTTGTGGATTTAGACAAATTCAAAAGCAAGGATGTTTTAAATAAACTAAACTAAAATACATCCCTCAACCTGAGACAAGACTGTTTTTCAAACAAGTTGATAACAGTTTGATCTACATGGTGCTTTTAATATGGCATTGGGCCTATATATAAAGAGAACTGGCAAACATTCATTTACAGGAGCCAGGAAAAGCAGAACTCTGTACACTTTCTTAGAACTCATATGCCCAACCAACATTGGCAGAATAACTGTACTACCTATGGAATAAAGTTTGAGCCCAGGGGCACCTTTAAGACCAACAAAGTTTTATTCAAGGTATGAGCTTCCATGTGAAAAAATCACTTTTTCAGATAAAATGAAATGGAAGAAGATCATTCAAACATGCTTTTCTTCTGACATATTTATTGCTTCAATCTGTGTCCCCCCCCCCTTAATTGGATCCATATAGCTGTTGATCCTTGGCTTATTTTTATTTTGTCTCAAAGTATCTTCATCATGTTATATGCTAATTTACTTTTCAGCCCTGTCTTGAAGTCTGAATGGTTTTCTTCCGTTTCATTTTATCTAAAGAAGTGTGCTCACACACGAAAGCTCATACCTGGAATAAAACTTTGTTGGTCTTACAGGTGCCTCTGGGCTCTAGCTTCGTTCTGCTGCTTCAGACCAACACAGCTGCCCGCCTGCATCTGACACTGTCTATGAAAATCCGTTTTCCTCTCCTACAATACGATGGGTATGACGATGCTCACACTCCACTACAGTGGAACAAACATTGCAGACACTGAAGTCAGCACATGTACGTGCTTTGCCCAGGTCAAATCTTGATTTACAGAAATGAAGAATTTCATAAAGAATATCTTGATTTTAATCTTCCCAGCAAACCACTTCTTGCCCAGATGAACAGACAAATTAAAACTATTTCAAAGAAAATGAATATCTTAAACATCTCCTTTAATAGACTGAGATGCCTTCTAGGCTGTGATGTGGGGATGGGGTCTGAAAACTCCTAACTTAAAAAAAAAAGAAACTGTATTAATAGAATTGATTCTCGATATTCAGCAAAGGAGAAACGAGGGATCCTTAATGGGGCCATACAGCACTTCCAGAACTGATTTACCACTCTTGGTGTGTGTGGGGGGGCAGATACAGAACTTTGGGGGGGGGGGGGCAACTGGAGGGCAATCAGAATTTTAGGCAGACCAACTTGCAGTGACTTCTGGCAGCCCGCAGAGGGAAGTTGTTTTATGTTGTGTGGCTCACCATGTTCTAACGTAAAAATCCTCAGGCCCTTTAAAAGTGACACACAGCAAATAGCAATCCAATCTAAATATTAAAAAGTTAGCAGATGGCCATCAGGTACACTGAATTTCTGCCTGAGATTTCTATACTGTGCGCATTTATCATAAATATGACTTTATGACAGTAAACAGCATTTCCTTGTCTGGTAGATTATTTTTAATGTCATAAATTAATGTCTTAATTACAGATGATCTCTAGGTTCATCTCAGCTCCAGAGGTTGGCAACCCTATTCAGTACCCATCCATTACCATGGATAGCTTTCCTTATTATTAGCTAGTTACCCAAAAATACAGAATTCTTATCACAAATTATAAACAACATTCCATAAAACATAACATTGCATAGATTACTTTAGTCTCATTTTGTTATTTCATGTAACATCTGTTCCTTTCTTTTCATCTTCTCCTATTTCTAGTTAATGTTTACTGTGTCATTTGTTACTATATAAAATATTACTAATTTGGGAAAAAACCCTAAAGTGCTATGTAGATTCTCCTTGGCGTCAAAACTGGTTTACCATAAAACGTCTTTCTGTAAAAGCAAACAAAAAGAGGCCTTGGATGCGTAGCACTATTGTATAGTTCTTTAGATCCCAGTCTATAAATGTAAACAATTGCAACTAGAGATTTCCCCAGGCCTACCCACTCACTCACTATCAATATGATGGGAGGGCCCGAACCACCAGCTATATTTGAAGTGGCCTGAGGCAATGGCAGTAAGAAGACCCAGACCTGGCAACATTGAAATTGGAAGGAAGACATGGAGGTGGTGGCTTGGGGCCCCTAGAGAGAAATGGAAACAGAAACAAAAAGACCACCCAAAACTCCAGAACAAGATCCTGGGGAAAGACTTGGCAATGCACAGCAGTAGTGATCTTCTTGACAGCGGGGCTTGTGAGAGTCTAACTCAAAACCCAGTTTAACAAACACACAAAGCCCAGGAACACACACAGAGAGATCACATTGGGCTCAAGGTGGCTCAAATATGCTACCACCTGCCAATATACTATTCCCAGAAAGGGTTAGCCATGTATTGCCATCTTCTTGCCAACTGGGCAAGTAAAAGGGGATGGCTCTGGAGGACTCAGAGTCTGGACCCAGGAAAGAAATGTGGTTGCTGTATGAAAATGAAGACCTGTCTACTAGTTTCCTTGGGAAGTTGGCCATATACTGCAGTCACTTTGTCAGTGGTACAAGTGAAAGAGGACGGTTTTAATAGCTGGAGGAACCCAACTTTGAAGCACAAGTTTTCTCTGGTCAGTGCCCACCCCTTGGTGAAAGTTCAGGTTCTTCACCATGAGGCAGATATAGGTACGTTCTAGGTAAATAAGATTTAAGGTTGATATTCCCATCCTGTAATAGAGCGACATCAAGAAATATTAACACCTATAGTTCAACCCTCAGCAATCTCATCAAGGCTTCCCAAGATTCCTTTGTCTATCCCTGAAAAAGCAATCAAGGCATTGTCTTTGGGGCAACCACATCAGATAGCCCAGAGAACATTTTCTCTATAACTGACAGGACTCTACACACCAGCAGGATGTTTGTGTTCTTGACATCACACCTCACACACCCCTTTGTGCATGAGTTTTCTTTTATTTGCCTCTTCATGAAATGCTGGCCAGTTCACTGCCTTCACAGACAGATTTTCTAGATTGATAAATATCACATCTCCAAAACCACTATCTCCTCCTCCTTCCTGATTTCCATTTGTGTGTTTGTAAGTATATTTTTGTGTGTTTATTCTTTTATTATTTTCGATAAAACTATTTCTAGTTGAACACCTAACTAATTAATTTTGAGAATTCTCTAAGTGAAAATCCTGGTATACATCAGTGGAGATCCCAGCTACCCTCTTCTAACTAGACTAATTTTCTCCAATTAATTAGGAGATTTTCAATTTGGTTAACACAAAGTACTGAATGATTCCACTCAGTGCCTAGAGGGAAAGAGCAACCAAAATCTGAAATGGGGTCACTCAAAGCCCTGGCCAACAAGACACACAAATGTCTGGAAAGAGCTGGTTGGCCATGCTCCGCAATCACCTTGCCAGCAGGGCAAGTGAAAGGGGATGGTTCTGGACTGAGCCATAGAACTAAGGGAAGGCCCTCCATACTCCTCCAAACAATTTGTCATGCCCCCCCCCCCCCGCTTGCAGCCAGTATAAGAAGGATGCAGTCATCATTGGTGACCCCTAGTGACCATCCAGAAGGATGGACCAGGCCCCATACCAGTAGCTTACAGTCTCCTTGCCAGCATGGTGAGTGAGGGGGAAGGGGTCATGCATTCAAGGAAGGGATGGAAGCAATGCTCCCTCTAAGCTGTGGAGTATTGTGAGCAAAAATTATACTTCATGAGCTACTGGCCTAAAAGCTGAGAGCTACTGCATAAATTAGTTTGCTCTGGGGCCATTTTTCTTGAGCTGTGACAAAAATGTGTGCGCCAGAGGCTAAAAAACTATGAGCTAGCAAACACTAACTCAAGGGAACACTGGATGGAAGTTAAGTATGACTAGGTGCTTCCAGTGAGATCGGCCCATTGGACTTACCTTGAGGGGTCCTTCTCCTCAGAGGTTCGGAGGACATCTCTGTGGGTTATTCCTACTGTTCCTTCAGGGAGGCAGGAACACTTTTTTCACCTTCCTGTTGGCGCCTTTGGAATAACCCTGCCCTCAGTTGTGGGACTCCGAAAGCAGTATCGTCTTCCCTCTAACTAGAAGGACTATAAACACAACTAACAACTCATACTAAAATGTAAACTGTAAACTTGAACTCCGATAATACTGAAAGTAACACAGTACAAGGGAGATAGGCTGTAGAAAGAAACCTAAGAGATGAAAATGAATCTGGGAGTGGCGAGATGTCCTCCGAACCTCTGAGGAGAAGGACCCCTCACGGTAAGTCCAATGGGCCATTCTCCCTCAGAGGTTGTCAGACATCTCTGTGGGACCTACCAGAGCAGTCCCCTTTAATCGGGTGGGTCTTCATCGCTGACCTCCCCCAGAACATGCTGCAATACCTTTCTCCCAAATGCTGCATCTGCTGATGCCATGGAATGGATCTTATAATGCCTTATGAATGTAGACGGAGAGGACCAAGTAGCAGCTCTACACACCTCTTCGACTGAAGCCCTATTCAGCAGTGCCGCGTTTGTGGAGGCACTCCTAAGTGAATGTGCAGTAATTCCTCCAGGTACCTGTAACCCTGATGCCCTATATGCTTCACTGATACAGGCCTTCAGAACTACACTAATTGATGAATTAGACATCTTGTCTCCAGCTCTTGGAGGAGAGATGTTGATGAACATGTAGTCAGTTTTTCTAATTGACTCCGATCTTAGAATGAAAATCTTCAAGGCTCTGCGCACATCTAAAGTATGCCAGACTACCTCCTTTGGGTGTTTGGGTTCTGGACAAAAAGTGGGTAAGTAGATTTCTTGTGAGCGGTGGAACCTAAAAGCAGCCTTAGGAAGGAAGGAGGGATCCGTGTGCAGAACCACCTTTTCTTTGTGGAACACGCAAAGACCCGCCTTCACTGATAAGGCCCCCAGTTCCGAAACTCGACGTGCAGACGTGATGGCTACTAAAAAGAGAGTTTTCATTCGCACCCATTTTAAGTCCACCTCTCGAAGAGGCTCAAATGGTTTCTTAGTAAGCGCTGATAAAACGGTATGGAGCCGCCAAGACGGAAAACGATGGACTGTCGGAGGAGACTTCAAGTTTGCCCCCTGCAAAAACAACTGGATGTGTGGATGTTGAGATAGCCTGAACCCTCCCACGACCGGTAAGACCATGGACAGGGCAGCTCTGCCTTCTTAACGTAGCTGGTTGTAACTTGGACTCTAGTCCCTCCTGCAGGAACGCTAGTATCTCCGCAACAGAGGGATTCAGCGAAAAAACCTTTTTCCTACGACACCATCGGACAAAAGCCTTCCAGGTAGTGTTGTATATGCGAACTGTGGAGGGTCTTCTTGATGCTAGCATAGTGTCCGTCACCTCCGGTGAGTAACCTAGATTTCTGAATGTCTCCCGCTCAATCTCCACGCGGTCAGATGAAACCACTCCGGGTCGGGGTGCCACACCGGACCCTGATGGAGCATGTCGGGAGAAACTGGTAGCAACATCGGAAGGTCTATTGATAGCTCTGTCAACATTGAGAACCACGGACGCCGTGGCCAATAGGGAGCTACCATGATGATTTCCGCCTGTAGAACTCTCACCCTCCGCAGAACTCGAGAAACCAGAGGGACCGGAGGAAATGCATACAAGAGACCTGGAGGCCATATGGCTGTCAAGGCATCTGTCTGTTTGGCTTCTGGATGGAAGAACCTTGTGAAGTACCTTGGTAACTGGGAGTTTGTGTCTGAAGCGAAAAGATCCACCTCTGGTTGACCCCAACGCTGGCATATGAGATCGAATATGTCTGAGCTTAAGGGAAGCTGGCTTTTCCCATTCTGCTCTAACCTGCTTTTCAAAGTATTCTGGAAAAGGGAAGACTTGTTCAGAAGTTTCCCCCCTGGGCAAGAACTCAGAATTTCCGCTGGTTCTTGACTTAAACTTCTTTGATTTAGCTACCTTGGCTTCCTCATCAATAGGCCCCTCCTCAATTTCTAATGCTGAAAGCGTTTTGGCTAGGAGAAACTGGTAATCTTCCTGACCGAAGAAACGACTAGCCTGCTCAGGAATTTTAACCTCCTCCTGTTCCTCCTCAGAGAAGCATTCCCCCTCTTCCCTGTCTTCCTGGTCAGAGCCAGATGCTATAGACTCAGGCTCAAAGGATAAGGACTGGGAAGACTGCACTGGGGCCTTTCGCGCTGCCTTGGTGGGCCAGGAGAAAGAGCGGGGAGGATCTGAAGGAAAGGTTGGTCCTTGAGGGAGAAGCCCCATACGGGCGCAAAAGGAGCCCATTTCCTCCTGCACAGCTCTTCTAATAAAAAGCATAGCCTCTGGGTTCAGAGGGTTGCCCATTTGTACATTACCCCCGTCCTGGAAGCCTTCGATTTGCGGTTGCAGGTAGTTCTGAGCCTCCGGAGTGCCTGCTCTTGGGGGTTGGAAGGTCTGAGAGCTACGCTCCGCACTTCCAAAATGGCCGCCGCTGTTTGCTGCCACCCCGACGAACGTAGCCGGGGCCTCCATTACGCGCCGCTTCTTGGCGCTGGCAGCTGACTCGTCTGCGGCCGCGTCGGGAAGGGCGCGAACAAGCCGCGAAGGCAGGTCGGCTCCTTCGACGTGAGTCAGCGCTGCTAGAAGCGCGGCACGCGACTCTCCCTCCTCGTCCGATAGGAAACCGTCCCTACTACAGGCCATTCTAAACGACCCAAAAAAGTTCCCTCAGTTGTCTTTGGTCAGCAAAAGGCAGAAGGAAGGGAGGGATAAATTAGATATGGAGAAGAGAAGATATGGAAGGGAAAATGAGAAGAAGAAACAGAGAAAAAAGGCTGAGCCTAGCCTTGTGCTGCTGCTCCCTGTAGAGGCAGGAACAAAACTGAGCGCGGGGTTATTCCGAAGGCGCTAACAGGAAGGTGAAAAAAGTGTTCCTGCCTCCCTGAGGGAACAGTAGGAATAACCCACAGAGATGTCCGACAACCTCTGAGGGAGAACTAGCTCACAGCAACATCCAAGAAAGATTGACCATGCCCAGCCATGCCCAGCAGGGCAAGTGAGAGGGGAAGAGATGGCTCTGCATTGGGACAAAGGGAAGACCACCCAACCATGCTTTGGCTTGAAGCTGGTATAAAAATGATGTATTGTTCAGCGGTTGCTTGGATTTGCAATTAGGTAATTAATACCACAGAAGTGCTGACCATGGTACTGCTTTCACCTTGCCAGTGCCAGTGAGAGGGAGAATGACAAGCCAAACTCCTGAACAAACCGCTGGAACAAGGACTGCTGTATGGTCACCTTGCCAGTCAGGAGGCCACCAAAACAATTACCCAAGCAACACCCAAATGTCTGGAAAGACTCAATTGGCCATACCCTGAACTCACCATGCCAGGAGAAAAGTGAAAGCAGATGGCTGCTTCCCTCCATGGAACAAGGGGAGGCCCTTTCATGTTCCCATAAAGGAGAGCCCATAAATGCAGAAGCCTGGATGGAGACTGCACAATGTGGTGGATCAAAGACCACCCAAGTCCACCACAGATGGCACCACACCACAGTGTCTCTGCCATGACAACTGTTGACTAGAGGCAGGTGCTGTGAAGTGTGGGCCAACAGCTATGCACAGCAATTGCCTTGACAGCAGGGCGAGTGAGAGGATGGCTCAGAGCCCACCCAGTGCAACAAACACCCAAACGCAGGCCAACATTGACATATCACAACCGGAAGGTGTCCCCCAAACATGCTACTGTCCTGTTTCCAGGAATTGTTGGCCCTACACTGCTATCACCTTGTAAGTGGGACAAGTGAGATGGTGGCTTGAAGCCCTAAGACCACCCAATGCCTAATGCACAACAGAAAAAAGTGGACAAAAATCAGAACGGGTTGGGTTGGCCATACTTGGCCTTGCCAACAGGGCACGTTACAGGGTAGGGGTTTTAGTCTGGAATCCTGAGCCCTGGATGAAGCAAAGGGAAAACCTGCCAGACACCTGTATGCGATCTGTCATGCCCGCCACCCAGGCTCTGGCTCGCAGCCAGTACAAAAAGGATGCAGTCACTCAGATGTGCACAACGCTATTGCAAGTGGGTACGAACTCTTCCTATGAATTCTTCCGCTCTGAAGATGAGTGGAAACACATGTGAAGCCACAGACACCCCTCAAATATAAAAGGGCCAGGAAGAGTTTCAACAGGGGCTTCCCAAGATTACCCCACACAGCAGTCTGGCAACCAGACACCCAAGCCAGGCATCACAAGGAAGTAAAGCATACCCTTATGTTCTTATGTTCATTTTCAAGTACATCAAGGGTTGGCATAGAGAGGATGGTGAAGAATTGTTCTCTGTTTCCCCAGCAGGGCAGACCAGAACCAATAGGTTGAAATTAAACCAAAAGAGTTCCCAGCTAAACATTATGAAGAACTTCCTGGCAGTTAGTGGGACAGGCTTCCTCGGTAGGGTGTGGGCTCTGCTTCTTTGGGGTTTTTTTAAATTTAAATTTAATTTTATTTATATTCATTCATTCCTTTATATTTCTATCCTGCTCTTCCTTAAAATGGGCTCAGGGTGGGTTACATCAATAAAATTTACATAAATATAAAAACTAACTTAGCTTAGATGGCCACCTGACACCAATGCTTTATATCCCATGAACTTCAACAGATCATAAGAGGGGGAGCAGGAAGACATGCAGCAACGCTTCCTTCTTGTGGCCCTCCTTACACGTCCAGGGAAATGCTGATGGCCATTTTGGGGTCAATAAGCCATTTTTCTGGAAGCCGCTTGGAGGGTTTTTACCATCTTCTGGCCATATACACACCAGATAAAATGAGATAAATCTCAACTACTAAATTTTAAAATGATTCATCACCTATAGTAATGACGATAGTCCACTGCCTCAAAAGTGAAAACTTCTTTTATGCATAAGACCAAGGGTGCTTTATGTGAATCTACTGTCTAGTAATACACAGATTATGCCAGTTTGATTGTACAGTCTTGTCAGCGCTCATGAAGGGGGGCTGATTTTCTCAACTCTACCCATTTATTTAGTTGTCTATTATTCACAAATGCCATTTAAACACAGACACAAAACCATAATCAAAAGATCCCAAAGGCCCTGAACAATAGGTGGGCACATCAAATCCTATATAGTCCATGAACTATGTTTCATCTTTCCAAATGCTTATTAACCTACCTGTTTGTACAGCCCTGATGTAAAAGTGGGGGGAGTGTGTTAGCAAACACTTGACAAGACACAAATCACAACTAATGAGCTGAATATAAAATGGTTATTCCCTCTGCAAATTGATTATAATTGACCCACGTTGGCATTTCTCTGTTTAAAAAGAGCCAGTCTAACATAAAGGGCTCAGAAGACCTTTGGAAAACATTTTAAGCTCAAGGCAGTGCAGAACCAGGCAAAGGAATAGATTCCAAATAATTCGTTAAAAATGGGAAGTGCTGAAACTTTGACAATTTTCCAGAGGATGGAAGCTTCACAGATGTGAGGCAGCTTTTGAGAAAGTCTATTTATCCCCTTTTCTTAGATGAAACACCTACCAATATGTAACTCTGAGGTATACTTTTAAAAAACCCAAAATAGCAATATGAGTTTAAAAAAAATCAAGTAGAGTAGCAAATATTAACTCCATGGTTTTTCTACTCATTTATGAGGTCACTTTGCACCCTGTTCATCCTACAATTTTTAAAAGCACCTCTCCTACAAAAATCAGATGATCTGGTGTATCTTGCAGTTAATTATATTTTGAAAAGAAAGCAGCACATATGGATGAAAGGGCAAATACAGAAACAGTACACAAGGAGTGGAGTTTTCATTAAATGAGCTGAACTGTTCCATAAATTGAACTTAGGAGAGCACAAGCTGTGTACAAGTGAGGTTTCTGTGTATTTAGTATTGGGGGAAAGTGCTACATTTTGCTGAAATGGAACCACTGGACATCTGAAATTTAATCGCAAACACCTAGACTGGATGCAAGACTTTTGAATTCCTTAGTGGTTTTGCACGTCACCTTATGTCATAGTACAGAAGAGAAAAGAAAAGTTGTTCCTACCAGCTTTCCTTATTCTTCTACCCAACCATATGGCATAAAGAAACACAGCTATCCAGGGAATCTGGTTATGTTGCTTAACAGGGGAAGATGAGAATAGCTGTTGTCTAAGAAATTTTCCTGGGAACAAGTCCTATTGCATGATATGGGACTTATTTCCAAGTCAATCTGCTTAGATGGCTCACTTACTCATGCTGGTGTACAGATGTGGAAGGCAGCACAGGCTCAAAAATCAGCTAAATTGCAATGCTGTATTATGCCCCTTTATTTCTCAGGGAAAAGCAAGGCAAGAAGCTCAACCATTATTTTTCTTTTCCATAAGAAGGAAAATGTAGACCATGTCTGAACTTCCCTTCTTCCCTTAATAAAAATATTATTGATTTTTTTAAATCCCTGCAAATCATTGCCTTGGGGCAATTTCTGTTACATGCAGGTTCTCACATTTAATTTGTAATGTATACTTTAAAGCAGAGCGCATAAATAGAGACTCCACAGAGATACCAGGAGGTTTTTATTTGAAATGTATGAAATTATATATGAAACATCAGTGACCAAAACAAAAAAGCGATCAAAACAAGAAATTAATTGATATAATTCCATCTCTATCTACATTTTAAACACACGGGATCTGATAAGAAAGTGCAATCAAAGAGATGCTACTGGTTTGAAATATTTACCAAATTAAAACATGCATAGATTTCCTCTTGTTCTTTTTTTATCTGGACAACTGTATGTGAATTCTTAGTATATGAGATGGTGTGAGTGAATCACACACAGTTACAGCATATACTCCTTTGCACCATGCAAATGTATGAAGGTGTCAACTGAATGCACCCCAGTTTTATAAGGGGACTATTTTTGGCAGATGGTAATCAGGAATAGTACAGAATATTCTCAAACTCTGAACTTTTTATGAATCAAAGTTCTCAAAAATGGGATTTTTGTATTGAACGTATTACTAGTTAGTACAGGTGATTTTTATTTAGATTTAGATAAATGAGTGAATATTAGCTTTGTTACCTTTGTGTAGATATACGTACCAACAAAACTATACAAGCTATATATAACACACATAAAATTGTATTTGTTCCATATTTGTACAGATATGTCTTATACATAGTTAAATATCTATACAGATTAGCGATGTACAAGAAAAAATCCTTTTTTAACAAAGTGGGTATATTGGACCTGAATAATATCAGTATTCCTGAATATTCCTGAATACTGATATTGGTACTGTGCTCAGATTGGGGGGGGGGGATATTCAGGAAGCCCGAATATATTTGGCTCCATTATACCCTATGGGGCCATTATGGTCAAAGGGATATCTCCTAGGCCTAGGGTATATTCAGTGGTCGGGGGAGGGAAGTGGGTTTGAGATAGAGGCACCAAATTTGTAGAGTAGCTGCTGGAGCCTCTCCCCAAAAGAACCCTTAAGTTTCAGAAAAATTGGACCAGTGGTCTAATTCTATAGACATCCAAGGAAGATTCCCCCCATCCTCTATTGTTTCCAAAGCAGAAAAGACATACAAAGAAGCTCAGTAGATTGTCCCAGAGACTCTCTGCAGTAGAGAGTGAAGTGTGAGGAGGGGCATGTTTGCAAGACAGAAGCAGAACATGTGCAATGTGCCCAGCAGAACCAGTACCACTGTGGAAGTACCAAAAACCCACCAGGATTAAGGTCAAATGTGAAAATCTCTTTAGTATAAACTGAGGGGGCCATTTCTGCAAGGGCAGCTGAACCAGTGCAACATACTAATGCCCAGCAGCAGAACCCAGTGTCATTATGGCAAATGCCAGCTCAACAGGACTGAGTTCAAGCACAGAATCACAGTTTAACCAAGGGGAGATGCAAGGACAGCAGAACCAGTGTAGTAGCGCCCAGCAGCACAGCCCTGTGCCAACCCACTAGTGCCTAGCAACTGAACCCAGTGCCACTATGGCAAATGCCAGCTCACAGAACTGTGATCAATCACACAATCACAGTCCAAGCAGGGGAGGGGGTTGCAAGGAAAGCTGAACCAATGTAATAGTGCCCAGCAACACAACCCAGTGCTAATGTAACAGTAGTGCAGAAACCCAACAGAACTAACCAATTTCACACCAGAGAATCCCAGCAGAGCTATTTTTAAAATTGCCAGAAGCAAAGGCACAGAAGACTCCTCAGTGGAGGAGCGTTAGCCTAGGTGCTGCATCTGCCCTGATAGAACCTTTGTGTATGTCTTGGAAAATATCTTTTATACCAGGGGTGGCCAAACTTGCCTAATGTAAGAGTTACATAGAATAAACATCAGATGTTTGAGAGCCACAGGATATGAATGTCTGATGCTTGAGAGAAGGAAGGGAGGGAGGGAGGGAGGGAGGGAGGGAGAGAAGAAGGCAAATAGACGAGGGGAGAGAGAGGTGGAAAGAAAGCAACTTTGACTTTAAATGCATTCTCCAAGCCTCTGGCTGGCTTAGCTTGGCAAAGTTATTTAAAGTGAGAAATGTCTTCTCCAATGGTCTTCTCTAGCTGATGGGGCAGTGAGGGCTTTGAGAGCCACACAATATGTGTGAAAGAGCCACATGTGGTTCCCGAGCCACAGTTTGGCCACCCCTGGTTTAAACAGTGGAGCTGGATATGGTGTTATGCCCAAAGACCTGGCCGTTAACTTATTGTTCCGGATGTGACTTGACTTTCTCTGTCACACTTCCCATTCACAAAACATATACTGCCTTTCAAATGGGAGGTCCTCTATTTTTGCTCTCATGTCCTGTGAGAGGGCTGATGATCGCAGCCATGAGTGTCTCCTTCCCACTCTGCTCGAGCCAATGGCCCTACTGTTGCAGTCAGCAACATGTCTGGCTTGTTGAGTTGTTGATATCAGAACTTTAGTTAGTATTTGTTTCCATCAGGCAACATCTCTACAAATTGTGTCACTTTTTCTGACAATAACATCTGGTAACAACCCATGATTACAGTAAAGTCTGTCACCCTCTGGCCAAGAATGCCAAATGAGTCAATCTTGTATCCTAAATAGTTCAGCCTTTGGACTTCTTTATTGGGAGGTGGTGAACAGCTGCCTGCTCTTTCTCTGGCTGGGAAAATGTCTGGCGCAAGACAGTTTGCTTGTGGATGGCAGAAGAGATAGTCATAGCAATCCTCTCTTTTAGCTGAAGCTGGAAACAGGCTTAGCCCAAACATCCATGGCTATATCCTGAAGCATGGGAACTGTGACAGGACCAGAGCCAGGATTATATAAGACTTTTAAAAATGTGAGGACTGTGGGTCCAAAATGGCCTGAAATGACAACCATAAATCATAATAGGAGTCGATTGCACCTTTAAGGCCAACTTAGTTTTATTCAGAACATAAGCTTTCATGTGCTCTCTAAGCACACTTATGTCAAGTCTGAATATAACTCTGGCTCAACCAAAGAGCATGCTGGGTATAACCAAAGTAGAACCAAAGTAGAACCAAATGCTGCTAGTGCCTCTCTACTGTCCCCCCTCCCTTTTCTTAGAAGCTCTCCCTGCTTTGAAATGGTGATGTGTGAAAAGTCTTATCTGAACCTTCTCAGCTCAGGCCCGGGGGAGTCGTAGGAGCCTGGTAAAACATCAAGGCCAATATGCCTAATCAACATGAGAATGTTTTAGTAACATCTATGTGTGAATGTCCCCTGCACAATCTCCCTGCCCGTAGGAATGCTTTTGAAGTACTCTTTATATGCCATGTATTTACTGTATGGTTTTAGTCTCTTCAAGCCTTGGCCTAGGCCACAAGCATCCAGTATCAATAAACTAGTTTCTTTGTATCTACATCGACTCGTTATTGAATCTGCCGACTTGACAACTTCATCAGATGAGGAATCTGGCACAGTGAGCATAGCTGGTAGGCAGTAGCCTAGAGTGCAAAATGGTACAGATTTAAGAATCAATGACAGTGAAGTAAAATTATCTGGTAGGCAGTGATTTAGAATAGTAAAATTAACAAATTGAGCAAACCTTTTATCTGAGTAGCATGAGCATGCGAAAGCAACAAAACAGTAGTATGTCAAAACGTGAGAGCATCTGTCAATGACTCTATTGCTACGAACCGGGAAGGAAGGAATTATTATGTTTTCCCAACTAACCCACCTTTAAACGTGCAACATACATATAGTTTGTCATTAGGAGAAAAATACATTAAAATTTAGTGGGAGATGTGTTCAATATATGTAATGGGATAAGCAACCAATATCCCTGTTTGCCTTAAGGACTTGGCGATCTTGGCTGGAGGGGGCAAGGGTGCCGTTCGAAATCTGGACGGATCATAAAAACTTGGAGGCGCTCACGGGGCGCCGCAAGCTGACAGGGAAGCAAATCCGGTGGGCGGGCTTCTTCACCAAATTTGACTTCACCCTGAAGCACATCCCCAGCTCTAAGAACTTTCTGGCGGATGCCCTCTCGAGGCTCCCTCAGCACGAGAGTCAATGGGAGGAAATAATAGACTCTCCAATACCCCCCGGGGCAGTAGCTGGGGCGGTGCAAACCCGGTCGAAGGCGACCCCCAAGCGGCCCGAACCCTGGAGGGGAATAGACTGATAACTGAGGGCAAAAAAGAGGGGGAGGAATGGCCAGAAGGATTGCTGAAAGGAGAGGGGGGTTTCTGGTACCATGAGGGGAAACTGTATGTTTCAAAAACTTTGCGGCTGGAAGTCCTGCAGCACTGTCATATTAATAAACTATCGGGCCATTTTGGCTACATAAAAACTCTCCATCTGGTGAACAGGCAATTTTGGTGGTCCCAAATGAAAAAGGACATTTCCGATTACGTACAGACATACCCTACTTGCCTCATGGCAAAAAAGAGAGGGGGCAAAGTGCCGGGACAGTTGCAGCCCCTTCCTACGGCTAAACGGCCATGGTCTGTAGTATCATTGGACTTTATTGTGGAGCTGCCGCCCTCCCAGGGGCGGACGGTGATCTTAGTCCTGGTGGACACCTTTTCCAAGAAAGCCCATTTCGTCCCGTGCAAAAACCTGCCCACGGCTAAGGAACTAGCGTATTTATTTTTCCTGTACGTGGTCCAGGTCCACTCATTCCCCAACAAGGTCATTAGCGACCGTGGGCCGCAGTTCATTGCCAACTTCGGGCAGGAGTTTTGCAAATTGACTGGGATGGAACAGGGGCTGAGTTCCGCCTACCACCCGCAGACGGACGGGCAGACAGAACGCGTGAACGGGCTTCTGGAGCAGTATTTGAGATGCTAGGTAAACTTCCAACAATCCAACTGGGTGGAGCTATTACTGTTTGCTGAGTACGGGTACAACAACAGCCTCCACAGCTCCACTAAAATGACTCCCTTCCGGGCGGTAAACGGCTACGAGGGAAAGCCATTCCCTTCTTTGCCAGGAGGGGGAAGTGACTCCCAGCCAACTGTCAGCAATGGTGGGGACGGCTGGAGAAAACCTGGAAAGTAGTCCAGGAGAACCTGGAAGTGGCCAAAAGGGATTACAAAGCCCAATTTGATAAGAAACATGGCCCAAGTTGGAATTTCAAAGTAGGAGAGACAGTGTTCCTATCGACCAAGAACTTGCCATTGCCACAAACCTCTAGGAAATTGTCCTACAGATTTCTGGGGCTCTTTAAAATAAAAAGAGTGATCAACAAAGTGACTGTAGAACTGGAGTTGCCCAAACTGTTTAGTAAAGTGCACCCTGTTTTCCATTGCAGCCTTCTTCGTCGAGATCCGGGTGGGTCGAGGTGGCACCCTCGAGGTCCGGAGCCCAAACCCATCTTGGTGAAGGGTCAGAAGCACCACAAAGTGAAGGAAATCCTTGACTCTAAAATCCAAAGGGGGGTCCCTACACTATTTGGTGTGCTGGCGCTATTTTCCACCTAGCTGTGACGAATGGGTTAAAGCCTCTGATCTAAACGCTCCGCAATTACTTAAGCAATTTTACCTACTGCACCCAGACAAGCCCCGAGCAAGAGCTTAGGGGGGCAGTATGTCAGACTCTGTTCATTGATACTATTTCTGAATGCTGATTACTAACCAGATTGATTAATAAATATATATGCTTACTAACCTATACTAGTAGAATAGTGGAAGGGGGGCTAAGTAGGGAATAGCCAAAGAGTAGCTTCCCCGGAATATCAAAGGTTGTTAGGCAGTCTTTGAAGTAGAAAATGCCTGGCAGATTCTCACCTCCCCCCTAGAGGCAGCAAGGACATTGCTGCCGGGAAATATAACCACCAACTGTAGAAGATAAGGGGGAGGCATGTGAAAAGTCTCACATGCAAAGGCAGCCTTTGTTTTGGGAATTGGGGGTAGTTGTAATTGCTTTGATGTTAAATGTTAAATACCAATGACTTGAACTGCTCACCATCAGTTCTAATGTCTTTCATACTGAAGTAACTTTGGGGAATACAATAAATGCAACTTTGTTTCAAATAACCAAGTCTGCTCATTTTGGAACTTCAATGAACCTTTGCTGACAGCTGACAGCTGAATGCATCTGAGAAGTTGTATCTAGTGAGTACTCTAACCTGGGAACCCACAGCCAAAGGGAGATATTACACTGGAGAGCCAAGCTGAGTAGATCCAGGGGTGGAAGGGAGAGAAGCTTGCAATGCCCAGGCATTTCATGTTTTCCTAGGCTCAGAGGATTTTATATTTTTTTAGTTTATACTTTTAGTTTCTGCTGTGATCCTTGTGCTTTTCTTGATGTTTTATTTGTAAAACTGCATTGACAAATCCCACTATTTCTTCACCTTTCAATTTTAAACAAACTACTGCAACAGTTTTAAACATGTTTGCATTTAAATAAAAATCTATTTGTGTTTGTTTGTATTCTTTATAAAGTTTGTATCTCTGCTGCCTGGCATTACATTTTATGACACGCATGGCCCAGCCCTACAAAGTTCCATTTATGTCAGATCTTGCCCTCGTACCAAATGAGTTTGACACCCCTGTGTCATAGAGGGAGTAGATGGTGGCATTTCAAATACTTTGTCCTCCAATAATCCTGGAGACCATGCAGCATACCTCAATGGAAAAGGCGCCTTTGGACATGAAGACAGCTTGAAATCAACTCTTGTAGGTGAAGCATGGCCTTGACTTTGAGACAAATCTTCCAGCTGATGTTGATGTGGTGCCTATTATCACTCCCAAGGTGACAGTGAAACTCAACATCCAGGAGTCTGTAGACTTCAAGAGCAGAATGGTCACTGCTGAGGTGAAGGAGATCGGTCCTGGGGCAGGCTCTTTGGTCTTTTTGGGTCCTGGGGATCTTTGGTCTTTTTCTTAGCTTCTTTTCATGGGTGGTTCTGATGCTGTTCTAGTTGTGGTCAGTTGGCCTTGGACTTCTGATACTGGCAGCATCGGCAGAAAGGCTACCAACAGAGCTCTCACTTTTTTGTCTGACTGAGTCTGCTTTTCCTCATGGGGATCTGGGGCACTCAAGAGCTTTTTGTCATTGTGCAGCTTTAAGTCTAGCTGCTCTTCCCTTCTCATGCCTCTGAGGTAAGCTAGTGACAAGCCAGACAAGAAGCTGTGTTGTGGCTTTCTCCCAAACATAGTAGACACGATTTATGGTTGTCATTTTGGGCCATTTTGAACCCACAATCCTCACATTTTTTAAAGAGGGCCATCTTACCAGTTCTGTTGATCAATTTTTGTAGAAAACCTTTGCACTAATCAACTCCTGATAAGCCAACAAAGAAATTCAAGGAAACTATTCTCTTTAGAGCAGCAAGAAGATAACTGAGGAAAGAGTTCTCTCCCTGCCTCTGTCATGTGATCCTTTGGGCTGGAAACGGGACTCTGCAGAGAGAGAGGAGGGGGAGCACTCCTAAGGCCTAGAATATTCTTAGAAAAACTTGGAAGCTCATCTCTGCAGCTGGCCTACCATCATGCAGTCACCTTGTGGAACTGCACAGAATCCACAACAATAAACTGCATGGACAAAAGTCATGTGTGGAAATGGATCTGCAATAAGGAATTGGCTGAGATTGAGCAAAAAAGCTGGCTGGATCCAACCCACTGCATTTGGGAAAGGAAGAAAGCCTGTGGATTAGTAGAATTATTCTCTAAAAGGTAAATAAAGTATCAATAAGCAGTATTCCACCACACATGATAATGTACCTGTAATGTAACTCTGAATGTTCTTAATGTCTTCAATTGTTGCCCCCAAAGCCATACCTGATTCTATAAAGCAAATAACACAGCTGTACATATGAGCATCTCTGATTCAAGCCCTGTATTTTTAAAGATTAAGTTACACTATTACATCCAGCCTGATGCCCTTTCAGAGAGTGAATCCATTAATGATAGCCCAATTGGGTGGTAACAGTTATCAGCTACCTCACATCCTCTGCAGCTGTTCACTAGATTCCGCCCCCCCCCCCCTGCACACTTATCAATGTACTTCAAATCTGATTTGGGACTTTGTATGCTGTAATAATTAAATCATTGTGAGGGCTCTAAAAGCCGGCTCATCCTTTCCACAATAAAGCTAGGACAAGCTAATGAGAATACCAACAAAGGTAAAGAAATGGTGGCAATTTTTTCAGTGTATCCTTATCTACACTTAACCTTGATACCAATGAAGAGGGGCATGGCGCAAGCACCTCTTTTTATAATTTGGGTAATATTACAGATTTCCCATAGAGTGAATTAAGGCACAAGTTTTCTAAAATATCTGTTTGCAGGGACAGCTTTAATCCATGATCCTCCTCAAACACCCAATTTATTTCAATGCCATCCGTGGGCTTGTTATTCTCAAATGTCATGCACCCCCAGACTAGGCCTTTTCAGAGGTTATTCTAGAAAAGGTCAGCAGTCAAATACCCATCAATACACATAAAATAGTTGAAAATGCTAAGTACTGGAACATTCCTTCCTTAAGTATAATTTCTATCATTCCAAAACTGTATTCTTTCCTTAGATAATGTCTGGGAACTACGATAATAAGGGCAGAGGCCAACAATTTGTGACAAACCAAAATTAACACAGCACAACAGTCACACATTGTCACTGCCAGAGAACCCTCCATCTGGTACAGACCAAGATGAGCATTAACATGCATGTTTTACTGTGCCCTTAGAAGGTCATAATCTATTGTCAGCTATGTGGCTTCACATCTAGGACAGGCACTGGACAGAATTCTACAGTGGACAAGGGGGAACTAGGCATTTTTTAAAAAATTAAATCCACAATGTTCATTGCAAAGTGGAGCCCTTACAAGAATACCAAAACTCTCATTTTGTTTCTCCTCTTTGTCCAACACCACACTAATACCCGGTCTTCCTTTTTTGCCCCCTCACAGTCTAATATCACTACATCTTTGGCTTCATACTTTGCTTTTATGCCTGATCCACTTTTCATGTTATATTCATATGACTTTCTATTCTGTCCCTGCTAAATCAATGCTTGTTAGTACTTTTATGGTCCACATTAGGATTACATACCAAGGATTTCTGTTCTGTCCCTGCTAAATCAATGCTTGTTAGTACTTTTATAGTCTGCAATAGGATTATATACCAAGGATTTCTCCTAGTATAATGCCCTACTTTTTGCTTTCTTCCATTTGTATTGTTATTCATCTTGCTGAACCCATTCCTTTTTGTCAATCCCTGACCTTTGGACATCACATCTGTCCATCAGCCATTCCTCTATTATTAATACTTCCTCTATTTACAGCTTCCAATAACTAATTGCTACTTCTCATAATGCTGTTTCCCCACATAGCAAAGCTTCTGAAAGATAGTTGTTTAATGCAAGAAGGTATTCATTTATGGAAGCATGCTAGGTGGACTGGCCCCAAATGCAGGATTTGGGCCTATGCCATCACAAAAGGCTCCTGTTCACATTAGAGATAAGAAGCTATACTAAGCAGACCTTTGATCTAACAGAACAGGGCATATAACTTAGGCAAATAGCACATGTTCTGCATTTATAACATTGAAATTTCAGTCCACAGCAACTTTTACCTTTCTCCATTTGCAGCAAGGAAAAGAATCCTGCCTGCAGCCCTGAAGAGTTGCTGCCAGTCAGAATAGAGGATACTGAGCTAAACAGCAGCAATTTGAGCCTGGATTCATGAAGGGGAGTCAAAAATTCAAATAAATGTGTATAGAAAAGCACTTGTTGCCTTTTTGCAAATTATAGCCTATTTTTTTTGTTATTTAATCAAAAGACCTTTATGTTTAGCATCCAAAATGTTCCCTTTAATAATACGTTATTAATCTCAACTAACTAACTGACTAAAAGCAAAGCCATTAATTGATTAAAGTTCTTAATCAGTCCTTGTTAAAATCTATTTGTGCTCCATCTGGTGCTGCTAAGAGACTGTGGGGAACATACCTGATTTAGAAAGCCTTATCTTTTAACAAGACTGTCCCTGATACACAGTACTCAAGACATGCAATGGGATTTGAGTGGAACTGGAAAAACTTGTAGGTTTCTGATTCAAATCCTGGTGACAATGGCTCCCTAAATTTGGAAACTGAAGAATAAAGATAATATCTTTTATCCAGCAAAGTGTGCAGACAGAGTGTTCCTGCATTTATCTCAATTCCTGAAGTCCCTTTAGATCCCCAGAAAGATAATTCCTGAGACATAACGTTTTCCAACAAAGGACAACTGCACTGGAAGGGCTGCACTGAAAAGGGGTATGAAACTGCCCCCTTCTCACTCTTCAGTCAGCAGAAATAAACTAACATCAGATGGAAGAAGGGCAATTTCACCCCCTTTGCTCTCCTTACAACAGCCCTTCTCAATATTCATGGCCATTCCTCCACAGGGGTCCCATGACCTCATGAATGATCTTTCCAAGGGTCAAAACAGGCTGCAAGAGTAGAGAAGAACAATGGGAAAATCAGCATTCTGTACACACTTCAGCATTCTGTGCACAGTTCATTGGCTATAAACCAACGTTGATTTCACTAGTTCAGGAATACCTTGTTATATTACAACTAGCAATACCATGAGTATTTTATATAGCGAATCTGACACAATGCTTCTATATAACACTACAAAATTATACATCCTACATTGCACATGTACAGCTGCAGTGAACATTTAGAAAGGATCTAATTGCTCCTGTATATTTTTAAAATTCTGGTGGTAAGGCTACCCTGCCATTTTCTAATAAAGTCAGCAGTACAGACGATTAGTATGGAAAGATATGTATAATTAATACACATTACTAATTTAATTATTGAATCTTCCCAATGCATAAAATGTCATAACTACAGACGTGATGTCTCAGGACCTCCAAGGAGCTAGAAGCCAGTGATTTGTCCTATTAAGAAGGAATTTAAATGACACATACAACCATTTCCAAAGGATCAAAAGGGACTGGACTTTAACCTCAGCAACAGCATAGAATTTAATGCTGCCTCTCGTTCATGTTCATGTGCAAAACTTCATACACTGAGGAAAGTTGAAAACATCCCTTGAGTAGGGTTTTAAACTTATATGAAGATTATAGGCCCATAATAAATTCCAGAAGAACTACATTGTCAGGCAAAATATAGATCAAATTCCTAGAAGTACGCAATAAATCTTAGCTATCATACAGAGGTGAAGTTTAGCTGCAAGGTTATCGCAAACTATTGCATCAGAATGCCGTAGTCTTATGAAGTTAATCAATTTTTTTCTCATTATGCAAAATTTATGAATAATAAAATCTATACAGAGAGCAAATATACCTCATACAGCTAATCTAAGCCTATTTGTCAGTGTAGTGAATTTGGAGGACACAGGATCAGAACGGTTTATGTAGACCCTCACCGCAAGGATGAGAATGTGTGGTCTCTCTTTAGCAGCGAGAACCAACCTGAGCCTTCTGTGCCGGGCAGCAGTGCAGAGCAAGGCAAGGCCACTGACAATATTCTGTATGAGATTCAGAGCCCTGTGCCTACGACTTTGATGCCCAGAATACATAAGGAGGCAAGCAGAGGGAGCCTTAACCCATCATGCCTAGCTCAGTGGTCCAAACTGCAGCAACAAAGCTAGAATACAGAATGTGTTTCAATTTCCACTGACACCACATTAAAGAACAATCAACCTCAAGTTATCCATATAATCATTATGCAAATATATCTAAAGACTAATATTAACTTTACAATGTGCCCACTCAGACTTAAGTTGGTATCTTCTTCCTTCTTCCCCTTTAGCTATAGTTGAGGTGCTTCTTTTAAGAACGAGTCGGTTTAAACAAACAACCCCTTGAAATAAAATATCTTCCCACAAGTAGACAAAACCAAAACATTACATATACTGAATGCTGGATGAGTAATATTCATGTGCCAATCCTTTTTTTGGAAAACAGTAGGGTATCAAGTTGTGTTAAGTTTCTGCATTGCAAGGATGTCAGCACCCCTTTTGTGGTGTTCCGATTGGATTCTCTTTGAACATATGCCCTTTCAAGTGAAATTAATCAATCTCTTTATCACTCCCGCAGCATCTGGAGCCATAATCATTACCCAACTGCTGAGAAAGAAATGAAACCACTAATCGCATAGGGAGTAGGGCTTAGCGTTCAGAGCAGGAAAGTTTTTATTAAGTTCTAATTTGAAAAGTGATTTTTCATGACCAGCCTTCCAAAACACACCACGCACACAGGAGGCTCCACTTCGGCAAGGCTCCAAGTGGCCTCCCAGAATATATATTGAGAACCACACTAATTAAGGTATCTTGCTTTTTAAAAATAGTACATTTGACTGCAACAGTCCTGAATCACAATCCAGCCCAAGTCTTGTGAATTTCAATGGGAGAGATCTGAGAAAGAGTTTTCTTCTGCCAGTGAAATCAACAGTATTTAAAAGCACTTAACTTTGGCTCTCAATTGTGTCCTTCTGAAGTGACACTCAGAGGATTGTTTCAGCTAAAATAACTGCAAACTTTTACATCATGTACAATTAAAATATAGATGGTACCCTGAGTTGTAATTATCTTGCAGAAAATTAGCTCTGAGCAAATTATGGAGTATTCACATGCTGTGAATTAAATGATCAGAAATTGGCAAGGCATTTCCATGAAGGTCCCAAGCAAGAGAGCATACTGATTTCAGCTAATCCACAGTAGTAGCTTGGCTATTTAGAACAGCAATGAGGACAGCTAGTCTCTTGGCACTTTGCCCTGATGTGCATTAGAAGAAACCCACAAAGATAAATTAAATAACTGATTATACGTGAATTTCCAAAATACCAGGTCTTGAACATATCAAAGTAGTGCATGAGGTACCAAAGCCTTTTTAAAATAAAGTCTTCCAAAGTATTTTCTTTTCTGCTTTAAATGCATTCAATTGCTCGATGTTTATTCTCTTTTCTGCTGTCATGTTACAGTTGACTTACGGCAACCTTAGAGGGCTTTCAAGGCAAGAGGCATTCAGAGGTGGTTTGCCATTGACAGCCTCCATGGCACTACCCTGGCATTCCTTGGAAATCTTCCATCCAAATACTTCTCAGCTCTGAAGAGATCAGGCTATTCAGGTCAGGGCATTTCATAGTCTTACTTTATTTTACACTAGAGGGATAACATCCCAAACTCACTGTGCTTGCAATGTTTAATAGTAATCTGAATACTGTATGATTGGTTCTACAATTCTGCCTCCTGCTAGAAGAGCTGCGCTAATAATGTATTAAGTAACAGGAAACACAATCATCTTTGTTTTGCAAACTGTAGTCAGAATTAGATTTATAACAATCTTCCCTTTGCTCCAGTGGGGACCAAAAGCATCTTATATTGTTCCCTTATTGTCCATTTTATCCTCATAACAGTACTGGGTGGCAGGCTAGGCTGACAATGTATGATGTTCAAGGTCACCCAGCAAGCTTCTGGGGCAGAAGTGGCATCAAACCACTCCTAGAGCCTAGGAGATCTAACCACAGCACCGCATTGGCTGTGATAGTTCATTTGTGGCATTAACTCCCACAGTCAACCTGAAGCCGATGGCCAATTTTAAAAAGCCTTGCTTTTATTTTTTGATGAGTTACACCTGTCCAAAACAACCATAGATTCCATTGCAAAAAAACAAAAGGGGGGGGGGGGCACGTCTGAAGATCACATGGACCAGGATCTTTCTAATCCCTTTATGTGCAGCACTATAATTCCCACAATCATCCTGATCGTGGTGGCCATTTTTGAGATTTCTACTTTCATTTTCTGATTAGTTATGCATGCCACAACCCAATGGATGGATCCTTTCATTATGATTACATTTCCCTGTTGATGACAAATCCATGGTCTGGCAAGCAGGAGACAGTCTGTTCCACATCCTCCATCCCCAGTAGATACAAATGAGATATGTCCAAGTATAGGAAAATCAAAATCCTCTGGGTTCTCTTAGTTGCCTGAGGAATTCGATTGTAAAGCTTAGAGAATACACATTGTGTGGCCTTGGGTCCAGCAAGGATGCTCTCATTCTGATTTTACGATTCCAAAGAAGGCAGCTGGGAGGGGTACACCAGTTTGCTGAACACCTAATTTTAGCATCATGCTTCCTGTGATCCTGTGGGAAGTTCTGGATCTAGCTCTTCTTTCTCTTTAGGAGTAGAAGAGAAATCAAGGGTCTGCAGGACTTTGGGTAGTAATTTGGAGTAATATTCATGAGGGAAAAGCCTGGACTGAACAGTAACCACAGGCTCTTCCTCCTCTTCAGACAGTTCCCCTTCCTCTGTGTCAGAGGATTAGTCAGACAGGTCAGACTCCTCTTCAGGAGAACTGGGCAAAGTGGAGTCTAATCCTAGGTCGGGTCTGCCTTTAGGAGGCCTGGGGGAAAGACTATGGGGAGTTTCGCTCTTTTTTGACTTCTGTTTGTTCTTCTGGACTGAGGAAGAACCAAAATGAGTATTAAAGGCAACTGCTCCCAACTCTTTTAGCAGCTTTTTTTTAAGCCACTGGAGTAAGTTAGCTTTGGCACTGTACCCAGACAGGTCTGGTTTTGGGTTGTCATTTGCTACTTGGATAGACAGAGAGCCCAAAAATAAAGGCAATTCAAATTCACTGGAAGAGCCCTTGGAACTCGCCACCATTTTGAGAGCCCTGGCTTGTGAAAGTGAAGCTACACTCAGCAAGATGGGGGGAAATACCCAAATGGAGGGTATAGTAAACTACTGCTGCTTCCTTTCCCCAAATTAAACTCCTGACTGGGAGGTTGTGGGGAAGTACTGAGAAACTGATAGCAGTTGCCCCTCCTCTTTGTGGACATGAAGAAAAGGGGGGGAGCCCTTTCCTCCTGGTAATTCCACCCTGCACAGGGATCCCCATCTGCTGTAACAGCGGTTTACCACGCCAACAGCTTCAGGATCGGACAGGCTTCTGTCCTGCCACTCCCATCGTTCTGCTCTGTTAGCCCTGACAAAGGAGCAGTCTCCACCGCTTTCCCACTGTTGCCGAGCCAGAGAAGAGCTTCTACTCACAAGTAGACAACTCATCAGGGAGATGCCATTGGCCCAAATTTGTGGGGGAGAAGGCTCCGATGCCAACAGTGTCGAGTTCTTTCAGCTGTCTGTGTCCCAGGGGACTCTCAGCAGCCTGAGCATGCCAACGTCATTGTTTTTGGCTTCCAGCCATCTGGATCTAGTGCACTCTCACTGAGCATGGAAGAAGCACGTCCTGCCAGTATCACAGGCCTGGAACGACTGGAGAACTCTCTGAGGACAGGCCACTCCCCTCCCTAATCAATTGGAAGAACGACCCTGCACAGAGGAGGAGGGGCCTATCTCCCAGCAGTATGGACTGAACCACTGTCCAGGCCACCGGAGAATGGGAGATACCAGACTGCTTGGATTGCCATTTGTTACCCTAAGTAGTTGTGAGGGTCTTCTGAGTTTGTTGGGGGAATTAGCTAGGAGAACCCTAAGCTATGCAAGAGGGGTCAATAAGCAGATCACCACCTATGTTTACAGGAATTTTTCCCTCAATAGACCTCTCAAATGAACCATGCCTTAATTAATGAAATGTTTTTTATTAAAGAAAATTTAAAAGAAATAAAATCAAACTTGTTAACTGAACAAGCACTCCATAAACACTCACACAAGTTCAGAAAATAAAGGAGGTAGCTGTATAGAGACAAGGAGGGAACTTATTTTAAACGGGACTGTATTTACCTATTCCAGAACACAGATTTGAGGAGAAAGGCGAGCAGAACAAACCAGCATTCCATTCAAAGAAGTTGTACTCAGTTTTGTGTTGGGAGTGTAATTTAGTGCAGTGCCCCCAAACCTTTTTGGCACCAGGAACCGGTTTTGGGGAATACAATTTTTCCATGGACTGGTGGGGGTGGGGATGCTGGGGGTTTTGCTGCCCCAGGCTGCCCCCACGCCCCATCCCTGCCCCCCATGGGGGTCTTTAAATAAGGAGTAGGTGAAGTTCTCTGCCGCCCGGTTGCTAACAGGCCATGGACCAGTACTGGTCCATGGCCCGGGGGTTGGGGCTCCCTGTTTTAGTGGATGTCCAGAGAATGCACACACACACACACACACACAGACACACAAAGAGAGTCACTCATTCACAACAAGAGAGCTCAAGAAGATCCAGAGTGCATATGGTTATAGCCTTTGAGCTATATTGATGTGATTGTTCCTAGAACAATGCTGTGATGGTGTGAATGAAACAATATTTTTGAACCAGGGAAGCTGCATAGCTTTCCCAGGGGCTGCAGATGCAATGTAACTTTCAAATAGAGATAGTAAGAGAACTATTACAAAGGGTTTTTATGGGATTAAAATGGTTTTGACTATAGACTCACATAGGATAAACTAGAAAGGGAATGTCAGGCAAGAGGGGGGAATCAGTTAGTTGTACTGACATTTCTGGAAATTAATCTTTTGAACTGGTGGATTTAAAAGAGGAAAGAGAACTGCCAAAAGTCAGACCTTTGCTCCTTCAGGATCAGTTTTCCCAGACAAGCCTCTGGTCAGTATTTGACGACACACATTCCATGTGATTGTAGGACCTATTTTGATCCTATTTGCAGACCAGGTAAAAGTCTTGAGGAGTGACCCTGTGAGATGCTAAAAAAAAAGGTTGCCTGTCTTCACCTTTTCCAAGGTACTAGAGTAGTCCTTCGAGGGAGGGGGATCCAGCCACAACACATCGTCCCTTGGCAGATATGGTGAGTCAAAAGCCAGAGAAGCACTTAGGGTTGAAAAATAAATGCAAGTGTCTCTTGAGCTTGTTCTTCTTACATGAGGACAATGCTCTCTTCTTATTGGAGGGACATTTTCCATCAGCGCTTAAAGAGGCTTAAAGAGGTCCGTCCCCTCTTGAAAAAAACAACGTTAGACCCGGCCGAATTGGCACATTACCGGCCGGTCTCGAATTTGCCCTTTTTGGGCAAACTTATTGAGAGGGCAGTGGCATTGCAGCTACAGAGTTTCCTGGAGGACGCTTCTGTCCTTGACCCCTGCCAGTCTGCCTTCCGCCCGGGCCATGGGATGGAGACAGTGCTGGTCGCCCTGGTGAATGACCTTCAGCGGCATCTGGATCAAGGCGGCTCGGCGGTGCTGATGCTGTTAGACCTATCGGCAGCGTTCGATACGGTCGACCATCGGTTGCCGTCTTGCCGATGTGGGGATTCAGGGGCTGGCCTTGCAATGGCTTTCCTCTTTCCTTGACAGTCGGGGACAAAGGGTGGCGATTGGGGACGAACTGTCCCAGAGACACACGCTTGATTGCGGAGTGCCTCAAGGGGCGGTACTCTCCCCGATGTTATTTAACATCTATATGCGCCCCCTTGCCCAGATTGCCTGAAGGTATGGGTTGGGTTGTCATCAGTATGCTGATGACACCCAGCTCTATCTACTTATGGACGGCCGGCCTGCCTGCACCCCAGAAAATCTGGACCGGGCGTTACAGGCAGTGGCTAGGTGGCTTAGGCTGAGCGGGCTGAAGCTGAATCTGAAGACAGAGGTCCTTTGCTTGGGTCGTTGTGGTCCGGGAAGGGAAATCTCCCTGCCAGTTTTTGACGGGGCGCCGTTGACAGCGGCGCACAGGGTCAAAAGTCTGGGGGTACTATTGGAGCCTTCATTGACAATGGAGGCTCAAATAGCAGCCACTGCCAAGTCTGCATTTTTTCATCTTAGGCGGGCGAGGCAGTTGGCCCCTTTCCTGGAGCACGACGACCTAGCAACGGTGATTCATGCCACGGTCACCTCGAGGTTGGACTACTGTAATGCCCTCTACATGGGGCTACCCCTGTGCCAAACCCGGAAACTGCATTTAGTGCAGAATGCCGCTGCCCGGCTGCTATTAGGGCTCCCAAGATGGGAGCACATTCGGTCAGGGCTTCGGGATCTGCACCAGCTGCCAATAACATTCCGAGTCCGGTACAAGGTGTTGGTCATTACCTTTAAAGCCCTATATGGCCTAGGACCTGCCTACCTTAGGGACCGTCTCTCCCCACACGTTCCCCAGAGAGTACTACGATCGGGCTCACAAAATCTGCTAGTAATCCCCGGGCCAAAGGAGGCCCGTCTGAAATCCACCAGGGATCGGGCCTTCTCGGTAACGGCGCCTTACTGGTGGAACCAGCTGCCGGAAGAGGTGAGGGCCCTGCGGGACCTAGGGCAGTTCCGCAGGGCCTGTAAGACAGTCCTCTTCCGGCTGGCCTACAACAACTAACTGACACTGAGAATGTCTGGATGGAATTAGAATGCATTTAACAGACCGCTGGTTTTTATGTTTTTTATGTTTTATTAATTTACTGTTTTAATCCTTATTATGTAAATGTTTTTAAGATAAACTTATGTAAGTTTGTGTGTTGTGAGCCACCCTGAGCCGCTTCGGTGGGAAGGGCGGGATATAAGTCGAAATATAAATAAATAAATAAATTATTCTTATCCTCTACTAGGTATATATCCATTCTATCCTCAAAGAGGTGAATGCTTTTGAAGAGAATACTGGCCACCTGAGTTTGAGAGGATGGGTCAACTTCTGAGTTGTAGAGCCAGGTATTGTGTCTGGCAGTGACATTGGATGCCATGGCTCTGGCCAACAACTGAATAGCATACAGTGATGCATCTGAAGACAAGAGTGCCACAAGGGCAATCTTCTTTAGCTTGTTGTTATGCTCCTTTGGAATATCTTTATCTGCTGCTGAAAGTTCTGAGGCCCAAAAGTAGAATGTCCCAGAAAAAGGGAGCTTGCTGCAGAGGCCTCAAGGGTGGTTGAAGAAGCCTCAAAATTCTTGTGCAAGGATTGCTCTATCTTCCTGTCACAGGGGGTCCTAGGAAGACTATCCACCTCTACAAGAATGATGGAGTTCGAACACAAGCTAGCGACTGGAGCATCCATACAGAACGTTTAAACACTCTACTGCCTCAGTCACAATGAAGTGGAAGCAAGAAATGATAGGATGATTGATCTTGGTCCTTGCCAGAGTTTCCCACTCAGTTTTGACCACCTTCTCAAAGACGTATGGGAAAGTGCTGGCCTTCTGGGGGCACTGAATCAGGTGCCTCCCATGTGAGATTATCAATGTGTGGGGAGGGTGCCAGATGGTCTATGGCCAGCCATGTTCAGGCCCCCATTGGAGAAATTCCCCACATTTTTTGGAGGGGAGGGAAGGGGACAAGACCTTCCTGTTTCCCAAAAAAACCCTCTTGCCTTATCAGGATTCAGGAACTCAGCTGGATAATGGCACTGCCACCAACTAGCCACCATGTGGTGTTCCTGGCCAGCCCAGCCAAGCTCTGAAATGCCACTGAGGGACTGAAGCATGAAGCTTCCACTGCAGCAGCCACTGATGCACTATAGTTGAGGGAGTCCCCCACAGCCTGCCTCTCCTCTAAGGATCAGAGGCCTTCTAGTTGCACAGTTCTTTTGATGCCGCCTCTGTTTCTGAAGACTATCAGTATTCTGTAGAATCCTATTTTACATTGCATATTTGCTTATTTTCATATAATTTAATCTTGTTAGGAAAGAGTAGCCTTAGGTAGTATTCTACTCAATCTCTGCCAGTAAGTTTTTTAATTATAACTCTGAGCTCTGAAATATTTAAGTAGCTGGTACAAGCAAGAATTTTGAGTATGCAGATTCATGATATATGATATGAATATGATATATTCTGTGACCAGAGAGCCCCTCCAGCCAGCCCTGCCCCCGCTGTGCTTTAAGTGTGCACAGGACAAAACACCCACAAAAGATGATGCTCCCAAGAAGAGGCATTATCTTATCAATAATATTGCATAACTTCAAATGCTTATGATTCATAACATAAACAATAAGCTTGAAAGACTTCACTCAGTCTTGAGGAAACTATGTTTTTAAACACTACTTTAACACCACAGTACACGGAATTCCAGGTGATCCAGACCTTTATGTTATTGTTACATAAACTCAGCTCCAATAAATACTGGTAATCTACTCCTTTCTGTGGTGAAAAAATCAATATGCTAAATTAATGGTGATCAAAAGAATCTTTCCCCCAAGCCAGTCAATGGGTACTATTTTAATACTGCAAATTAAGCTTTGTTTTAAAGTAACCTAATTTCCAAATCACTTTGTCTTAGATCTGCTTGCAAAGCTTTTGTTCAGTTCAAATAACAAAGCAGAAGCTGAAATCATAAGCAGTTACATACGGCTTGATTACAAATTAATGAATTTAGGCTAGGTGAGTACAAAAGCAAAAGAAAAAGTAAAGCCTGATTCTTTGCTTTTTACACAAGGCAAAGTAATCTACTTTGACACCCTCTCAAAAGTTAGCTAATGGTTCTGAATTAACACAATTGCCTCCATACGTTTACACAAAAAAGTGCATATATTGAACAGGTGGAAGTGAAAGAGGTTAAAAGGAAAGGACAGACTAAGCTTGTACTCAGCATAAAACAGAAGACAATTGTATATCCTTTTACTACAAACAAAAAAGTATCAACATATTTGGAAAGTTAGTGGCAATCATACATAGTTATGCAAATCAAGTTCTGGATAAGAAAATATTCAGATGAAACAGTTAAAGGGCCTGTGTCCAAGGGCAGCCCAAAACAGGGCCTGAGGCAACACTTCCTCGCCCAAAGGTGATCTGAGGATCATATTCCAGGAGTCATAGTTGTCAAGAAACAGTACTCACCCTTGAAGCTCACAGGAGTGTCAAGTCAGGCAGAGCACCCTGAAGCAGGAATTAAGAGTGAAGGTGCCATTACTCCAGCAGTGGTGGAGCCTGGCCAGCTGACACGAGAAATACGGCAGGAAGGAGGCAAGGGCTGGGAGGCATTTCAAGTATTCAGGAGGCACATAAAGCATCTCCCAGGGCTCTCTGGGCATCCAGGTTAAAAGAGAAGGATAGAGGTTGAAACCACCCCCTTCCCTTTAATCTATCCCAAAGGAGAGGCAAGTGCATGAGATAATCAAGAGAGGATCTGTGTGGTCCAGTAAACAGTTACTCCCCCAGTCTGAATTAAAGCAGTGATGGTAAGCAGCGATGCATTATCTATGTGATCTTTCACAGACCCAGAATCTTGTTTAAATAGGATTCTCCGTTTATTTCCTGACATGGCCCTGACTGATGCACAAACGGTGCTTTTGAAAGAGACTCACACATGTAGCAAGATGGTTAAATAAGACACGGGACATCAAGCAGATTAAGGTCTTCTTGCCCGTTTTCATAAAATTTAAATCAGGCCATGGACTGTCAAAGTTACCATAAAACAAGAGAGAATCAATCTGAAACGATGACCAAAATCAACGTTTAGCTAAAACCAGGCATTTATTTGTGGGCAAAGGGGAAGGAAACCAGGAGCCAAGGAATAAAAACCAAATCTCCAAGTGAGCCCCGTCTGGACAATCCAGCTGCCAACTACTGAGGTAGATATATATGTGTGAATGCATACGCATTTCACTTGCTGTCCACCAGCCATCAGCTAGTGACGCAAACGCATGTAATGGCTGTCAGAAAGCACACACAGATATATCGTTTCTACCATCCCACAGGATGTCAAACACCAAGCTTTTCAGCAGAGTCAGTTCACAATTTGAGTCTCCAGGCACCAAGTAACTAAGCAATGTCTGCTCATAAGAAGATAGTTTCTATGTATTATAAACCAAATGCTGAGTATAAAATTTTCTCTATAACATATTTTAGATTCATCAACATCATAGTTTATTACAGTCTCAAGACCAGAATACAGGATAAACATAACATGAAAAAACAAAAACAGACATAGTATACAAAAACAGAGATCAAAATTTAAGAACCTTTAAAATTTAATTCCCGCAGTCTAAGAATTAATGCACAAAACTCAGCAACAGACTGTGTAATCTCTGAATTCTTATCTGATAGGAGCCAATGAAGTCTTGCTTTGTCTGTATTAATATAACCAGGTGTCCTATCAACTAGTGAATAATTCTAAAACGAACTTCCCTATAATATGGGCAACGGAAAAAACCTATGCTATACAGATTCAATCTCACTTAGAGGGCATGAGCATAGCCTTTCAGAATAGGGGATTTTATTGTACCTGCCTTCCATAACTGCAGATGGAAAGGCAGAACATCTAGCTAGAGCAAATATCCTTCTAAAATTTCTTCCTTCCACTGAAGTCAGATATGATGCCGGCTCATGAGAGCCAGTTTGGTGTAGTGGTTAAGTGTGCGGACTCTTATCTGGGAGAACCGGGTTTGATTCCCCACTCCTCCACCTGCACCTGCTGGAATGGCCTTGAGTTAGCCATAGCTCTGGCAGAGGTTGTCCTTGAAAGGGCAGCTGCTGTGAGAGCCCTCTTAGCTCCACCCACCTCACAGGGTGTCTGTTGTGGGGGGAGAAGATATAGGAGATTGTAAGCCGCTCTGAGTCTCTGATTCAGAGAGAAGGGCGGGGTATAAATCTGCAGTCTTCTTCTTCTTCTTCTTCTTCTCAATGATGCTATTGATATTTAACAACACCCCAAGTTTGGATGCACTAGAGATATTAGACTGTCGCTCTATGTCCTCAACTCTATGTTTAATTACCCCTTTAGCTTGTTCAAGTCTGTAAGATAAAAGCAGCTGAGGTGAAAAGCCAATTCTATGAATATGGTTGTAGACTGCCTTGAGCCAACTGGATTGTGTGAAACATGATCAAAGGAAAATCAAGGGAAACAGGCCTTGTGGGTTAAAATACTTTTCAGCCACTTATAGATGGATAGAATTCAAACCCTAGCTTCAAACCTGAGATTACCAGACTCCAGTCGCATCCAAGCATTGGATACAGAGTTTGGAACTTGCAGAACTGCTCTTAGAAATTTGGACTGAACCATTTCTTGTGGGGCAAAGCATGAGGAAAGGTCCCCTGTGCAAGCACCAGTCGTTTCCGACTCTGGGGTGATGTTGCTTTCACAACGTTTTCACGGCAGACTTTTATGGGGTGGTTTGCCATTGCCTTCTCCAGTCATATACACTTTCCCCCCAGCAAGCTAGGTACTCATTTTACTGACCTCAGAAGGATGAAAGGCTGAGTAAGCCTCGAGCCAGCTACCTGAAAACCCAGCTTCCACCGGGGATTGAACTCAGGCCGTGAGAAGAGCTTAGGACTGCAGTACTGCAGTTTTAACACTCTGCACCATGGGGCTCTTCGAAAGCATGAGGAGAGTGGTCCTAAAAACATTCCGTAGAGCAGTTGTATCAATGATTTGGTCTTATATAACTTCAGGGCTGCAGGAACATAGTATCCACCGTGAGTTTGAAAATTTTTTAGTATGGCATCTGCTGATTTTTCCCCTAGATCAGCAACATATTTGTTGTGCATATTTTAGATTGTGATACAGAACAGCACTTCAAAATACTTCAACAGGGAAGGATTGCCAAAAACAAAATTTGCCAGCTCCCTCTTTCAGATGTGTGTTAGGGGAGTAATTTTTCTTAAAGCTCTAACATTTTCTCAAATTTTCCGAAGGCTTCACTGCATGAATGATGCATATAGCATGATGTGAAATCCGGGGTTGGGAAATTCCTGAAAATTTGGAAGGGCTGAATCTGGGGAGAGAATGGTTTGGAGAGGTAAGAGTCTTTACTGGGACATAATACCAGACTCCACTCTACAAAGCAGCATTTTCTTCATGGCAACTGATCTCTGTAGTCTGGAATTTAATTGTAATTTCAGGGGATCTCCAAATTCTTCCTTGAAGTTGGCAACCCTAGTACCTACAGCAGGCAAAAGAAAAATGCAACATCCACTTTATAGCCTAAAGCTGAGAAAAACTACGATTAAAGGCTGAGGGAAAAACCCATTGAGGAGGTTTCCCCACAGAGCTTCATTGCTTGCCTTGAACATATGAACATATGAAGCTGCCTTATACTGAATCAGACCTTTGGTCCATCAAAGTCAGTATTGTCTACTCAGACTGGCAGCGGCTCTCCAGGGTCTCAAGCTGAGGTTTTTCACACCTATTTGCCTGGACCCTTTTTTGGAGATGCCAGGGATTGAACCTGGGACCTTCTGCTTCCCAAGCAGATGCTCTACCACTGAGCCACCGTCCCTCCCTTCTGATGGAAGGCATCATACCAACACTAATTTTGTTCTGACAAATGAAGTTAGGAATTTAATTCCTTGAAAGTGCTCCAAAGAAATTCTACACCACTGATATGTTAAGCTGTTTTAATTTTTTATCATACAAAAAGCTATGCACATGGGGAAGTATTCAGTCAAGTAATCTCTCTTTGCATCTGAAGCGAGGTACTACATGGTTCTTATGAATTTATATTGACCCCATATAGGTGCAGAACTGAAGGCTAAGGTTTTGAGGAGTTTTGTTAAAAAAAGGAAAAGTTGATTCCTACCCGTTTTCCAGACAAACAGATGAGATTTCCTGCCTTCCAAATCAGAGGTGTGTAAGAGTAACAGAGCCAGCACAACCAAGCAGCTTCTTGAGCTCTGCCAGGCCCAGTGAGCACAAAGCCAGCTATCCCTTAGAAACATACTTCATGAAATTCAGTCCAGTTCACTTCACTATTCCTAAAACAGAAAGAGAGAGTTCATTAATACAACGCTCACCAGATCATCTGAAACATGCAACTCATATCAGTTTTACCCAGGAAAGAAGTATAGGCTTACACCCATTGATAAAAGATGATAACATATTTGTTCTATTTGCCTAAATCATGTTTCACACATTTTCCACACAATTAACACTTCCACGTAGAAAACAGCATGTGCATCACATGCCATCACCTGCAACAAATGCACACATACCTATTGCACTGACTGTTCACATGATTAGAAACCACCATTGGCAGTACCAGCAATTAAACAGCATATATAATGCCTGAAAGTACATATACTTTTTTCTAGGCATAAGTGATATCTGTGCAGCAAAAGTAATCAGTCCTCCTACAAATAGGAACTGAAATTTAAAAGCTGGAGTTGGATCCTGAAGTCCATCCTCGGAAAGCACTGGCAACCACAAGACTTCCCAGCTCTCTCCACCTCGCAGCTGCCATTTCCAACCCATGAAAATGTATT
Source organism: Heteronotia binoei (assembly GCF_032191835.1). Taxonomy (NCBI): domain Eukaryota; kingdom Metazoa; phylum Chordata; class Lepidosauria; order Squamata; family Gekkonidae; genus Heteronotia; species Heteronotia binoei. The sequence continues at coordinate 3,408,962 of NC_083238.1, read as the reverse complement.
CCCAGGGGTGCAGGAACTACACAGAACAGGGCTTCCCAATATAGTGCCTGTGGGAACCATGGAGTCCACTGATACCTAATCTGGCACCCATCAAGTGTTTTCTTGCCCAACACAACTTCTGAGTGGCCACTAGAGAAGTGATTGCTTCAGTGGCAGCTACAATCACAGTGTTTTCTTTATTCTTTCTCACTCCTCTTTCTCAGTGTAATTAACCCTCTTCTCCCCTGCATTTGGACATCCTCTAGTATGTGGTTTGCTCTGCCTCCCTTGACAGCCATTTTCAGGTTGTACCCACCACTGTGTGTCAGAATTCCAAAGGTGCCCACAGGATCAAAAAGATTGAGGATGCCTGATATAGAATAGCAACCTTGCAAGTCAAGAGGGAGAAGTGTGGAGAGGATAAAATCACTCCATCCTACCTCTTATGTGAGCAGAAATCAATGAGCAGGGTCAGCTACCAGTTGGAGGGGAGAGCCAAGAAGATGGGGGTTCTTTGCGCTTACTTTGCCAGGTCCTGGCTCCAACCCCATTGACTAGGGTTGCTAGGTACCATCTTCCCCGGAGTGGAGATTTGGCAGCCATTCCAGGAAGTGGTGGGGCAGAGTGCTATCACTGTTTCAGGGATGCAGCACCCCTGCTTTTCCACAAAGAAGGAAGTGGGTGCTGTGCACGCCTGCCCTGGAAGCTGTGAATTCCCCGCTTGCAGGACAGGCACACACAGCCTGTGCTTGGAAAGAATGGGCACCCTGCATGCCTGTCCTGCAAGGTGTGAATTCACTGCTAGAAGGTAGAAGCGGGCAGCCCCTGCTTGGAAAGAGCAGGCACTCCAGGCACCTGCTCCACAAGCCACAAATTCACAGTTCGCAGGGCAGGCATGCACGTGCCCGCTCTTTTCAAGCGGTGGCCACAGACAACTGTTGGGAGTAGGGCTTCCCCTGCCAGCCAGCTGATTGGTGTCTGGGGGGAGCCCAAAACATTGAGGGATCCCCTGCCCCCACCTGGGGACTGCAAAACCAAAAGATACCATGATCAAATAACGAATACAAATAACTCTACTAGTATAAATAGCTTATTGTTTAAATATTTCACATCACATCATTGGCGTTAGTAATACATGACTCAAAACCACCACTGAGCACGACAACTTCTCAAAGCAAACACTTATACAATAAAGTGCTAAGTGCAACAAGGTGCTTGTATAATAATAATTTTAGAAAGTTAATTCCCAGAAGACTCCATAGGTCCACCTCCGACGGAGTCCAAAGCCGGCTGACACTTGCCACGCCATTTCAATTCCTTTGTCAAAGAGGGGAATGTGAAGTTCTTCCAAAACTGATGCTATATGAATTGAAACATTAATACATATCTACAGTTATAATAAATTCCATAATCTTTCAATTTTATAAAATGTAGAACCTCAAAATAACTCACCAATAGTAAATTTGTCAGAGACACATACAAGTACACTCAAATCCATATTACCGCAGCCGTTTCTAAGCCATGGGCTCAGTATTTAAAGAGACAGTACTCAATTTACAAATTCTACACAGCTGTTCCACAAAATATTTACAAAAGCTAGGAAACCACCTAAATGCCCCAATATACATGATTTGACAGAAACAATATAACTCATTTATTCCATTTCCCCCAAAACAGGAGAAATCAATATTGTTATTTAGACCACTGGGTGCAAGTGATTTTAAACAAAAAATCCAGAAAGTTTCTTCCCTCAATAAACATTTCTTAGCAAACTCGTTGTGAGGGCCTTTGTGTTTGTATAATACAATGAATTGCGTGTCATCAACACGATGATTAGCCTCCAGAAAATGAATTATGAGGGAGGCTTCTAAATTTGTTATTTTAATTCTAGAGCGGTGTTCCGCTACTCGAACTGGATGGGGCGGGTCGTGTTTCCCACATAAATTTTGCCACAGCCACACTGGATGGCATACACGACGAAAGAGGAGTTTCAATTGCTAAAATTATGTAATTTAATAGTTACTCCACTTCCAAGAGGTGTAAAAACCTTAGTTTGCAAGACTAAATTACACAGCTGACCGTTTCTGCACCTGTAACGTCCCTAGTAGATAGGCATATCTGAATGCACTAACATGTCTCTGAACGCTGAAGTGCGTCTAAATCCTACAAATGGAGGATTAGAACACCCAGGTATCTCCGATAATAAATGCTAATATCGATGCACAATTTTCCGAATTGCTATTTCCCCATGATTCTCCCTGGTTGTACTGTTTCCTGTATTGTGGGAGTTATAGCTAGCTTTGAAAATTTATTTGCATACTCAGAGGAAGATAAAGCTAGGATTCTTGCCGATATGCCCCTCATTAGGGGGGGAGGAAGGAAGTTTGGACCTAAGTTGGGATCAATTTGTTTTTTCACGTAAGAAGGCGATTAGGTTGCAATTACACATGGCTTCACTCACTGAATACTGCCGTATAGTGAAGTTATTTGTATTCGTTATTTGATCACGGTATCTTTTGGTTTTGCTGTCTCCCCGTAATTCTCCCTGGTTGTGCTGTTTCCCACCTGGGGACTGGCATCCCTATCATCAACTGGACCATTCACTTTTATTTAGTAGGCTCCTGCTCACATGAAACATCTGAAGAATTTCAAAATTTAATAAAACAGGGGAATTTGTTAGAAAGAGCTCTGTACATTCTTATTTGGGAATTCATAAAACAGCAATGAAGTTGCTCAACCAAACTGTGCTTGAAAATCCTGAGATTGGTGAAGTATGCAGTTAAGTTAAACTGCATTTAAGTTAAACAATGGATTCAACATCACCATGTAAAAGTTGCAGCATTCAAGCTTTTGTAGCAGAATACACAGGGCCGATGCATGGAAGACCACCTGGGGTACCACCTCGCTGCGGGGGCAGGCTCCCCTTCCCACTGCTGGTGAAGGAAGAAAGAAAGAGAGGGCTGGGCAAGGGTCTGAAGAGGGAGAGGGCTGGGAAAGGACAGGCCAAGTGGGCAAGAGTGGAATCCTGTCTGCAGCGCCCGCTGAACTTGCTGAGTGCTGGGGAGGGGAAGTGCTGACTCAGTGTTCTTTCTTGGCTTTCTTGGCTCCCCCGAACCCTTAAAGCCAAGAAAGAATGGCGCTTCCTGTCCCCAGTGCCAGTCGAACTCTGTGAGTGCTGGGGAGAGGATGCACTGAGTGCCCGGCATGATGATGTCACCGCTGAGTGACATCATGCTCCCCTGCCCATCCGTGTACTTTGCGTGCGCAAAAAAAATTGCAAGTTGGGGGGGGGGCGTGCATTGGGGTTCTGCTTCAGACAGCAAAAACCCATGCCCCAGGCCTGAGAATACTCTGAACAATTTTTAACTCATGTCACAAAGCAGGAGAATAGATGTTAATATTCCAAATGATGGAATGAATAAAGTATCTCGAGCAAATAAATGAACAGAAGCCAGCAGAAAACTGGCTTCTTTACAAATACAAATTTACAAACTCCAAATAACCTGATGTGTTTATTGCATGCCTTTAAGCACTTATCTCAATTTTTAACATTTTACATTTGTTACTGGTCATTTCTCACATTATTTGTTTTGTGACTCATATCTCATGATAGGAATAAGAAATAAGTTTCTTTCCACAAAGGTTAGTCACATCATTTTTGCAATTTTTTTAGTTATCAGTTATTAAAAGTTTAGTGCCAAGCTATTATGTTTCCAACAGTATAAAAATGAACCATTTCTACTATAGTCTGTAGTTCTTGATAAGGAAAAATCTGAAAATACAGTCCGTAGTATATATACAATACAAAACTATTTTTTTTTAAAAAAGTGGTTTTATTTAATTTACTCTGAAATGGTTTGTATCAAGATAAACTCATGCAATTGTATTTAGCAGATATGGACTATCTAAAATAGAAACTTAATGCCACTTTTTTATCTAACTTCATTCATTTGTATAGTTTAGCTACATAATGGTCTTTTAGAAAACACAGAGGGGGGCCTTGTTGGGAAAGGCAGACCATGGAAATTAGTCCAATTAAGAGGGCTCACTAATTTTTCAGTCTGGATGATACATTTTAATTCACTCAGAGGAGAGGAAATGATCATCTGAATTATACTATATTTGTCTTTCATGACACTAAGGGCCAAAATACATAATATGAAATCCATTCTCAGGTCAACTCATACATTCTAGTGCTCACCTTTAAGAAGCTCTCCATTTCTCTGTTTTGCTGAAAATGGGATGCAGAGAAGGAAGAGGCTTCAGGCTTCTCTCCTGTGGCATTTTTGCTACCAGAGATGGCACTGGGGAACCTGTTTGCCTTTTCCTGTGGCTTCATGTGCCATGGAATGGACACGTAGTGTCACAGGAAGGAGCAAACAGAGCTGGTGCTGTTTCTGGTGGCAAAAATGCCATAAATGGGAAGCCTGAAGCCCCTCCCGCCCCCACACCCAATTTGCAGCCAAACAGAGAAAAAAAGAGATAGCGTAGTCATGCTAAAACATATTACCATGAGTCAGGTGAACTAGTGTCCTGACATGGATTTTGACCCTAAGATAAATTTATATGGAACTCCAGCTTGTTCCAGCTCCAACAACATCAAATGTTCCCATGGCATTCATCGCAAATGTACAAAACTGTCTTCACAATAAACAGGGCCTTTTTTTTGGTAGCAGGGACTCCTCCTTGCATATTAGGCCACATTCCTCTTATGTAGCCAGTCCTTCAAGAGCTTACAGGGTTCTTATTACAGAGACTGCTGTAAACTCTTGGAGGTTTGGCTACATTAGGGGTGTATGGCCTAATATGCAAAGGAGCTCTTGCTACAAAAAAAGCCCTGATTATAAGCCCACCCCATCCAGACCAATTTAGGCCACAGCACCATAACAGAAAAAGTCATATTTTTACTTGCAGATGTGGAGTCAGAAGTTTCATACAAGGTTGCTCTTTTTGCCCTAACAGCAAAGAAACTTCAAGCCAAGGAGTCAGTAGAGGCCAGCTAAGATTTTAATTAGTATTCAACAGACATTTATAGGAGACTTTCCATTTTTATGAAATACGCTCTAAAATGTAATTTTTATAGTGTTTTCATCTAGTTTTACTTTGTAACAGCCATTGGCCCTATGCAATAAAACTGCTCTGAACTATAAGCCCGCCCCCGTGATCATGCCGCACAGCACGGGCATGACGTGGCAGCAAAAAACAAGGAGCCTGCCATGCATTGCAAGCCCCAGCTATGCTATGTAATATGATGCCAGGACTGTGACATTGTAGCCTGGCCCCACAAAAACCCTTGGAAAACCCACTCATGCATGCACACGCACCAAGAGGAGGATGGCACATTTAAAAAAGATTAAGAAAATGTTTGCATGCTGTTTGAACACTGAATGCTCACCACCCTTCTTCTTCTTCAAAAAAAAAAAGCCTTGGCAGAACAAAGCCAACCTTAATATTGACCTACTCGAAACAACAAAAGCAAGAGGAACTAATTGCTGTGTTTCACACACACACACACACACACACACACTGGGGATAGTGCAGACTTACTTAAACTCCTACAGTGTACCTTCACTCTTCTTCCTGACCCAACCAAAGGTCAGAAAAACGTTTAACTATCTCAGAAGGATAAACAGTTTGGCTGTCAGCTACCAAGACATCATTATAAGTGTTGTATACAAGGGACAGGAGAACTCCAATGTGACCTGGGGAGCAACTAAGATAACATGATCAGATTGAGTTGTAGATAAGCAGAAGGAAAATCCTAGGCATAAAATTAATGAAACCAAAAATTTTAAATTATGAAGACAATAACTAACACATGTTGCACTAGCTGGGGCCACTAGCTGGGGGCCTATTATTTGACCCCTCTACACAGGGGTGTCAAACCTACGACCCACAGGCTACAATCGGACCACCCAGGGCTTTAATTAGGTCCACTGCTCTCTTCTGCCCCCTCCCCTTTGAAGCTCAAGCTGGAGCTGCTGCTGAGTGCAGAGAGTGGAGTGCAGGGTTGCCAAATTTCCCAGCTAGTCTTTGCAGGCTTCTCTTCTGGCCTAAAGCTCTTCTGGGCTCCACTTAAATACAATGCAGCACAAAAAAAGTTGGAAAGAAAATAAGGAATAGATTTTTCATTCTCAGAGTAGTCTATCTGGTCCCAGAGACCTTAATGGAAAATCCATTCCATATTTTCTTTGAAACTTTTTTTATGCTGCGATGTATTCAAATGGTGTCCCTGAAAGTCAAGCGGCATTCTTGGCTCCTATTCTTTTCAGTGGGTCTTCAAACCTCTTCCATCTCAAACCACACTGTAAAAAAACCAGGGAACCTGGAGTGTGGTCTATTCATTGTATAAATGGATATATGTAGTGGAACAGTAACCACAGAAAGAGTGAAGCAGCTGGGCCAAAGCCGAAAGGACGCTCAGCTGTGGATGTGTCTGATGGTGAAAGAACGGTTTGATGCTGCAAAGAGCAATACTGCATTGGAACGTGGAATGTAAGGTCTATGAATCAAGGTAAGTGGGATGTAGTCAAACAAGAGATAGCAAGACTGAACATCAACATCTTGGGAATCAGCGAACTAAAATGGACGGGAATGGGTGAATTTAACTCAGAGGATCACTGCATCTATTATTGTGGGCAAGAGTTCCGTAGAAGACACGGTGTGGCCTTTATAGTTAACAAGAGAATGAGGAAGGCAGTAATGGGATACAATCTCAAAAATGACAGAATGATATCGGTCCGTATCCAAGGCAACCCATTCAATATCACAGTAATCCAAGTCTATGCCCCAACCACTGATGCAGAAGAGGCTGAAGTGGACCAGTTCTATGAAGATCTACAACACCTTCTAGAATTAACACCAAAAAAAGATGTCCTCCTCATCATAGGGGACTGGAATGGCAAACTGGGACGTCAAAAGGTAACCGGAACAACTGACAAGTTTGGCCTTGGAGAACAAAATTAAGCCGGGCAAAGGCTAATAGAGTTTTGTCAAGAGAACAAGCTGGTCATAGCGAACACCCTCTTCCAACAACCTAAAAGGCGACTCTACACATAGACATCACCTGATGGGCAACACAGAAATCAGATTGATTATATACCCTGCAGTCAAAGATGGAGAAGCTCCTTACAGTCAGCAAAAGCAAGACTTGGAGCTGACTGCAGCTCAGATCATAAGCTACTCATTGCAAAATTCAGGTTTAAACTGAAGAAAACTGGGGAAGCCATTAGGCCATTCAGGTTTGACCTTGATCACATCCCTTATGAATATACAGTGGAGGTGAAGAATAGGCTCAAGGAACTAGAGCTGATAGAGTGCTTGAAGAACTATGGATGGAGGTTCATGACATTGTACAAAAGGCAACAATCAGCACGATCCCAAAGAAAAAGAAATGCAAGAAAGCAAAGTGGCTGTCCGATGAGGCTTTACAAATAGCTAAGGAAAGCGAAAGTCAAAGAGGAAAAGGAAAAATTCACCCAACTGAATGCAGATTTTCAGAGATAAGGAGGCCTTCCTGAAGGAACAATGCAAAACAATAGAGAAAAATAATAGAATGGGAAGGACAAGAGATCTCTTTGAGAAAATTGGAGAAATCAAGGGAACGTTTCGTGCAAAGATGACCATGATAAAGGACAAAAATGGTAGGGAAGTAGAAGAGATCAGGAAGAGGTGGCAAGAATACACAGAAGAATTATACAAGAAGGATCTCAATGTCCTTGACAACCATGACAGTGAAATCGCTGACCTTGAGCCAGACATCCTGGAGTGTGAAGTCAAATGGGCCTTAGAAAGCATTACTAACAACAAAGCAAGCGGAGATGACAGTATCCCAGTTAAGCTATTCAAAGTCCTAAAAGATGATGCTGTTAAAGTGATGCACACATTATGTCAACAAATCTGGAAAACACAACAGTGGCCACAGGATTGGAAAAGGTCAGCTTATATTCCAATCCCAAAGAAGGGTAATGCCAAGGAATGTTCAATCGCACCATTGCACTCATTTCACATGCCAGCAAGGTCATGTTAAAGATCCTACAAGCTAGGCTTCAGCAGTATTTAGATCGGGAACTAGCAGAAGTTCAAGCTGAGTTTCGGAGAGGTAGAGGAACTAGAGATCAAATTGCCAACATTCGCTGGATTATGGAGAAAGCACAGGAGTATCAGAAAAAACATCTATTTCTGTTTCATTGACTACGCTAAAGCCTTTGATTGTGTGGATCACAACAAACTGTGGCAAGTCCTTAAAGAGATGGGAGTACCAGCCCACCTCACATGTCTCCTGAGAAACCTGTATAAGGGTCAAGAAGCAACTGTCAGAACAGGATATGGAACAACTGATTGGTTCAGGGTAGGAAAAGGAGTTCAACAAGGATGTATATTGTCACCCAGCTTATTTAATGTGTATGCAGAGTACATCATGTGGAATGCTGGCCTGGATGAAGCACAAACCAGAATTAATATTGCCAAGAAAAACATCAACAACCTCAGATATGCAGATGACACCACTTTAATGGCAGAAAGTGAGGAGGACCTAAAGAACCTCTTGCTGAGAGTGAAAGAGGAGAGCACAAAAGTAGGCTTGAAACTAAGCATCAAAAAAACTAAGATCATGGCATCTGGCCCCATCACACCTTGGCAAATAGAAGGGGAAGATATGGAAGTAGTGACAGACTTCACATTTTTGGGATCCAAGATCACTGCAGATGGTGACTGTAGCCATGAAATTAAAAGACGTTTGATCCTTGGGAGGACAGCGATGGCGAACCTGGGCAGTAAAATAAAAAGTAGAGACATCACCCTGCCAACAAAAGTCCGTATAGTCAAAGCGATGGTATTCCCGGTAGTAATGTATGGCTGTGAGAGCTGGACCATAAGGAAGGCCGAGCGCAGAAGAATAGATGCTTTTGAGATGTGGTGCTGGAGAAGAATCTTGAGAGTCCCTTGGACTGCAAGAACATCAAATCAGTCAGTCCTAAGGGAAATCAACCCAGACTGTTCCCTGGAAGGTCAGATGCTGAAGCTCAAACACTTTGGCCACCCAATGAGAAGGGAGCACTCCCTGGAGAAGATCCTGATGCTGGGAAAGACAGAAGGCAAAAGAAGAAGGGACAGCAAAAGAGGAGATGGCTGGACAGTGTTACTGATGTAACAAACACGAATTTGAACAGACTTCGGAGGATGGTGGAAGACAGGTGGGCCTGGCGTGACTTTGTCCTTGGGGTTGCAAAGAGTCAGACTCGACTGAACAACAATAACAGGGGTGGCCAAGGGTAGCTCTCCAGATGTTTTTTGCCTACAACTCTCATCAGCCCCAGCCATTGGCCATGCTGGCTAGGGCTGATGGGAGTTGTAGGCAAAAAAACATCTGGAGAGCTACCCTTGGCCACCCCTGATCTATATGATTTAGTTTGGTCCTACTGGGTGGAACTTTTATTTCTCTTTAGTTTTCTATGTTAGCTGTAGTTGATGGTCCTAGAGTTGCCCCCTTGCAAATAAAAGGTGGATATTTTGAGCCAGCTTCTCTCTGTTGATTGGACCTGGGAATGGGTGCCTGAGTGAGTACTCTAACCTGGGAACCCAAAGTCAAAAGGGGAACTTTACATGGAGACCCTCTGCCACTCTGACCAAGGCGTGGGTGGGGAAAGAAAGCTTGCAATGCCCAGCCATTTCATGATTTTCTAGGCTCAAAGCATTTTGTATTTTTAGTCTGCATTTTTAGTGTCTGCTGTAACCCTTGTGCTTTTTCTTGATTTATTTTTACAAATTGCAGCACCAAATCCCATTCCCAGATTTTCCATTTTAAGCAGGCATCTTTTAAGGGGAAGGAGTTTGGGAGATGTCAGATATCAAAGACTGTTAAATAAACAAAATATCATAAAGAGTGTTACTGTTTTAAGCATGTTTGTATTTTGAGTTTTAAAATATCTTTAATTGTGTGCTTTATAAAGTTTATATCTTTGCTACCTGGCATTTCAATTTATGACACACATGCCCAGGCCGGACAAAGGCCCATTTATGTTAGATCTGGCCCTCATAACAAATCAGTTTGACACCCCTGGCCTACATTTTTTGCTAGGGTATCTAGGGTTGCCAACCTCCAAGTGGTAGCTGGAGATCTCCCAGTATTACAACTGATCTCCAGGTGACTCCAGCTAGAAGTCTTCTCGTGCATCTGTAATTGCAGGAGCTGGTGAGTTAGGGTGAGAGGGAAGGCGTACTCTCTTGGCAGGGAAGCTTCTGGGATTCCCCTTCCCACATTTTCCTCCAGCCAAGTTCCCCTCCCCACAGCTGCCATTTTGCTTCTCATGGTTGAGGATTGGTTGGCAGACAGTGAGTGAATGTGCATTCTGCATGGGGTTGTCAGGTCCCTGCCTTGTGCCATTGGGGGGGGGGAGCTTTCTGGGAGGGAGGGGTGATGTCACATGCGCAATATCACGTCTGGGGCATCGCAGAGGTGGTGGTTGTTGAAGGCAGGGCTTCCCAGCAGGAGCCCACAAAATCAAAGGATTCCCCCACTCTCACCTGGGGACTGGCAAGCCTAATCCTGCATAGAATTTGAAGCCAATTTAATGGCATATCCTCTGCTCCAGGCTGCCTTTCATTCACTCTTTCTCTCTACCTGCCCTTTTTGGAGGGCCCCCTATTTTTAAAGTATCACCATGTGTAGATTTAAACCTCAAGGCAGTGTTGTTTATCTCCCCTGTATATAATTCTCCAGATGGACTGGCCACAAATCACTAACTCAGCAACTGGCCAGCTAGCTGTCACTCACTCACTCCGCCAGCCGAGCCCACCTCCCCTCCCTCCCTCCCTCCCTCCCATGTGCTCTGCCAATGGAACCAGCCATTCCCTCAGGCCCTGGGACCAGGAAGCTTCCCTCAGTCTGAGCCCAGCAGCCCTATGACCACCAACAGGTGACCGTTGTCTATCCAGCAGCTCCTGTGCTTCATATTCCAACAAGCCAAGGATGAGGAAGGGAAGCTGAGCCACGGCTGCTCTCAATTCTTTTGCACCCATGACGTTCCTGAGGGAAGAAGAGTTGGGGGAGGAGGAGGTGAGGAGAGTGTAAGGAAGGCCCTACCCCCCCCCCTTCTCACCCGAGAACCAGGCTCCAAGGCCTTGTATCTGTGAGAAGTGAGCAGGCACAGGGCACTCGCTTGGCGATGGAGCAGGAGGCCTGCCCAACTCTCCAAAGCCTTGACAGCAGCCGCCCCAAGGCCTGGTAAGTGCCCTCCGCCACTGCCTCCTCCCTTTTTTGCCTGTCTGCTTTTTGTGGATGTGAGGCCTGGTCCTCATTGAACGCTGCCCACTGGCAGAATCAGCAAGGGAGATGTCAGGGGTGTCTGGCTCCCCACCACCAGTGTCTGCTCATGGGGAACCCATCGGCTTCCCAGCTCCCTCGGTAGCGGTAGTACTTGCCGTCACCTGCTCTTCCTCCCTCCCCACCTCTCACACTCACAATACTCCTGAGGGAAGAAGAGCAGGGGGGGAACTAGGAGAGCGCCAGGGAGGCCCCTTCTCCTCACCTGAGAATGAGGCTCCAAGGGCAAGGCCTTGGATTTGTGAGAAGCGAATGGCTGCAGGGCACTCACGTTGATGGGGAAGGGGCCTGCCCAACGTTGAGGGTCAACATCCATCTAGAGCCTGTTGTGTCTATTTCAACAAGGGGCCTTATTACTAGTTAAGAAATAAATCTCACAATATTCAATGTACTTAGGATTGCAACTCTGCCATCTGGTTAGGCTTCCCAAACCTCCCGCCCTGGCGGGGGAACACTGGATTTTCAGCCTCCTCCCCCGCTCTGCAAATATTCGGAAGCGGGAGGGGGGACGATGCTTCCCCCTCACAGCGCCAGGCCTCTGTCGCCGCAGCAACACCAGTGCAGCGCCGCCACCACAAGCGCTGCTGGCCCAGGCACAGGCAGCAGCCGCCATCACCGCGGCTGCGGCCCGAGCTACAGGCTGCCCAGTGCCTAAGGAGAGCGGTAGAGGGTCTCCTCTCCCCCCCCCTTTGATCCTGCCTTCTGGGAGGGACATGCGAGATTTTTTTTTACAATAAATACCAATTGCCCTTTCCTTCCGAGAAGCGGCTGTAGCTGGGAAGGAGCGATCGGGAAAGTCAAAGGGAGGAAAGGTAAAGCAGAAAAACAACAACCCCATGCAAGCCCCCCCCCCCCCGTCTGAGGCTGCCAGTTACAGGCCGTTTTCCAAATCGACACCCCTGGTTGAGATCTTTTCGCCCTCGACCCCGAAGAGAAGCTAAAACCGGCATGAGGAAGCCCGCGCCTGCCTGCACTCTTTGCTTTCTTCCTGAGTGAGAAGGAAGCTGTCCACTTTCTTAACGCTTGCAAGGTCCGGGTAAAGTTAGAGAGTCCAGCGGCTCCTTTAAGACCAGCAAAGTGCTATTCAAGGTATGAGCTTTCGTGTGCACGGCACACACACCTCAAATATGCAAGGTCCAGGTAAATAATTTTAAAAGCACATTATGCGGTGGAAAAAAGGCCAGCAAGGCATCGCAACCAGCCAGGCAAGACTGCCTCCCTAGCGAGAGAGAGCATGTGACTTACCAGACTGGGGAGGGAACTGACTGCTGGGCATTCATTATTCCCTATGGAAACCGATTCCCAAAGGGAATAATGGAGAATTGATCAGCGGGTATCTGGTACTCTGGGGGGGGGGCTGTTTTTTGAGGTAGAGGCACCAGATTTTCAGCATAGCATCCGATGCCTCTCCTCAAAAGACCCTCCAAGTTTCAAAAAGATCTGACCGCGGAGTCCAATTCTATGAGCCCCCAAATAAGGTGCCCCTATCTTTTATTAATTCCAAGGAGGGAAGGCATTGAAAAGGTGTGTGGTCCTTTTCAATGTGATGGACAGAACTTCCTTTGGAGTTCAATTATGCTTGTCACAACCTTGCTCCTGGCTCCACCCCAATGTCTCCTGGCTCCACACCCAAAGTCCCCAGATATTTCTTGAATTGGACTTGGCAACCCTACATCTGGTAGGTCAGATTCATAATCCATTTAAAAAAAAACTTCCTAGAAAATCAAGGTAAGTGTGTATAAAACTATTCCACAGTAAAATTTGTTCCCAAAAGGATTACATTCAAGTTAACATTTCTTTGCTGACCTCTAAATGTTTACTTTTGATCCATACATTTGGATTTAAGATGCAGCCCTCTTTAGGCATTGGGCACTCTAGTGTGGCCTCCTAGGCCAGAAGGCAGGGGATTCCTGTTCTACAGGATTTTATTGTCCATGCTATCAATCTACATGATGTCAATTGGGGAAGGGATTAGAAGTCAAGGGTCATCAATCTGCAGCTGACATAGAATTCTATTTATCTTTCCCTTTCACTAAATTCAGATGAGGCAGGCAATGTTTTGAAGTTAAGTTTAGCTGTGAAGAGCCAAAGCTCCCTTTGTCGGGTATGTATCTGTACTTTCAAAAGCTTATATTCCAAAAATCTTTTTGGCCTCGAAAGTACTACTGGATTCCAATCCAGCAAAACCTTTTAGTTGCTCAGGAGAGGTTGCACAACCACCCAGGATGGCTGCCACCTCAGGCATGGAAACAAAAGACAGATACTGAGATGAGATGGCAGGGAGAAATAAATTAGGCCAATTCAAAGAAGATTCTCATCTTCCATATGACAGGTTAGCTGCTTTGGCTTCATTCATTTGCATCTGAGTAAAATACCGAGATCAGAATCAGGCACCAGGTTTTCATAACACAACCTAACATACCAACAGTTCTGAGCAGATATGATTTTTAAAACCCTGCACAGACACCATATGCCAGTCCTACAGCACTATGAATAAATTACATTATGAAGGCCACCAACATTCTCATCAAAATTAGTTACTGCATATCTCAGCTTCCAAATGTGTTGGCACGGTTGATGGAGAAAAACTATGTGTGTGTTCATTCAGCAGTCAGCAAGGCTTTTTAAAATAAAAATAAAAACTTATTCACAAGAGATTTAAATGCAGTCAGTTTGTATACCCTGCAATTTCAAATACAGATTATTTTCCTTCTATGTATGTTGGCTATTGATTCCCTTGTTTTTTCAGAGGAAAACCATTACGAAAAGGTGACACTGGGTGATATATTGGACCTTTTAAAGCAAATAGGAAATTATTATTTTCCCTTTTGCATTTAACTGCAATGTATCTACCATTTCAGCCTATCCTGATTTACACTTCCTTCTCAGATGAACCCAGTCACTGTGACTGTATTGCTGGCGCAGAGGTGAGATCCTGATCACCAAACAGGCATTAGGAGGTACACCGTCAATTCTGTAAACGCCCTTACAGATCTCATTTGTAAGAAGAGTGTTTTTTAAAACATACTAATTTAATCTCAGAGCAGCCTTGCACTGGTGAGGATGATTGGGTGAAAAGTCCTTTTCAGTTTGCCTGTATTATTTATTTGTTTGTTTATATTAAATTTATATCCTGCCCTTCCCAAGGTAGGCTTCCCAAACCTCCCGCTCTGGCGGGAGACTTCTGGGTTCGCAGCCTCATCTCCCGCTCTTCAAAACTCTGGAAGCGGGGGTGGGGGTGGAGGGGGGGAGGACATACCTTTAGGCTTCATGTTGTAGAGCTCCTGAGCCGTTTGCAAAATGTCTGCCCCTTTAAGGCTGGGCAGGAAGAAGAAATGGCTTCTAAGAACGGCCCCTCCCTTTCTTTTGCTTTTGTTTTCACAGGAAGTAGAGTTGTCCGGAGGAAGATCTGGTAAGTGTGTGTGTGAGAGAGGGAGGGGGCAGGGGATTCCCTAGTTTGGAGGCCCTCCCCCCCTTTAGAAAGCGTGGGGGGGAGGGAAATGTCTACTAGGCACTCTATTATTCCCTGTGGAGAACGATTCCCATAGGGAATAATAGGAAATTGATCCATGGGTATTGGGGGCTCTGGGGGGCTATTTTTTGAGGTAGAGACACCAAATTTTTGTATAGCATCTAGTGCCTCTCCCCCAAAATACCCCCAAGTTTCAAAACGATTGGACCAGAGGGTCCAATTCTATGAGCCCCAAAATATGGTGCCCCTATCCTTAATTATTTCCTATGGAAGAAAGGCATTTTAAAAGGTGTGCTGTCTCTTTAAATGTGATGGCCAGAACTCCCTTGGAGTTCAATTATGCTTGTCACATCCTTGTTCTTGGCTCCACCCCCAAAGTCTCCTGGCTCCACCCCCAAAGTCCCCAGATTTTTCTTTAATTGAACTTGGCAACCCTATCCCAAGGTGGGCTCAGGGCAAGTAACATCAAGTTACATTACCATTAAAAACCAGTTAGTACATAATCATTAAAACAAATAAAATAACAATGGTGAGATAGATATAACAGTTCAGGATCCCGTCATATGCTGGACAGATGGTATTTCTCTCTTGGCATGCCCACACCTTGTTCAGCAAGAACAATGGCTTCATATCCAACCTTAGCAAGTAGCCTGCAATCTGCATATCAGCTTCTAGGAACACCCAACTGGACATCAATGATCTATTGGCTATTAACACTGACAAAAGGAAAGACACATTCATCTCATGTATTCCTGTGATGGATCACAGTTAGGTGTAATAATATGGCAATGGGCTTTGAAAATGTTCTCCATAGTTTAATGTCCAATTCCTGAAAATCTGCCAAGCAGTTTTAGAGTGCAATCCTAAGCAGTTCCACACTTAGAAGAGCATAACTCTGCTTGGGATTTCACAGTTAGTTTCCACTTCCTTATTGCTTTCAATAAGAGCCAGTTTGGTGTAGTGGTTAAGTGTGCGGACTCTTATCTGGGAGAACCGGGTTTGATTCCCCACTCCTCCACTTGCACCTGCTGAAATGGCCTTGGGTCAGCCATAGCTCTGGCAGAGGTTGTCCTTGAAAGGGCAGCTGCTGTGAGAGCCCTCTCCAGCCCCACCCACCTCACAGGGTGTCTGTTGTGGGGGAGGAAGGTAAAGGAGATTGTGAGCCGCTCTGAGACTCTTCGGAGTGGAGGGCGGGATATAAATCCAATATCTTCTTCTTCATCAGCAGCCCACACCACCAGTCTATCACTACAGCAAGAGCCACAACACAGAATGAAAGCTTATTGTGTGCAAACAAATGAAGGTATTATTACACTTGCATCATATGTACACATCGTTATTTCTACTGATATAAATAGGAAGCAAAAGAAAAATATGGAAAACCAAAAAGTTCCTGCGTGACTACCACAAACTTTGATTTCAGCATTCGACCTGTAAATTTAATGAAGGAAGCTTTTGCATTTAGAAGTTTAATTATATACTCAGTTAAGTGGATTATAATGAAAGATATATCTAGCAAGGGAGTCCAAACAGATGCATTATGAATACATTAAGGAAAACACAAGAGAAAGAGCTTTCCATCAGCAAAAAAAAAGATTTTAATTAAAAGAATCACAGAATGGAATTTGTCTGTGAAGTGATATTACTCTTACATTCAGTTCATCATCAAGAACTTTCAACACATGCTATGGAGCTACTCCTGAGTCTGGATCATAATTTTAAAAATATTATATTGGTTTTACAGATCTCTTGGTGGTCTAGATGAACAGATCACTGACAGACATGCAAGTGAAGCCAAGTTTCCCCCCCTCCACTGGTATGCAAATATATAATACTACACATCTCACTAGATGGATGACTTACACAATAACGTTGTAATTGGAAGATTCGTGTGGATTCCCTTATACTACAAAAAAAAATTGACATAATATGTAATTTAAAGTAGGAAATATCAAGAGGAGATGAGCAAAGTTAATAACCAAGATCTCCTAAATGGCACATCTTCAGGAAAGAGAAAAATCAATATTTTTTTTTTAAGTCAGATGACTTTTAATTTAAACCTGTTTGTTTAAAGCATCAATTACACCAAGTGCCTCTTTTAATAATAGCCTGGTATAGAAAACCTGAATTTAATAATAATGTGTTAAAAAGTCTACCCTTCAGTGCAATGATCCACAATCGAAGGACAGGACTCATGGGATGGCTGAAAGCCCCTACTGAGCTTATAGTGCAAGGGCACCTTGTCTCCTACCTTACTGCACATATGCTGAGAGAAGCAGCAAGGAAAGATTATTCAATGGTGGACAGGATCTCTTTAAACCATACACAGATCTAGAGGCTCTGGCATATTCTCTTCCTGTTACATGACTGTTATGTCACTTCTTATACCATGTGCTTGCAATTTAGCGTCTCCCTGATGCCACTTAGGAGCTAAAAGTGAGTCCAAGGTCTGGAAAGGTTGAAGACCACTGCTTTAGACTGCAGGTGTAGCGTTGTAACTGAACTACAAATGAGTGATCCCTAATTTGATTTTTGGATGTTACATAAGCCCACCTAGTGAGTCCATGGTAGCCACTGTTTCTTAGCCTCAAATCCCCATCCATAACAGAGACATAAAAATACCTAAGCCACTGGCAGGTCCATAGCTTTAGAGGGCCTGCAGGGTCCCTGCCCCCCTACTTCCTGGCAGAGGCCCCAGCTCAAGACCCCCAACCTGAGGCCACCACCTCCACTGCCCCTGAGGGCTGCCCCCTCCCTCCCTGGTGAGAAGGGAAGCAGGTGGGTGGATTGTGAGAGGTCAGTCCTGCCTGCCTGCTCCATAGGGACCCCTTCAAATGCCCCTGCACAAGCCATAGTGCCTGGGGGGCAGGAAGCTGGTCAGAGGAAGATGAGCTTCGCTGCTGCTGTCTGGGGACAAGGTACAGAGCTGGGGATTTTTGGAGCACAGCAGCCAGGCTCCCTCTTAGGTTCAGAGTCCAGAAAGAGAGCCACAGCCCTGATAGCCTAAAGCTTTTCAAGCCCCAGACTCAGCGAGGCTCGCCTGGCTGCCCATGCATCTCATCTGCAAGCCAGCAAGCAAGCCGGGTCTCCCTCTCTCACCCCTGCAACGCCCAAGCATGGCTTGCAAAGACAGCTCCTTTGGCTTACTGGTTGCAGAGCTTGCAGAGAAGGCAGTCAGAGAGGAGGACGTGATGGGACAGGCTGCAGGCAATGGAGGAGGAGTGCACAGCCTGGGCTGCACCAGATGCACAGGAGAAAGGGAGCCAGCCGGCAGGACCTGCAGCCACCGTCCTTGACTGCTTCTCCTGGCACCAAGAGGGAGAAAGAAGGGTGAAAGTTGCAGGGAAGGAGGGGAGGGTGGGTTGGTCTTTTTTCTTCAGGTGAGAGCTCCCTGAGAAGAATTAAATTAAATGCCCCCCAAGAAATTTGCCCCTAATATTTGAAATCCTGGCTAGAGGCCAGGCTACTGGTCTGTTTTAATTTCTATTACAATATTATCTGTGTGAAGCACTTTATACATTTTAAAATGCTTTCCAAGTAAATGACCTTTGAATCTGGATTTATTTATTTTTTAATATCTTCAATTTACAACCCGCCCTCCCCTGCATTGCAAGGCTTGATAAATAATGAAGCCGACTCCGTTAAAGGCCGCCTTCCTCTGTTAAAATAAAACCAGGGAGAGGGGACAACATAGGTCATTTCCAAAACTGAACATTATAAATAATTTATTAATTCGAACCATTTTATTTTGTTTGGTATGCCCTCACAAAGTCTTATTAGCCTTCTTCCCAGTTTTTATGTTTTATGTTTTTATACTTTAAATGCTTTTTAATGTTTGAATTGTGCTAATGTTAGCCACCAGGGGACCCTGAACTGGGTGCAATAGGGACACAGAAATGTTTTAATCAAATGAAATACATCGTTAAAGCATTGTATTTTTTTTACTGTGGTCTTCCTATTGGTCTCAAGGCCTATGAAATCATTAGACACTAGGATCCTTCAGATGCCATCCTGTATATAATCATTAAATGGAGGAGTAATGAAGGATGTATGAGACCTGAGATCCTTGGAGGAAAGGTGTGATAAAAATGTGATAGATAATAATCTGATTCAATACCCCTATTTCATGTCCTCCAAATTATATGAGCCAGGGGCAGGACATTTTTGGTCCCAACACCAAATGAAATGTGTGTCTGTGAAGATTTCTGGTGTGCTAGAACAGTGGTCCCCAACCTTTTCGGCCCAGCGACTGACCCCAGGGCTGGCCTGCTGACCACGGCCCCAGGGCTGGCAGGGTCGGGGCACCTAATTCAGCCTCTCCCCCCATGGTGTTTCCTCCTCCCTCCTTCGCCCCCCCATGCAGCCTTGCCGCCTCCTCCCATTTTTCTACCCTGTTTCCTCCTTTCTCCTTCGTCCCCCTGCGCACAGCCTCGCCACCTCCTCCCCCCCCCCATTTTTCTCCCGTTTCCTTCTTTGCAGACACCGTCTATGCAGCCTCCCCGCCTCCGTTTTCTTCCTTCCTCTGTGGCCGCCGGCTGCACAGCCTCCCAGCCTCCCCCCCCTCCGTTTTCCTCCTTTGTCATCGCTGCTGTCCATGCAGCCTCACCGTTTTCCTCCCCTTCCGAGTTTGCTGCCACTGCTGTCGGCACCACCTCGTCGCCTCCTCCCCTCCATTTTCCTCCTTCGCTGCCGCCATTGGCGCAGCCTCGCCTCCTCCTCTTCCCCCCATTTTCACCATTTTAAGGTCAGGGAAGGAACCTTCCCTTCTCCAGCCTTCAAATGGTGAAAACGGGGGGAAGAGGAGGTGCCACGGTGGGATGAGGGTGGTGAGGCTGCACGGCCCATCTCAAACAGGCCACAGCCCAGTATCAGTCCCCGGCCCAGGGGTTGGGAACCCCTGTACTAGAAGGCCAAAGAGAAGGAGAGGAATGAACGTTGTGCTAGCCACAATGATGGACTCACTTAAGAGAAGGTGCAGCAGCCCTTCAACGAATTAGTAACAGTAGATGAGCAGATGGCATCCTCACATACCCACATCATAGTGTGAGCCCATTTCAGGAGGACTGCAGGCACTTACTGAGTGCGGGGGTTCAAAAGGAGCTCCAATTGATGACATCACCACTCCACATCTAAAATATGTCCTGCAGCTATACAGCCTGGCTCAACTACACCACTGATTTTAAAGTGATCTGCCATGAATGATTTATTCTCCAGTGCTAATGAGTTATCAGACAGGAACTGATAACAAGACTAAAGATAGCTGTTGTGCTGCAAGGTTTATAAAGATACTCACCTTTAAAATGTAGCTACCAAGTTTATTAAATGAAATTCCATTATCATTTATTTTGCTTCCATTTATCCTTTTTCTTTGTTGTTGAAGACGTTCTTTAAGTTCAAAATCATTTAGCTTCACAGTAAAAGCTGTAGGTCCTGGCACAATGTTGACCTCTCTCTCTTCTGGCACTATTCTTGGCACTTGAATGCTGCAGATTCTCCAAAGAAAACTTTCCCAGGAACCATACCCTAGCAAGGGCAATTATCTCTTCAGTTTGTAGGAGACCAGAGTTCATGTTATATCATCACTGGTCCTATCATTTTTGACCTTCCCTGCTGTCATCACCATTATAGTTCAATTAACAGAGGAGCCCTGCAGTGGCTTGATGAGCATCTGCTGGCAATACCTGGCAATAATTCAATCAGAACACTCCATAGGAAGAAATAATGAGAAGTCAACTCAGTTGTTCCCTTTTTCCCCTAGAGAATGCAGAGCAGCTTGACTTATGGGAAAGAGAATGACCTACAGAAAATTATCAGCTCATTTCACATTTCAGATTTTAAACATGTTATTACTGCCTGAAAACAAGAAATGCTCTTATTTACTCTATATGGATATGAAGTCAGAGTGTTTGCGTTGTTGTTTTTTTAAATCATCTGATGCAAGCATTGTTGATATATAGGTTTTTATAAAAGGAAAAAATGGAATTTGTAAGCATTTTATGAGCTTGGTTATACCTACTGAATGACTGCCTGCAAAACTTTCTACAACAAATTAAAAGAACAACACAAGAAAGTCACCCATGGAACTCAGTCCCATCAGCTGCCAAGCAGTGTACAGGCTGGCTGTGAACTTCCCTGCATCATGAAACAGAAACGGATGACATCCTACTGGTGACTGATCCTGACCTAAGCAGTGATACTCCCTCTCCCCTCTGACACAGTACAGCAACACTGCATTCATGCAGCTGGGGTGCAGGAAAGGATTGCCTAGCATGCGAAGATCATTTCACATGTCTTGCTTAAGATGGAACCCATGTTACTGTCATAGAATTTTTAACACCACATATATGTGAATATTTAACAGACAACAGCGCTAGAAGGGCCCCCCGTGGATGTACCATAAAAACAATTAGGGGTGCCATAATATGTTTATATATACAGCAGATGAAAGCCAACTAGTGATGCTCTAACATGGTGATATATAACTATATCTGGATGAGTGAACAATCTTAATCTTCCTCTGTGAGGCAGACAGAATGAAAGTTCATTGTGTGACCTGTGTCTAATGCTAACACAACACAGCAGTGCAGAACAAACCCTATACTAAATAATATTTGAAACACCATTCTCAGGGGCAGATTTACCTGACTAGAGTCACAGACTCCTCACTATGTACCCTGATAATTTTTTGATAGATTAGTGATTACATTGTCATAATTTAATGCTATGGTAAAATCATGTAAAATAATAAGTTGCAAGAAAAGCTCTGGTTCTATTAAAGTCAGTGGGACAGGGACCGCATTCTTTATTTTAATTTGATATAAATGACTGGAAATTATTTTGCAATGCAATTTCATAATTGCATTTTAATATTTATAAGATGCTCATCTTCATTTTAAAGGCCAGTTTGATTTTTTTTTTTTGCTTTCTGATTTAATTTGACCTATCATCACAACAAGGTATTTTGTTTCCAACTCTAGCTTGAAACTTGAGACATCAATAAATGCATGTGTGATGCAAAAGTAAAAAACTGTAGGTTCTACTCAAGCATTCTTTCTGCAGTGGACCATCCCTGCTTCCTGGTTTATAAATTTGGCATTGCACATAAAGGGAAAAGGGAGCATGTAAAACAAAATACTTGTGGTTTGTTATGATCACATATAATCACATATGATCACGAATGTGTGATGTCTCAACACAATGTGTGTTTTTCACAGTTAAACTGAGCCTTTGGTTCTTCATAGAAGCTGACTGTTTGCAATTATTCTGGTGGCTTTCAAAACTGTTGGGAACATTCCATTTACAATCCAGCCTAGAACTAACAGATAAATCACCATTGCTGCAACAGTGGGAAATGCATTACAAAATAAAAACAGTATTAATTTTTAAATACATTCTTCTGGAAAACACATGTATAGTCAACACACAAAGAGCCAGAAATCTTATACTTGTTAAACACATTCTTGTTCAATACATAAAAATAGTAAGGCAACATAACTTGCTGAGCAACTTAGAGCTATATTTACTACATTATTTTTCTTCAAAACATGAACCTTCAAGAACATCTTAAAGTGGATGGCAATTGCTCCAGGTTGAAGAGATAGATTGATTCTTAAGAAATGGCAAATCTCTTGTGCCCTACTTTTAAAAGATGAGGATGTTGCCATGCCAGAAATTGCTTCATGTGAACACCTTATTTGTAAGATTAATGTCCGAACTGAGAATTTTCTCTTACATACAGGGAAGAAGACATGCACAAGATAGATCACTATCTTGCTTGCAGTTCTTCACACTTTAACCTTAATAGGTATCTTGCATTCTACTTTGTTCTCAAGGATCTGGATTTTCACAAAAAGTACTAGGTCAAGCAAAAAAAAAATCTTATTATTTTTTTTAGAAAGAGATTCATATTTAATAAAACTTTGCAGCTTTCCATTCACTGTCCAAGATCTTTGACAGCTATTGTCTCAACCTTACCTTGTACTTCTGCAGAAACTAGAATGTAGGCTAGCACTTTTCCTGATGCATAAAATCAAATAAACCTACTTAAGTACTTTTACCCTCACCTATATCAAAATATGAACACAAATAACCTCTGGATAATATTTTTCATCTGCTTTGGACAACTTTACTTCATCCTTTAGATCAGGGGTGTCAAACATATCGCCTCTGGGATGAAACCAGCCCCTGCAGGGCTCCTCTGCGGAACTGCGAGCAAGTGGCTGTCTCTTGCTTTTTCTGGAGCTGTGTTACTGTGCTGCAGCTTGGTTTGCCAGGCTGCCTGTATCAAATGTGGCAGAAATAGCAAGCCAAGCCCAGCTTCCCTCAGAAGAAGAAGATGGTGATGATGATATTGGATTTATATCCTGCCCTTTACTCTGAATCTCAGGCTGAGACCAGACGGGCATTCTGGGGTGGCTGGGAGGCGGCAGTAAACGGGACGGCTCAAAAAGAGCCATCCCAGATTCTCTAGACAGTCCCTGGTGATGTGGCCCCATCCCATCTGTGAGGCGGCTGGGCACCTCCACAAGGAAAGGCGTCCTAGAAGCCGAATTCCTTTTCTTTCCCTTGGGGGGCAAGCGCTCATGCACACAAGCACTCCAGCTTTCTGAATGGTTTAATTAAAAAAAAAAAAAAACGGGAACAGCTTGGGGCGGCTTAGCAGTTCCACACCACCAAGTCACCTAATGTGCACTTTCCCCCATCCAGAGGGCAGGGAGGCGACTGACGGCTGGCTCAAATATTTGCTACCACTTTGGAACTGGTAGCTTTTTGAGCCGGTCTCAGGAGCCTAGAGGACGGGGTGAGGACGGGAGGAGGACGGGCGGCAGATGTTGCCGTCTGTACAGATTTTTTGGGTCGACTTCAGAGTCAACCCAATGTGCCAGTCTGTTAGCACCCTCAGAGTCTCAGAGTGGCTCACAATCTTCTTTACATTCCTCCCCTTACAACAAACACCCTGTAAGGTAGGTGGGGCTGAGAGGCTCTCTCAGAAGCTGCCCTTTCAAGGACAGTTCTGCAAGAACTATGGCTGATCCAAGGCCATTCCAGCAGCAGCAAATGGAGGAGTGGGGAATCAAACCCGGTTCTCCCATGTAAGAGTATGTACACTTAACCACTACAACAAACTGACTCTCCCCCCTCTGAGGATGAAGGGAGGTAGTGGGAAGGAAAGAGCCCCAGAGCTTCTTTTGGAAGGCTGTCTGAATTGCAAGGGAGGAATAGAAAACCCAGCCCAGCTTCCACCAGAAAGAACTCCAGAGCTTGATTTGCCAGGCTGCCTGAAATGCAGGGGAGAATTATAGAATCATAGAGTTGGAAGGGACCTCCAGGGTAATCTAGTCCAACCCCCTGCACATTGCAGGAGATTCACAAATACCTCCCCCTAAATTCACAGGATCGGCTTTGCTGTCAGATGACCATCTAGTCTCTGTTTAAAAACCTCCAAGGAAGGAGAGCCCACCACCTCCTGAGGAAGCCTGTTCCATTGAGGACCTCTAACGGTTAGGAAGTTCTTCCTAATGTTGAGCCAGAAACTCTTCTGATTTAATTTAAACCCACTGGTTCTAGTCCTACCTTCAGAGGCAACATAAAAGAATTCCACACCATCCTCTATATGACAGCCCTTCAAATATTTGAAGATGGTGATCATATCACCTCTCAGCTGCCCTCTCCAGGCTAAACATGCTCAGCTCCTTCAACCTTTCTTCATAGGACTTGGTTGGTTTCTGGGTTATGTTGCCTTGAGCTCAGCAGGGGTCTGCAGATCGTCTCTCCAGCGGCCTCCCTGAATCAGGCGGTTGGAGGGGTGCCACAGACATGGCACCCCCAAGGAGACCCTGAAGGGGTTTTCTTTTGGCATGGGACTTTTGCAAGAAGCCAGGGGCATAGCGGCAGCTGTTCCTGTCCTTGTATGCCTCGAAGCTCCACCGCCATGATAGCAAACACAGCAGTAAGAGGTGAACGCCTGACCACTTGCTTTCTTTTCTCTCAATAACCTTCCGTTGTATCGCTTCCCTACCTCAAGCATGGCAATTTTACTTGGCAAGCAAGTGTGCTTTCAATACCATTGGCTAATGGGTTGTTTTACATAACAACAGGCAGGTCAGTTCAAAGGAAGGGAAAGAGGTGGATTCCACCCCCACTTTCCATGTGAATGAGGCTTCAAAAAGTTAAAGAACAACTTTGAGCATTGGCAACAATCTGAATTAGACTGAATACAGATACCTAAATCGACCCGGATTATAATTGGATATGTGTTAAAGAGGCTATTATGTGGCTGCAATATGGTGTGAACAAAAATGAGATATATTCTAGAGAGATTTGTCTTTGTCGTCTGATTGCAACTGAAATGGTAACATCCAAAATCACAGCTGGAGAAGATTTGGAGAGACAGACTAACTGGGTCTCTGAGCTACTTTTCAACTTGGATTAATAGACTGAGTTTGTTGACAGAGAAAAATGGCGTTACCAAGCGAAATGTTTTATAAAAAAGACATATTACATAGCATAATTTCTCTGAAGCAGGATCTTGGTTCATTAACAGAGTTGATTAAAAAACAAAAGGGAGCTTTTATGCTGAAAGCTAGCGAGATCTCAAATCTACATGAGCAGAGTGTTAAAGAGATCCTGGTGACGTCTGTGGAACTGGAAATGGAGAGTGATCCGCTGGGAAACGAATAAAAGAAAACAAAAGTGGAACCTTATGGCGCAGTTAAAAAGAAGGACCGGAAATCAAGACTGACTGAAGTTTTTTCGAAAGGAACAAATGGCGTGGAATCCTTCCTACTTTTACCGAGAGGGATGACTGCGTTAAGGAGAGAGAAGGTGCACCTCAGCCAAAAAATCAAGATGTGAAAATTTTTCAAGAAGAAGGGTTTTTGAATTGTCTCTATCTCTGTGGGTAGTCGGATATGGAACTCTCAATAAGAACTGACATGCAATCTTAAAAGGCTAAGTGAGATTTTTGGGTTATATTAAGCTGTTTCTCCTAGAGTAATATGGATAGAAGAGCTAAAGAATTGAAAAGTTTTGAAAAGAATTTTATGTAAATAAATAGTTAACTTGGATTAATTTTTAAGAAGGTAGACAACATAATTCTCTTGTAATTTGGTCTTAGCAGATAAAGATATTTGTTTCTTATGCTCATTTTAATGACGGTATTGTTTAACTAATAAACTAGTCTGTATTTTCAATATGGTTGAGTTAAGCAGCAAAAATCAAGACGTGGAAATCTTTCAGGAAGAAGGGTCTTTGAACTGTTGTTCCCTCTGTGGGTAATTAGATAGGGAATTTTTAATAAGAACTGAAATGTGATTTTAAAAGGTCAAGTGAGAGCTTAAGGATTAAAAAGTTTTGCAAAAAATGTTATATAAATAAATAGTCAATTTGGATCAATTGTTAAGAAAGCAGACAGCAAAATTATTTTGTAATCTGGTAGATCTGCTCTTAGTATGGAGAAACTGTCTATATTGAGACAGATAAACTATTATGTTTTATCTTTAGCTTGTTATTTTTTTTCTCCCTATGTTCTATGACATTTTAAATGTCTTTTTCTTTCTTTCTGCTTGAATTAAGTTAGTTAGAAGAATAAAGATATTTGTTTTCATATGCTTATTTTAATGATGATTTTGTTAAACTAACATGTTAGTCTGTGCTTTCAATATGGTTAAGCTTAGCCAGCCAGTTCTGTGTTGAGACTACTCTGACTCATTTATACTTATATGTGCTGAAGAATTGTTTAGACTTGTATTTTAAGTAATAGTTTAGTAAAAATCTATAATGAAAGATAAAGATGGTAAAATATATGGGGAGAACATGATGCTTGCAGGTAGAAAGAACTGGGTATTTTGTTTGGAGGTAGAATTGTAACTGACATATTTGCATTTTTCTTTGTTTTCTGTTTTTCCCACTTGTATCCACCCCTTCCTCTCTTTAATGTATCTATGCTTGTGCCTCTTCTCTTTGTAGTTAAAATCAATAAAAATTATAAAACTGAAATTCATATGACTTGGTCTCCAGACTACTCACCATCTTTGTCACCCTCCTCTGGGCTTGTTCCAGCTTGTCTATATTCTTCTTAAAATGTGGTGCCCAAAACTGAACACAATACTCCAGGTGAAGTCTTACCAAAGCACGGTATCGAGATACCATCACTTCATGTGATCTAGACACTACACTTCTGTTAATACCGCCCAAAATCACATTTGCCTTTTTAGCCACTGCATCACACTGTTGACTCATGTTCAGTGTATGGTCCACTTAAACCCCTAGATCCTTTTAATATATAGTACTGCCAAGACAAGTCTGCCCATCTTATAGCTATGTACTGGATTTTTCCTACCTAAATGCAGAACTTTACATTTATCCCTGTTGAAATTCATCATATTTGTTTTAGCCCAGTTTTCCAGCCTGTCAGGATCATCCTGCATCCTCTTTCTGTCTTGTATTTGCAACCCCTCACAATTTAGTATCATCTGCAAATTTAATAAGTATTCTCTCTATTCCTTCATTAGAATTGCCAAGACAAATTCAAGAAATATCTGGGGACTTTGGGGGTGCAGTCAGGAGATTTTGGGGGTGGAGCCAGGACAAGCACAATTGGATTCCAAAGGAAGTTCTGGCCATCACATTTAAAGGGACCACACACCTTTGGAATGCCTTCCCTCCATTAGAAATAATGAAAGATAAGGGCACCTTCTTTTGGGGCTCATAGAATTGGAACCCCTGGTCCAATCCTTTTGAAACTTGAAACTTGGAGAGCAATGTTCCCTCTAAGCTACAGAGTCTTGTGAACAAAGAGCTGCTGGCAGTAACAGGATCCAAACCACATTTTACCAACTTTTCAACGAGTAGGTGAGGTAGGCAGCTGCTTAGAGTGCAGAGCCTAATTTGAAGGCATGGAAGCCTCCGAAGAGTGCACTGTTTTAGCAGTGCCCAGCTGCTTTTGGGTTGAAAGCAGCCGATCAGTGCCTTCCCAGTGTGCTCATCATGGGAAGGCACTGCTCAGCTGCTTTCAACCCAAAAGCAACCATGTAGTGCTAAAACAGTGCGCTCTTCGGAGGCTTCCAAGGAAGCCTCCAAAGAGCGTACTGTCTGTAGGAGAATACGGTGATGCAGCAGCACTCTTGTGCACCACCCATCGCTCTCTGCCTGCCCTGTGTCATCATGCCACACGCGCACAATCATTTCCCCAATAAGGTTTCTGGGAGGAGGCACAGTGCAGGGGTCTGCCTCGAGTGGCAGAACCCCTAGCACCGGGGCTGGTGGAACCTTATCAAAAGGCTTACTGAAATCAAGATATACTATGTCTACAGCATTCCCCTGATCCAGCAAGTAGTAACTTTCTCAAAAAAAATGCGATAAGTTTCGTCTGACATGACTTGTTCTTAAGAAACCATGCTGGCTCTTAGTAATCACAGCCATCCTTTCTAAATGTTCCAGGACTGACTGATTTTTTTTAAAAAAAATCCAGGTATAGATGTCAAGCTGACAGGTCAGTAGTTACCCAGATCCTTCACTTTCCCCTTCTTGAAGATGGGGACAACATTGCCCCATCTTCTAGCAAGCCCATCCCAGCTTCACTGAGAAAAGTCCCAGAGCTTGCTTTGAAAGGCTGCCTGAATCGTGCGGGGGGGAAGGGATAACAAGCCAAGCCCAGCTTTTGGCTGAAGCTCCTCCTCCACCCCTCCCCAAGAAGGAAGGAAGATGGAGGGAGGGGAAGCACCCCAGAGCTTCCTTTGCCAGGCTGCTTGAATTGCATGGGAGAAATAGCAAGCCAAGCCCAGCTTCCCAAAGCTTCCTTTGGAAGGCTACCTATTTGTACTGGAGAAATAGAAAGCCCAGCCCAGCTTCCCTCATTGGCTGAAGCTTCTCCCCTCTGAGGAAGAAGGGAGGTGGAGGGAGGGAAAGAACCTCAGAGCTTCCTTTCCCAGGTTGTCTGAATCACAGTGGAGAGACAAGAAAGCACCTTTAAGACCAACCAAGTTGTATTCAAGGTATGAGTGCAACAGGGTTCACCTCCTCTTTTTCACTGTATTGCAGGCAGTGTATTCAAGGCCTCATGATCCACTGTTTTTCAGTAGGAAAGCAACATGAACTAAATGAGGAATACCAATGCCAGTGAGTGAGAGTGTGTCCAGACTAAGTTCACCCAGTACATTTCCTTTGTAGATTTTTGTCTACATTTCCTTGTAAATTTTGAACCTAGACTTCCCAGATAGTAAACTGATACTGATACTGACCACTACACATTGCTGTCACTCTAATCTTGCTCTGCCTCAAGAATTGAAGTTATTTTTCTGGAAAAACTATATTTTTTGTAGCCAAACACATAGCCCTCAGTCTATGCCAGGACACCTTCACATGTTCTTGACCAGCACACAAAGCAACTTATGTTAAGAGTCAGAGCACTGACTATGAGATTTCTGCCATGAATATCAATAAATCAAGAGTAGGTCTTCAGCTTATAGAAACACACCTACAGCATACTCAAGATTGCTACAGCACAAACATTTTGATGCAGTAATTCAGAACAACAAGTGTCGGTTATCAGAACTGTTAAATAAGCAAAATATTGCAAGAGTGCTAATGTTTTAAGCACATTTTTGTCTTAAGTTAAACATGTAATATCTTTAATTGTGTTTGTCTGTGTCCTTTATAAAATTTATGTCCCTGCTACCTGGCATTAAATTTTATGACACACATGGCCCAACAAGGTCTCATGTATATCAGATCTGACCCGCATAATAAATGAGTTTGACACCCCCCTACTTTAAATTATGGTCATTTTCAACTGTATATGTAGTTATAAAATATAATGGTAAGTGGTTATAAAATAATATTTAATGAAAGTGTAAAATTCATAAGAAGAAAAGCACAAGGATGTCCAAAGACATTTATGTCTGACTCTTGGCAAACAAAGGCAAACAAATCTTGGTACACACTAATAGTCACAAGGCCATTAATTTCCCACTTGTATGTTTGAATGGCAATGCCAGACCAGACAAATGCTTTTATGTAGATATATGAAAAAAAATCTGGAGTTCAGACTGATTTAATAAATGAATGCTACATATACAAGCTAAACTTCAATCTAGTGACTCCAGAAAGCAACCAGGATGGAGTTTTATCACTTTAGATACAGAATCCTACTCACAGCACCATGGTCAGGAATCTCCACTCCATTAAAATACACTGCAGCACTAACAAAGCTGATCCATCAACTCTGATCCGTCAACTCACGTTGTTAAAACATGAACATGTGAAGCAACTTATATCCTAATTAGACCACTGTTTCATCTACCCCGCTACAGTCCACTTTAACTGTCATGGTCACAACATTAAGAATTCTATGAACCATTTAATGGTATTTTAAAAGTTAAAACAATAGCTCTGGTGGGGGTGAGTTTATTTTATTATTTTCTCTGGGGGGGGGGAGAAAATAATAAGAGACTGTGGGTGAGTGCCTCCCCACCTCTGCTGCCTTCTCACCCACTCACCCAAGTGAAGGCATTAGCTCCCCCCAACCTTGGTGTTGTCCCACCCACCAAAGGCAGCTGTTTGATAACTCCAAAGCAGTTATTTTCTCCAGGGGGGAGATATCTGTTGTCTGGAGTTCAGTTGTGATCCCAGGAGATCTTCAGACTCCACCTGGAGGTTGGCTACCCTACACCTGGCTGCTTGCTACTGCTGCTGGGAAGGAGACAGGGTTGCCAAATTTAGGTTGGGAAATTCCTGGAGATTTGAGGGATGGAGAGCAGAGATGGTGGGCTTTGAGGAGGGGTGGGACCTCAGACAGGTACAATGCCATAGACTCCACCCTCCAAACCACCCATTTCCTCCTGGGGAACCACTGCTGCCAGTTTCCAGGTGAGCTGATCAAAGCCACCAAGTATTACATCATCTTTCAGTTTGCAAAAATATATTATAAGGATTGTGTACAACACATAATAGACTATACAATAATGATAGAGGCTGGCGGTGCTAGGGCCTTTTAAAGTAACAGAAAACCCCAAGGGACCAAAAAAAACCGTCTCCAAATGAAAAGATATAAGTCCAAACTTGGAAATAGTCCAACTGCAATTCACAAGGTGGGTGCTCCTGAGGAGTGTAGCTTCAACGCAGCCGCTTTCTTAAATAAGACGTCTCTCTAGATTTTGATGACGTTTCAATTCTTTCTTCAGTTTGACGGCTTAATTATTTAGGAACCCTGTTCTACATTCTCTAATCACAGCATTAAGCTTCTCATTTCAGTGTGAACATCGGGCTCTTTCCTTCTAGATTTTGATGACATTTTAATTCTTTCTTCAGTTTGATGGCTTAATTATTTAGGAACCCTGTTCTACATTCTCTAATCACAGCATTAAGCTTCTCATTTCAGTGTGAACATCAGGCTGCGTTGAAGCTACACTCCTCAGGAGCACCCACTTTGTGAATTTCAGTTGGACTATATCCAAGTTTGGACTTATATCTTTTCATATGGAGATGGGGAGTTTTAGCCCCTTGGGGTTTTCTGTTATTTTAAAAGGCCCTAGCACCACCAGCCTCTGTCATTATTGTATTGTCTATTATGTGTTGTAAACAATCCTTATAATATATTTTTGCAAACTGAAATCGGTGTAATACTTGGTGGCTTTGATCAATTGACTAATTACACCAAGTGCCCTTCAAGCAGCAGTTTCCAGGTAAGGGCTGGAGATCACTCAGAATTACAACTGCTCTCCAAATTGAAGAGATCAGCTCCCCTGGAGAAAACAGCTGCTTTGTAGGGTGGACTCTATGTCATTACACCATGCTGAGGTCACTTCCTCCTACTTTGGTCAACACTGTGATTTCGGACCACTCACAGACTTTCAACCTAACCTACCTCACAGGGTTATTGTGAAAATCCAAAGGGGGAGAGGAGAATGATGTGAGCTGCTTTGGTCCACACTGTGGAGAAAGACTGTACTTTTTCTAGGTAGAGACTGCAGGGAGGTGGGGGGGGAGATGGAAAGCTGAAATCAGATCAATTCCCCTGCATAAAACAACTGCCTTGAGTGGGTGGGATAACACCAAGGGAGCTGATGCCTCTACTTTGGCGGGTGGGTGAGAAGGCAGGAAGGGTGGGGAGGCACTCACCCACAGTCTCTTTCTATTTCCTCCCCCCAGAAAAAATAAAATATAACTCAATACTAATCACCACAACAGGTCTTATTCCTAGTTAGGAAATAATCCCATAAGCGATTTTGCCAAGAAGCAATCTGGGGAGAACTGCTGACATTCCAGTTAACTGCTATTATAGATTTTGCTACTGACAGAAGAACAGCTATCAATTTTCTTCTAAATACGGGATTGAATGATGGTTTAATACATTGAGAAGGATTGTTTCTGGAAGAAAAGGAACTGAACAACAAGTAAAAAATCCTTGAAATTCCATCTTTTCAATTTTTTTAAATATATCTGCGACTCACCAACAAAGTAAATATATGCTGGCCTCCCCCACAATGCTTCCAGCATTGAGGGAAAGCCTCAGGGTTAATGTGATATATTTTCACAGGGGTATGTCGTTGTTTGAGTGAGCAGATTTGTGACTGCCTAGTCTTACCACCACCAGTCCACGTAAGTCACCAACAGTCCACGTAGGTGAATTGCTATAGTAAGACACAATCCAACAACACTCTGTGTATTTAACTATATATATGTTTATTTACATATGTACAGATTCTCCATCAAAGTGCTCCGCCAGACATACATATAGAGTGTAGCAGGAAATCCCCGCTTGGTGGTTCTTAAAGGATCGGTGCAGAGACAAAAGGAGGTCTGAGACGAAATCAGGAAAACAGCTTCTTTATTAGCACACGTGTGGGATCAGCTTCCTAGGCATCTGCCTCAAAGGTGGAAGTCTGAACGCTTGTTACAGTTGCCCATCCTCTTTTATAGGGTTTCTCAACCCAACCAATACCTTAACACATCTCAGTTCCCCAGGTCCCTGGGATACTGACAAAAACATGCTTTGACCACAAGTTGTGTGATGTACCAGTCCGTTAGTTCATCTTCCTGGGTTTGTTTACCTCACATGGGCCTTCTCTTGCTGCCAGCTGTCCCTTGCTTCCTTATTGAGAATATTCTCACACGCATTCCTTATTGCTAAATCGCTTTTATCTTGCATCTATGTTCTACCTGCAGAAAGAGGAAGCTCTTCTTTAAGCTTGCTGCTGGGGCTCCAGCTGTCTTGTGGTTTTTCTAAAAGGTTACTAACCTTTCGTCACTTCTCTAGTTTCCTGACGCCTCAGCAAGCTGACTTAAACTGCCACTAAAAGCACTGCTATTTTTCTTTCATTCCAAGCACTGCTAAGCCATACATATTGATTAGATATTAATATTATCTTGCTCCTATTGATTCACTGCTATATTTCCCCTCTTTCAAACAGAGTTTGAATATTCCAGACCAGCCTGCTTTGCCACATATTGCTGGCGAATGGTTTTCATCATTTCATATACGGGTTCTTTATCTGAGGGGGAAAATAGCTGTTGACAATTTTTCATTATCCCTGGTAGGCAGCGGACACATGCATAGATGAGTAAGGCGGCTATTATGAACATGAGAACAATGACAAACCCATGTCGTAGCCAAGAAAAATCTGGGAGCCAACTGGTCAGCCATTGGAATAGGTCTGACCCAGAGTTAAAAGTTTTATCCGCTTCTTGAGCCTGCTATAGTAAGACACAATCCAACAACACTCTGTGTATTTAACTATATATATGTTTATTTACATATGTACAGATTCTCCATCAAAGATTCTCCAGACATACATATAGAGTAGTAGGGGTAGTTATGTACAGCATAGTCTTACTTATATACAAAACCATTAGTCACTGTACCAATGAGCTTCCAGTGCTGAGTCATTCTGCAGTCATCACCTTATTGCATCAAAATGGCGACGGGGCAAGAGCTCAGGTGCTAGAGCTCCTGAAAACCGGGTTTCCATCTGTTTGCTAGTCACCTCAAACAACAAAATAAAATCTGGATAACGTAACCCCTCACCTTGGAAGAGGGAGGTGAGGTATTGGAGGGTCTTGTGGAGTGCCGACGGCACAGACGGAGCTTGGTTTCACCGCGGAGCTGTGAGTGGGGCCTGCTGCGGACATGGAAGTGGTTGAGGAGGCGGCTTGGATTGCGAGGTGGTCGATCGGGTGGTGAGCGGAGCCGGCGCTGCTGAGCGGAGTGGGGCCAAAGACACCTGCACGACAAGCGCGACGAGAGGGGCGCCGAGCTGCTGACGTGGCCGGACACCAGGAGGGGAGCACTGTCGGGGGGAGCCTGGTGGTGACGATTGGAGTGCCATTAGTAAAGAGTAGAGCCTATGACGATGATCTCAATAGCGGTTGAGTACACGGGTGCAGCAGGGGTCCCAAATGAATTGGTTAATTCCACAGGCAGAACAGTGGAGCTTTACTATGTTACGAGGAAGCACGAGGGGGGTCCCTGCCCTTCCCAGGCTTGCCGGGTTGCGCGGGAAGTACCGGACTTGGACCCCTGGCTGTTTGATCCTACACCCAGTGGTACGACCGCTGCTCTCAGCGTTACACCTGGTATGGCACTGCCTCGACGCCGGCGCTTGACTCTGCACTTTACTATTCTTAACATTCTACCTCGTACTTTACCATTCTCAGCACTCTACTATGCATTTACTCCAATCTGGAAGAACTTACATTAATAAGCACAATAGCACTTTAACAACATCTTACCTCCATCCACCCATGAACTGCTAGCTTAAAATTAAATTTTTATCAATTAACTCATTTGATTAGCTGTTATTGTATATATTGGGTTTGAATTGTATAAATCTTTGGCAAATTAATTTGAGGATGCTTAATAGGGTGGGACTTATAGTTAATTATTGCCATCAGACTTAAAGTATTTGTTTTAACAATTAATGTACAAGGGAGATTGTGGATTGGGTTTTATTGGGTTGATGTGAATATTGGGATCTAGTGCGGCGGAGTGGATTGGGGAGTGTTAGTGTTAGCTGTGCATTGGTGGTGGCTAAGATAGCGACTGCCACTAGAGGGGAATGATTGGCCTAGGGATTCCAGTGCTCCTGGGGAGGGGGAGGTATGGCGGTGGGAACAGACAACGATATAAGGGAAGAAGACTGAGACAAGTTAGCGCTCGATCACCTTCCAGTCTGTGCCCCATCCTGAGGGTGACAGGTAGCAGGGTAAGTTTGAATAACTCGCCTCCGTCATTGGTGATATGCAACGCCAGGTCCATTAATAATAAGACCTCTGTCCTTCGAGAGTTTTTACTCGAACAGGACATGGACCTGGCTTGCGTGACTGAGACCTGGATTTGAGAGGGAGATACAGTGGCCCTCTCACAAACAGCTTCCTGGGTTATTCAGTCTTTCACCAATCGCAGACTAGCAGGTGGGGGAGAGGAGTGGCGTTATTTATACGAGAGGCTTACTCCTTTAGGGTGCTCCCGGCTCCAAGGATCGAGGGTATTGAATGTGCTGGTCTGGCGTGGGAGGTTGGAGAGGGGTTGGCGATCTGGCTGGTGTACCATACGCCTAACGCACCGGCCAGCACCTTACTGTCCCAACTCGAGGCTGTAGCAGGCTGGGCGTTGGAGCACCCAAGGCTGGTAATCCTGGGTGACTTCAATGTCCATGCTGATGACCCGGCCTCTAGTCAGGCGACAGACCTAGTGTCATCCATGGTGACGCTAGGACTCTCTCAATTCGTTACAGCCCCCACTCACCAGGCCGGGCACATGTTAGACTTGATCTTTGTGGCTGGGGTTACGGTGGACGATATAACCGCAGAAGCGGTGCCATGATCGGACCACCTTGCCCTTAGGGCTTGTGTAGATATTCCACCCCAAACCTGTTTAGGCGACGAGCTTATTATGGTTCGCCCACGGAGCCAGATGGACCCGGAATGGTTCCAAATGGCTCTACGGGACCCCTGGCCCTCTGGCGATTCTCTCAATGACCTGGTTGAGACCTGGAATAGCCGGCTCTCTAGGGCCATTGATAAGATCGCACCCCAACGCCCTCTGCGACCTTGGACTAGGCTGACTCCGTGGTACACCCCGGAGCTACTACATAACATAAAATAACAAGATACTGGCAATGGAGAAATAGAAGAATGCTAAGCAGGGTTCTGAAAGGTCTAGGGGGTGGAGTTTTCCTCTATCCCATACTCAGATTCTAGTGAACTATCCCTAGAATCTGAGTATGGGATAGAGGAAAACTCCACCCCCTAGACCTTTCAGAACCCTGCTTAGCATTCTTCCATTTCTCCATTGCCAGTATCTTGTTATTTTATGTTATGTAGTATTTTATAATGGCTGAGTATGGTATCAGATAAAGTTGTTCCTTTTTCATTGTAGCTTTGTCATCTCTTCCCCGTCTCCCTCTTTCTCATCCCAATTCCTGAGTTTTTTCATGACTGGCCCCTTGTAGTTATCTTGTGTCTTTGAAGCGGTTCAGTTACAACATGAAATGTATTACCATGTGAACTGTATGTAGTCTGGAAACACTCGTGTGCTAACCCCTACTTATCTACCATCTGGGCACAGCCTTTGATTGCCCTTGTCTCCTTTGAAATGTGTGGTAATTTGCTTAAAAGTGAAAGTGCCACTTTATTGCCTTGACTAAGAACTGGGTAGTGATGGGAGGAAGGAATGTTGAGGTATTTTAGGATGCTTTGCCTGATGGGAACCAGAATGTTTGTATCAAATCATAATAAAGCTTCATCTGAGAAAGCAAAGTCTACCTGAGTTTTACTTGCAAGTCTGACAAGACCTCTCTCTCCTTATGTTGGTTGAAATATAGCAGATTGTTATATTCAGCAACTCCAGTGAATAAAGCTATCTATACCATTGCCCCAGGGAGATCACAAAAGTGTGGGCATGCAAACTGCTTATTTTGGCTGCTTTGTGAATGTGTATGTGTTCACTTTCATTTAGTGGAAGTACAGCAAAAAAGGCAAAAAAAGAGGAGGAGGAAATGAAAACTGTATTCAGGGAAACTGCACTGCTTTTTGTTTGCTTGTTTGCTTGTTTGGAATGGGAAAGTCTCCTGGCTCCACACCCAAAGTCCCTGCAGCAAATCCATCAAAACTGAAAACAGTGGTGTTCGGTATTCCCAATCGTGGTTGTTGCTGAATGAGGAAACTGGGAGGGGAATTTTTTTGTATGTTGATATATGGATATAAAGTATATTTTTAATTCCAGAAAGTTATCTTTGGGGTACTTGGAGAGGGGGCATCATTACAATGTAAGGGTGGGTTATTGATTTTCTATTTCATTCAAACTGCCTAGATAATCATAACAGAGACAGCATTATGTATCTTCTATTTTGCATTTGTTTTGCTCTCACATATATTTTGTGTATGCATTGTTTTTGTGTTCTTATATTGGGGTTTTTCTGGTTAAACAGTTTAAATTTTTTTAAAAAGAAATAAAAACATCAATAACCAGGGGTCATTTTGTAGAAAAAATAGGTGGTGGAGCTCATCCAGGGATTGTTATGCAGCTGCAATACTATTCAATGGACAAGGATGTAGAACTCTCAGAAGGAAGAGGTGGAACTCTCAGAAAGGTTCAGGAGCTGTGCTCCTGTGAGCTCCCACTGAATCTGAGGCCTGCCAGTAACCATCTAATGCTAAAACCAGAAAAAAATCAGTGAAAGCATACACGTACAAAAGTCAGCTCCCACATGCTTTGACCACAGTTGCATAATTGCATAAGTATTTTTTTAAAAAAATGTGGTAACTATCTAGTACATTTTTATCCTGCCTTCCTCCAAGGAACTCAAACATGGTCATGGTTCACCCACATTTTATTCTCACAACAATTATGTGGCTTACATTCAGTTAAGAGAGAATGAGTGGCCTGTGGTCACTTAGTAAGATTAAAAGTATAAGTGAAAAGTTGAATCCAGATCTCCCAGAACCAGGTCCAGCACTCTTACCACTACTTCATACTGGTCAGCTGAATGTCCCTCAGTTCCTACCTGGCTAGGGTCAGTCATCTGTCAGAACTGGTAACTTTCCTGTCTGCTGTTAGCATAAGCGACTCCATATTGTAACCAAATACTAACCCATGCAACCTGGCTCCAGCAACTAACAAACAGTTCTGTGCATTTCAAACAAACTGTGATCACTGAAGGGTGACAGATAGCCTCTAGTCAACATCTGCAGGTGGCCCTTTGAAGCCTGCTCTCAGCAGGATTCCATCCTCCCTTACTGATAACAGACCCTGGGAAACAGACCATTGTCTCCAGCCGTGTGAAAGATCGTTTTATTGTTGTCCCTGGAAGCGCATAAAGTGTATCCAATGCTAACTTTCGATATCAGTGTTATTCTGTAGCTTCAGCTCTGTAGTTCTCAATAAACGCCTATACTTTGAAACAAGTTCTGGGCCTCGTTTGAAGTTCTCCCAGTTCTGACATCATCAGCTTATGCATCTCTAAATTAATAGCAGTTTTGATATTCATGTAAATAACAATTTCAAATTACAGCTGAGCATAAAACTAATCTTTAATTGTTAGAACTGCAATTAGCCATTTTTAATGCTTCACTATGAGTCGTTTACCCCTATCCAATTCTACTTCTAAGGCAACTCTAACTAGAAGATGCACAAATAGTTCTGGGCCATGGAAGGAACTGCTTCCTCACCTAGTGGCCTGTCTTTCTATTGAATTATAAACTTCCTCTGTCAATTCAAGAGAAATTGCACTGGTAGAAAGAAGCCCAGAACATCTGTACCAGTCAAATGGAAGTATCTACTAATCACCTAGGCATTAACGCTCAAGCTCAGGGATGTATGAAAAACACCCTACTATAAATCACACGTACATACTAGGTCTGAGTGAACTTAATATATATATATAGGTTACTCAGACCCAGTATGTCCTAACTATTATAAAAAGCTACTAATATCACCTCAGCAACAACTTCAGAGGCCTTTTGAGCTTCTTTAAACTGACAGAAGAAACATGATACCTGGACTAAGGACTATCACACATTGCTTCTGCCATCTTGGGCGGGAGGGGGTGGAAAGTGCCTTCAAGCTGCAGCTGACTTACAGATGCTCCCATGGGGTTTTCAAAGCAAAAGACATTCCGAGATGGCCTGCCATTGCCTGCCTCTGCATAGCAACCCTGGAATTCCTTCATGGCCTCTCCCCTAAGTACTAACCTTCTGAGATCTGTTGGGATCTTACCTTCTGAGATCTGTTGAGATCAAGCTATCCTGGATTACTGGGTACTTCATTTAAAGTAAGAACAAAAATGCTAAAGTGACTGATACTGAAGGAGAAAATGGTGAAATGTGAATGAGCCATATGCAGCCATGTCAGTGAAGGTCAAGTAAAGAATTGTAAAGAACTGAGGGGAATGTCTGATCCTGTGCTGAGGCAGCACTATCTGTGTTTTTTATTTGAAGTCTCCAAAAGTCTGCATTCCACACCACATAGGGCAAACTAACCCTTAAGATTGTATTTTTTTAAACTATAGTAGTCTGCAGTTTGCTTTGTGCTAATAGCATATGATAGATTAGGTATATAAAGAAGGAAGTTTAAATTTAGTGCAGAATTGAGTTGTCACTGTATAACTGGTATAACAGTTCTGCAAAATCCTGATGTCAATGTGCCTAAACATGTTTATGCTTTTGTCTTTTGTCAGTGGCTTGAAGTTTTGTAGGGATAGATACTTTCCTGACAACTGAATCAAGACTTTGCTTCTACTGAACATAGCTTTACTTATTTGGACCCCTTTGATTCAACCCAAACTTGTCTATCAACATACACTAGCCTTGGGACCCCGACACCTCACACTTTAGAGACTGTATCCATTAAGTGCTATGATTACACCCCAGTTTATATATCACTTCCCTCTGCAAAAAAAGACATAACCAAGACAATCAAGTCCTACCCCTCTTCTGCCACAAACCTTTATATGACTCAATTGCACACCACAATATACATAATGCACCTAAAAAACAGATCACAAGCTAATATTGTGGCTGATTAGTCTTCTTTTCAGTCCCAGCAAGCAGAACGAACAGGACAATTGCTGAGATTCTGACTAAGCTACAATACACAGCTAGAAAATTATACTGCATTTTGTGGGTTTCTAGTTGTGCAGGTCCAATGTACCGAGTATGGTACATAGTATGACACAAAGAGAATGCTGGACCACAGAGAGGGGCATTGAGATTTCTTACGATGGGAAGCCCTATAACATGAATTCAGCAAGCATGGCTGCTTATTGAGTTGTTTGATTATGACAATACACTTCCAGATCCTAACTCACTATATTCTACCATAATTAATGTCTTTCTTCTTACTTCCAGGAATTGCTGGTGTTTTCCTACAAACTGAAAATATGGCTCACACACAGAGCAGTCTAAAATGACTGACTAGCAAAAGACCAGCATTCCAGTGGAGCACATCCCCCCTTAGACACGAGGCATATATCTCCTTTCTGTATGGCAGCTCCACTGAGACTGTACGTATGCATCTTTTTTCATGTATTTATTATCAGGGCACTAAAGTTATTTATCACTTCTGCTTGAAGAACTGCCCTGAATTGCAGAGCTGTTACACATGCCATAAGGTAAGCAATGCTTTAAAGTGCCTGTTAACATTATGGATGATTTTGTAGCTCTCCTGGTTTTCGGTTTTAATTTCAGTGACATATTTAAGAGAGCTGTATTGAAGAGTCAAACTTTCTTAAGCTGACACACACACAAAAACAAAGAAAGAACAGCAAGAGATTCAATTGCCTCCCTCTGAATACATAGCGAGTGTAAAGATCACCTGTTATGACACGACCAGACTATCTGACTAGGTTCGGTCTTTAAAACGAAGGTCTAATATTTTAGTCAAGTGGTCCCCTTTTCTGGGTTATTTTTCACATGGGAATTTTTGTTCAAATGAGCAGTGTATCCTGGTTTGGCATTAGTTTGTGTTACTTGGTTACTGTTCGTAATCTGGGTTTCTTCAGCTGTTTTTTGGTGACTGGGTGGATTTGATCTTGTTTGTTTATACATTTACATATAATTCTGTATGTGATTATATGTGTATCTGTATTTTGAAATAAACTTGTTTGCATTTTTTTAAAAGAAATGAATTAGAAATGTCAATTCCACCTGCAACTGCCTCTCATTTTGATGTTGTTTTTTGCTTTTCCTATTAAGTGCAAACTTTCTGTGCGCTCAGAAATGCTTGTCCAGGAGAAGTGGTCTATCAGTGGCTATTAGCCACAGTGTATAGTTGGAACTCTCTGTCTGGGGCAGTGATGCTCTGTATTCTTGGTGCTTGGGTGGGCACAGTGGGAGAGCTTCTAGTAGTCCTGGCCCCACGCCCCACTGGTGGACCTCTAGATGGCACGTGGTTTTTTTGGCCACTGTGTGGCACAGAGTGTTGGACTGGATGGGCTGTTGGCCTGATCAAACATGGCTTCTCTTATGTTCTTAAGTGCAAACTTATGTGCACATAGTATCCCCCCCCCCCAGTTAATCTTTGTGGCTTCTTTGAAGTCACATATGTGACTGCATTATTTCAGACCAGCCATAGAAAACAGCTTCCAAGTTTTCAGAGAAATTTCTAGGCTCTAGAGTGTTCC
Organism: Heteronotia binoei; assembly: GCF_032191835.1. NCBI lineage: Eukaryota > Metazoa > Chordata > Lepidosauria > Squamata > Gekkonidae > Heteronotia > Heteronotia binoei. Next base: position 3,367,570 of record NC_083238.1, on the reverse strand, counting down.
CCTTCCCCTCTTATAGAGATTAATTTTCCTGCCCAAAGGATCATGAGACAAAGGTGGGGTGAGCACTCCTCCCTTGATTCTCTTCTCACTGCCGTGAGGAGAGGACATACTTCCAACACTGCTTTGTGAAGCCTCAATGGACAGTCCACTGAGGCTTTCCACAAAGATAACCAGAGATTTTGACCTAAAAATCAGTGAGATGGCTCTTTTTTTGAAATTTGGGGAGTGCAAACTGAAAATGGCCCAGAATTATGACCATAACACCTGTCTCCTATGCTTGGAAGAAGGCCACAGTACAGCCATATTCCCAGCCTGCGAATGCCGTATTCCTAAAGCCCAAAGGGGCAGAGCCAGAAGGCTTAATGCTGCATTATGGGAGAAAGGATGCATATTTCCACACGTGGATACACAAAGCCTGCAGAAAATACCTAAGGTTTCATTATGCAGGGTCTGCTTATGAGTGCACAGTGCTTCCCTTTGGTCTAGCCATGGCCCCTAGGGAATTTACTAATTGTGTGGCAGAGGTCAAAGCTCACTTAAGGTTAAGGGGCTGTACAGTGTACCCTTATCTGGAGAATTTGCTTTTTGTTAATGACTCCAGAGATAAACTGGCTGAGAGTTTGAACCTTGCCTTAAGGTTCAGCCACTGGGCTTCCTGGTGAACTGGGATTAGGCCCACCTAACTCCCATTCAATCTATCAAATTCATTGGGATATTCTTAAGCACCTTAGAAGGAAACGCATATTTGTCCCTTGAGAGGGTGAAAACTATGTTGGCATTAAAAAGTACTTGTCTAACAGATATCAATCAGTTAGGTCCATTCTGAGACTCCTAGGCTACATGGCCTCGACAACGGCAGTGGTTCCATATGCATGTTTACATACAAAACCACTATAGAACTGGCTCAAAAGGAACTTCAACTCAAATTCCAATCCCCATTGGAAAAGATTTCCAGTCCCTATATCCATTACAAGGTCTCTGATCTGGTGGTCTGTATCAAGGAACTTTCTCAAGGGAATCCCACTAGGGGTTCAAACTCATGAAATTCACACTTCAAGGAGGGGGGGTGCACACTATCAGGCCCAGAAGAGATCAACAAAGGGCCTCTCCACGGTCAATCAACCTTGCAGCTCACTTGCCCAATAGCTAGAAGCAAACAGCTGCTAGCGCCCACTTGGAGGCCAGTTGCAGTTGGCTTTAGTATTGGCAGCAGGTCTCCCAGGAGAAGGAGAAGGAGTTGCTGGGGCTGGGACACCACCCAGTTCATAATAAAACCAGCACACAACCATCACATTCCCACTACCAGCACACAACCACTGCACCTTTTTAAAAATTTATTTTAAGGTAAGAGTCAGTTTGGTGTAGTGGCTGAGAGCACAGATTCTAATCTGAAAAAACAGAGTTTGATTCCCCACTTTTCCACATGCAGCTGCTGGAGTGTCTTTGGGTCAGTCACAGTTTCACTCAGAGCTGTTCTCTCAAGAGCAGTTCTCAAAAGAGTTCTCTCAGCCTCACCGACTTCAAAGTGTCTGTTGTGAGGAGGGGAGATTGTAAATTGCTGAGACTCTGAGTGAAAGACGGGGTATAAATCCAATCTCTTCTCCTCTCACAATGGAAGCTGACCAGAGAGCAACATATAACTGTCCTCAGAGGATGATCTTCTCTATGTGGGCCCTTTTCGCCACCCAGAGGTGGGATCATTGCACTTTATAGCTTGGATAATCCTACAGTAGAAAAGTTTTCACAAAAGGTAGAGCCAGTCACTACAGCCTCAAGAAAACCCACAATAAGGAAAGCATATGGATACAAATGGAGTGAAAAACAAGGGCTCGATCCTCAGTTTTGCATCCTGGATAGGATTTTTCAAATGCCTCCTAGAGTTACAGGAGGGAAGTTTAACTACCTCATGAATAAAGAGTCACCTGGCCACAACAGCTGCACATCATAACCCAGTTAGAGGGTGATCAGTTTTCTCAGTAAAGTAAAGGTCGTCCCCTGTGCAAGCACCAGTCGTTTCCAACTCTGGAGTGATGTTGCTTTCACAACGTTTTCACAGCAGACTTTTTACGGGGTGGTTTGCCATTGCCTTCCCCAGTCATCTACACTTTACCCCCAGCAAGCTGGATAGGTACTCATTTTACTGTCCTCGGAAGGATGGAAGACTGAGTCAACCTTGAACCAGCTACCTGAACCCACTTCCATTGGGATCGAACTCAAGTCGTGAGCAGAGAACTTGGACTGCAATACTGCAGCTTTACCACTCTGTGCCACGGGGCTTAACTGGGTTATGTACATCATAATCCAGCTAGAGGGTGATCAGTTTTCTCAGTACAGGCATCCAAATGATTTTTGAAAGGGTTACTTAATAAGTTTCCACTTGTTGTATCCCAGGTTCCCCAACTGAGTTTACATGTAAACTTTTTGGCGTGCGTGCCTGGAAATCATGGCGACTTCTGGCAACCCCTAATGGGACATGGAGGACATTTAGAGAAGTGCCTTGATACAGCCTGCCTCTGCTCCAAGTCCTGGTATTCCAAGGAGATTTCCCATCCAAGTACTTGCCAGGGTTGGCCCTACTTAGCTTCTGAGATCTGATGAGATAGGGATTGCTTGGGCTATCCATGTCAGGGCAATGTATTTTGAACCCATGGCCAATGCTGATTTGTCTTTTGTTTCTAATAAGACAACCTTCTTAGTGGCAACTACCTCTGCCAAGAGAGTATGTGAACTCCATGCACTCCAATGTGGCCCTCCTTTCATTAAGTTCCTTCTAGACAAAGTAGTGCTCAGACCTAGCCTAGAATTTCTACCTAAGGTATGTCACATTTCCATCTCAACCTGGACATCAACTTCCCAATGTTTTTACCATCTCCAACATTACCATCAGAACAAACATATTCTATATGTGAGAAGGAGACTCCTTTTGTATTTGAAAAGGACATGCGGATTCAGAAAAGACAGGAACTTTTTCATGTTTTAGAGGCCCAGACAAGAGGAGAGCCACGTCAGCACAGTCTCTCTCTAAGTGGTTGGTTTCAACAATCTGAACAATATGGAAATTACAATTAAAGAGACAGACAAAGGAGGATGTGTCATCATGAACACATCAGACTACCTCAAGGAGGCTCAAAGAAAACTCTCAAATAAATCACTGGACTCAGACCCCACACAGGTATATAAAAAAGAACTAAACAAGATTACAAAGGAATTAAATGGAAAAAGTTCTGCTTGGAGATAATGAAAAATTAATTTCGACAATCTATAAGTTACTTTTAAAATGGTCTACAGAAGATGAAGTAGTGAAATCTCAAATGATTAAGTGGGCAATTAATGTAAATAAAAAAATACAGATGGATACATGGGAATATTTGTGGAAGAACTCCTTCCACAAATGATGTCTTGTGCCAGGTGGAAACGAGACACCACCTTAGGTTAAAAAAAATGGCTAAACCTTAAGACTACATGACTTGTCTGAAACTTGCTGAATTGAAGGTCAGATGTCAGAGCTACTGACTCCCTCATTCTACTAGCTGAGGCGATTGCTATCAGGAATGCAAGTGTATAAGAATTGCAAACTGTATGATCCAAATGGCTCAAAAGGAGTGAGCAGAAGTTGGGACAGAACTACTGATAAAGCCCACTGAGGTACTATTGGTGCCTGAGATAGGAAGAAATTAAACAGACCCTTCAAAAAAAAATTTGCATCCTAGGTGGGAAAATAGGGACCAGCCTTGAACCTTCACTTGAATATGCAAATATAGCTGCTAGGTGCACCTGCAGAAAAATGAACCCATCTACTCATATAGGACTGACTAGTGCTCTACAAGCATTGAGTAAGATGTTAGCTACATGACCAGAAAACTCACATTGGGGTCAGATTGGTGTCAGTCAAGATGGTGACCAATGCAGATGCATAATTTTGAGCTCTGTGGCTTTAATTGAGTTCTTTTTTCCAAAGTTTTGATATATATATATAGTTACATATGCACTGCTAGATATTTATTTGGATGATCTTTTGGGAAACTGAGTGGTGCTTTTAAACTTTTTATCTCTCCTACTTGAAGTCCTGGAGTTTTTCCAGAAGTCGGCATCAAAAGGGAGAGGGAATGACTCGTTACAGCAAGGTTAACTACAATGAAGAATTTATGTTATTTATGCTGCTAGCAAGATTAGAAAACGTCTGTCTTCATTCAAACCATTTGAAAAAAGGATGAGAAAGAGTTTAAATTGATTCTTCACAGAAAAAAGGTAAGAAGATTGGACCAATATCTCTTTAAATTGCTGTTCCGGGGATTTCCCTCTGATGAACTGGTGATGATGGTAATTGAGGAAGAAAATTAGTAATCAGTAGACTACAAAAGTACTGAAGAGGTGATATAAGTGTGGTCAACAGACAAAAGGTTATCTACCCCTGATTTTGGCAATGGATTAGAAATGGCTTGAAAGGTGATACCCATTAATCATGAGGGGGGAGCCATGCGTAGAGCAAACTCAGGCGGTGCCAGTAGGCATAGAGGACCATTGGGACATGGAATTGTTTGTGATCGCCCTCTCCGCATCCTTCGATGTGGTCTTAGGATTTGGCTGGTTAGCCAAGCATGAACCAGACGTTAGGTGGGGGGACCAAAGCATAGACTTTATGGACAGTAAATGCAAATGCCACCTGTGGATCAAGGTGTGGGGATCAGACCCTCCTCCACGAAATGAAAGAATATGCCTAATGGTAGAAGAGGTCCAGTCCATCCATAAAGAGTCCCAGGACTTGAAAAGAATGTTCAGTGAAAAGGAAGCAAATGAACTCCCCCCTCACAGAAGCACGGATTGTGCGACTGAGCTCATTCCCGGCCAGGAACTACCCAAGGCGAAATTGTATTTTATGGGGGTGGGCCGAGAAAGCAGAGCTGAGGAAATTTCAAGACAAAAATCTAAAAAGGGGCTTCATTAGACCGGCAACTGCCCCGTATGGCGCACCTGTGCTTTTCAGAAAAAAGGACGGCAGTCTCAGGCTTTGCACAGAATTTAGGGGGATTAACGGGATTTTGACCTCCAACGCTTATCCCATCCCCCTAATCAGAGGCCTCCTGAGCACTGTCTCAGAAGAAAAAATCTTCACCAAACTGGACTTGAGAGACACATACTTTAGAGTATGAATAAAAGAGGGGGATGAATGGAAGACAGCTTTCAATACACCAATGGGCCAGTTTGAATACCTGGTCATGCCTTTTGGATTACAAGGGGCCCTGGGGGTGTTCATGAATTTCATCAATGAAGTCCTAAAGGAATACTTGTACCGAGGGGTGGTGGTGTACCTGGATGACATAATTATCTACTCAAAGGACATAAACTCATATGTGAAATTGGTGAGAAAGGTGCTTGCTACCTTGTATGAACATAAACTGTACACCAAATTGTCTAAGTGTGAGTTCCACAAACGCGACCTGGATTATTTAGGATTCCAGGTATCCGGAAAAGGGTTGGCTATGGACCCAGCCAAAATCCAGGCAGTATTAGATTGGGAACCCCCGAGGACACGTAGACAGCTCCAATCATTTATTGGATTCGCAAATTTTTATCATAACTTCATTCAGGGGTTTGCCCAAACCATGTTACCCCTCACTGATCTTTCAAAAACCAAGGGGAAGGGTCCAGAGGCAAAGAAACCGGGAGCTAAGCTAAATTGGACGCCTGAGTGTCAGCAGGTGTTCGACAAACTAAAAAGATTATTCACCAGTGAGCCTATTCTAAGTCACCCTGACGAACTCCGACCCTTTGTGGTCCAATGTGATGCTTTCAACGTCGCTGTGGGAGCAATATTGATGCAGACCGATGAGAGCGGGGGGTTGCGACCATGCGCCTACATCTCTAAAAAATTCTCTCAGTAGCAACGGAACTGGTCGGTGTGGGATAAAGAGGCGTTCGCTGTGACATTTCCTTTAAAAACGTGGCGATCTTGGCTAGAAGGGGCACAGGTCCCATTCAAGATTTGGACTGATCACAAAAACTTAGAAGCCCTAACGGGGCACAGAAAACTGACTGAGAAACAAATTAGGTGGGTGGGGTTCTTTGCTAAATTTGACTTCACTCTAAAACACATACCAGAACTTTTTTGGCAGACGCCCTTTCCCGATTGCCTCAACACAATAGTCAAAAGGAAGAAATAATTGACTCAATAATCTCTCCCAACCACCTGACCGGGATGGTTACCACCCAATCAAAGAAAGGGAAAGAAGAGGACAAGTGGGGAGGGCAGCGCCTGATAGACACAGCGGAGGCGGAAGGTGAGGCAAAACCAGAAGGGGTAAAAAATGGAGAAGGAGGGTTTTGGTACTGTGAGGAGAAGCTCTACATGCCGGAAAGCCTCCGGAATGAGGTCTTGCAATTCTGTCACAACAGTAAACTTTCTGGTCATTTTGGGGATGTGAAAACTTTACATTTGGTCAATAGACAATTTTGGTGGCCCCAAATGAAAAAGGACATATCTGAATAAGTGTCCACATGCCCAGTGTGCATCATGGCTAAAAAGAGGGGGGAACCCCCCAGACTATTGCAACCTATCAAGACAGCCGAGAGACCATGGTCAGTAGTGTCCATGAACTTTATTGTCGAACTACCGCCGTCCCAAGGGAAAACAGTGATATTAGTGGTGGTGGACACCTTTTCCAAGCAAGCCCATTTTATCCCTTGCACTAAATTACCTAACGCCAAGAGATTGGCGTACTTGTTTTTCCAACACGTGGTGAAAGCCCACTCCTTCCCTGATAAGGTAAGGTGACAGGGGCCCGCAATTCGTTGCCAACTTTTGGTGGGAGTTGTGTAAATTAACTGGCATGGAACAGGGGCTGAGGTCAGCATATCACCCCCAAACAGACGGTCAGACTGAGAGGGTGAATGTGCTGCTTGAACAATATTTACGGTGTTATGTGAACCACCAACAAACCAATTGCATGGAACTGCTGCCATTTGCCAAGTACGGCTATAACAACAGCATCCACAGTTCAACTAAAACCTCTCCATTTAAAATAGTGAATGGCTATGAAGGGAAGCCTTTCCCCCTGTTACTGGGGGGTGACCGGACCACAGTTCCTTCCTCATTCGAACAATGGTGGGGACCTTTGGGTGAAGGATGGAAGATAATACAGGAGAATTTGGAAAATGCCAAAGAAACTTACAAAAAACATTATGATAAACATGCCCCAGTGTGGGATTTCAAAGTAGGGGAAACAGTCTTCCTTTCCACAAAGAACTTGCCACTACCACAGACCTCAAAGAAACTAGTGTACAAGTACCTGGGTTCATTCAAAATAAAGAAGGTGATAAATAAAGTGACAGTGGAATTACAGTTACCAAAGTTATTTAGTAAAATCCACCCTGTCTTTCATTGCAGCCTTTTGCGCCAGGACCCGGGGGCTACGAAGTGGCACCCTCGTCCGGCGGCGCCACAACCAATTCAAGTGGAGGGGCAGAGTCACCATGAGGTGCAGGAAATACTGGATGCCAGGGTGAAAAGGGGAGTGCTCTACTTTTTGATAATGTGGAAACATTTCCCCCCAAGCCACAATGAGTGGCTAGAAGCATCCAATGTGAGTGGAATTGCAACATTATGTTGACAATCTTGTATTAGAATACCCAGATGCTATGGTAGTAATGGGGGGAGATTTTAATGCAAGACTGGGTCCGGACAATAAGACACTCCATGCTAAGTATGAATTTTTTGTACACAACCTGGAGAAAGATCAAGTGAATACACTGTTGCTGCATTGCTTTAAAAACAAACCGTCAAATTACGCTGGTCTTTGCCTCATGAAAATGATTAATAGGGAAAGTCTTCACATTCTGAACAGTTCTAAAGATGGAGACTAAGCAGGTGAATATACATATCTGGCAGGATTAAGGTTCAGTACTATTGATTATATTATAGTCAGTGGGAACCTAATCTCATTAATGAAAAATCTACAAGCGTTACCTTACTTGGAAGGTAATCACTTGCCTCTTCACTTATAAATGATTCCCCCATGCAGAGTTATGCTAAATCATGGTTTGATGTGTGCATTTCATCTACTAAACAAATGGGATGCCATACTAAATGATCCCCTCAACTAGATCAAAATGTAAAGACAGTGCTAACAGAAGAGAATCTACAATTATGCTGGTCAGCTCTTTATAATATAATTCTGGGACAGGAGCCCTTGAATACCTATGAAGCTCTGGTTCAAAGACCAAAACCTCTACTGATGAAGGTGAATGAACCATATAGTAAGAGGGCAAAAAGACACTCAAAACCATGGTTTGAAAAATAATGTATTAAAGTCAAAAGGCCCTCAGTTCTGCTTTTTATATTTACAAAAATGCGCTTCAAAAAGGATATTCAATTAGCACACCAAAATCTTATTCAAAAGAATTTTTATAAGAAATTGGTCACACACAAGAGTAAAAAGGATATAAAAGCTTCATGGAAGCTCCTTATACAAGCAGGTAATAAAAAAAATGCTACACTTTTCTGGAGGATTATATAAATCATGCATCTAAAGATTCATCACCTATAGACATATATATTTCACCAGACAATTGGGAAGTATATTTGAAGACTCCTCCTATGATCTCCCTCCTCAAAAATTGGAGGACCTTCCTGTATGGCTCCCAGTATCCACAGGAGAAATTAAATCGTTCATAAACCAGCTCAAAAGTAGAAAAGCCCCTGGAGCATATTGTATTCCTCCTGGGCATTTAAAGAACAATATAGAGTGGTGAGCTCAGCTGCTGGCATCACTCTTCACATGTATTGCTGGACATATGCCTAAAGCCTGGCAATTATAGTCCCCTTTCTAAAAAAGGGTTCAGAGGGAGGGTCCAGCAAATTATAGGCCAATTAGTTTGCTTAACATCATTGGCAAATTTTATGTTAGTAATCTTACAGAAAAAAAAGATGAGCAATCAGGGTTTAGGGAAGGAAGAGCCACTATTGACCATACCTTGATTTTACAATGCCTAATAGAAAAATATTCAACAACAACAACAAAGTAACTTCACTATATGCTGCCTTCATAGACTTGAAGGCAGCTTTTGATTCTATCTCAAGAACTAAACTCCTGAAAAATTAGAGAGGACATCAATAGACCACAGGCTTTTATATTTAATTAGTGCACTGTATAACAACAACGCCGTCAAAATGAGATGCAACAAAGATGGTCATCTTACAAATACAATTCCTACTACAAAAGGAGTTTGTAAAAGCTGTATTTTGGGCCCTTTACTTTTTAATTTTTATATTGATGATATGGTTAGCTCTCTAAGTAGTCCAGACTTCCATTCCCCTAAGATACAGGGATAATAAAATCTCAGTGCTGTTATATGCAGACCAACAGGCCAGAAAAAAGCATTGGAGGTGTTTACTCAATATTGTAATAGAGAGTGTCTGACAATAAATTACCAAAAAAATTAAAATCATAGCATTTGAGGTAGACCAAAAACTCGGGTATGGAAAATAAACTGACATATAATAGAACAGGTGGCCACTCTTAAATATTTGGGGGTGGTACTACAAGCCTCTGGTTCAAGGAAGGCAGAATTATGTAGTTCTCCCCAGATTTGTCTATTCTGCCACTCTGTTATTTATTGAATGATTCTGAGGGGGAGGTCAGCGAGGCTGTGGCAAAAATTTTGGCTGACATCCTTAAATTTAAATCTGGCCATGTATGAATGCATCTGTAAGCTCGGTTTCATTTTGATTTTATCTCCAATGCTTAAATTTCTATATTCTGTGTATTTTTATTTGCAACTGTTATGCCATTAAAGGTTTGGTATGACTGTATGTAGTTGTCAGGAAAAAATCTGCCCGTAGTATAATCAAGTTTATACATACCAAGGGTGGTCATTTTATTACAGTAGCTCTTCAATAATTTCAGGCCAAAACACTGGCACAGATTTTATACGGGACCATGTTAGGGCCATCTTCCTCATACTACCTACCTCTGGAACGAGTTTAATCAAAATTTTGATAGCTATCCTTCAACTACCCCATTTTGTTTCAAACACTAATACATGTCTGGAAATGGGAATGGTAAAAGGAAAGGCCAGAATGTATTTTACCTCATTTAATCTTTGGTCAGAGTTAAATCTAAAACCCTAGGGTTTAACTCCCCTGATTCTTAAAGATAGCCATTAATGAACTTGGTTGAAGGCAGTTAAAAATAAGCTGAATACTTTCCCCCTTTTTTCTGTCCTGGAGCTTGGATACAAACAGGCAAAACAAACTATGAAGCAAAGGATGCTAGATATTGAGCAGCAGGCAGCATTAGGGAGATCACTGGCTTTTCTGTCCGCAGAAAGCTCTAGAGACATTATTTTACCTGCTGCTTCTCTCTCTTGTCTGGAGATACCAAGTCATAGGACAGCATTTAATCTGGCTAGAAATCAAGCTCTCTCCTCAACAGTTCTCAAAGGGCTGTATACAAAAGCACCAATGAAAAATAGGTTATGCCCTTGTAGTACAGGAGAGATTGAAACTACAGAGCATGTTTTATTTCACTGTTCTTACTACCATGAAGTTTGTATTAAATTCATTTCTCCCTGGCCATCCACAATCAAGCTATACTAGAATACTGCAAACTGAGGAAAATCCACTGGTTTTAGTGAGTAGTGCAATATTTATTCTGGCCTCTAACAGAATTCAGCAAATAAAGAATGTTAAAATTGTACTTTAAAATATTTTTAAATATTTTATTCTTATGTTTTAAATACGAATTATTATTATCTATTAAAAGATAATAGATTAATAGATTTTTTTTTAAAAAAATTAGAATATGTTGACCTGTTTTATTCTGTGTTGGTCAAGGACCATTTTTAATAAAAATTGATTGATAGACTGATTGATTGAAATTGGGGTCATTCAGTTGCCAAGTTGTCAGTCTGACTCTGTGCACCTTGTGGTGGATCATAGGGCCCTTGAGGATCAGGTCCATAACGAGAGGAAGGTAATGCCCTCTGACATTGACAGGAGATTCTAGAACCATACCTGTCTGGGCAAAACAGAATAACCAGGACTCACCAAGTGTGTCCCACCTCTATTTTGCTCATAACCCTGCAGATAAGCAGAATCAGGAGGGAAGCATAGAAAGCAGTGTCTGTCCACTGAATCTGAGACACATCCCCCATAAAGAGAGACGGTCATTGCCCGCCCTGGAACAGAGGGGCTTTCGTATTCCTGTGGGTAGCAAAAAGGTCCACTCACAGGAGCCCCCACTTCTGGAAGGCCAGTAGTATGCTTTTCTCCCCAAGAGACCATTTGTGTTCTGAGTGTCTGATTCTGCTGTAGATATCCACTCTTGTACTGGCAGTACCTGCCACATGTACCACTTGAAGGGGAGATCCTTGAGCTATGGCCATTTCCCAAATGGTATTGGTTTCCCTGCAGACATCTACCAAGGTAGTCCCCCTTCCTGATTTATATAGGCCATTGAGATAGTATCATCTGTTAAGAACCTGAATGACCTTTCCCTTCATAAGCTCTGCAAACGAGGTAAAGGCATAACGTATTGCAACAGGTTAATGTGAAACCACTTCTCAGAAGACCAAACATCTTAAACAGAATATGAACCACAATGGGCCTCCCAACCCTGCAGAGATGCATCTGAGATGACTGAGACTTGAGGGGCCTATCCCCCAAATGGTATTCCTGATAGAAGGTTACTATCACATGTCCACCAGAGTAACTGATGCGCTATGCATCTAGGTGCTGTCATTTTTTTTCTGTTGGGAATGCAAAGAAAGAAGGTAATTCCCTAAAAACCAATTCTGCAAAGTCACATCCTTAGACTAGCACATGGAACTGGATCTGTGATAGCAGCCATAAACCCCAATAGTTTCTGAAAAAACAGCACAGACTGGAATCTGTTTTGTAACAGACACCTAACTATCATCTTGATGTGAGAAGCTCTGTCCACAGGCAAAAAGGCCCTGGACACAGTAGAGTCTAGGAAGGCTTCAATAACAGATGCCTGTCAACAGGGCTCAAGTTGTGACTTCATGCTGTTGACCACCAACCCCAACTCCTAACATGTTTGCAGGGTCAAGGAGACCTTCAACCTGAGCTCCTCACAAAAGGGTGCAGTGATAAGCCAGTAATCTAAATAGGGATAAACAGAGCATCCTTGAGTCTAGCCCTTAGGTATGCCACCAATGACAGCTATACATTTAGAGAAAATCTGGGGAGGAAAGGGCAGTGTACTGGTAAGAGATATAATTTATTTAAAATGTGGAGACATTAAAAGCACAGAGTGGATTACTATATAAAAATAAGCATCCTTTAAGTCCAGTACAGAGAACTAACAGTTTAATTTCAAAAACCATAAGACCAACTCCAGCGAGAACATTTTAAATTTTCTAACATTCAGGGGGGAAAACGAAGCCTTCTCAGATCCTGGATCAGGCTACAATCCCCATCTTTTTAAGGTACTAAGAAAAAATGTGAGTATAAAACCCAGCTAGGGTCTGATTCAGGAACCTTCTGCACTACCCCTTTTCCCACTAGGGCATAGTTTAGGCATAGTGTTATTTAGTGCCTGACCAACATCTTGTAGGGGTGGCCATTCACAAAACTCTAATCTATAACCAACACTAACAATAGATAACATCTATGAGAACTAACACTCTGCAACCTATCACTGAAAATAACCAGTCCGGCCCTAAAACTGACAGGTAACTGGCTCTCCAGTAGCTCTAGTGGGTTATGGTGCAACTCCTTAGATAGCAGTAGCTGTTGTTGACCTAGCTATGGCTCAGCCTACGCCTGCCCTGGAGCACAGACCCTGAAAACGAATGTCAGCTAGGTTACTGCAATGGACACAGTTGTTGTGAGTGTCTAGAGCAGGGGTGGCCAAACTGTGGTTCGGGAGCCATTTGTGGCTCTTTCACACCTATTGTGTGGCTCTTGAAGCCCCCATCAATAAGGCATTTATTTCTTTAAATCACTTATCCAAGCCAGCCAGCAGCTTGGAGAATGCATTTAAAATTAAAGTTGCTTTCTTTCCACCTCTCCCTCCCCATATATTTTCCTTCCTTCCTTCCTTCCTTCCTTCCTTCCTTCCTTCCTTCCTTCCTTCCTTCCTTCCTTCCTTCCTTCCTTCCTTCCTTCCTTCCTTCCTTCCTTCCTGTCTTGCAGCTCTCAAACAACTGATGTTCATGTCTTGCAGCTGACATGTATTCTATGTGGCTCTTATATTAAGCAAGTTTGGCCGCCCCAGTCTAGAGTTATGGTGACTGATGGAATCTATATGATTTTATAAGGTTGCCAAGTCCCCTGCGGCCTCCGGCACCATAGAGCTTTTCCCTCCCAATAAGCACCATAGAGTTTTTCCCTCCCAAATTGATAGAGTGTCTGGGAAAACCATAGAGTTTTCCTGGCAATGCCTATAGCGGCTGGCACATGGTATCACTGGTGCGATGTCAGGGGAGGTTCCCCTCGCCAGCCCACATTGGGTCGGCAGGTTGGGAACCTCCAGGATGGGAGAGCCCCCACCCAGCCCGGGGGCTTGGTAGGCCTAGATTCTGACAGCCTGTACAATGTAGCCAGGCCTGCTGTAATGCCAAAGGAATGAGCTGTTTGCTTGTTCTTCATAATTTGAGACAAGAACCCATCAGCTATAGACACAAATAGTGTCGCTCCCTTGAAGGGAAGGTCCTCAACCGTTTGTCAAGTGTCCGGGAGAAAGTAGCAGGACATAACCACACATGCCATCTAAGCACCAGTGCAGAGGCCATGCCCTAGAGGAGGAGTCAGTGGCATGGCTGCCTGCATTGATCTGTTGTTTGGACAGACATAATGTGTCTGCCTGGAATAGCTTGCCAAAGGGCTTTTTATCCTTAGGGAAAAGCTCTATGCATGCCACCATCTTTTCCCAAAAGAACAACTGGTATCCCCCCATAGTTGCTCTACAGTTTGTAATATGCAAGTTGAGCACTGAGGAGGGAAAAAAATCTTTCTGCTCCCTGCATCAATCTTCCTGCCTTCCCTGTCTGCTGGAGAAGAATGTGCACCTGTTCACTGTCTAACCTGCATCTCGCCCACAATGAGGGATGAGGCTGGTGGGGAGCTGAATAGATAAGTATGACCTTCTTGTTGTACCGCATATACATCTTCCACCTTCTTAGAGGCAGCAGGTATACTGGCTGGCTTCTCCCAGAGGGCTTCCAAAATACCAGACATACCTTCTAGAATAGGGAAAGCGATTACATCCAGGGAATCCGAATAAAGTTTGCCCTAAATTTTATCACAAGGTCTTGGATTACTGGATGTCACTTCAGTCTCCAGGGACCTGGCCATCCACACCATTCACTCCATGCAGAGCCGTAAATCTTCATTGGGTGATGTCATACCAGGATATCTATGGTATCATCAGGTGACAGATTCGATGGTAAATCCAAACCCCGGCCAGATGGAGAATAACCCCTTTCAAACTGCTCTCTCTCAGAATCAGAAAGCATATTCCGATTTCTCTCCTTCTGAGAATTGGGCTGGTGAGAAGGCATGCAACAAGGGTGCACATGGAGAAGAAATTTCTTTCCATGCCATCAGAACCAAGGTCAGGTTGGTTGGAACCAATGTGACCATCGCCTCAGGAGGTACCTTTGAGCTAATGTTTCTCCTTGGTCTTAGATCAAGCCTTCTTGGGTGAGGGTTCCAACATGCAATGTTCATCCAAACAGGCAGGTGATCAGGTCCAATGCTTCGGATCTGTCCCCAGAACCAGTGGGGCTGATGCACTTGAAGGCGGAGTCAAAAGTTGGCCAAATCTAACTGGGGACTTCCAATGGCAGGAGGACTGGGCTTGCTCAGCCAGAGCAGGCAATCTAGCTGCTGGGCTGTTAGAGCAAGAAAGTGCTTTCTCCCATAAGCTTGATCCATGTGTTACTTGATCCAAGTGAGCTTTCTGAATAAACTGCAGGCAAATCTTGAATGTGGCAGTATTATGGGCCTCAGCCAAGCAAAAAGAGCAAAGTAAATGCTTATCAGAGAAAATAATTTTGTATTACACTAATGCTTTCTGCAACACAGCAATGCTGATAAGAGTAACAATCTTTAAAGAAGACAGATAACTAATGACTCATAAACCAAGAGCTGGAAAAAACTATGTCCCCACAATGTAACAGCACAGAAAGAACTGAGGGAAAGGACCTTTCTGCAGAACACATGACCATTTGGGAGAATAGACAGCCTCCAATGTGCTCTGCAGGGAAGGGGCTCTCCTCAGAGGGTTAAAATACCAACTTTAGCTGGAAGAGAGCCTCTGGTGGCTGACCTGTGCAAGCACAATCTCAATGTCTGCACAGAAGACTGAAGATGAATACTTGGTTATTTGTCTCTAAAATTCTCCTATTCAGACCAAATAAGAGCCTTACATTGGCTACTATTACCTAGTATTTGTTTACCTTAAAACTTAAAATCTTTGTATGTCCTAAATTCCTGAATTTTGCTAATATCACAAATGCTGCTAGCATCATAAAGAGATGTTACATTAAGAATGTACCTCCCTGCTTGAAATAGATCTAGTGCTGTACTCAATAAGATACACAACTGCTCTGAGTCTAGCCTCAGAGATAAGATAGGAACTTAGTACAGGAACACAACTGTTGCCTACCATTGAGTAAATGCCTGCTATCTTTAGGGTTAGGGTGTAAGGTATATCTGTTGGAACTTTAGAGACTCATTTTCAGTATCTGGATAGCATTCTCTCTCTGTAGTTTGAATGACTTAATAAATTGTTTTCTGCTGCAGTCCACTGTCTCTATTTGAACCCCTCATTGGAATTCTCAAAATTTCCCCCATCACTGCAAATATACAACTTTAACTAGAGCAGATGCAGCCATATATTCAGTGGATAAAACAGGACCAATATAACAACCAAGCTAGATTAACGTACCTATTGTAAACATTTTTACCTAACCTTTAAGCCAAAAAGGATCTAGGCAGCTCACAAGATTAAAACACCATAAGCACATTCGCACAAGACAAAATTGTAAAAGCTAGCAAGATGTAAGAAAAACCTCCAGCATCTCTTTATTTTTGGTTATTATATTTGAAGTCCCAAAGACAAAGAATGCACAAAATGCTACTCTATGGAAAAGCAGGTATTAATCCTTCTGGGAAAATGTTATGAAGTTAATTTATATGTAGCTTCAGTTTTTGATAAAAGAACGAATGTTTATACCAGTTCATTTTTCCATTCAATTATTTTATGCTACCATTCTGTATAAAAATTAATGTATGCCTTCGTTAAATCTCATGAATTTCTGTAGATGTACAGAAATAATATTGTTGAACATTACAGCATTCTCTAGAGTATAAGATGTTTCTATAAATATATATTTGTTTAATCCTACTTAACTCCACAGAAGCTCTCCCTAAGGATTTTGTCTAGCAATTATAGGTGGCACATCAGTTTCATTTCTAACACTTCAGTGAACTGAATTGGCTCCTATATGTCTTAACAGCAATACACTTAATGGCTTCAATTAAATAAGAACTGAACAGGTAGTACCTACTGAACTTGCATTAGTTAACCATTTTTCCTTTGTACTGAATAACAACACTGAATCTTGGTGAGTATAAAAAGGTAATACCAGGAAGCATAATGCCATGTATTTTCAAACACACTATTGAATAAACTACCTCATCACATCTGAAAACTAGTGATTTTTTTTTCAATCTATTAGTTTTTCTCTAATCATTTAGGTACAGAGGCGTCAAAATAATTTGTTATGAGGAATGGATCTGACATAAATGTTACTTTGTCAGGCCAGGCCATGTCTGCCATAAAATGTAACACAAGGTACTGGAGATATAGACTGACTTCGCACTACGCTTGTTCCAAGGTGGAGAGCCCTTTTGCTACTGGGGCTTCGCTCCATTTTCGCACAAGTTGCCCCGGAGCTGAGAGTTGGCGCACCACTATTCTGCAGCAAGCGAGATAGGCTGACAAACAGTTTCCGCTTGCTGTGGAATAGCGGTGCAACAAATTGCAGCTCTGGGGCAACTTGTGCGAAAACGGATCAAAGCCCCGGTAGCAAAAGGATTCTCCACCTTGGAACAAGTGTAGTGCAAAATCGGGCATAAACTTTATAAAGATGATTTCAGATGCTCAATGGCAATAACAGGCTTGACTGGATTAGGTGTGATATGAAGAGGGGTAGTAGGCACCTAGGTCTCAATTTGCTCCAAGAGGATGCAAAGAATAAACGGATATAAGCCTGAAAAAGTGAGCAGTCTAGACTCCTCTAAAGGCTCTAGACTCCTCTAAAGGCTCTAGACTCCTCTAAAGGCTCTAGACTCCTCTAAAGGCTCTAGACTCCTCTAAAGTGGGATTGGATAGTGAAATTGTATTTTGTATCTATAACGGAGCCTCTAAGACGGTTCCATTGATCCAGTTAGACAGGATTCACTGTCAAGCATGGTGAAATTCCATTGATAATTGATTGTTTCAGGGTCCTGCCTAACCTGGTCTGTGAAGTATCATGGAGGATCCAACTTTGCTAGCTTGTTATTCTTTCCCTTCTTGCTTTATGACTTATAATTAGAAGTAGTGAGAACTGAAACCAAGTAATCAGCACCTTCCCATACATTCCTGTAAGGAAGTATGAGCCATCTGGGGAAAGCAAGGACGTAGTCCTGATAACGCTATGGGAATGTAGACATTTATGATAGTTTATGTGTGAATGCTACCCCGCAACCCCATCCCTTGGAATCCTTTTGAAGTAAGCCTTAAAAGTATTGTATCAATGTATTGGCAGCATTACTCTCAAGAACCTGTTACACCAAAGTATCGGTCTATCAATAAACGTAGTCTTTGTATCAACTTCGACTCATCATTGAACCCGCATGCTTGACATTCACTTGCAAATCTCAACATCCATAAGGGCACTCCGTGACAGCCACAACCTTTAATTTAAGCAAAAAAAAAATTAAGAAACTGTTCTAACAGAATAGCTAACATTTACAAATGTAGAGATGTTTCAGTGTTGCTTTGTAGACTTCTTGGCTCCAGTAAAATGTTAGCAAATGATCAAGGTCTAATTAAATCAATTTTCCCTCCTCAGAGCTGCAATGTATATCATCAAGCTAGATCAGGGGTCTCCATCATAGCAATATTTATGGTGTTTGGTAGTCTTTGAAGCCACAGTTCTAACTACCATACTTCGTCTTATGGCCATACAGTGGCTATTTTTTTTTTTTTTGGCTGGGTGTATATATAGAGAAGAAGAAAAGGAGGAGATTGGATTTATACCCCACCCTTAACTCAGAGTCTCAGAGCAGCTTACAATCTCCTTTCCCTTCCTCTTCCCATAACAGACACCCTCTGTAAGGGTGGTAGGTGGACTGAGCAAGCTCTCAGAGAAATGCTCTTGAGAGAGCAGCTCTTCTGAGAACCTGTGGCTGACCCAAGGTCACACCAGCAACTGCATGTGGAGTGGGAATTCAAACCTGGTTCTCCCAGATTAGAGTCTGTATTTGCAAATGTGACTACCTTGTTGTTTGCTAATTATTTCTTCAAGGTGAAGCTTTGAATAAATAAATCATGCGATTTTTGTACTACATACTGTGATGAAGACCTGAACAAGATAAACAATACTCTTTTCCCATATAGCCTCTTTCTAATTTATTGTGGTTTTATCCAGCAACCAAAAGGATTTGTCAATTCACTGCTCTATCTTGTGATTAATCCAAACATGAGCATGTTATAGTTGCCGGGACACTGTTCACATAAACTAGTGATCCTCTGTATGACTTCCATGGTTCCTGCTGATGTATTTCTTAAGAAACACTTAATTTTTCTCCAGAGCAAAGAATCCATCTTTCCTTTATCTCAATGGGACAGGGAGTGTTTCAGTAGATACCACAAGGCATGATCTTAAGGTCTCCAGAAACTGCCCATTTAGAAGTAGCTGTCTCTTTCATAGGATATTTGACTTGGAACCTCCCTACATTTTGAGACTGACCCTTAAATTAGATTGTTTTGAAACTATAACCTGTGTTGACAGAAGGATATAAGAGACCTTGATTAATACACAGGGACACGGGGAGGCACTGATCTCAGGGAAAATATTTCCTCAGAAGGAGTAATAAACTGCTTCAGAGATTAGATGAATTTTCCTCTTTTTAAATTTTAAATAGTTTATTAAAATCTCAAAAGTAATACAAAAATAAAATAAAATAAAAAGTGAAGCTCAAAATTACAGGGCAAAACTAAAACAAAAACAAAATAGAGTAAGACTGCAAAATAATACATACATAGTATATCCATACAGAAAAACCATCAGACACTCAATAGCAAACAAAATTCAAGTATCTCCTTGGCAATTTACAACATGGATTACTTTTGGAAGTTAGAGATTGAAAAAATGAAACAATTTCTCTTCAAAAGTTGACTTTATCAGATGTAAGAATTTGTGATGTCAATTTATCTGAAACAAGGATATCCCATACTTTTATAAACCACTTTCTAACTGTTGGAGCAGACCTTTTCTTCCAGTATTGAGCTATTCCAATTTTTGCAGCAAGTATTAAAGAAGCTACTAAGTGTTGCTGCAATTTAGTAACTTCTGTATTTCCCCAAAAGTTTAGAAGTATAGACTCTGGAGAATTAGGAATTGTAGCTCCAGCTATACAGTTAATGATTGGCAGAATCTTGTTCCAGAAGCACATTATAATTGGGCATTCCCACCAGCAGTGCAAAATGAACCTGGTGCCCCACAATGCTTCCACACAGCAATTTGGTGATGTTACTGACTTTATTGTGAGAAAGAGGATGTAGATGACTATTTGCACACCTTCCGTGAAAGCGCAAAGTCAATGGCTATTTGGATATCATGCATTGGACCATAAAGGTTTAGGGATGTGTACCTTGATTTAATTGCAGAGTGATGCAAAGCAGCACATGTAGGGACTCAAACCCCCTTTCAAGATAAGTCAAATTGAAAACCTCCCAAATGGGAGAAAAGGGCTCCAATGGTTTAACACACTGGGATAATGTCCAAGCCAAGAACAGAAGAAAAAATTTGTCAAGTCTACCTTGAACAAGCTGTTTCCCAGCTCCAGCAGATTTGTGTACATTCAATGGAAGGGAATATCAAGGTAACACCAGTGACTGTACAACTTAGTATCATGTTTTTATTTCTTTTCTTAGTTCTGGGTACAGTAATGTTTTGATACAATGTCTCCACTCCTTTCATACTTTAATGAATTGAAGCTGTATTGAGAGGAAGAAAGAAATTGAGAGCTTGAGTGGTGGCACTACCCCATACAGCGAGAAGGCAGGAAGCGAATAGGGCAAGCCCTCTCACATACATGCAACCTTCTCCATTACCTTCTGGATATTCTTGTGTGAAAAGAGGAAGGGGGTGGAGAATCAAATTATTATAACACCTACCACCTTTTAGCAGAAGTCCAAAAATATCCACAAGCTCAACATTTCATACTCAACTAGATTAGGGTCATCTAATATACACTAAGGTTGTTGGTTTACTTTTTAAAATAGTAACATTCATACTCTAAGATGATACAAATCCTGGTAGACTCATTTAGAAAGCTCTTTTACATCACATTTTAAAATCATACTAGGCACTACTTAGCCAAAGTTAAAAGTCCCACTTACTCAGAAAAAAATGATTAATCTTTAGGATTGTGCCCACATTTTATTTGCTTTACATCTGTTTTCTTAGCAAGAGTCAAGAAACACAAACTAGGTGTCCTGAGTCCCTTGACATTAGCTACATGCTAACTGATCTTTTTTTCTGCAATGTTAACCAGAGTGGTTCTTACCATCATAAAAACTCACATACCCTCAAATAACGGAAGTCAGGTGTTTTATAGCAAGCAATTGAATCCCAAGATTTCTGGTGACCATAAAGTACATTCTTGCTGAATTAGAATGAAAAATAGGAAGGTGATCTCTGTATAATTGGGCATGTATATATTGGTTCTGTTTTACTATATGATTATTACTATGTTTTGATTATTATATTATTACTATATGATTATTACTATGTTTTGCAAGCTCCAGGTAACTTCCCCATATTTTTAATTACGTTAGGCATTCACACACAACTAATACTGAAGCCCCTACTCACAAGAAGCAAGGCGCTGATTCCTCTCCATGGTTCCACAACTCCACACAACAGAGATTTAGTGATTCTGTCTATTGAATTCTATTCTTATTGATGGCAGAATAGGGTTTCATTTTTTTTAAAAAAGTATCATTTTAAAGAGAGAAAATATTGTGTTAACAAAGCAACTGGTATAAGGAGCCGACTGACCCTGCTGCTGGCATAAGTACAGAATATGCCACAGTAAGGGCAGTTTATGTTGGTATAGAGCACCAGTGGCACCAAATCCCACAGAAGTGCCACAGTGGCATGCCAGCAGAGGAACAGCATGAACCCCACTGCCAGTGTAGATGTGAGCATTCAAGGGGGGGGGGGGTAGCAGTTAGGCTTCCTCAAAAATGCTTTCAGTATGGGAATGCCCCCCTAAGCAGGTGCAAAGTTAAGCTGACAAAAATGGTGTCATGGCCCAATGACAATCATTGTAACTCCACATTACAATGCACCCAGGTGGTGGCCACAACTCAAACATGGCACCATAGGGTGTACCTAGGGAGAATACACCACAGGGAGAGTGAAGTCCATACTTTGTGGCTGAGCTCTTCTAGCTTTTGGTCCAGAGAGGTCCAGCAGGACCTCTGCCAGGATCCCAAGGGGAAGCCAGGTGTGAACAGGTATGTAAGGACCCTAGTCCTCAACTCCCATTACAAACCCTCAGCCTAATGGTGATACTATACCTGTCATGAGTCCTGACAAGGAGGAGCTGGAAGGGTTAACAGACCTGGAAGAGTTGCCAGCCAGTTCTTCAGCTGAACAAACAGCAGCTGGCCCATCAATCACTCTCCAGGCACCAGTGTCAGCTGTTGAGGATCAATCTCCTCCAAGCTCTCCTCCTCCCATCTCAAGAGTTCGAAGCAGGCTCCGGAAAGAACTTTCAGAGCGAAGACATGAGGCAAGCCGATGCTTTAGGTCTCTCAGCCCTGAGTTCTAGCAGAGTCACTGCCACCCAGGGAGCAGGCTGATTGAAACTCCCATATAGATCCCACCCAGGACCTGGTAACCTTGTGGAAGCAACAAGTCTATTCTCTGGCTTGTAGCCACACTCCTTCCTGATTCTGACCTGCTTGATTTTCTTGGCACCCTGACCTTGTGGCTTTTGGACATTGACTTCTGATTCCGGTTTGTGATTCTGCATTGGTGACTTGGCTCCTGCTTGACTTCCTGGACTTTGACCTTGGACTGGCTTTGGACTCCTGCCTGCCTGCACCCTAAGAACTTGACAGATTGCTTCCACCCACACACTCACTCCACAAGATGGATGAGGAGGCAAGCAGAGGCTCTGGGCAGCTAGCAGCCTTGCTCACTCAGGTACAGCACCTCACTCAAATGGTGGCTCACCTGCAGCAGCAGCAGCAAGCCACTGTCGCTGCCCCACCCAAGTGCCTGGTGCTTCCCCCAGAGAAGTTCACTGGGAAGGTGAAGGAGTTTCCTGCATTCCTGGCACAGTGCAAACTGTATATTGAATTACGTGCCAGAGACTTCCCCAATGACCAGACCAAGGTATGCTTCATTGTCAGCCTCTTAAAGGGGCAGGCAGCTAAATGGGCTACCCCCTTGCTTCTAGCCCCATCGCCCCTGCTGACTGACTACCAGGGCTTTCAGGATCATATGGCAGTAGCCTTTGCTAATCCCCAGCAAGCAGCCACTGCCAATCGGAAGTTCCAGACCGTGAAGCAGGTTAGAGACTCGGTTTCCCAGTACTCCACCAATTTCAAGCTTCTGGCCCAAGACCTGGCCTGGAATGTGGCTACCCCCATGGAGGGGCTGGCTGATGAAGTCCATGATGAGCTGGCACGAGTAGCACGAGTAGACCACGAGTAGACCGACCGGCCACACTGCAAGGCCTAACACATCATGTAAAACCCCTCCTAAAATACATAAAATACCTAAAGTACAATAAAATTCTTAAAACTTTTCCGCACCTATACAGGTCGGGGATAACTAAAATATAATTTAACCAATTTTAAAATCCAGAATCAGTTCAAATTAATATAAAATCCTTTAAATCCAAATATATACAATCGTTTATAACCTAAAATTCAAACAGATCATACAGAACCTACCATTTCTTGTTTCTTAGTATGGAACTTCACCAGGTAATGGCAGAATTTAGCTATCTGTCTAGAGATAGATGGACTTGCATCCACCAAAAGTTTCTCCAAACACGCCCCGTCGGCATCTGCTATTGGTTTGACTACAAACGGGCAAACAAACCTGTCCCTATATGCTTGGTGGAATGGGCATCGAAAAAACATATGAATCATCGACTCCACCTCTCCCATAGCACAAGAACAGCGTCGATCTTCATACGGAACTTTTCTATATTTCCCTTCTAACACTTTTGAGGGCATGGCTGTGCATCGAGCCAATGTAAAGGCTCTTCTGTGAGCTGGTACTTCCAAGTAAGAAAAGTACTTGGCCATCCTCATAACATATTTGGTCTCGGTAGACGCCAAGAAAGAAGGGGCCTGTTCTAGATCCCTTTGTCTCTCTATATCACAGATTCTTTGTTTGATAATACTTTTTGCTTTGGCATTACTCTGCGTCAAGAGGTTTTCAAGTGAGAATCCTATACTTTCCAAATTGCTTTCAACCAATTGCAGCCACCTTGGCCTATAGAGGTCTTGAATTATTAGGGGAAAGAGGCCTTTTTTGTTTGTACAGATTCTTAGCCATTGGTATGCCGAAGACAACATAATTCTGGCCTCAATTCTCATTTGCCCAGTTTCTAGTCGCAAAAGGGCATTTGGCACACCTGGCGGGAGCTGCAAGATGTTACAGAGAAATTTAGATTGCACTTTCTCAAGAGCCTGTAATTTTTTAGCCGAGACGCCCAGGTTAATACCATAGAGCAGTTGTGTTAAAACTTTATATTGGAACATATATTGGAACTTTATATTGGAACTGTGAAGTGATTTGGGAGATTTGTTGAGTGATATCATTCCAGAACTGAGAAATAACTCAAGGAATTTATCATTTAACTGAATCTACTAAAACTGCTTTATATACATGTGAGGCGAAGCACCCTGATTTCCTCCCAAAGGTTTATGTGAATATTAGTGGGCCTCAGGCCTCATTTTGGGCAGGAGCTCACAGAAGCAGAGCTTCAGAAACTCTAAGTGAAATTGTGTTCTTTCACCCCTCCGCTCCTGCATATAGGATGTGCAAAAAAAAAAATCGGAATTACATGGATTCGGAAGTATAGGGGGGGGGGGATTCAGAATCCCATATATTTCTGAATTCCGTAGTCGGAATAGCCGCATATACGGTAGATGCGCGGCTATTTCCGAATATACGGCCCCATTATAACCTATGAGCCATTGAAATCAATAGCAAATAGGGTATATTTGAAGCAGCCTGGAGGGGAGGGGGTTTGAGGGAGAGCCCCCAAATTTGCAGAAGACCTGCAGGGGACTCTCCCATACAAACCCCCCAAGTCCCAAAAAGATTGAGCTAGGGGGTCCGATTCCAGGGGCACCCAAAGAGGGTGCCCCTAATCCCACCATTATACCCTATGGGCCTTTAAAATCAATGGCAACATAGGGCATAATTAGAGGCTACTGTGGGGCAGGGGGTTTGAGGAAGAGCCCCCAAAACTGCAAGGAACCCGCAGGGGACTCTGCCCTACAAAAACCCCAAGTCCCAAAAAGATTGGGCCAGGGGATCCCTGTCTTTGGGCTCCCCAAAAGGCCCTTTGCCAACAATGATGGTGAAAGCCCAATTAGCCACTTCCTCCACTATAATTGCTGTGGGGAAAGTGGCTCTGGCCAGAGGGGAGTTTGAGGGAGAGGCCCCAAAACTGCAGGGCAGCTTCAAGGGACTGCCCAGCATGCAACCCCCCTGGCCCAAAAAGACTGCATCCATCTGTGGGCACCCCAAAAGGAACACTGCTCCCAATGGTGAGAAAAAACCAATTAGAGCCACTTCCTCACTGTAATTGTCATGGGAAAAGTGGCTCTGGGGAGCAGGAGGTTTTGAGGAGAGCCTCCCAAACTGCTGTGCAGCTTCAGGGCACTGTCCCACACAAAACCCGCAAGGTAAAAAAAAAAAATGGACCAGGGAGTCCAATTCCTGGAGCACCAAAGTCAAACCTAACTTCACACCAGATAATCTCTATAGGACCCAAATCCACTACATCCCTCTATCTACTCTATGAACCTTGCAGGCCTGGAACCAATATAAACCCAGTTGCCATCGTCACTGCCACACAAAACACAATCTGCTCAAGGCTGGCTTCAGCAAACCCAGATGCCAGCTCTCCAGTCCTGCCCCAAACAACACGGGAAGAGCTGGCCAAGCACAACAAGCCTGCTGCTTCTGGGTCTCTCACCCAGGTGCCAGCTTCCCCCCCAAAAAAAAACCAGAACCAGGAAAAGGGACAACAGGAGAAGGCCAAGAAACTCAACTGTTAAAAAAGTGGCCTTTTAAACAATGAAAATTAGGCCAAACAGCACCCCACCCCCCCAAGAACCAGAAACAGAAGAGAAAAGGAACAACAGCAGCACAACACAGTAGCAACAAATCCAACACAGAATCCTTTTAAAACAGTAAAAAAACTTAACTTTTAACAATACAGGAACTTTCCCAACCCCTCCCCCCCCAAAAAAAAACCCCTTCACCCTAACCCCAAGAAATCCAAGCCACCCAAATCAGGAAAAGTAAAAGGACACTGCACTTTTAAAAGTCCTCTCACTAATGTAAGATACGGGCAAACTGGCAAACCCCACCCCACACCAGGCCCCCTCCCCAAGCAGAAACCCCTAACTCCCTAACCCAAAATAAGCTGCCCACTACCACCACCCAAATCTGGATAAGTAAAGGGACTCTGAGTCTTAAAAAGTCCTTTTACCAACTAAAATAAAAACAAGAACCCCAAGACTGTCTTACCCTGTCTTCTGTACTCCAGGGAAGTCTGGTAAGGCTGAGAGAGAGAGCAGCAGCAGCTGAGGCCAAGGGCCAGCCAGCAGCAGAGCACAATCTCACACACCAACACAGCAGCACTGCTCTGTGATTGGCCAGACAAAAGAACAACATTGTTGCTGATGGCTGGAGGATCAGCTACACAAAAGCCCTTCAAAGCATGCATTTACAATGCATTTTGCAAATGCATGCTTTGGATTGGCTGCTGGGGCTCCTCTTCCCCCTCCCCCCCATCCCTGATCCCAGGGAGGCTATGGGAGAGGCAGGAAAAGGCTACCAAAGGTGGGAAAGGAGGCAAGCAGCTCCCCTGAGGCTGCAGAAACCCCTTTCCTGCCTTTTATATTGAATTCCATATACTTCCGAATATATATACAGAAGTATACGGGGAGCCATATTCGGCTCCCGCATAAAGGGCCTCAATTGGAATTGGCTGCAGACGATTCCGTATACAGCCGAATCAGTGGTGATTCAGTGGCTGATTCGGTTCGGTCAAACTGAATGCACACCCCTACATACTGGCTTCGGGGCTCCATTGTTCAAACCTCCTGTGAGAATTTTGCTGTACTCTAAGATTTGACAAACTTTCTAATAATTTCCTGCACAAAAAAATGGGAAAATAACCAAAACATATCAAGCAGACAGATGGAAATCTTCATCATGCCACTGTGACCACATAGGAGAAAGTAATTTTAAAAGTATTATGGGAGTATTATGACAATTATAATTCAAGAAGCATTTTAAGGTAAATGCTGAGCTGATATAATTTAGTACACATTCCAGTGATGTCAGAGGTGTGTGGCATATGCAAATTCAGGAATGTGGTAATTGGCTAATTATACGAACCTGTGTTCAACTTTGTAGCCAGATGAGGAAGGGAAACAGGAGCAGTGTCATCATCTGGGTTCTAGCAAGCAAACACCCTGATTGGATTGTGAAGGACCACCTGACGCCATATGGCAAAATACTATAAGCTATAGACAAAGGAAAGCCATGCTAACTTTGGGCTTCAACTGAATAGTGGATCTGACTATGACAGACTCCAGTGCAATGGACAGCTACACAGAAAATTCTTGAGCCTACCAAAGGCTTGCCAGTCCCCAGGTCCAGGCCAGGGATCCTCCAGTTTTGGAGGCTCCTCCCCGCTACCAGCCAGCTGGCCAGAAGAGGAAAGTCCCACCCGACAGCTATGACGTGTCTTTAGATCTCAGGCAGGGTTAGAAGCTTGCTAACTGCTTCTGTTTTGGAAGGCGTGTGTGAGCCTTTAAATCTCAGTGAGACTGAAACTGCTGGGGTGAGGGGTTGAAGAGGCAGAGTCATGTGTGTGAGAGAGGAAGAGAGAGAGCCCAGTCCCTCTGTTCTTTTTGCATTCCTTTTGCATTCCTTTCAGAAGCTGTTTGGGATAGTAAAGAGATAAAAAGGGGAAGAATAGTAAAGAGTTAACTAGAACCTGATTATGGGATAGAGGAAAACTCCACCCCCTAAAGTTGGTTGAAATGCAGCAGATTATTACATTCAGCAACTCCAGCAAGTAAAGCTATCTATACCATTGCCCCAGGGTGATCACAAAAGTGTATGCAAACTGTTTGCTTTGCTTTGTGAGTGTGTGTGTGTTTACTTTCATTTATCAGCTGGGGAACAAAAAGAGCAAAAAAAGAGGATGTGGAAATGAAGACTATTCAGGGGAACTGCACTATTGTATTTTTATTTATTTATTTGGAATTGTAGTCTCCCGGCTCCACCCCCAAAGTCCCCAGATATTTCCTGAGTTGGACCTGGTAACCTAGCCTACTGCTTGGACTTGGATATTAAGAAGATATGCAATCTAATACCAGGTATTTGAAGTATTAGATAGAAAAGTTAGCTTTCTTATTTTCTTGTTGCAGGATTGTAGAGATTGTGTTGCCTAATAATGCCTTATTCTTTAAAACATTTAATAAACCTTCATATATTTTACCAACGTCTGGTTTCTTGAGTGCACACAGCCTTGGGAATCTGCATCCCTGAGCACTGCCTGCTTGCCCGAGGGGTAACGGCTCAGAGGGACCCAAGCGAGGGTTCTTGACAAAATCAAATCTAATTGATCAAATATCATTTGCAGTCTTATCACAGGCCTGTCACCTCCTCATTTCCAATTCTGTAAGATATCAGATGTTGCTTTTTTCCGGGTTTATTAACTTAATATATTACAAAAGACTGCTGTGGTGTTCCCCTTTGTTTTTCATCAAAGTCGTAGAAAACTGCAGACCTTTGGGGAAAATCTAGTCAAAAGCCATTAGGAATAATATCTCAGTGTAATGCTTCAGCATAAGAATTATTTTATTCATTTCAGTTATTTCTGAGAAGTTGTAGAAATTAATTTATGCTATTATTCTTCCATTTTATGAACTCTGAAGTAACAGCAACAGTCTTAAGAATGAAGGATGAAAACACCTCCAATTCCTATACTATCATGTATTGACCAAAGTCAAATACCAAAGCCAAATGTGTACATATATACCAATTAACCACTTAGTGCTGAGTGTCATATGACAAATTGAGTACCCAAAAGCCACTCAAGCCTGGGTGTACACTGGCTCCCGGTTCACAATGAACAGGTGTTTTAAGCACATTTAAGGAAGTATACACAAAGCCTGCCCTTAAGTCACATGACTAGTACAATGCAAGGTGTCATGGGTGCTGGGGGCCCTGCAGAAGAAGCCGAGCCTGCAGAAGAAACTGTGCCCCTGCCACCTGCACCAGTGCCCCTGCTTCCTGCTGGAGAAGATCCAAGCCCCCCTGCCTCGCCCTCTCGGGTGGCTCGTGTGCGTGACCGCCTTCGTCAGGACCTCAGGGATCGGAGGAGGGTGGCACGCTCACAAGCAAGACGCTCCCTGAGTTTTGAAAGGATTCTGGCCCTTCTAGGAGTGAGGGTGCTTGAGTCCCAGCAGGATCCTGGCTGCCCTCTGAGTCAGCAATTAGCCCAAATGGGCAACAGACAGCAGAGGGCTATATAGCTGTAGGCTTTGAGAGAAGGCTTTGTGGAAGCAACTAGTCATCTACCTGACGTCCTAGCATCCACTTCGGCTTTTGACTTTGGACCTCCTGACCTTGGCTTGACTTCTGGACCCCCTGACTACGGCTTCTGAACCTCTGACCTACGATACCTGGATGACGATTTGGCTTTGGCACCTTGGACACTCTTGCTCACCAGTTACAGACCTTGGACTGCCCCTGGACTTCGCCTGGCCTGGCCCCAGCTCGTGACACAAGGGGCCTGAAGAGGCTGTTATGAATCCGACGCAGGGATTCAGGGGTTGGCCTTACAATGGCTTTCCTCTTTCCTTGATGGTCGGGGGCAAAGGGTGGCGATTGGGGGTGAATTGTCCCGGAGGCGCACGCTTGATTGCAGGGTGCCTCAAGGGGCAGTGCTCTCCCCGATGTTGTTCAACATCTACATGCGCCCCCTTGCCCAGATTGCCCGGAGGTATGGGCTGGGTTGCCACCAGTACGCTGATGACACCCAGCTCTATCTACTCATGGCCGGCCTGGCTGTGAGCCAGAAAATCTGGACCTGGCATTACAAGCCGTGGCTAGATGGCTCAGGCTGAGTAGATTGAAACCAAATCCAGCGAAGACAGAGGTCCTTTGCTTGGGTCAGTGTGGTCCGGGAGGGGAAATTCCCTTACCAGCCTTTGACGGTGTGCCCCTGACAGTGGCACACAGGGTCAGGAGCTTGGGGGTACTATTGGAGCCTGCCCTAACTATGGAGGCCTAAATAGCAGCCACTGCCAAGTCTGCATTTTTTCATCTCAGGGGGGCAAGGCAGTTGGCCCCTTTCCTGAAACATGACGATCTGGCAACAGTGGTCCATGCAACGGTCACCTCAAGGTTGGATTACTGTAATGCCATCTACACGGGGCTGCCCCTGTGCTGAATCCGGAAGTTGCAGCTAGTGCAGAACGCCGCCGCCCGGCTGTTATTAGGGCTCCCTAGATGGGAGCACATTCAGCCGGGGCTTCGGGGACTGCACTGGCTGCCAATAATATACCGAGTTCGGTACAAGGTGCTGGTTATTACCTTTAAAGCCCTATATGGCCTAGGACCTGCCTACCTTAGGGACTATCTCTCCCCATATGTTCCCCAGAGAGTACTGAGATCGGGTTCTCAAAAACTCCTTACAATCCCCGGGCCAAAGGAGGCCCGTCTGAAGTCAACTAGGGACAGGGCTTTTTCGATCACAGCCCCTTGCTGGTGGAACCAGCTGCCGGAAGAAGTGAGGGCCCTGCGGAACCTTGGGCAGTTCCGCAGGGCCTGTAAGACAGTCCTCTTCCGGTTGGCATACAACTGGCCGGCATCTGAATATTTTAAGGAAGACTGTGGGATAGCACACTGATGAATTGTGTTTATTTTATTGTGTAAATTATTAATGTATTTTAATTCTTAATTTATTGTTAGAATTTTTATGTTGTGAGCCGCCCTGAGCCCGCTTTGGTGGGGAGGGTGGGATATAAATCGAAATAAATAAATAAGTACATAAATAAATAAATATGCCGCTAAAATGCCAGAGATGGACTGGAGCTGAAACACATAAAACAGAGATTCTCTTTATTGTTAAAGCAGCAGCCAAAGTGTGACCAGCACAGGGCACTTACTATCCTTATGTGTAATAGGCAAGGGCTGACCATTGTGCAAATCAAAACATCTGTAGAGCATTGCCACTATTTAGGGTTCTGCAAACCCAGGGGAACTCCCAGGTCCACAAAAAAAATTAAATATTTAAACAAGAGGGGCTCAAAGACATTAGGAGCAGTGCTTACATATAGGCACAGATGTCAGGGGGGAAAATGCTGCCTGATACTAAAGCACTGGTGCCAGCCTACAATGCCATAAAGAGACAGGTGAAGAAAAAGGAGAACATGGTCAGAGGTGTCAAGTCTGAGTTATGTTTTACTAGTATAGATCTTCAACTCTGGTTCAAACTTTGGTTCAGGAAATGACTCCTGGGTAAAAGCCATACTGTATTCAAGTGCTGCTAGCTCAACCTCTCCTTCCCCCCCTCCTTCCCTTTTGTTATGTAGCCAAGCTCTGCAACTAGCTATGAGAAAAAGATTACTGTGCCTTCTCAGAGATAATGGGTACCAAGGAAGTGCCCAAGGCCAGCCAGGCCTGAGAACGATAAAGTAACAACGATGTGTGAATGTGCTCGCTTAAGAGCCCCCCCCCCTTAGGAATTCCTCTGATCTGTACCTTAAATGTTTGCCCTTTGTATATGCTCGCCAGTTCTCTCAATCTCTGTCGACCAGTCTTGCAATATGTTACAATAAACTTGCCACTTTTATCAACAAGGACTCCTTATTGAAACATCAGACTTGACAAGAGGAGAGGAGAGAGAAGGAATGGAGCTACTGACAGGAGTGGAGACAATGGCTTGAAACTGGACTTTTCCTCCTGTGCAACTCTTTGCAAGTAACACTTGTAACTCCCCAACAATCCTTAAAAGATACAATGTTGCGCCAGTGGCACCAGGACCGAGGAGCACTCTGAGGGCAGCTGGGATTCCATATATCCCCAGCATACTCAGGCAGAAGCCTTTAGTGACTGCCTCCTCCTCTCAGGCAGATGCTTAGCCATCGTAGAGGTTACACTCAAGTACTGGAAGCAGGAAACAACATTAATCTTTCATCTGTGCGAGGACTTATTTAGTTGCTGTCACAGTGCAGCAGCTTATAAACTGGGCAAATGTCTGTAAATTCTACAACACCTAACTATCAGACCAAATGCTACAAATCAGCTTCAAGACACTCCACTAGGGATCATGAAAGTTCTGATAGGGCCACAAACCTCAAATCACCTCTAACACTACAGAGACATTTAAATTACTTATGGTCAAGATGCTCTCCAATCTAAGATGAGCAAAGCACTTTATCTATTTCATGTTCTTACTTGTAACTTTAAATTGCAAATAAAGGATTACACTCCATTTAAACTCTTTGGGAACAGGAAGGCCTTAACCAGAAGCCTTTAAAAGCTCCTTTGAAATATGTACCCCAAACGAAACAGCCATCAAATATTCATGCAACAACTTATATTTGCTGTTTCAAGCTGTAATCAAATTTGCATGCTGAAAAGCTAGGCTTCACTCTCTGTATGTACCACCACATTTCAGAACTCAATCCATCAGAAATAAACTCCCCGTTTCTATTAAAGTTGTGAAAAATCTGGTTAAGCAGAAACAGTCTTCATATTCAGATGACCATAAAACTAACTATAAGATACTCAGACACACGCAGCTTGTCAGCACTTCAGTAAACAGAAGCTCACTATCACCAATAACTCATAACTACCTTTTACAGAATCTGTATACCTATCATTAAATATTTGGGAAATTAATGAGATGCCACATTATGGATTTAGCATGTAATGTACAGATTTTGCCTATAAAATGTGGCTGATCACTTCACCTTATCCATTTTAACAGAAATATATATCAGGGAAAGCAGAAGGGTCACACATACACACTAAACCACTTTCCCCAACTACCTTTCAGCTATCAGCAACAAGCCAGGAGACACTATATTAAATCTTCCCACGCCTAAGAAAATGGGTTGCAGATACCACATGTAATCAGCTGGAGAAATGACTGCATTTGGTGCAGCCAGGAGCCTGAAGGTCTGTCTGCACTGGTGCTTTACTATGCATTAATCAATTGTGATTTCACCTGTGGCATCTTAAAGAGGAACAGCTGGGAAACAGACAAGTCCCTGGGCTATTGTACAAAAAATAAAATTCCTGTGCTAGACCGAAGTGAGATTTCTTATGTGATGGTTTCACTTTACAGCATAACAAAAGCCCGGTTCATAAGTTACACTAAATACAAGTACCATCTGTGTACTATATAAATTTGATTTTTCTTTATACATAAGTTGGGTAATTCTCATATTACCTTCAATGTATATACAGTTGAAAGTGTAATTGAAACCCCACATATTTGTCCAGGGACTTGTTTACAGTTTCATTTGTAAAGTGAATGCATGTTATTGACTCTTTCTTACAAACCGTTGTACATGCATGCATGCAGGTTGTTATGTGTGTCCACTGTAACATATGAACAGGGCTAGAGTCAGTTCATTGTACATGAACCCCAACTTTGGAAATGATGGTTTCACATGTGAGCCACGATCATTCTTGGGAGCACCATTACTTGCTATCCTTCTTGAGATCTTTTTCCTTTTACCTCTTCCACACATACAAAGAGGGCAAATGGTGATGAGGCTAAGCTTAATTTCTCATTTGACTCACAGTGTGTAAATTTGCAGCAGTTGCTGTATTAAACATATGAGCAATTGTGTAAGGCAAATAACCATGTTCCCAGTTATAAGGGGATTCCTAGCATGAGCCATGCAGATTTTGCAAACATTAGTTTACACTGTGTGATCAATTTAAAGGATTAAAAAAAACCCTCTCCTCAGAACTCAGATGATATCATTCCATAAATCATTGCAAACAAGCTGTAGAAGTCAGTATTTTCAAAGGAGAACCTCAGACAAAGGTGCTAGATAGTCCCCATTTTTTTCAGACTGGTTGGAATCAGACCTCTTTAATCAGTCAAATCTGAAAGCTTCCTTCTCAAGGGGGATAAGAAAAATATCTGAATTTACTATAAGCTAAAAAGATTGGGAGAAACTCTTAAGAGAACCATTATTATTATTATTATTATTAAGAGAACCATTAAGATGTATTCCTGAGGTAGCCAATGTGCATAGTTATTTTTTTTTAAAAAGAGTCTTACAAATAACTAATATGTTATGTGGGGGGGGGGGGGGAATCCTTGTGATGCCAGCATCTAGACTAAGCCTAAATTGGATCAACATCAATAAAATCTGTTGAGGTTAGAATGGGGAGAAGTCATCTTATATTCTAATGACAAGACAGATCTTTCTACAAACCTGAAAAAGGTCCTAAGTGTGCAGAAAAATATGAAATCTAAAGAAAAATATACAGGGCAGTTTTTTTAAAAAAAATCCAAAAATGATAAAAGGAGCACCAGTAGTTTCAAGCAATGGATTCCATCAGTTGGTGTTGCTAGGCAACCACAGTATTCCAAGCTTGGTGCTGTGACTAAAAGGCAGGGGGTAAGGGCAGGGTCCTTCCCAGCCCTATTTTGGCCCATGAGGAAGAACTCATTGGAGCCAGCTTTGCCTGGAGTTGCCAGCTCCAGATTGGAAAATTCCTGGAGATAAAGTCAGAGGAGTGCTACCTTTGGGGAGGGGAGATGCTTCAGCATGGTATAATGCCAAAGAGTCTACCATCCAAAGAATCCATTTTCTCCAGGAGGTCAGATATCTGGCGTTCAGCTGTAATTCTGCGTAATCTCTAGGTCCCAATCTGGACTTTGGCAACCCTAGGCCTGGCAGCAACCTCTGGGTGACTTGATGCCACCTCATTTGCATGACTCAAGTAGGCCTGGCTGCTTGCTACTGTTCACAATCAGCCACCCTCTGAAAGCAGTGTGGTGTAGCAGTTACAGCTTCAGAATTAGAATCTGCAAGACCCAAGTTCAGATCTCCATCTTGCTGTGGAAGCTCTCTGGGTGATTCTTGGACCAGTAACACGGTTTCTGTCTAATCTACATCACAGGATTGTTGTATGGATAAAAAGGAGGAAAAGCAAATAAACTGCTTTGGTCCCCATTATGGAGAAAAGTAGAGTATAAATGCAGTAAATAAAGACTAAACATAGCTAAAGATGGGAGGCAAATAGTTGTTGAATAGCTGAGAAGATGGGAGGCAAATAGTTGTTGAATAGCTGAGAATCAGGCTGGGAGAGGATATGGGGAATATTAAAAGCAGGGGAAGAGGTTAGAAAATTCCTATTTTTGCAAGGGGGGGGAGCCTGGGGATGGTGGGGTTTGTGAAGGGAAGGGACTTCAGAGGGGTATAATGCCATAGACTTCACCCTGCAGACAGGGAAACAAGGGCTGTCAGCCTCCAGGTGAGTGCTGGAGATCGCCTGGATGTACAACTACTTTCCAGATGACAGAGATAGGTTTCCCAGAAGAAAATGGCTGCTTTGGAGGGTGGAGTCTATGGCACTGTACCCCATTGAGGTCCCTGTTGCTGCTATCCACCCCCAAATCTCCAGGGAGTTTCAAACTTTGATCCAGCAACCCTAAGGGGAACTGATGTTAATAGTTGGGAGAACTGTTGTGATTCCAAGAGATTTCCAGGCCCACCACCCCTAGAAGGAGAGAAGGAAGCAGGAAAAGGGAAGAGGCTTTCAGGAAAGGGAAAGAAGAAATAGTGAGGGGGGGGGGGAGTATGATGCCTCCTGCAAGTCCTTGCAGGCTCCTACTTGTATGTTCTAATTCTTCAGCTGAAAAAGCACCCTTGATGTGTTGAGTTTTTATTGTTCACAGTGTCATTATCCAAAATGATAAGAAAACAAACACAAGTTGGGCTAAGGCCAATTACCATTCCAAATCTTTCAATAAAGAGTTAAAATCGCCATGATATCCTACAGTTCCAAAGAACTACCAAGAATCTGATACTCATTTAAACAATTCTATCTTTTAGTATCAAAAACTCCACAACCACATAATTCTTTCTGCCAATACAATTTCTGACTTAATTCTACAGCTGTTGCCTCAGACCGCTATGCTTAAATCTTTAGAAGGCTGTACAGAATTGGTTCATGGCATTAATAATGCATCCTTTAAAACAAAACAAAAAAAATCATCTGAAAGTAGAAAGCCCAAAATGGGTAAAGAATGTAGTTTTCCCATTCATTAAACTTCTCTCCATTGATGCATAAACCTAAATCTCTTCTATACTTCCCCAGAATATATGAAACTCTTCAGAAAAGACACATCCATAAAACACTCCATGTTGCATTTACCACAGAACAAATCCTTAATTATACTGTAAATTTATAATGCATACTGAAAAATTATAATGTGGCAAATGTCTGGAATTAACTAAATTGGTCTGATGCAGTAGAACATTCAGAAATTATCCAGTTGCTCAGCGTGTGAAGAGAGCAACAACAGAATTATCACAATTAAATGTTCAGGTGGAAGGGAAAGTTGATAGTTTGACCTGCACACAAGCCTTCAAGGTAGGATACACTATGCACCACTGAATGAAAACAAAAAATAAGCAGAAAGCTGTCATACGATATTGACCAAAGACAGACCTGAGGCAAAAAGGAAGGCCACCTTTGACCCCTCCAGGACAAAAGGAGGCAAAAATGATCAAATAAATAAAAGCACATAAATGAGTTGGCAAGGCTTCAGGGGGCTGAATGAGATTCACAGCGCCCATTTCCCTGCTTCCTTCCTTCCATGCCATGTACCTCACTTGACCCCACCTCACTTACTGCTGTTTCTCCTGTCCATCTATCAAGTCTGCCTTTCTCTCAGCAACTCCCATGGCTTCTTCTCTTTTCCAGATTTCTTCCCCAAAACCCATCACTCATTTAGCGCCATTCTATTACCTACTCCAGTAATGTACCACCCACCCATCCTGTCAGCTTCTTCTTTTATTTCCTTCCTTCCCTCCCACTTCTCTTTTTCCCTAATTCATCTCAAGGCTCAAAATGAAATCATGGGTGCCATTATGGATTACCTACACAACTACAGGCAACATCAGTGGTGTTGCCCACAGTCAGCTGGGCAATCCCAAATGGTTACCAACATCTTAAGCAATCACAGAAGATCTCAACATTTTAATACATTTTTATTTCATCCCATTCTCTATTTTAACGAAAGATTTTCCTGCAAAACTGAAGGTTGCTCCAGGTTTGTAGAAACATCTCTCTGTTCTGTACATGGTCCCCTTGTGCAGACTTTTTCCATACGCATTCGGATGCCAAGAATTTGCACAGATGTCTTTATATAGTTGCACATCATCAACAGAGCATAGGAATGAGCAGTTGACTCCCAACAGACCATATGAATGGACATACAGGATGAATCCGTTTGTGGAAAACTCGGGAACTAAGCAGGGAGGTTTTCCAACTTTCTACACTTGCCTTACAAGCAAGCAAAAATTCAAAAGCTCACAAAACCAGGCAGTTTTTTAACAACATTCCAAATGGCCGATTAATAATTCATATCTAATAATCAATACTTTTCAAGCAGCTTTGAAGACACTTGGAGATACCAAACCCCTTAAAATCCATTTACCATTAGCATGTATCAAGCAGAGAATGTAAAAGTCTATCTGTGCTCACAGGGGATTAATCTAAGGCATGTTATTGCCATGAATAAAAAGAAATAACTGGAAGAGAATGTATAACGCAGGGGTGTCAAACAGGCACCCTGCGGGCCAGATCCATCCCCAACAGGGCTGGGATCCATCCCATGAGCAACTGACCTCCTCCCTCATGCCTCTCTATTGGAGAGGTGGGGGTTGGCTGGGCTTCCTTCATGCTTCTACAACCACAGCTGCAGAAGCACAAGGAATATCTCCCCCTCCTGTGCTTTTCAGACTGCTGTTTTATTCAACATCTTTATAAATGATTTGGATGAAGGAATAGAGGGA
Source organism: Heteronotia binoei (assembly GCF_032191835.1). NCBI lineage: Eukaryota > Metazoa > Chordata > Lepidosauria > Squamata > Gekkonidae > Heteronotia > Heteronotia binoei. The sequence continues at coordinate 3,329,981 of NC_083238.1, read as the reverse complement.
ATGCTTGTTAAGTTTGCAGATGATACTAAATTGGGAGGCGTTGCAAATACAGTAGAAGACAGAAACATGATCCAGGATAATTTCGACAGGCTGGAAAACCGGGCTAAAACAAATAACATAAATTTCAACAGGGATAAATGTAAAGTTCTGCACTTCGGTAGGAAACATCCCATGCATAGTTATAGCATGGGGGAGACTTGTCTTAGCAGTAGTATGTGTGAAAAGGATCTAGGGGTCTTAGTGGACTATACACTGAATATGAGCCAACAGTGTGATATGGTGGCTAAAGAGGCAAATGTAATTTTGGGCTGTATCAACAGAAGTATAGCATCCAGATCACTTGAAGTGATGGTATCGCTTTACTCTGATCTGGTGAGACCTCACCTGGAGTATTGTGTTCAGTATTGGGCACCACATTTTAAAAAGGATATAGACAAGCTGGAATGGGTCCAGAGGAGGGCGATGAAGATGGTGAGGGGTCTGGAGACCAAGTCCTATGAAGAAAGGTTGAAGGAGCTGGGCATGTTTAGCCTGGAGAGGAAGCATCTGAAAGGTGATATGATCACCATCTTCAAATACTTGAAGAAGTGTCGTGTAGAGATGGTGTGGAATTGTGTTTTGTGGCCCCAGAAGGTAGGACCAGAACCAATGGGTTGAAATTAAATCAAAAGAGTTCAACATCAGTTCAACATCAGGAAGAACTTCCTGACCGCTAGAGCGGTTTCTCAGTGGAACAGGCTTCCTCAGTAGGTGGTGGGTTTTTAAACAGAGGCTAGATGGCTGACAGCAATCTGGATCCTGTGAATTTAGGGTGAGGTATTTGTGAGTTTTCTGCATTGTGCAGGGGGTTGGAATAGATCAGGCCGGGCACTAGGGTATTTTCCGCCCAAGGCAGAACCCTACGCTGGCGCCCACCCCCACCCTAACCCAGAAGTGACGTCATCGCAACAGCACATGGCCATGTCCCCTGCCCAGCAGCACTGTCCTGCCTCCCCCCTGGCTGTGATGAGCCGTGCTTTGGCCCTTCCACTCCGCCACCCCCCCCCAGTGCAATCACAGTGCACCAGGCCTTGGCCCCACCGGCTGTGAAGTGGTGTGCTTGTCCTCCTTCTAAGAATGCACTGGAGAATGCTTCTCCCCCCTTCCTTTCCAGAACTGGAAGGGGGAGGAGCCAAGCCTCCTCCTGCACATTCTTAGAAGAAGGAGGATAAGAAGCATGCCGCATCACAGCTGGTGGGGCCGAGACGCAGCACATTCTGATTACACCGGAAGGGGAAGGCAGAGCGGAAGGGACAGGATGCGAAGGGAGGGGGAGTGGCCTTAAAGCCCAGAATAATAATAATAATAATAATAATAATAATAATAATAATAATAATAATAATAATAATAATAATAATAATAATGGCTTTTATTTCTATCCCGCCCTCCCCGCATAGGCGGCTCAGGGCGGCTAACAACAGCTCATGCGTTAACATAAATAATAAAACTTTAGATCTAACAATTAAAATTAAACATATAAAAACCAATTAGTTAAATTAAAAATGCATAATTTAAGTTACACTATATGTATATATATATCTGGCAGCAATAAGACTGTTCTGCTGCTGGTTCTGCCAGTTTAGATAATATTGTAGATGGTGGTTCTTTGTACCAGGCAACTCAGCAGTCGATGTCATTATAGGCTTGTCTAAAAAGGGCGGTCTTGCAGGCCCTGCAGAACTGGTCAAGGTTCCGCAGGGCCCGCACTTCCTTCGGAAGCTGGTTCCACAGTGCAGGTGCCGCAACTGAAAAGGCCCGTGCTCTGGTGCCTTCCCCTGCCCAGCGTGCTCTCTGGGCAGGGGAAGCTACGTTCTTTCTCAGCTCTGAGGGATTGGGGGAGCTCCTCCGACCCCTCAGAGCCAAGAAAGGCTCAGGGACGGCACGAGCAGGGACAAGGAGGGGGCACCCGCCCCACCCACACCCCTGTGGGAACTGACGCCCCAGGCCGTCACCAAGTTTGCCAACTCCCACGCACTGGCCCTGGACTAGATGACCCTGGTGGTCCCTTCCAACTCTATGATTCTAAGAAGAGTTGGTTTTTACACTCTACTTTTCTCTACCCAAGGGAGTCTCAAAGCAGCTTATGATTGCCTTCCTTTCCTCCCTCCACAACAGTCACCTTGTGAGGCAGGTGGGGCTGCGTTAGAGAACTGTCCAAGTGTCACCCATCAGGCGTCATGTAGAGCACTGGGAAATCAAACCCAGTTCTCCAGATTAGAGTCTACCACTTTTAACCACTGCACCACAATGGCTCTCAGCATGGCTCTCACTTAACTGTGACTTTAAGGTACTACTGATATAAATCTTCCAATTCTGATTCATTAAATATTGTAAAAAGTCCCAATGATGCCAATTATAGATCCTACTTACAGTCGTAGAATCTTGTGGTATAATGACTATTTCTGTGTGGTACCTTTCCTTGCTGATAAAGATAAAGGCACCCAAAAAAACATGATTCCAGATATGAAAATTCAAGCAACTGAAATGCTTTAGAAAAACACAGTATATATTGAATTATAGGGTTATAATTCTATCACAGAATTCTGGTAGCTATATAAACCATTCAAAGAATTCTGCTGTGCTATCTGATATCACCAAACTTTCTTGACAAAGCTGAAACTCTATAATTTAAAGATACATTTAGATGACCTTCATATGACTTCTGGATGAATTCAGCAATTGCTATGGTTTTAGATGAGAAATTAAAGGGAAGGGAATTTCAGTATCACATAGATTGCATCTGGATATTGTACTTAAATAATGGTCGATCCATTGTTTCTTCTCTCTTGAGGACCAGTCATTAACCTTCCCACTAAACATTCACCACTCTCTTGGCATAGCTAACATACAACTGATCAAAATTTACAACAGTATTGCACTATCAAATATAGGTTTCATTTTTGTATGTTGAGGAGACTATTACAGTAGACAAGCCTAGCCATTTGAAAGCCTAGACATTTAGCTTGGGGAGGGGGATGCTCATTCACCAGAACAGTTAAATATTCTTAGATAATGGTCAAATCATAATACCTATAATGTTTGCAATTCATGTCAACAATTAAAAGTATTTTCCATACATAATTAACTTAATACAATTGTAACAAAGAGAAGTTTATGCTAAATACAAAATATAATTTCTGAAACAAAGAAAAGCAAATGCAGTGCTGTAGACACCCATTATTATTTATAGCTACAGTAATAATAATTCTCCTATCATGGTGGCAAATCTGATGTCCTGATTGGTTGGGGCTCAGTGGGACTGTGGGGTATCAGCCTTTGGCCTGTCAAACTATCAATCAAGAGTACTAGCATGTCATTGGTTGAGTCCACTCCTATATCCCACCTGAGCGGCTGTTTTGTTGTTGTTCAGTCGCACAGTCGAGTCCAACTCTTTGCAACCCCATGCCAGCAAAGCTGATTCTTTCAGTAAACTGCAATCAACCTTAGTTCTGGCAGTTACTGTAAGAACACACTACTGGCCCATCACACATTGGTCACTGTCTCTGGCTTCCCACTGGCTGACTCCCCTGCCCCCACTTATTGCAGGCCCAGGACACACTGACAAAAGCAGTCGATCTCAGAGACAGCCACATCTCCAACTCTTCTCTGTGTCCTGTCAACCAGCCTCAGAAAGGGCGGCAGAGCTACTGCTGCCTCACAAAAGGCCTCCCAGAACACAGTCTCCAAGGGCTACAGAAATAGCCAGGGAGGCCAGGCCCCACTGGGAGTGTTTCCTTAGAGCCCATGCCTGCCCCCTGAGAAGTGCTAGCCAGAGGTTGTTGTTATGCAACCCAGGCTGCCTTTATCAGGAAAGGAAGAGGACTCAGGGGAATATAATGCCATACAGTCCACCCTCCAAATCAGGATGGAGAGAGAGATCTGTTGTCTGGAGTCCAGATGGAAGAGATCAGCTTCCCTTGAGGTATGTGTGTGGGGGGAGGAATACATACCTTCATTTGGGTGGAAAGACAGTAAGAGTGGGGGGCACTCACTCAGAGGCCTTTAGTGATACCCGTCCAGGTTGGTGGGAAACCCCTGAAGATTCTGTGGTGGAGTTTGAGGAGGACATAGGGCTTCAGAGTGTGGTCTGCTAGACCCAGGTTCTTGCTGTGGAAGCTGACTGGGTGATTTCAGACCAGTCACAGACTTACAGCCTAACTTAACTCACAGAGCTGCTGTTCAGATCAAAGGGGGGGGGGGGACAGAATGATGTAAGCTGCTTTGGCCCCACCCACCCACCATAGCAAAAGACTGCTTTTCCTATGTAGAGGCTGCAGGGAAGGGGAAGTCAATGGAAAAGCTGAACTCAAAGAGAAAGATAAAGGGAAGGAGATAGGCTTGCCAACTCCAGGTTAAAAATTCATGGAGATTTAAGGAGTGGGGTTTGAGGAGGGATGGCACCTCAGACAGGTACAATGTCATTCCCTCCTGGGGAACCACTGCTGCCAATCTCCAGGAAGGGGTGGAGATCTATCAGAATTACAACTGCTTTCCTGATGGCACAGATCAGCTCCCCTTGAGGTGGGGGGGTAGTGAATGCCTTCACTTGGGTGAGTGAGAAGACAGCAAGAGTGCGGGGACACTCACCCAGAGCCTTTCAACCCCCCTTTGAGTTGCAGTAAGATGAAGGACTGCTCTATGGGTATTTGGGGGAGCCGCTTTGGTGGGGGGGCTTCAACTTAGTTTTCTGCAATTTTATCCTCTACACACAAACTGGCCCACTTTTTTGTGTTCTGGTGATCTGTGTTTGTCTACTTTACTGCCTGTTGACTGTACTGCCCACTTCTCTTCTATTTAAACCACCCCCCCGACCTGATTCTCCTGGGGGGGGGGGGGATGATCTGTGTTTGTCAGACTGCCAGGTCAACCCTTCTTGGAAACTGGATGTTGTTGTTCATTCCATCCAGAGCCACCCCTTCCAGTTGCAATCTGTTTTCTCAATAGAGGCCATGGAATGGAATGGCTCAGGTTTGTGTCTTTGTTTTACTGGGTGGGCATTGGGTATCAAGCACTCCCCTGACTAGCCCACTGCTTGCTTCAGCTTGTGATGCACATTTCAGAGAGCTCTGTGTGAGGAAAAGCCCCCTACTTTTCATACATATGAACATCATGATCACCAGCATGGTTGCCAGGGTGCCTGGAGATTTGACTCTCACACATCTGCTCTAAGAAGTGGACTTTGCTTACAGTTTCTAAGGCTTATGTGGATACTATAAGCCTCAGCTTTGCATTCTACATCTCTGAAGAGTGTTAGCCAGAACTACAGACATGCTCCAGCTGCTCCTTGTGTGCCCAGTCTTGGCCACTGCAGTGGAAGAAGCCAGGCCACCATGTTTCCAGCCTGGCTCCATGGACCTAAAGCTAACAACAGCAGAATCCATCTTGCTTTCCTGACCCAAGCATACCCCACCAGGCTGAACTCATTCCTTCTTAGTGGGAAAGTCACACGTACACACCCTAGCCTGCAAGCAACTCATTTACCTCATGAATGGATTAATAGCTCCACTGTTGATCCTAATTGCTCAGCAATACCAGAACAATAAATCTTGCCCAGCAGAAGATGAGATAAGAGGAAGGACATCTCCTGTCTTCATCAAGTCTTTTGTCTAACCCGGGTGGTACCTAGGCCAGTATTTGATTCCCTATTGTCACCTTCCCAGCTAATCCCATTTAACCTTAAGTATCCAGCCATTCCCATTCTCACCCCAGTCTAATACCTTGGAGCCGCCCCAGGCAGCATTGCAGCTTGGAAATTTCCAGCTTCACCAGACTAAGGTGAAGTTCATTGGTCAAAACTGGCATCCAATTAGGTGTCAGCAAGGGATGTCCAGCCTTCTTGGTCATCGCAGAGCCTCCCCCTGCTCCTCCCCAAGACCTCCCAGCCCCTGAAGGGTCTGAGGGAGCCTATTTAACCTCTGACCCAACTCCACTCAGGTGTGTTCTCTATTCAGCAACCCCTATATCCCGCTGTATAGATCCATCCTCGATTCCTGATCAGTTTCGGGTCCATCCCCCATTCCCTCATTCGTCGCCATCGGAGTCTTCCTTGGAGTCTGCAAGAGGTAGTATCACCCTGTATGTCCATCCTTATATGTTACCCCTATCGATCTCTCTATATTTCTTTAGATCTGTGTGAATGTGTGATTGTTTTGTATCTTGTGTGGAAGAACTATTATTTCAAATAAATTACAATTGATTTTATTTAATTAGAGTCCATGTTTATTGAGCATCACTCTCTGAATGGTTGAGCCTGGTATACATAGATAAAAGATTCCTATTAAAGCCAAGTGTCCATTAAACTAATTCCCCAACCTCGTTTTGAGGGCATTTTGGCTTACATCTGGGATAGAGCAGAGAAGTGCTACAAGGGTAAGGTTTATGGCTCAACAGCTGGGGAAGTTGCTGAAAACTTCTGAGTTTGTGTGAAGGGGTGAAGGTGATTGAAGGTGATTGTTGCTGATTGATTAGGAGTGGCTGTGTCCCCCACCCTCTTTGCATCATTAAGCTGCGCCTTGCCAGAGACTGAGCACATTTCAGAGAGCTCTGGGATAGAGTAAAGAAGTGCTACAAGGGTGAGGTTTGTGGCTCAGCAGCTGGGGAAGTTGCTGAAAACTTCTGAGTTTGTGTGAAGGGCTGAAGGTGAAGGTGATTGAAGGTGATTGTTGCTGATTGATTAGGAGTGGCTGTGTTCTCCACCCTCTTTGCATTATTAAGCTGCGCCTCGCCAGAACAAGAGCTAAAGGGCTCTTGGCCTGTGGCTCTTAGCCTGGGGTCTGTGAAAGGACCAGGAACCCAGATTCCTTGTGTTCCCAATAAAGTAAGTAGACTCTCCAGACGAGGAGCCACATAAACAAACAGGGTTTAAAAGGGGACTGTATATTTTTAAAAAGCATCATGAAGGTAGAATGCCAGCAAGGGGTGGGGGCTTTCCAGTGTTTTGCACTGAATGCCACAATAAACTAGTTTCTTTGTATCAACAACGACTCGTTATTGAATCTGCCGACTTGACATGTAAAAGGTAAGAAAAACTCCTTTAAGCGGTGGAAAGCTAGTCCAAATGAGATTAATAAAAGGGATCACAGGATGTGGCAAATCAAATGCAAGACTGTGATCAGGCAGGCAAAAAGGAACTATAAGGAGCATATTGCAAAAAACATAAAGACCAACAATAAAAAAATCTTCAAATATATTAGAAGCAGGAAACCAGCCAAGGAGGCAGTGGGGCCCTTGGATGACCCAGGGGTCAAAGGATTACTGAAGGAGGATAGGGAAATGGCTGAGAAGCTGAATGCATTGTTTGCCTCCGTCTTCACTATGGAAGATGAGAAGTGTTTGCCCGCTCCAGAACCACTTATATTGGAAGGGGTTTATAATAACCTGGGACAGCTGATTTTTAAGATCAAAGTACTCTGATGGTAAAGACAAAGCCCCAGAGTCGGGGTAACATCTGTAGGTGTTACGCAACAGAGTTTTAACGGCTCTACATTCTCTATCAAACCAGGGCTGCAGAGATTTTATGTTTTTTTCCTTTTCTACCTTATTAGATTTAACAATTAGTGAACTAAGAATGTTAGATACTAGGGAATCATAGGCTGTTGTTAGCACTGAAAAATTTGTTGCAGTGGTTAAAACCCTTCTAAGATTCAAAAGGGAATGAGAATTTAAAAGTAACTGAGCTGCTTGTTTAGTCTGACTATTCCAGCAGATTTTTGGTAAGGACATAGACTCCATCAAGTGTATAGAGGGATTAAGGGAAAAGTCTGGGGAAGACTCTGTATGAAGGGTCAAAATAAGTGGAAGGTGATCGCTGATAATGAGATCACCTATACAGAAATCTTTTATATAAAATTATAGTGAGAAAGGGAGAGTAATATAATCAATTATACTGCAACCTCTTAGAAATGAATGTAAAATCCCCTGAATGAGAAAATCTTTCCAAGCCATTTAGCCAGACCCTATTGTATTGGATACAAAATTTGGCAAAGCAAATGCCTGCCAAATTTGAATAGCTATCTTTAGCTTGCCTCCTATAGGAAAAAAGGGTGGTAAGGTATCATCTAGATTGAGGTTAAGGGCCTTAAAAAAAGATTTTATCATCATTGCCCACTCTTGCATTAAAATCTCTTGCTATTATTATTTCAGAGGAGGGAAATTTGGTTTCCAATTCACTCACAATTACATTCAAACGTTCCCAATGATGTAAAAGGGCCGATTTATCTAGGGCAGGAGGGATATATATGTTTACCAAAATCATAGAAAGATTCCCATAAACAAGCTTGATAGCTTATTCCATAACGCTTCCAGCCTGTAGGGGGATGCCTACAGAATTATGAAGAAGAGACACAAATATAGACAAACCCATTTGAAAACAGCCTCTTGAGTTGGTTCTAAAGGCTGGGAGCAAATAGGACTTGTAACCTTCAAGATGAATCGGACCTTGGGACCAAGTCTCTTGGAGTAAGATTACATCAAAGTTCTTAAGGTAACTGATAAATTCTGTGTCTTTGGATTTATTCCACCAACCAGCCATATTCCACAAGATGATCTTAATATCCAATAATGGAGAAATATTTGGAATTGAAGACACAAGCATGGCTAATGTCACTTAAATATTGGTTACGGCTACATTTCCACTCTGATTCGGAGAGCCTTTTATATCAACTGCTCCCAGAATCTAATATGTCAAATTGGCTAGTATTTATTGAGAGGAAAATTAAATCTATGGGCATTGATTTAGATTCACTTCTTATGCTATCCCTAAAAGATGCATTTTCGAAACAAGCTCAGAATTCTAGATATTGAAATGCAAATGTTATATAGCCTGGCCAACAAGTCTTGCTCCCCGCTGAATTTTGAACTTCCTCTCTCAGTAGAGAAATTGGCGGCATATTTCTCCTCTCTGCAAGCTCCACAGCAACGGCGTGCGTTCTCGTTAACGAGATGTAATACATTACCATATGCTATCTTATTTGGTAGATTTTACAGGATTGAATACTCTAATAGACATTGTCTTTGTAATCCCAAGTGTATTGAAACTATTTCCCATGTATTATTGAACTGTCCCCTTTATGATGATATTCGTTGTATATACCTGAAAGATATTTTAGCAGATATGTTGGGCTGTGCTGATTCAGGCAAAGTCCACAAACTTTTAAATGACACTTGTTCTGAGGTAACTTTAGCGGTTGCTAGATTTCTTCAACAGGCCATGGAAATACGACAGAGAATGGTTCTGGAATGACCACATTTTATTTGTTTTAATTATTTAATTTGGCTAAACTTAACTCATATATATTTTACTTATTTTATGTATATCAGCTCCCTACATACTCTATTATCTAGGATTTTATATTAATTATATTGCTATTTTACTGCTAAATCTGTTTTATGCCAATAAAGGCTTGCTGTTGCTTGTTGCTATTGGAAGGGGTGTTGAAAGACATGAGTCAGATTGAGGTGACAAGAGAGGAGGTCCTACAACTGATAGACGAATTAAAAACTAATGTCACCAGGTCCGGATGGCATACATCCCAGAGTTCTGAAAGAACTCAAAGTTGAACTTGTGGATCTTCTGACAAAAATATGTAATCTTTCATTGAAATCTGCCTCAATTCCTGAGGACTGGAAGGTAGCAAATGTCACCCCATCTTTAAAAAGGGTTCCAGAGGAGATCCGGAAAACTACAGGACAGTCAGTCTGACTTCAATACCGGGAAAGTTGGTAGAAACCATTATCAAGGACAGAATGAGTAGGCACACTGATGAACACGAGTTATTGAGGAAGACTCAGCACGGGTTCTGTAAGGGAAGATCTTGCCTCACTAACCTATTACATTTCTTTGAGGGGGTGAACAAACATGTGGACAAAGGAGACCCGATAGATATTGTTTACCTTGATTTCCAGAAAACTTTTGATAAAGTTCCTCATCAAAGGCTCCTTAGTAAGCTCAAGAGTCATGGAGTAAAAGGACAGGTCCTCTTGTGGATCAAAAACTGGCTAATTAATAGGAGGCAGAGAGTGAGTATAAATGGGCAGTCTTCGCAGTGGAGGACGGTAAGCAGTGGGGTGCCGCAGGGCTCAGTACTGGGTCCCATGCTCTTTAACTTGTTCATAAATGATTTGGAGTTGAGAGTAAGCAGTGAAGTGGCCAAGTTTGCAGATGACACTAAATTGTTCAGGGTGGTGAGAACCAGAGAGGATTGTGAGGAACTCCAAAGAGATTTGTTGAGGCTGGGTGAGTGGGCATCAAAGTGGCAGATGAGGTTCAATGTGGCCAAGTGCAAAGTAATGCACATTGGGGCCAAGAATCCCAGCTACAAATACAAGTTGATGGGGTGTGAACTGGCAGAGACTGACCAAGAGAGAGATCTTGGGGTCATGGTAGATAACTCACTGAAAATGTCAAGACGGTGTGCGATTGCAATAGAAAAGAATTCCCAACGCCATGCTGGGAATTATTAGGAAGGGAATTGAAAACAAATCAGCCAGTATCATAATGCCCCTGTATAAATCGATGGTGCGGTGGGATTATGCATGGGATGGAGAAAGTAGAGGAAGAAGTCCTTTTCTCCCTTTCTCACAATACAAGAACTCGTGGGCATTTGATGAAGTTGCTGAGCAGTCAGGTTAGAACGGATAAAAGGAGGTACTTCTTCACCCAAAGGGTGATTAACATGTGGAATTCACTGCCACAGGAGATGGTGGCGGCTACAAGCATAGCCAGCTTCAAGAGGGGGTTAGATAAAAATATGGAGCAGAGGTCCATCAGTGGCTATTAGCCACAGTGTGTGTGTGTGTGTGTGTGTGTGTGTGTATATATATATATTGGCCTGATCCAACATGGCTTCTCTTATGTTCTTATGTCTCTTCTCCTTCTTTGAAAGGTCCTCCCCTTTATTCAACATGCCGTGGCAAACCCCTCCATCCCACACACGCCACTGGCATGGTTGATGTAGCCTTTGCCCATCGCACATTCAGCAGAGAAGGTGTTGCTTACCCAAGCACAGGGCCTTTCTTTTAGTGGCAGTTTCCGCCAATGTTATGTGAGAGGGGAGGCTTCATTGCCCAACACATAACACTCACCTCACTATTAAGGTGATTGCTGGTTAGCTAACCTTTCCCCTTGGGCCTTGGTTACATTAAGCATTTGCCAAGTCTTCCTCCTCACCCTCACCACAGCCATCCCATGGCTCCAACCATTCCCTTACACTTGCTCTCCACTGTCAAGGTAACATTAATGGGCTGCATGGGCACTGGGGACATGGCCAATGAACTTTTTAGAAATATCTTTCTTCCTCCCCTCCCATATCCTGTACTCTGTGTGTTTTCCCTTTGTTAGACGGCTTGGTCAGGTCCTATATCACTCTCATTACCGGTGAGGTATATGCAGTACAAGGACAATCCAATCCAGTTCTGAGGAGTTCACCATTCAGCTGCAAATCCACATGTGGTAAGCCGCATCCTTCCTCTCCTGCCTGGAGGCCAAGACACAGGCCCGGGGGAGGGCACATGCAACCAGGGCTCTCTGGGCTTCCCTTCCAAGAGGTGAGGAGTGTGGAGTTGAACAGAATCCATAAAATCGCCTCTTACCTTGCTATCATATGACTGGTGCCAACCTCTTCCCTGGGCCTTGTTTCAGTGTTGGTGTAGGTGAGATCATACCAATTATCTCACCCAGGGATAAAAGCCTCTCACTCACTCTTCGCTACACATGCTAACATTGATGGGCTGCATCACCATGGACAGGGACCTTGTTTGAGAGGTTCTTCTGTCTTCCCCTTGTTCTTGGGCTCCAGGTGTCCTTCCCTTCCAGGTATCCTTCCCTTTCAGTTCCTCTCTCACTTGCACCACTGGTGATTGCAAGGAATGATAATGATGAATACTAATCCTGTCACTGTGCTTGCTGGCTGGGACTGGCCAAGTAACACTTCCTGTGTTCATGCTGGTCATGGGCCTGACTGTGGATTCAGAGCCATCCGCTATCTTCCTGCTGACAAGAAGAAAAAGTTCCACCAGTGCCCGGCAGTGGGTGGTAAGGGAGAGGTAGCCATGGCGCCATCCATTTCAGAGGTCCACTGTTGGGTGGACGATTAGACCTTGCACTTTGGAGAGCTTAGCCTTGACCAGATTCACCATCAAGCAGTGCATGGATGGCAACACTCACCATACCATGGTCCTCCTGGAGGGAGGGTGCACCACAGACCAAGGTGGTTTAGAAGCCTACAAAAGGCCAAATCCCCCAAGAAGGAGAATGGTCGTCACACATGGCAATCATCTGAGCGACGAGGTGAGTGATTTTTTTCCTCAAGCCTTCCCTCCCCCTTACCCTTTTTCCTGGCACTGGTGTCATCCCGTGAGCATGACCTTTTGGAGGATGGCTTGCCTTGAAGTCCAAATCACAATGATGGCATCTTTGAGGGGCCTCCTATCCCTCTCTGCTTGCCCCTGCTGAGAGGGAGTGAGTCTGTTCCACCTCAAGGTAATGGTTGACACTCATTCCTCCATTGGCAAAAAAACTAGGGTATGCCCTTCGGATGTGCATCCAGAGAATGGTGTTAGACAAGTGTTGTGTGTCCCTGCCCATCCAGACATGGGCACAGCAAACCTGGCCCTCCACCATGCATGGGTCACTCCCCAGGGTGCAGAAATGTCTCCATGTGGTGGAGTGGAACTGTAATCCCACACCTTTGCTTGGAGCATGTTGGAGGCATAGTATTGGGTCAGGGAGCGCCAGAGAGTCTACCATTGATTCCAGTTGAAGCCAGATTACCACAATGGATCTTTAAAGGGGCTTTGCTGTGGCCCAGCCTCTCACTGCTCCCACTAGCTCTGCTTCTTTTAAAGGCCACTGTTCTAAATGGACAGCAAGCCTACCGGCATTATCTTTTAATTCTCTACTACTGCACTCTTCATTGGGTGTCTGAGGCTGTGTGAGTACATTGTTTTTATTCTGTAATGTGACTTGAGCCTCTGCAAGGTAAGTAGGCTATAAATAATGTAAATAAATTAATTGAAAAACTGAAGCAACATCTGCCCTGAAGCCCAAAGGGGGCGTGGTCTCTATTTTCATCCCTCCTCCCTTTCCAATGGGTAGTAGATCTGGTGTCCAGACTCACCGTGTCATAATACTTGTGATCTGTAAACAGTATCTCTGTACAGCTGAACACCTATTCACAGCTGATAAGTGGAAGGGATTTTTAAAACACTTCTGCAGAACTCACAATATACCTGGCCAATTAAATACTTATCACCGGAAATAACTTTTAATCTGAGACCACAGAAATTGGGGGGGGGGGGTTACTTGCTAAGAGTAAAAAAAAGTCAACTGTATAAGAATATTTACTAGTACTTCAATTTTAAATTGATAACTAGCAGTATCTATTTTAATTTCTGCTAGTTAACTGAATGATGCTGTATTCTTAAACGTCACTATCTGTTGGCACTTATCTCTGGATAATCCCCACCTTCTTGTATCCACAAGATAGATAAAACCAGTATGGTTTTAATTGCCTTTTAATTAAATATCACAACAATGTAGCTCAGTAATTTTATGCCTGATATTTCACAGATAAGAGCTAATAATGGGCATTTAACAGGTTGTCAGACTTGCCTCCTGTTGGGTTTGGACAGGCTCTGTAACTCTATCATACTGAAATTATAAAATATAACCAAATGGACTTTTCTATACTAACCCCTAGCCTTTGTGATATTGTAGTCACCATGCATATCAAAGGGGACGTTTGAAGTGTTAACTTTGTTTAGGTTGTAAAGAGAGCAAAGGAATGTGACCGTTAATAGATACCGCCACTGGCAAGCATCTTCCCAGAGGCTAGGAGATAAGCAGAAGCTCTCATGTGAAAGTTTGCACCTTCACTCCCTGTTGTTTTGAGAATAATGTATTTGTTCAGATATTGCTTTGATGTAGATTCCATAAGACCCAGAAACACCTCTGCCAAGGTATTAGTCTCAATTTCTGTTTCAAGCTATGAGTTTCCAATAAAGTATTACATTGTCTCAAATGAATACAGCCTTGAGTCTCCATCGCCTGACACACAGAGCAATATGAGAGTTGTCCTTAACCAGAAAGGAGCAAGGAGATCATACTCTTCTACTTCATAAGATTGGTGAGCCAGTCTCACCCAGAATCATTTAATAACAATTCACTTGACCTACTCTGGCCCAGTGGGGAAAGAGGGATAGCTTTCTGTCTATTAGTTGCCTCGTCTTTGGAACCTCTTTGAATAGTTCTCTGGTTGTCATCATTGGCAATTATGGGTCTGAGTTCTGACACAGACAGAACTGTAATGACCAATATACATTTTAGTAATAGCTAAATGAAACTGGAGTTTTTCTAATAAATATTTGCATTCTAACAGTAAATTATAACCCCGTCCTTGAACAATTAGGGTTGCATCTTGCAAAGAAGAAGATGATGATATTGGATTTTCATAAAGCATTTTCATGAAAACAGGCAATTCTCATCAGTTCTACCCTCCTGCTTTAGACCTCTGAATCTACACTGTTCCTGAGGGTTCCTTGTCTTCAAGGAACGGCATTTCACAGGGCTCTCTGGGCTAGCAGTAGAGGAGGGTAGGCAAGGAACATTCATTCCTTTCATTCCATCAATGGAAATGTTCTGCAGGCGCCAAGCCTTAAGCTGCAACTGTTACTGTTATTAACAGCAAGCTTCTAGAGAGGGGAGGAGAAAATAAGTTGTTTGAAGCACAGCAGCAAAGTCCAAAGTCTTCAATTATTGTCTAAAAATGGAAAATATGATGTGCTAGAGATGTGCTACATTCATTTTGACGGTGACAGGTGCAAAATAAGATTTCAAGTTGGAACAAGTTGTAGGAATAAAGGCAAGAAAAAATGGCACTGTGAAAGATGGCACTCTGAAAGATAGCAGTTAAATCAACTCTGCACTTTAAGTTGTTTAAGGCTTCATGGTAAAGACTATTTTCTCTGTCTTTGGAGGGAGGTTTTTCAGGACGGTGTGTACTGAACAGCCTACCAGACAAAGAATTCTAGGGAACTCTAAGGCTGAGAACAAACAGGCAGCTTGGGGCAGCAGCCTCCCATCACAGAAGAAAGCCAGTTTAGTGTAAAGCACCCTGGGGTGGTCAGCACACGGCCTGCTGCCAGAATAGAGACAGGTTTCATGTACCCCAGAGGAGCAGTCACACCACTCAAGCGCATCAGCCATGCTTCCCTGGTGCTCCCCGGCATTAAGACAACTGGGAAAGGCACCCCGGAAGCACTTCAACGATTTGCTACCACTTACTACCTGGTAACTTTTTGAAGCAGCAAAGAGACAGCAGAAGACAAGGTAAGGGCTGCAGCGAGGCAGGACCCAGATATGCACATTTAAACATGCCATTTAAATCCAGACGTGGGCCATTCCTGTGTCAGCCCAAATTGGCCATATGAATTCAGCCTAAGACTTGCAAAGTGCTTTCTTATACAAATCATTTTGTTTTGTTTGGGTACCAATCAAAAGGTATTTCACAACTTATTTCTTTTTCAGACCATACTATTTTTGACATTAAATGATATACCATTTAAATAATGGCAAAAAGAAATTTCTAAATGTGTGTGGCAAAGTGGAGGGGGGCAGTATATAATAGCATATAATACAAGATGCAAAAGAAAGAGGAAAATTGAGTTTACCTGATCTGAAAGTACACTTTGCTGCTTGTTGCTTGGTGTAGCTGAAGAATGGCTTTTGATAAGAAATAAATGATTGTTGGAGCTGGAATGTCATGATTTAAGATTTGGGTGGCACGCCTATTTGTGGTACAATAAAGTAAACATTAATGTTGAATTTAAAAACCATTTAAAAAGCATGTCATTCTTTTTTTAAAAAACATTTTTACTGAAATGTTAGTTAGACAGATACAAAACAAAAAGTATATGGGAGGTTACACTTGTATCATATATATATATATATATATATATATATATATATATATATATGATAATTTTTTAAATTATGCTTTTTACTATATATATATATATAGTAAAAAGCATAATTTAAAAAATCTACTAATCAATCAATCAAAAACAATAGAAGAAATGGGATTATAGGTATTCTGCTAGTTACAAAATGTAAATCTAACAACTCATAGTATCAAGGATGTCTTTATAACTATAGGAAACACTTTGTAACAACAGAAAACTAGGTTTTTAAGTTAATACAATGAAGAGTTTATCCAACGTTTATTCTGCTTAACAATTCCAGCAAATTAGAGACCATATAGCTATTAGAGACGATTTAGCTATGAAATGTTGATATGAAACGTATGGGTTTCTTTGATTTAAGAACATAAGAACATAAGAGAAGCCATTTTGGATCAGGCCAATGGCCCATCCAGTCCAACCCTGTGTCACACAGTGACCAAAAAAAAAACAGGCGCCATTGGTTTAAATTTGCAGAGACCTTATCCATAATTAAGTGATCCCAGACCTTTGTCAGCCAACATTCTAATGTTAAACTATTAGTGATTTTCCAGTTCTGGGCAATTACCGACTTGGCTGCGAGAGGGGCAAAATTATTAAAGATTTGGTTGGCAGAGTGGCTATGACATGTTGCCATTCTGATAATATGGAGTAAATATAAACCTAGCCATTGTTGGAAAACATCTTTGTGGCTTTCAACACAAGAAGCATTTTTAGACAAGAGATAGTAACCAAACACAAGTAGTTATATTAGAGTTTACACAAGGAGAATGCAAAATGAAAATAAAAGAAGATCTGGTATCACAAAGATATAACTTTTTAATGAGCAATTGCTAGAAAGGTTTAAAATACATAAGAGATCTTGTAGTTTTGAACAATCTATGATGCAATTTGAATCAGAATTACATAAGAATAATGAACATGCTATTATAAAATGTATAAATTGTGGTTGACATTTGAGAAAAAGAAGGAACAAATTAAAGATTGTATGGTAAAATGAAACAATGGCAAAATATGTGGGCAAAGTCTCAAATTTACATAACTATGTGGTCAAATTTTCAAATGTACATTATTAATTTAAAGGAGAATAAATTTATGTACTGATGGTATATCAAAAAAATTAGCTAAAATGTATAAGAATATTCTGAATAAGTGTTGGAAATGTGAGCAACAAGAAAGGGACATTTTATCACTTATGGTGGACATGTATGAAAATCAGAACTTTTTTTTAAATTTTCAATATAATTTTATTTTTAAAAAAATTCAAATGGTTACAGAAACAAAAAAGAGTCATCTAGCATAAAGGTAAAACATTTGCTAAAGCATATTAAAAAGCGTCAAGCTTAGTAATAAAATACAACACAATATAAGACTATATGCAAAGGATAGAATAATAACAAATTAACCATTTAACCATATTTTAAGATGGCATAATGACTTCCAAGAAAAATTCAAGGGAACATTAGGAAAAGTGGAGGAACCCAAATATTAATTAAGAAGAATGAGAAGGCAGAAAAGAGTTAGAAATACCGTAAGTATAAATGTGTGAATAAGCAAGGCAGACTTGCATTAAACAGGCAAAAGGCAGAAGCTAACATATAGGAACAAAAAGATATCCAGAAAGACACCCGCTCCTGTGTCAAGGAAGCAAAAAGAGAAATAAGAGACAGAGGGAGGGATTAGAAGCAGATTAATGACATTTGTGAAGGTTTATAAAGAGGAGTTTCTTGAGAAGCAACATACTCAACAAAAAGAAACCACTTAGCAGAGAAATTAGAAGAATTAGAATTTTGGAGATTGGAATTGATTTTGTCCATAACAAAGTGTTCCCACACTTTGGAGAGCCAAGTAGTGATGGTAGGAGCTGTTGAGGCTTTCCAGAAAGGGGCTATTGAAGCTTTGACAGCGACTAACAGACTGATAATCAGCTCCTGTCATGATTTAGGGATAGAAAGTGAGCCTCAGAAATTCAAGAACACCAAAGCAGGATTGAGTGTGTGATGTGAAGTAATGAGGTGGATCAGTTGAAGAACATCTGTCCAAAATTTCAATACTACTGGACACTCCCACCAGCAGTGAGTGAAAGTGCCTAGATGACCACATTTTTTCCAACGTAAAGGCGATGTTGATTTTGAGATTGATGCAACTTGCACAGGTGAGGTACCAACAATTGATGATTTAAAAGTTTGCAGTCTAGTGTTGATCACAGGCGAGGAGTAAAGAGAGGATGAGAAATCAGAACATTTTGAATACAAATAAATTCTGTTATTCAGAAAAAAATTAAAAACTAATTGAAATCAGAGGCTTGCTGGGATTAATGGATGCTCAAATAGAAAGAACACATGGAATTTTATTTTTGTATATGACAATGGCGGCAAGTCTATTATATGCTCAGAAATTGAAATCTTCAGTAATACCTACAACAGAAGAATGAATCATGAAGATGATGGAACCTGTGGAAGATGGCTGAACTTACTTCTTAGATTAGAGAAAATACATTAACTACATTTATAGCTAACTGGGAAAGAACGAATTGATGATTCATGGGTTTGAAGAATAAAATGAGAACCAAATTAAAGATAAAAGAAAGGGCTTTTTTATGCATCTGCAGAAAGAGTGAACAGAAAATTATGTTATATCAGCTGTAGATTAAAATCAAAATATATTCCCTTTTTCCTTCTATTGGATTTTTTAAATTCCTTTTTCTGTGTATTTTCTCTTATGTTTTTTATACACTTTGTTTTAAATCTTAATTATTATTTTTTAAAAAAATCATAAGGTATTGCACAACTTAACAAAAAATTCTCTTGGAACCAATAAACTTTTTGTTTATTTAAATCGTAACTTTAGTGTACTATTTACCACTTTCCTAATACAATATCTGAATGAAGAGACATCCTGCAAGATGCAAGCAATTTATGCATCCTACTCCTCTGGAAGTATATTTGCTTAGTATTTATAGGCTGACAAATATGTTCATTCTAGGTCTAATATACGGAATATTCTAGCATTCAAATGGAATGGAACAGAATTAAAAGACTGACATAAAGAGATCCTTAATCGAGTTTCTGTAGGGATATTTACAAAAACTCCCAGTTCAAGTAACATTCATTTTAGCTCCTTATGCAATCTTTGTCAAAGTATTTAAAATTATATGAATAACCAGACACTGAAAGCAAAAGAGATTATGAGATATTGAATTGGACTACTAGCTACAAGAAGAGTTTGTTTGAGGACAGTCACACCTCCACAGATGTTACATGTACTTTTCTGCATCCAAATGTCAAACATCCAAAAAAACCCACTAGTATAATAAAACATCTATTCCTACTGCTTCTGATATTAGTCTGCTACGGAGCTGGCAATGACAAATCACATCTGTCGTAGCAGACTCTCTTCCACAAAAGCTTATGTAAAATAAGCACATGCTAGTTTTTAAGGTGCCAAAAGACTCCTCTATCTTTTTGCTGCAGCAGACTGCCCCTCAGAAAAGAACTATAGCTGACTTTTCCCAAACATATTGCATACCAATAGGGTCCAATGGCTATAAACTGTAGAAGGGGAGAACTATACGCACAGTTCCTTTAAAAGAAAGGAAGAGTAAAAAATATGATAGACATTCTGCAGTTATTTCTTCACAACTTTCTGCCAAGAACAGAATTTAACTGCAAATTACAGTTAAATTACATGTTCAGTAGCCAGACATAAATCGAATAAATAAATACATCAATGAATATGCTGTGTTCAACTCTCATTATCATTGATTAATGGTCAGATGTGAGCAAGCAGAGATTTGCCCAGCTTAGGCAAAACAGACAAACAGCCATGGAACAGGATTCTCTGATGATCAAGGGATCAGCTGGGAGTCACATGAAACCCTGTGGGGTCCAAGCCTTGCTAGGAAATGACATTTTTAAAAGGAGGAAAATCTGAAGTGGATTCTCAGCCAATCCTTCAATTAGCTGAGAGTCAACTTCCAATCTCCTGGTCCTGGAAACAGTGTTGTGTGCCAGACTTGCTGGAACAGCTAAACTATAATTGGAAGGGGTGGGGGAGGGTCAGAGGCCAGCTCTCAATTGATCAGAAAGGGGTCAACTGGCCATAGGATTGCCAGATCCCCTGGTTCGGGAAGAGGTTCCCCAATTTTGGGTGCTGCTCTCCCATTTTGGAAGCATCTGGTAGTGGGAGAAAAAAATGGTGGCCATCAGGTGACACTCTAGAATTTCCTTCTTCCTAGTCTCTATGGAAGGCAGAGTAGAAAGCTAGAGTATTGCCCTACCATTAGAAGCTGGAGTATGCAGCCACCATATCCTGGCTCTCTCTTAGTTAAACTCTCATGTGCTTGCC
The DNA here is from genome assembly GCF_032191835.1 of Heteronotia binoei. NCBI lineage: Eukaryota > Metazoa > Chordata > Lepidosauria > Squamata > Gekkonidae > Heteronotia > Heteronotia binoei. The sequence continues at coordinate 3,309,641 of NC_083238.1, read as the reverse complement.
ACACTGCTGGCTCCTCGAACACTTTTATTCTTTTCTGATTGCAAAGGCACATGGTCATGAGGTTTGTGGTGTTGCACAATCCCCCCATCCCATCTACTTTTTAAAATTAATTTCAGCTCAAGGTGTTTTAATTTAACCTACTTTTAAAAAGCAAAGTGGTTTGAGCCATCTCTTTTGCTGCCATCCTCTATATATGCCCAGGCTAGGTTTTTTGTACATCTTTTGTGGGGAGTGGAGAAAAAGAACAAGGGGCAGGGCAGGAGAGGGGAAGAGCGGCAGAATCTCAGCCAGATTCCAGAGAAACTGGATAAGCAAACATGAATGTGTACAGGTTGTTTTCAGATAAGGGGGGGGGGGGGAGAAGTTGGGGGTTCTTTAGAAAATCAAGCTGTGATCAAGAAACAAGCTAGAAGAAGAAGACGAAGAAGAAGATATTGGATTTATATCCCGCCCTCCACTCCAAAGAGTCTCAGAGCGGCTTACAATCTCCTTTACCTTCCTCCTCCACAACAGACACCCTGTGAGGTGGGTGGGGCTGGAGAGGGCTCTCACAGCAGCTGCCCTTTCAAGGACAACCTCTGCCAGAGCTATGGCTGACCCAAGGCCATTCCAGCAGGTGCAAGTGGAGGAGTGGGGAATCAAACCCGGTTCTCCCAGATAAGAGTCCGCACACTTAACCACTACACCAAACTGGCTCTGGTATGTTTATTACAGTTCAGCAGTCCTTGTTCTGATGATAGCTTGTTTTTGTGCAAGTAACCACATAGAAGTTATTAATGATTTTTAGGACAGCATTTACTTTGAGGGGTTTTTTTTTCCCCTTGTGGCCACCACCACCTATTCTCATCCCCAGAGTTGAGCTGAGCAGTCACACACACTCCTCCAACTGCATGCATAAGAACTTCTCGGTGCAGGGGCATGCTCCACATCTGAGGGCTGAAGGAGGAGAAATTTGATTGTTGCTCCAATTTTCTACAAAGGCTAAGAACACACCAAATCTCAGGGGCTCTGCAGTGATTCAGCCACAGCAGCAAACAACAATAGGGGTGTGTATATTTGTGGGGGGTGGGGGTGCATGTGCCTGCCTATCATCTGCCACCTACCCTCAACATCACAGCTTCTTCCTCCCAATCCAGCCAGGGACTGAGTCGCCCTCAGCACTGTTGCACTTGCAAATGATTCTACCATCGAGGCCCTTTCCTTTGTCTTCTCAGATGCCTGCTCCTTCCCTCCCAATCCTATCTTATCTACAGACTTCCACTGGGTTTCCCCTACTGCTTCTCCGGGCAATGCCAGGAGCTTTATCTGTAGAGGTAGTGCAGCATTATTGGACCCAAGCAACACTGGCTGCCAGCAGCTGTGTAATATTGAGTGCCTGATGATACTACAGCTGCCTAGGGCTAAGGTTTAGGCTTTCCAGAAGCAGTTCTAGATATAATATCTACTTGATCATCCCTATCTTAACACTCTAAAAGTGCCAAAAGTTTCCAGTTATCTGTTATCCAAAATAAAGTAAGCCCTGGGAACATTTAATTGCTCTACTTGGACAAATAAGGAGATAACCATATGGAAGATTAATCAATGAAAACACACTTAATAACTTGAAGACAGACATGAAATAAGTGAAAAAGTCTATATATTATCCATATATAAAACATTTAATAAAATTATTACAATAGTTTATACAAAATGGTTATTGTGCAAACTGATTTCCAGTCTTTCTTGGCCTCACAAGATAATACTCCCCTTTGAGATCTGAGGCTATTAGTAGCCCAGTGAAATTATTCTAAAGGATGGGTTACAGGAAGGGCTGTGTATTGGTGGGTCTGCCTCAGTGTGCAGGAGAGAGGAGACGATGCCCCTAAAGGAAAGCAGCGGGCCTTTCCTTGGCATTTCATTCCAACGCCAACAGGGCACCACCCATCTCTAAGCAAATGTAAAATCAGCAAAAAATGTAACTCTTCCCCCAGCATTATACCTCCATCTAACATTAAGGATAGCACAGACTACACTAGGCATTTCTTTAGTGTCCCAGCATCTCTCCTTTCTGTTTTTATTTTATTTTGGAACATCAGAGTTTGGAAGAACTCAAAAGTTTGTACACTGTTGTATCATGTAGCTAGTTCTATTAAAAGGTATTATTTGGATTGTATACTAGTTTAAAAAGGGAAAAGATGACGGCAAAGACAAAGGAGGAGGAGATTAGATTTATACCTCTCACTTCACTTGGAGTCTCAGGGCAAATTACAATCCTTTCCCTTCCTGTCCCCACAACAAACACCATGTGAGGTAGGTGGGACTGAGAGAGCTCTAACAGAAACTGCTCTCGAGAAGAACAGCTCTACAAGAACTTGTGACTGACTCAAAGTCACATCTGCAGGTACATGTGAAGGAGTGGGGAATCAAACCCTGTTCTCCCAGATGCACTTAACCACTACACCAAACTGGCTCTCAGGGGTGGGACCTCAGACATATACAATGCCATAGACTCCACCCTCCGAACGAGCCATTTCCTCATGGGGACCCAATGTTGCCACTCTCCAGGTGAGGACTGGAGATCACTCAGAAATCAGCTCCTCTGGAGAAAACAACTGCTTTGTAGGGTGGAATCTGTGTCATTATAACCTGCTGAGGTAACTTCCCTCCTGCTTTGGTCCACACTGTGATTTCAGACCACTCATAGACTTTCAGCCTAACCCACCTCATAGGGTTATTGTGCAGATCAAAAGGGGGAGAGGAGAATGATGTTAGGTGCTTTGGTCCACACTGTGGAGAAAGACTGTACTTTTCCTAGGTAGAGGCTGCAGAGAGGGGGAAGAGATGGAAAGCTAAAGTCAAATTAATTCCCCTACAGAAAATGGCTACCTTGGGTAGGAGGGAAGACACCAAGGTTGGGGGGGAGCAAATGCCTTCACTTGGGTGAGTGGGTGGGAAGACGGGGGGGGCACTCACCCACAGTCTCTTTCTAGAGCCCACTGTATTTTCCACCACAACGGGCCTTATTCCTAGTTTACAAAATAAAATGCTGGGCTGTTCACCATCTTTGAGTCTAAAGATCCCCACCCTACCTCAAAGGCCAGTGTTTTCTAGCCTTCAGAAAACCAAACCAGATTTTAGCTAAACTCAAAAGATGATGTCAACATAAGGTCTGTTCAAGAGACAGAATTTTATTTAAGATGATCTAGCCAGAATCTTATCTAAGATGTTTCACTAATTTATGCCATTCCCAAATTTTGTGCTTGTTATGCCACTCAGTCAATACAACTATCATGCTTAGCCATAAAAATGGTTCAGCACTGATCCCCATTTCACGAGAAGGCAGTCATATAATTAAGAAGAAATTTGTGCACTGTGATTCAGGGACACACTGTATTAACCTGCATTAACAACATGTTCACCCACAATAATTTTCCTGTCATGTCTGTCTTATTTAATAGCTATCAATAGGCAATTACAACCTGAATTCCCAAACTTCTTCTTGTTTTGATTTAAGATTTAAAGAATGGACACAAACTGTTTGCTAAGTTTTACAGGTAATATGGACTTCATAAAACTCACAAAGTTCTGTTAAAAGGGTTACTCCATAAAACCCATAAAGAATTGCTTCATAAAACATTAAGTCACTTTAAAGTAAAGGGCAGAGGACTTTTAAGCACACTTTAATAGTCATTTAATTTTTATAGGATATTTCATTCACAAAAGTACTAGAAAGATACAACCCCACTGAATGCATAAAGGAAAGGAAAGGTAATAAATTATAATTGCTAAAGTTACACTTTGCTAATTCATATTACAACCATATTGCCTATGCAAAACAAAAACTGATTACATACAGACACGCTAAGCTTCCAATATGCTGAGTTTCCATGTGGAGTACCTAGTTACCATACCACAGTGAATTCAGGAGGTACTGGCTGTTCTCAAAATAACTGCACTGCAAAATAATTCCATGCTACATTCTATAAATGATAGCTACATGGTAAATTTCCAGTGTTAGCTGTAAGTTACCCCACTCTTATTTGCAGGAACACAGAAAGGTGTACACAGTATTCCTATCCACTTACCAACCATGCCTAAACCTAATCAGCTTCAGAGATAGGGACAACAGGCACTTGAGACAGTTGTTCAAGAATTACTCTAAATATTAATAAAATCAAGACTGCTCTAAATATGATGTATCCTTTTCTGGACTGTAGAAGTTCATGTTGGAGACAATGACCGTTTTCGCACACAGCTCACCTCGCAGTCACAATCCTGTTCCCTCCGCAGCGTCTGGTCAGATTTCCCACCATCTGTGCTGAAGTTACAGGAAGTGCCGCAGCTTTTGCATAGCAAACGTAAACCGCTAAAACCCAGTTTACGTTTGCTACGCAAACGCCATGGCACTTCCTGTAACTCCGGCGCAGATGGTGGGAAATCCGACAGACGCTGCAGAGGAAACAGGATTGTGACTGCAAGGTAAGCTGTGTGCGAAAATGGTTAATATATTAATTCTGTCTTGCGCAGAAAAACATTATCCACATATACAAAGTAAGCATGGAGAAAAATTCTGGTCTTCTATCCAATATATTTATAGATTTGGGGTTGGCTGGTTTTAATTCCAGCAAGCATTCACTCAGTCACCTGCTGCTTGTAATATAGAATGCTGAAGACCAGCAATGATATCTCAGATTTTATTACTCATTCTAGCATCACCAACAGAATGGAGTAAAGACTCCAAAATGGATAATCACGGCAAGAATGGAATTTAAAGGTCCCTCTGATGTCTCAAAAGGCTTAGTATGATGTGTACCCTGACCTGGATAGCTCACACTAGGCTGATCTCATCAGATCTCAGCAGTCAAGCAGGCAGGGTTGCCAGCTTCAAACTGGGAAATAACCTGGAGATTTTCTTTTTTTGGGAGGGGGGAGCCTGATAGGGTTGCCAGGTCCAAGTTAGGAAATATCTGGGGACTTCGGGGTGGAGCTAGGAGACTTTCCTATTCCCTAAATAAATAAATAAAAATACAGTCTTCATTTCCTCATCCTCTTTTTTTTTTGCCTACTCTAGCAGTTAGACTTCTTCTAAATGAAAGTGACATCTGTCATACCCCCCCTCCACACACACACACACACACACACAAATCCTCTTGTCAGGCTTTGGAAGCAGTTCCAAGCATCACTTTTTAAAGGGACACACACATACACTCACAAAGCAGTCAAAATAAATGGAGTTTGCAAGCCCTCATTTTTGTGATCTCACTGGAGCAATTTATTCATGGGCATTGTTGAATGTAACAATCTGCTATATTTCAGCCAGCTTCTTCAGACAGGAATAGGAAAAGAGAGCAGGATGAAATTTTCATCCAACCCATAATCAGATTCTAGCTAACTCTTTCATATCCATTTTACTACAGAAACAACTTCTGAAACAAATACAAAACAGAGAGACCCTGCTCTCTGCCTTTTTCACAGCTTCACACAGTTGTGGCTCTGCCTGCTTGCCCTGCCCCCTTATTTCATGCCGTTGAGATTTAAAGGTGCACACACATTCCAAAACATAAACAATTGCAAGTGTTTTCTAAGCCTGCCAGGGTTTGAAGACACATGGTAATTGTTGGGTTGGGGCTTTCCGCCACCGGCCAGCTGGCTGGCAGCAAGGAGGAGCCTGCAAAACCAGAGGATCCCCAACAGGGACCTGGTGACTGGCAAGGCTAAAGCCTCACAAGGGTGGGGGGTTTGGGGGGGGGAGGGACTTCAATGGGAAATAATGCCACAGACCTCAACTTCCAAAGCAATGAACTAATCTCTGTCACCTGGATATCAGGGTAATAGCAGATCTCCAGTCACCACCTGGAGGTTGGCAATCCTACAGACAGGCTGGGCCCTGATTAGTATTTGGATGGGAGACCACCAAGAAAGCCCAGGGTTGTGACACAGAGGCAGGCAAGGGCAAACCAGCCTGAAGGTCTCTTGTCTTGAAAACCACATGAGGGATCACCATAAATCTGCCATGACTTGAAGGCACTCCCCCCCCCCCCCCAGTATGATATGTAGTATGTTTCGTTTCTGAGGGTAAAATGCTGAGTAAGAAAGAGTCCATACATGACCTCTAAACTAACCTAACACTACATTGTGCCTTCCCTTTTTTATTTTCAGATAGAAGTTACAGCTGAAAGACATATGAGTCAAGCACAAGCAAATCAAATCCTCATGTTAAAAAAAAAGGGATTCCCCTCCCCCAGCAGCCATAATTTTCAGCCCAACTAAACTGGGGCATTTTCAAAGCAAGGAGAGAACACAGACCTGTAAGAAGCAAAAGGGAAGGATAAAAGCTTTACTTGCCTTTGGCTTCTAACTGAGTATCCTTTTAGCGCCATCTGCTTCAAGAAAATACAGATACCGTTTTTGGGTTTTTTTAACCATATAAAAGGGATATTTTTAATTCCAGGCTACATTTTTAAAAGTCTGAACTCTGTTCTAAATCAAAAGACAGCGAACTCTTTATTTTTTTTTTAATCAAAGCAGTATGTTGAAAGGTTTAATATCTTCAGAGCCTTAAAATGCATAGTAGTTGCAAGATTTTTAATGAATTAAGTTGTAATATATCAAAATATTGAATATATACCAACAAATTATAAATGTCAGGGTACTTTGTAAACACTATCATCTTTTGTATGGTTATTTCTAATCCAGTGGTTCAGAAAACTTACTTAAGGTCTATCAATATTTTAAAAAGTGCTCTGCTCCACTGAGAATAACCTACTCATGGTCTCTGCCCTCAGCCAGAGCCGGGGCTCTTTCAGCCCTGACTCCTACCTGGTGGAACTCTCTGCTAAATACCACCAGGGCCCTGTGGGACTTAATGCAATCCTGCAGGGCCTGTAAGGCAGAGATGTTAGATAACTCACTGAAAATGTCAAGACAGTGTGCGATTGCAATAAAAAAGGCCAACGCCATGCTGGGAATTATTAGGAAGGGAGTTGAAAACAAATCAGCCAGTATCATAATGCCCCTGTATAAATCGATGGTGCAGTCTCATTTGGAATACTGTGTGCAATTCTGGTCACCGCACCTCAAAAAGGATTGGAAAAAGTGCAGAAAAAGGCAACTAGAATGATTAAAGGTTTGGAACACTTTCCCTATGAAAAAAGGTTAAAATGCTTGGGGCTCTTTAGCTTGGAGAAACATCGACTGCGTGGTGACGTGATAGAGGTTTACAAGATTATTTGTGGGATGGAGAAAGTAGAGAAAGAAAGTCCTTTTCTCCCTTTCTCACAATACAAGAACTCGGGGGCATTCAATGAAATTGCTGAGCAGTCAGATTAAAACGGATAAAAGGAAGTACTTCTTCACCCAAAGGGTGATTAACATGTGGAATTCACTGCTACAGGAGGTGGTGGCGGCTACAAGCATAGCCAGCTTCAAGAAGGGGTTAGATAAAAATATGGAGCAGAGGTCCATGAGTGGCTATTAGCCACAGTGTGTGTATATATGTGTATATATATATATACACACACACACATATTGGCCACTGTGTGACACAGAGTGTTGGACTGGATGGGCCACTGGCCTGATCCAACATGGCTTCTCATGTTCTTATGTTCCGCCAGGTTTTTGGCTGATGACAGCAATGGTTTCATCTTAGCTAGCACCCTCCTCTTTTCTCTTTTCTCCATCTTTGCTCTGGTCTCCTCCTCTCCTGCCCACAAGACTGTAACAAAGGAATATCTGACTTCATCTAAGATAATAAGGCCAATTCTTGGTTTTCTTGCTTTTAATTCTGCTTTTAATGGTTGTAGATCACATAAAGCCTTGCATTGTGGGGAATGGGTGATCCATAAATTGAATATATATATTTTTTTTATTTTAAATTTTATTTTTTAGAAAGAAGTTTTGTTTTTATCACTTCTAAATTACAATGGAAATTGTGCTATGAGAAGGTGTGGATAATTTTCTGATAGCCATGGCTCCCAAGCAAAAGAATACATTTCCACAGAAGGAGCCATTTCTGCTGAAACCGATACAACTATTATGTCTCCGTGAGCCTTATTAAGTCTGAAGAGCACCTTGGGGCCTCAGTACACACAGACCTTGATAGATGGGGTTGCCAACTTTCAGCTGGGGCCCGGAGAGTACCCAAAATTACAACTGATCTCCAAAGGTAAGTTTCCCTGGAGGAAATGGTAATTTGAGTTTACTCTATGACATGGTATCCCTGCTCAGATCCCCAACATTCACCCTCCCAGAACCACACAAAACGTCCAGGAATTCCATAAGCCATTCATAGCTCACTAGTTCCAATCAGTCCAAATTTCAGCTACAAAACTCTAACACTTAAATCCTTTCCATGAAAATTCATACTCCTATGAACTTAGATTGCTTACTTACAAATGGAGACATCCAAAAATTTGCATCTACTTAAGGAAAAAATTTAAGCTAAGATCAAAAAGCAGTGTAAAGGAACAAGCTGACTGGGCATACACAAGCCAGTACTCAGCTGTGTGTGTATTATATTACAATAACTTGCATTTAACAAGGCAAGAACATTTCAGAATGCTAAGGAATGTAGTCACCAAAAAAGCCCAAAAGCAAACAACCACAAAAAAGCTGCATAGTATTAATAACACTTAATGACAAAACTTAAAATTTATTACATATGCTGACTTCTTGAACACCTTCAATTTGAGCACTATACATAGAGCTTCCGCTTCCAATATTGCAAAGGCCCAATAAAGACTTAATAATGTCAGTCCTTGTCCAAGTAGGATACAGACGTTGTTCCAAAATAGTCCATGTGAAGTCCCAAAATCCAGCCTAGGACGTACCAGCGCAACAGTACTCCAGTAAGTATCTGTTTCAAGCCACTTCGTCAGGCTCATGCATACTTCAGGGACTGATAAGCTGTAATTCACAATAATAATACATATTTCAAAATACATACATCGTATCCAATATTTAAGAAGCCACCCAGGCCTCTAAAACACCCAAATCTGGCAATTGCATGATTTACAAAGAGTCAAGAATCAATGGCTGGTATTCCACAACGCTCAGACCGAGCACTTGGAGTGTGCACAATCTAAATACTTTTAACATCTAATTGGTAACAGCTGCATCCTGTCCTTAATTCATTTTATTCCACCATGTTTAATAGCACAAAAATCACCTTGTTTACAAACCATATAATCTTAATTCTATTGGAAATGTCAATCATTTTAAAATTCAAATGTTTATTTTGTTTAAAAACCCAGTTGAAAAATCAATTTAATAAATAGACTGTTTTATAAATTTGATGAATTCAATAAAATTTAATACCCCAATCTGCTTACTGATTTCTTGTAGCCTTATTGCTGAAAATTATATGAACTGTTTTGCAAATATTATGAATTAATAATTTTAAATACCCTAATTTACTTAATGATTTCTTGTACCCTTATTGCTAAAAATGTGTATGATTTATGATGCCCTACATAAACAAGGTCAAACCTCGATCATCCATGTGCAATATACCATTCTCTAGCAGTGCAAAATGTGATGACCTACACACACTTGAAATGAAATGAATACCAATAAATACAGCTCTCACATTTCACCACCTACAGAAAACACGACAACTCCAAAGATGAATTAGTCCAAAGTCCAGCTGGAGCCAAAGCCCCTAACTAGAATGTCTAAGAGGAGTCATATTGGACGTTCCAGTAAGAAGAAGAAGAAGAATTGCAGATTTATACCCTGCCCTTCTCTCTGAATCAGAGACTCAGAGTGGCTTACAATCCCCTATATCTTCTCCCCCCACAACAGACACTCTGTGAGGTGGGTGGGGCTGAGAGGGCTCTCACAGCAGCTGCCCTTTCAAGGACAACCTCTGCCAGAGCTATGGCTAATCCAAGGCCATTCCAGCAGGTGCAAGTGGAGGAGTGGGGAATCAAACCTGGTTCTCTCAGATAAGAGTCCACGCACATAACCACTACACCAAACTGGCTCTCTTAGGGGCTTTGGCTCCAGCTGGGTTTAATTCATCTTTGGAGCTGTTGTGTTTTTTGTAGGTGGTGAAATGTGAGAGCTGTATTTATTGGTATTCATTTCATTTCAAGCGTGTGTAGGTCATCGCATCAGGACTGGAGTTTAGAGGCTGTGGGAGCAGAGGGGCCAGAGAAGGGGCAGAGAAAGTGGCCAAGTCCAGGGTGGCAGATATCGGAGGAACAAAGAAGAGCCTGTGTATGGTCTGGCTGGACTGGAAGGATGGGAAGGTTAGGACAGACCGGGCACCGATTGTCCTGGCCCCGTGGAGTCTATGGTCACAGTTGATATTGGGGGTCAGGAGATTCCATTCCTTGTAGATACTGGAGCTGCACTGTCTGTGGTGCCTGTTAAGATTGCTCCTTCAACCCACAAGTATTCGTTTGCACGCTGTCTGGATGAATAGAAGCTTACCCAACCCGCACTGAGAAAACCAATGAAGTTATAAAAGCTCTATTAAAAGACATCATACCGAAATTCGGTTTACCTGTAACCACAGAAAGTGATAATGGGATGTTGTTCATTGAGAAAACTGTACAAGGTGTATCTAAGTTGCTTGGCATTACTTGGAAATTGCATGCTGTTTACCACCCACAGAGTTCGGTAAAAGTCGAGAGGGCTAACAGATCTTTGACGAACACCCTGTCTAAAAAAATTAAAAAAAAATTAAAAAAAATAAATAAAATAAAAATAAAATAAAGTTATTATTATTATTATATATAAACTCCATCAAGAAACTAATTTGCCATGGACTACAATGTTGCCAATTGCATTGTTTTGGTTGCAATGCCTGCCGCACAAACGCCTTAAGCTGTCGCTGTTTGAGATTGTTTATGGAAGACCGCCCCCTATAGTTCAGGAAGTTCGGGGCGATCTCTCTCAGTTAGGTTCTGTCTCAGTCAGATCTCTCTCAGTCAGCATGGTTAACAAACAAAGTAATGGAAGCTGTAAAAGGTAAGAAGGACTCCTTTAAGCGGTGGAAAACCAGTCCAAGTGAGATTAATAAAAGGGAACACAGGCAGTGGCAAATCAAATGCAAGACTGTGATCAGGCAGGCAAAAAGGGACTATGAGGAGCATATTGCAAAAAACATAAAGACCAACAATAAAAATTTCTTCAAATATATTAGAAGTAGGAAACCAGCCAGGGAAGCAGTGGGGCCCTTGGATGACCATGGGGTAAAAGGATTACTGAAGGAGGATGGGGAAATGGCTGAGAAGCTGAATGCATTTTTTGCCTCCGTCTTCACCGTGGAAGATGAGAAGTGTTTGCCCGCCCCAGAACCACTAATATTGGAAGGGGTGTTGAAAGACCTGAGTCAGATTGAGGTGACAAAAGAGGAGGTCCTACAACTGATAGACAAATTAAAAACTAATAAGTCACCGGGTCCGGATGGCATACATCCGAGAGTTCTGAAAGAACTCAAAGTTGAACTTGTGGATCTTCTAACAAAAATCTGTAATCTTTCATTGAAATCTGCCTCCGTTCCTGAGGACTGGAAGGTAGCAAATGTCACCCCCATCTTTAAAAAGGGTTCCAGAGGAGATCCGGGAAATTACAGGCCAGTCAGTCTGACTTCAATACCGGGAAAGTTGGTAGAAACCATTATCAAGGACAGAATGAGTAGGCACATAGATGAACACGGGTTATTGAGGAAGACTCAGCATGGGTTCTGCAAGGGAAGATCTTGCCTCACTAACCTGTTACATTTCTTTGAGGGGGTGAACAAACATGTGGACAAAGGAGACCCGATAGATGTTGTTTACCTTGACTTCCAGAAAGCTTTTGATAAAGTTCCTCATCAAAGGCTCCTTAGAAAGCTTGAGAGTCATGGAGTAAAAGGACAGGTCCTCTTGTGGATCAAAAACTGGCTGAGTAATAGGAAGCAGAGAGTGAGTATAAATGGGCAGTCTTCGCAGTGGAGGACGGTAAGCAGTGGGGTGCCGCAGGGCTCGGTACTGGGTCCCATCCTCTTTAACTTGTTCATAAATGATTTAGAGTTGGGAGTGAGCAGTGAAGTGGCCAAATTTGCGGATGACACTAAATTGTTCAGGGTGGTGAGAACCAGAGAGGATTGTGAGGAACTCCAAAGGGATCTGTTGAGGCTGGGTGAGTGGGCGTCAACGTGGCAGATGCGGTTCAATGTGGCCAAGTGCAAAGTAATGCACATTGGGGCCAAGAATCCCAGCTACAAATACAAGTTGATGGGGTGTGAACTGGCAGAGACAGACCAAGAGAGAGATCTTGGGGTCATGGTAGATAATTCACTGAAAATGTCAAGACAGTGTGCGTTTGCAATAAAAAAGGCCAACGCCATGCTGGGAATTATTAGGAAGGGAATTGAAAACAAATCAGCCAGTATCATAATGCCTCTGTATAAATCGATGGTGCGGTCTCATTTGGAGTACTGTGTGCAGTTCTGGTCGCCGCACCTCAAAAAGGATATTATAGCATTGGAGAAAGTTCAGAAAAGGGCAACTAAAATGATTAAAGGGCTGGAACACCTTCCCTATGAAGAAAGGTTGAAACGCTTAGGGCTCTTTAGCTTGGAGAAACGTCGACTGAGGGGTGACATGATAGAAGTTTACAAGATAATGCATGGGATGGAGAAAGTAGAGAAAGAAGTACTTTTCTCCCTTTCTCACAATACAAGAACTCGTGGGCATTCGATGAAATTGCTGAGCAGACAGGTTAAAACGGATAAAAGGAAGTACTTCTTCACCCAAAGGGTGATTAACATGTGGAATTCACTGCCACAGGAGGTGGTGGCGTCCACAAGCATAGCCACCTTCAAGAAGGGGTTAGATAAAAATATGGAGCAGAGGTCCATCAGTGGCTATTAGCCACAGTGTGTGTGTGTGTGTGTGTGTGTGTGTATATATATATATATATTTGGCCGCTGTGTGACACAGAATGTTGGACTGGATGGGCCATTGGCCTGATCTAACATGGCTTCTCTTATGTTCTTATAACTTATGAGGAACTGCAAGTCTTGGGCAAAGCTGTAAAAGATGTGCATAGGTATGTGTTTGAGACTGCCATATTGAATTTATTCTCCTTTACATGCTTACCAGCCAGGAGACAGTGTGTAGGTTAAAAGCTAGAGGGCTAAGACTTTACAGCCCAAATGGAAGGGCCCATTTACTGTTCTTTTAAGTTCTCCTACAGCTGTCAAGGCCCAAGGAGTGGCAGCATGGATTTATTGGTCTCATTTAAAGCCAGCTGCAGACCATTGGAAGGCACAGCCAGTCCTGGGGAAGCCATTGACTCTGAAACGTACTAAAGACTCTATCCGGCCCTAAGCCATCTAGCAAAGACTGTTAAAAGTCAATAACTTGAAACTTGTGGGACTTGCTTGAAAGCAGGTCCAGCGCCCCCAAGCTTCATTGGCAAGTCTTGCCCCAGCCACCCCGGAAGCTGGCTGGTCTATGCATGGCCAAAGCTGTGAGGAAGTTATCTGGAGCAACATAAGAGTTAAATATTTCTTTGGATTAGTTATTCTGAATCTCGAGCCTTCCTCATTATTCTTTGTGTTGAAGTGTGTAACCAAAGAATCATGCATGCTACAAGCGCTTTTATTGCTGTGTTCTTTTGCTGTGCTTTTGCCTATGTGTGTACTTCTCAAGTTGTAAGATGTTCTAAATGTTGGGAAGGAGAGAGTTCACAACACATGCTGCATGTTCAATCTAGGGAAGTGTATGCGGCTTGCATAGAAAGAAATACAAAAATAGTTTGTGTAGAACGTGGAGTGTCATACTATCAGGCAAAAATTGAATATCCCAGTTCAGGAGAGACAATACCCTATAGAGGGAATTTCCGCTGCCCAACTTCACTGTGGGCATGCTGACCGGTTAATTTAAAATCTTACAAAATCAAAAAGCCTAACCCTAAGTTTAAGGTTCCTGTTCAGGAGACTAAGAAAATTCTGTATAGGACTGTTTGATGATGCTCAGGATGAGAAATTTGTTATTCCAGAGCCTGGGAGTAATCTTTTTATAGCCCTGGTTGAACAGATAGCCGTCTCCCTAACTATTTCAAACTGTTGGGTGTGAGGAGGTCTGCTGATGAGTGAAAGATGGCCTTGGGTTGGTACGGAGGTTCTGCCTTCAGGCTTGGTCCAATGGAATAAACCTAGATTGGAGTCAAGGCCAGAAGAGAGAAAAATTTGGAAATTGCACGCAGTTGTGAATGAAGAATTGTGTATTTCTCGAGCTGTGTTGTGGATGAATAGAAAACATGTTGGGCATTCTTTGTGCCGCAGAACCCTGCTAGTTAGCTCCACTAAGGAGAAGCCAAAATGGGTAGAAGCGGATGGCACTGTTATAAAAGATTTTCAGCCACGGGAAAATATTAGCAGCATAAATAAATATTCCAATGCTGCTTCAGAGTCCTCTGATCAATGGATGGCTCCTGAAGGGTTATATTGGATCTGTGGTAAAATGGCTTATACTCTCCTGCCCAGGAGATGGCATGGGACTTGCATTATCGGAACAATATATCCCAGCTTTTTCCTTTTGCCTTCAAATGTTGGTTCAGCTCTAGGAACCCCAGTGTTTGATGATTATGTTAGATCAAAGCGTTCTCTGGACATTGGAGGTACGCAGTGGGGAAATGAATGGCCCCCACAATGGATCATTGAATATTATGGCCCAGCCACGGGGGCGCAGGATGGATTCTGGAGATACCAAATGCCTGTGTATATGCTTAATTGAATTATTAGATTGCAAGCTGTGGTAGAAATTATAACAAATCAAACAGCCATGGCATTAGAATTGTTAGCTAGACAACAGACCCAGATGCGTGCTGTAGTTTATCAGAATCGATTGGCTCTGGACTATCTGTTAGCCGAGGAAGGTGGAGTCTGGGGAAAGTTCAATCTTTCAAATTATTGTTTAAATATTGATGACAATGGAGAAGCTGTACAGAATATTGCATCTGAAATTCGCAAAATTGCTCATGTACCAGTGCAGACATGAAAGAATTTGGATGTATCATGGTTTGGACAAATAATAGGTGATTGGAAACGTATTTTATTTTTAATTGGTATTTCTTTTGGAGGCTTAATTTTATTGCGCTGTTTAATTCCTATCATGAGGTACAGTGTTAATAATGCCGTAAAGGCTATCACTCCCTTTGGGAGGAATGTTAATATCATGTATATGTCTCCAGAGGAAAGGAAACAGTATTTAATTAATTTGTTTAATGATGATGATGATGGTCAGTCTCCTTCAAACTAAATAAGTTTTCAGAAGACTGAAAGGGGGGAAATGAAGGGGCAGCCCCTGAATAATTAATTAATACCCCCTATAATAATATTTGTCATATTGAGTAAAAATATGTTTTGCCTTTAAACTAAAGTGTCTGTTGTAAAACTGCCATTAGAAACTGACTACCACCCAGCAGGTGTGAACTCCAGCTGTAAGATTAGATAAGGGAACAGGCTTCTACAGGCGACTTGCTGTATACAGATAGAGTAAAGGGGGTCATGTCATGGAAATTTACTAGAAGGAGCTCTGTGAAGGTGGGATCTTTGAAATCTGATAAGCTTGCGCCAGCCTACTTGCTTGCTTGCTTAAAAACTGTATGCACACAGGGAAATGTATCTCAGTCAATTCGGGGGCCCATGCCCGACTGATTTCTGCTTATGGTACCATAAAATAAACCTCACTTCAAACGAGTAAGTCTGTGTGGACCTCGTTATTTCTCTGCTTCATTGACTCTTTGTAAATCGTGCAATTGCCAGATTTGGGTGTTTTAGAGGCCTGGGTGGTTTCTTAAATATTGGATACGATGTATGTATTTTGAAATATGTATTATTATTGTGAATTACAGCTTATCAGTCCCTGAAGTATGCATGCGCCTGACGAAGTAGCTTGAAACAGATACTTACTGGAGTACTGTTGCGCTGGTACATCCTAGACTGGATTTTGGGACTTCATATGGACTCTTTTGGAACAACGTCTGTATCCTACTTGGACAAGGACTGACATTATTAAGTCTTTATTGAGTCTTTGCAATATTGGAAGCGGAAGCTCTATGTATAGTGCTCAAATTGAAGGTGTTCAAGGAGTCAGCATATGTAATAAATTTTAACTTTTGTTATTAATACTATGCAGCTTTTTTGTGGTTGTTTGCCTTTGGGCTTGTTCCGGTGCTTTTGTGTACAGCCTTCCTGCTATTTCTGTAATTAAGGAATGTAGTCAGACATTAATTGACTTGTGATGGAAGTAATGATTTACAATGTGTCTAAACCAACATGCCATTAGTGATAGTCCTGATCAGGTCTCTTGAATAAAAGGTCAGGGCAGCCAAAGATTAAGCTGCATCTCAAATACAAATACCGTACAGTTGTTTTCCATAAACAAGAAGATCTTAAGATACCATGACTGTAGGTCAAGCTAGACAACAAAAGAACTCATCAAATAAGCATACCAAACCTCATGTCATTGTTAAAACTAATTTAGACAGGTCCACCAAAACAATGAGGCTCATTGTAAAACCTCAGCATGTTTAATGAGAATCCCTGTCTGTTTGATACCTTACGCCTTGGTTTCTATTCTACAGTTCTAATGAACATGGCTACTTTGAGAAGAAAGCAACGCTCATTAGTGGCTGGGTCCTAAAACCATCTGAAGTTAACATGCCTTGCAAGAAAAAATCTCAAGAATCATAAACTTCCTACAAGAGGAATTTGGCCTTCAACAGTTTATAAAGCTACAAGAAGAGAAAGTGAGATCTAAAATGATTAATGTGACTTGGGGGTATGAGAGTTTTAACCAAGAAAAGAATTATGGACTTGCCAGATAGAGGGCATGAGGACCAATACAGTTTTAAAAGTTCCTAGGATGTCAATGGAAACTCAGGCTGATCAGTAACCAAGATTAAATTGACCAGAGAATATATCAGACACAATATTTTGTGAGTTTCAAGCAACAGCTGTGTTAATTCCACACTGTTATTTTCCACATAACTTTGTATTATAGGGATTCCACTTTAAAGCAAATGCAAAGCCCCATCTTTAGCTTAGAAATCAGTCTTCTAAAAATTAAAAAATGAGGGAGTCAAAGACTCATAAAGAGCTGGGAGTGGCATTTCCTAGGACTCTCCAATTCATTTTCTCCAACTTTATTTCAGTTATTTCCTCACACAATATTGCATTTTTAGTTTTAGACAATAAAGTCTTGTACACTGAGCTGCCATTTTCTTCCTGGATTCAACAATATGGCATGCCGAAAGTAGTCATTACATCCTTCACATCCTTGTAACCCTTCTCCCTGATATTACTGTCCTTGATCCATCAGAACTTAGTCATGCATAAATCTTGCTCAGTTTTGATTTGGGTGCATAAAATTTGCAGTAGTTTCAAATGTGGCACAGAAAATTTGCTTATACTTAAAGACAGTAAATTACCTGTAGTGAAAAATATTGTGCCTTCACTATACCACCAATTCAGGTTTATTTTTGTTTCTATTGTTACTGAAGCTTTGCCTTACCATCTTCCTTCTGCTTTATTTACTGTCTGTTCTAACTGTCTTTGCCCACTTTGATTGGAAAGAGATACAATAGATCCACCATGACAGGGTCATAACCTCACTTGTCACACAAAACAGTTCTGCCTCCTTTTCTCCAGAAAGCTGGCTCCTGCAAACACGTTACTATTTTGAGTGGAATTAGAGTTTTGATTTCTACATCCGAAGAAGCTCTTATTAAAGACCTATCCATCTCATTGCCACTTCCAAACATATTTTGCTTCAGTAGTTTCCATGGTCCTCTTTATATTATATACATCCTTTAAATATTTTTTTTTATTTCTCTGTATAACAGCCTACATTTTTAAGGGTCAAAAACTACACATGGTGACAAGATCCATTCATATTTCTGCCCACATGTAAAGTGAAGAGATATTTCTGTATATTAAAAGTAGCCCATGGCTGATGGAAGCTGAGCTATTGAGAAGCGGTGTTTCAGGTGCCCCAGCCATTGAGGCTAGATGGGCAGCAAGCCACAAGAGGGCCTTTTTGGTTGTATCACAAAAACTTTGGGACTCCCTTCCCAGGGAGATTCATCTCTCTCCCTCTATTGTTGTCTTCTATCAACAGGTGAAGACTTTTTTGTTCCGTTTGGAATACTCTCAATAACTGTTATTTGCTTCCTCCCTGGTTTTTGGTATTATAGTGTTATAACTATACATATAATTTATTCTAAATGTTTTTAATGTTAATTATTTAACAGCTGTTTCTTTTTTCGGGACCCCATTTGGATGGAAAGCCAGCATAGAAACATTTTAAATAAATAAAACCATAAAGGTAAAGGTAGTCCCCTGTGCAAGCAACCAGTCATTTCTGACTCTGGGGTGACATCGCATCATGATGTTTTCACAGCAGACTCTTTTTACGGGGTGGTTTGCCATTGCCTTCCCCAGTCATTTACACTTTCCCCCCAGCAAGCTGAGTACTCATTTTACCAACCTTGGAAGGATGGACGGCTGAGTCAACCTTGAGCCAGCTACCTGAACCCAGCTTCCTCCAGGATCAAACTCAGGTCGTGAGCAGAGATCTCGGACTGCAGTACTGCAGCTTTACCACTCTGCACCATGGGGCAAAGAAACCATACCACTTTCCCAAATCACTGTGCTCTGTTTCTTTTCAGGCATTTTGTACCTATTTCAACAGCAAAAGCAAAATAGGCCAGAAGAAAAATCCTTAGAACACATTAATAGCAAGTTAAACTCTTGTTCTACCACAGCCTTTTTAAAAATTGTTTTTAAAACCCACTCATACCCAAATGAGCAGAAAGATGTAAATCAATGCATGTTGTTCACCACATCTAACCTAGCTGAATCCTAAAATCACACACCAGATAGTGAATTTCTTAAAATATACAACCCTGTTCTCTTCCCCTTAGATCCCCAAAAGGAGGAAGAGTTTATGACCCAGACTATAATGACATACCTCAAATACATACCCAAACAACTTGTGAGAAGAAATTATAAAAGAACAAGTGGGAACTGCAAGAACATGTGGGAGGCATCTTATTTCCCCCTTCCCCACTATTTCCTCTTTCCCTTTCCTGAAAACCCCCATAGCCTCTCCTTTTCCTGATTCCTTCACCCCAAACAGCCAGCATACATTTGTCTGCCTCTTTGTCTTCAAATTTCTTTCTACATAGGAAAACTATGGTAGGGAACTCTCAAGGACCTGTGGGGGGCCTCCTTTCTCTGTGTCCCTCTCCCCACATTATTTCCTCTTTCCATCCTCCTGTCTTTCCCCATATCCTCCCCCATGTGGGAGGTGGAGATTCCCCAGCATTCCAACTGAACTCCAGACAACAGAGATCTATCCCCATGGGAAAAAACGACTGCTTTGGAGGGTGGACTTTGTGGTATTATACCATGCTGAGCTCTCTCCCTCCCCAAACCCTGCACTTCTCAGACTCCACCACAAAATCTTCAGGTATTTGACAACCTGGAGCAGGCAACTCTAGTCAGGCTTGGCCCCAATGAGTCCTTCCTCAAAGGTCAAAATAGGTGTGAAAGGGCCTTTCCTCCTCCCCCTGTTTTTTACTTAAAGGGCCATGCCTGGAATATTTTTGTTGCCTATCAACAGCCACTGAAAAATCCGTTGCTTAAAGCACTCCTTTTTTTAAACTACCCAATTTTTATTTTTAGATTTCACATTTTTCTGCAAACCTAGGGCCCTTTTCAGGTTTGTTGAAAGATCTGTTTTGTCTATTCATAACTCCAGTCACCTGAAATAAGTATACAAAGACTGCTGGACTTCACTATGACAACATAAAATATTCAGCTCTAGTATATTTGTTCTACCATTTGACCCTTAAGGGAACTTACTCAGCTGCTGGGTCATTTGACTTTCTTTTCCATTTTGATTATCATACTTCAAACAGATGTACAATCTGCATGTACTTTCAGGCCTTTTTTGTAATTAGCCAGTCTGATGCAAAGACTAAACTTCAATGAAGAATCAGAGAACCACATATGCTTATCTGTTCCCTATTTGCTTGCACTAACAAATCTGAATCAGGCATCTTCCTATACGTGACATAATGGTTCAAGGAGCAGGACAAACTTTGGTGCATCACAAATATTTAAATATGAAGGAACAAGCATCTAATTTTTTTCTATTTACATACAAAGTCTTTGACAAAACAATGATTCACAGCAATGTGACAGCTTAACTCTAATATTTTTTATATATGAATATATTTATTGTTTTAGTCATTTACATTGAGCTTATCCTTTTTCTCATACAGAGTATACATCTGAATCTCTATCTCCCTTTACAAGGTATTCTTGCTCGGTCCTTTTAATTTAAATGTTCTTATATCAGTCCATATTGAGGTCTTCTTGCTTCCAAATAGTACCGTCGTTCTTTAGTCTTCTCCTTCTAGGCCTTATTAAGTCCATTTTCTCTTTCACCTTCATATTCTTGTCACTTCCGAGCTTTCCTGCCCTGACGGTAGGGATGAGAATGTTTTAGTACATAGGATTTGATTTCCTATCACATTCATCAATCTATTTTTCTTCCCTAATCCCTCCCTCCCTCCCTTGCGTGCTCAACTTTCTAGCCAGGGGCACAAATTAAGAAGCTTCCACCGAATGTCCCGCCGTTGACCTTCTAGTGACCACTTTAAATATGGATACCATTTCTCCTTTATCCTTTTTGTTTTTGACCCCCATTGTTCATCACGATTAAGCATGGCTATAATGTCCGACTGAACGTATTCAAATAAATAATTATGCCAGTTTTGCTCCGTCCATTTGGTTTTATCCTTCCAGCCAAAGGCTATTACAGCCTTGCCAGCTAGCACCATTGCTTTGAATAGATCCAGCCCTTCTTTATTGATTCCGTATTTATTTAGTATGCTCCCGAACATTAAATCTAGATCTATCGTTGGTCTTATGGCAAAAAAATTATGGATATGCTCTATTACCTTTTCCCAAAAGGGTTTAACTTCTGAGCATTCCCACCACATGTGGGAATACCATCCTTTTTTCTTTCCACAGTGCCAACAGTTGGAACTCAAACCCTGGAACATATTGGCTAATGCTGCTGGTGTTCTGTACCATTTTGTGAGGAACTTTAGCTCCAGTTCTCTAAATTTATGCGTTTTGAGCTGATGTATACCTTTCTTGAGACTGTCAAATACATTATCTGCTAAGTTAGTTTCAGAGCTCCATTTTTTTTTAACTAAATTTTTTATCTCCTCCTTATCCGTCGTCATTTTCCTATATATCCTTCCTACTGTCCCTTTCTTTGTTTTTATCATCCCTTTTAACAACTCCTCCATTGGTTCTCCTTCAGTCACCAATCTGTCTTCTATTGTCTTCCTAATTCTGTTATATAATCCTGTTATTTTCAGCCAATATTTCCTACCTATTTCATCGTATAGCGTTTGCAATGGTTTGAGTGTCTGCCCAACTAACATATCTTGTAGCTTGTTATACCCTTTTTTACTGAGTAGTCTCCACCATCCTTTATCGTCATTCTTTTCATCCAAGGCCTCTAATGGGGTTTGTTTAGATGTTCCCTTTAACCATTTTAATTGCCATTTTCTCCAAATCATTAGTGCTGTTTTCCTCGGTCCTGTTTCTAATATGTTAACTTTGATCTTGCGTCCAGTGAAAACCCCTAAATTCCCTATTCCATTATTTGCCTCATTCTCTACTCTTACCCACTTCCTCTCCCTTTCCTCTCCTATTTCCATTAATGCTTTTAATTGAAATGACTCATAATAACTCCTCAGATCTGGGGCCCCCCAACCCATGTTTGTATTATGCGCATATATGAAATGCCTTGAAACTCTACTTTTTTTGCTACCGAATATCCATTCTTTTATTTTCGCGTTCCAACTATCGAGTTTTTGTTTTTTAATTTCTAAAGGTATCGTTTGGAATAAGTACAGTAGTTTCGAAGTCCAAAACATTTTCGCTATATTAATCTTGGTTGTTATGTTTAACATCTTCTTGCCCCATCTCTTCATATCTTTTACTATCGTACTCCATATTCTGTTATAATTCTTTTCTACCAACTTTTTAACATTTTTGACTAAGTCTATTCCTAAATATCTGATTTTCTTGACCCCTAGTCCTATCCCCGTTCGTTCATGAATCTCTTTCCTTTCCTCTTTTTTTACATTAATGTACATTATTTCTGATTTTGCCATATTAATTTTTAGTCCTGAGTTTAATTCAAAGTCCTCTAATATAATCTGTATCTCCTTTACTGCTTCTTTGGGATTAACTATGACTATAATCAGATCGTCTGCAAACAAGTTCAACTTAATTTCTTCCTTGCCTAAATGACATCCTTCAATTCTCCCCGAATTTCTGAGACGTTGGGCTAACTGTTCCATTGCCATTATGAAGAAAAAGGGGGAGATCGGGCATCCCTGCCTAACTCCCCTCTGGATTGCGAATTGTGCCGTGTGTTCTCCATTAAGTCTAACTACAGCTGTACCTTCTCTATATATCTCCTTAAATACCCTTATTGTTGATTGACTTATCCCATATTTATCCATAACTGTCCACAAAAAATTATGTGACAATGTATCGAAGGCTTTATAGACATCTAGCTTCAATAACGCCAATTTCCCGGACTTGTTATGGCTCAAAACATTTATTATGTTTCGGATTGGATGTGCAATGTTCCTACCTTCTACAAAACCATATTGATCTTCTTTTATAACTTTTTGTATAATATTTTTAAGCCTATTGGCCATTACTTTGGCAAAGATTTTATAATCCTGATTCAATAGGCTAATTGGTCTGTATGATCCTACTTCTTGAGGATCCTTTTGGGGTTTTAAAATCACTGTAATTTCTGCCTTTCTCCATGTGTCTGGAGCTATGCCCCCTTTAAGTATATTATTAAATACTTCTTGCAATTCTGGTACTAATATTTCTCTCATTTCCTTATAAAATTCTGCTGAAAATCCATCCAGTCCAGGAGATTTTCCTACCTTTAAACTATCTATCACTCTTTCAATCTCTTGTCTTGTTATATTGTCCTCTAATCCTCTCTGCTCTGTATCTGTCAACCTTACTCCTATCTCTTCTTCAAAATCTTTCACTCCTTTTTCTCCATATAAATCTTTATAAAAAGTCTCAAATGCTGCTTTTATTTCCTCTGAATTCTGTGTTAGCTTTTTATCCACTCTGATACTTGTCACACTTTGCCTTTGTTTCTTATTTTTTAGAAAATTTGCTAGTCTCTTAGCTGAGTTAAGAGTATTTCTCTGGTATTCATTTTTTACCATGACCTGTTTCCTCCATAATGCCATAGAGTCTAGATCATCTAGTTTTTTCTGTAAATCCCTAATTAACTTGTGTCTAATGGGGCAAAACTTCTGAGCTTGGTCTTTTTGCAGTTTACCTAATTCTTGAAGCCTGCCTTCTCTGTCTGCATACCATTTTTTCTTTATCTCCTTTTCTTTCATAATACATTGCCCTCTGATCACCGCCTTAGCTGCATCCCATAAGATATTTGTTCCCACTGTACCTCTATTCTCTTGAAAGAATAGCTTCGTTTGTTCCATAATATGTTTTTTATCCTTATCCTTAACCATAACCATATTATTGTATCTCCATATTCTTTTAGTTTGCTTATGTGTTGTTTTAAATTCTACACTTATCGGGGCATGATCCGATATCCATATTGGGTGGGTAATAACTTTTTTAATTTCCCAATTGCATGTTCTATTAATTAATACATAATCTAAACATGAAGTCGTTTTATATCTCCCTGAGAAGTATGTGGGTTCAGGTACCAATTTAAGGGCTTTATATACTTCAATAAAGTTCCATTGTCTCCAATTTATTATTTTATCCTTATTAACATCCTTATTAAAGTCCCCCGCTAATATCACCTCCCCTTCAATAAATTTACTAGCTTTTTTTAAAACTTTTAATAAAAAGGTTTTCTGTCCTGTATTTGGAGCATATATATTTATCAATGATGTTAACCTATTTTCAATCAAACACTTAACCATGACAAATCTCCCTTCAGCATCTCTTATCACCTCTATTGTTCTTATATCATACCTTTTATGAGTTAGGATTGCTACCCCCCTTGCTTTATTTGATCCTCGTGCCTCTGCCAAAATTTCCCAATTTGGGTCACTAATCAAGGGTCTCTTATCTCTTTTAGATTTATGAGTTTCCTGGAGCCAAACTATGTCTATATTCTGTTGTTTAAGGAATCTAGAGAGCTTGTATCTCTTTAAGTCTGATCCCAAGCCATTGACATTCAGTGTCAGCATCCTTAATGTTTTATCCATATTTAGATCGAAAACTACCATTCTTTTGTACCCCTGGCTGAATACCTAGTTTGCTTTTGTACCTCTTCCCATTCCCAAATACCTCTTCCCTCCCCTTCCCCATCTCTCCCCCCCCCCCCTTTGTGTAGAGCCATAGACTGAGGATGATCACTCATCCCTTCTCTACACCTTGAGCAAGCGCACTCCCCCCCCTCCCGGGTTATGTTACTACTTATTTAACCATTTTGTTTTTATTTGGATACTTCCCTTAATATGTCTCAGTCTCGAGACAGTCTTATCCTTTTCTCCGATCGAGTGGATGCTCCTTCTTCTGGGTCCTGCTCCTGTGACTGGGGTTGGTGAGGTTCCTCCATAGGCATTGGTTCACTGCTCCTCTCATCTGCTCCCAATGTCTTTAATAGCTCCCGTGCCTCTTCAGGGTGCCGTGCACAAAGTCTTCTTCCCTCCTGGTAGATAACTAAAGACGCTGGATATGCCCAGCTAAATTTAATGCCGCTTTGATTAAGTTTCTGTGCATAGGGTTTCATTTGAGACCTTTGGTGTAATGTTTCTTTACAAAAGTCTTCTTTCACATAAACTTTTCTGCCTTTAAAAGTTAAGTCTTTGGCTTTTTTAAGTGTTTTGAGGACTCTTTGCTGCAGTTTCTCTCTTGCTAGTTTCATTATAACTGGACGGGGCGCCCCGCCCTGCCTTCTTGTTTGAAGTCTGTGAGCACGTTCTACTTCTTCTAGTTGTATCTCCATGCCCTGGTCTAATAACAAATCCACCAGTGTTTGCTCTAAATCGCAAGACTTAACTTCTTCTGAAATGCCAAAGAAGATAACATTCTTCCTCCTGCTTCGGTCTGAAAGTTCTGTGGATTGTTTTTTCAAAAGGTCAATTTCCCCTTTATTTTGCAGTGAAAGAGCCTTTGCTTCTGTCGCAATGGCAGCGACTGACTTAAGTTCTGTGCCTAAGCTCTGCATCTGTGTTGTTAAGTCAGCCAACGTTGCATGTACTTTAGCTTGAGATTCAAGCATTAAAGTCTGGAACTGTGCTAATTGCTCTGAGAGGCTTTTCACAGTGACCGCCATGTTATCTCAGCTTCCTCAACCTCCCCTCCTTTTCTTTGATATTATTGCTTATTTAAGCTTGCTTATCTTTAAGCCACTTATCTTTTCACTCTGCTCCTCCTTATGTTAGACGTCTCGCAGCCAGTTTCGATGACTCCCGCTTTTAATTACGTTGTTTTACAGCTTGTATCTTTGTTTTCTTAGGGAGAGTGGGGACGAGGCGTCCGAGTCTTAGCGCGTGCGCATTGCTCCTCAGCTTAACTCTAATATGATGCATGGGTCTGGAGAAAGGCTTTGCTTTCTAGGACTCCTTGCCAAAATTAATTCTCTCCAAGAAGAACAGAGTTCCATTTGCTAAGACTGTTGCAAAAGGTGACTGCTTTTTGTCTTCAGGACATGTCACCCATCTATCCTGAAATAGTGAGCAAAAAGTCAAGCCAAGCTTTTTAAAAGTTAAATAACTGAAATACAGAACCCTGCAACAATGAATGAAGTCAGCTATAATCAGTGCCAAAGTTCCTCTTCTTGACTACAGAATATAAAATGCAGGAAACCATCTAAGGGACAAAGCAACCAATATGATCAAGAAAAGATGTAAACTTACATGAGTGATTAAAATGTGGAAGTTGCTACCAGAATGTAGTGATGCCCACAGGCATCAAGGGCTTTAAAGGGGGAAGATTTGTGGAATGTAGGTCTGTCAGTAGCCATAGTGATCAAAGGGAACCTCCACATATAGAAGCAGCACACCTCCGAACACATCAGAGCAAGGCTGCTATGCCCTGCTGTTGACCCTCCAAAGTAACTGTTTGGCCGCTGTGTGAGATAGGATGCTGGACTGGAAGGACCACTGGTCTGATTAAACATCTTTTATGTGTCATCCAAAGCTGCCAGGCAAGAGAGAGAGAGACAGTGCCCTCAAACCAGGTCTTCAGATATTAGTCAATCATTGCATCAGATGTCAGCTTTAAGGGAATGAGGTGTTGCCCCCAAAATTGTTTTTGCTAGTGTACTTTTTGCCCTCTCTTGGCAATGCCTACTATGAATACTTCCTTGAATCCTGCCAAAGAACAAAGAAGCAGCCAATGACGCTGCAGGCCTATGTTCTTCTGCTTCAATTGTGGCATGGTTTAACAAAATACATGCTGCAGAGAATAATATATCTCGGTGATCTATATGTGCAGATCACAACCTGTGCACCACCTAGGCCAACTAATAAGATCTGCTCTAGACAAAATGATATTGGCAGCCATTATAGCTAGCTGAACAAACACCTGTGTTATTGTCAGTACTTTTGTGCCTTTTGTCATGGATATCTGAAGTTCAAAGGTATGTCTGAAATTTAAAGAACCTATTTTCAGACTATTAACACCCATTTAAGATGTGTGTTCTATTTGGTGGCACATAATTTTTTGAAACACACAGAAACTATCTAGAGAGCAGGACTCTCAAGGATCATGAAGTCTTACAATTTGTGGCATTTAAGCCGCCTGGATATAATCAAATACTTAACATCGTCCCTGGGTTTAGAATGATCTGCAATTCTGCACCCTGAAATTAATCTGAATGCTTTACTGGTAATATAATTTCAAAGAGGAAATATTTCCTTCTCTATGAGGTTACAAGGCAAGCATGGAAAACGAAAAATGTAATGTTGCCTTTATTACCCATCTGAAATTACAATCCTAGACCTGCTTACAGGGAAGCAAGCCTCATGATTTCTGGGGAAAGATGGATGGAACTGGGCTGTCAATTAAAGACTGAAGGAAACATTTTCCATGTTTCAGTGCACCTGATTTTTTTTTTTCTTTTAAAGAAATCTAATGATTGGAACACAGTATTAAATACCTACATGGTTAATCGTATCTCCAATGACTGCACTTTAACTACAGGTAATCTGTTAAGCACCTCATTCCCTACTGGGCACTCTAATTAGGGTGCAAACCACTATGCAACCCCCTTGCCAGACTGATGAAGGAGACCTCCTGCAAGGTGATCCAAAAGGTTGTGTTAGTGCCATTAATCATTTATCTGCTAGAGGGAATACAAAAAGCTCTTCCATTTAAAGAATTCCTCTAGATCATGTCTTAAAGAAAATCTTTCTCCAGTCTTTTCAGCCCCATCCCTCTGATAATGAAAATCAGAACTGGTGTCTTTTTAAAATTAATTTGGTCAGCTATGATTCTCCTACTTAGCTCAAACAGTACAAAACATTATATGATGGACTTCTCATTATAGCTGTCCTAATCCACATCTGGAAAGGCAGTTTTGTTATTTGTTGACAAAATTTATTTTCTGACTTTCAGTCCAAACAAAGCCACCAACAATTAAAACAAAATATTATAAAAGTATATCTCAACAAATTCAAAGCTAAAATACTATAAAACATGAGGACAGCAGTTCAAACATCAAGTAGGAAAGAGACCACTGAAGAAATGAGAGACAAAACAGTCTACTCTTAGTGGTGGAAGACAGTTTATAGACAGTGACAAATCTCCCTAGGGAGTAAAAGTTCCACACTTTTGGCACCTCTGTCAAGTCGGCTGAATTCAATAACGAGTCTCTTGATAAAGTAGCAAGTTTATTGTAATCAGAACTGTGGACCATGGCAGAGATTGAAGGACTGAAACACATATGCACTAATCCAGTATTTAAAGTATGAATCTAAAGGATTCCTACGGGGGGCAATCTATGCAACACATCTTCACACTAGAATGCTACTTCTTTCGTTCCCAGACCGAAGTCTTGACACCCCATACTCCCCACAGAGAACAAGGCTGGGAAGGCGCCACTATCTTGTTCACAGGTTAGCATTTCAAAGCAGGTTACACAACAAAGGCATTTCTAGAGAGGGGGCAGGAGAGTGAGCTAGCAGCCCCCGGTGTACACTGTAAAGTACCCAGACTCCTTCACTTCAGAACCAACCTTAATACAGATATTGAGTAACCCATAGCAGACTTGACATACTGCCCCCCCTAGGATCCCCCTCCTGCCGGGCGGCCTTGCAAGGAGGGCGAGTCACATTTATGGCTCCGGAACTCGGGCCCCGAGAGGCTCCGGCACTCCCCCTTCGAGGGGAGGGTTGGTGAATCTTGTGAATGCCATTTGGACGGCCCCGGAGATCTGCGCAGTAGGCTGCAATGAAAAACAGGGTGGACTTTACCAAGAGCAGGGGGGAGGTCTAACTCTACTGTCACCGGGTTGATTACCCGCTTGATTTTGAATGGCCCTAAGAACTTAAAAGTCAATTTCCTAGACGGTTGTGCCAGAGGCAGGTTTTTTGTTGACAGGTACACGGAGTCCCCCACCTTCAAGTCCCAGACTGGCACATGGCTTTTATCGTACTGTTTCTTATACGCCTCCTTGGCCAGCTTCAGGTTTTCTTGAATGGCTGGCCAACATTGGCTGGGACCTTGCCACCATTGCTCGAAACTTGAGCCCGTCAATCCCTCCCCCCCTGGCAGCATGGGAATCGGCTTTCCCTCATACCCGAACACTGTTGCAAAGGGAGATGCTTTTGTGGAACTGTGAGCGCTGTTGTTGTAAGCGTATTCAGCGAAGGGGAGGAGGTCCACCCAGTCCGACTGGCGTAGGCTCACAAAGCACCGTAGGTACTGCTCTAGCACCCCGTTCACTCTCTCAGTCTGTCCGTCCGTCTGGGGGTGATAGGCAGAACTTAGCCCCTGTTCCATCCCTAGTAACTTACAAAACTCCCGCCAGAAGGTGGCAACGAACTGAGGCCCCCTGTCACTTATGACCTTGTCAGGGATGGAGTGATGTTTGGCCACGTGGTCGAAAAATAAAGTCGCTAGTTTCTTGGCCGTGGGTAATTGGCTGCAGGGGATGAAGTGGGCTTGTTTTGAAAACATGTCCACCACCACCAGTATGACTGTTTTCCCCCGGGAGGGGGGTAGCTCGACTATGAAGTCCATGGACACCATGGCCCATGGCCGTTTTGCTGTTTCCAGAGGCTGTAGGAGTCCCGGGGGTTCCCCCCCCCCTCCTTTTTGCCATCACACACACCGGGCAACCAGCTACAAAGTCCGACACATCCTTCTTTAGGGACGGCCACCAGAACTGCCGGTGCACCAAGTGCAAGGTTTTTACATAGCCGAAGTGCCCAGCTAATTTGGAGCAGTGACATAGTTGGAGAATTTCTTTCCTTAATATTTCCGGGATGTACAGTTTCTCCCCCTTGTACCAAAGAGCGTCTTTTCTTTTCTGCAACCCCTCCGGCCGCCCACCTCCCTCCCGTTCGGCCTCTAGGGTGATTCGTTCTTTGCTTAGCCCGCTCAATTCCTTTTTCCTCTGCGAGCGGGTAGTGACCATAGCCGCCACTTGTGTGGGGGGGATCAGGGAATCTACCACTTCCTCTCTCTGGCTCTCATGCTGTGGGAGCCTGGACAGGGCGTCTGCTAGGAAATTGCGGGTCCCCGGGATGTGTTTCAGGGTGAAGTCGAATCTGGAGAAGAAGCCCGCCCACCTGATTTGCTTTTCACTCAATTTTCTTTTCCCTGTTAGTGCCTCTAGATTTTTGTGGTCCGTCCATATCTCAAAGGGCACCCTGGCTCCCTCCAACCAGGACCTCCAAGTTTTCAGTGCAAACATGACAGCGAAAGCCTCTTTGTCCCACACTGACCAGTTCCTCTGCTCCTCCGAGAACTTTCGCCAAATGTAAGCGCAGGGTCTCAGCTTCCCCTCCTCATCCCTTTGCATGAGAATGGCTCCTACGGCGACGTCGGAGGCGTCGCATTGGACCACAAACCCCTTCCGCTCATCTGGGTGGCTTAAGACCGGCTCGCTTGTGAACAGTTGTTTAAGCCGGTCGAAAGCCGCCTGACAAGTCGGTGTCCAATTCAGCCTGGCCCCTGGTCGCTTTGCCTCCTCCCCCTTCCCCTTCGTCTTCAGGAGGTCTGTTAGGGGCAGAGCGATCTGGGCGAACCCCTCAATGAATGTCCTATAGAAATTGGAGAATCCGAGGAAACTTTGGAGCTGTCTACGTGTCCTCGGGGGGGCCCACTCTAGAACTGCCTGAACTTTGGCTGGATCCATGGCCAGCCCGTCCCCAGACACCCGGAAGCCCAAATAGTCTAGTTCCGTGCGGTGGAACTCGCATTTAGACAGCTTGGCGTAGAGCTGGTGCTTCAGCAGGGTGGCCAGCACTTCCCTCACTAGTTTCACATGGGATTGTTCGTCTTGCGAATAAATAATGATGTCATCAAGGTACACCACCACCCCCTTGTACAGAAATTCCCGCAATACATCATTTATGAAATTCATGAACACCCCCGGTGCCCCTTGCAATCCAAACGGCATGACTAAATATTCAAATTGCCCCATCGGGGTGTTGAACGCCGTTTTCCACTCATCCCCCTCCTTGATGCGCACTCGGAAGTACGCGTCCCGCAGGTCAAGCTTGGTGAAAATCTTCCCCCCCGCCACCGTGCTTAGCAAATCTTTGATGAGGGGGATGGGGTAGGCGTTTGACATGGAAATCGCGTTAATCCCACGAAAATCCGTGCAAAGCCTAAGACTGTGGTCCTTTTTCTTTCTAAACAACACGGGGGCCGCGTGGGGGGCCGTCGCGGGTCTGATGAACCCCCTTTTCAAGTTCAAGTCTAGGAATTTTCGCAGCTCCTTCTTCTCAGCCCACCCCATTTGGTAGAGCTTGGCCCTGGGAAGGCTTTCCCCGGGGATTAGTTCTATCGCACAGTCTGTGCTCCTGTGGGGGGGTAGCTGGTTGGCCTCCCGCTCACTAAATACCTCCATCAGGTCGCGGTAGGCGTCCGGGACATGGTGCACCTCTTCCACCAGGACGCACGCCCTCTCCCGAGCGGCTGGCGCTCGTGGCCCCCATGCTGCCTGCCAAAGGTGCTGGTTGCAACTTGGGTCGGGAAATCTGATGGTCTGGGCTCTCCAGCGGATGAGGGGCTCGTGCTTTTCCAACCACCCCACTCCCAGGACCACGGGGTAGCCGCAGGCGGGCGCGATCACAAACGTCTCTGAGTCCCAGTGATCCTCAATCCCCAGGGGGCACGGCTCAGTCTCTTGCGTGCAGGGTTCCCCCCCCATTACTGACTCATCCATCTGTTCAAAGTGCATGGGGTGGGGCAGTTGTAAGCGTTTCAATCCCAGAGCCTCCACCACCTTGGGGGAAATCAGCTCTCTATTACAGCCCGAGTCTATGAGGGCCCGGATCTGTAGGAACCTTTTTAGCTTTGGGTTCAACAATTTGACCACTATAAAGTACAACCTTCCCGTGGGTCTCACCGTGAGCGGTGCCTCCTCTCGGTCGACCTGCTGGTTGGCACCGTTCAAAGCAGGTCGGCGTCGTTTCCCGCCGGCTCCTCTTCCCACGCCAGCTCGGCCAGCTCCTCTGACAGACGCACCTCCTCCTCTTGTAGGTCGTCTTGCACCAGGAGCGCGCTGCTCTTCGCCGCGTCCTTAGGGCGGCCGGTGGTTTTCTTGGGGCCGGGGGTGCCCGGGCGGGTGGCTCCCTGCGGTGGGGCGGCCCCGGTGGCTGATTGGGGGCAGCCGGAGGCTAGATGGTTGGGGTCCCCACACCGAAAACAACGTCGGGGCCCCCCCGGGGCAGCCACCGCCTGCTTCTTGACTTTAGGTGGCTCAGCCTTCCCGGGGCTTGCTTTCGGCGTTCCCCTGCCGGCGGCCAGTGCTTGGCGCAGCATCGCCACTCGTTTCAGGTTGGTCTCCACCTCCCCCGCCAGCTGAATCCACCCCACCAGGGTATCGGGGCGGGCTTGCGTGAGCGCTCTATCCAGGATGCTCGGGTTCAGCCCATTGGTGAAGTGCTCGATCTTCATCACCTCGTTCCAGTTCCGAGCCCGGGCGGCGTTGGCCTGGAAGTCGGCCGCGTACTCACGGATGGATCGGGCCCCTTGCTTCATGTTCCGCAGCGCCGCCAGCGCTCGGGTTTCTTGCAGGGGGTCCTCGTACTGGGTCAGCAGGGCCTGCACGAAAGTGTTTACGAAATGGAGGACCGGGCTGTTGGTTTCGCATAGGCTCACATACCACTTCTTCGCTGCGCCCCGTAGCTTCGACCCGAGGTAGTCCACGCGGCTCATCTCATCGGGGAATGAGTCCCCCCAGTAGTGCATGTAGCTGTTTGCTTGGATCGCGAAGTAGTTCACTTCCTCCGGGTCCCCGTCGAACGTGGCGTCCAGCTCCCGCCCCCCCCCAGGTCTCTTTGTCTGACCGGGGCAGGGGGGGGCGCCGCTGGGGCTTGCGGGGCCGCTCCGGGTGGAGGAGCGGCGGGGCCCTGTCGAGCCGGGGGTCCCCGCGGACCCGCCGGGGCTGGCTGTTGCTGGCGAGCCCCGGTCACCCCCAGCGCTCTGCCCAGCTGCGCGGTCAGGGTCTGCATCTGGTCCTTTAGGTCTCTCACCGCCCCGTCGATCTCCCTGCGGACCATTGCGCGAAACGTCTCGTACTCCTCATCGGTCTGGTCCTTGGGGCTCGCCCCTCCGTCCTCCGCTCCGCACTCGGCCCCTTCGCTTCCACTCTCGAGGCCCTGCACCCCCGCGGCGCTGGCGCCTTCGCTCGCCTCGCCCGGGTGGACGGCGGCGGCCTCGGCCAGTTGGACCCGCTTGGTGTGGCGGGTCATGATCGCCTCCCGACGGACCGGGGCTTGATCCATCAGCGTAGTGGAGGTTCTTGGCTGGTATTGCCGTGGGGTCGCCACCAGCTGAAACTGTGGAGGGGAGGCCGCGGTCCTTCTGGCAGTATGGATGTGCCAGGGTGTCTCGGCCCCCTCCACTCTGGTTGGGAATCCTCCATTCTCCGGAGACTGTTCGGACATCGCCTTTTCAGTTGCCGGAAAGGTTGAACTCCAAGATAGGGAGTCCTTCAAAATGTCAAGTCGGCTGAATTCAATAACGAGTCTCTTGATAAAGTAGCAAGTTTATTGTAATCAGAACTGTGGACCATGGCAGAGATTGAAGGACTGAAACACATATGCACTAATCCAGTATTTAAAGTATGAATCTAAAGGATTCCTACGGGGGGCAATCTATGCAACACATCTTCACACTAGGATGCTACTTCTTTCGTTCCCAGACCGAAGTCTTGACACCCCATACTCCCCACAGAGAACAAGGCTGGGAAGGCGCCACTATCTTGTTCACAGGTTAGCATTTCAAAGCAGGTTACACAACAAAGGCATTTCTAGAGAGGGGGCAGGAGAGTGAGCTAGCAGCCCCCGGTGTACACTGTAAAGTACCCAGACTCCTTCACTTCAGAACCAACCTTAATACAGATATTGAGTAACCCATAGCAGACTTGGCAACCTCTCTCAGTTTCTCCAAGTGAGCTGTGCGTACTGGTTATTAGGAAATTCTTCAAAACTGTTGCCTTGCTTTTTACAAATAAAAATATCAGAAAGTGGTGGCACCGAAAGCAGGGCCTCAGAACATGATCAGCATGTTTTCCCTACAGCAGTAGGAGACCCTTAAGGCAGAAATCTCAAACATGCAGCCCGCAGGCCAGAACTGGCCCATCCAGGTTTGCAAGCAAGGAAGAGGCAGTGGCCATGGCAGCAACAGCAATGAAAAGACCTACATGGTTTAGGCTTCCCAACCTCCCCGCCCTGCCGGGGGACCCCTGAATTAGCAGCTTAATCCCCCGCTCTCTAAAAATCTGATAGCGGGGGGGGGGGAGGATGGAACGGCACAGTGTCTCTTTCCCTGGCTGGCTTCAGGCTTCTCCCTTCCTCCGAGTCACAAAGACCCGCCCACCGCCGGCCTGCTATTCGCTCCAGTCCGGCCTCCCTTCGCGAGGTGCATGCTGGGACATGTAGTCCTTGCATCCTCTCCTGCTGCCGGGTGGCTCCTCGGGGAATCTGGACCATGTGCGTTTCTACCTCCGGAGGCTTCAGTCGCTGATTGAAAGGCTTCCTCTTGGGATGGTGTGTCTGTGTTACTTTGAAGAAGTTGGCAGCAACTCGTGAGTAGAGAGGCCAATCCCCCTTCAGTGTTGCCAGAAATGGGGGGGGGGGGAGACTGCTGAGTACTTCATTATTGTCTATGTGGAGATTGATTCTCATAGGGTATAATGGGGAATTGATCTGGAGGTTTCGGGGGCTCTGGGGGAGCTGTTTTTTGAGGTAGAGGCACCAAATTTTCAGTATAGTATCTAGTGACTCTCCCCAAAGTATCTCCCAAGTTTCAAAACGATTGGACCAGGGGGTCCCATTCTATGAGCCCCAAAAGAAGGTGCCCCTATCCTTCATTATTTCCTATGGAAGGAAGACATTTAAAAAGGTGTGCGGTCCGTTTAAATGTGATGGCCAGAACTCCCTTGGAGTTCAGTTATGCTTGTCACACCCTTGTTCCTGGCTCCACCCCCAAAGTCCCCAGATATTTCTTGAATTGGACTTGGCAACCCTAACATGGTTGGAGCAGGCTGCCTCCATGTGGCTGCCACCCCTTCTCCTCCTCCTCCTGTCAGAGGCAGGTCACTGCCTCCCCATCATTGCATGTGCATGCTGAGCCTCCCCCTTTGCTCCAACAAAAGAAGCCACCTCCTTCACCACTATCGCTACCACCTTCTTCTTCTCTGCCTCTCTCTCTTGCTCTTTCTCCACCATGGTGCCAGAGAAGCGGCCCTTTGGGAGGATGGAAGGAAGCAGGGAGGGAAAAAGTCATTATGTGCAAAGGTAGGGGGGGAGCTGCTGGTCAAAATGAGTTTTAGGGAAAGTATAGGAATGGGAATACCAGAATGTATCTAAGGAGAGTAGGAGATTGGATTTATACCCTGCCCTTTACCACCCGAAGGAGTCTCAGAGCAGCTTACAATCTCCTTTCCCTTCCCTTCCCCACAACGGACACCCTGTAAGGTAAGTGGAGCTGAGAGAGCGCTAACAGAAACTGCTCTTGAGAGGAACATCTCGGCAAGAACTTGTGACTGACTCAAGGTCACATTAGCAGGTGCATGTAGAGGAGTGGGGAATCAAACCCAGTTCTCCCAGACAAGAGTCTGCACACTTTACCGGTATACCAATTTGGCTCTCTTGGGTGCCTAGAGTTTTTTCTCAAAAAGCCTCACGACAGCAAGAACTGAAGAAAGGAGTGCTTGCCCTGCCTCTTATAGCCCCTCACTGGAGGGGGAGCACTCCAGAACCTGGAAGCTTCTTCAGAAAAGACTGGAAGCTCTTCTCTGCACCTGGGATGCAATCATACAGTCCCATGTGGGAATGCACAGAAGCCATAACAATGAATAAATGTTAATAGTCAAAAGTACATCCTCATCTTAAACACCTAAACAGCTTACTCAAGACATTTACTTTAGATAGTAAAGCGCAGACATTTGTACTTTAGATTGTGATGCAATAATTCAGAGCAAGAGGTGTTAGTCATCAGTAGAGAAAATGCTTTAACTGTTTATGTTTTAAGCATGTTTGTATTTTGAGTAAAAAAGATATTATTAATTGGGTTTACATGTGTCCTTATAAAGTTTATATCTCTGGTACCTGGCATTACATTTTATGGCACACCTGGCCCGGACCGACAAAGTGATGTTTATGTCGAATCCATCCCTTGGAACAAATAAGTTTAACATCTCTGGTTTAAGGTATATTCTGAAACCACATAGAACTTTAAAGATTAACACCAGCATCTGGAATTAGGCCCAGAAACAAACTGGGAGCCAGTGCGGATGGGCTAAGACTAGAATGATGTGAAAAGTTCAGCTTGGAAAGTACAGGAAGTTCAGCTTAGAAAGGAAATTCAGTGCAAAGGATTTTATACAGACCACGTTATGACATACAATAGACCCATTGGCTTTTATTCTACTACTCTGCTTAGCAGCACTGGAAGCCTTTCTCCTAGTAGAAGACCCACTTTGACTTAGGGATGCCAGTCTTGGAGGGGGGATCCCCTGGGTTTGGAGACTTCCCCTGATGCCTACAAGTTGGGTGGCAGTTGAAGTCCCGCCCCAACAGTCCTCAGTGTCCCCATGGGTACAGTGCGCACCTAGCTGCCCCAGCCATGAATTCGCAGCTTACAAGGCAAGGACATGCAGCACTTGCTCTCTGTGAGCAGGGAGCCACCTGCTCTTGCCTTCCAAGTCCCAATCAGGGTGTAGAAGGTAGGCAGTGCATGGCCCCCACTCTCTCAGAGCAGGGAGTCACCTGCTCTTTCCTTCCAGGTCCTGACACGGGCTTGGAAGGTCAGCAGCATGAGGCACCTGCTCTCCCCCCCTCCCAAAACCATTTAAAGGTAAGGTTCCTTTAAATGGTTGGGGAAAGCAGGGGACAGCATGTGTGACGTTGCATCCCCAGTGTGATGACATCATTCTGCATGCTGAGGATGGCCCTATCCTCCGGAACACCCCTCAGGTCCCCCCACTGGGGAATAATTGGGACCTGGCAACCCTACTTTGACCGGAGGAGGCTTTAAAAACACTGCAGAGCAAAGCAGAAAAATACAAGCCAATAAAACCCTAAACAACATTTGCATTGCAGCTAGAGCACCACCAGTGGACTTTCAGTACAGAGACCTCAGAGAAAATGTAAACTGCTTAAAGAAAATGGTTGCCACTTGCCCAAACCTAGTGTGGCATAGTGGTAAGAGTTTCAGACTAGGATCTGGGAGACTCGGGTTTGAATCCCCATTCTGCCATGGGAGTTCACACACAGCACAAACTCTTGCTAATTTCTTGAGGTCCATCCCAAAACTGGGATGCGCCAGTGGAAGGTTGCCAAGTCATGTGGTCTGTTACCTGTTTATCCAATAATGTATGTTTTGTATAATTTGCTTTTGTCACGAAAGGTGTAAGACCCCATGCCAATCTTGTAATCCTCGGAGAACTCGTGGGTTTCCTGAGGTGTTGGTGTCTTGAAGGCCTGTTCTCCCTTGATCTATTAATATTAATAAATCTGTTAAGTCTTTCCTACTCGCAGGACTCCTTGTGTGTTCCTTGATTGGGCCAGGGGACACAAGTTGTGTGGAACAACTGGGTAATCTTGGGTCAGTCGCATGCTCTCAGCCTGATGAGAGTTGTTGTGAAGATAAAATGGAGGGGAGAAGGATGTAAGTACTTTGGGTCCTCATGTGGGAGAAAGTAAGTAAGTAAGGAAATAGCTCAGAAACATTTAGTTTTTAGGGAAAACTCTTCTTGTGCATGCTGGAGTTCTCCAAATAAGTTTTGTATTCTGGTTATTAGAAAATTCTTCAAAGACCATTGCCTTGCTCTTTTTACAGAAAACATAAATGAATGATAGTTGCTAGGTCCACTTCAGAGAAAAAGGGGTCAAGATAACAAGCTAGATAATGCAAGTACAACAATATCGCTTAATGGTTGGTTCAGAAGAAAACACTTAAAGCATTATATTATAATGCTTTTAAATGACAAGTCTAAGCAGGAACAGAATACACACAATTTACATTATTCAGTTTCTCCATTAATGAAATGTAAAGTATTGAGAACAGCTCAGCAAAAGAACAAATATATAGTGGTATATAAAGTAGTACGATAAATGCTATTTTTAATAATAAAAGATATGTTAGTAAAAGATATAACCTTGTTAGTCAGTGGTAAAGAATTTAACCTCCTACCAATTCTCCCTTACAACTCCCCCCCCCCCCCCAAGACCTCCACTAGGATGGAGCCCCAAGACCTCAGCTCCAGTTTGGGAAACTCCTGGAGATTTAGGAGAATAGAGCCTGGGGAGGTGGAGTTTGGGATGAGGAGGGATGTCAGCATGGATATAACACCACAAATTGCACCCTCCAATGCTGCTATTTCCTCCAGAGGAATTGATCCACTAAATTGTGAGATCTGGTATAATTCCAGAAGAACTCAAGGCCCTGCCTAGAGGTTGTCAATCCTAACTCCACGCATCCACCTGGGCCAGCCCAGTCACATTTTTAATCCCATTTTTTAATCTCATTCTTGCTTCAAGTTTTGAATTTGGAGGAATATCTTAACTTCTGCTACTCAGGATCATGGTCCAGTTCTAGCACATATGCTTAAATACGACAGGATTTAGGCTATAGCTACAATAACTGCATCTTCAATGATGGTAGATGAATTCATTTCTTACCAATGTTCCCTCTAAGCTCCACAGTGTTGTGAACAGAAATTCTACCTCATGAGCATTAAAGTAGCATTAAAGTTGTGAGCCAGTCTACATTCGACTATCATGTAAATTACTTTTTAGAAGATTACTTCCATAACCTTGTAAAAATCTCAGAATAATTTATTTTAAATTATATTTAAACTATATTTTAAGAATAATTTAAACATTATAAAAGAAAACAGGTTCAAGTCAAATTTCACACACACCCTTCCACTATATTGGTAGGCCAGTCCCCCAGAGAACAGGTCTACCCCCTCCAGTTCATTATATTGGTAGACCTCTCCTCTGGAGAACAGGTCTTTCCACAATATTGGTAGACCTGGCCTCAAACTGTTGCCCTGTGCTGTGCCTTAGAAAACATACCAGCACTAGGCAGGGGAGGACTCTTGCAGTCTACTTTGGGTTTCAATGAAATATGGCAACCAGCATAGCAGAAGTCAAGTATAACAGAGGAGGAACAATCACTGTCAGAATGCTGCCTAACCTAATAAACAAAAAGTTGCTTAAATGCTATCAACTTTCCCAAACTACATTTTTATCCAAATATTTATATCCCACTTTCCCCTGTGACTCAAGGCAGCTTACAAATCATACTGAAAAGTGTAATAGGGTTGTGCAAACAAAAATATTTTTTCCTGGCTCCATTATAGCCTATGTGGCCCATTATACTCAACTATGAATAAGGCAGGATGGCAGAAAGTGAGGAGGACCTAAAGAACCTCTTGTTGAGAGTAAAAGAGGAAAGCACAAAAGTAGGCTTGAAACTCAACATCAAAAAAACTAAGATCATGGCATCCGGCCCTGTCACACCTTGGCAAATAGAAGGGGAAGACATAGTAGTGACAGACTTCATATTTTTGGGATCCAAGATCTCTGAAGATGGTGACTGTAGACATGAAATTAAAAGACGTTTGCTCCTTGGGAGGGCAGCTATGGCGAACCTGGGCAGTATAATAAAAAGTAGAGACATCACCCTGACAACAAAAGTCCGTATAGTCAAAGCGATGGTATTCCCAGTAGTAATGAATGGCTGTGAGAGTTGGACCATAAGGAAGGCTGAGCACAGAAGAATAGATGCTTTTGACCTGTGGTGCTGGAGAAGACTCTTGAGAGTCCCTTGGACTGCAAGAAGATCAAATCAGTCAGTCCTAAGGGAAATCAACCCAGACTATTCTCTGGAAGGTCAGATGCTGAAGCTCAAATACTTTGGCCACCAAATGAGAAGGTAGCACTCACTGGAGAAGATCCTGATGCTGGGAAAGACAGAGGGCAAAAGAAGAAGGGGCGGCAAAAGATGAGATGGCAGGACAGCATTACTAATGTAACTAACACAAATTTGAGCAGGAAGACAGGAGGGCCTGACGTGACTTTGTCCATGGGGTCGCAAAGAGTCAGACTTGACTGTGCGAATGAACAACAACAAATTAATAAGGTCCATTGTAAAGAAAAATACAATGGGCTCTAGAATGGGCGAATGACCCAACCTCAGCCAGAGGGGCTGGGGAGGGAAATGAGATAGAGAGAGAAAGGCATGTTTAGAATGCAACTGTTGGAAAGGTGGTGGGGGAAAGGAAGGTAGGTTATCAGAGGAGGGTAGACTGACAGAGAAGGAGTGAGGGGCAAGAGATGGGAGTAGAGTGACAGATAAGGGAAAGGGGGAAAAGATAGAGAAGAGTGATAAAGAGAAAGAAGGAAGGAATCAGTCCCCTTTATGTCAAGTTCCTTCCCTCTTTCTCTCAATTATCCCTTAGCACTGCACTACTCCCCCCACCCTTGCTGTCATCCCACCCACCCCAAAACCTTGGCATACACTCCCCTCACCCTTGCTGTCTTCCCACCCTCCAACCATTAGCATTCACTCCCACCCACCAACAACCCTTTATTTAAAAGAGAAGGGGGAAGGAAACTGAATGCCAGGTGAGGGACTGTACAGCGTGGCTGGAGATGGCCTCCAGCAGGAGCTTCAGCTGCTGCTGCTACCTGTTCTGGGAAGTCTCCCTCCCAACAGGCAGCACCAACCAAGCACAGGGCAGCGAAGTGTCTTCCTTGGGCAGGAAAGGCTCCAGTTCACCTCTCCCCTTCAGCTCAAGTTTGCATCATAGCTGCTGGCACCTCAACCTTAAAAAACCCCATCCCCCCAGAGACCCTCAAGTTGATTCTCTATTGCAGCCTATAGGGCTCATCCTATAGATATAAAATGCAAGCTGTCTTGCTGATGACACACCTACCTTCCCACTGGCTGAGCTGCACCAAATTTGCAGCATAGCTGTTGATGCCTCCCCTCAAAAACCTCCCCAAGTTTCAAAAAGATTGGACCAGGGGGTCCAATTCCATGGGCCCCAGAAGGAGCTGCCCCCATCCTCCATTGTTTCCAATGTTTCCTTGTGGTAAGAAGCAGAAATACCTGAGCTGCTTGTTAAAATTTTGTGCACCAGTACCCCCTAGCACAGCCTTAGAGAGAACTATGTCTTATGCTTTCTATACTGGCTTCAATAGAGTATTTTTAAGCAGTAATGCAATTATGAGTAAATGGAGAGACAAAAGTTAGGCTAGGATTAAAGGTTAGATTTTACCCTGTATTCAGTTGTATACTTACAACACTTTTATCACAGCATTCATAAGATTACAAGAAACTGTGAAAAGAGGCTAGGATTAGATTTTGTGGTAGCAACACTTTGAAAATGTGGCAACTAACATAGAAAACCCTGAAGGCTGAATCTGGCTCTTATGATTTGGGCTGGCTCCTACAAAGAAACTCTTTCAAAGTAGATAGAGAAAATGAATTTGACACAATTTGTAAAATGTCCAGGTGACTTCAGAATTCTCTGGTCTTCAATGATTGCTTCAAAAACCTTATTTAACTAGAAGGAAAAACTGGACCACAGGAATGGTTTGGAGCCAAGTTATGGTACAACAGATGAATACTTCAGAGCACAGCTAGCAGTGACATTTTGAATTTGGACCTTAGTACAGGCAAGGAAGGATGGATGACACAATACAGAGAAAAGCAGCTGACAAATTGAGATCAGTGTTCCTTCTAAGCTTAGTGTGAGCTACAGTTTTTTAGCCTCCAGCTCACACATTTTTGTCCTATCTCAGGAAGGATGACCCCAGAGCACTATGTTTTATGTAGTAGTTCACAACTTTAATGCCAGTAGCTCACAAAGTAGAATTTTTGCTCACAAGATGCTGCAGCTTAGAGGGAACATTGGTTGAGACCAAAATTTTGCATATGGAAGACTGCTCCTCATCAACATCTCCCACTCTTGGAACAGCTTTTTTACCATGGAGATGGATGATCTGAAGAGGACATCTAGAAACACACTGGCAGAAGACTTGCACTAAATCTGACAGAAAATGCTATACAGCCAATTGAAAAACCTATGAAAAGACAACAGCAGCAAAGAAACATTCTCTGCAACCATTGCATCACTTAGTTCACCATCATCCCAACTATTCAAGGTATCTCAACATCTGCTTACTTCTAAATCTGAACCTTTACTATCCCAGGAACAGAAAATTAGCTTTGACACCTTAGCAAATTTTTTGCTGATAAAATAACATATGTTCTGACCTTGATGCCAGCAGTAATATAGGCCTGGCAGAAGAAATGCTTAACACATCATCTGATCTACTAATGGGCCACTCTGACCCAGTTACTGCGATGGATATTGACAGAATCCTGGAACCTGTGAGGGCACCATTTGTGCAGAGAACTGGCCCATCATGGCTGCTAAAACCATGCTAGGACCACATAAATAAGCCTTTCATACAGTTCCGTAGCTACAGTGGGGTCCAGTGGTGACCAGGTCCATCCTTTCAAAAACCCCTTCCAACTGTATGGCTCCTCCATTGGAGGGCCCCCAATCTTGTCTCCTTTGGTCACTACCACTCTGAACAAATAGTAGCATTGCTGCTGATCTCTCTGCCACAAAAGGGGCACATAAGAAAGGGGTGAGGGAGCGGAGCTGCTGTAACTGCCAAGGCGAAGGGGTTAGCTTGTGAAATCAAGGCAACTTACATTGCCAAGAGCCTAGGGCCACCAAACCAGGTGCCCCCAGCCCCTCCCCAACAACAAATCTTGCTGTGGGCCCCACCAGACATGCAATCCTGGTTATGACCCTGCCTTCATATCATCTCCACCACCACCACTGAAAATAATTTCTTAATGGTGGTGGCCAAATGAAGTGCTCCCATTGGCTGACAGGTGCACTCAACAAACCATTGGCCCATCATGCATCAGTCACCACCTCTGGGTTCCCACTGGCCAACTGTCTACTGCAGGCCCAGGAACACTGAAGAAACCACCAAAATAGTCTTACCTCAAAGACAGACACATCTTCAATGCTTCTTGGGGTCCTCTCCATCAGCCAGCCTCAGAAAGGGCTACCACTCTACTGCATCCTCACAAAACATTTCCTCAGAGGCCATGGTAGCCACCACTTTCCTGTCTCTCTCTCCCTCCCTCCTCAGGACAGACAAGGTTTAGATCACTGAGGAAGCTGCTAGTTAGGCTGTTGCAAGGCAACCAAAGTTGCTTCTGTCAATAAAGGGAGAGCCCTAGACTAAATATAATGCCAGAGAGTCCACCCTCCAGGGGGAGAGAGATCTGTTGTCTGGAGTTTAGTTGTGATCCCAGGTGATCCTCAGGCTCCACTTGGAGGTTGACTACCATAGGCCAGGCAGCACCCTCTGGGTGACTTGATGCCACCTGACTGTCAAGCATGAGATTTCAAAATAACCAGTCCTTGGATTTTGAAACAAAGTTAGGTTTATTGATAATCCATGTGGCTCATTCGAGCTGAAGATTGGGACTGATACTTTGTAGCACTAGAATACATGCTTTAAAATGCCACATCAAAGGTTCTATAAACAATTCTACATTCACGTGTGAAATTCACACGCTGGGCTCCTTATCTATATTGCGACTAGCACATCCTGGGTTCAGGCCTAGCTGGGCCTGGGAACAAGTCCCTGGAGGTCTTATCTTCAAAGAGGACATTCCTGCATCTGTTAGTAAAAGTGAAAGAAGAAAGGTGGGGGCTGCTACTTTGATGTGCCTACATTTAATTCTGGGTTAGTAACAACTCTACAATCTAAATTGAATTCTATAATATAAAAGTAACAATTCTCAAATCTGGCTTCTACAATATAAAATGAGTATACAATGCTTGACACTGACTGGCATGACTTAACTAGACCCAGCTGCTTGCTCCTGTTCAGCAGCATCCCCCCTATGACAGCTAGTGTGACTCAGCACTTGCCAGATCCAGGTTGGAAAATTCCTGCAGATTTGAGGGGTGGAGGCTGGAGAAGGTAGGGTTTGAGGAGGGGTGGGACCTCAGACAGGTACAATGCCATAGACTCCAACCTACAAATCAGTTGTTTCCTCCTGGGGAACTACTGTTGCCAATATCCAGCAGAGGGCTGAAGCTGACTTGGAATTACAACTGCTCTGCAGATGGCAGAGATCAGCTCTCCTTGAAATGGGGGGGAGGGAGTGAATACTTTCACTTGGGTGGGTGTGAAAGAGTTGCATGTGGCTCCTGAACCACAGTATGGCCACCCCTGCAATATAACAACAACTCTGCAAAAAAAGGTTAGGCTATGGTTAACTGCATATCAAACACAGCTTGAGGTGGATTCTAACTGAATAGAAACTAAAATCTTGGGAATTTCTATGGATTATTAGAACCTCTATCAGTGGTAATCTATTTATTGGGGGAGGGTTTTTTGGAGCCACTAGTATATATTGGGATATTTGATACCCGCAAACATCTATCCTTTAAGATGACTTTTTTGGAAATTTTTATGGAAACTTTTATATTTGAGATAGTCATAGATCTCAATTTGCCTGCTCAAAATTTCACTATGTATCTGGTTTTTGGAATGTAATTATATTGCAATAAAATTTCTATTTAGAAAAGTACTGACAGATCCTTTTCCACTAAAATAAAGATATTAAGTAATGATGCATTTTGGCCTATGTTATTTAATCTATATAGTAACGATCTTAATCCTTTTTGTTACAAGAAGATTGCCACACATCATAACTTGCATCACTGAAATTGTCATTTCTCCTGTATGTGGATGACACTGTCTTGCTGCCTGGGTAAACTTATCAGTCTATTTTCTAAATACTGCTGTAGGGAAGGTTTGGCAATTAATAGGGATAGGCACAAATGGAGAAATTGCAATTTATTTTGGAAACTGAATCAGCTTGATTCTGGAACCAGTTCATGAACTGAGCCTGAACCGGTTCAAATAAAAAACAACCCCAGGGGATAGAGGCTCCAAAACTAAAGGGGATCTTTGGCTGACTCGCCTCTACATGCCCACCAAATTTGGAGAAAATCAGACTTTAGGTGTCCAAGTTATGGACACTCAAACAAGGTGCCTTTTCAATGAAAGGCCACATGTCTGTTCAGGACTGTACAAAATGGATTCTGGGTGAACTAAAGGTATCCA
Source organism: Heteronotia binoei (assembly GCF_032191835.1). Classification (NCBI taxonomy): domain Eukaryota; kingdom Metazoa; phylum Chordata; class Lepidosauria; order Squamata; family Gekkonidae; genus Heteronotia; species Heteronotia binoei. Next base: position 3,264,737 of record NC_083238.1, on the reverse strand, counting down.
CCTTGCAGAATGCCTTCTGGGGATGTCCATATTCTGAACAAGTTATGTATGGGTTGGATTTGGGAGGTCTGAATTAATGGGCTCCCTGGAAGGTGCTTTTTGGAGAGCTGTTGGGCATGGGCTAAAGAACGCATAGAGCAGACCTGTCTCCCCAGGTCCACCCTCCACAACTGGCCAATGTGCTTGCTGATTAGGGATGACCCTCCTGCCCTACCCGGGGCTTGGGAACCACATGCATAGTTCTGGGTGGCTACATCTCCCTGGGCCAACTCACCCACACCCAGATGGAAATGTGACTACTGGATAGGGCCAAGTCTCCTGCCCTTCCAGGGGCTCAGGAGCCACCATCACAGTTATGGGTGACTTTGTCTCCTCAGGCGCACCCTCCACCTCTGGCCAACTTGATAACCAACCAGGGCCAACCCTCCTGCCCTGCCCTATGCCCAGGAGTCAGCCCACAATTGTGGGTGGCTGTGCCTCTCTGGGCCAACCCACCCCCCTCAGATGGAAATGTGATTACTGGACAGGGCCAACCCTCCCACCCTACCCAGGGCCCAGGAGACACCTACAGAGTTGTGGATGACTGTGTCACCCTGGGCCAACACTCTACCTGTGGCCAACATGATAGCCATGGACGGCCAACCCCCGCCCCTTCCTGGGAGTCATCCATATAATTCCAAGTGGTTATGTCTCTCCAGGCCAACCCTCCACATCTATGCAATGTGATTGCTGGGCAGGGCCAACCATATCACCTTGGATCCAAGTGCTTTCCCACCCCTGAAGGGATTGGCTATACTTGATTCTCGTTTGGCCAGCAGGGGAAGCTGAAGGCCGTGTTGATGACTCACATTTGGGACCCTGGAGACCAGTCCCCTCACACAGTTGTGGACCTGTGGATGCTCCCACCCCAAGGAGGCCAAGCTCTTTATGGTTATTGTGCAGCTGGCAAGTAGAAGGCAGGGCCCAGTTTGACAATGAGACAATGCAGACAATGAGGCCATGGTGTTATGGAGTCCTCTGTCTGCAGTGCAGGATTGCATGAGAAGGTGAGTTAGCACTGCTCAGTTAATCAAGTGGCCAACAGGTGGGCTGGAAGAACATGGTTGGCTCCAGAGGATGAGCTAGAGCCATCACCAGCTCCTGGCAGAATCCATATCCAGGCAGTATTAACATTGCAAACATGAAGGTGAGAGAGGACATGGTGAGTGGCTCATGATTGGGAGAACATACAAGCATCTGCAAACAGAAACCCTCAGGAAACTTTAGCAGTGACTGGCAATCATGTTACCAGCAGGCTGATAAGAACATGAGATGCCATATTGGATAAGGCCAATGGCCCATCCAGCCCAACATTGTGTCACACAGTGGCCAAAAAAACCCAGGTACCATCAGGAGGTCCATTAGTGGGGCACTAGAACCCTCCCACTGTTACCTCCCCCACCAAGAATATGGAGCATCACTGCCCCAGACAGAGAGTTCCATCTATACCCTGTGGCTAATAGCCACTGATGTATCTCTGCTCCATATGATTATCCAATCCCCTCTTGAAGCCATCTATGCTTGTAGCTGCCACCACATCCTGTGGCAGTGAATTCCATGTGTTAATCACTCTTTGGGTGAAGAAGTACTTTCTTTTATCTTTTCTAACCCAACTGCTCAGCAATTTCATTGAGTTCCCACGAGTTCTTGTATTGTGAGAAAGGGAGAAAGTACTTCTTCCTCTACCATCTCTATCCCATGCATAATCTTATAAACCTCTATCATGTCACCCCTCAGTTGAGCCCCAAGCATTTTAACCTTTCTTCATAGGCAAAGTGCTCCAACCCTTTAATCATTCTAGTTGCCCTCTTCTGGACTTTTTCCAGTGCTATAATATCTTTTTTGAGGTGTGGTGACCAAAATTGTACACAGTACTCCAAATGAGGCCACACCATCGATTTATACAGGGGCATTATGATACTGGCTGATGGGGGGAGGACAAGGTGAAAGGCTCCATTCAGGGTGATGGCATACAGTTTGCGTTTGGTGTGACACAGCATTTCAACTCTGGACAGACAGGAAGGCTATGGTGTGTGTGACTCCTGACTGAGAAAACACTCGTGCATTAAAGGGATCAAACACCTGATTAATGAGGATCTATCATTTTTCTGTAGCAGGAGAACATGGGGGGAAGGTCAGTCAGAACATACCAAGGGGGGGGGGTCAGTCCCTCATATTGACAGACATAGAAACAAAGGGAGGACAGGCATGGAGTTGAAGTATGGAGATGGGCCCTCAGTTTAGGTGCCCAGGAAGTGGCTCTGCCCACCTGGCTGTGGCAGACAGCCATGGAGGCTCAACTTCCCAACCCCACCAGACACCAGCCCAATAAGGGACAGGCATGAAAAACTCAGTCTCTATCAGTGGGAGGTGTAGTATTTGAAGAGTTTCTGCCCACCAGGGTGTGGCAGACAGACAGACAGACGGGGTTCAGAGGCTGCCTTTATCTTTTCTTTTTTTGGGGGGGGGGACATGGAGTGACAGGCGCAGGCCACTTCCCGTGACTGGGACCCCTGGATGATCAGAACATGACATGAAAAAGTCTGATAAACTGTTGGGAGGGAGTTCCTGGGGGAAGAACACAAAAACAAGGGAAGCATTATGGTTACATCCGACTTTTTTCGCTGTTGTTTCCTCAGGTGGAGAGTGCACAAACAGGGAGAAAACAATGGTGACATTCAACAATTTTTTCTTTGGTTTCCTAGGGTGGGGAGCAAAAAAAGAGAGGGAGCACAGCGGTCACATCCAACTTCTTTTCTTTCGGGACAGAGAGTGCACAAAGACTGGGAGCACAGTTGTCACACTGGACAATTTTTATTTATGTTTCTTGGGGTGAAGAGTGCACAAAGAGGAGCATGGCAGTTATGTATGATAAACTCCCCCCCCCTTTTCAGTTTCCTGGGGTGGAGAAGGCACAAATCACATAATTAAATTAAGGTAATTAGAATATCTGGCTTCCCCAAATGTCCACGAATGCCACCTGCAGAAAAATCCTAGAAATAGGCCTACACGTGCAACAAATTTTATTTATTTGTCTTGGGGTGGAGTGTGCACAAAGAGGGGGAACACGGTAGTCATGTATGCTCCTCTCTCTCCCTCCCTCCCCCTGGGATGGAGAAGGCACAAAGACTGGGAGCACAGTGGTCATGTCCAACAAATGTTATTTATTTGTTTGTTTCCTGAGGCAGAGAGTGCACAAAAGGGGAGTGTGGTGGTCACATACAACAAACTTTTTTTCTTTTTTGTTTTCCTGGGCTGGTGAAGGCACAAAGAAGGGGAGGATGGTTGTCATGACAAACAACCTGTCTTTTTTTTCTCTCCTGGGGGTGAGGTACTACAAGAAGGATTGCTATCCCAACGGTTCCTTAGGGTAAGATCAACACAATGGGTTTGGGCTGTGGGGCAAGCCCAACCCCACCTAGCAGAGGTAGCCACCCTCCCACCCAAGCACCAGGGGTGCAACCTGTAGGCCACATGCTGGGATAACCCTTGAAAGAAAAGAAAAGGAGAGACACATGGGAGAAGAAACAAGAGGCATGTTCTTATTCCACCCAGTTCAGCACAGGGTGGCCCAGCAGGGTGAGATTGACGAAGGAAAGCTTGTCCACCCTGGCTGGGTCTAGGCGAGATCAGTGTTGGATGAGAATGTCTCCCAAGTGGGAGAATACCTGCTAGCTCTGGACGCTAATTGGAGGGCAGGAAAGCAGATCGATGGGCATACAGGAGAGATCAGGTGGAACTGCATGCCCGGTACTCTAGTGAGTTTGGGGGCTCCTCTAAAAGCTCTTTTTATTTTATTTTATTGGATTTATATCCTGCCCTCCCCACCGAAGCAGGCTCAGGACAGCTTATGTCCACAGAATCTTCCGCCACCACATGCATGGCCTGCCCAGCAGAGTTCCTGACTTTCCACCTCACAAGAGGCATCCAGAACTCCAGGTTCTTCATTGCCCATCTTCTTTCTATCCTTTCTCCCCAATGTCTCCCCCTCCTCTTTCACCTCTTCTTCTTCCCCCCAATCATCTCTCTCCATTTGCCAATGCATGTCCTTGGTTGTGCAACCTTTGGACCACGAAGCAGAGTTCACACTTCCACTGAAGAAGCTGTTTTTCAGAAGGTGATGCTGCCTTTTATATGGGGAGGTCACACAAGCACACCAGTTTGTATTCTCACACCTAGAAGAGAGGACACAAATACTCAATGATGCCTGTCCATCAGGGCCTGATCTGGGGAACAACCTCAATCCCATCGAGGTCCAGCTGCACCAATGACTCAGTCTCTCATTCCAGACCCTAAATAAGGGGGATGACTTTCCCCAAGGGCTGGTCGTGTGTGCACAGAGCACATTGGTGGTTTACTGAAATGGTCTGAGAAGCCTCTCCACCTGGGAGAGGGTATGCCAGTCATTCAAGCTGATGCTAAGCTCGCCCTCCCCCAGCTGGATAGACACAGAGAAGATGACATTCTGCAAGATGTTCTTCTGCTCCACCAAATGTGGAATCTTGGCATAAGCAGAGTTCCACCACAACCTGGACAAGGACATGTTCTGGCTCCTCCCCTTCCCCCTGCTTCTCACTGGGCAACCATGCAGCCTTGATGCTGCATAAAAAGTGACCAGCTAAGCCACTCGACAATGGCTTCATCCCATCCAGGCCCAACGTGATGCCCCAAGGCATCCCTGACTACAAGGTGCAGCTTGTGATCCATGCAAACAATGTTCCTGAGTTTGGCCCCCTCGGTGGCCTTATACATGTTTGGGCCATCATTCGCAACTAGGTTGCCACAAATGATCTATCTCCCATCAAATCACTCCCTTAGGCTACTTCACATGATCACAACAATGTTACCTGCTGAGTACTCCACAGCCATACCCTGAGCATGAAGGAGAACCACTTTGTAGCTAGGTGGAAGAGTGCCCATCCCCACTTGGAGTTTTGCTGCAACCCCACACTGGAATTCTTCCAGTTGTCACGAGTGGACAGTAAGGGGGAGGTAACCATGGTAGCAGCTGCTCCAAAGGTCCAACATCAGGTGGACAGTTCACCCCCTTGCCTTGGTGAATTCAGTCCCGATCAGGAGCACTAAAGAATGGTACATGGGAGGGGAATACTCGCCAGCTCGTGGTCCACACTTCTCGAAGCACTTCCAAGCCTTGACAAAACACTCAGATAGGTCCATCCCGAGCACATGATTGCTGACCTGCAGTTTGTGAACCTCAAACTGAGCTAAGTTCTGCCTGGACTTTCAGTCTGAACAGGTTTGTGCCCATCTCTAGTAATTAATGTAGCAAACTCTAAGGTTTAGGGATATAAATGGACCATGGCTGGTCTGCCTATGCAACAGCTCACTAAGTTAGAATTTGGGGGGTATTGTTCAGTGCTGGTATTTCGTGGAGAACTCATGTGACATCAGCAATAAGAGCTGTGAACAGCACTGGAAAAGTAATCACTAGATTATTTTATACTTCAAGGGGACGATATGTATCTTCCACAACCAAAGTATTTAACTCTAACGTAGCTGGTCATTTGTTATATGTGGTTGGCGCATGAATACATGCTGTTACTGAGGATACTGACTGACTTCTAATTATCTTTCTTCATTGTATACTGGATACCCCCAAATGTGTAGCTGGCATTGTTCCAGCAGCTGATGTGGGTGAAGTAGACTACAAAGTGAGGCATGAAGGAGGGCATTTAATTTAAAGATCCAGTAATCAGATCTGGAGTTAAGTTTGCTTGGTCTTAATTAAACTATCATAAGAGCAACTGGGATAAACTGGTGAATGATAAGCTACTGTGCCTATAGATTTTAAAAGAACTGATGGAAAGAGTAAATGTTGAGAAGCTAAGGCATCTGATTGATTTTTTAAAAAAACATCTGGATTATAAAAATACAGCAATAAGATCAAGACAAGCTTGCTCATCCTTCATATTTGGCATTTCCCTATCAGCATCATAATGTATTTTTGTGATTTAAAATACTGTAAATATAGCTGTGCCTTTATGTTGGCACATCTTAACATTTTGCCATCTTAAGAGATAGATACACTGGTATTCCATATTCAGAGATGTAATTCCAACCTTAATCATATTGAATCCATTGACCATGTGCTTCTGAGATGACCTGAATTTTTAAAACTTAGAGAAGAGCTGCTTTTCCCCCTCCTTAGTAAGGACTCTGCTCTTCCAACTGCCAAGACTTCTACGTTATTAGCAATTATATATATAGGGCCACTAGATTTTTGGCTGACATTGTAGAAATATGGAACTTTCTAAAACAACTGCATAAACTGTATCATATTCTGTTGGAGAAATCCCTTTATGTGGGTAGCTTTCCATTAACTGCTTAACCATAAATCCTCAGTGGCTGTTTGGGACCACTGGTAAAATGAACAGTAATAAAAAAGGAGGAAAGAAATCAACAACTGCCTGTACACATGCTTCTCTGTTTGTGGTCCCTCCTTACGGAACGGCCTGTCTGATGAGGTCAGCAAGGCTCTCATTTTCCTGGCTTTCCACAAACAATACAAAACTGAATTATTCCAGCGGGCTTTTTAAAACTAGTAATAGGGCTACACTGAAATGAAATGATTCAAAAAGATGCTTTGTCAAAGGGATAAGAACTGTAGCCTATACTACTGTGTACTGTCTTTTGCTATAAGTATGCTCCTACTAGATAATCCCTGTATCATTTGATGTGTCCTGTTTAAATGCTTATGCTTTGTTCCATCTCTGTATCAGATTCATGCTTATTTTCAGACTTCTGCAATCCAAACACGATAGCATTGTTTATTGAATGTCCCAGCCTTTTGATAGTGGGAGTCTCAGTATGAAAGGTAAACTCTAAATAAAGTAAAATAAAAAGTGCAGCAAAATATGATTTAGGGACCCTTTTATGTGATCTCTGTAAATTCTGGAGACCAAACGTAGACTTGGGAGGAGCTTCAAAAGCAAAAATACAGTTGTCTGCTTGTTCTTCCTTCTCATTCTAATCTAGCTCACAGGTTGCAAGGGTAAAATGAAGGAGGGGCAAGCAGTGTATATGTTGCCAGGAGATCCTTGGAGGAAATGAGATTTGAAAAATATACTGAATATATCAATAAAATAATAAGACTGCCCCTCTGAGACATGGTAACTGGCCAAGGTAACAGTTTACTCAAGTCTATAAGGCAGTCAAAACAGTACAAAGTCTCAGAAACAATCCCTCCTGTACTACCTCTCTCCAGAATAATAAATTAGCTCAAAGTTCTTTCAAGAACTTTGAATGACCCAAGGCTAACCAGCAGATGCATATGGAGCAGTGGGGAACCAAACTTGGTTCTCCCAGATTAGAGTCCGCACACTTAATCACTACATCAAACTGGGTCTATAGTTATCTACAATTAGGCTATCTACATTAACGTGCAAGTCTGACACACTCCATGAATACGGCGCAGTCAAGTTCACTGTTGGGAATGTTAATCACATTTCCAAAAGAAGAAGAGTTGGTTTTATACACCACTTTTCTCTACCTTAAGGAGTCTTAAAGCAGCTTTCAAATTGCCTTCCCTTTCCCTCCCCAAAACTGGACCTTGTGATCTAGAGGAGGCTGAAAGAATTCTGAGAGAACTGTGACTGACCCAAGATCACCCAGCAGGCTTCATGTGGAGGAGTAGGGAATTAAATCCTGTTCTCCAGATTAGAGTCCACCACTCTTAACCAGTACGCATGCTGGCTCTTGCTATCATACAAGTACAGTAGCTAGCCATTTCCCAATTCAGTATGTATCTGAATGTGCTTCTATGTGATATGTGAAACAGCCCTGTTATAGCTCTGCCTTTTCAGACTGTTATTTTAACGCTGGAAACTTTAAGATTTTCAGTCACACAGCTAAATTATCTTCTGTTCTAACATTATTCTCTTACAGACTATATTTCGGATATTAAGATATTAGTCCCAAGAGGACTATTCTGCTTTTACATTGCAAGTTTAGCAGAAAACAGAAAAAGGAACATCTTCAAAAACACAAATCCATATCATGTTCACTTGTATTCTCAAATAAATCTGTTCTATTAGGCACAGAAGTAGTTGTCTTCACCCTCACCACCACCACACACAAAAGAACCAATCTTCCAAAAGCACATTTTCTGCAACTCGCTGGCTGGGGCTGTCCATCTTTAAAGTTCCCACTAGGGTTCCTTAAAATAGTGTTTGTTCAAAGCTACCTGACGATTTATAAAGCAACCAAAGAATATCTCTAGTCTCTTGAAAACACAGCCTTTAAAAAAAAATGTTTTCTTTCCTAAAGAAATCACTGAAAATATGTTTTCAGTGAAGAAAACAGAATAAAAGCAGACTCTGTTACTTGATGAACCACCAGCTATGTCTGAGGAAGCAATAGCTGCCATTGTGCCACAATCCAACACACAGGTAGAATTCTTAAATAGTACATCATGACATTAGATTTAGAAGTCTAGATTCTGCTATCCTTATTTCTGTCACCTACATTACTACTACAGTGGTGCAACAAAAGTAGAAAAAAGGGTCTTTGGTAAGAGCCTTTCTAACCTAATACAGAGGGCTTTAAACTAAATTGTATGGAGGAGCGAGACAATAATTCAAAGCCTAGTATGATGCCGATAACTGGAGATAAGAATGCTAAAGTTCTGGGGGGAGTGGCACGTATACTAGGTAACATTAAGTCACAGGTACATGAGGAAATGAAAACCTCAAGGTGCATAGAACTTGGATTCCAGTGTCTCTACACTAATGCACAGAGTATAGGACTATGGCTTAGTAGGCATTACTGAAACTTGGCACGATGACACTCATAGTTGGAATTTTATGATTGAGGGATACAACTTTTTAAAAAGGGACAGACAAGGAAGGGCGAAGAGGGGGTAGCATTATATGTGAAGGAGGTATATACTTGTGAGGAAATATGTGAATCTGAGTGTGACAGCTCAGTTGAGAGTCCCTGGGTAAAAATAAAAGGAGTAAGAAATAGTGATATTATGGTGGGGTCTGCGACAGACCACCAAACCAGGCAGAGGACTTGGATGAGATGCTCCTACAACAGACTGCACAGTTCTCCGAGAGGAGGGACACAGTGGTCATCGGAGATTTCAAATACTCAGACATCTGTTGGAAGTCCAACTTTGCTAACAATGAAAGGTCAAATAAATTCCTGATTTGTCTTGCTGACAACTTCATTTTCCAGAAAGTGGAGAAGGAAACAGGGGGATCTGCTATCTTGAACTTGATTCTCACCAACAGGGAAGAACTGGTTGATGAGGCGGAAGTAGTAGGCACCCTGGGTAGTAGTGACCATCTGATTTTGGAATTTACAGAGTTGGGGAAGGGAAAACCTGTACATAGTCAGGCATATAGGTCAGACTACAGGAAAGCAAATTCTGACAAACTTAAGAGATATTCTGGGTAAAATGCCATGGCCACAAAAACTTAAGGAGAATGGAGTTCAAGAAGGGTGGGAGTTTTTTAAAAGTGAAATGTTAAAGGCACAATCACAAATTATTCCCATGAGAAGGAAAAATCGGAGAAGCCTAAAGAGGCCAAGGTGACTCCAATAAATGGCTCCCTAAAGACTTGAGAAATAAAAAAAGACTCATTTAGGAAATGGAGGAAGGGCCTTATAACCAAGGATGAATATAAACAAATCACCAGTGCTTGTAGAAAAAGAGTTAGGAAAGCTGAAGCTCAGCACAAGCTTAGTCCAGCAAGAAATGCTAAAAACAACACAAAAGAGTTCTTTTCTTATGTTCAAAGTAAGAAAAAGAACAAAGACATGATAGGCGCCTTGCAGGGACAAGAAAGCAAAATTGTAACATGTGGTGAAGAAAAGGCAGAACTGCTCAATTCCTACTTTTCTTCAGTCTTCTCTTGTAAGGAAAACGGTGTTCAACAAAGCAAAAACACAACACAGAAGGGAAGGGAGTTACAGCCTAGGATCAGCATAGGGGTAGTACGGAAACAAAGTCCTCAGGGCCAGATGAACTGCATCCAAGGGTACTAAAAGAGCCTCTGGCCATTATTTATTGAGAATTCATGGAGAACAGCAGAGGTGCCAGAAGACTGGAGGCGGGCAAATGTTGGAAACCAATAAAACCAATTTTAACAGGGATAAATGTAAAGTTCTGCATTTAGGTAGGGAAAATCCAATGCACGGTTATAGGATGGAAGAGACCTGTCTTAGCACTAGTATGTGCAAAAGGGATCTAGGGGTCTTAATGGACCATATGCTGAGTCAACCGTGTGATGCAATGACTAAAAAGGCAAATAAAATTTGGGGCTGTATCAACAAAAGTATGGTGTCCAGGTATCGCTTTAACTCTGCTCTGATAAGACCTCACCTAGAGTATTGTGCTCAGTTTTGGGCACCACATTTTAAGAAGGGTATAGACATGCTGGTATGGGTACAGAGGAGGGCGACGAAGATAGTGAGGGGTCTGGAGACCAAGTCCTACAAAGAAAGATTGAAGGAGCTGGGCATGTTTAGCCTGTAGAGAAGGTGGCTGAGAGGTGATATGATCACCATCTTCAAGTACTCAAAGGGCTGTCATATAGAGGATGGTGTGAAATTGTTTTCTGTGGTCCCAGAAGGTAGGACCAGAACTAATGGATTGAAATTAAATCAAAAGAGTTTCCAGCTCAACATTAGCAAGAACTTCCTGACAGTTAAAATGGTTCCTCAGTGGAACAGGCTTCCTCAGGAGGTGGTGGGCTCTCCTTCCTTGGAGGTTTTATGGCCATCTAACAGCAATGCAGATCCTGTGAATTTAAGGGGAGATATCTGTGAATTTCCTGCATTGTGCAGGGGATTGGACTAGAAGACCCTGGAGGTCCCTTCCGACTCTACGATTCTATTCTATGATTCTATGAGTGTAATATGGTGGCTAAAAAGGCCAATGCGGTTATGGGCTGTGTCAACAGAAGTATAGTGTCCAGATCATGTGGAGTGATGGTATCACTTTATTTTGCACTGATTAGAATTCACCTAGAGTATTGTGTTCAGTTTTGGGCACCACAATTTAAGAAGGATATAGACAAGCTGGAACGTGTCCAGAGGAGGGCAACTAAGATGGTGAGGGGTCTATACCTGGAGTTCTATGAGGAAAGGTTGAAGGAGCTGATTACATTTAGCCTGGAGAGGAGACAACTGAGAGATGATATGATCACCATCTTCAAATACTTGAAGGACTGTCATATAGAGGATGGTGCTGAATTTTTTTTTCTATTGACCCAGAAGGTTGGACCAAAACCAATGGGTTGAAATTAAATCAAAAGAATTTCCAGCTAAACATTAGGAAGACAGAGCAGTTCCTCAGTAGAACAGGCTTCCTCGGGTGGGGGGGCTCTCCTTCTTTGGAGGTTTTTAAGCAAAGGCTAGATAGCCATCTGACAGCAGTGCTGATTCTGTAAAATTAGGGGGATCATGAGAAGGAGGGTGGGAAGGGTTGCATCAATGCTTGTGGCCCTTTCTTTCAAGCTCAGGGAAATGCTGATGGACACTTTGGGGTCAGTCAGCAGTTTTTCTCCACGTCAGTTTGGCAAGGGATCCTGGAGGTTTTTACCATCTTTTGGGTATGGAGCAAGGGGTTATTGAGGATGTATGTGTGAGGAGAGGTATTTGTGAAGTTCCTGGAGGTCCCTTCCAACTCTAGGATTCCATGATTCTAACTGCATTTATAGAAACTCATCTCACCCAACACAAATGATACTTTGCTTAGTTTAAGTGGTTGGGCATCCCCACAAACCCAGAGCATTCCAATCAGCTCCATACCCAGAAAAATTTTGTTTGGGGGGCACCAAGCTTAGTACATTGGAGCTGACAACAGCACAAGGTTGTAGTTATTAGTGAAATGTGTGTGTTTTTTCACAATGGGGGTGCAGAATGTGATGTGAGCAATAAGGGGTAGAGCAAAAAGCATCCGATTGATCCCCAGTAAATAAAAGCAAGGGCAGGAGAAAAAAAATCCTCTCACATTAAAGCCAGGGGATCAAGGCCACCTTTCAAAACCTCACCCAGCTTGCAGATGCCTCAACCAGCTCATGCAATTCACTGGCCCTGGCAGATAGGCTTTTTTCCTGGGAGACTGAAGCCACCCAAAGTGGCTGGTTGAGGGAGCCAAAGGGACACGCACGGTGGTGGCAGCAGCCTCCTGAAGACTGTTTTCTCGAGCAGGGAGGGCTGGTGCATGCCTGTGTGCACACACATGTGTGTGTGAGTGAGTGAATGAATGAATGAATGAGTGAGCGAGCCCATGTAGAGGGGGTGTCTCTCTCTCCCTCCCTCCATCTATCTCTCTGTTTAATCTCTGCATCCAGGCCTAAATTGCCTGTTGATTGCCTTCCAGCAAGCAGGTGGCGCTTCAGAGCAGGGAGGGAGGAGGCCTGCCTGTTTGGGGAGGGTGCCCAGCACTTATGGGCACCCCTGTGGGTACAGGCCTGATTCCAGTGCATGCTGGATTATGGTTATGCTCCATGTACACAGGGGTCGTTTTGTAGAAAAACAGGTGGTGGAGCTCATCCAGGGATTGTTATGCAGCTGCACCTACTGTTCAATGGACAAGGTGGGAAGGAGGAGGTGGAGCTCTCAGAAAGGTTCAGGAGCTGTACTCCTGTGAGCTCCCGCTGAATCCGAGGCCTGCATGTGCACATTATAGTATGTAAGTGGTTGCATTCACACATCATTGGATATTGTCCTCTCAGTGTACTAATGCAGACATCCCCAACCTTATTGACCCAGCAGGCACTTTTTAATCTTTGAGATCATGTAGAAGACAATACAGCAAAACATCTGCTATGGCATTAAGGCATAAAATATTTGGAGTCAAACATCCTCCTATGATAGAAGCAGCTGTTCCCAAAAGAGTGAAGATTCTTGGGTTCTTCTGAACACTTCCTGCTTCACTGAGATGGAGGACTGGCTCTTCGTTTCAGAATACAGGAGCTCTAGGGAAGAAGGTGGGGCAGAAAATAAATGATTTTGACCTGGACTGTCTTGATCACAAAAGAAAAATGCAGTTGCAAGTGGTTGCTATAATGTCAATCTGCCAATGTGTGGATGCAGCTCAAAAACATCTTAAACTGACTTGGATAGCCCAAGCAAACCTAGTCTTGTCAGATCTCAGGAGCTAAGCAGGGCCAACTCTGGTTAGTACTTCGATGAGAGACTGTCCTTGAAATACCAAGTTGAGAGGACAGGTGCAGGCTTTAAGCCACCTCCAGGCCCCCAGTAGGGGTCAGTCACCAGAGGTCGACATGGCTTCTAGGTGCAGACAGACACACTAAAAATACCACCCCCCAAAAAAAAATTCAGCATGGTAATCAGTGTCTCAACATAGACCACAACAACTACAAAAGGCACTCAGCCCTAGAATAAGATTCAAGAACAGAATGCTGTACCGGCTCCCAAACACTCCAAGATTCCGCATATATTGAAATGCTATTATATTGGGTAATATTCATCACAAAAGAATGTGCCAAAAAAATTGGGCATATAAAACAATGTTATAAGATCCCCCACACACTTCTCAGAGTTCCAAAAGACTGTTAGAAAACACAAATATTAGTCCACTTAGGGGTATGTATCTAATAGGTCTCCAAAGTAAAGTCCATTGGTTCCCCAAAGCCAAGTCCAAATGAAGTTCCATGGTGAAGCTTCTCATTTTGTTGTTATATACTCATGGACAATATCCTTGTACACTGTTTATCAGACCTTCAAGCCAAAGCCAGAACAAAAGGCTGAATTGTCAAACTGTAAATACAAAAGCAACAGTAGCTACAGAATAGCCCAAATGGCTGCAAATTAGTCCAAAGTCATATGTAAATATAACAATGTCTTACCCAAATAAGAAAATAATTTAACTCGGAGGACAAAGATTGCTGATACCCTCATTGACTGGCTGAATCACCAGTATAGAGCAAACATCCTCTTACTAAACACAACATGCCCAGTTCCTTAAATAAGACCCATATGCGGAGCCCTGAAATGGGCCATGCATATATTTCCAACGCATCTTTTAAAAACAAAAAAGTGATACAGAATCATTCAACAAGTTTTAACAAATCTAAAGACCTAACCACCATCAGTCACATTACAAAATAATGTGGAAACAATTACAAGATGTCTCAGGGCCTCAGGGGGAGGCCAAATAGCAAAGGGACATCCCTGCCACAACTAAAGGCCAGGAGGAAAACCTCCATTTTACAGGCCCATTTTACAGGAACTGCAACAGGTCCCGCAGGGCTCTGATCTCTGATGGAAGCTCATTCCACTAGGGCAGGGGTGGGGAACAGTGGCTCTCCAGATGTTTTTTTGCCTACAACTCCCATCAGCCCCAGCCATTGGCCATGCTGACTGGGGCTGATCAGAGTTGTAGGCAAAAAACATCTGGAGAGCCACTGTTCCCCACCCCTGCACTAGGCAGGGGCCAAGGTCAAAAAAGCCCTGGCCATAGTCAAGGCAAGCTGGACCACCAAGAGATGCTGGTTCCCTGATTGTAGGGTCCTGCACGGCTCATATGGGGAGAGGCAATCCTGAAGGTATTCTGGCCCCTGGCCGTGTAGGGCTTTAAAGGTAAGCATCAACACTTTGATCTAATCTGGTACTCGATGGGCAGCCAGTGCAGTTCGTGCAGCGCAGGGTGAATCTGTGTCAGCACAGACTATGAAGTCAGCACCTGTGCTGCCATGTTCTGCACCAGCTGCAGTTTCTGAAGCAGAGTTAATAGCAGCCCCACACAGAGTTACAATAATCCAGCCTGGGAGTGACCATTGCATGGGTCACTGTAGCCAGGTCACAGAGAGGCGAGATATGGGACCAACTGCCTGATTCACCTCAGATGAAAAAAGGCAAACCTGGCAGTGGTGGTAACCTGGGCTTCCATAGTCAGTGAGGCATCATCCCCAGCGCTGGCACAAATGGTACTCTATTGAAGGCTGGGAGCCTGATTCCTGATCCCAGACCCCGACAGCCTAGGTGCAGGACCTTCATCTTTGATGGGCTTGATTTCAGTTGGCTCTGTCTCAACTATCCAGCCATGGCTTGTAACTAGGCTTGCCAATCCCCAGGTCCAGTGGTGGTTCTCTCGCTTTCCCAGGCTCTGCTTCTTCCTGCTCCCAGTCAGCTGGTCGGCTAGGGGAAGCCCCACCCCCACTATGTGCTTTTCCACCTCCGGAGGCTTCAGACTCCACTTAGAAAGGCTTCCTTTTGGGATGGTGTGTCTGTGTCTTTAAGGCTGAATGGGGGCGAGGGGAGCAGGCAAAACAACATGGCTGCTCCCAGTGGCTGTGAAAGCAGCCCAGATCCTCCGTTGCTTGCACTATCTTTTCAGAGGTTGTTTGCATAGGAAAGGTAAACTTGAACCTTTGGTTGCTCTGTGGTACTTTGAAGAAGTTGGAAGTTCAGCAACTCATGGGTAGAGATACCAATCCCCAGGTGGGAGCAGACCCTCCCCCACTTCAGAGTTGTAAGAAACCGGGGGGGAGGAGGGAAATGTCTTCTGGGCACGTCATTATTCCCTGTGGAGATCGATTCCCACAGGGTATAATGGAGAATTGATCTGGGGGTATCTGGGGCTCTGGAGAGGCTGTTTTTTGAGATAGAGGCACCAATTTTTCAGCATAGCATCTGATGACTCTCCTCAAAATGCTCTCCAAGGTTCAAAAGGATTGGACCAGGGGGTCCAATTCTATGAGCCCCAAAATAAGGTGCCCCTATCCTTCATTATTTCTAATGTAGGGAAGGCATTTAAAAGGTGTGCGGTTCCTTTAAATATGCTGGCCAGAACTCGCTTTGGAGTTCAATTGTGCTTGTCACAACTTTGCTTATGGCTCCACCCCCAATGTCTCCTGGCTCCACCCCCAAAATCCCCAGATATTTCTTGAATGGACTTGGCAACCCTACTTGTAAGCCATCCAGCTCTTCTGGGGCAGAGTCCAGGTGACTGTCCATCAGTAGATAGAGCTGGGTGTCATCTGCGTATCGGTGACAACCCAGTCCATACCTCCAGATAATCTGGGCAACAGAGCAGCTTTGTTGAAATTCAATCTATATTTCAATTTTAATTGGTGATTAATGAATTAATCAAAAAAGTTTCACCAACCAATCCATGACTGCAGCCCTAGTTTAGTCAGTTTTTAAGTACCCCTCATCTTCAAGCTTTCCAGTCAAAGAACATTCCCTAATTACTTCTGAACTTTCATTCTTCAAATGTAAAATGAGTAATTTTACACACCAACCTATCTGTTAATAATTCCCCTTATCATAATGACTACGTGTATTTCAGATCAAATATATTAGTCCTGGAAGACTCAATTTTTGTTTTATTGAGCCAATGGAGGGGAAAAATCCAGACTGTGAGAACAGCATCCTTCCTGGGAACTCACTGCCATTTATAGCAGGCAACAATGCCCCTGTTGAGTTAAAATTACTAGAAAAAGAAGAGAAAGTTGCTGAGATCCAAAGCTCTGTGGAGCTGCAATATGCTCACTCAGGTCTGCCAGGGCACAAGCCATTCTGCTCTCTTCATCACCAGGGAATGTTCCAGAATCAACATGGGGATTCCATAACATCTAAGAGTCTGAGACAGCATCTGCTTGTCTGACTTCCATCGCACTGCCTGTGCAAGGGCCAAAATTACCACTGGACTCACACAGTCCCATCGAACTAGGAAACTGTATTCAAAATAAACTAGCTAGAAGACACTAATGATCAAATGTGTATTATAGTATGCTTAAGCTAAAAATATGTATTATCATTGAAGTCAATCAAACTAAATCAGTTTAATATACTGGATCAAGTAGATAAAGGCCAAGCGGCCTTCTCCATTCAGCTGTACCCAGCGGCTTTTTATTTGCCCAAAACTACTATCTGCATTATAAGAACACCTGTTAAAACACTACAGGGATGAAACCATTAAGCAGGAGTTATTGCTACTGCTCCTTTACAAGTTCCACACTGATGTGCTGCACTAGATACTATGCAGTGGGATCCAATGCAATTTTACAGAATATTAGTATAATGTGGCCTAAGTTCTCCTTACGCAGAACCCTGCTGGAAAGGAGCCATTCAGTGACAAAGGTCTGAAAACGCCTTGATTTTTTTTCCTTCTCTGCCTCCTGCTGAAGTCAGGGGTCTGATTGACAGCACACATACCCGTCTTTCCACGGCAGTCTCACTAAAGCTATGCCTTTCTTACACCTTTTCCATCCACCTTCTTCATTTGGTGGTTTCAATCCAGTAGTTCTTTCAAAACACATTCACTGTTCCAATCAGTTTCTAGATATTGATTGTGTGTTTGCTTCTCCATTTTTTCCACCATTCAGCAGAATTCTGTCTTGTCACATCCCATCTTACTTCCCAGCAGCCAGATTTTTCCTTTGTCACTCACACAGTTGTCTTTACCTATTGTCTTTCCAAGCCTGCCTTCCAACAAACAATTTGGTACTAAACTGAAACACAACATCTCTTTTCTGTCTCTGCTGGAAACATTTATTTTATTGCTACCTCCCTATAGAAAAATCACAAAACCTCTACACCTACAACCTTTACTTTTCAACTGTTTAATTGAACAACTTGCTTGAACCAAGCCCTCCTCCTCATGTTAGGACTCTGCTTGGACTTAAAATCTAACTGTTGGGCAATCCGATGCAAAGCCTTCTCTCTTCCAGTTCATAGCTCAAACATTTTGAAAACTAGGCATGATTTGCCCCAAAATGGGAAATAGTAATAGACTATAAAAGACTTGATATCGATCAGTCTAAGAACAGAAATTGCAGAATGCATTCCCTGAATTTGAAATGTGAGCCATACAAATAATAAGTATTTCAAGAACTCAAGTACCTTGCAGGTTAGCAAAGACACGTGTCTTCTTGATTAGGAACAAGCCACGAGATTGCACCATTTCTTTTTACCACTCCTCAAATGCTTCCCAAATAACCATGCTTACATGGAAGCTTTGTTTTATTTTGCAGCATAAGAAAACCCAGAAAGTCTGCACCTCTCCGACAGTCAGAGAGGGGCAGGGTGAGGTCTTCTTCCTGCTTCTGCAGCCCACATCGGCTGCAGACGGGATCTTTCTCTCTCGCCTCTCCCTCACCACCTCTCTCTCCCTGGATTTCCAAATGCCCCACCACCCAAATTATTCCAGCTAGGGCCCTCCTTATGTTGGGTCTTCCTCTTTCCCTGCTGCCTTCAGCTTTCCTTGCATTCACCTACAAGTCATTCAATATATATACATACAGTGTAAGTGCCATTCCCAGCTTCCAAGATCTGATGAGATGTGCATACACACAAACAGACAGGGTAAGACTTTACAATTACAATTTTTCCATTGTACAATAACCATTTTAATGTACCTAGATCATACTGCTTTGCCTGATATGCCTGTTGCCCAACCTTATCCTTCAAAATAGGACAGAATATTTAACAACATAACAAAAATAAAGCCAAGAGTGAACAGGCGGTTTTGAACCCTTCCAGGTCTGCAAACTTAAAAATAATAATAATAATAATAACAAACAGACCAGGTTTCCAGACTTCACAATGTAGAATACAGCACGTTCAATAAACAGTTGCCAGTAGCAAATATATATATATATTCAAGATGATGCAAGAAGTCTATAAAGAAAGAAAAAGAAATGTACTCGCAAAATCAGAGTTAAGGAGAACAGACACATAACATCTTGTAAGCCACTGCCACAAGACATACAGCTTGTTTGAATGTCCTTGCTGATCCAGAAGCAATGAAGTAGGAGGGAGCATGACCCTAGGGCACAAGTCAACAGCCTACCATAATGGATACATATGGTGTTCAGCAGCAGCATCTGTCTAGTTCTTTATGTACACGACAGTCAAAAAGGAATACTAAAGTGGTATGCCAAAAATATAAACAAGGCTGCAAATCCTGAGCACAACTAAACTGCTTAAATTCTATCAACTTTGATTGGGATTTCAGAAGCCCATGAGCAGTACTGCAGCCTAGTCATACATGGGAATCCCCTTGTCTCTGAAAGTTTGCTGCATTAATAGCTGTCATTTATACTGAATACTGCTGGAGCATTAGGAGGCTACTTTAGAAAAATATCCAATATATGAAACAAAAGGTTCACAAAACAAGCAAAAAACCCCCAAGTATCCAAAAGGAACTATCATATATAATACAGTGATTCAGGAAAAACAAATAGGCATCTTGTTGAACCTTAAATAACAATTTAAAAAAAAAATTAAAACATAACCTTCCCATGGCCTAGAGCCCACTTTTTCAGGTTAGATCTACTTCATAAATCTGATGAAACAGCCTCTAACAGCACCAACCTAAGTAGAGATGAGTCTTCCTTCCAAGTACCGACCTTGCTCAGTTTCTGAGATCTGATTTCGTTTTGCTTGTCATACTTCTCTTGAAGTCTTACTATTATGCGTCCATGCAACAATCTGTCTGAAAAACGTGTTTGTTGATACGCCAAGCAATTTTTACTGTTGGTCCATTCAGTGTTCACTCAAACAATCATTTGATTAACATCTCAGTGCTACTCTATGCACCTCTTTTGTGCAGAGATATTTAATACTTCCCATAAAGCAAGCAGACTCCATTTTAACTTCTATTTGAAGGGATACAGTGCAACAAAATAGTAGGGAAAACTTTTGGCATCTAAATATGTATCCTAAAAACACTTTCCTGGGATTAAGCCATGCTGAATAAAATGGGAGTTACCTCTGAGTAGACCTGCTTAGGCTTTTTTCCCTAGATTCATCTCTGAACGCTATCATTATATGAGAGATATCAGGAAACATTTTGCAGAAAAAGTGCAGACTCAGGGAACAGATATTCTGCCCTAACACAAGTAATTTCTATGAATAATGTTAAGATGAACTAGTCACCACAGCATTTTCACTCACCTTAGTTTAAAAATGAGGCCCAAAAAGTCAGAAATAGTGGCACATATCAAAATAATTTTCAAGCAGTTGCTTACAGATTTGGAAACAGTGATGTACAACTGTATTTTCTCTCTTTAGAAGATGTGGGGTCAAATTATCTATCCCAATCCAAAATACATTTAAAGGGAAGCAGAGGTTCAAATTTCAGCTAGAAGTTGCCTCCGAATAATAGTGCCGGGGAGATGTGGTTGGACAGCCCTGTTGGTCTGAAGCAGCAGAACAAAGTTTGAATCCAGCGGCATCTTTAAGACCAACAAAGGTTTATTCAATGTTTAAGTTGATAAATTTGTTGTTCCCAGCCACACCCAGACACCTGTAAAAGCACAAGATGAGCTAACTGCCTGCTATACTATTTTTTACCAGACTTTTCTTTTGCCACCAAGTCCAACAAACATAGCAATCCCACCGGGTTTTCAAGGACAGAGATGGACGATGTGACTTGCCATTGCCTGCCTCTGCAAAGCAACCCTAGACTTATTTGATGGTTTTCACATCCAAGTACTAATTAAGGCTGCCCCTGCTTAGCTTCTGAGGTCTCACAACATCAGGCTAGCCTGGGCTACCCAAGTCAGGGCTTTGGACTTCTTACTGACGTTTAGATTCATTTAATTTACTGCCCTATTCAGCATTCTCACTTGTTACTTCCAGCGTATCCCCAGTGCCTCCTCTCCTGTGCTTTCACATAAGTCTCATCCTCCCTTTCTATTCTGAATGGCTTCTCTTTTTAACTTCAAAGACATTCGTTCCCAAGACTTCACTTCTTTGTGCAGATAGCAAGTTAATTTTAATTAAGAGCTAGAAAACTCTATTATTAAAAGCCAATAATACCTCACTCACTCTGACCCCAAGTGCTTTTTTAGGAGAATAACTCAATTCCATATTTTTCTCAAGTAACATTATTCTACAGTCCTAAGAACACACACCTGAAATACTCAGTTCAACTTAACTGTATGGAATTTCTGCATCAAATCTTGCAGCCTTACCTGGAGAGGCAGTCCCCTGGAAAACAAGATTTATTGCTAAGGACATCATGACCCCCACCCTAAATACACCAGCAACCACAACCATGCACAACTCCTATTAACGCAAAAGTAAATTCCACTCAGTTAAATTGAGCTTATTCCCAAATTTGTGTGCATGGGGCAGCAATCTGACATGCAATACTATGCATGTTTATTCTAAAGTAAACTGATTTTCATTAACTGGAACTTACACCCAGGTAAGGAGTAAAATATAAATCATCCAAAGAATCTAAGGCAAGCTGACAACAGGTATTCTTTACAACCACCTAACTTTTTGAAGGAGTTGCCAAACAAAAGGGACAAGATCAACTAACAAGTCTTGAAGAACTGGAAATAAGCATCAAAGACCTACTGCTGTCAATCATTCTTTATCAAAGAACAAATTTCTACATGGCTTGACCTTGGTATGCTTATTAGAAAGCTGCTGAAAACTGAAATGTGGAAGCTGCCCAGTTGACCCAAAGAGGGACAGCTTTTCAGGTCTTGACCAAACCAAAAGATTAAGCAAGAAAGGATTCATTTTATGCTCTGAAAAACTCAACTAGAGAAGATAACTGACAGGTGATTTAGGACACAACTTCCGATCCAGCACGACACACAAAATATGGAAAAGAAAAATGACAGCTCATAAAAATGAAGCAATTGTATATTGAAGCACTTTTTAAAGAATAACAATATTCTCTCCTCAAGAAAGATCAATTTGTCCATCTACAGAAGAGTGTGTACTGAAAACAGTACCCTTAATAAAATTTTTTGATCTTATTAGAAAGTGAAAAAAAAGTTGTTTCCTCTTTTCTGTGAAACAATCTGAAAGCAGTTATTAAAGTTCTGTATCAGGGAGCACAAAAGGGAGGTCTCCAGAGATTAGCTGCCTTCTAGTTACCCAACAAACCTGTGCTATCCTTGACACTATATCTGAGACACAAATTCATCATCTTGACATTCAGCTACTGCCTGAACCAAGAAAACCACACACACCTCACACTAGTAAGTATTTTACCCTCTGTGCTATACACTAATAGAACGCACATAATGAAAATATTAAGAAACACATAATTTGGGAATACATATATATTACTCCCCCCGCCCCACAGAGAATTTTGTCATACACAGAGGCACAAATGTTGTGTGCCTCCATAAATGGAACAGCATCCATCACTTTCCCAATAAAAAAGCACCCAGTTTGACTGAAGTAAAACCAGGATACACAACAAGAGTGACCTGTGTGGCATTAAAGGAGTATTTTTAACTGTAGTGATAACAGAGACTGTCTGTTTCAAATAAATGAATAGCAATTGATGTGATGTTCAAGCTTCTGGAAAAGAGTAAATGGAAAGGAAAGTACCATAAATTGCACAGAAACAGATAATAAAAACAGGGCTTTAATTTCTGTCCAGAAACTGAAACAACTTCTACAGAAGCATTAAGATAATGTTTATCACCACTACATTTGGAGACTGGGTTATTCAACTAACCACTGTAATTTTACAGGCACATTTACAGATTGAGTCTGAGCATATTACCTAGCAGTAAATTTCCAGAGAGTTAGTTGGTACTTAATCCCTGGTTAAGCATGCACAGAATCAAAGCCTTAAAGTGTTGCCTTCAAACTCTTACAAGAAGTGGGTATTTACTCCTCCTATAAGAAGTAAACTTCGGTCCTACATGTTTACTCAGAAGTAAGTCCCACCAAATGCAACGGTATTTGCTTCCTAGGATGCATGTTTAGGATTGCTAGCCAGTGTCACAGACCCCGCAGACCCCTGATCTTTCAGTGGTACCTTTTCAGTTGCATTTCACTTTGTCAAACTACACTTCGAACACCAACAAACAAAACACGATCTCATCGCAACGCTGGTCGGAGAAAGGAGACGTCGCGCTGACGGAGCTCTAGCATGCTGCAGACGGCCGCAAACTTCTCTCTGAATCGGGGAGCGGGGGGGGGGGGGGCTGAGCAATCGCAATGCAGATTAAGCCTAAAAAGGCACAAGAAAGCGCAAAGAAATAAAACCGGGGAGCCCCTCAGCCCGTGCCGGAGGCAGCCGCCGTTCTGAGCAACCAGCGCCCGGCAGGTCGATGCAACAGCCGCTGCCGAGATTGCCCCCGCCTTGCAAGACGGGATTTGCAAGCGCTGAAGAGAACCCCCGAGACGTCAACGCACCCCTGCGCTGCTCGGCCGCATGGAGGAGACGCGACGGCTCTTGCTGCCCCCGCTCAGCCCCGCCAAGAAACCGTGGCCGAGAAACTCCCGGCGGCAGCTCCGCAGCCCCAGCAAGAGCCAAGTCGCCCCCCCCGCCCCCCCGGCAGGAGGCAGGAGCCGCGGGCGCCGCGCAGGACGAGCCTCCGCACTTACCCAGCCGGCCGCGGTCCGGCCCCTGCAGCCGCGCACTCCTGGCGGCGCGCGAAGACCGAGCTCTGGCAGCAGCCCCATCGCCCGGCCCCGGCGCCGCAACCGCCGCCAGCAGCTCCGCTTCCGAGGGGGGGGGGGGGGAGGCGCGCCATCTGCTGCTCGGCGCCGCCACGCCATTGGCTGCCCCGCCTCGCCCGCCCGCCCGGCGCGGGGAAGGCAGCAGCAGCAGCAGCCGCGGCTCCCGCACCACCCAGCAGCGCCGCGCAGGGAAGCCCCTCGGCTGCCCCCCCCCTGGCTCGCGCTGCTTCCCGCCGCCAGCTGTGTGAGGCAGAGGCCACTTCAGCATCGGGGCCATGGCATGGCCGGCGGAGGCTCCTCTGCTGCTGAGGCTGCCCTTGTGCTCAAGGCATCACTTCGAAGGCCCACTGTTGTGTCTTGCATTTCCCTCCCGAAATTACAACACAGAGGATGCTACGGAGGTGACCAGTGGAAGTCCACTGGTTCCCAGATGTAGCTCCACAAATACGCTCTGCCAATCAAGATCTGTGGCAGGAAGTTTAACTGGCCAGGACTGGACCTGGCCAGACTGAGGGTTGCTCCGGGATATGTATATAATCCGGACCCGGCCCACGTTGCCTTGCCCTGTGATGTACTCGCTAATAAAGCATATTGCCTTCAACGCATCTTGTCATTCAGTACATTACAGTGGCAACGAGGATGGGATTCTAGCCAGGTAACTCCCCAAGCGGGACTTCGCTGACCTGGCCAGAGACAAGGAAGGCACACATTCGAGGGAGACAGACGCGCCCGCTGCCGCCATGGCTAACCCAAGTGGGACGACGGGCCACCTTGCAGAGTTCAACCCCACCAACCCCAATAAGTGGGAGACCTACACGGAGCGGGTCGACTGCAAGCTACGAGCGAACATGATTACAGATGACAGCCGTAAGAGAGACATGCTCCTGAGTATCTGCAGGGAGGCCACATTCGAGATCGCAAAGGGTCTCTCGTACGAGGAGATAGTCAGACTCCTGACCCGGCACTTCTTGCCCCAGCCTTCCATCGTTTCCCGCTGATTCCTCTTCCACAAGAGGGATCAAGGGGCGGGAGAGACAGCCGCCATCTACCTGGCCACCCTCCACCAAATCACAGGGAACTGTAGCTTCGACAAGCTGGATGAAGCCCTGAGGGATCGCTTCATCTGGGGCCTCCGAGATGAAAGACTGCAGCAAAAGCTCTTCGCAAAGGAAGAGCTCACCCTCCAACTCACCTTCAACGAAGCCACTGCGTTCAAGAGAGCAACCAAAGCTTACAACAACCCACAAGCGGAAGCCATCCACCAGGGGGAGATGGCACCGGGCAACCCAGAGGAGGAGGAGGCAAACCAGCTATGTTGCCAACCAGGAATGGGGCCGAGAGCACCCACTTGGCCACGAGTGACAGAGAGACCCGCCAACACCAAGTGCGCCAGGTATGGTGATTCACACGAGCGCCAGGACTACCCTTATTGCAACGTGGACTACAGGAACAGCGGAAGAGTGGGCCACATAGCACGGGCTTGCCGGGCCAATGCCACCCACAGACGCCAGTCCACCAACCACGACTTGACCAATGCCTACTCGACCGCATCGACTAGCCTGCAGGTAATGAACTTGCCCCTCACCACCCCAGATAAGGTCAGGGTGTCGTTCCTAATCGAGGGTGCTCCATGCCTAATGGAGCTGGACTCGGGCTCCTCCATCTCCATGATTTCAGAGGAGTCTCTAAGAAAACTTTGTCCCCATGGCCGGCCCCGGCTGCAACTGGCGAACTTCATACTGCGGGACTTCCAAAAAAACCCTGTACAGATTTTGGGTTGGGCCACTGTAAGGGTAGACTTTAAGAACTTTAAGGGCAAGCGGGACGTTCTCGTGGTCAAATGCCAGCTCACCACATTACTGGGGCTGGCATGGTTTCGACCACTGGGTATTCAAATAGTGGGGATGCAACAGATACGAACTCAAAATTTTGAGCACGTGTGCCGGGAATTCCCGGAAGTGTTTGATGGGTCCCTGGGGTGCTACAAGGGGCCTCCCATCACCTTACCCCTTGATCCCCACGTAAGACCGATAAGGCTGAAGGCCAGGCGAGTTCCGTTCACTCTTAAACCAAAAATAGAAGCGGAGTTGGACCGCCTCATGGCCCAGGGAGTGCTAGAACCGGTATCCTATGCTGCATGGGAAACACCCATAGTCACTCCAGTGAAGTCGAATGGAGATGTGCACATATGTGCCGACTACAACTATGCCCAGATAGACAAGGAGGCCTTGGCAATAGTGGCGGGTGTGCATAAATTCAACGACTACCTGTACGGTAGGCGTTTCATGATCGCCACGGACCTTAAGCCGCTACTGGGCCTCCTTGCCCCAGACCGCCAGACACCGCAAATTCTGTCACAACGCGTCCTGCGGTGGAACCAGTTCCTCAACTCGTACACATATGCCCTGGTCCACCGCCCCGGCAAAGCTATGGGACACGCGGACGCCCTCAGCCGCCTGCCGCTGCCCTCTATGGACCCGGATCCCGCCCCTGCCCACCATGTGATGCTTATAGAGACTGAGAGGCCCCTCCACGCCACCGAGGTAGCTAGGGCCACGGGTAGAGACCGCATCCTCACACGTGTTTTAGACTGGGTGGGAAGGGGGTGGCCTATGGGCAAACTAGACGCAGAATTCAGGGCATTCGCATCACGCAGAGAAGAACTGTCCATGCACAAGGGATGCCTTCTCTGGGGTAGCAGGGTGTGGTTCACTCCCCATTGTGGAAGCAAGTGCTGGAAGCCCTACACGAAACACATCCGGGGATAGTGCGCATGAAGGCCTTGGCACGTAGCTATGTATGGTGGCCAGGGATGGACGAGGAGATAGAAGAGTGGGTTCGAAGGTGCCAACCCTGCCAAGAATCCCGATCTGATCCACCCAGTGCCCCTGTCCACCGCTGGGAGTCCAACAGGAGGCCATAGTCCCGATTACACCTAGACTTTGCGGAGCCATACCAGGGCCAAGTATTCTTTATTCTTGTAGATGCATACACCAAGTGGTTGGAAGTGATTCCCGTAGCTTCAACCTCCACCGCAGCGGCGGTCAGAGCCTTGTGAAGGGTCTTTTGCACTCATGGGATCCCCGAGACCCTCGTCACGGACAATGGGACCACTTTCACCTCCCGGGAATTCCAGGAGTTCTTGAATCGGTACCTCACCCAGCACATTCGGTCCGCCCCTTTCCATCCCGCCACCAACGGCCAAGCAGAGCGCATGGTACGCACCACTAAAGAGGCCCTGGGTCGCATTGTACAGGGAGATTGGGATCACCGCCTGGCAGCCTTCCTATCTGATAATAGAATCACTCCCAACCCCGTCACCGGGTTAAGCCCTGCTGAGTTACTAATGGGGAGGAAGTTGATCACAAGGCTAGACAGGTTGCATCCTGACCAGGCTACGGACCTCCGCTGTTCCCCCGAAACCAGGGAAGCTGCTAAGGGATTCTTTCCAGGGGGTCCAGTATATGCAAAGAACTTTGCAAGCGGGCCGGAGTGCTAAGCCACCCGGGTGCTGTGGGTCACCGGGTCCTGCTCCTACAAGGTCTCGTCGGAGGGGGCCAGATCCTAGGGAGGCATATTGACCAGCTGCGCCGTCGCACATTGCCAGAAGAACCTACAGTGATTGGGGGAGCGGGAAGCGGGGGAGTTCTAACAGCAACACCCCCGGAAGCTACCCAGCCTATGCCGGCCGCACCAACTATGCGGGCGGAAGAGCACCACAGCGGAGGGAGCAACTCCCCCAGAGAGGAGATTCCAGAACAGCAACAGGCGACAGACAGCCCTTTTCCGGCATCACCCCACCACGAGGAACCAGCCGTCCCACCAGCCACGGCGGCCGCTCCAACTCCTCAAATAACCCCAAGGAGGTCGACCCGGGAACGCAGGGCGCCAGCCTACTTGAAAGACTTTATGTCTTGAACTAGGGGGGGAGGAGTGTTATGTCTTGCATTTCCGTCCCAAAATTACAACACAGCGGATGCTACGGAGGTGACCAGTGGAAGTCCATTGGTCCCAGGATGTAGCTCTGCAAATACGCTCTGCCAATCAAGATCTGTGACGGGAAGTTTAACTGGCCCGGATTGGACCTGGCCAGACTGAGGATTGTTCCGGGGTATGTATATAATCGGGACCCGGCCCGCGTTGCCTTGCCTTGTGATGTACTCGCTAATAAAGCATGTTGCCTTCAACACGTCTCGTCACTCAGTACATTACAGCCTTGCTCCAAATTGACTCGACCACTGTTACGTGTCGGCAGCAGGAGTTCTGACGGGCAACCAGAAGTATTAGCAGGTCCTGGCAATAATGGCCTAGTCACTTGGCACTAAGTAATTGCGCGGCTTTAAGCCAGCAGGCTTCTGCCAGCTTGCCTGCTAGTCCACAGCATCCCGCCCTCACACAGGTATCCATTTCCCCAGAGAGAGCGTGTTTGTGTCTGTATAAAGCAGGAAGATGGGCAGGAAGAACTTCCCGCCTAAATGCAAACTTGCAACTGCATGGCGAACAAGACAGGCAATAGCATTAGGCGGGCAGCAGCCAGTCATCCAGGCGGGGGGGGGGGGGAAGGCTACCACGTTTGTCCTGACCTCAGCTGCTGAAGGCAGTCTTGGGATGCAAATGGGAGCCTGAGGCAAGCGATACAAAGATTCTGAGGGAGGAAGAACGAATCCCGAGCAGACGACGACAGAGCAAGAGGCATTGTCCCGAGACAGTCTGAAGTGAAAATCACCAGAAGACAAAACAGGCCGCACGAGCAGCTGCGATTCATCTGGGAGAAGCAGGGGCGGGGGTGGTCTGAAAAGATCAGGCATTCAATTTGGGACCTCAGTGCCTCGCCTCCCGTTCCTAATTGCGTGCCTGATTTTGAAGGTAAGGTTGGCCCCAGGCAAGCTCAAGGGGCAAGACTTTAGGAAAGACCGAAAGTCAAGTCTTCAGACTGTGATCATTCGGTGCCCTGAGGAGGGGAGGGGGTCCTTTTCTCCTCAGCTGAGGTGCTTGGTTGAGGGCTGGGTTTCCATGTCGTTGTGGTAGCATATAATCAATTATCCAATTGGATATGTTTGAAACTTTGAATACTCCCTCTCTTTTACTACTGAATGAAAGTATGTACAGCTATATCATCTTCACAGTAACCCTTCTGGATGTGAACTTCAGTAGAATTATAATGAAATCATATGTACTGTTATTGCAGTTTAAGTCAGAGTTAATCTCTTTAAATGCAATAGTCAAACTATGATGCCATTTTAGTCATCTGTACTTTTCTGTGGAATGGATGAACAGAGATGTGGCCTTGTGAGAGCCAGTTTGGTGTAGTGGTTAAGTGCACGGCCTCTTATCTGGGAGAACCGGGTGTGATTCCCCACTCCTCCACTTGCAGCTGCTGGAATGGCCTTGGGTCAGCCAGAGCTCTCTTATCTGGGAGAACCGGGTTTGATTCCCCACTCCTCCACTTGCAGCTGCTGGAATGGCCTTGGGCCAGCCAGAGCTCTGGCAGAGGTTGTCCTTGAAAGGGCAGCTGCTGTGAGAGCCCTCTCCAGCCCCACCCACCTCACAGGGTGTCTGTTGTGGGGAAGGAAGGGAAAGGAGATTGTGAGCCGCTCTGAGACTCTTCGGAGTGGAGGGCAGGATATAAATCCAATATCTTCATCTACCTCACAGGGTGTCTGTTGTGGGGGAGGAAGGGAAAGGAGATTGTGAGCCGCTCTGAGACTCTTCGGAGTGGAGGGCAGGATATAAATCCAATTTCTTCTTGGCTTTATAGATTTTTAAAAAATTGTTCTGGCACCAGCTGCCACAGTACAAGATCTTCACTGCATGACTGAAGGAATATGAAAGAAAATGCTTTTAAATAATATGTTCATTTTAAAAGGCATCCTGTTAAACAGCTTCCGCCTGAAGGTGGCCGTTCAGTGGTAGAATGTGTGCTTGCCATATGGAAGGTTTCAGGTTCAGTCCCCGACATCTTTAGTTAAAAGGAGCAGGTAATTGGTGATGCCAAAGACCTTCACCTAAGCCCCTGGAGAACTGTCAGTATTAGACAATACTGACCTTGATGGACCAATAGACTGGTTCCGTATAAGGCAGTTTTGTGCATGTACTTAAAATGCTGAGGAGTTACAACTAGAGTTATATATTACGTCACTCCCTAACACTTTGTCATTGGCTCTGCCTAGGGTGGCCAGATCGTCCCGGTCACCCGGGAATGTCCCGCCGCTGCCCTCAAATTCCCGCGTCACGGCTTGGCGAACGCGGGACCAATTAAAATCCCGGGTTCGCCAAAATCCGCCGCTCTCGCCTAGTCCGCCGCTCGCGCATGCGCGGGAGCCGACTCTCGTGAGAAGCCGCTTTCCCCCTCCTCTTTTAAAAGCGCCTCTCCGAGGGAAGCAGCCTAACGGCCTCCCTTCCCACCCCACCGCCTGCCTCCTTACCTTAGCGCGCAGGGCACAGGCCAGCAGCAGGAGCAGCGCCGGCGGGGCAAGGCGCCGGCAGCCGGAGAAGGCGGGAGGCGCGGCCATGGTGCGCTCTAGTGCTCCATGGGCAGCAGCGAGGAGGCGACGGCGCGGAGGCAGCAGCGAGAGAGAGAGTGAAAGCCCCGGCGGCGGCACCAGCAGCCGCCTGAGCGCAAACTTGCATGGCCGAGTAAGTAATTAATGCGTTTGAATGGAAATGGGGTGGGGGAGTGGGGTTTGGTGAGCAGCAGAGGCTTTTCCAGGGGGAGGGGGAGGAGTTTGCTTTTGCAGCAAAGGAGGACTGGGGGGGGGGATGCATAGAGCAAGCGGAGGAGGGAAAAGCCTTGCAGCAGCCGGATCCCGGGAAAGTTTACTTGCAAGTAAGTCAGGGAGGAGGAGATGGGTGTGGGTGCAATGGGTGTGCAACAGGTGTGTGTGCAATAAGGAGGAGAAGCATAAGGAGGAGATGGGGGGGACTCAGCTGGAGCTTCCTTTTTCTGAGTTGGCTGGACGGCGCGGGATTGCAACCCCCTGCTGCAGCACAGTTACTTCCGAGCAGCCCCATTGAGCAGCGTCAGATGTGGGCTGACGGTAGCCCAGCTGAAGCTCCTCCAGGACCCGTTGCTCCTCTGCAGCACTGAAAGGGTTAAGCCCACAGAGCCGCTTGCTAGAGAGGCCGAAGGAAAAGGAGGGCGAAGGAGAAGAAGGGGCTTTTCCGGAGGAGGGGGGAGGAGGAGGAGTTTGCTTTTGCAGCAAAGGAGGACTGGGGGGGGGGGGCTGCATAGAGCAAGCGGAGGAGGGAAAAGCCTTGCAGCAGCTGGATCCCGGGAAAGTTTACTTGCAAGTAAGTCAGGGAGGAGGAGATGGGTGTGGGTGCAACGGGTGTGTGTGCGCCCCTCTCTGGAGCTCTTTTCTCTGAATGCTGGCAAACGTTTGTAGGCTTTTTTGGGGGGGGGTAAGACTTTGCACCTTTGGAGGGGCGGCCTTGCACCCTGCTCGGTGGGGCCGCTCCATTAACTTTCCCTCTCCCCCCTCCCCCGTTTTCCCTGTTTGCAACCTGCAGCTGCTGCTGTCGAAGGAGCCCTGGGATGTGGTTCCCTTCCTTCCCTCCTTTTAGGCAAGTTGGGACTCTCAAGTCTAGCCGCGCTAAGATCAGGACGAGTTTTATTTTGGGGGGGGGATCATGTGCAATCCCGTGCAAGGCTTACTCCTGTGTAGGCCTTTTCTCATCGATGGGCTTCCGCGGGAGGGAACATTGCCTTCACCCCAAAGGGTGATTAACATGTGGAATTCACTGCCACAGGAGGTGGTGACGGCTGCAAGCATAGCCAGCTTCAAGAGGGGATTGGATCAACATCTGGAGCAGAGGTCTATCAGTGGCTATTAGCCACAGGGTATTGTTGGAACTCTCTGTCTGGGGCAGTGATGCTCTGTATTCTTGGTGCTTGAGGGGGCAACAGTGGGAGGGCTTCTAGTAGTCCTGGCCCCCCTGGTGGACCTCCTGATGACACCTGGTTTTTTCGCCACTGTGTGACACAGTGTTGGACTGGATGGTGTTCCTGTTTTGTATGCCTGCGAGAAATCCACCTATCTGGAATTCTGTTGAATTGGATCGGAGTGGCTGCGATTGCACACACTAAAATAATGCACTTTCCAACTGGATTTCACTGTCCCCACTGGCAAAATCCTGTTGAAAAGTGCATTGAAAGTGCAGAATTTAGTGTGTGTGATCGCAGAAAGTGTGAGTTTTCCACCTTGGACTCCATCTTTTCCTTTGAGATTTGCAGCCCTGCGTTTCTCTTGTCGCTGCTCCTTATCTGGGGCTTGTTGTCCCGCCTGCAGGCCTCCTTGTTTGTTGACATTCTCCCCTGCGCTCTGCGATTGGTCGAGCTGAGCCGTGGAGTCATTGGTGCAACAAGATCCCATGCTGTTTGGCGCAGGGGACGGGCGGTGCCTTCTGGGAGTTGTAGTCTTTGCGCCTCTCGACAGGGCTTGACTTTGGCTTTGGTGCTTCTGGAGCAAAGGACTGTCTTTCCCAGCATGCCTTTCCGCTTGTCTTTGAAAGGAAGGCTGGATGTTGCATGGGGAAAGGTTATCTTTCCCTTCCCTCCCTCCTCCCTTCCCTCCCTCCCTCCTCCCTTCCTTTCTTCCTTCCCTCCCTTCATCCCTTCCTTCCTTCCCTCCCCCCTTCCTTCCTTCCTTCCTTCCTTCCTTCCTTCCTTCCTTCCTTCCTTCCTTCCTTCCTTCCTTCCTTCCTTCCCTCCCTCCTCCCTTCCTTTCTTCCCTCCCTCCCTCCCTCCCTCCCTTCCTTCCCTCCCTCCCTCCCTTCCCTCCCTCCCTCCCTTCCTTCCTTTCTTTCCTTCCTTCCTTCCCTCCCTCCTTCCTCCCTTTCTTCCCTTCCTTCCTTCCTTCCTTCCTTCCTCCCTCCCTCCCTCCTTCCCTCCCTCCTTATGTTCTTATGTGACACAGAATGTTGGACTGAATGGGCCACTGGCCTGATCCAAAAGGGCTTCTCTTATGTTCTTATGTGACACAGAGTGTTGGACTGGATGGGCCACTGGCCTGATCCAACAGGTGGCGCGGGGGAAATGATGTCACAGGAAGTGATGTCACTTCCTGCTTCCGGCAGGTTGCGCGGGGGGATGATGTCACAGGAAGTGATGTCACTTCCTGCTTCCGGCAGGTGGCATGATGTCACAGGAAGTGACGTCACCGGAAGTGACATCACTTCCTGTTTCCGGCGGCGCACGCACGCTGTGCGCGCGCCCCCACCTCCCCCCCCCAAAAGTGTCCCTGGCTGGCCTTCAGACATTATGGCCACCCTAGCTCTGCCTCCTGTGGCAGCTATTTTGTAGTTTGTTCTGCCTCTTAGGGCAGACATTTTGAGATGACATCCAGAATTCCAGAAGTGGCCAACAAGGCACAAAATGTTGGGGACCACTGCCCCAAAGATTACATTAATTTATCATATCATAAGGTTTTGTGGAGAGGCCACTTATCTATTAATCTATGGTGCTACAAGATGATTTCATTTTGTTTTTAACCAGTCTGCCTTTTTCTCCTCACCTGAAATCCTTATTTAGGGCTTATTGCTATCTCAAATGTTGGCCTGTTCGGACATCATTGACTATCAAGTTGAATATGTTTGATGTTAGTATACTCCCTTGACTTCAGCATGAAGGCTTCAGAAGCCTTTGAATTTCTTTTCTTTTCCCCCAGTCTGGTTTGAAGAAGTCAGTTACTCTCCTCAGGTTCAACTTTGTAGTAATTCATGACAGAGTCAAAACATTTTGTTCTTGAAAGCAGTTAAGCAAGCGGTTTTTTTATTTTCCATTTTTGGTCTTTAAGACTTGTTAATTGGAGTATTCACGGTAAAGATTTGGTTGTTCTTCTTTCTGTTCTTTTCTGGGAAGGAAACCTATTATCCTTCAAGGATTATTTTGTGGCCCTGTTAAGTAATGTAGTAAACTTTTCTTGACAGCGCTGTACAAAAACAAAATGTTGCTTATATACTAAGTGCGCCGACGTTGCTGGGACTGAAGCATGAGCATATCAGGCCAGGTGGCCCTTGAGGAGCATCACTCCTAGCTGAGACGAGAGGTATGGGTCGCCCCATTGCTGCCATACAATC
Source organism: Heteronotia binoei (assembly GCF_032191835.1). NCBI lineage: Eukaryota > Metazoa > Chordata > Lepidosauria > Squamata > Gekkonidae > Heteronotia > Heteronotia binoei. Next base: position 3,231,233 of record NC_083238.1, on the reverse strand, counting down.
CACAGACAGAAACTATACAATACATTTTCTGTTATTTTGCTTGGTCTCAATAAGCTTGCACACTATCCTGTGTTCCTTGAGTTGGTCTTAGTAAAAGGTAAGACAGCTTTTGTGTTTGGATTTTTGCACTGTGAAGGGGGGGGGGTAAGAGTGGTCAGCCTCTGAACTGGCTTTTCTAGGTCTAACAGCAATTTAATGTGCAGACATTAACAGGTGTTAATGTTTGACTGAATCCTGTTAAAAGCTTCACGCTGATTTCTGCAATCTGGCAGCTGCTACAGGTAAAAGGCCAGGTCTTTTTAGATGGAGTTGAGTGCTACTTTATTTATGAAATGAAACATACAGAGTTGGAGGGAAATGTATAGATGTTGTACTTATCTAGAGATGCTTAATCCCAGGGAGCTGTCCCTCTTCACTTGGTGTTTTCCAATTCAGTACTGTTGTCTCTTCAATTTAGTGGATCATTTAAATCCACCTCCAGTTTTGTTAATATAACAACAACCATGGTTATTTTTGCCCCTCGGTCTTTTTCAGGGACTTCTATGGTGTTAGAGACACATCCAATCAATTTTAGATATTTCTATTTTCAAATTGAATATAGTATTATCTTTCAAGAAGGTTAAGATGCAACTTGATACCAGCTCTAATTTAAACTCTGCCTAATCTAATAAAATCCACAGTACATTCTACAGAAATTGTAGACGAGATGCCTTAAGAGTATGACCAGCAGTTTGGTTTTTTCCCCTTTCCTTTTTAAAAATACCTTGTCTGATAAGTTCTGGAGAATTTGGCAAATATTTAGTGATATTTTGGTTAGTGCTAATAACAAGCACTAAGGAGTTTTGTTTCTTGAATTAATCTCTTGTGTCAGAGGTCACTCATTGATTTAGTAAAGTTGATTGTGATGTAAATGCCCTCCATTCATATTCAGGGATTCCTGCGAGATCTGCACTGCCTGTCCTACCACTGAGTGTAACAATACCTATACTAGATCCCAGCGGGCAGCCATGTTGGTCTGAAGCAGTTGAACAAAGCAGGAGTCAAGTGGCACCTTTAAGACCAACCAATTTTTATTTAGAACGCAAGCATGCAAAAGCTTACATTCTAAATAAAAATTGGTTGGTATTAAAGGTGCAGCTTGACTCCTGCTTTGTTCAATATCTATACTAAAAAGCCAATTCAAAATTATACTTTCTATAAATAATGTGAATCTCACAAATGACAGATCTAAGTATATGATTCGGAAGAGTACATGCAAATAAGTAGACAAAGGCTGCATGTAACTAGTCCCTGTAAGAGTCCAGAAACAACGGTGTGGACCCGCCATTACTTCCCTCCTCTTGTTGCATCCTAAATGCTCCCAAAACTGTTAGGAACTTCAGGGTGGGGCTTGGAGTTCTCCTGGCAGACTACAGAGGGTCCACTTTGGAGGGTGGAGAATAGGAGAAACTGATTGTCAGAGGGCATGGCTGTTCTACCTTTGCTGTCTTTCAGTACTCTCTCCCTCCTCTCCTCAGCCTCACCCCAAGATGGCTGCCCGAGAAGGAGATAGGGAAGCCTTCACAGGGTTGTTCAGATCAAAGGGCAGAGAGAAGTGTGAATGATGTCAGCTGCTTTGGTTCCCCTTCCAATACACACACACTGTGAAGAAAGACTGTCCTTTTCCTTAGAGGCTGCAGGGTTGCCAACTCCAGGTCAAGAAATTCTACATGGCAGAGATCAGTTCCCCTTGAAGTGGTGGTGGGGGGGGGGAGTGAATGCCTTCACTTGGGTGGGTGGGAAGACAGCCGGGGGGGGGTGCACTCACCCAGTGGCCTTTAGTGGTACCTTTCCAGGTTGGTGGAAAATTCCTAAGGGATCACTACAGGCCTCTGAGGGAAAGGCCTTTCCTCCTGGGGAACCACTATTGCCAATCTCCAGGTGCGATAACAAAATCACTAATAACTTATACCAAATTTGTAAATTTTAAATAAAGTGCTATTAACACACAACTTGTATATTACTTCAGCAATGGGTAAGAAATTCTCATAACAATTTCTAAGCACACATAAAGACTCATAAGAAGTTTGCTTCTACTAAAGTGCAAAGTGCAGAAGAGTGCTTATATCCAGAGAGGTTTTCATATCCAGAGTTCATTCCATTGTTCTTTTAACAGACCCTCCCTTCTAATCTCCAGGTGCAGACTGGAGATCTCTCAGAATTACAACTGCTATCCAAATAGATGGCAGAGATCAACTCCCCTTGAGGTGGGGGGCAGAATGAATGCCTTCACTTGGTTGGGTGGGAAGACAGCAAGGCTGGTGGGGGGCACTTACCCGAAGCCTTTAGTGGTACCTTTCCAAGTTGGTGGGAAATTCTGTGATGGAATTTGAGGAGGACAAACAAGTTAGGGCTTCAGAGTGGGATTTGGCAGACCCAGGTTCTTGCTGTGGAAGCTGACTGGGTGATTTTGGGCCAGGCATAGACTTCCAGCCTAACCTGCCTCACAGAGTTGTTATTCAGATCACATGGGAGGGAGAGGAGAATGATGCAAACTACTCTCCCCCCCTCCACTGTGAAGAAAGACTGTCATTTTCCTATGTAGAAGCTGCAGGGAGGGAGAAGGCAATGGAAAGCTGAAGTCAGAGGAGCAGATAAAGTAAAGGATATAGGATTGCCAACTCCAGGGTGGGGCCTGGAGAGGGTGGGGTTTGAGAAGGGATAGGACCTCAGACAGGTACAATGTCATTTCCTTCTGGGGAGGCACTGGAGATCACTTAGAATCTAAATGTGGGGTAGCAGTGAGTGACTAAATACTAGGCATATGCATAAACTGGCTGACAAACTAAAGTTCAACACGAATCTTGGCCAGTTTGCAGTATGTAAACCTAAGTTCATGAACTGAAGAACCAAGATTAATAAATGTTGGTTGTAGTTCATGGTGGCTTATGACAGTTTGCGAAGAACAGAAAGCAGGGATTTATACCTCCTTTCTCCTCTTCAGGAGAAACAGTTGGAAGGTTGGAAGCTCCTCACCACTCAGCAGTTTGGTTTAAATGGCTCAGAGCTTTGTTGGTCATCCTTAAACTGGAAGGGTAATTTCTCCCATTTTCAAACACATTCCCCTGGAGAGATTTGTTCTGCTATTACATTGGGAGAATACATAGAAATTAACAGTTAAGAGGGCTTTTAATGTTTTGTTTACATGGCAGTGTTTAATAAGGAAATCTTGCAAGAAGCCAAGGGACATAGTTGGGAGCAGTTTAATCAGTAACTGGAAATCGGTGTGAACATCCAAAGCTAGAGCTGCCTGTCACAAGGACTGAACCAGGGATCTTCAGCTGCAAAGCATGCTTGCTGCCACTGAGCCAAAGAAGCTGAGAAGAAACCCTAAAGCCCCCCTGCTGCTTCTCAGGGGTGCCTCCTGCTGTTTGGCTTAGAGTTGTTTGTTGCCAAGGAAAAGTTAACTATAACTGAGCTTGAGAACTAGCAGCTGCAACACTATGGAAAGACACCTTGTCCAGTTTTTGAATTAAGTCCGCTAGTGCTTTTGCCTGTGCTGCACAACACCTTCACAACATTTCAATTTTGCAGTCTTAGTCAAGAATTTATTTGTACTTAAAACCTATCGATATTTGTAGAAACAATTAAATTATTTAATACCCTCATTTAGCCTGTTTTCTATTTATGTGTTGTGATTTTGGAGTAATTCATGGTGCCCCTTTGCATAACCTTTGCCACCGCCCTTCCTCATCAAAAGCAGCGTTTCTAACCGGAGGCCAGTGTGGCCAGAGTTAACAGGATCTATAAACTGCCACAGGCAATGTATGGTATAAATATGCACCCTAAAGCCAGTTGAAACAATGACACTACCAGGAACAACATCTCTGTTTCCAAATGCTGCCTCGAATGAAGGAAAGCCAGGGTAGAAGCCGCAGTTTCAGACAAAGAGGTTGTGGCTCCTCTCCCCAGGAAAGGAGGGATGAGAAGGATTTTTGCGAACTTCCTGGTTCAATTCAAATGACAGGACAACAGAGGCAAAGCCAAGACCAAGTAGGTATGAGATGAAGAAAATCACAACTGGTATCTGGAATGTGTAGTTCAAGCTAACATAGGAAATGTAAATGAATTAAATTATTTTATAGCTGGTTAATATTCCATTAGAATCTTTTGTGATATTATTGTGTTGATATTTCAAACTATTATGAAGGTACAGGCCTTTCCTATTTAGCACAGCTATGACTTTTACTGTTGTTATATCTGCCTTAATGAATTACCAGTCTTTCAACCTTGGGATGTTTCAGTATGGTCTACATGTATGCTGAAGAAGATACTGTGAGGATATCAAAATGAGTATGTGCCCAGCAGCCCAGGATGTCTTCAATTGTTCTATCTCATGATTCACTATTTGTATATGCTCAGTTGTGGGAAGATCATTGTCTCTGCCATTTGTTCTTTTGCATTGCCCGTATCATAAGTTCATAAGCATTTACAAATATACCCTAGTGAGCTTCTTTTGCATAACCTATATTTATTATTCCAAGGTGTTATGCTGTCTTGAACTACAAATTCTAGCTATTGTTTGTCCCTTCTCCCTCACAATAAATGATGCTTTACACCTTGATTTTTGTAACACTTCCTGCTTCCCCACATCACACTTCCCCCATCCCCAAAAAATCTGTATGCATTCCATCTAAATGGCACAAAATTGGAACCAAAGCACCATCAATGAAAGCAATGAAAATGAGAGTAGAATGAAACAGATGGTAATGACAACATGCAGAATTGAAAAGAAATGTCAGTGACCATATCCTCTCATCCCTACAACGGAAAGTGCCTTCTTCCTGGCAGAGATTTTATATAGTTATCTATTTTACAGTATTTTTCCCAGAGGGACACAGTCTTCTTTAACTAGAGATGGAACCTGGAAGAGTATCTTGTTGTCAGATCTTAATGTCCTAGGGTAAATTATATGAGATAAGCCATTCTTGGGGCATTCAAAACTAATACTATGTGGTTCAGACACAGCGCCTAGAACTGGCCCTGAAAGCAAATTAGTGACAGACTTTCCTCAAGCTTGTTATTCAACCCACATCTGGGGCTGCTGGTACCCATAGAGCCATTGGGGTTGAATTTCAGAATTTAATGTGTTTTTGATGTTTCTGAGCTCTAGAAGGTTTTATTCTTGATTTAGGCATTCACATTGAATAGACCTCTTCCTTCTGCCTCTGTGGATCTTGGCACCCCTGGACAAATTGCAGGTGCACAGCAGTGACCATGGCTTCTGTTCCTGCTGCAGTCTTTTTCTCCAGGAATTGAAGAGGAGGAGGGATGATGATACTGGATTTATATCCCACCCTATACGCTGAGTCTCAGAGTAGTCACAATCTCCTTTACCTTCCCCCCTCCCCTCTCCTTGGTCATTTTCCTGCCTCCAGTAAATAGTGTCAAATTAGAAATGGCTTTATTTGTTGCATGAAGGCCTGGTGGAGGGAGGCTAAGGCTTTAGCGGCATTAAAGTAATTGCCGTGCACTAAAGACGGGCCCATACAGATGTAGCTTAGATCAATACAGTAGACATCAGGGTTATTGATATTATTAATCTTGAGTCTTGGAATGTATTCAGCTGCTCTGACCAGTGTTCCCTCTAAGATGAATTAGTGTGAGCTTGCTCACAGTTTTTTAGACACTGGCTCACACATTTTTGTCATAGCACAGGAAAAATGATCCCAGAGCAACGTACGCCGTAACCAAATTGCTCACTCACAACTTTAGTGCCAATAGCTCACAAAGTTGAATTTTTGCTCACAAGACTCCACAGCTTAGAGGGAGCTTTGGCTCTGACTATTCTTAGCATGAACTAACTTGAGAGAACAGGTATATTTCCCTAGTCAGCTTATTTGTGGAAGTTTCTGTTTCCAGGGATCTAGTCTGTTGCATGTAATCTTGACAAATTTAAGATGATACTAGTTAGCTGAAAGGCAACTGAGAGATGTCTTGTGCTAAGACTGGAAGAATAGGTCAATTCTACAATTCCATACTATTTTATTGACATTAAATACTGTTGTTTAATTATAAAATGCAAGATACCTGGGCCAAAACCCACAAAGGATCATTGTTCAGATCCCCAGATATGTAGAGGGGGATGATATAAATCACAACCATGGAACTGGAGGAAGTAGGTTTTTAATTATTCCTCACCTGCCATTTCCTCAGTCAGAAATGGATGCGTGCTTCCCCCATTTTTTCAAGCTCAAGAGGGGGAAAACTACAGGCACAGTACACATACCTGCCTTTTTTCATTTCTGGAACTCATTTCTGGACAGGTTGGGGGTATTTCAAATTGGGAAAACAGTAATCAAGAAGGTACAATTCCCCCTCTCTGCTACCATAGCTCTGATGCATAGTGATTCCATCATGGCTGCTTTTTGCAGTTTAATTACACATCTGGAGATCCAGTCTGAGGTCTTCAGCACTGTATGTGGTTCAGTCCTGCATTCTTAACCAAGACATGCCCTTTCAGATCTATGAAAGTCTCATGCCAGAGCTAAACTATGGTACTGAAAAAAACACAAGGCTGATCCTCAGTGAGCCTTTGCTCTAATTGATCCCTGGGGTCAATTCGTTCCTCATTTTGCTAGGGATTATATATCAGATGTTTGTGACAAATTACTCAGATTATCAGAAGGCCTGTTCAAACTGAATCTATTCTTTAATACTTTTAGAGGGGAAAGTATCTACCACATTATCCTCACAATAACCCTGAGATGCTAAGAGATACTTGAAATTGCAGAAGTCTACCAACTGATCATTGGTTTCAATTAGAACCTCTCATATTTCGTAGCCCTCCATCTCTAGTAAATCTCAGTGACAACACTGCATGATAGCATTCGATGTATATATACATTTCAGAGCTAGTCATATTTCAGTTGCATTGGTATTTATTATTGGCAAAACAGCAAATATTTAGGAACAAAACTTCTGGGATTGTACACCACAAAAGAGAACAATCCCATCCTGCAGGAAGGAAAAGGAGTCCTACATGAGTGTATGTACATTTTGTACCGGAGACTACAGCAGGACATCTCAAGAGATGTTCTTTGTTTGCATTTAAGGGACAACATCACCATTCAGCCCAGTTTATCTTCCTCTCCCTGCACAAACATCTCCAAAAAAAGATGAGAAGAAAAAAAGATTATGCTCAAGCTTTTCTGTTGGCCAAAGCCATCTATATTTCCTTTATTGGAGAAAGCACTAATTCTCTTGGAACACAACGCTTAGCACCTATGTGGTAGCTGATAATGCTTCATTCAGAAGGGATTAGCACACAATCTTCTGCAAATGTAGCTGCAGAAATCCCTCAGGGCTGTCATTTCACGACAGAAGACTCTAATAGCTCTCCGCTCTAAAAGTTCACATTGTATTATCATTTCAGCTTTCTGGTGGTACCAATGGCTGAAATGCTGACCACACACAAACATATTAAGTAACAGAAAACTAGATGATCTAGGAACATAGCAGCAGCAATGTGGAGCGATACTCCATTTGAAGGTTGCAATCCTAAAGCATATTTTCTTGGAAATATGTCCCATTGAATTCAATACAATATCAGGAATAGACAACCAGAATGTCATGAATTCTGTCAGCAAGAGTTTGAACGTTCAAAAGGTTAACTTTTCAATCTGTTACTTACCAAAAGTGATATTGTAGCACATGTGGTTAATATTTTAATCCCACCCTTCTCACAACTTCTCTGTGGGGTAGATGATAATGAGACATCTAGTAATCTCAGATTTTAACCCACTTCTCCTCAGTCCTAGTCTCACTACAACACCACACCGTCTCTCACCAGATCTTGGCTTCTTGGACTGAAATTCAAAGTCACTTCCACAGAATTAAAACAAACTGAGTGAGATTTCATGCTTTACCGGTGTTTAGAAGTGATACAAGGAAGACGGAGCCAGCATAGCACATCACAAGTTTCTGCCTACTTAAATTATTTGACTGACTCATCCCTGAAAAGACTTTTTTCCTTGTTTCCTGTTCCATTGTTTTTGAGGTTGTGTGTTCTTCTGCTTCAGTATCCAAATGGATATTTCACAGTCACAGCGGGGCAGGAGGGAGGGAACGTGTGCCTACACAGAAGACAATTCAATGAACAACAGTTACAAGTACATGCAACCCTGCTTTCACTTTTAGCTTTCTGTGCAGTCCCACATTGGGATCTTACCAAGCTATACCACTAGGAGGTGGGGTGAAGTTCTTGCCTGTTATATCAGTGAAACAACGCCTCAATAGCCTTTCTGACTTCCGATTCTCTTCTAGCTTGCAGGTCCAGAGCATAGTGCTTTGTAAAGATATCCACAGAGGATCATGTGGCTGATTTACAAATCTTCAGCAGTGGGACACCTCTGAGGAGAGCAGATGAAAAGGCCTGAGCTCTTTGTAGAGTGGGCATGAACAATGAGACAGAAAGGCATGCCCACTTGTTTATAACAACATTTTATTGTTGTCATGAATCAACATTCCCTCTAAGCTGTGGAGTTTTGTGAGCAAAAAATCTACTTTGTGAGCTACTGGTATGAAAGTTGTGAGCTACCATATAAATTAGTGTGCTCTGGGGTCATCCTTCCTGAGCTAAGACAAAAATGTGTGAGCTGGAGGCTAAAAATCTGTGAGCTAACTCACGCTAACTCAGCTTAGAGAGAACACTGATCACGATCCATCTTGACAGAGATTGGGAGAAAACTTACTTTCATTTATTGTGATCCATTGTGATCCACATATGAAATAAAGAGACAGACACTCTTTCTGAAGGACTGTATTCTCTTTAGGGAGAATAATAGTGCTTCTCATGTTCAGAGTATGCAAAGCATGATCTGCTGGGGAAGACAGATTAGGAAAGAATACAGGTAATACAATATCCTGAAGTAAATGAAAATTGGAAGCAACGTTAGGCAAAAAATATAGACTGGGTCTAAATACAGAGGTTATGCAAATTATTTTAAAATGGGGGAGGTCCAATGTGTAAAGCCACTCATCCACCTCCTGATAAAAATAATAGCAACCAGGAAACAAACCTTGATAGACAGCAACTCTAAGGAGCGTGTGGCCATTGGCTCAAAGCCAGTGGTTGAGAAAGCACTAAGGGCAAAGACTACTGAGGGACCAATATGGGATGTTATGGGAGAACACAGAAATACTGCCTGTTGGGGAATTGTAGGCAGATATGGTAGCTAAATGCACCTACATTAACAAGAGGCGCTAAGCCCAGGGACTTCGAGATATACAGGTATTCCAGAATTGTTTCGTTTGGGTGTGTCCTATACCCTGGCATACGAGCCAGGTACATTTATTCTTTGTTGGAGGGATGTCTCAGGTTTTCTGATTTCAAAATCAGAAATATGCTGTTATCAGATTTTAACCCCCAATTCACAATTAATTCTGCCAAATTTATGGCGGCAGCTAGGAGAATTCGTGAGGATTATGTAAAGAAGGGGTCCTGAACTGACTGTTTTTTTAATATTTCCAAACTTGTATTTTATCTTTTCTTAAATGCCTGAGTACTCTGTATACCATCACAAATGCTACTGAAACTGATTTAAATACAGAGACCATGCATAAAGTTGCCAAATTTTGTTCCCATGCAATCAAATTGCATTTTATAGTTCTTACAAGTTAATGTCGAGATAACAGATTGTAATTTTAACCAGTGTATTCTAGTTAATATTTTTTCTGGAGCTGTATAATTTTTAATTTTTTTATTATATGTACTATATTTATTAAGCTAGAAGATGTTTGACCACTGCTGTATTATTTGTCATATCTCATTATTCATACTAATGTCCTATATTTTTTCACATTTATTTTTTAAATATCTTACGTTTCACCTACTTAGGTCCATCTTGATTTTTACAATTTTTATGTGGTTGTTGTTAGCCTGCATTGTGCTGTGTATTTGGTCATGCACCGTAATAAAGCAAACTGAAACTATTCCAGAATTAAAGAAATGGGACAGGCTGTAGTTCCAATGGGGGACTGCACAGAATTCTGAAGGTGAATAGTTGCTTTTTCCCATCCCTACCCGTGAAAGAATGCCAGAGCCAGTTTGGTGTAGTGGTTAAGTGTGCGGACTCTTATCTGGGAGAACCGGGTTTGATTCCCCACTCCTCCACTTGCACCTGCTGGGATGGCCTTGGGTCAGCCATAGCTCTGGCAGAGGTTGTCCTTGAAAGGGCAGCTGCTGGGAGAGCCCTCTCCAGCCCCACCCACCTCACAGGGTGTCTGTTGTGGGGGAGGAAGGTAAAGGAGATTGTGAGCCGCTCTCAGACTCTTCGGAGTGGAGGGCGGGATATAAATCCAATATCTTCATCTTCTTCTTGCATGAGGGCAAGAGCACTAGCCCACATTCCTTTTATTGCTTCATGGGGTTAGCTTGCAGCTGAAGTAGTGAAACATTTTACTATTTTGGAAATGGTATAGTCTAGAAGAGTTTTATTAAACTGTAGTCAGCAACTTATAGTATTTCATTTGATCACCTCTTTCACCTGCGAGTCTTATCTCCACACTTTCAATGCATTTAGGATCTTTATGTTTTCTGCTGAGTTTGGTTTTTCCTTCCCAGTTTCAGAGCACCATGTACGGCATTATTTTGTTCACCTTGAAGAGTGTGGCCAGTCACGTAGGTCCATGGGCATACACCTAGCAGCAATTTCATTTCAAAGTAAATCAGGGGATTTCTCAGATCCATGCAACCCCATCACCAAGTGGGCCATCGAGGGTTGGAATAGGGCTATCCCTTCAGTTCCTGATCCTGGCAAACCCATCACTGTAAAGTCGTTTTGTGGTATCATCCAGCAATTTTGGTCCTTGTACAAAGTTACCTAGTTTAAAGCAGCCTTCACACTGGCATTTGGGGGGGGGGGGGGCTTTCCTCTGCAGCGAAATTTGCAAAGCCTGGTTCTAACAGTTGTTCTAATGTCTCTTTGAAGGACATTAGTGTTTTCCCTGACAAACTCCAAATAATGCTGTGCCATTCTGATCGATGGAACAAAGGCACCATAATTTCCTTACATCGTGCCCCTCCGGGTACTCCCCTATACATCTCCATCACCACCCAATATATCTCCATTAGGCTACCTGCTCCTGGCACAATTTTCATTCATACCAATGGCTCTGTACAGACTGGCAGGCTTGGAGTATCAGGTCAGGCCAGGCAAAGTCGTTCAGTCCATCAAGGTTCCAGAAAATCAAGCAAGGCAGACTCAGTGGTTGTCTATTGTCTGTGTTGTGTCGGCACATAATGTTTTCTCTTGGTTGGTGTATATAACCATATGCTTAAGGGTCATGCTTGCAGCCAGCTGCTTGGGCCTAATCCTGCAACTACTCATCTTGATTATTAGCAAGCAGCTGGTATCAGGCCAGTAGGCATGCACTTCACAGTCTCTCCTGTAGCTCTGTTCTTATCCTCAGTCTCTAAGGGTGTGGGTCAGGGCTGGCCAAACCACAGCTCACAAGCTGTATGCAGCTCCTTCACCTCTGTGGTGTGGCTCATGAAGTGAAGGGGCCCCTCTCCCCATCAGCTGGTAGTTGGGCCCTGTTTTCCCCTTGTTTGGAGCCACCGGACCAGGCATCACTGGCTAAGAGGGATGCAGCCACCTCCTCCATTCCCCTCTGGAGCTTCCTGAGATAAAAAGGCTACTGAGAGGCAAGGAGTGAGCCCCTCCTCCCTGGTGGTTCTGGATCCTTAGTGGGGTCAGGCAGTGTGACTTCATTGGCTCTGTTCACCATTGGCAGGGCAGGGTGCCACTCAAGATAATTCCTTCTTGGCAGTGGCGGGGACAGAAGGAAAAGTTTCGTGGGGCAAGTTGGGCATGCAGCCATTGGGCTGCCCTCTTGTCAAGCCCTCGTGGCTGTCCCGGAGTCCCAACACTGCAGAGCCAGCTGAGCCATGGCCTCTCCGGCCAGTGGAGCTTTCCTTGTTGCTGCACCTATGGCGGCCCCCAAGCTGGCACCACTGCCCCCACTACCAGGAGTCCAGAGTTGATGACTGGCTGCATCTCTCCGTCTGGCCTCAGTCCTGCAGCTGCCTCTGGGTCCATTCCTTCCACCCATCCCCCACATTCCTGAGAGTTGAGCCACCAAACCAAAAGCTGACCCCACCTGGACTCACAGGGTTGAGCTCTGTCTCCTTCCTGCCTCTCCCTCCCACTCCATGTCAGTGCTCTAATCCAGGACAGTTTCCTCAGGGTAGCGATCAATGGGGGCTTGGGATGGGTGAGAGGGTAGAGATGGACTCTGCTGATAGGACCCACCTTGCCCTCCCCTCCCCTCTGTCAGCTGCTGGGTTGGGGAGCATTCCCATGGTGGCTGCAGTGTGGCAGGGCCTCCAGAGCTCCATGCTTAGTAGCAGCAGCAGCAGCAGCGACTCCTTCTTTTTCCATCAACACCACTTTGGAGCCTCCAGGCTCACTCATGGGCTGGGATTGGGGGTGAATGCAGGTGGATGGGCAAGTGTGGCTCCTCGTAGGCCTGCCTTCTGCTACTTTTGTGCAGCTCACAATGTAGAGTGCCAATTAGGGGTGTGCATTCGGTTCAGCCAAACCGTATATACAGCCGAATCAACACTGATTCGGCTGTATACGGAATTGGCCGTAGCCGATTCCCATTGCCGCTTATTATGCTGCAGCCGAATACGGCTCGCCGTATACTGCCAAATAGCTATTCGGAAGTATACGGCTGTCAATGGAAAAGGCAGGAAAGTAGCATCTGCGGCCTCAGTGGAGCTGCTTGCCTACTTTCCCGCCTTTAGTGGCCTCTTCCCACCTCTCCCATAGCCTCCCTGGGATGAGGGAGGGGGGGAGGGGGAAGAGGAGCCCCAGCAGCCAATCCAAAGCATGCATTTGCAAAATGCATTGCAAATGCATGCTTTGCAGGGCTGTTGTGTAGCTGATGGCCCAGCCATCAGCTATATTGTTGTTATTTTGATCTTTTGCTTACTTGGGTTGTCTGGCCAATCAGAGAGCAGTGCTATTTTTTGAAATTGCTCTCTGTAGGGCCAGAGAACCTTTTTAAGGAGTCTTCCTGGCTGGACTCCTCCATTGCTGTGTTGGTGTATGTGGGTTGGTGGTGTGAGAGAGATTGTGCTGCTGCTGGCTGGCCCTTGGCTTCAGCTGCTGCCTGCTGCTCTCTCACTCAGCCTTACCAGACTTCCCTGGAGTAGAGAAGACAAGGTAAGACAGTTTTGGGGTTCTTGTTTTAGTTTTTGTTGGTAAAAGGACTAGAGTCCCTTTACTTGCCCAGATTTGGGTGGGTGAGTACTGGGTGGGTAGCCTATTTGGGGTTGGGGGCCTGGGGTGGGGGGGTTGCTAATTTGCCCATATCTTAATTTAGTGAGAGGACTTTTAAAAGTGCAGTGTCCTTTTACTTCTCCTGATTTGGGTGGCTTGGATTTCTTGGGGTTAGGGTGAAGGGGTTTTTTTTGGGGGGGGGAGGGGTTTGGCAAAGTTCCTGTATTGTTAAAAGTTGGGGGTTTTTTTACTGTTTAAAAAGTATTCAGTGTTTGATTTGTTGCTGCTGTGTTGTGCTGCTGCTGTTACTTTTATCTTCAGGTTATTGGGGGGGGGTGCTGTTTGGCCTAATTTTCATTGTTTAAAAGGCCACTTTTGTCCCCCTTTTCCTGGTTCTGGTTTTAGGGGTGGGGGTGTTGTTGTTGACTGATTTGGCCTGAGTTTTCTTATTGGTGAAAGGCCACTTTTTAAACACTTGAGTTGCTTGGCCTTTTTCCCTGTTGTCCCTTTTCCTGGTTTGGGGGTGGGGGACTGGGGGTGGGGTGTTGTTGACTTATTTGGCCTGAGCTTTCTTGTTGGTGAAAAGGCCACTTTTTTAACACTTGGCCTTTTGTGATTTTGCTGGTTTTGTTTTGGTTTTTTAAAATTACCTCTGGTTGGTGTGGGGGTTGGCGAGGGTGTGTGTGGGCTGGGTCACTTTCTTGTTTTTATAGAGTAGATTGTGTGTTCCGTGGCAGGGAAGCTGGCACCTGGGTGAGAGACCCAGAACCAGCAGGCTTGTTGTGGTTGGCCAGCTCTCCCCGTGTTGTTTGGGGCAGGGCTGGAGAGCTGGCATCTGTAGATTGTGTGTTCTGTGGCAGGGAAGCTGGCACCTGGGTGAGAGACCCAGAACCAGCAGGCTTGTTGTGGTTGGCCAGCTCTCCCCGTGTTGTTTGGGGGCAGGGCTGGAGAGCTGGCATCTGTAGATTGTGTGTTCTGTGGCGGGGAAGCTGGCACCTGGGTGAGAGACCCAGAATCAGCAGGCTTGTTGTGGTTGGCCAGCTCTCTCCATGTTGTTTGGGGCAGGGCTGGAGAGCTGGCATCTGTAGATTGTGTGTTCTGTGGCAGGGAAGCTGGCACCTGGGTGAGAGACCCAGAACCAGCAGGCTTGTTGTGGTTGGCCAGCTCTCCCCGTGTTGTTTGGAGCAGGGCTGGAGAGCTGGCATTTGGGTTTGCTGCAGTCAAGTCTGCCTCAAACCCCCTGCTCCCCCCCAGTAGCCTCTAATTATGCCCTATGTTGCCATTGATGTCAATGGCCCATAGGGTATAATGATGGAATAGGGGCACCCTCTTTGGGTGCCCCTGGAATGGGATCCCCTGGCCCAATCTTTTTGGGACTTGGGGGGATTGGACGGGAGAGTCCCCTGCAGGTCCCCTGCAAATTTGGGGGCTCTCCCTCAAACCCCCTCCCCTCCAGGCGGCTTCAAATATATCCTATTTGCCATTGATTTCAATGGCCCATAGGGTATAATAGGGCCGTATATTCGGAAATAGCCGCGCATCTACCGTATATGCGGCTATTCCGAATGCGGTATTCAGCAGTATACAGGGATTCCGAATTTTTTTCCCCGTATACTTCCGAATCCGTGTAATGCCGAATTTTTTTTTTGCACACCCCTAGTGCCAATCAGTGTTGCCTCCCTCCTCCATGCAGCAGCAGCCTGTGATGCCCCCACCTCAGCACGTGTGGGTAGCTCGGGCTCTTCCTCCCCCCAAGGCATGAAGTGGAAGACATAGCTGCTGCTCTTGCTTCTGGCACCACCTTCAGCACTGCCCAGCTGAGCCTGGAGCCTCTTCAGGGTGGAAAGTGTGCAATAGCTATAGCCATCACTGGCTAGGAGGGATGAGGTTACCTCCTCCATTGTAGGAGTAGCAGAAGAGGCAGCCGCGCAGAGGGGGTTGAGGTGGCCTCAAGTACACCTCCACCCTGGAGCCCAGTCTGGCCCCACTTGCCTTACATCGGTGCATTTCTTTGAACAGCAGGAAGGTGGGGGCAGGGAGATCTAAAGTCCCTGGTGCGGGGGGAGTGGATTTAACTGTGCCCTAAACTGTGCTTTGTAGGAGAGGTTGTTGTTAGGAATGGAAAGAAGCCACCAACAGAAAGTTACAATTGGAGCTGTTCCATCTAGTTTTGTATTGTCTGTGTCTGACAGGCATCAGATCCCCAAGGTTTTGCGTGGCATGGCAGATAGTTTGCAAGTAGTCCGTCCTCCCAGTCTGTCTCTATTCCTGCTCCTAGACAGCGAAATGAAATGCCACTACCTCACCCCCAAGGCAGCATTCTTTCACGGGTTGTGCATGATAGCCCTTTCAGACTTAAATATGAATGAAGGATGGAAGTAATGTGAACGTTGTCAGTTGGGGGAGAACAAAACTGCATGGGGCAATAACATGGTAATGCAGCCATTTGGGAAGAATATCTGGATTTTCCCGTCTGGCTCACATCTGCTGAAGGAGGAGGTGATCGTAAGAACTGTCCCAGTTTAGATGTAAAGGAAATTCTTAAGACCTTGGCTTGTCAGGGATCACAAAAGGCTTTAAGGTGCTTGAGGTTGATTCATGGAAGACACACCTATCAATGGCTGCCAGCCTTGGTGACCAAAGGGAACCTCCATGCTCAGAGGCAGTCAAACTACAGCTTTAATTCTGTGAGTTGGTGGGGAAACTAGGATTTCTTCTTTTTTTTAAAGCCCTTTGCACTCTTTAATAGTACTAAAGTTTGAATCCAGAGCCCTTTCTCTGCTTAGTGAATGGCAGGGTATAAATCCAATCTTCTCCTCCTCCATTCATTTGGGGGTCGTATTCAAATAATCAGGGAAGGCGTACACCACCTGTGATTAGGGCTTAATTTAGCAAGAGAGGGCTTCTTCTGACTTTAAAGTGAAGACTTAACGCTGGCATGTGCAATGTAGGTAACCTTTCAGAGACACTTTAATTCTCCCTGCTAAGCATAGAGCTTCCACAAATGAGGAATTAGAGAGAGAGGGAGCTTCCAGATCAGAATGTCCGTTTTTACCACCTGGGTAGTGCCTAGCAAGTATGTGGCATAAGTTAGTGATGTCATGTCCTGCAATGTCACTTCCAGGTGAAAGGTCAGGTGATGTCACTCCCTAAGCTCTATCCCTTCAGATAATGCCACATAATGCCGGAAACAGGAAGTGACAACACTTCTGGTGACGGCACTTCCGGTGATGTCATGCCACTGCCGGAAACAGGAAGTGACATCACTTCCTGTGACATCATTTCCCCCGCACCACCTGCCGGAGACAGGAAGTGACATCACTTCCTGTGACATCATTTCCCCCGCGCCACCTGCCGGAAGCAGGAAGTGACATCACTTCCTGTGACATCATTTCCCCCAAATGCCACTGCCGGAAACAGGAAGTGACTTCACAGCACTTCCTGTGACGTCCCCAAAAATCCCCCAAATATCACCGCCGGAAACACCAAGATTATTTATAGAGAGGGAAAGGGGGAAATAAAGTTAAATAAAAATCTTTTTTTTTACTTTTTTCAAAGTGAGAAGACTAGAGAGAACGGGTTCCATGCTGAGAAGCCAGTCAGATTCCAGTGAGGTTCCAGTGAGACTGTGCTGCATAATGCAGCCTATTTATTTTGTCCTGTTTGCTCTGTTGGCTCTATCTGCGCCACCTTCATCACTTTCGGGGTGTGGATCCCCCAGTGGGGTGGTCTCCCAACTCCCTCCGCCGGCTGTTTCTGATAGCCCTGCGCCCCCTCTTTCATTTGATATGTGTCCCGTGCGGGTGCCACCCTCCCGCCGGGAGATGCCGCAAAATGAGCCCCCTTGAGGCTTATGGCGGCAGGGCTCGGGGGAAGTGAGCTAGACTGCTGTTCTTTTGAGGGGTTATAGAGTGTTTCGAGCCCGTTCCTGTGGCATCGGTCCCATCGTTGTGGGACCCAGGGGGCCGGCGCAGCGGCCCGCCGAAGCAGTCTGTCACTAATAACACAGGTCGAGATGCCGGACAGGAACCCGGAAGTGACCGACAGGCTGCTTCAGCAGGCCGCTGCGCCAGCCCCCTGGGTCCCACAACGATGGGACGGGCTCGAAACACTCTATAACCCCTCAAAAGAACAGCAGTCTAGCTCGCTTCCCCCGAGCTATCAGAAACAGCCGGCGGAGGGAGTCGGGAGACCACCCCACTGGGGGATCCACACCCTGAAAGTGATGAAGGTGGCGCAGATAGAGCCAACAGAGCAAACAGGACAAAATAAATAGGCTGCATTATGCAGCACGGTTGAGAAAGTGCCTTATCCCATATACTGATGAAGTAAATACAGGATCTGAGAACAAAATTGCACCAGAAGACACAAACACAAAGCTCCCTTACACTGAATCAGTGCTTGGGTCCACCAAAGTCAGTATTGTCTACTCCAGGGGTGGCCAGAGTTGCTTAACAAAAGAGCAACACAGAATAAAGGTCAGATGTTTGAGAGCCGCAAGACATGAACATCAGATATTTGAGAGCCACGGAAGGAAGGAAGGAAGGAAGGAAGGAAGGAAGGAAGGAAGGAAGGAAGGAAGGAAGGAAGGAAGGAAGAAGGGAGGGAGGGAAGGAAGGGAGGAGGGAGAGAGGGAGGAAGGAGGGAGGGAGGGAAGGGAAGGGAGGAGGGAGGGAGGGGAGGAGGGAGGGAGGGAAGGAGGGAAGGAGGGAAGGAAGGAGGAAGGAAGTAAGGAAGGAAGGAGGGAGGGAGGAAGAAAGGAGGGAGGGAGGAAGGAGGGAAGGAGGGAGGGAAGGAAGGAGGGAAGGAGGGAGGGAGGAAGGAAGAAAGGAAGGAAGGAAGGAAGGAAGGAAGGAAGGAAGGAAGGAGGGAGGGAGGAAGGAAGGAGGGAGGAGGGAAGGAAGGGAGGAGGGAGGGAGGGAAGGAGGGAAGGAAGGAAGGAAGAAAGGAAAGAAGGAGGGAGGGAGGAAGGAAGAAGGGAGGGAAGGAAGGGAGGAGGGAGGGAGGGAAGGAAGGGAGGAGGGAGGGAGGGAGGGAAGGAAGGAAGAAAGAAAGAAAGGAAGGAGGGAAGGAGGGAGGGAGGGAGGGAAGGAAGGAAGGAAGAAAGGAAGGAAGAAGGAAGGAAGGAGGGAAGGAAGGGAGGAGGGAGGGAGGGAAGGAAGGAAGGAAGGAAGGAAGGAAGGAAGGAAGGAAGGAAGGAAGGAGGGAGGGAGGAAGGAAGGAGGGAGGGAGGGAAGGAAGGGAGGAGGGAGGGAGGGAAGGAGGGAGGGAAGGAAGGGAGGAGGGAGGGAGGGAAGGAAGGAGGGAGGAAGGAAGGAAGAAAGGAAGGAGGGAGGGAGGGAGGGAGGAAGGAAGGAGGGAGGGAGGGAAGGAAGGAGGAGGGAGGGAGGGAGGGAAGGAGGGAGGGAAGGAAGGAAGGAAGGAAGGAAGGAAGGAAGGAAGGAAGGAAGGAAGGAAGGAAGGAAGGAAGGAAGGAAGGAAGGAAGGAAGGAAGGCGGGAGGGAGGGAGAGAGGGAGGAGGGAGGGAAGGAAGGAAGGAAGGAAGGGAGGAGGGAGGGAGGGAGGGAGGGAAGGAAGGAAGGAAGGCCCCCCCTCCCGCCAGCTGCCCCCCCTGCTTTCGGCCCCCTCCCTCCCTGCCTGCCTGCTTACCTTCTTCCAGGGCGGGTGGCGGCCTCCCCTCCGGGCGGGCAGGCTGGCCAGGAGGCGCAGCGGCGTCTAGTGCTGCTGGCGGGGCTGGCGGCGGCTGAGGAGGAGGCGGCCGAGCCCACCGACCCGGGGCCTCCCGCTCCGGCCGCCGCCTCCCCCCGCGGGCCTCCAGCGACCAGCGCCGGCCTCTCCGCCGCCTCCCCGGCCTCCGCCACCGCCGCCGGGCCGCGCGCACGGGCCTCCAGGGACCAGCGCCGGCCTCTCTGCCGCCTCCCCGGCCTCCGCCACCGCCGCCAGTCTGCGCACGCGGGCCTCCAGGGTCCAGCGCCGGCCTCTCCACTGCCTCCCCGGCCTCCGCCACCGCTGCCGGGCCCCGCGCGCGGGTGGGGAAGGCGGCGAGTGAGGGAGCCAGCATCCCTGCGCGTGCGCATGGCATTGTGGCGGGCCCCGCGCATGCGCAGAGCCCGCCACACCGCCGTGCGCACATGCAGGGACGCTGGCTCCCTCACTCGCCGCCTTCCCCGCCCGCGCGGCCCGCTGGCTCCCCGCTGGCTAAACCGGGACTTCTAATGGTCCCGGTATAGCCATCCCGGGAAGCGGGAATTGGGGGCCAGAACCGGGACTTTCCCGGGTGACCGGGACGGTCTGGCCACCGTATTTTTGTTAATCCATTGTGCTCGTGGTAAGACCATATTGAAAGTGATACAGTGTAACACACAATAACTGGCTTTAAGGGATACATCAAAGAGATACTGAAGAACGCAAAGAATTCTCGCATATGCATGTGAACAGCTACAATCACAGGTTTGGCTATCTTTTGGGGTTAGAAACATCCTGGCTCTCAGGCTCAGGCCTGGGAATCGTCCCAGGGAGGCACTATCTTCAAAGCTGGCATTTCTACATTTGTTATAGTAGGTGAGAACTAGAGAATGGTTTGCATAGCTTTGATATGCAACAGTACAGCAAGATAATAAACAATACAGCTTTCTACTGAGAATAAAATGTATGCTTGATGCTCTCTAGGTTCCAGTTTGCTATCATACTGTACAAGTGTGTAGCAGCCTTAGGCCTCCCTCCCACAGTTTTTGGCACCTATCCATTCCACATAGGCACTGATACTGCTGCTTCCACTTGAAAAAAAAATCAGTCCATTGGCTACTGGCGCACCACTATTTTCTGATCTTACATCCATCCACCCACAGTTGATCTAATGCTCTTTTGTCTTATCTTAGTCTGTGCGAATCGCAAAAAACAGTCTGGATCATTGTTTATTGGGCCAGACAGTATGTGTCCTCTTCTGGTTTGTGGGTGTTTTGTCAGTCCTCAATGATCAGCTACATATCACCTGGCTGGGTTAGAGGGAACCTGTTTTGCAGCAGGTTTTTAAACCCAGCTCACCTGATACCCTAATAATGCAACTTGGAGAGAATGACCTACCTACTCAGAAAGGTTCTGAGTTACATTGAGCAATTATATCAGATCTTCAGATTCTTGCTGCACACCTGCCTCATGCCAAGTTATTCTGATCAGAGCTGCTTGAATGTCAAACTGGAAGAGTGCCATTAACCCAGAAAAGGTGGATTTGTGAAGGCAAAAGGTCTGCAACTGTGTTGGAAATGTCACTGAGGCTTTGAGCAGGCCCATCATCAAACACACTGATGTTTCATTTTGGCATGATGCCTTGTATAGAGTTGATGGGGTGCACTTCTCGGAGTGGGGAATGGACATTTGTCTTTTCAGCATATGGGACAGCTTGCTTTGTTGGTTGCCGGCGTAGGAGCTTTGGTGAGAGCACTGGAGGTCCCTGTCTCTTATGGCAGTTTTGGGCATCAGGAAGTATCTTACTGGGGGAGACAGGCTTGCGTGCCCACCTCCCCCATTTTGGGACTCCCTTAAGGGGTCTTGGGTGTTGAGCCACTACATGGCATGCCACCCTGGGGGCTGTTCACAGGCTCACCACCAGGTGCCAATGGGAACCACAGCAGCTTCTGCTCTCGTGGTTACCACAAATTTTGTCACTACCTGTTTATCCCCCAGCAAATGGGCTGGGGAAGCAGTTTATCAGGCAGCAAGTGAGTATCCCAATACTTGGATCTGTCCCTTTGATACACAAATGCTCTGTGATCTGTAATCCATAAAAGTTCTGTCCTTTTTCATTCCACAAAATTGTTGTTGAGTGTTTTGTATTCTTCTTTTGTGTGCAGTGGCGTTCCTCTTTCCTTGAAGGTAGGGGACAAAGGGTGGCGATTGGGGGAGAACTATCCCAGAGAGACCTACTTAACTGTGGGGTGCCTCAGGGGGCGGTCCTCTCCCCGATGTTATTTAACATCTACATGTGCCCCCTTGCCCAGATTGCCCGGAGATATGGGCTGGGTTGTCACCAGTATGCTGATGACACCCAGCTCTATCTACTGATGGACGGTTGGACTGACGATGTCCCTGAAAATCTGGACCTGGTGTTGCAAGCCATGGCAGGTTGGCTTAGGTTGAGTGGATTGAAGTTAAATCCAGCGAAGACAGAGGTCCTTTGCCTGGGCCGCGGCGGTCTGGGAGGGGAAATCTCCCTACCGATTTTTGATGGTGCGCCATTGGAAGCGGTGCGCAGGGTCAAGAACTTGGGGGTGCTACTGGAGCCTTCTCTGACAATGGAGGCCCAGATAGCAGCCACTGCTAAATCCGCCTTTTTTCATTTTAGGCGGGTGAGGCAGCTGGCTCCCTTCCTGGAGTGTGGTGACCTGGCAACACTGATCCATGCAATGGTCACCTTGTGGTTAGACTACTGTAACGCCCTCTACATGGGGCTGCCCCTGTGCCGAACCCAAAAACTGCAGCTAGTGCAGAACGCAGCAGCCAGGTTGTTAATGGGACTCCCTAAGTGGGAACATATACAGCCTAGGTTACGGGAACTGCACTGGCTGCCAATTGTGTACCGAGTTCGTTACAAGGTGCTGGTTATTACCTTTAAAGCTCTATATGGCCGAGGACCTGCCTACCTTAGGGACCGTCTCTCCCCATATGTTCCCCAGAGAGTACTGAGATCTAGCTCACAAAATCTTTTGAAAATCCCTGGGCCAAAGCGGCCAAGCTAAAAGCGACAAGGGAGTGGGCCTTCTCGATAACAGCACCCCAATGGTGGAACCAGCTACCAGAGGAAGTGCGGGCCATACAGGACCTTAATCAGTTCCGTCGGGCTTTCAAAACCGTCCTCTGTCAGCTGGCCTTTTAAGGTGGAACTATTGAATCATCGTAGTAAAAACTATGTTTATATGCACATCAAGACTGTAGCACCATCTTATGTTACATTGTGGTTTTATATTATTAACTTAAATGTTGTTTATATTTAATTGTTTTTTAATTGTTAATTATTTGAATTTTATTGTATCATTGTATGATGTACTATGTCTTGTAAGCTGCCCTTGGCGGGGAGGGTGGGATATAAATTAAAATTTATTATTATTATTATTGTTCTTTGCATGACCTCGTCCTAATGAGCTCTGGGCCTATAATCACCCCAGTTACTTATGCATCTTGACTCTAACTAGCTCTTCCTGTAAACAACCCCCTACCTACATGTCATAGTTGAGGATGTCTTGTTTTACTGTGTCTGAAGAAGTGTGCATGCACACGAAAACTTATAACCAGAATAAAACGTTGTTGGTTTTAAAGGTGCCACTGGACTCAAACTTTGTTCTGCTGCTTCAGACCAAGATGGCTGCCCACCTGGATCTATTTTTTAAAAAAGTCAGGAAGAGCACCAATAAAAGAAAAAAAAAACAGAGCAAAATCTCCCACCAAAATCTTCCAGAATAAACAATTTATAGTGCAACCCTAAAAACACATTTCTAGGAATAAGCCACATTGAATAGACCTGACTAAGATTCAAAGTGGACCTGCTCTCATTGGTGTTGTGTTCAGTCTTTTAATAATTTCTTCTTCAGGGCTAACACAGGTAATGCAAGACAATTTCTGAATGCTGTGGCAGTTACCACAGTTACCAGCCACATGAGAGTAGCAAGCAGCTGGCCAAAAGGCCTTGACAGCCAATGTACAGCCCTTCTCCTGTTCTATGCTATGCAATATATTGTTGTGGCATTTTAAAAATGCTTATTCCTTCATAAATTCCTCCACCATTTGGAAGATCAGAACTGCATAGCAGTGCATCCAATAAAGAATAATTAACAGCTGAATGGGTGCAGACAAGTGAGATACAGGAGATGAAACCCTAAGATTCCCCCTAATATCCTCTTGCCTCATTAAGATGCTTCTTCCTTTCTTTCCTACTCCTTTTATTTAAATGGATCTTGCAAACTATCCTGTGCAGCACTCAAGTAAAGGAGGACAGCACCTGGAAGTGAGGATAGTAAATGCCGAGAGACAATTCTCTTTTATGGATGAATAGTGCACACCAATATGGGAATAACAAAGCAATGTGAATGACAGCTTGGATCAAATTCATAATGACCTGGTTTGTATAGGCCAGGTGTTATGTAGATTGGAGCTTGTTCTTGTGTATCATTCTGGCAACCCTGCTGTCCAACTGCTAGTTCCAAGAAAGCTGGGCATCAAGCCATTGCTCAAGCAGGTCCTATCCTCAACCAAACAGAGGAGGGATGCTCCCTATTTCCCCCCCTGTCCTGTGGGAAAAGCAGACCTGCTGCTGCTCGATCTTCAATCATTTTAAAGAGCTTCAAGACAACTGGCACTCTGAACCACACAGAAGAACAGAAGCTGCTTTCAGTGCGATGTGTTTAACAAACACTTATTTGTTAATGATGCCTTTTTCTTTCCTGTGATGATAATAATGAACGAGAAAAGTCCTTCCTAATTGTTTGAAGTGGCCATTACAAATAGCAGCTTAAGTTTTTTTGTTTTTGAGAGAAATATCCCAGCTACTTTTTTCTGGATGCGAAGAATTATATCCGGACATCACAGAAAAACTGTGTGGCTGGTTCCTGAAATACTTGCTTTAATTATTTCCTGCTGGGTGTTTATTTTGTTAGAGTTTCTGGAGGATTAATATTTTGTTAAAAACCCAGGAGAGTAATAGCAGCAACAATAACAAAGAAAACATCAAGGTAATCCAGGGTACCCCTGAAATCAAAGTTAAAGAAAAAAATTCATGGATATTTACACTTATCCATGATTTCTGGTAAAACTAATGATAAATTTGGAAATGGCAAGCGAAAACATAATTCCTGCCCCACCTCTGTTTGGTGAAGTTGCATAATAGAAATGTTATTGTCTGTGATGTTATTGTCTGTCTTACAAATCATACTGAAAAGCATAATAAGAATGTGCAAAAAAAAAAAATCAATTTTCCCCTGCTCCATTACAGCATATGGGAACCATTATAGTTAATATACCCTTAGGCTATAATGGATCATTGATCTGTGGGGATCTGGGGGGCTGTTTTGTTTTGGGGTTTTTTTTAGATAGAGGCACCAAATTTACAGCATAGCTGCTGGTGCTGCTCCTCAAAAGACTCCCCACATTTCAAAAAGATTGGACCAGCGGATCCAAGTCTATGGGGCCCAGAAGGAGCTGCCCCATCCCCCATTGTTTCCAGTGGAAGAAAAAATGCTTGTGAGCCAGAAGCTAAAGTCCCTGAGTAGCCAGCTAAAATTTTGTGTGCCTGCACCCCCTAGCACAATTTAGAGGGAACACTGGTCCCCAAACAAGCTACCTGAAGGCGTGATTATCTGTGGGGTGAACGGCTGCCTGATACCAGGTGCTGGTGGCTCCTCTCTGACTCAGCCCTGCGTCATGCACCATAACCTGAAATCCTTTGTGTGCTCCTCCAGCTCTTGTGCTCTTGCCTGAAAGACAATCACTGCCAGGTGTCCCCAGACAGTCCTGACCACCAGGTTCCTCCTCCTCAAGGTCACTGCAAACTGGAGAAGCTGGTCAACTGGCACTGGCCACTGCTGGCTGAGCTCGTGGCTAAGCCAACCTGCAGAAAACCTCCAGCTTCCCCTTGTAAGCTGCCCTCGTACCTGGCCCTAATGATGCCTCGACCGCCTGCTTGACTTTAGTCTGCCAGGACTCCACAAAACCTGCAGTATTGGCTCCGCTTCCCTGTTTGTCTCTGGAGCTAAATCCCTGAACTGGTCCCCCTAAAAATGAGAAAAGGCATCAGCCATGTAGTTGTGAATACCTGGTACGTGTTCTGCTGCAAACAAAATATTGTACCATAAAAAATGTAAGACAAAAAAAGTAAGACAAAGAGGGAAGTGCAAACTCAGCTTATTGACCACCTGCACAACAGCCTGGTTGTCACAGCAGAACTTGATCACCTTGTCCCTCAGCTAGGGGTGCCACAAGTGAACTGTCACAACCATAGGAAAGAATTCCAGAAAAGTCAGATTCCACCCAGTCCTGTGGCCAGTGCTGTGTGTACCAGCTACCCTGGAAAAAACTCCAAACCCCAGATTGCCTGAAGTGTTTAAGGAAATCTGCAGGGAAGCCTCCAAAAGCACAGAGCAGCACCAAAATGCTACCCTATCGCACACCTTCGGGAATTCCAGCCATGTGTGCAGGTCAGCCTCAATCCCCTCAGAAACCCAAACCTGATAGTGAGGGTTGGAAACTCCCTTCAGGAAGTCACAGATTCTAAGTTTAAATGCCTGTCCTTTGGCCAATTACTCTGCAGGCAAAATTCAAGTATCTGAGCAGCACCTGCCATTCCTGCAAGGGAATGTTCCTCCATGCACGTTTCCACTCGAGCAACTTACGAGCTCAGCCACCTTATCTTCAGACAATGTGCAAAGTTCCCTCTCAGAATTGATTAAAATGCCAAATATGACAGTCTGGCAGTGATCCTTCCATCTTCTTGTCCACCAGGGGAACACCCAGTTTCACTGCCAGTTTCTGAAATATATCAATGTACCTCCATTACTCATTAGAACCCCGCCCCTAAACAACAAAATCATCCAGGTAGTGTTTGACCCTAGTAGAACCTGCCTGTTGTGTAAAGGCCCATTCTGAAAAGGAGCTAAACTTCTCAAAGGCTGCACAAGAAACTGAGCATCCCATAGGCAGAGTCATGTGTCGACTGGCTGCCAAAAGGCAAAGCCTAACAAATGGAAGTCACTGGGGTGTGCCTAGGGTGGCCATAATGTCTGAAGGCCAGCCAGGGACACCTTGGGGAGGGGGAAGGTAGGGGTGCGCGCGCAAAGCGCGCGCGCCGCCGGAAACAGGAAGTGACGTCACTTCCGGTGACGTCATGCCACCGCCGGGAAAAGGAAGTGGCATCACTTCCTGTGACATCATTCCCCCCGCGCCACCTGCCGGAAACAGGAAGTGACATCACTTCCTGTGACATCATTTCCCCCCCTGCGCCACCTGCCGGAAGCAGGAAGTGACATCACTTCCTGTGACATCACTTCCCCCAAATGACATCATTTCCCCCAAATGCCACTGCCGGAAACAGGAAGTGACTTCACAGCACTTCCTGTGACGTCCCCAAAAATCCCCCAAATATCACCGCCGGAAACAATTTTGCTCTCAAATCCTGTATATACTTCATCAGTATATGGGATAAGGCACTTTCTCAACTGTGCTGCATAATGCAGCCTATTTATTTTGTCCTGTTTGCTCTGTTGGCTCTATCTGCGCCACCTTCATCACTTTCGGGGTGTGGATCCCCCAGTGGGGTGGGCTCCCGACTCCCTCCGCCGGCTGTTTCTGATAGCCCTGCGCCCCTCTTTCATTTGATATGTGTCCCGTGCGGGTGCCACCCTCCCGCCGGGAGATGCCGCAAAATGAGCCCCCTTGAGGCTTATGGCGGCAGGGCTCGGGGGAAGCGAGCTAGACTGCTGTTCTTTTGAGGGGTCATAGAGTGTTTCGAGCCCGTCCCTGTGGCATCGGTCCCATCGTTGTGGGACCCAGGGGGCCGGCGCAGCAGCACGCCGAAGCAGCCTGTCACTAATAACACAGGTCGAGATGCAGGACAGGAACCCGGAAGTGACCGACAGGCTGCTTCAGCGTGCCGCTGCGCCGGCCCCCTGGGCCCCACAACGATGGGACCGATGCCACAGGGACGGGCTCGAAACACTCTATGACCCCTCAAAAGAACAGCAGTCTAGCTCGCTTCCCCCAAGCCCTGCCGCCATAAGCCTCAAGGGGGCTCATTTTGCGGCATCTCCCGGCGGGAGGGTGGCATCCGCACGGGACACATATCAAATGAAAGAGGGGGCGCAGGGCTATCAGAAACAGCCGGCGGAGGGAGTTGGGAGACCACCCCACTGGGGGATCCACACCCCGAAAGTGATGAAGGTGGCGCAGATAGAGCCAACAGAGCCAACAGGACAAAATAAATAGGCTGCATTATGCAGCACAGTTGAGAAAGTGCCTTATCCCATATACTGATGAAGTAAATACAGGATTTGAGAACAAAATTGCACTGCAGGCAAACACTGCCCATAACTCCTATCTGGCCTTTGCTGAAAGGATTTGGGTGGTATGTCTGAAAGCACCAGAAGACACAAACACAAAGCTCCCTTACACTGAATCAGTGCTTGGGTCCACCAAAGTCAGTATTGTCTACTCCAGGGGTGGCCAGAGTTGCTTAACAAAAGAGCAACACAGAATAAAGGTCAGATGTTTGAGAGCCGCAAGACATGAACATCGGATATTTGAGAGCCACGGAAGGAAGGAAGGAAGGAAGGAAGGAAGGAAGGAAGGAAGGAAGGAAGGAAGGAAGGAAGGAAGGAAGGAAGGAAGGAAGGAAGGAAGGATCCTGGGGATAGCTTCTCCAGGAGAAGCACTCCCAGCCAAGTCAGTGTGCAGCAAGGAGTGATCTCCTTCCTTGCCACAAGCAGATCCTGGGGCCAGTTTTTCTTTAAGCACAATTTAAACCATGCTGCAAGGAGAAGCCCCAGAGTCAGGGCGGGTTTTTTTAAAACTACAGATATTTTTCTTCTTGGGTCTATTGGACCCAGAAAAAATTGGGATTTCTGAAGAATCCAGGATCCAAATACCATACCGATACTGGGATCTGGGATTTTTCAGAAATACTGGATTTTTTTTAATCCTATAGACCTGAACCAAGAAATATGGGGGGAGGGGGTTTGCATACCCTTAATCAAGAGATCCATAGCTGGGAAGCATTTTAACATTTGCAAAGACACTGATATATTTGCACAATCTAGCCAGAGCTAAACACTTCAGTCCTATTAACTTCAATTAAATAGTTAAGCATGGTCTTAAATGGCATGCATCAATGCTTAATTTTAAAGTGCTTAACTTTATTATTGTTACTGACCATACAGAACTTAATGGAGCTTTCTAGACAGTAATTCCAAAGCCACAATCACAAGTAGTAAAACTACATGTCCATTAGTTGCATTCTGTAAGATAACCAACAGATTTCAGTATTATATATACTTTCAGTACATGTCTTCCCTTGCTCCTATAGTGAGCTATCAAGTATCTGAACATGTTCCTTGTTATTTGCCTCCTTTTTTCAACTGAATTTTTCCATCTACTCATGCTCCAAGCACAATAAATTTAGTTCCGCTTTACACACCTTCAGAAATTGCTACTGTAGTACGTTAATGGTATACTGGTACAAATTCTCCAAAACAGTAATTTCTGACTCTGTGGTGACATCACATCACAATGTTTTTCATGGCAGACTTTTTACGGGGTGGTTTGCCACTGCCTTCCCCAGTCATCTACACTTTCCCCCCAGAAAGTACTCATTTTACCGACCTCGGAAGGATGGAAGGCTGAGCCAACCTT
Organism: Heteronotia binoei; assembly: GCF_032191835.1. Classification (NCBI taxonomy): domain Eukaryota; kingdom Metazoa; phylum Chordata; class Lepidosauria; order Squamata; family Gekkonidae; genus Heteronotia; species Heteronotia binoei. The sequence continues at coordinate 3,202,578 of NC_083238.1, read as the reverse complement.
GAGCTGGCTACTTGAACCCAGCTTCCGCCAGGATCAAACTCAGGTCGTGAACAGAGGGCTTGGACTGTAGTACTGCAGCTTTACTAATCTGTGCTGCAGGAATACCATATTGGCTGCTGACTTAAAATTTGTGTACAATTCTTAGATGGAATGGCCAATGGAATTACCAAGCAGCAATATTAAAACTCTGGTCAATGTTAATTAGATAATTGGAGTGGATGGGACTTTGCAAATTTCTACCAGGTTTGCAGCTGTAGGAATATGCTCTTAAAGTAAAACCTCTGGGGCAAAATTTAAAAGAAGCAGGCAATCTTTTACTTTAAAAATTCATGTTGGAAAAACAACACTTTTTTCTGTTTTGGAAACAGATGTCTGAATCAATTTTATTGACACTAAATTAAAACAAAGCAAATTATAACTCTTATCATGCCACTATGCAAATATGAAAGAAAGGACTTAAGTAATGATCAAATAAAACTGGGATTTTTATTGCATGCCCAATCCATTACCTTTAGTTATGCAAAATTACACCCAATGTTTTATAATGAGATGGAAATTCCATGTAAATTATTGTCTAACATATATGTATTTTATGCATCAGAGAAATGCATCTACCATAAGTGCTGGAAAGTTCAGTTAACAAGGAATGCTAAACCAAACACTGCAAATAGGCACATTTAACATATTAGAATATGACTACATTTGTCCCTGCAAAATGCATACCTAAGTGCCATGTTTATAAAAAATGTAGGGTGTGAATTGAGTCACAATACCTCCACCTTCAATGTATGTGCTCCCTGTATGGGTACTTCCTACTACTGACCCCCTCCCCAGCAATCAAAGACCTCCTAAATCAGCAATCAAAGACCTCCTAAATCTGTGATAGAGCTAGGGTTACCAACTCTGGGTTGGAAATTCCTGGAAATTTGGATGTTGAAGCTTGAAGAGGACTATCCTGAGTGCTATTACACAGCAAGCACACAGAGGTAGTTTCTAGGCATCAGAGCTGATCTGAGTACAGTTCCAAAGTTCATATCAGTGCCAGTTTAAACCCTGTGGAGGCCGGGCCAGCTAGGGTTGCCAAGTCCAATTGAAGAAAAATCTGGGGACTTTGGGGGCGGAGCCAGGAGACTTTGGGGGTGGAACCAGGAGACATTGGGGGTGGAGCCAAGAACAAGGATGTGACAAGCATAATTGAACTCCAAGGGAGTTCTGGCCATCACATTTAAAGGGACAGCTCACCTTTTAAAATGCCTTTCTTCCATAGGAAATAATTAAGGATAGGGGCACCATTTTTGGGGCTCATAGAATTGGACCCTCTGGTCCAATCGTTTTGAAACTTGGGGGGTATTTTGGGGAGAGGCACTAGATGCTATACTAAAAATTTGGTGCCTCTACCTCAAAAAATAGCCCCCCCAGAGCCCCCAATACCCACGGATCAATCCCCCATTATTCCCTATGGGAATTGTTCTCCATAGGGAATAATAGAGTGCCTAGTAGACATTTCCCTCCCCCCCCCCCCACACACACGCTTTCTAAAGGGGGGGAAGGGCCTCCATACCAAGGAATCACCCCTCCTTGCCCCGGGCCCCCTCCCTCTCACACACACACACAAACACCTACCGCACTTGGTCTTCTTCCCTCTGCCTGCTGTGAAAACGAAAGCAAAGAAAGGGAGGTGCCGTTCTCCGAAGCCCTTCCTGTTTCCTCCTTCCTGCCCAGGCCAGCCTTAAAGGGGCAGGCATTTTACAAACTGCTACACCTACAGGTATGTGGTGCAAGTGGAGTGGGGAATCAAACCTGGCTCTACCAGATAAGAGTCTGCACACTTAACCACTACACCAAACTGGCTCTCCAACATACCCCCCTTCCCTCAAAATCTTTAATCTTTGTAGCACGGATCAAGTGATCAACCAAGGAAGGAACCTCTCTATGTAAGCTTAGGGGAGGTCCGTAGCCAGGCTAGGAGTTGTCCCTCCCCACCAAGGGGCCTGGTCATCAGTCCCAGTGGGCAACCTTTGCCCAGGCATGGGCCCTGTCATGCCAGGTTCTGCACCCAAGCTGCTGGCCTGGTGGCCTAGGGTACAAGGTAGGCTGCCAGCTTACTCATCTCCCCATGGAACTTGCTGCATTGGCAAGAGGGGTAGTGTCATGGGTACTGGGGGCCCTGCAGAAGAAGCCGAGCCTGCAGAAGAAACTGTGCCCCTGCCACCTGCACCAGTGCCCCTGCCTCCTGCTGGAGAAGATCCAAGCCCCCCTGCCTCGCCCTCTCGGGTGGCTCGTGTGCATGACCGCCATCGTCAGGACCTCAGGGATTGGAGGAGGGCAGCACGCTCACGAGCAAGATGCTCCCTGAGCCCTGAGTTTTGAAAGGGTTCTGGCCCTTCTAGGAGTGAGGGTGCTTGAGTCTCAGCAGGATCCTGGCTGCCCTCTGAGTCAGCAATTAGCCCAAATGGGCAACAGACAGCAGAGGGCTATATAGCTGTGGGCTTTGAGAGAAGGCTTTGTGGAAGCAACTAGTCACTTACCTGACGTTCTAGCATCCACTTTGGCTTCTGACTTCGTCTTCTGGACCCCCTGACTCTGGCATTGACTTCTGGACCCCCTGACTTCGGCTTCCGAACTTCTGACCTATGATACCTGGACTGTGATTTGGTTTTGGCGCTTTGGACCCTCCTTGCTACCCAGCTACAGACCTTGGGCTGCCCCTGGACTTCACCTGGCCTGGCCCCAGCCCGTGACAGGTAGCCCCTTTACACATGCACTCACCTGTCTCTGGCTGGCCAACCATAACCACATCTGCCACCACCCCCAGCTGCCGATGCGGGGGGAGGGGTCCACATCATTCTCCACCTCTAACCTTAAGGGATTTCCTGTCCTCTCTAGGGAGTTGACCTCAGATTACCGGTTACAGACAGGAGGGGAGGGGGGCATTTGGAGGAGACTAGGCCAAAGTCTACCTAAAGTTTTATAGTCTCCTCCCATCCAACTCACAGCTAAATCCACACTCATAAAATGGTATTTCTCCACAGTGTCAGTCTGAAACAATCAAACAAAGTTTGAATGCGGTGGCACCTTTAAGACCAAAGAAGTTTAATTCTGGATATAAGCTTTTGGGTACACGCATCTGAAGAAGTGTGCCTGCACACAAAAGCTAATACCCAGAATTAAACTTCCTTGTTCTTAAAGGTACCATCGCACTCAAACTTCGTTCTGTTGCAATCAGTGACAGTTTAAGTAGATTAATTTTGCCTTGATCAGGCCTCCTGTAAGTTTTCAGCCTTAGACTTCAAATACGTTTATCTGTTATTAACCTTTACATCACCTTTTCTGTGGGTCAAGATAACTTACAAATGTAGTTACTTAAAAATAATAAATACAACAAAATCCCAAATAACCCTTTGGCCTTAAAATAACACCTTTATAAAATAATTTATAAAAGGTTTAAGTAAAAATCAATTGGATTGTGAATGCATTGACTCGCCAATGTCAAAAAACATTTATTTGGAGCTGCAAATCTTGATTTTAATGGTGAATCCATGCAGATAAGGTTGGTTAGGACACAATCTTATAAAGCAGGGGTGGCCAATGGTAGCTCTCCAGATGTTTTTTGTCTACAACTCCCATCAGCCCCAGCCATTAGCCATGCTGGCTGGCACTGATGGGAGTTGTAGGCAAAAAACATCTGGAGAGCTACTGTTGACCACCCCTGTTTATAAAGCACATGGGTAGATGATTCACATACTACAACCACAGCTATGCTCCCATCTTTTATCACCTCATTTCTCCTCTGCTAACTGCCCCAATAACTTCAAGCCCCAAAGGACTTCCACTCTGATGGCCCAGCTCAGGGTGAGGGGGGAAATGTTGTATATGAAAGAAGAATTGAGAGGTGCCCACTGTGGCATCAGATGACTCATGAAAAATCGCTATGTTAGGTTTTTTTGGCTGACTAGTTGTTCCACTCATTGTCAGAGGCTTATTTTAGATCAACTCTCCAGTGCTAGTTCAGGAGACACAAAAAGGAAGAACTTCCCTCTCATCCCTCGGGATGGTTGCTTCACAGCATCAGTGCTAATGAACAGAGGGCAGGGATGGGAAGTCTATGTCTCCTCTGCTCTGTCAATGCCAGAGATTCACAAGGGCCCCTCTGAGTGTTGTCATATGCAATTAGAAGAGCAGAGGAGATAGGCAGGAAGTCATTCATCCATGGTTAACACAGTATATTATCTTTCTGCCTGGCAGGTTGAGCACAGATAGATTAACAAAACATTCCGTTTAATAATATTCCTATGGAGGGGCAAGTTAGGAAGGGAGGGAAAGAAAGGAGAGAAAGGAAAGAACAATAAAAATAGGATGAGATAATGAGGTAGCACAAAATGGAAAAACAGCACCACATTTGATGACAGTAACAGCATGCCTAGATATGACAGGTCAGCAGATCCCCAGAGCGTATGAAAAATGCAGATATACAGAATATTTAGCCAGACCATTACTAGTGAGAGACCATAAGATAAAGACAGGATGTGCATTCTGTGCAGATTGTTCCCTTTTCCAATCAGACTCCTCATTATTGGCAGGTCCCATACTGGGTACACAATAGGCTCTCTTTTATCCAAAATATCAGACAAAGTCAGATTAGTGCATAAAGCTCTTTTTCTTTTTTGCCAGGGGCATGCATGTGAACAATAGAACATTTATTCCATGAGCCCATCACAGCTGCTTTACGTGAGGAAAGAGAGGGAGACTGAGAGGCAAATGCTTTGGGAGACAAGTCCTGAGACTATTTCTATTAGGCATTTTTCCAGAAGTTGAAACTGCCAAGTATCTCTTAAAGCTTCTGCATTTGTTAATCCAGCGAACTGCAATGCATATTCGCATAGAGAGGAGAAAATGCATTATTTCATCATTCTTTCTTGGAACAGGACAAAAAAGTCTTTCACGTGTCAAATTGTATTGGGATACAAATCTTTAGGTTGTCGACCAAAAATGGAAGCTTTCTGCACTAAGCTTGCTATGCCTGATGTATGTGTGTTAGTTATATTAATTTTGGGACACAGTGTGATACCAGTCAATAATGAGGAGCTTAATTAAAATGGGAAACATGTCTAAGAGCATGCAGTGAAAGCTGATACTAGTAAAGGGTGGTAAAGCAATGATAGGCAGAACCAGAATCCACAGAGGGTGGAGCCAATTCATTTTGGGTTTGTCCCCATTCTTCTCCCTTGCAATCATACCAAAGGCAAACACATTCAAAATACATTCTAGAAACATTCATCCAATTGTACAAAAATAGGACAATGTGATGCATTCTCAGTACATGCATACCCTGTGCAAGGACGAAATCCTATGGCATGCTACCCTTTCCTAAAACCTGCTTCTCACCACACTCTAAGGAGGGCCTTATAACCAAGAATGACTATAAACAAATAACCAGTGCTTGTAGAAAGAGAGTTAGAAAAGCTAAAGCTCAGTATGAGCTTAGGCTAGCAAGAGATGCTAAAAACAACAAAAAGGGGGTTTTTTTTCTTATGTTCAAAATAAGAAAAAGAGCAAGAACATGGCAGGCCCCTTGCAGGGACAGGAAAGTGAAAATGTACCAGGTGATGATGAGAGGACAAAGCTACTTAATTTCAGTCTTCACTTGCAAGGGAAATGGTGCTCAGCATAGCAAAAACAGAACACATGATGAGGGAAGGGAGTTGCAGCCTCAGATAGGCATAGGGAAAGTATCTAAACACCTAATTTCTTTAAATGAAACTAAGTCCTCAGAGCCAGATGAATTGCATCCAAAAGTACTAAAAGAACTTCTGGATGTAATTTCTGGGCCTTTGTCCATTATTTTTGAGAATTCTTGGAGAACAGGTGAGGTGCCAGAAGATTGGAGGTGGGCAAATGTTGTCCCCATCTTCAAGAAGGGGGGAAAGGGGGATCCATTTAACTACTGACCTGTCAGTTTGATGACTGCACTTGGAGAAATTTTAGGACAACTCATCAGTCAGTCCTTGAGCATTTAGAAAAGCTGTCTGTGATCACTAATAGACAGCATGGGTTTCTTAAGAACAAGTCATGTTAGAGTAACCTTATCTCTTTTATTGATAAAGTTACTACCTTGCTGCATCAGAGGAATGCTGTAGATTTCAGTAAACAAAAAGCCAGTGGTGGCACGGTGAGAGTGAGGAAAGAAAAACAACTGTGCCCGCAAAACAGACCTTGTAATTGACTAGGAAAATATTTCTATTAAATAAGCATAACAGCATTTAAAAACATTCCTATAGTTTCATAGCAAATTCACAAAGTCCAGTGTCTTTTAAAGCAACAATGAATAAGTTCTTCCTGTGTGACTCCTCATGAAAATTACTTCTTTCCCAAAGTCCCGAAGGCTCCAAAATTCAAGGCACCAGGAGGAGTCAATGTGCAGGATTCGGCTCCAAAGGATTCTTCCTTCATGTGGTTGCCAGCTAGAAGATCCATGTTCCGCTATACAAAGCTTTTTCGCAAGCCGAATAACAATGTTTACAAATTGCTGTGGAAGGTTAAAATGTACACAAAAGTTACCAAACAGGCTACATTGCATAACAAAAGAGAAAAGGGAAGCAATACAGGGCAAATAATCAACAATACATCTCAAAGGGGACTTCCTGTTTGGTTTGGAAGACAGGCTGCAGCTCCCTAGCAAGGGGGATTTTCTTTTCACTGTTCAGGGTATTAAAGACCTCTCGGGGGGGGGGGGGGGCGGGTCTATGCCCATTAACCTTAGTCAAAGGTTAATCCAAGACGACATTTAAATTCCTTTAGCTGTTGATTTCGATCTAGGAGGAGGCAGGGAGCTGCCTTCTTCAGATCTTGAGATCCAGCGAATAGAGGGATCGTCAGCCATACGTCTGCAGTGGAATTTAAGTCATTAATTTGACTTAAGCCTGTCGGAATCCAAGCACTTAAAGACGGACTGACTTTAATTACAAGATAACAAAGCCGGAGTGTCGAAAGAAAGAACATCTGGTTAAGGTACTTTAATCTATCCTTATCTCTACTCCAAGAGACCTTGAATATCATTTAAACGTTGTGTGGAATATAAACAGATGAAGTTGAAGCATAACTGAATAAAGATAATTACCTTGTCAAGTTTGAACTCTGAAACTTTGAAAGTAAAAAGGCTGTAGCAGAATCTGAAAATAAAAGAGGGAGTTGTTGTGACGGACTGTGGTCAGCGGTTGGTGACGTGTAAAGAAGATCGCTCCTTGTTGTGTATTCACTCCTACAAGCTGTTGGAATCTAAACAGACTGAACTGAACTAAGGCATAACTGAAAGAAAATTCAGCCTGGGAAAACTGGATGTTGTTAAATTAATAGCCTCGAAAGGTATTTGAGAAAAGGACAAATTATTTTGAATACTTGTGGCTGTGGTTTCTTCACGAATCTCAAAGGCTGCGATACTAGACACGAGATCAGAGCAAACTGCACCAGGAAGTAAAAGGGGCTGGCCAATAATACAAAGTCTGTAAGTATTACAGAAGCTGTGACATTTGACATTTGAACCAGGAAGGAATTAAGACTAAGATCAAGAAAGACCTCTCTAGAACTGAACTTTACCATAGAGAAACAACGATTGCCATTTTAAAAGGGAGAAAAACTGTCAAATTTGTTAAAAATCAATATCTCTGCTTAGGAAGATAGGAGGAAAACAAAATTAGTCTCATTTGAAAAAGCATTTTCTAAGCTATTGGACTGGGTGTTGAATTTTAATTGGTGAACTATTTAAGGTTTGGTGACTTTTATATGTCAGAAGGGAGAGTTACTCATGCAAGGGCTTACTCATTTGACAAGATGCAATCCCAATTTGACTCTCTGGAATCGAAAATGTTAAAAGCTATGGAAAAAATGCAAATGGCAATGAAAAAAGAATTCAAAAAGGAAGTTGGAGATCTTAGAAAAGATATAGAGGGTTTCAAGGATGAGATAAAAAATAAAGTTAAAGAGGTAGAGGGAAAAGTGGATACACATGCCTCTATCTTGTTAAAACTTCAAGATAAAGTTACAATACATGATTGCAAGTTGATGGAAACACAAGTTCGTCTGAGAGGGGTACCTGAAAAGGAAGAGGCAGATTTAAAGGGATATATGGTGAACATTATCACTGAATATTTAGAGGAAGACCCTGACAAATTTAGGAGTATGCTGGATGGTGCCTACAGAGTTAACTCAGCATATGCAAAGGATAAAGACCTGCCAAGAGACATTGTTATAAGACTAAGATCAAAAGATTTGGCAGGAAAAATTTTGAGCAAAGGTTTCCAAAAAGCTTGGGCCATAGAAGGGAGCAAAATTAAAATAATAAAAGAGCTACCAAGACAAGTGATTAGTGATAGGAAGAAATACAAGAAGTTAACCGACCAGTTGCGTGCAGAGTGCACAAGATATAGATGGATAATACCTGAAGGTCTTGGATTTGAACAACATGGGAAAAGGATCACAATAAGGAGTGAACAAGAGATGCATAGCTTTTTTGAAGAGAACAAAGAATCAACATCATAATGGAGTACAAACTATTATCTTGGAATATAAATGGACTAAATTCACCACAGAAAAGAAGAAGAACATTTCATTGGATTAAAAACCAAAAATGCAACATAATCTGTTTACAGGAAGTTCATATACAACGCAAAGACAGTAAATTTTTGTGGAATAGAAATTTGGGGCTGGAATTTTTTTCATTAGCAGAACAAAAGAAAAGAGGGGTAGTCTATTATATCAAAGAACAACTTGAGCCAAAACTAATATTTAAAGATAAAGAAGGAAGATATATCGCTGTAGAAGTGACAACTGAGGCGAAAAAAAGTTATTATTAGGATTGTATGCGCCCAATGGAGCGAAAGATAAATTCTTTAAAGACATAAATCGACAACTGGATGAAAAGACATATGATCAGGTTTTGATGATGGGAGATTTTAATGGGACAATACAAAATAATATTGACAGATCAAGCCAAAAGAAGAATGACAAAGAAGGAAAGCTACCCAATTCTTTCTTTGAGCTGATTAAACAGGAGAACTTAGAAGACATTTGGAGAAAATTTAACCCTGAAGTAAGAGACTATACATTTTTCTCAGCGAGACATAACTCTTTCTCTAGAATAGACATGTTATGGGGTTCCCAAAGCTTGGGCCTCATGACAAAAAAAATTGAGATTCTACCAAAGGTTTGGGCAGACCATAATCCAATATGCTGGACTACAAAATTGCAAAAGAAAACAAGAAGATGGAGAATTAATGAGGATTTACTACAAGACAAAGACATTGTGGCATTCTTAGAAAAGGAGACTGCAGCATTCTTCCAAATAAATGAAACGGATGATATGGAATTTCAAACAGTATGGGACACCTATAAAGCAGTAATGAGAGGACTATTAATCACATTGAATAATAAAGATAAAAGAGCCAAAGAAGAAAGGTTGTCAGCATTGCAAAATGAAATAAATAAAAAAGAAAGGGATTTGAAAAAAAGGCCAGGGAAAAAGAAATTAATAAAAGAAATTACGATATTACAATCCCAAGTTAAGCACTTGCTGAACAAAGAATTAGAATGGAATTTTAAAAGTCTGAAACAGAAATCGTTTGAAAGTGCGAATAAACTCGGAAAATATTTGGCCTGGCAACTGACGAAAAAGAAAGAAAATAAAAGCATAAATAAAATTATGGTAAATGGGAGAGCAATAGTAGATCAAGAAGGAATCAAAAGAGAATTTTTTAAATATTATGCAAATTTATTAAAAGGTGTGAACATTAGGAAAGAAAAAGTGGAAGAGTATCTACGGAATATCCAAGTGGCACCTTTGACTGAGTATATGAAAAAGACTTTAAATGATCCAATAGAGAAAATTGAAATAGAGGCAGCAATAAAAGCAATGAAAGAAGGCACAGCCCCAGGGCCAGATGGATTTACATCAAAATTTTACAAAACTCTTAAAGATGAGATAACACCCAAACTGATGAAATTGTTAAATACGATAAGAGAAGAAGGGAAAATTCCAAATACTTGGAAGGAAGCTGTAATTTCTTTGATTCCTAAAGAAGACAAAGATATCACAAATGTAAAGAATTATAGACCAATTTCATTGTTGAATAATGACTATAAGATTTATTCAAGAATTTTAGCAGAACGATTGAAGCAATATTTGATCAACTTTATAAAGACCAAGCCGGATTTCTTCCTAAAAGACAAATAAGAGACAATGTAAGAGCTGTTATTAATGTGGAATACTATGAGAAGCAGAAAAAGCCTTTGACAATTTGAACTGGGACTTTATGTTTGCGGTAATGGAAAAAATAAACTTAGGGGAACAATTTATAAAAATGACAAGAGCAATATATATGGATCAACAAGCAAAATTGTGCATAAATGCAGAGCTTACCAAAGAATTGAAAGTAAGTAAAGGGACAAGGCAAGGATGTCTGTTATCACTATTGTTGTTTATAATGACCCTTGAAATTTTGTTACAACAAATACAAAAGGATAAAGAAATAGAAGGACTAAAAATTAGAAGATTCTCTTATAAATATAAAGCTTTTGTCACCATTGTTGTTAGCCAAGATAAAAGAGTGTGGAGAGTTAGCAGGACTATATATAAACAAAGAGAAATCGAAATTTTTATGTAAAAACATGCAACCAAACAAAATAAAAGAATTGCAAAAGGTGACGGGTTGTGAAGTCACTACTAAAGTCAAATATCTGGGAATAGAGATAACAATGAAGAATATTGATCTATTCAAAAATAATTATGAAAAACTGTGGTGTAAGATGGACAAGGATTTGATGAAATGGAATAGGCTTAACTTGTCCTTACTGGGCAGGATAGCTGCAATTAAGATGAATATTTTGCCAAGAATAATGTATTTGTTTCAAACTATCCCGATTGTAAAAGATGCCAAACAATTTAACAAATGGCAAAGGAAGATTTCTGATTTTATATGGGCCGGAAAGAAACCAAGGATTAAGATGAAGATTTTAATAGATGCTAAAGAGAGAGGTGGTTTTCAACTCCCGGATTTAAGATTGTATCATGATGCGGTTTGTTTGACAAGGATCAAAGATTGGATAATGCTGTTGGATAAAAAACCTTTATGGTTAGAGGCCCATGGGAATAAATTTGGCTGGCACGCGTACATGTGTTATGGGAAGAATAAATGGACGTTTTTTTCTCTCACCATTATATCAGAAATAGTTTACTAAATACTTGGATAAAATATAAGAAATATGGGGACGAGAGAAAACCGCTGTGGATAGTGCCAGCAGAAGTAATAAAAATAACAGCTGAATCCGATGAAGAAAGAGAGATGTCATATAATCAACTGCTCAAGATCCAAGGAGACAAAATTGAATTAAAATCCTCAGAAGAGCTAAATAATAAGTACGATTGGTTTCAAATGCAACAAATCAAAAGCTTCATGGAAAATGATATTAAATTGGAGGGAATCAGACGGGAACAAACAGAACTGGAAAGGGTCCTGCTTGGAGATAATGAAAAACTGATATCAAAAATATACAAATTATTATTGAAATGGTCTACAGAAGAAGAAGTAGTAAAGTCTCAAATGGTTAAATGGGCAATCAATGTGAATAGAGAAATACAAATGGATACGTGGGAGCACCTTTGGAAGAACTCGATGAAGATCTCAACTTGTCAGAGTATCAAAGAGAACTGTTTTAAGATGATGTATAGGTGGTATATGACTCCGAAAAAGCTGGCTAAGATGAGTAAAAAGATGCCGGATAGATGTTGGAAATGTAAAAAACATGAAGGTTCTTTCTTTCATATGTGGTGGACTTGTGAAAAAGCGAAAGAGTACTGGAAGATGATACAACAAGAAATCTCCAAAATTTTAGGTTATGACTTCAAGAAAACTGCAGAGACGTTTTTGCTTGGATTACAATTAGAAAAATTTCCAAAGGAAGACAGGACTTTAATATGGTACTTGCTATCAGCTGCTAAAACATTGTATGCGCAGCTATGGAAACAAGAAAAAATATCAGAGAAATGGGACTGGACTATGAAAGTTTTATCGTGGAGTGAGATGGACAAACTAACTAGAACGCTAAGAGACTATGATTTAGATATATTCAAAAAGGAGTGGAAGAAATTTAAAGGATATATGGAGAAAGAGTGGAATGTAAAAAGGCATTGGACAATTTTTTAGCATTAATGAGGGAAAAAAATATATTGAACTTTGATCAGTTAGTAGTACCTTTAGTATTGAACTTACATCTATAACTTCGGGGAAGTCAACATTGGAGGGAGGGGGAATTGAAATACCATATGGGTTAGTACTGAAAATTTATAATTAAGATTTGTAACCATATGTTATCAATAAATTGTTAAAACACAACAATACATCCCAAAGCATCATTTCTATACGCCCACTTCTCAAAACATTTCTTCAACAGACGGCTTCGATTGCACATGCTCATTAGCAATATAAAAACCAACCACTGCAGTTGCAAGTTAACAATCTTAAAGAGACCATACAATTAACAAACAAATCCAGTAAATTACAAAAAACAAACACATACCCTGGAAATAACTCAAATATAACATGAAAGATCATTCGATTGATTCAAGCCAAAGGGCTCTATTGAGTTGAGGTGATGAATCCATTGAGCCTCTTTCTGCAAGAGAAACCTATATGGATCACCTCCTTTGCATTCAGACCTCTCTAATTTTTGTATCACAAAAAAATTCTCAAAGACTCAATGTTATGATTAGTCTCAGCAAAGTGTTGAGAAAGTGGAAATCTCAGGACATGGTGACGAACCCGGGAGATATGTTCCAAGACACATGTCTTTATAGTCCTCCTTAAACAACTCACATGTATTTTAGAACAATCCCCACTGTCAGGCGATGGAGACTCAAGGCGGTATTCATTGAGACAATGTAATACTTTATTGGAAACTCATAGCTGGAAAAAAGAGACTAATACCTGGGAATGGGTGTCTCTTAGTCTTATGGAATCTACATCAAAGCGATATCTAAACAAAGACACTATTCTCAAAACAACAGGAAGTGAAGGTGCAAACTTTCACATGAGAGCTTCTGCTTATCTCTTTGCCTCTGGGAAGATGCTGGCCAGCAGTGGTATCTATTAACGGTCACATTCCTTTGCTCCCTTTACAACCTAAACAAAGTTAACACTTCAAATGTCTCCCCTTTGATATGCATGCTAGCTACAATATAACAAAAGGCTGTGGATTAGTATGGAGAGTCCATTTGGTTAGTATTCTATAATTTCAGTATGATAGAGTTACAGAGCCTGACACCCACATGTTAAAGCATAGATCACACTTTTAGAGTTGCAGTTTGTAAAGGAAGTCAGATCAATATTCACATGCAAATCCACAGGCTTTGCAACCCCTGCACCGGAAATGCCCAGCAGGCATACGTGGAGAAACACTTTCCTCTGGCAAATCAGATTTAACCAACATGTCTCGTATATTTTGGGACCTATGGAAACCTATTAAAACCTATTAAACAACCTGCAATGTCAGAGACAATTTTCCAATGTCATAAGATGATTTTCTTAATCTCAAGTGCTCATGGGGTGTATTGGAAAGAACAGAAAAATCTATAGTCCTTCCCATCTTCTCTTCTACCTTGTAACATCTCAGCTCTGTTCTCCCTATGTGCCCTTGATTTAGCTTGTCTAATCACTTGTTTCGGATAACCCCGTTCTCTGAACTGCGTTGTAAGATCATTGCTTGCATTAATAAAATTCTTCTCCTGGATGCTGTTCCTTTTCACACGCAAAAATTGGCAGTATGGCAAATTATTACACAAGTGGGGTGGGTGAAAAGAGGAAAAATGTAAATAGCTGGTTTTAGCCACAGGTTTCTTATGGTTCTTAATGGCTATTATGTTGTTATCAGAATGAAAATCCACAGTGTCCAAAAAAACTATCATATTTGGATCACTTTTAGAAGATAGTTTAATGCTTGGATGACAAGAATTCATCCATTCCACCATGTCATTTAAATTATCCGCTTGTGGAATCACCAAAAAGATGTCGTCCACAAAATGAACATTAAAAAGTATCTCACTTAAGCAAGGATTTCTATTTTCATTACAAAAAAATTCAGATTCCAAAAATGCCATAAATAGGCACACAATGGATGGCTCAAATGCACTGCCCATCGCCACGCCCTTCTTTTGCAAGAAATATGGGAGAGCCATTGGTGTAGTGGTTAAGTGTGTGGACTCTTATCTGGGAGAACCGGGTTTGATTCCCCACTCCTCTACTTGCACCTGCTAGCATGGCCTTGGGTCAGCCATAGCTCTGGCAGAGGTTGTCCTTGAAAGGGCAGCTGCTGTGAGAGCCCTCTCAGCCCCACCCACCTCACAGGGTGTCTGTTGTGGGGGAGGAAGATAAAGGAGATTGTGAGCCACTCTGAGACTCTTTGGAGTGGAGGGCAGGATATAAATCCAATATCTTATCTTATCTTATATTGATCACCATATCTAAAAAAGTTTTTCTCAACAATTAAGTCCACCAGGTCTAATAAGAATAAAGTGGGAGGATCCAAATTTTCTCTTTGATCTAGAATATAAAAATTCATATTCCTCCTGTGTGATATAACCCATCTCTCTGACCTCATCCTAAACAATCCTAACAAGTCTTGCTATACTCTTTGTGGGGTCAGAAGGTAGAGGTACATATTATGTTTTATCTGACAATTGTTTATCAACCTCTCTACAATAGTCTTGTTTGTCCAGAATAACAGTGGCTCCCCTCTTATCAGCGAATTTAAAGACTAAATCAGAATTATCCGACAGCTTTTGTAGAATCATTCTATCCTGTTTACTCAAGTTGTTAACATAAGGTCTCCTTTGAGACTCTAAGTTGTCAATATCCTGTAATATAAGTTTCTCAAATACAGTGATACGTGGGTCCTCTACAGGGGGTATAAACATAGACTTACGTCTAAATGGTACCCGTTGATATGTTACATCCTCTTATCCAAACCAATATTTCAGTTTTAATTGGCTTATCAACTTATACAGTTCTATCCTAGTGTTAAAAGAATCATAATAGGGAGTAGGTACAAAACTCAAATCTAAATTAAGGACTTGCTGTTCACTGTATGAAAGAGAATAAGATGATAGATTTACAATTAGGTCTGAAATCTCCCATGTCTGTTTGGGGGTGCCCATAAAAAATCCCTCCTATCTCCTGATCTGCTCGTAGTATTCCTATACAGTCTAAAATGATCACTATCTTCATCCTCCTCACCTGAGGTAAAAGTAGACTCCTCACTATCCAAAGTTTCCAAATCACTAAAACGGCCCACTCTATCTGCTCATGTGACTCTCTTTTTAGTGGCATTATTAGGTAGCCAACAATTATATACCTTAGACTCGCTGTAATCTTTCTGATCCCTGCAAACTTTTTCACCTTTATTTCCCTTAACTTTTTCTCAAATGATTTCATCTTTCCTTCCAGTTCTTTCATATTCAGCTCCCATGTAGTATTAGAGACCTTCCCCTTTAACGAATCTTTTAAAACCTTTATTTCTTCCTTAACCTTTTCTGATTCCTCAAGAGATTTTTCAATAATCAGGACCATAAGGTCAAGGAAGCACTTATTTAATATAGCTTTCCAGTGATTTTTAAAGGCTATGTCTTCACTAAACATTGCCAGAGGTATCTGAATACGTAACCCACAGGGTATACGTTTCGCCTTCATATAATCAGTCAGGGATACAGAGTGTAATTCTACTCTTACTTCCTTCTTAAGTATATATTCTAATTGGGTCCAGTCAGAAAAGCTGTCCTCATTACGTGTCTCCAGAGTACGTGCTACATTAGAAACAATTTTATCTACTTCCTTATCAGAATAAGCAAAAATTCCATCCCAAGACATAATAGCCACCTGTAGAATAAACAAAAAGCCAGTGGCGGCACATTGAGAGTGAGGAAAGAAAAACAACTGTGCCCGCAAAACAGACCTTGAAATTGACTAGGAAAATATTTCTATTAAATAAGCATAACAGCATTTAAAAACATTCCTATAGTTTCATAGCAAATTCACAAAGTCCAGTGTCTCTTAAAGCAACAATGAATAAGTTCTTCCTGTGTGACTCCTCATGAAAATTACTTCTCCTTTCCCAAAGTCCCGAAGGCTCCAAAATTCAAGGCACCAGGAGGAGTCAATGTGCAGGATTCGGCTCCCAAGTATGCTTCCTTCACGTGGTTGCCAGCTGGAAGATCCACGTTCCGCTATACAAAGCTTTTTCGCAAGCCGAATAACAATGTTTACACATTGCTGTGGAAGGTTAAAATGTACACAAAAGTTACCAAACAGGCTACATTGCATAACAAAAGAGAAAAGGGAAGCAATACAGGGCAAATCATCAACAATACCTCTCAGAGCATCATTTCTATACGCCCACTTCTCTAAACATTTCTTCAACAGATGGCTTGGATTGCACATGCTCATTAGCAATATAAAAACCAACCACAGTTGTTGCAAGTTAACCATCTTAAAGAGCTCTCTGAGCCTGCTTCAGTTGGGAGGGCGGGATATAAATCAAATAAACTAAATTAACTAAACTAAACTAAATGTTACAGTTTCTGTGTTCACCATTGCACTAAAAGTTACAACCTATTTGTTGTTGAGCACTTACAGTAAACTTATTGTCATTATACTGCCTGGGTCTGCATGCCTCTTTGGTCACAGATGAGAAGGAAGACGGGGTGGGTGCTCTAGGCCATCCTAGACAGGCCTTTACCAGAGGCCATGGTGGGCTGGCTAAGAAAGACCAGATTGCAGCTGAAGATGGCGGTCCTGTGGCTGGGGCACAGGGCTGGAGCTGGAGCACAAATTAGCAGCTCTTGATGGGTTGCTATTAACACCGGC
Organism: Heteronotia binoei; assembly: GCF_032191835.1. Classification (NCBI taxonomy): domain Eukaryota; kingdom Metazoa; phylum Chordata; class Lepidosauria; order Squamata; family Gekkonidae; genus Heteronotia; species Heteronotia binoei. The sequence continues at coordinate 3,185,674 of NC_083238.1, read as the reverse complement.
ACCATCTGTCAAGAGCCTGGACATGGCACTGGATGCCTCCCTTTCAATGGGGGCCCAGGTCATGCACATTGTCAAGGTGGCATTCTTTAAACTTCACCAAGTTTGGCAATTAGCCCCCTCCTGTCCCGTTCAGACCTAGCCACAGTGATCCATGTGGTGGTCACCTCCAGATTACACTACTGTAACTCACTTTATGCTGACCTACCATTGAGGCTGATCCAGAAACTCCAATGAGCCCAGAATGGGTTGGCATGAGTTCTTTCAGGAATGCCACGGATGGCACACATTCAACCTGCTAAACTGGCTTCCGGTTGAGAATCAAGTCAGATTCAAGGTACTGTTTTTGACCTTTAAGGACTTAAGCAGACTGCGACCAATGTATCTGTGGGACCATTTCTTCCGTTATATCCCTGGTAGAGCATTGCACTCTGCTGGTAGTAACCTACTGGTGTTCTGGCCCTAACCTGTCTCTGCCAGATGACATCCAGGCCCTACAGGAATTTATGTAATTTCTGAGATGTTCTGACAGGCTTTTGACTGAGAACCCAAATAAGTAATGATGCGTTCATTGTGACTATGATTACTATGAAATTTAAAGACATTCACACAATTACATTACAATCACCCACATCAATCAGTATAATGAAAGTCAAACATACACGTATCTATTTGAAAATCCCCAACACTGGGTATATCATAACATGCAATGCAAAGTCCATAGAAGACACTGCTTCAGTCTGGCCACTCCAAACTCTGATGTACAAAATTGTGACCCAGTGAAATGGTTTTCTAGAGCCATTGTCTATATTGACTTTTGAAGTTTTCTTTAATAATTCTGTGCCTGAGGAAATCATTGAAACAGCAGAAGGAAGTTGACATGCCTGTTGCATTTTTGGGATTAAGAAGCACAATTTGCATTCTCTGTGGAAATTGAACTTTTGTACTTTGGAGTTTGGAGTGGCCAGACTGAAGCAGTGTCTTCTGTTGACTTTTAACTACATGTTATAATATACCAGATGTTGGGGATTTCTAATAGATATTTATATGTTTGGCTTTCATCATACTGAATGATGTGGGTGATTGTAATGTAATTGTGTGAATATCTTTAAATTTCATAGTAATTATAGTCACAATGACGGCATCATGATTTATTTGGGTTAACCTTTTGTGACCACTCTCTTTGCACATATTCCTTTTTGAATGAAGACTGCAATGGCTCGCACCATTCTTTTTCTCCACCCACCCCCAGAAGTTCTTCCCTCCCCTCCCCCGTTTGCATTGCTTTGGTCATCTGGAAGAACAACAATTGGGATGCCATTGGGATTTTTGTAATTTTTATTGTTTTAATCTGTATTGTTATACTGTTTTAACTATGTGTTACCTTGTTTGATGTACATCGCCCAGAGCCTGGCCTTGGCTGGTAGTGGGCGATTAACAAATCTAATTAACAACCACCACCACCAATGAGTTAAAATTAAATCAAAAGAATTTTCAACTAAACACTAGGAAGATCTTCCTGACAAGTCTGATCAACTTTCCAAATCCCTAGCCCAAGAACTCAACATGTTTCTACATGTCAAAGATCTTCCCTCACAGCTGGGCTATTAATTACATACAACTAGTCCAAACTAGATTAAGGGCTGCCAATAGAAAGTGATAAAACAAATACAGAGCAATGTAACGTCCACATTCAACAGTCCTGACAGGGCAAGAATTCTACCTGCCATGCAAAACAAGAGAAGCCTTGTGGAGAAATTCACAAGCTATTAACCTTTCTTGATTGGAGTCTTGAACATGCAGATAGAGAAGCAGGCACTCATCACTTGTTAAGCAGAGATTTCCTACTCAAGAATTACTCTGATTTACTTTACTTTGATAAAAGGGAAGAAAGCTCCGCTGTTGGAATTCTTTTTCTGCAACAGTGGAACCCACTATGTAGGTCAGCCATACCCCTTACATGTCTTATAAAACCTCACACACATGCACAGATACTTGCCATGCTTGTTTACACTCAGTCCCCTGTGGGATTCAATTGCTAATTCATTCAGGCTAGAATGACATTATATTTATCATACATACATGCATACACACCTTTATTGGCATAAGAACTCAAATAATCATGATATTTATCAAATGATGAACATACATGTGTACCCTCTAAGCTGAGTTAGTGAGCTAGCTCACAGTTTTTTAACCTCCAGCTCACACATTTTTGCCTTGGCTCAGGAAAAAAGCCTCAGAAAAAACTAATTTATGTGGTAGCTCACAACTTTAATGCCAATAGCTCATAATGCAGAATTGTTGCTCACAACACTCCACTGCTTAGAGGGAGTATTGGTCAAGACACAAGCCTAACGTCCCTTTTTTTGTGATAACCAAACTATTCACCAAGCCCATAGGGCCTGCAACTTTAGATACTCCTGCACTTTCCCTTTGACATAAAGTCTCCTTTATTCTATTCAGTATTGCAAACGGTACCTTCCTACAACCATGAATAACTGGGGGAACTGATGAATCAACATGTATACAGTTAAAAACCTTCAAATTTTCTAAGGCCTTCAAAAGCATCATAATGCACCACAAACAATTGTTCCCATGACAGAAGTTCAATTGGATGTACAACATCAATTAAATGAACCAAGTCAAAGGTCTAACAAGTGACCCTACCCAATAACAGGAGAGTTGATGTATCTGTCACATAAAACAATGATCTAACTTTTCCCTTTGAAGTACAACCTTCAAGGACAATTTATTTATTTGATTTGATTTATATCCCACCTTCCCCACTGAAGCAGGCTCAGGGCAGCTCACAACATAAAATTCCACAAACAATTAAATTAATGAGTATTAAAATTACACATTCAGTAATAAAACAGATATACAACGATTAAAACAGAAAAAACAGATATTGAGTTGGTGCTATTCTGGTGGCGACAGCCTTCTTCCACTTCTCTTAAATACCGGTGCCAAGTCAATTGAATGCCAGCCAGAAGAGGACAGTCTTGCAGGCCCTGCGGAACTGCACAAGGTTCCACAAGGCCCTCACTTCATCTGGCAGTTGGTTCCACCAGCAGGGGGCTACAGTTGAGAAGGACCTGTCTCTGGTTGATTTCAATCAGGCCTCCCTCAGCCCGGGGATTACTAATAGATTGTGTGATCCCTATCTGAGTACTCTCTGGGGAACATGTGGGGAAAGACGGTCCCTAAGGTAGACAGGTCCTAGGCCATATAAGGCTTTAAAGGTAATAACCAGCACCTTGTAATGAATCCGGTATACTATTGGCAGCCAGTGCAGTTCCCGCAGTCCCGGCTGAATGTGCTCCCACCTGGGAAGCCCCAATAACAGCTGGGCAGCCGCATTCTGCACTAGCTGCAACTTCCGGGTTCAGCACAAGGGCAGCCCCATGTAGAGGGCATTATAGTAGTCCAGCTTTGAGGTGACCGTTGCATGGATCACTATTGCCAGGTCGCCGTGCTCCAGGAAGGGGACCAACTGCTTTGCCCGCCTAAGATGGAAAAATGCGGATTTAGCAGTGGGTGCTATCTGGGCCTCCATTGTCAAGGCAGGCTCCAGTAGCAACCCCAAGCTCTTGACCTTGTGCGCCATTGCTAGTGGCGCACCATCAAATGCCAGTAGGGGAATTTCCCTTCCCAGACCGCCACGACTCAAGCAAAGGACCTCTGTCTTCACTGGATTAAGTCTCAATCTACTCAGCCTAAGCCATCCAGTCATGGCTTGTAGAGCCAGGTCCAAATTTTCTGGGACACAGTCAGGCCGACTGTCCATCAGTAGATAGAGCTGGGTGTCATCAGCATACTGGTGACAACCCAACCCATACCTCCGGGCAATCTGGGCAAGGGGGTGCATGTAGATGTTGAACAACATCGGGGAGAGCACCGCCCCCTGAGGCACCCCGCAGTCAAGCGCGTGCCTCTGGGACAGTTCAACCCCAATCGCCACTCTTTGTCCTTGGCCATCAAGGAAAGAGGAAAGCCATTGCAAGGCCAACCCCTGAATCCCTGTGTCAGTGAGATGGCAGATCAGCAACTGATGGTCGACTGTATCGAACGCTGCTGATAGGTCCAACAGCATCAGTACCGCCGAGCTGCCTCGATCCAAATGCTGCTGGAGGTCATCCACCAGGGTGACCAGCAGTGTCTCCATCCTGTGACCTGGGCAGAAGCCGGACTGGTGAGGGTCTAGGACAGAAGCATCATCCAGAAAGCTCTGTAACTGTAGCGCTTCTGACCTCTCAAAAAATTTAAGCAAAAAGGGTAAATTTGAGACCAGTCGGTAATGTCCCAATTCGGCTGGGTCTAATGTCGATTTTTTCAGGAGAAGGCGGACCACCGCCTCTTTAAGAGGTGTTGAAAAACACCCTTCCACAAGGGATCTATTTACAATATCCTGTATAGGATATCTGAGCTCCCTCTGGCAAGCTTTAATTAGCCAGGAGGGGCAAGGGTCCAGATCACAAGTTGTTGGGCATATAGTAGAGAGGATCCTGCCAACTTCCTCTAGGCTGAGTGTATTGAAGCAGTTCAGAACAGAACCAGAAGACAGGCATAGGGCCTTGAGTTCACATACTGTCTCCAATGTGGCGGGGAGGTCGTGGCGGAGCGACGAGATCTTATTTGCAAAAAAGTTCGCAAAAGCCTCACAGCCCATCTCCAATTCCCTAGAATTTGACCTGCCTTGTGGCAGTGTTGCAAGGGTCCGAATTGTGTTAAACAATTGTGCCGGGCGCGAAATTGCAGACGCAATCTTGGCCACAAAGTAAGTTTTCTCATAGGACCTCATAAACTCTCTATAAGATGTTCTAGTCGTTTCATCTCGAGTACACCGCCATTGCCTCTCTAGCCGTCTGAGTCCTCATTTCATCTGCCGCAACTTTAGGTTGTACCATGGTGCTAGCTTAGAGCGAGGGCACAGAGGACACCGAGGTGCGATCTCGTCGATGGCTCTGGAGAGTCTGTCACGCCAGGACTCAGTCAGGTCATCCAGAGAATCGCCAGGGGGCCAGGAATCCTGTAGAGCCATTTGGAACCATTCCAAGTCCATCTGGCTCTGCAGGCGAGCTAAAATATACTCACCGCCTTAATGGACTTGGGGTGGGACATCCACACGAGCCTTGAGGGCATAGTGGTCCGACCATGGTACTGCTTCGGCAGTTATACCGTCCACTAAAACTCCTGCTGCAAAGATCAAATCTAGCATGTGCCGTGCTTGGTGAGTGGGCGTTGTAAGTTGGGAGAGTCCCAGTGTCGCCATGGATGACACTAGATCCATCGCCTGACTGGAGGTCGCGTAATCGGCATGGACATTGAAGTCACACAGGATCAAAAGCCTTGGGTACTCCAATGCCCAGCCTGTTAGGGCCTCCATCAGGGACGGTAAGGCACCGGCTGATGCGCTAGGCGGATGGTACACCAGCCAGATTGCCAACCCCTCCCCAACGTCCCACGCCAGACTGGCACATTCAATGTCATTAATCTCTGGGGCCAGGAAAGCCTGGAAGGAGTAAGCCTCTCATATGAATAGAGCCACTCCTCCCCCCCACCCACTAGTCCATGATTGGTGAAAGACTGAGTATCCTGGGGGAGCTGTCTGGGAGAGAGCTACAGTCTCCCCATCTCGCACCTAGGTCTCACTCACGCAAGCCAGGTCCACATCCTGCTCAAGCAAGAACTCCCGAAGGATTGAGGTGTTATTATTTATGGACTTGGCATTACGTAACACCAATGATGGAGGTGAGTAATTCAACCTGACCCCTCTACCTGCCACCATCATGATGGGATGCAGACTGGAAGGGGGCCGAGTGCTATCATGTTTCGGCCTCCTTCCCTTATAATTCTGTCTGTTCCCAGTGTCATACCTTCCCCTCCCCAGGAGTACTGGAATCCCCAGGCTGATCATCCCCTGCTGGTCTCTGCCACAGCCTCAGACTAGCTGTGAATAGGCTCGGCTCAGCACCCTACTCTGGGTGTTAAACAACAAGCTAGTTCCCCAACCCTTTCCTCTCTCGCCAATCAATCAGTTTTCTAATTTAAACTAACCTGTTGATAATTTAATCTAATAGATAATTTAATCTAAAACCCCAACCCCATAATCTCCCCTTTTATTAATTAGCTAAAATAATTTAATTAATTATGATGGCCCCTTAATTACAAAAACTCTCCCAGTCAGTTACCCTCCCCCAATTAATTTCCCAGAAATATAAAATTCATTGGATAGCAAATCAATTAACCAATAGTCCAAAATTAATTAACCAATAAGACAATTATTTAACAATCAATTTAGCAGTCAGCAATTCAAATTCCCCTTGTATATTGGCAGTTAAGAACAGGTTAAATGGTGCTGGATAAAAACGCTGCAGTGCTTAAGGTGCAAGGTGTTCTTAAAGTAAGTGCTATTGTTCTTAAAGTGCGGTAGTGCTGTCTGAACCCCAGGCGCCCCCCCCCCCACAGCTTAGGAGACCCAGGGGGGTGGAAGCCTTCACCGCATCCCCTCAGCCGTGTGGTTAAGCCCTTCAGGCACCCGGTTGGTAACAGGCACCTCGCAGCCGCCTGTGGATTCCGCAGCTGTCTTGAGGTCGTATTAGTAGTCCAACAGTCCCCGCAATCAAGCACACCAGGCCTCCACACGCCGCCCGGCCCCACAGCAGGGCTCCCGGTCGCAGGGCTCCAGGTCGTCGGCCAGGCTGGTAGGCAGCACTCCAACGGCCACCAGCAACAGGTGAGGAAGGGTATCCACGGGGGATGAAACTCCGGGAGAGAGGAGGGAAGCTGCCGCCCCGCCAGACAATCTCTAAGCCGCTGTACTGTACTCCATCTCTGCCGTGGTTCCGCAGCTCCCAGCCACTTCCTTCGGCAGACCAGCCATAGCTCTGGCAGAGGTTGTCCTTGAAAGGGCAACTGCTGTGAGAGCCCTCTCAGCCCCACCCACCTCACAGCATGTCTGTTGTGGGGGAGGAAGATAAAGGAGATTGTGAGCCGCTCTGAGGTTCTGAAATTCAGAGTGGAGGGCGGGATATAAATCCAATATTTTCTTCTCCTTCTCTTCAGCATCAGTTCTTAACTCTTTTTTTCTCAATTGATGCTAGCCAATGAAATCTATTTGAGCAGCCTGTCACTCAAAGGCTCTCTGGCTCTGTGAGGCATTAACCCTTCACAGTCCTTCACATGTTTATACAGCACTTATGAGCTTTTAAAGCACAATCTGTCACAATGGTACTTGCCAATAATATTCCATGCACTTGAAGATCAGGAGCAGAAACTGTTCTGTCCTAGTCAAGTGGAAGTCTTGGTTCAGTTCCAGTGTTCCCTCTAGCTGTGTGCATGAAATGCCACTCATTAATACAGGGAGCCCTACTCAGCAGCAATCTGAAGTTGTGCAGTCTTGCAGTGCCCATTTCAACATTACAACAGACATATTCTGCTTGGGTTGTGAGCTGCTCTGCTCTGTGGGGGAGGGGAAGAGAGGGAACAATGTTCAGGACCCTGAAATTTTTGAAGATATTGATTATCCTACCAAGATAAATGGCTAAATATTACTATCAACTTAAAACTAGGCTTCCTGAATGTCTCTGCATTTTAGTTGTTCTCCTTGGAATTTACCATCAGAATATTATCGCCTAGAAAACTGAAGTCTTAAAAAGAGTATCATTTCTTAAACAACTGTAACAGATTTTATTATTGTTTGGGCCACATAAGGGAAAATTCTTTGAATATAACAGGCCTGCATAATTTAAAATCCATAAGGCCAATGTATGGCAGCCTACTTGGAGCTTTATCTGTTTCGCCTGCCTGCCTGCCTTTGTGTATGTGTTTGCGTAACGCATCTGACAGGCTACAGTCTGTGGTTAATGAGTTGTATTTGATCTGGAGATTATGTCTGCTTTGATTTAACATCTGGACATAACCCAAGAAATTAATACATGGTTTTACATTTTGTCAGTTAGTCCAAAACATTGTTTTAAATTAACCACATGCACATGACTCATAAATAATATGTGGATTAAAGGAAAGATTGCAGAACGCATGCTCGCTCCAGAGCTGTCCATGGTCCTGCCAGGATAGTCTAAGAGTGCTAAAAGTTCACAGCCACAGCATTCCCTCTATAACGCTGCTATTATATTGGTGTATTGTTTTGCTTTCCCTGTAACATTAATTCCTGCTAGCTCTTGAAGATGATTAGTTTATCTGCTTGGAAATGTGTTGCTTTCAAATTCTCTGTCAAAACTAGAAACACCAAAACTATGTCTGATAATGACAACTTGTAAAGAACACTTTTACTTGTATTGCCAGTGGTTCTAGAATGAATTGTACCCTGCCACTTCACTGAACAATGGGTGGAACCTGCCTACTTTATAAGAAGCATTCATCTGGAAAAAGAGCTATGATCAAAAGCTTCTTAAACTACATGGATTTACTTTCACTTAAAGTCTGCATATTGTTGGTATTTCAGTGTTCTGGGAACAGCCCATCCAGTACCTGTTAGAATGATGACCAGTTCTTGACCAAATTGCCTTCTCCCTAAATAAAATGGGGGGGGGGGGGGGTAATCCAGTGTTAAGTCTTTTTGTGCAAGTTCCATTTAAAGGAATGGCAACATCCTAATCATTTTGATGGCTGTTGCTGAAGAACTTCCTACTGCATTGTGCCCAGGATGAAGATTCCTTTTGTAATTCTAAAGCCCTCATATGCTGCGGTCACTAGATTGTTCTTTGCAGTTTAGATTTTCTAAGTACTATAGTCCAATCATCTGATGTATTTACTAAGCAAATTGGGCTTTCCTTTTATGAAATAATTTTCTTGAGGATATAACTGGTGGGCAAAATTTGATGTCCTATTAGTCCATGTTGAAGTTCTGCAGGAATAGTTTAATTAACTGTCCCTATGTCATTTCCCACCCTAAATACATGGATTAATAGTTTAAAACAACTAGCAGAGAGCATGATTAAAACAAGTCTATTCTGTCCCATTCAGCCCCTGCATGGCTTTATTTCATATCTTGAAAGTGTACCTCATCTGTTCATCTTTTGGTTCTTTACTTCATGATACAAACTAGTCATGACAAGTAGCACAAAGCAGACCACATGTTAAACATTCTATAAAAATAAAACCAACTTCTATATATGCAGCCTGCTGTGATCATTTTGCTAAACACATCGTAGATAAAATCATTCCAACTTGGACTGTACCATAGCAGTGACACAACTGGATAGTCTCAGGGTTCCAATTTGTCTAGTTTTGTGAGGTAACTTTCAGCTTGTCCAGTCTTAGGACATGGACAGGATTCTCAAAAGGCTGAGATCTGCCACCTTCTTATGCAACCCTTTCCCCTCTTGGCTACTTACATCTGCTGGGCAGGGGTTGCTGGACTGGGTCCTGGAGACAGTAAATGCCTCCCTGAGGGGGGGGGGCTTAATTCTTGTCTTGAAGCAGGTGATCATGAATCCTCTTCTAAATATATTTACTGTGGACTCAGACAAATTGATGATTCTTAAACAAGGTGATTGAATGAGGTTTGGCTGGGCAGGGATTCCTTAATGAAGTGGGTTGTTTGGATACATTCCAGTTTGGTTCCAGGCCAAACTGGGACTGACTTTTTTGGATGACCTGAGGTGGAAGATAAATGGGGAGGGGTGTCACCCTGTAATTTCTCCTGGACCTTTTGTCATCTTATGATACCACTAATCATGGTATTCATCTGGACTGTATTTCAGGACTGGGAATGAGAGGCACAGTTCAGTGGTGGCTTTGGTTTTAGATAGGTTTTAGAGTTTGATATGGGGGGGACTGCTTCTCTAACCCTTGGACTCTCTGGGGTCTCACAAGATTCCATCTTGTCCCCCAAGCTTTTCAACATATATGTAAAGCTGTTGAGAGAGTTCATCCAGAGATCTGAGCTGAGTTGTCACTGATATGCAGATGATAATCAGCTCTAGCTCTTGGCTTCCTCCAGATACCAAGGAGGCTGAGTAAACCATGAACAAGTGCCCAGAAGCAGTTTTGGGATGAATGAGAGCTACAAACTGAAACTTAATCCCAACAAAAATAGAGATGCTTCTGGAGTGTGTGTGTGTGTGTGGGGGGATGGTTGACCAAGGATTTGGATGTCTCTTTTTCTGTACAGGGCCGTGCTCTTCCTAAAAAAAGCAGGTTTGTAGTTTCAGGTTGGTGCTGGGCCTAGGCCTCCTATTGGATGAACAGGTGGCAGAGATGGCCAGGGGTACCTTCCACCCATTTCAGTTCTTGTCATTGCAGTACATGCCTGGTACCATCTAGATTAGATTACTGCAATGTGCTTAATTTAATCTTGATTATATCACTGCAATGAGCAACAAATAAATAACTATATCTAACCCAAGATGAACCCTGGGATGCAATTGCTTATTTTTAAGACTGCTAATACAATGGTTAGCTATCTATTTCTTCAAGGCTGAACCTTGTATATACAACCTCAAAAATATAAAAAAAATATTTCTGTTAAGATGCTGATAAAACTATGATAGGGTCCACAGGCCTTTATATGTTGTAATCATTAACTTCCTAGATTTTCTTGTGTAGACAAGGCATGGGTCCCTGTGTGAACATGAAAATTCAGTATGCACATTACTATGATAGTGCAAGATACAGTGATGTGTGTGGCTTAGCCTGATTTTGCATTTCCAGGCAGCTGAGACCTCTTGGTTAGTGGAGTCCCCCCTCTTATTTTGGATTTAGTTATTTTAAGAGGCACCCGCTTTTACAGCCTAAGTGTAAAGGGGATCTGAAATATGGGGGATCTCTTAAAGGCACCCAGATATAGCAGTGATGTTGGGAAATCCCAGTGAATAAGAGGAAGGGTATGCTGGTGTTAGAAACTGACAAAGTGGAATCTCTTCCAGCTCAGAGGAATGCCGTTCTCAATAACAAAAGACTTTTCAACACTGGAGTATCCTGACATATCCCAAGGGTGTCTGACCAGCCCAAGGCAGTTGCTGTTTCATTAACCAGCACCCACTTCTTCTTTTTCTTTTTTTTTACTCAGTCAAGAGGGGCACTCAGATCATTAAATTTAACTCCATCCTGTTTCAGGAGCTATCGACTCAGACTTTTGTAGAACAAATTTTGAGTCCAGTGGCACCTTTAAGACCAACAGTTTATTCAAGGTATGAGCTTCCATGTGCACACACAGCAGGGGAGGGTTAGCCACATTCTCTGTACCATGGTTGTTGACTGGTCTTCCAGTGTCTTGTCTAGTTTGGTCCTTAACTGAATTTACAGCTCACATTATCTCTGAGATGCAGAGTAGGTAACAATGAAATAAAAAGTATTATTCTGCTCTTGAAATTGTTATTTTTGATAGATTTATTTGTGCTATTTTAAAGAATGGGCAGTTCAGTTTGTTCAGCTTTGCCGATTGGTGTGGTCTGCAAGGTTTTCAATTTACCAGACAGATTTTTACTTTTTTATTAACTGTCTGACCAGTAATGAGAAAAGTTGTATTAACATTAGATTAACCTTCTTCTGTACTTCTGATTTTAGATATCTCTACAAATAAGTTTCTACAGCTTGAGAAAATATACAACAATAACTTCAATGATGTAATAAAAATTGACACAATTTTAAAAATCAAGAGAGACAATATACCAAATTGTTCCATCTCTCTTAACTTTTAAATTGTAATAGTGCACCATATGACACAAAGTTTCCCCATTGTTAAAGGCAATGTGAACTCTGAACTGTGCAGGTAAATTGGAAATACACAATTACTGCCACACTTCAGTAATATCTCTGTTAAGACAAGAAAGGCAGAACTTATTTACTTACAAATAATTAAATAAATAAATCTCAGAGGGACGATTGGGGCTGGGAAAGTACCTCCTCCCACAGCTAATGTTGAAGAGTAATATGATATTATAACAGGGGGATGAAACATACATTTTAAAAACAAAGATGCTGCATATGTTTTCACCCCTGCAGTACACAATTTGACCATGTCATCTGATGATCCTGATAATTATCGCTTTGGCTTTTGCACAAATAGGGATCAGTAATAATAATTAAGACGCAGCCCCTATGCAGCTTGCACATGCCAAGAATGCTGACTTTGTAGGCATACTATACACAATACTAGATAAGTAGAAATCCCAGTTTAATACTGATAACCAGATTTTGGTAATACTGAATATTAATACTGTAAATTCAATATTGATGTCTGCTCAGCCACAACAGCTGTAATCAGGAAACCAACTCAATGCAATTTTTAAAAAGTAGCTTAAGCTTTCACTTTCAACATTCTTGTTTAATTTCACAGATTAAAAATAACAATACTGAGCAACATCACTGTATGCATATGTATGTTATAAAGCCTTTGCATGTGCCTTCCTAGACCTTACTTATGCCAACCAGCTGCAGTATTCAAGTTTTGTCAACTATGAGCAATACTTGCATTGGACATGCAAATGATCATAACAGGATAAGAGACTGTTCAAATCAGATTTCCAAAGCAATTATTAGTTCTTGCTTAGGAAGACTTTAGGAATCACAAATATATATTGCTTCATATTTATCCCATTCCCCTGAATGGTGAGATGTTCAGGAGTAGTGCTACAGGGATAGCTTTCTTGGGATGACAAAAAGCACTGGAGACTAAATCTTTGTAATCTTTGTTTTATTTGCAAATATTCAAACAGAACACTGTGGGATCAAGCAGGTGCTCGTTCAGCAGGCAGCAGATCTGCTATCTTTGCATGAAATCTCTGTGCAGCCCTCTGAGGTCATCGATCTATTAATACCTCGATCTGACACCCTTGTGAAGATAACTCTGAAGAGCACTATGACATTTAAGTTCTTTTCTGATAAAGATTCTTATGTGGTCTGACTTAGACTGCATTCACACGCACTAAATAATGCACTTTCAATCCACTTTCAACCTGGATTTTGCCAGTTCACTTAGTAAAGTCCAGTTGGAAAGTGCATTGAAAGTGCATTATTTAGCATGCATGTTTGCAGCCTTGGAAACCCAGTTAAATGTGGATTCTTTACTAGAAGTATTGCAAGAACCTGCTTGTCAAGGCTTCATAGACAGTTTCAAATTGATCCCCCTGGCTCATGTGGACAGGGTCCTTGAGGTTATCAAGACTACCACATGAAAAGCGGAGTCTAACTGTTCTCTGGTTTATTAAAGTTTGTTGGAGCAAAACAAGTGGGACTCCAATAAAGACTGTTAATACCTCTTAGCTGGAGAGAAAAGTTTCCATCAGGTCTGGTGGGACTGTGGTATGTATGGGAAACAATGACATTTCTGCCCTTGCCCCCATTCTATCTGGCTTTAGGCTTCTTATGTATCTTTCAGCCACTTGAATTATTGCTGGTAACCACTGATTAACCAATTCATACCAGAAGAAAAATTAGAAAAGTGTTCTTTGTAATACAAATCAACATTCTGGACAAGCAGGTGTAATATTTCTATAAGTATAGCTTGGTTCTGAAACTCTCTAGCAATGGTAGTTTGGCCACTCTAGCCATTTAGTCAAGGTACCCAATTCCTGCATCTTGTCTTGGTTCTCTTTAGTGGATGAGCTCATAGATGCCAGGACAAAGGGTTTCAGTGTTAGCTAGGGTTGGAAGATTGCTTTTATAGCTCCATTTGTAATCAAAATCTAAAATCAAATGAAAGGAGTCTAGAGGGAAAGCAGAGGAGATTCTTGATGAACAGTGTATCTACCCCAGAAATTGACCATAAATAAACTGCTGTCTGTTTCAAATCATGCTGATGAGAGAACCCAATTTTTTGCCACAAATGATTTATTAGGAATGCAATAACATGGAAATAGGAATTCATGCAATCTTAGCCAATCTTCCATTTTATGTAAAGTTGCTGTCATAACCTGCCAAACAAAATCAAATGCAGAAATGTAATAAAAGGAATGGAAACTTCCCTTGGAGTAGAAGTTACTGCTTGGCTTTAAAATATACTTAAGGAATAAGTGCAGCGGCTCATTAATCTTGTTGCCTACACTGCACAGTGCTCGCTTTCTATTTGACAGAGGGTAAAATACATTTTCCATTGGGAAATGGGATGGGGAATATATTATACATGCAATGCATTTTACAAATACAGCATTTTTGGTGACTCAGATAGATTTTGTGAGCATATGTGAAGTTTAGGGGGGAAAGCCACAGTGATATGTGCAAGTTATATCTTGCAAGACTGAGATTGCCTTCAAATTCTCAAGGCTGGAGATGCTGGACAGCTATAGTTGTAGTTGATGTGCAATAATTTTGTACCAACAAGTCAAGAAGTAATGTAATATTCATATAAAATGAGGTGAGGCCAGCTCCCGCAGCATGGAGGCGTGACACAGTAAATATTCTAATTGTTCAGGCTGAGAAGTAGTTTGAAGTCTATTGACATCAGAGGTGTTATTTGCTAAATAAGAATTGGCATGCTGGATTGTGTATACAGAATCTTCTGGAAGTGGATGATGAAAGACTTGAGCTTTCACAGCTCTTTTCTGTCCCTGTGAGACATGGTGTCTGTGCCCACCCCACTCTGGCTTATTGTAGGTAAAAACATATTCTCATAAGGGCACAAACATGCTCCTTTCTGTGCTGGAGTTGCAGCTACTCAACCTTTCTGTATCACTCCTTCTAATAGTAAAATGATAAAGTGATAACGAAAGTGATAAAACTGAGCCTCTTGGAGAGAAGCTAGGTGTTTCTACTTACTCAAGAGATCCTTCCAGGTATGCAGAAGACTGTAAGCGCAAATTAAAAAGAGGGGGGAAAAGAAGCCTGATGACAACTGAATGTGGTCCATGAGTGTTATAATTAGTTTTGTTATGATTTTATTGTGATTTTATGTTATTTGATGTACTCTGCTCTGAGCCCCCAATGCGGAACAGGCGGAATATTAATAATAATAATAATAATAATAATAATAATAATAAAAATAATAACAATAATAATAATAATAACAATAATAATAATAATAAGACATAGCATGTTGAGTTCAGAGTCAGTTAAAGTGAAAAGGATGGAGAGGGGGAATCAGCCCCTAAGAGTTTGTAATCTTGGGAAGAAGCTTTAGAGTGGGGAGGAAGGAAGGCCTTCTTGAGGCTCCAGCTTGTATTTAACAAAGAAAGAGTTGAAAAACAAAAAAGGTGGAGAAAGAAATATTTTTTGGGAAAACTCAATACTGTTTATTATAATAATAATAATAATAATAATTTTTATTTATATCCTGCCCTCCCCGCCAAGGCAGTCTCAGGGCGGCTCACAGACATGGAAAGTGCCATGAATTACAGTAAATACATTATACGATAAAATACAATAAAATACATTAAATAAATAAATTAATTAGTTAAAACCACAACAGATAAGGTGCTATAATACAAGACAGTGTATATCAGATGGCTGGATGTCATTTCAGGTTTCAGTCTTGTAGGCCATTTGAAAAAGGATAGTTTTGCATGCCCTGCGGAACTGATTATAGTCCCACAGGGCTCGAACCTCCGCTGGTAATTGATTCCACCAATGGGGAGCCATTACTGAGAAGGCCTGCTCTCGAGTTGTTTTCAGTTTGGCCTCCCTTGGTCCAGGGATTTTTAAGAGATTTTGGGAGCTAGATCTCAGTGCTCTCTGGGGAATATCTGTGGAGAGGCGGTCCCTAAGGTAGACAGGTCCTCGGCCATATAGGGCTTTAAAGGTAATAACCAGCACCTTGTAATGAACTCAGAACACAATTGGCAGCCAGTGCAGCTCCCGCAACCTAGGCCGCACGTGCTCCCACCAGGGTAGTCCCACTTGCAGCCTGGCTGCCGCATTCTGCACCAGCTGCAGTTTCCAAGTTTGGTACAGGGGCAGCCCCATGTAGAGGGCATTATAGTAGTCCAACCTCGAGGTGACCATTGCATGGATCAGTGTTGCTAGGTTGCCGCGTTCCAGGAAAGGGGCCAACTGCTTCGCCCTCCTAAGATGGAAAAAGGTGGCTTTAGCAGTGGCTGCTATCTGTGCCTCCATTGTCAAGGAAGGCTCCAGAAGCACTCCCAGGGTCTTGACCCTGCGCACTGGTATCAGCAACGCACCGTCAAAGGCTGGTAGGGAGATCTCCTCCCCTGGCCCGCCGTGGCCCACGCAAAGAACCTCTGTCTTCACTGGGTTCAACTTCAGCCCACTCGACTTGATCCACTCTGCCACGGCTTGCAACGCCCAGTCCAGATTTTCAGGGGCATCTTCAGTCCGGCCGCCCATCAATAGATAGAGCTGGGTGTCATCAGCATACTGGTGACAACCCAGCCCATACCTCCGGGCAATCTGGGCAAGGGGGCTCATGAAGATGTTAAACAACATCAGGGAGAGAACTGCCCCCTGAGGCACCCCACAATTGAGTAGGTGCCTCTGGGACAACTCTCCCCCAATTGCCACCCTTTGTCCCTGACCTTCAAGGAAGGAGGAGAGCCACTGTAAGGCTAGCCCCCGAATCCCTGCGTCAGCGAGGCGGCGGGTCAGCAGCCGATTGACCATATTGAATACTGCCGAAAGGTCCAACAGCAGCAATACCGCCGAGCCGCCTCAATCCAGGTGTCGCCGGAGGTCATCCATGAGGGCGACCAGCACTGTCTCCATCCCATGGCCCGGGCGGAAGCTGGACTGGTATGGATCTAAGGTGGAAGTATCATCCAAGAAGCTCTGTAACTGCAACGCAACAGCCGTCTCAATGATTTTGCCCAAAAAGGGCAAATTTGACACCGGCCGGTAGTGAGCCAATTCGGCTGGGTCAGATATAGCCTTTTTCAAGAGAGGGCAGACCATTGCCTCTTTCAGGAGCATTGGAAAAGAGCCCTCTGAAAGAGATCTATTTATGATGTCCCGTAAAGGACATCTTAGCTCCTCCCAGCAGACCTTAATTAGCCAGGAGGGGCATGGGTCCAGATCACAAGTAGTTGGGCGTGCAGTGACAAGGATTCTGTCAACTTCCTCCAAGCTGAGTGGGTCGAAGTGGTCCACGATCAAACCAGAAGACATGCACGGGGCCTCGCGTTCACTTACTGTATCTAATATGGCAGGGCAGTCGTGGTGGAGCGACTGGACCTTGTCCGCAAAAAATTTCGCAAAAGCCTCACAGCCTATCTCCAATTCCTTAACATTTGGTTTGCCTTGTGGCAAACCAAAGGTTCCAAATTATCCTAAATATATCCTAAATAATTGTGCCAGGCACAAATTTGCAGACGCAATCCTAGCCGCAAAGTATCTTTTCTTTATGGCTATGACTGCCATCTCATAGGACCTCATAAACTCCCTATAAGATGTTCTAGTCGCTTCGTCATGAGTACGCTGCCATTGCCTCTCTAGCCGTCTAAGACCTTGTTTCAGCTGGAGTAACTCTGGGTCCATAATGGGCTCGTCGCCTAACCATGTTTGGAGTGGCATGTCTACACGAGCCTTAAGGGCAAGATGGTCCGACCATGGCACCACTTCAGTGGCTATATCGTCCACCACAACCCCGACCGCAAAGATCAAGTCTAACGTGTGTCTGGCCTGGTGAGTGGGAGCTGTAACAAATTGAGAGAGTCCTAGTGCTGCCATGGATGACACCAGGTCCGTTGCCTGATTAGAGGCTGGGTCATCGGCATGGACGTTGAAGTCACCCAGGATTATCAACCTTGGGTGCTCCAACGCCCAGCCTGTCGCCGCCTCGAGTAGGGACAGTAAGGCGCTGGCTGGTGCGTTAGCCGTATGGTATACCAGCCAGACCGCCAACCCCTCTCCAGCCTCCCACGCCAAACCGGCACATTCAATACCCTCGATCCTTGGGGCCAGGAGCGCCCTAAATGAGTAAGCCTCCCGTATAAACAATGCCACTCCTCCCCCCGCCCGCTGGTCCACGATTGGCGAAAAACCTAATAACCTGGGGGAGCTGTTTGTGAGAGGGCCACTGTGTCACCCTCTCGTACCCAGGTTTCGGTCACGCATGCCAGGTCCATGTCCTGTTCGAGAAACAAATATGCCACAAAAATCTACACAAAAAATAAAACCAAAACCAAAATAATGTGAAATTTCCATAACCTATATAAAACACTATTAATTTCTCCAAGATAAATTAGGAGACCAGATGTGTTTCAGCACCAATAATCAGTCAATCTAATATAAATACTGAAGTACAAAGTAAAATCACATCCTATAACAACATTTATAACAAACATGTTTGAATGATTTACTGCAATCATAAAGACTTAATAAACTCTCTGCACAGTTTAATATCCACAGAACACCTACAAAAAAAATTGAAAATTAACATAAAGTGATGACAAATAATGAAATCAAACCACTTGTGTGTTTTCCATTTTCAAGTGAGTAGGTGCTATTCCCAATGGAGCACAAGCTAACCATTGGGCCAGTGCTGTGATTGTTTAAACCATGTGCAGTAGGGATGTGCATTCGGCTCGGCCGAGCCGAAAATACAGCCGAATCAACGCTGATTCGGCTGTATTCTGCATTGCCCGCAGCCGAAAGCTATTGCCGCCCATTATGCGGCTCCCGAACGCGGCCGCCGTATTCTTCCGAACCTCTATTCGGAAGAATACGGTACAGCTGTCAAAAGGCTGCTCAGTGTGTCAACTTCAATAGAAAAGGCGGGAAGTGGCTTTTGCAGCCTCAATGGAGCTGCTTGCTTAGCTTCCCGCCTCTCCTATAGCCTCCCTGGGATCAGGGAGGGGGGGGAGGGGGAAGAGGAGCCCCAGCAGCCAATCCAAAGCATGCATTTGCAAAATGCATCGCAAATGCATGCTTTGCTGGGCTGTTGTTGTGTACTGTGTAGCTGATGGCCCAGCCATCAGCTACATTGTTATTTTGATCTTTTGCTTACTTGGGTATCCAAGTAAGCAATGTTCTCTGGCCAATCAGAGAGAGCAGTGCTATTTTTTGAAATTGCTCTCTGTAGGGCCAGAGAACCTTTTAAAGGAGTCTTCCTGCTGGACTCCTCCATTGCTGTCTTGGTGTATGTGGTGTGGGTTGGTGTGAGAGAGATTGTGCTGCTGCTGGTGACTGGCTGGCCCTTGGCTTCAGCTCCTGCCTGCTGCTCTCTCACTGCCTTACCACCTCCCTGGACTCAGAGAAGACAAGGTAAGACAGTTTTGGGGTTCTTGTTTTAGTTTTTGTTGGTAAAAGGACTAGAGTCCCTTTACTTGTTCAGATTTGGGTGGGTGAGTGCTGGGTGGGTAGGGTAGCCTATTTGGGGTTGAGGTGAGGTTCTGCTGGGGGTGTGGGGGCCTGGGGTGGGGTGGTTTTGCTAATTTGCCCATATCTTAATTTAGTGAGAGGACTTTTTAAAGTGCAGTGTCCTTTTACTTCTCCTGATTTGGGTGGCTTGGATTTATTGGGGTTAGGGTGAAGGGGTTTTTTTTGGGGGGGAGTTCCTGTATTATTAAAAGTTGAGTTTTTTACTGTTTCATTGTTTGATTTGTTGCTGCTGTGTTGTGTTGCTGCTTTGTTACTTTTATCTTCAGGTTATTGGGGGGGTTGCTGTTTGGCCTAATTTTCATTGTTTTGTCCCTCTTTTCTGGTTCTGGTTTTAGGGGTGGGGGTGTTGTTGTTGACTGATTTGGCCTGAGTTTTCTTATTGGTGAAAGGCCACTTTTTAAAATCTTGAGTTGGTTTGCTTGGCCTCTTGTGATTCTCTGGTTTTGTTTTGGTTTTTTAAAATTACCTCTGGTTGGTGTGGGGGTTGGCGAGGGTCTGTGTGGGCTGGGTCACTTTCTTGTTGTTATAGAGTGATTTTTGGAATCTGAGTGTGCTCTTGGTTTGGCTAGATTGTGTTGTTTGGGGCAGGGAAGCTGGCACCTGGGTGAGAGACCCAGAGGCAGCAGGCTTTTTGTGGTTTGCCAGCTCTCCCCGTGTTGTTTGGGGCAGGGCTGGAGAGCTGGCACCTGTAGATTGTGTTGTTTGGGGCAGGGAAGCTGGCACCTGGGTGAGAGACCCAGAGGCAGCAGGCTTTTTGTGGTTTGCCAGCTCTCCCCGTGTTGTTTGGGGCAGGGCTGGAGAGCTGGCACCTGTAGATTGTGTTGTTTGGGGCAGGGAAGCTGGCACCTGGGTGAGAGACCCAGAGGCAGCAGGCTTTTTGTGGTTTGCCAGCTCTCCCCGTGTTGTTTGGGGCAGGGCTGGAGAGCTGGCACCTGTATATTGTGTTGTTTGGGGCAGGGAAGCTGGCACCTGGGTGAGAGACCCAGAGGCAGCAGGCTTTTTGTGGTTTGCCAGCTCTCCCCGTGTTGTTCGGGGCAGGGCTGGAGAGCTGGCACCTGTAGATTGTGTTGTTTGGGGCAGGGAAGCTGGCACCTGGGTGAGAGACCCAGAGGCAGCAGGCTTTTTGTGGTTTGCCAGCTCTCCCCGTGTTGTTTGGGGGCAGGGCTGGAGAGCTGGCACCTGTAGATTGTGTTGTTTGGGGCAGGGAAGCTGGCACCTGGGTGAGAGACCCAGAGGCAGCAGGCTTTTTGTGGTTTGCCAGCTCTCCCCGTGTTGTTTGGGGCAGGGCTGGAGAGCTGGCATCTGGGTTTGCTGCAGCCAGGTCTGCAGAGCAGACCTTGAGCAGATTGTGTTTTGTACTGCCACGACGTTGGCAACTGGGTTTTTATTGGTGCCAGGCCTGCAGGGTTCATAGATTAGATAGAGGGATGTAGTGCATTTGGGGCCTATAGAGATTCTCTGGTGTGAAGTTAGGTTTGGCTTTGGGTGCCCCAGGAATTGGACCCCCTGGTCCAATTTTTTTTTGGCCTTGTGGGTTTTGTGTGGGACAGTCCCCTGAAGCTGCACAGCACTTTGGGGGGCTCTCCTCAAAACCTCCTGCTCCCCAGAGCCACTTTTCCCACGACAATTGCAGTGAGGAAGTGGCTCTAATTGGTTTTTTCTCACCATTGGGAGCAGTGTTCCTTTTGGGGTGCCCACAGATGGGTGCTGTCTTTTGGGGCCAGGGGGTTGCATGCTGGGGAGTCCCCTGAAGCTGCCCTGCAGTTTTGGGGCCTCTCCCTCAAACCCCCCTCTGGCCAGAGCCACTTTCCCCACAGCAATTGTAGTGGAGGAAGTGGCTAATTGGGCTTTCCCCATCATTGTTGGCAATGGGCCTTTTGGGGAGCCCAAAGACAGGGACCCCCTGGCCCAATCTTTTTGGGACTTGGGGGGGGGGGGTTGTAGGGGAGAGTCCCCTGCAGGTCCCCTGCAAATTTGGGGGCTCTCCCTCAAACCCCCTCCCCTCCAGGCGGCTTCAATTATACCCTATTTGCCATTGATTTCAATGGCCCATAGGGTATAATGATGGAATAGGGGCACCCTCTTTGGGTGCCCCTGGAATGGGACCCCCTGGCCCAATCTTTTTGGGACTTGGGGGGGTTGTAGGGGACAGTCCCCTGCAGGTCCCCTGCAAATTTGGGGGCTCTCCCTCAAACCCCCTCCCCTCCAGGCGGCTTCAATTATACCCTATTTGCCATTGATGTCAATGGCCCATAGGGTATAATGATGGAATAGGGGCACCCTCTTTGGGTGCCCCTGGAATGGGACCCCCTGACCCAATCTTTTTGGGACTTGGGGGGTTTGGAGGGGAGAGTCCCCTGCAGGTCCCCTGCAAATTTGGGGGCTCTCCCTCAAACCCCCCCCCTCCAGGCGGCTTCAAATATACCCTATTTGCCATTGATTTCAATGGCCCATAGGGTATAATAGGGCCGTATATTCGGAAATAGCCGCACATTACCGTATATGCGGCTATTCCGAATACGGCATTCAGAAATACAAGGGGAATCCGAATTTTTTTCCCCCGTGTACTTCCGAATCCGTGTATTTCCGAATTTTTTTTTTTTTTTGCACATCCCTAATGTGCAGCCCAGCCAATTACATAGCACTCCCTACAGGGCTGTTGAAGCCTGCTGGGCCTTTGAGAGGAGACTGTCCTCCCATCTGCCCTCTTTTCAAAAATATGTGTTTTCCTGCTTGCCTGCTGGAGCTGAACAGGAATGTTTTGGGATCCCTTCAACTTGGAAAGGTAACTTTTTGTGCCTGCTTCTCATTATTATTCATGGCATTCTGGGAGGATTATAGTTAGGCTTAGTTTTTGACTGGTTAGACCACAATCAGTGTTTCCTCTGAGTTAATGTGAGCTAGCTCACCGTGTTTTAGCTCACAGATTTTTGTCTTTGCTCAAGAAAAATGCCCCAGAGCAAACTAATTTATGCAGTATCTTCTGACTTTAATGCTAGTAGCTGATGGAGTAAAAGTTTTGCTCACAAAACTTCACAGCTTAAAGGGAGCATTGGCCACAACTAAGTTGACAGGAACAATGCATAGCACTTCGTTGTTGGTTGGGTTATTTGACAGGCACCATGAGACATATACGGAGGAAAGGCTGTTTCCAAGCCAGACCATCTTTGATTTGCATGGCTAGTGAGACTAAGGAGGGGATACCTTTGGTGATTAATGGTATTGCCTTAATTTGTTGTAGGGGAAGGGTAATGCAGTTTCTTTTCTTGGCTTGGTTTGGATCTGCAAACTCATCCAATTCCAGCAAGACTGTGGAAACCCTGAAACAGTGCCTGGATACAGGTTTAGAGTGGATGCACACTTATAAACTGAACCTTAATCTCAACAACAGGGGTGGGGAATCTTTTTTCTGCCAAGGGCCGTTTGGATATTTATAACATCATTTGCGGGCCATACAAAATTATCAACTTAAGAAACAGTGCTCCACCGAGGGAGAACAATTCAGACTGGCAAAATTAATGCAAATAATTGTTTTCTATTTGAAGTAATGTGGGGAGAGTCAAATTTGGCACACACACACACACCTGGCCTCCTACCCTAGGCAAATGCCTAGGTCCAGGGCTTTTTTTGTAGAAAAAGCTGAGCAGGAGCTCATTAGCATATTAGACCATGCCATCTGGGATAATCAAGTGCGAATTGAACTGGTGCTAGCTGGCCTCCACCCCTGCTACCCTTCCCTCCCTCCTTTCATGTGGAAACTGCAGCTGTTCCCAGAAGACCTTTAAAGATGCCCACATACCCCAGCAGCAGTCCTTCACAAGGCCCGAGAGGGAGGGAGGGAAAGGGAAATAAAGAAATGGGAGGAATAAAGGAAAAGAAAGAAATGTGGGGAAGAAATGGAAAGAAAGAAATGGGGGGAAAGGAGGAAGAAAGGAAAATATAGAAAAGGGGGAAGAAAGGGGACTAAAGGGAAATAAAGAAATGGGGGGAAGAAATGGAAAGAAAGAAAATTAAAGAAATGAGGGAAGAAAGGGGAATTAAGGGAAACAAAGAAATGGGGGGAAGAAATAAAAAGAAAGGAAAATAATGAAATGAGGGGGAAACAGTGATTTTTCCAGGCCCCACAGTGATCCCTGCCAGCCAGCGGGGCCCCAGGGAGGCTGTCACTTGGCTCGGCTTGGCCCAGCAATCCCCGAGGGCCAGACCAAGTGATCTCAAGGGCCGTAAACGGCCCTCAGGAAGCACGTTCCCCACCCCTGATATAGAATATATTTGCTATCTCATTCAGGGGTGCAGATCAAATTGAATTATTTTGTCCTCCTTTTCACCATTTTCCCTTTCTGTCCCCTCCTGTATCGTCAGCCCCACTGTCTAAATCAGGAGTGTTAAACATGCAGCCCGGAGGGCTCCTGCCAGGGCCCTGAGCAGCAAACTGTTGTCTGCTTCCTCCTCTCTCTCGTTTCTTCTGCATCACAACTTATTTTGCCAGGCTTGCTCAATCACACAGGAGCTACAGAACAAATCTCCTCCCTTGATGAGGAAGTGAGGAAGGAGAGCTAGTTTTGCCAGGCTCTCAATTGCACAACACAGCTACTGAGCTAAGTCTTTCTTCCTTCTGTTGGCTGAGGCTCAATAAGCCAGTGAGGTGGATTAGGCTGAGCACGTGTGTTTGTCTGTGTTCTTTATAAAGTTCACACCTCCCCTGCCTGGCACACATAACCCAGCCTGACAAGGTCTGATCTGGCCCTCATAATAAATGAGTTCGACACTCCTGGTCTAAATCTAAATTGTAAGGATTTGGGGGGATAAGATCCCATTTTTGCTTTTGTAATGTACCAAGGATTATATGCATAATATTAACATAAAGACATAGAAACATCTCTTTCCTAGTATTGCATACTTGACAGAAAGGAAGAATCTGTTTCCCAACTATTTCAAATGTAGACAAAAATATGCCATAATTTTAAGCAGTTCTGACCTGAAATTCCTCATTGTGTGGGGAGTGCTTAACAATATATAACATCCCCAACAGGCAAAAATAATAGATAATTAAGTTGGACTCTTGCTTCAGCAGTACTTAAACATGTGCACAAAAGTGTTTTAAGGAACAATTGGTTCCCCACCACCACCCTTGAAGCTTTTTCTAAAGAATACGATACAAACGATACAATTGAGAGTCAAGGGCCTTGTGAAAGCAAAAAAGAACTGGAAGATATTTCCATTGTCACTCTTAGTACTTTTCTAATACTGACTCATGCCTAATGGATAAGCAAGGGTGTTAGAGGCCAGAGTCTGAATTTGATACTGATATTTTAAAAGTACAACATTACCTGCTTTGATAGGGCAACATGACACCTGCATGTTAACGCTTCTAGCACCGTGCCATTTTTTTGAGAACTATGTCACAATGATGTCTTAATAATTAGTATTTAAAACAATTGCTGCTATACATTTATGCCCCTACCTACAAAGCAAATCCCCTTTGTGGGTTAAGTTTTAAGTGCACAAGGATGTGCCAGACGGTGCAATCTTTGCATCTATGTTTTAGATGCATATGTTTTAAATTGGAAAATGTAAATTATGGTTTTATATATTTTATTGGTTTAATTGTGTAGATGATACTGTGAGCCGCCCTGAGTCCGCTTGCGGAGAGGGCGGGATATAAGTCAAATGTAATAAATAAATAAATAAATAAATCTATAATCTTGACTGTGCTGGCATTTCTCCTTGATAACTTAATAGATAGGTTATTGTGGTAGGTGGTGTGGAAGAGGGACTGGGGGATGGAATCTGATAATATCTTATTGGGTGTGATGCTTGGGCTGGGGATCTCAGTGATTGGGGGCAGAGGGATGTATGGCAGTAAACCAAGAAAGTCCTGGTTCAGAAGGAGATGGAGATATGGGCATGCTCCGTCCCTTTCCAACCTTCATCCCATTCCAAGACACATTGATATGAAGGCTAGGATTTTAGCCTCCCCTTCAACACTGATGATGTGCAATGTCAGATCCATCAATAAGAAGAACAGAACGTTGCAAGATTACCCTGCAGTGTAGAATGCGGATCTGGCATGCATGACTGAGACCTGGATTAGGGAGGGTGAAACAGTCACCTTAAAAGAACCCCCCCTGTTTTTTCAGTCCTTCATCAGTCCTGAACTTGGGGACAGGGTGGGGGGGTGGCTCTACTCATCTGGGAGGCTTTTTCCTTCAAACCACTCCCCTTCTCAAAGATCACCAGTATTGATTGTGTTGGCCTGGTGTGGGATACTGAGGAAAGTCTGACTGTCTGTCTGGTGTACCAACTGCCTAGCATGCCAGCAGACAGACTTCTGAGCCTCTTGGAGGTGACAGCTGAGTAGCCTTAGAATTCTGAAGACTGTTAATTCTTGGGGACTTCAATGTCCATTCAGACAAGTCCACTCAGGCTTCCGATCTGGCTTCACTGAGGCTTTAGATCTGGTGCCTTCCATGGCAGCACTGTGGCTTTCCTAATTTGTTTCCCGTCCCACACATCAAGCAGGTCACATACTGGATTTGATCTTTGGCATGGTAACAGAGGGAGGAAATGCCATGGTCAGACCACTTGGTTTTGAAGGCCTGGCTGGGTGTTTCTATTCTATGAGTCTTATGCTCACCCACAGAGGCTGATGGACTCTATCTTGACTTAAAAATACCTAAACTTTTTTTTTTTGCTGTGTTCTGTCACAAAACCCAAAGATTTCTGTCAGAAAACTTCACTCTTAGTTAAAAGCCAGCTGAATCCAACTAAGATGGAGGTTCTGTAGCTGGGAGTGTGTGACTCAGGATTGGGGAGCCAACTCCCAGCCCTTGACTGGGGCCTCTGATACTGGCACCTACTGTCAGCAGTCTGGGGGTGATTTTGGACCCCACCTTATCTATGGAGGCCCAGATCACCAATGTTGTCCAGAGGGCATTTTTCCTACTGTGCCAAGTCAGACAACTGGCCCCCTATCTGTCTTGCCCTGACCTTGCCACAGTAATCCATGCAATGGTCACCTCCAGGCTGGATTACTGTAACTCACTTTACATAGGCCTACCCTTGAAGCTGACCCAGAAGCTCCAGCTGGTACAAAATGCAGCAGTGCAGGTCCTTACAGGAACCACACAGAGGACACACATACATCCAGTGCTGTGTGAACTGCATTAGTTGCTGGTGGAGCACTGGATCAGATTCAAGTTTTTGGTGATTATCTTTAAAGCCCTTAAAGATCAGGGATCTGTGTAGTTTTGGAACTACCTCTCGCAGTATGTCCCTCAAGGGGTATTAAGATATGCAGATAAGAACCTCCTGGTGGTCCCCAGCCTAAAAGATATCTGGCTGGCCTCAACCAGGGCTTTCTCTGCCCTGGCCGCATTCTGGTGGAACTTTCTGCTAACATCTGTGCCCTGCCTGATTTATTAAAGTTTCACAGGGCATGTAAGGCAGAGATGTTGAGGCCAGTGATAGCTTTTATACCTGTCTAGCACCCTAATGATAGCAAGCCATCTTGTTTAAATGCTCTGAATGTACAATTACTGAATGGTTTAAATGCTTGTTTTTATGGTTTTAATTTGTTAAATATTGTATTAATCAAACTGTTGTAAACCACTCTGAGCCCCACATAAGCAGCAAAGGTGGTCAAGAAATTCAATTAAACAAACAAACAAACAAACAAACAAACAAAAAAGACATGTTACCTTAGAAATCACTTTAAAACCTCCAGAATCCTACTACAGTTTCTACCACCAAATTTTTATGGATTTCCTGGGACCTAGCCACTACCCCACAGAAATTTTCCTTCCTGTCACAATACAATTTCCTGACTACCCCATTGCACAGGGGTTCCAAGTGAGAAACTGAAACAGAAAATTGAGTTGTAGACTCTGGGTCTAAGTATAATCCACCCAAGCCTCAATTGATAATTGTTGTAAAACTGCCAAGCACAAGGTCCATGTATCATGAACATAATACGTACTAAGAATTTTTTGGTTTTAAACAATTTATTATAATGTAATATATAATGACATATTATCATTTGTCATTAAATGTCAATACACATATATAACATTTTCTCCACCCCACCCCCCCTTTTGGCGACCCCCAGCAGTGCTGACCCCCTTAACAAACCTCTCCCTATTACTATTTGATTTAGTTTGTTATAAGGTAATAAACTCTATCTGTTAAAGAATCTTTCTTCAAAAAAACCCCAAAGATTATAGCTATAATCCATCTTCATGTTAGTTCTTCTTAATCATTAGCAAGGAAACGAAAGTTATAATCCAATAATCATATTTTTTAAACTGTAATCCATATATATTTCTTTAAGAATTAACCATTGTCAAATATCACCAAATGTCCTTTAACGTTCCATTGTTTTTCAATATATTTTTGAAACTTTCCCCATCCGTTTTTAAACTTCTCTAGATCTAGTTCTTTTAAGATTCTTGTAAGTTTGTCCATTTCACTCCAATGCACGACTTTCAAAGTCCATTCCCACATTTCTGGTATTTTGTCTTCTTTCCACATTTGCGCATATAATGTCCGTGCAGCTGAAAGCATATACCAAATTATTGTCCTATCTTGCTTTTGAAATTTTTCTATTTGTAATCCCAACAAGAAGATATCCGGTGCCTTCTTAATATTATATCCCAAAACTTTCGAGATCTCTTGCTGGATAAATTGCCAAAATTGTTTTGCCTTTTTGCAAGTCCACCACATATGGTAGAAAGATCCTTCATGGCATTTACATTTCCAACATCTATCCGACACCTGATTGTTCATTTTTGCCAATTTTTAGGTGTCATGTACCACCTGTATAACATTTTAAAGCAATTTTCTTTAATGTTATAACATGTAGATATTTTCATAGAGTTCTTCTATAAGTATTCCCATGACTCCATCTATATTTCCTTATTTATATTTATCACCAATTTTATCATTTGTGATTTAACTACTTCATCTTCTGTAGACCATTTCAATAATAGTTTATATGTCTTTGAGATCAGCTTTTCATTTTCTCCAAACTGCATTCTCTCCAGTTCTGTTTGTTCTTGTCTTATTACATAGTTCTTGATGTCCTGTTCAAGCAAACTCTTTATTTGTTGCAATTGAAACCAATTGTATTTCCATTGTATTTCTTCAGCCGATTTTAATTCCACCTTTCCTCCTTGAATTTTTAAAAGTTGTTTATATGTTAACCACTTCTCTTCTTTAACATCTGGATACAATTTTATTACTTCTGTTGGTACAATCCAAAGCGGTTTCCTCTCATCACCATATCTTTTATATTTTGACCAGGTATTTAACAGATTACTTCTGATATAGTGATGTGAGAAGAAACCATCCATCTTATTTTCCCCATAATACATATAAGCATGCCATCCAAAGACATTTCCATGTCCTTCTAATGCTAATAACTTTCTGTTTGATAATGTCATCCATTCCTTAATCCACACCAGGCACACTGCATCATGATACAGCTTTAAATTAGGCAGTTGAAATCCGCTTCTTTCTTTCGCATCCATCAGAATTTTCATTTTAATTCTTGGTTTTTTCCTGGCCCATACGAATTCTGAAAGTTTCCTTTGCCATCTATTACATTGTTTATTGTTTTTCACTATTGGAATTGTTTGAAACAGGAACATAATTCTCGGTTGTCTCTAATTTGTCTCTTGGGAAGAAATCCTCCTTGTTCTTGTTTAATAAAACTGTTCAAATGCTGTTTAAGGCGTTCTGCTAAGACTCTTGCATGTATTTTATAGTCATTGTTAAGTAATGAAATTGGTCTATAGTTTTTCACATTTGTGGTGTCTCTGTCTTCTTATCTTCTATTCCGATATCCTTCTGCGCACTGCTCTCTTAGTTGTTAGATGTTGATCAGTCTCAAAGAAGCTTTGTATCTTGGTGGATTTAAGCCAACTTAATGACCTCAGAAATCCTCTGTAGATGATTGAATGCAGTCCTTCTCGAGGGACTCTTCAAAGCCAAAAAGGAACCCCACTGGAGTCCCTCGTCAGCCAAAGTAAATCCCATCAGAACTTGATATGCATATCTTGGCCCTCTCCCTGCCTGGAAGAGGTAGGCAGCAGGTGTTAAGATCACCTTCTCTACCCAGAACACATTCTCTACCCATCGGCTGAAGAGCAGCTCAATCCTCCATGACCAAAACCCCGAAGTCCTAACACATACTAAGAATTTTTGACATGTAACTGATCTTTGATAGTAATAAACTAAACTGAACACCATACATACACAGTACAGCCACATGTAACCTTTTATGACAAAGGGTGAAGAATAACTAGCACTGTGGCATGTTAACATTTAGATTACTACTAATCCTGTTTACAACAGAGTTAGGGGTTGAATATAATATTTTAACATTATTTCAATTTGCAAATCAATGGTTTTGCAACACCTTCCAGGGACTGAGGCACAAAACAATGAGATGTCTTTGAAGCAGGCAACTTTGTATAATTCAGCTACATTACTATTCAACTTTAAAAACAAGCCTTTTCTTAATTTTAATATATTCTGCTAAGTGCTTGCACTCATCTACAGCTGTCAAAACAGAGGATACCCAAGCATAATATTTATCTCATTAGTATAAGTAAAGAGGTTGTAATTAGGTGGATGCAAATCAAAATTATCTTGCAATATGTCACTAGAATTCTTGACACAAAGTAGATAATGTGACTTTTTGTTCTCTTGGTTGTACAAAGAAAACAAAGCTTCCTTCTTTACTACAGTGCTTATGAGATTATCACAGTGCAATCCTGAACAGAATTACAATCTTCTAAACTTGGAATTACGAAGGTAGAGCTCCACTTCAGATTGCACTGCAGAGAGGAAAAATTAACTCCTCACTTTCTTTGGGCCAAAAGTATTCAGGATGTAGCAATTCTGTGATTGGAACTCTGGAATTTGACCCTTAAAGGATGAAGGGCAGAGTCCTGTGGAAGGGAGGTTAACTATTTTCCCCTCCCTCTATACTGCTTCCCTAATCCAAAATTATACACTGTCATATACAGGATGGTGTAGAATTGTTTTCTGTGGCCCCAGAAGGTAGGACCAGAACCAATGGGTTGAAATTAAATCAAAAGTGTTTCTGGCTCAACATTAGGAAGAACTTCCTGACCGTTAGAGTGGTTCCTTAGTGGAACAGGCTTCCTCGGGAGGTGGTGGGCACTCCTTCCTTGGAGGTTTTTAAACAGAGGCTAGATGGCCATCTGACAGCAATGAAGATCCTGTGAATTTAGGGGGAGGTGTTTGTGAGTTTCCTGCATTGTGCAGGGGGGTGGACTAGATGACTCTGGAGATCCCTTCCAACTCTAGGATTCCTGACCATTAGAGCGGTTCCTCAGTGGAACAGGCTTCCTCCTTGGGAGGTGGTGGGCTCTCCTTCCTTGGAGGTTTTGAAACAGAGGCTAGATGGCCATCTGACAGCAATGAAGATCCTATGAATTTAGGGGGTGGCATTTGTGAGTTTCCTGCATTGTGCAGAGGGTTGGACTAGATGACCCTGGAGATCACTTCCAACTCTATGATTTTATGATACCCACAGGAATTGTTTTAAGCCCCAGTTAGGGGGAAAGACAAGTGTCCATATTGTATCTTTTTCTCCCTACTGGAGCTTAAAGCAGCATGGGTGGGAGGGATGTAATTTCTATTTGGGAAAATGTCAGGAGAAAAGAGTAACTCCTCCCTTCCCCAGCACCATGGGAAGATTGGTAGCAGTGTGCAGGTTTAACTGCTTTTAGACCAAGGAAGATATTGGAAGTTCCATTCACAGAACTCCAACATTGTTTAGTTTGGCCCTTTATCTCTCTCTGTCTCTCTTTCTCTCTCCCTTGCTTCATCCCTAAATGGTAACAACAGTCCCCAGAATAATTGAGCTGTTCAGTGAGATTTACAAGAAGAAAAGAGGCAAAACACCTTTACTGTCATTTGCAAAGAGTGATGTTAATTTGCAATAAGACAACTGAAAGTCTGCCCACATATTTCTTTCTCAAAGTCAGGCACAGTCAATAAAATCAATGTGATCAGAAGTACAAAAGGGGGAGGAATCTGCAAAGAAAACTATTTAGCACAGTTCAACAACTGCCCTCAGCTTCACAATCCTGCTGAGGCATCAGTTTTCATGAATGTCAGCAAAAGACCATTTATTTGTTGTGGTTTCACTCCACTTTTCAGCCAAAAATTGACTCACTAAGGACCTTACTGTAGGGAAAAACTACTGCAAATATCAATGAAAATGTCATTTTAAAAAGTGCTCAGGGAAGAAGCGCTTGGTGAGATCATGGTCTTGGCACAATGGAAAGGTGCCTCTGGCCTCAGCCATGGCAGCTGGTAGATCAGAGGACTCTTGATGAAAGAAAAGGATATCTGGATACAAGGAACAAGGAGCCTGGTACACATGTGCTTCTTGATGGTGAGAGAGCAATGTTAATATTTTGCCTGTGACTTCCAACTGCTTAAGGCCATCCCCAGTTAATGTTGTTTGCACAATTCAAAGCACTGTTTTCATCAATGCATTGTGAAAGTGCAGAGAACTGTGTTCTGAGCACAACAATTGAAGCATGATAAAAATGCCTTCTACAGTTCTCAGAAGCTGCTTAAGATTACTTCCATTGTGATCCAATAAGAAAGTACTAATTGTGCTCCCAGAAAGATGAGAGCTTTGATGCACTTCAAATTGTACTTGCTGTATATGGACAGGTCTAGTAAATAAAAATGAAGCCAAAGAGGTCGCAGGGGATTTTAATCTGCTTTTCCATTGTTAGGCTTATCTTTTGAGTCGAATTTTACATGATGATGAAAAGCAATATTTTTCATGTTCTGTTATCAGTGCAGAAGGGTGGAATCAGTCCTGTGGAGCTCAGTACTGTACATGGTTTGTCAGAATGAAGTCTTGCTGTGTCCAATGGGGCTGCCTCTCCCAAGGCCCTCACTTCTACTGCTTTAAACTTTGAGATCTTTAAACACATAAGGAAAATATGCATCTTGTTATCTTTGTGCAGTGAAATATTCTGCTTTTGCATCAGGAAAGTACAATTTAAAGCCTTAGGTTGACAAGTCCCTTGAAAACCTGAATGTGCAAATGCTAACTTCCTGTTTCCCCTCTCACTTTCTCTGGTAAATTCATAATGACAGCAACATGGAGTCCTGGAGGATAGGTTACTGGGGAGTCTAGGTTTTTTCATCTCAGATGC
The DNA here is from genome assembly GCF_032191835.1 of Heteronotia binoei. Classification (NCBI taxonomy): domain Eukaryota; kingdom Metazoa; phylum Chordata; class Lepidosauria; order Squamata; family Gekkonidae; genus Heteronotia; species Heteronotia binoei. The sequence continues at coordinate 3,153,230 of NC_083238.1, read as the reverse complement.
ATTAGGTATAGTTATTGGGCACCCAGCACAAATTTTAGGTGAAGGGCAATTTCTTCTTGAAAAGTCATTCCAGTGAAAGTGGTGTAAAGAGGACTGTGAACACCTAAGGATTTGTTTGTTGAGATTGCTCCCTCATGTCTAGTACATTTGTCCCAGCTTGGGTTTGCTGCTTCCTGGAAAATTAATCTGCTCTTACTCACTGTTACTGTGAGACATCTGGTGGGTTATTACCTCCCATCAGGTATTCTTTGACTGTACTCCTAGGCATACTTTCCTGGAAATATGGGACTGACTTTTGAACTCATATGGTTAGAATAGGACTGTTTCTAACAACCTGATATCTCTACGCAGAATGCAGGGCAAACCAGAAAGCAAGTTAGCTTCATACCTATAATCCAGAAGTGACCAGCATTCTAAAAGACCTGAAATTAGTGCAAGGAGAATTGTTAAGGAGGAAAGGACAATTGGTTTGTTAAACATGTTACTTCTTCAAACATGTAATCGTGGCAGTTTTGGTTAGATTTGCCAGTTGCTTGAGGTAAACAAAGTACTAGGGCTCCATGTTTTTGCTTCCCATAACCTCTTCCCTTCCACTAGCTACACACATCTTCTTGTAACTGAGCTCTTACAGTCAGGTCAGGTCGAATGTTTGTGCACTTGTTTAGACTTCCAGTTGAGTTATGGGTATTGCAAGACCCAATCTGCCTCTTCCAGCTTAATTTTAACCCTGTTTAATTGGTGCCATTTTGTATAATAAATGACCTTGTTGCAGAACATTTCTTTCTTGATTTGCTTTGTAGAAAGTAAATTATTTAATAGTGAGTTTAGCCAGTCATTTGGTAAGCAAACCGTTTATTGAACAGCAAACTGAACTAAAACCGGCAAGCAAGCAAGCAAGCAATATATACACTATGTTACAGTTGGGAACGCCCCCTTTAGTCGGTGGGAATCCGCTCTATTGGTCTCTCCTGGATCCTTCATTTGCATGTACCTTGATACAGGCCTTGTGCCCCGATTGGCTGGTTTGCATGAACGGCCAATTGGAATGTAGGCATTTGGATCCTTGAGGATAGAAGCATGCTTCAGTTAACCTTAGAACTACATACAAAAGGCATAATTATATACAGGATTAGAAGCCAGTCCTTTCTCACAATACATAATACAAATGTTTCTGCCTTTCATTTCCCCCTTCCTTTAAACCTCCATCCCTGCCTGAAACTCACTGTTATGACCACTTTGTACCAGAGTTACTTTAAATTTTTAAAGAGATGGCAGCATTGGGGTTTTTAACAATACTGGCTCCCTTGTGAAAACAATTGTAGCATGTATTAAATGAAGCTGACCATGGCAAGTTGAATTTGAAGGAAGAGGCTGAAGCTGTGTCCAGAAACTACATGAAACCATGGCTTATTTAGGGTTTGACTCACTCAGAACATCAAAGAACATCAAAGTACCCCAAGTCCTCTCAATACCCATTCAGAGATTATCCAAGGAAGCTTTCAGGTTTTTATGTTAACTCTTTCCTCCCAAAACAAAAACAAAAACCTGCAGAAAACAACTTCCTGCTACTCATTTTAGTGTGCCCTTCCCCCCCAACAAACAGTGGTAAGGAGTGGGCAAAAACCAACATTTGGATTGGACCTCAAGCTCCAAAGAGGCCTCTATTTGTTAGAATTTGTTGGTGTTTGATAATTTTTGCCTCTTTTATGCATATTATGTGTCATCATTTAACTTTTTAATTATGTCTAATGGCCTCAAAATGTGCCCCAGGTTCTCTGATCTTTGAACAGACCTTCTGAGAACAACATATCTAGTGAGTTCACATGAGAGTCCATAATCCCAACAAACCTGCTAAAAGAGACCACACAAAGACATCCTAACTCTTTAGTGCTCCTTGAAAGGAAACTAAACCCAGGAAGTTCTGCCCCTGGAGCTTTTCATTGTTCAGGGAGGTATGGAACAATATTTAACAATATTATTATTCCAGTTTTACAAAAAGTCTATGTACAGTATTGGGATTCCTTTCCTTCTTTCAGATGTGCATTGACATTGATTTTCTGCTTGATTTGGGGGCAGGGAGCAATATGTAATTCAAATTCCTATTAATCTAACAGACATTTATTCACTCTTTTATGACTATTTGTGCGTGCATGAATCTTTTTTTTTTTTGGCAGACAGAAGAGATGCATTACCACAATCAAGTCTTTATTCATTGCAAATAGCCAATTGATAGACAAGAGAATACTGTGAGCAATATTTTGGGTACAAATTCTAATACCTGGAGAGTGATGTAGCCCGAGTGATGTAGAACTTGGCAGTTTGGTGGTGACCCCTGCAACTGAAGACGTCTTAATTAGCATAGTTATTTTTTCATCTTTTTTTCAAAGGTGAGATAATCAATTTTAGGTCAAAATAGAAATGCGATATATTATGGAGACTATCCAACAATGCTGACATGTGTCATCAATAGTTACAGCAGCAGAGGCACCATGTTATGTTTATTAATGCCAGAAGTCTCTTGGGGTAGCTTTCCCAAGTTCCGCCCATCATCAGGTATTGGTTCTACTAAACTTACTAAGCAGAAAAGAAGCAACAAGCCAGTTCTGGCCAGTAGTCCTTGATGTAACAGACACTCACCTATACAGTAGGTGTGGATGTATATGTTTTCATACAACACAAGTTCTTTTCAGATATTGCTGTTACTCATACAGGAGCTTAGTAACCATGTTCATTGGGAATGCACACTACCCACAATGTTCCTGATACATGTTGTCTGAATAGGGGTAGTGCATGTATTTGGCATGATGTATTTGATAGATGTGAACAAGAACCCTGAAGAATCTAGTGTTCTGTTAGTGTACCAAAGCTGTTTGTTATTGCTATTGCTGCTGTTATCAAGTCACAGCTGACTTATGTCAAATTTGTAGGGTTTTCAAGGAAAGAGATGTCATGGTGGGTTGCTATTGCCTGCCTCTGGTCCCTCTTAGTGGTCCCCCATCCAAATACTAATGAGGGCCAACCTTGCTTAGCTTCCAAGATCTGGCAAGACCAGGCTTGCCTGAGCTATTGGGACATGCTTGCAACTGCAAATATTGGATTGTTCCTGCTCAAACAACATGGCAACTGTGCATCAGGAAGATCTAGGTGTGTTTGGGAGGTTCATGGTACATGTGGTTGTCATGTCTGAAAAGGACTACTGTAATGGGGATATAGGATGCTGGATCCAAGCTTATGCATAGGGAAGAAATGCATAAAATAGTGTCCTCTTTCACTGTCCCCTCTTCCAAGGAGCTCCAAGCACCCTGTGAAAAATGACTAAAAATGGTCCATGGATTCTTTTGAACAATGTGTCCTGGGCTTTAGGAAGCTGCAGCAAGGAGAAGGAATTGGGAAAAACCAGCCCTTTGCTCTTGGCTATGGAATGAGCTTGGAGATGAGATTGCTATGCTCAAGCAAAAACAAAAGGGGAGATGAAACATTTTACAAGGTGGATGTGATCCGGCAGGGACAGGTAAATTAAATTCCATTCTTTTAGTTGGTCAGTAACTGTAGAGTGTAATTTATCAAAGTTTTGCTTGAAAATATCATCCAGTTTGATAGGAATTTCAACCCCCAAATGCCACCATGTGAAGGAACACCAACTATAGGAGAAGGATTGCTTGACTGCAGATGTTATGTCAGAAGGTAAGAAAGTTGGGTAAATTTCAGATTTGGAGAAATTCGTGTGAAAACCAGAGATATTTCCAAATGTGTCAAGAATCTGTTGAATTTCTGGCAAGGATTGACAAGGATCAGATATATATAATTAGAGATCATGTGCATACAAGCTAATCGTATGTTCTCTTTCTCCCAGCTTAATTCCAGAGAAGACAGCATTCTTTTTGAGTTCCTCAGCAAGTGGTTCTATGGCCAGAGCAAACATCAGAGGAGATAATGGGTATCCTTGCCTTGTACCCCTCAATGGATAAATGTAAAGGTGTTATGCCCATTAACTCTCACTCTAGAAAAGGGATGACTGAATATGGATTGGAAGGCTTGAAGGAAATTTGGGCCAAAATCCATCTTCTTCAGTAAATACAACATAGAAGGCACTTCCACTGAGTCAAATGCCTTTTCAAAATTGATTGCCAAAATCATTGAGCCTTATTTAGAAGATTTACTATAGATTATATTAAGGGTACGACGGATGTTGTCTGTCAATTGTCTGCCAGGGATGAAGCCAGTTTGGTTAGGTAGAATATAGTCTTTGACTAACTTTTTCATTCTGTTAGCTAGTATAGATGTAAAAAATTTTGCATCGTTATTTACTACGGCAATTGGTCTATAAGAAGCCAGATCCATTGGATCTTTGTCTTTTTTTGGAATGACCATGATCAAGGATTCTTTCCAAGAAGCAGGAAGTAAGCTGCAATGTGTCAAGCATGCGGGTTCAATGACGAGTCGAAGTTGATACAAAGACTACATTTATTGATAGACCGATATTTTTGGCCGAAGCCATTTCTTGAGAGTAATGAAACTGATACATTGATACAATACTTTTAAGGCATACTTCAAAGGGATTCCAAGGGAGGGGGCTGTGGGGAAGCGTTCACACCTAAACTATCAGACTGTCTACTTTCCCAGGACGTTTATCAGAACTTTGTCCTTGCTTTCACCAAATGTCTCATCCTCCCTCCAGAGGATATATGGGAAGGTGCTGATTACTTTGTTCCCTTCACACTACTCTAAATTAACAGCCATAAAGTGGGAAAGGAAAAGGGAAAGAATAACAAACAAATGGATTTGGGTCCTCCATGACAATTCACAGATCAGATTGTCAAACAATCAATTGACAATAATATTCAACCATGCTTGACACAATGAAGAACATTATTACAGATAGTTAGCAGATGTTCCACCAAAGAGAGATTAAAAGTCTTATAGAACTCAGCAGGTAGACCATCTATACCAGGTGATTTATTGATTTTTAGATTTTTAATTGTAGATTTCAATTCTTCCAATGTGATGTCAGCATCCATTATGTCCTTATGAGCTTGGGAAAGAAATTTAAAACAGCCCTTTGAGGATAAGTATGCCTCTATATCACCTGGAGCCAGGTTAGTTGAACTATATAGCTTTTCATAGAATTTTGCAAATGTAGAGCTTATGTCATTAGGTGAAAACCATAAAATACCTTCCAGATTTTTAATGGAATGAACTGTTAAAGCGTGTTTCTTGTCTCTGACATGCCAAATGAGAAACTTGGTATACTTTCCCAAGCATTTCATCTTCCCAAAATTTTTATTTCTTTTTCGTTATCCCTGTTGTTGACTTTAATAAATGGCAAAACTCATTATCTTTCTTTGTCTGAGCTTTCAAAAAATTACATTTAAACTGCTGGACACTAAACAGACCATCCTACCTGGGGAGCCTTGAGTTACCCATTTTGAAGCTGTATCATCAGGCTTCAAAAGTCACCAACATTGTCCGTATTCTGCAGTCTGATTCTCTGACTGACTGGGTGTTAATAGAACAGTCTTTTGCTGCTCTTCTTCACCTAAAAGATATCTTTTGGTTGTCTGCTACACTTAGACCAAAACTTGCATGGAAAAACATCTTTCTTCAAGTGATGCTTCAGGCCTGGGGCAAGCACAGAAGATCTCTAATTCTTTACATCTCTATATTTTCAACATTCACTAAACAACCTTGGTTTCCTCCTGGAAATGTCCCGGGGGCCTTTGACGAATGGATAAAGGCAGGCTTCTCCTGTCCAATAAATCTGATTCACAATGGTGCAATTAGAGACAAGACATATTTTGATACCTTATGGCTAATATAAAAATATGGTTGAACATTTATCTGGAATTGCTTCCAGAAGAAATGTGGGCCCTGCGGGACTTTGAACAGTTCTGCAGGGCCTGCAAGACCATCCTGTTCCGAATGGCCTTCACTGAGTAGAACTGCTAAGTAAAACTTGCCATCTGGGTAATAGCACAAAAATATTAATTTTATTGTTTTTAGAATTTTAATGGATTTTAATTAATTGTAGTTAAAATGTTATATTATACAATGTATGTACTGAATTCTTGTTGTTAGCCGCCCTGAGCCCGCTTCGGCGGGGAGGGTGGGATACAAATAAAATGTGATGATGATGATGCTATTTTGGTCAGACCACAATCTGTCTTTGAACAACTTCTATCTTTATCTGCCCAATTTGCGAAAGGTCTTCTCTTCAGGTTATACAAAATTTTAATAGCATCAGACTGCAGTCAGCCATTAGGTTTTCAAATTGCCTGGAATGATGATCTTCAGAAAGACATTCCTCTTTCCTCTTGGATGAAGATATGGCAGTCTCCGGTCAATTCTACTTCTGTTTTTAACATTTAAATACAATTTTTAAAAACTATCTCACATTGGTACCTCTCCCCCAGATGGCTTCATCAAATGAATCATCAGATCAGTCCAGTATGCTGGAAAAAACTATGGATCTATGGGTATTTATCTGCACTGCTGAAGGGATTGTCCAATTATATCCTGATTTTGGCATGAGGTTACACAACAAATTTCCATAATTACTTTGCAGTCACTTCAAATGACACCAGAATTAATGCTCTTGAGCCTCTGCGATGATGGCCCCCAATTTTTCTTACATAAGGACTTGATTATCATTCTCATAGCTGCAGCCTGTCTCACAATCGCTTCAGCTTGGAAACGCCTCCCTCCATATCAGTTTGGTATGACAAGATCTGGGACCAATTCATAATGCACAAAATTTCAATTGTAGTGAATCATAATTACACTGATTTGGGAAGAATTTATAATAAATTTACTTCTATCTGGGCCCTTGTATTAAATTTCATGTTGGAACAGAATATCCTTCTTTCCAATTGCTATCACTCTTGGGTATTTTTAAAATTTACATATGACCTGAAAACCCACTTATGAGTGATTCATCTCAATAACTCACCTTTATACTTACCTCGTCTTTTACACGGTAGAAGTTACAATACATATTCTTAGTATCTGCAATGTGTAGTGGGCAGAAAAGGTTATGCTGGCCAATAGGCTGACTAAAACCAAGTGCCACACCAGGCACATAATTTGTTCAGTTCCTGAGGTCTGTTTATTAATCACTCTGACAACTGCCTGATTGTCACACAAAAACTTGATCTTCCTATTTTGAAACTTATTCCCTAGATAACAGTCGCCACCAAAATAGGAAACAGCTCCAGGAAGGTGAGGTCCCAGGGAAAGTCTGGAGTAGTCATCAGGGTTCAGATTCAGACCCCTCTGTCATTGAATCCGCATTTAGGGATGCTAAGGATCCTTCGGATACTCATCTCTTAGAGAGGGTCAGGGATAAGATCTTGTATGGTTTTATGTTGACATTTTAACTTTGCTCAAGCCCAAAGGGGATGAAGGGTGCTCCAGGAAGGCAAAGAAGGAGGACAGGAAGGGCAAAAAGAAGGATGTAGCTGAGTGCACCTTCATTAACTGGACAATCAAGTATCAAGTAGGTGTGGACAATGCTGCCTTTCCCTGATGAGTTGACCATTTCATGGGCATTATACTCAGAAAGAGATAGTTAGTGAGCATAGGCGCCCCCACCCACCAAGCGACTTCTGCATCCTTGGGCACGAAGGAAGGATGTTGTGACTGGACCGGTCATGACTTGCAGGGCCCACCTATGCAGAGGGATAATCCTGTCTATATATAGGAACTGTTAACATCCATTTCAATGTATCTAAAGAAGTGAGTGTGCCCATGAAAGCTCATATTTTGAATAAAATGTCATTGGTTTTTAAATGCCACTGGACTCTAACTCTCTTCTCAGGACCTACACCCCTGGGTCTACTACATGTAGCCCCCCTCCCCCCCATCATAGGCCCTGGGGATTTCTGCATGGCAAGCATGTGCAGATCCACAGTCCCCCCGCCATGATGAATCTTCAATCTCTGACCAGCTACTTACCTGGCACTCTATCCCTCAACCCTGTCTATCCTCCCCATTGTTCCATGGCAACTACCTACCTAGCTCCTTGCCTGCCCCTAAGATCCCATACCTAACTACTCTGAAGTATCAAATGGAAAAAAACCCCAGCTCCCCCCTTCACATACAGGGCATCCATCACTCTAACTCAAAATAAGGAGGGGGATGCTGATGACTGAACCTGGATACCTCTGTTATGGAAGCAAAAAGCAGCTGCAAGTTCATTGAGGGCTAGTGCCAAACCATTATCATGAGAGTGGGAGAGGTTTTGGGAAAGGGGTGCTTGTCCTGCCAGGAATCTATGCCAAGGCCCGGGCAGGAAGTTGTGGCAATGCACGGCAGCCCCATGCAACAAGCCCCCTCACTCTAGTGCAGCCTCAAGCTGTGCAGAAGAAGTCTAACCAAGAAAGCTGTCCATGGATAAAGGGATCACATCCCCCCCAGCCCTCTGTATTGGACCTCTAAAGAGGCCATCCCCATTCCAACTTAGCTGAAGCACAGCTTGAATCCCATTTAATGGGATGGCTGATTAAGTTGCGTGCAAGACCCTGCAGCCCATCTAAAAGTTGCAAGGGGGGGATGTTGAACTCCCACAGACTCCCTGGGCACACCTCACTGATGTTGCTGGACCTTCCTACTGGGCTCTCTGCAAGGCTCCCAGCCAACTTCCAAGGGCCACATGGTGTACCACAGAGTGAACAGATGGGTCACAGGGGCCAAAAGAATTCTTCCAAAGCCACCAAGATGTTGGGCCAGGGCTCGTGTAGTGCATTAATTAGAGGCCTGTGCACCCCTGTCCAAAAGCCATCCCAGCCTTGTAGATAGACCTGGAATCTGATAGGGCAGGTGCCAGCTTCCAGAGGTCCTCACTGACCCACCCCCTCCAGCCAGCCAGGATGTCATGGCAGCCTTCCCCACCCCCATGTAGAGCCACAAAAAAGACCCTGGGGCAAGTCCATACCCCAGTTGTACATAAGTGGAAAATACTTCTTTCTTTCAATTAGTATTATTAGTTTATCTTGAGAGATGTATTGTTTTAAAAATTTACTTATGTTGCCCTGCTATTATTAAATGTAATCATATATATTATCCGCTTAGCTGTCTCGTGCAGCCCAGAGGATCGCACCTGCTGCAGATAGTTACAATAATCTAAGTAACAGACACAATATAAGCAATTAAAATCATATCCAGATGTACAACACATTAGATTTAAGTGCTTATACTTGTTTATGCCTAAAAACATGGCTTAACTATTAAGGTCCAACAGCAATGCTTTCTAAAGATAGTTGAGGTTTGAAGTATCTCCAGCAAGAAAGAAGACTTCAGTACCATGGAGCAGTTATCAAGAATGTATGTATAGATATCCTACCCATATGTAATGCAAGGATAGTAAACCCACAAGTGCACTCTATTCAGGTGGTAACACTATAAATGAATGATGGATGAGGAAAAATGAGGTTAAAACACAGAAAAAATGTAAATATGTTTTATGTAAATATGTTTTTAGGTTCCAAGTCTACTCTACTGACCCCAGCCCAATATGACACTCCACAGATGAACTTATTGTTTTGACGGCCTGCTTAGCACCATCCACTGTCTGGCAAACTACAATACGTGGCCAGGGCCCTAAGCAGAGTTACATCCTCTGACTTCAGTTGACTTTGAAATGTATAGTTCTGCTTATCATTGCACTGTAAGTTTGGATTTGTGGCTGACATTGTTCAGGCTTGAAGTACTATTTGTTTCCTTGTTCCCCTAAAATGAATGCCCTTACTGGTGTGAGTACTTAGGATGAACCTATTCCTTAGGGCAAGCTAGACACTATGGCGTCTATGGGTCCAACCCATGGATTCCACCACTATTTTAGAGCTGAACTCTGGCCGTTTAAAAATGATGTGAGGGCATGACCAGGTGCTGTTGTTATCCTGCCTTTTCAGGTGTCTAAACACAGGTATTTTTAAATGACTCAAGCGCAGCTCTTAAATGGCATTAGTGTTTATGGGTTAGACCCATGAATATTGTAATACCTAGTTTGGCTCTAACTAGAGATCATCAGTGAATTTTTGTAACTGAATCTTTGGATCAGTACAGGTGGCAGTATTGTTAAATAATCAGGTCATCGTGTATTTGTGTTCTATAAATCATAATAAACTGGATCACACAAAGTAAGTTGAGTGGGGAGTCCACTCACAACCTCAGGTCTGTTGGTCCCAAGAAAGTTGTTTGTGAGAATGTATCTGATAAGGGCAGTGTTTCCTAATCCTGATCTATTGCTTGAGAGTTCTTTTGGAAGCATAATTTTGTCTCTGTACTGAAACAAAAACTGTACCCAAACTCTGCTTATTTTCCCTGAATGTTGACACCTCTGGCTACATAAAAGTGGATGAGCAATGTGACAACTGCCAAGGTCAATAAGAGTTATAGTGAAGTGCTGACTAAGTGCTGGTTGCATAAAATAAAGCAGTTTAAGGGCAGCCTCAACATATACAAATATGTACCTCATTTGAACTGCTTTTGAACTTTAGAGAATCAATTTACAGGTGATTTATCTTCTGCTACCTGCAGAAAAATTATGTGATGAAATGTGATTAAATCAAAGGCAATTCACAGAATCCTAGAGTTATGTCCACATGTCATCTTACTGAGAATAGACAAGATGGGCTAGAAATTAAGAAATAATGAGAAGAGAACTAAACTCTGTCTGAAAACATTATTATAATCCAGTGAACTCTACAGAATGGATGTTGGGGAGAAAGTCAGTAGAAAATAGCTTGAGTAGCTAAATGTATATGATCAGGCCTCAGATTCAGCAGGAGCTCACAGGAGCACAGCTCCTGAACCTTTCTGAGGGTTCCCCCTCCTCCTCCCCACCTTGTCTATTGAATAGTACGTGCAGATACATAACAATCCCTGGATGAGCTCCACCACCTATTTTTTTACAAAGCGACCCCTGTATATGATCAACTGTCTGAAGAAACATCTTGATTTGATCAAGGCAGAAAACCATGGTATTCAAAAAAAGTCTGATATAACAAGAAAAACTGAGCACATTAAGAAGACTATCACAGATTCTGATAAGCACCAATTCTCAGATTTGCCCCAATTCCCTTCAAGGCTAAACTGTCAAGCATGGTGAAATTCCATTGATAATTGATTATAGCTCGGGTCCTGCCTAACACTGGTCTGTGAAGTATCATGGAGGACCCAGCTTTGCTAGCTCTGTTATTCTTTCCCTCCCCCCTTTTTTGCTTTATTGCCTGAAAAGTAGAAGTAGTGAGAAATGAAATTAACTTGAGAAGAAGTAATCAGTACCTTCCCATACATTCCTGGTACGGAGTGCGACACATCTGGGGAAAGCAAGGACAGAGTCCTGTTAACACTGTGAGAATGTAGACATTTATGATAGTTTATGTGTGAGAGCTACTCCGCACCCCCATCCCTTGGAATCCTTTTGAAGTAAGCCTTAAAAGTATTGTATCAATGTATATGCAGCATTACTCTCAAGAATCTGTTACACAGAAAGTATTGGTCTATCAATAAACGTAGTCTTTGTATCAACTTCGACTCATCATTGAACCCGCAGGCTTGACAGAACTTGAAAATCTGGCCCAAACTCAACAATAAGCAGTCGTCATTAGTTGTCTCTATGTATTATTAAAGTTTGAACTAAATTAAATGTATATCAATTATTACCTGGACGAGTAGTATGCCTAACCATTTTTAACATGAACCAAGTTGTAGGTCCATAGCTGAACTTTCAAAACAGGGCTATAACTAGGGTGGGTCCAGTGGATACATTGGCCAAATTGAAGAATTGGTTCATTTTTTAAAAGAGGTTGAAGTGTGACAATATAATAGTTTCGCATCAAATTTACATCTTTCTGATCCTAAAAGCTAACAGAAACTAACATAGAGATACCCTCAGGGTTGGAATAAGAACATAAGAGAAGCCATGTTGGATCAGGCCAACGGCCCATCCAGTCCAACACTCTGTGTCACACAGTGGCCAAAAAATTTATATATACACACACACTGTGGCTAATAGCCACTGATGGACCTGTGCTCCATATTTTTATCTAAACCCCTCTTGAAGGTGACTATACTTGTGGCCACCACCACCTCCTGTGGCAGTGAATTCCACATGTTAATCACCCTTTGGGAATAGGTTTACATGGACTTCTGTTGGTTAATGAAGCAAGTTTTGGTTTCTTTGCAGCACTGTAGCTCCACCTAACATGGAACACTGGCTGTGGCCAGGCTATGGAAGATCATCGTTCATGAGGCTATGGCCACACTCAAGGATATGAGACTGGGGCTTAGTGGTAGAGCATCTGCTTTGCATGCAGAAGGTCACAGGTTCAATCTGTGGCATCTCCAGAAGAGTTTCTAGGCTGCAGCTTGGAACCCCTGTGAGCATTTGGGGGGCAGGTATAGGTGTATTGGCATAATGTCAGCATGCAATGCCACTTCCTGTGAAAAACAGTTAAACAATAGAGTTTGGGGCAAATATGTCCTTTTGATAGTTGGTTTTCTCTGGAAGTGACTCTGTACCCTGGCATGATGTCAGTGTGACCCTCAATTTGTTGCCATTTTTGTCCCACCAACTTTTAATTGTTTAACTCCCTATAGTGGACTAAGGGTTACATTGACAGGTGACAACAGAGATTGCAGGATATGGTGGGAGGGTAACTCTTATCTCCAATTAAAAGGATCAGGTAGCTGATATGTCTGGCCTCTGCCTGAAAATTTGGAGAGTTGCTACTAGTCAGATAATAGTGACCTTGATAGACCAATGGTCTGACTCAGTATAAGGCAGCTTCACATGCACAATGTCTATAAACTTGTAAGGGATGCTATAGGCTGATTCTGCATTAAGGAGGGGGGGGGGGTGGACTAGATGGCCTGTATGGTTCCTTCCAACTCTGTGATTCTATTATTCTATGTTCATGACCCTGCTTCACTACCTGGGACCAAAAAGAAAAGCTATTGGCCATGCATGCTCTGTGGTTGTGTGAATAAGACCAGAACTTAAATCCTAGTTTAACAGATTTATGAGCCAGGTTGTCCAACCTTCTTTTTGAAATGCTTTTTGGATGTCATTTGAAGAAAGCAGTTTAAAAGAACTGAGCTCTTCCCTTCACAATACAACTTTGTTCCCAAGCGGGGAGGGGGGGGGGGAATCCTTGAATGCCACAGTCTTTCCCTGAGCAAGTATTTACAACCAAGTTCTTAGCTCTGAAAATAGAACTTCATAATGAAAGTGCTGACACACTCTTAACAGAGGTGCTGTGAGCAGTAACAGTGCAATAATTACAGTGAAATAAGTGTTAGAGGGTGGGGTGACCAGAAATATCTCTCTTTCTCTTTCAGATATTAGCTTAGGCAGCACTGCTTTAGAATCACCTGCAGAAATATTGCTAGACAGTATGTCCCTTGATTTTTCTATTTCAAAAATTGGTAATTGACCTTTGGAGGAGAAAGCTAGTTTTTGGTTCCCTGCAGTACCGCTAACATTAAGAAAAGTTCTGTCACTATATAACATTTATTTACAGCAGACAAAATGTACTGAGCTGAACGCAGCTTAACAACTATGTATGTCAATTCACTGGGGGTATGATAAATATCTTGATTTGTTTCTGCCTGAGACTGCAACGCAGGAAGATTGTTGAGCACCTGTTCCTGGCTTAATGTGTCAGGCCTGAAGTAATATGTGATAGTAGAAATGAAGAAATGTGGAACTGTATTTCCTTCCAGCCATCCTCAATTTGATTGAGGTCATTGATGTGTGTGTTGTATCAATGTGGGTGGAACTAACTAAAAGACTCAGGGAAGCAAACAGGAAGAATAAATGAGTGACACAAAGGGAAGACAAAGATTGAAGGAACAACAACTAGGAAGTGATTTAACAAAAAAAGCAAAGAAAAAGCACAGGAGGAATACAAAGTTCATGGCACCAGACATGTTTGTTCAATAAAAGGCTTTGGGTTAGAAGCCTGATTTCCACTCAGTGTCACTAGATTCTCCTCTCTACTAAGGGTCTTGTTCTGCATAGAGTTGCAAACTCTGGGTTGGGAAATTCCTGGATATTGGGAGCAGGGTGCCTGGAGAGGGTGGAGTTAGGGATACTATAGAGCAGGGGTGTCGAACTCATGAGGGCCAGATCTGGCATAAATGAGATTTTGTTGGGCCAGGCCATGTGTGTCATAAAATGTAGTGCCAGCTTACGAAGATATAAACTTTATAAAGGACACGAACACAATTAAAGATGTTTTAAAATTTAAAGCATGTTTAAAACATTAGCTATCTTGCAATCTTTTGTTTATTTAACAGACTCTGATAACTAACACCTCTTGCTCTGAATTATTTCATCAAAATCTCAGAACAATGTATGCACTGTAGCAATCTTGAGTATTCTGTTCAGGTGTTCTTCAGGTGCATATCTGTAAGTTGCAAACCTACTTTTGATTTATTGACATTCATTACAGAAATCTCATGGTCAATGCTTTGAGCCTAAGACCCAAAGGAAAACATGAAATGGCTGGGCATTGTGAGCTTTTGTACATAAATTGCTTTGTGTGCTGGTCAAGAAGAACATGTGAAGGCACCATGACACAGACTGAAAGCTATGTCTTTGTCTACAAAGCTATAGTCTTCCCCTGAGAAATAACTAGAACTCCTATGAATTGCACCCAAAGTACTTGTGAATGGTTCCTCATTCTCTTGGAGGGAAGTGACAAATGAAGTGCCTCAAGGATCTGTTCTGGGTCCTGTTTTGTTCAACATCTTCATAAATAATGTGTATGAAGGTACAGAGGGAATGCTTATTAAATTTGCAGATGACACTAAATTGGGAGGGGTTGCAAATATAGTAGAAGACAGAGTCAGGATACAAGATGAAAACTGGGCTAAAACAAATAAACTGAATTTTAACAGGGATAAATGTAAAGTTCTGCATTTAGGTAGGAAAAATTCAATGCATTATTATAGGATGGGGGAGACTTGTCTTGGCAGCAGTATTATGAAAAGGATCTAGGGGTCTTAGTGGACCATACACTGAACATGAGCCGGCAGTTTAAAAGGCCCATGTGATTTTGGGCTGTATCAACAGAATGAAGTATAGTGTCCAGATCACATGAAGTGATGGTATCATTTTACTCTACTCTGGTAAGACCTCACCTAGAGTATTGTGCAGTTCTGGGCACCACAATTTAAGAAGACAAGCTGGAATGTGTCCAGAGGAGGGCAATGATGATGGTGAGGGGTCTAGAGACCAACTCCTATGAGGAAAGGTTGAAGGAGCTGGATATGTTTAGTCTGGAGACCCTCAAAATTCCATTTGAGATATGAGCTGTGCCTAGAGTAGTGTGGAAATCAGGTTTCATTTTTCAGCTGTATAACCGATAAGAATTGTTTTGAAATGTATTGTATACCTGGGAAGGATGTAACAGCTATAGAAATATCTCTGGGACATCCTCTGCCTTCTTTTTGGACTTTTGGTGGTCTTTTGGACACTATTATATGAAGGGGCACAGAGAAGTCTCTTGTTGAATTAATGTTTGTTATAGAAGAATGTGTCTTGAATTGTGATACTTATTTCTTGTATCTGAATTGTGACCACCAATTCTATTTCATCATCTGTATCTACTATGATTATGTTTTAATAGACTGATGTCTGCTGATAACGTGAAATTTTGAGAATTTTTTGATGATCTACCCTCACGATTCTGTGAATTAGGCAGATCATGAGAAGGAGGGCGCGAAGGATTGCATCAGTGCTTAGTTCTTGTGGCCTTTTCTTACACACCTAGGGAATACTTTGAGGTCAGTCAGCAATTTTTCTCCAGGCTAATTGGGCAAGGGATACTGGAGTTTTCACCATCTTTTGGGTATGGAGCAGGGGACACTGGGGATGTATGTGTGTGTGGGAGGCATTTGTGAGTTTCCTGCATTGCTTATGGGGTTGGACTAGATGACCTTGGAGGTCCCTTCCAACTCTATGATTCTATGAATAGAGAGACAGCAATGCAAAATGGTCATCATCAGCCTACTATCTTGGAAGTCTAAGTTCAAGCTCCCCAGTCTACAAAGGAAGTGTGCTAGGTGAACTTGGTCTGGACACACTCTCTCAGCCCAATCCACCTCACTGGCTTGTTATTATTTCTCCTCTAAATTGTTTTCCTAGTGAGAAAGACTGGATCATGAGGGCATGAATACAATGAAAAAGAGAAGGGAAACCCAGTTGCACCCACAAGAGCCCTGGTGTAGTGAGCCCAACAAAACTCTCCCTCTGTAGCAAGGCAAAAAGCTCATACCTTGAATAAAACTTTGTTGGTATTAAAGGTGCTTTGTGTCTCTCCCATGCAATTGAAGGAATTGGGCAAAGCAAGCTCTTACTCTGTCCCTCCCTCCCCCTCTCTTCCTCCCCAGGCCAATGGAAGGAAGAGACGCTTGACTCAGTAGCTCTGCTGTGGGATTGAGAGAGCCTGGCAAAGCAAGTTGTGATGCAGAAGGAAACAAGAGAGAGGGAGAAGATTACAGCTAGTTGCTTTCAGACTGCATACATGCCTTGTGGAGGCAAGATGTAGCCTGTGAGCTGCATGTTTGACACCCCTGCTATAAAGTCTACCTTCCAAAGCTGTCACTTTCTCCAGGGAACTAATCTCTGTAGTTTGGAGATCAATTATAATTCTGGGATGATTCCAAGTCCCACTTGGAAGATGGCAATCCTAGCCCCACATGGCAAGTGTCATAATTCTCAAGATAGCCTTTTTTGGTAGTTGCAGAGGTCTCCTCCTTCCTTTTCATCCAGAAGAAAAATTGGGTGGATCCAACCTTTTGTTTGCCATGAGTGGCTTGTGATGGTAGCCAGCGCTTACAACATATGAAATATCAAATCTCCTGTGGGAACTTCATCCAGGATGACATACAAGCTAAAGTAACATGGATATTTCTTTCACCACAGTTTCAGACAACAGAAACATATGGAAGTTTCTTCTTCTTTGAATAGCAAGATCAACCAAGCATCTTCTTGTGCCTTGTTAAGCTGTTCACTGAGTGGTTCTTTTTCTTGACTGGAGGGCTGATTGGTGCCAAATGACTTCACAGATACTTCAGTTTTGTCATACATTCACACGGTTTGTGAAACTGTCAAGCACTGACTCACTGTAATTTATTTATGTTTACATATTTATAATATTTATAAATTGCATGATCTGTCTGGCACCAATGTACACACTTTAAATAACAAGGTACATCCTGGGACAATAAAACTAGAATCATCAATAAGATGTAGTAACAATTAAAAAGACAACAGCAGCAGAAAAACAAACACACACCCATTTGGCAGCCATTCATAATAGTCACTGCACTTTGTACTTAGGGTACCAACTCCAGCCTGCCAAATTCCTGGAGAGTTTGGGGTGGTGTTTGGGGAGGGTGGATCAATCAATTTATTCAGCCAACAAGTCAAAAGCAAGAACTATTCAGTAAAACATTTAAGAATAAAATGGTCTAACTATAACGGGAATATCTCTAAGATTTAACATTTAAAATCCATATATAAGAACTTAAGATCTGGACCAATTATATCTCTAAAATTTAGAATCTATACATAAAATTTCGCGCCGAATTCTACAAGCTGCTAAGAAAAAATTAACACAGCTGATAGATTTTGAGTCCATTGGGGATGGTGGAGTTTGGTGTGGGAAGATATGATGCTACAGAGTCCGTTCCCCCCAGGGGAGCTGATCTCTGCAGTCTGAAGATCAGTTATTAATTTCAGGAGAACTCCAGGTCCCACCTTGAGGTTGGTAACCCTACTTGCACTACATAAGACCGCTGTATTACACTAACTGCCAGACTGAACTGGTAATAAGACTGCCAATATCTCATTGAGAGGAATTTCTGTTGTGTCAAAACCTCCGTAGCAGTGAAAAGTACCATGAGTCTATTTTGTTCCTTCCACTTCCCTGATCTGTAAGTTTCTGTCTCTAATAACTTTAATGTAATGCCTGGTAGTGACTGAAGGAGAACAGAGTACCCCATTAATGCCCCATGCTATTAAAACTACCAATCACCTGAAGCTGTACACAGGCGTGAGTCAAGAAATTGAGTTACACACACTCCAGGGCTGAGCAGACCAAGCTGTAGTTCAGAGCAGAAATCCCAGTAGGTGCTGCAGTTGCCAGTGTGGGCAGAAGACGCTGAGTGTATGAAATTCTTTCAAGAGGGTCAATCAGAAATGTAGCCTGAGTGTTTGTTCACTGGGAGCTAGTGATCCTGCTCAACAGAAACAGAAATTCTAGGGACAGCAGAGCCTTAGCAATGAAGGAAGCCAAAGGCAACAGGAAAGCAGCCATTTATCAGGTGCAGGAAGACCACTGTTGCAAACCAGACATATAAAATCCATTTTGCCTTTTATCATACAAGGTGGTAATGAGCAGAGATCCTAGTACAGCAAACCATTGAAATATACATCATGCTGGCAATCTGTTTCTCAATGAATAATGTGCTACATTCATTGAAATGCTGGAACCAGCAGTGGGCAAATGATCATTTTAACAAACATTGGCCATTTCAAAATTTAAAAGCAATGAAGCTTGCTAACAAGGTTAGGAGACAAATGTTTCAATTATACTGAGCTTTAGAAGCAGATATTTAGGATAGGACTAAAGCACTGCTATCTCAGGTACATTTTCATCTATTGGACTAAAACATAGATGGTTATCCTGGATGTGCTCTTGCTGAATGCAATGAAAAAAATATTTCACAGGTTCTTAAATGTCCCCTGGAGCATCATTGATTTCTGTTTACTTTACACACACATAAAATGAGTGTTGACAAAAAAATATTTGAAAAGTCATTTTATGACCTGATCAGCATTTTGTAGACTCTTGTCAAGTTCAGAAGAATATCGTGTACAATTAATTTGTTACTTGTGTATAGCTCAAAAGACCTAAATAGTTCAGGCCCAGTAATAGCTTCTTCCTATGTCTTCTGAATGGAGATATTATAGCTCTGTGGTAATATGCATACTTTGTATATCTAAGATATATCTAAGATCCCACATACAAACCTGCTATACCAGGGGATGGCGGCTTCAGACGTGAGAAGTCTTTTTTTTTTCCTTCCAGCACTTCAGGTCCATCCATTAGAACCACTAGTGCAAAGGGTCCTCTTAGAGTCAACGGGGCAGAGCTAGTAAAAGTATCTGCTGCAGTACACCACACAAACCATACACTGGGGTATATTGATGGACCTATCCTCCATC
Organism: Heteronotia binoei; assembly: GCF_032191835.1. Classification (NCBI taxonomy): domain Eukaryota; kingdom Metazoa; phylum Chordata; class Lepidosauria; order Squamata; family Gekkonidae; genus Heteronotia; species Heteronotia binoei. Next base: position 3,133,993 of record NC_083238.1, on the reverse strand, counting down.
AATAGCTACTAGTCATGGTAACTAACAGTAATCTCCATATCAGGCAGTATCAAGGGCCTCTATGCTCTGCTGTTTGGACCTCCAGGGCAACTGGCTAGCTACACTGTGAAACAGAATGACTGTCTCGATGGTGTGAGGTTTTGCCAGTTATTGATCCCAGTCAACTCAGCACATATAGAAGTGGTCAGTAGTTTATTCAGGATCAATACAGAGCAGTGGACTGTTGTACTACGAAGCCATTGCTGAGAATAAAGTAACTCACAAACAGAACCAATAATACCAAGCAAAAAGGTGCACAAATGAAGCCAGCCCCTGTCAGTTTGGTTCCCAGGGTAAGGTGCACAGCATAAAGAGTCTTTGCTGGATGCTCAAGGTTATCTGGCCAAAGTCAGATGCTGCCATGGCTAACAGATAACAGTTCCACTGTTAATGTCTTCCTCTTGTGCATCTTGAGAAAGTTACAGCAAGTGAAATGCCAAAGCATGCACAATTAGAGACAGGTTTGAGCAAAATGTAAAATGACTACAGTTCATATTATACTGGTTTGCAATGCAAGATGATACAGAGAAATAAAATGAGAGTGGGAGCCCACAACTACAGCAGAACCCTTCTGACCCAATTGTCAGGGAACCTGACAGATGAACCACTAGACTGATGCCACAGGGCTCCTATGGTCTTAAGAAGATTGATTTCTGAAGCTGTGGGGCAGGGGTGGGAAGTTCTAGGAAGCAGGATGGAGGAAGAAGATGTCTTATCCTGAAAACTATATTTAAGCCTAATTTGCTTTGAGTCCTGAAATTTAGCATACATACTATGACCCACCAGGATCAGAATCTGTCTTCTGCCCCTTATTATACTATATCTGGTGAAACTGTGCAGGGCTGCACAGGCTCCAAGCTGTTCCATCCACTCATAATAATAATAATAAATTTTATTTGTACCCCGCCCTCCCCTGCCGAAGCAGGCTCAGGGCGGCTAACATTACGATGACCAATGGTGCACCAAACAATAAAACAGTTACATTAGAAACATTAAATTAAACATTAGTTAACCTTAAAAACCTGTTAAAACAATTAACTAAAACATATTATAACACTATCCTTGACGCTCTTCTAGTTAGTACTGATGGCGGATTTTCTTCGTTGTCGGTATAATTCAGTTATTCATAAAAGCTAATTTAAAAAGGGTGGTCTTGCAGGCCCTGCGGAACTGATCAAGGTTCCGCAGGGCCCGCACCTCCTCTGGGAGTTGGTTCCAGAGATATGGGGCTGCGGCCGAAAAGGCCCGAGAGCGAGTATTCTGTAGTTTAATTTGTCTTGGCCCAGGGGTAGTCAGTCTGTTCTTTCCTACTGACCTCAGTGCTCTCTGGGGTTCATACGGGGAGAGACGGTCCTTCAGGTAGGCTGGTCCTCGGCCATATAGGGCTTTAAAGGTGATAACCAGCACTTTGTACTGGACCCGGTATACAATCGGTAACCAGTGCAGTTCGCGTAGCCCCGGCCGTACATGTTCCCATCTTGGGACAAAGTGACCACTTTATTAATCATCCCACTAAAATGATCACCCTGTCCTTTCTTCAATTGTCAAATATTTTCCCTTCAGAAATTGGGGCGGTAGGCACAGGTAAAGGTTGAAACAGTTTTTGGTTCATTTGACAGGGAGTCTAATCAATATTTACATAGGGTTTGGGATTTAGGCTAGTGACATGCCCCACCTCAATGGGGGTCTCCGCCCCTCATGCTGTCATCACCTCACCAGGTTTGGGGCTCTACCTGGGGGTGGCCGGGAGACCTCAGACTGCGTGGAGGGCCAGGTTACGTCACCCTGTTGTCCCTCTGGCTGGCTAATCTTGGCCAATCCCAATCTGTGGCTTCTTTTTGCTTCCTGTAGTGTGGTCCAGCTCCAGCTCCACCCTTAGCTCCTCTCCAGTCTCCAGCTGCCCCTCCTTCCTTTAATCCATCCCTGCTCCCTTGCCCTCCCCCACTGGCTGCCCGCCTGGCTCCTCCCCATTCTTAGGGGACAATGCCCAGGCACTTTGGGGCTGCAGGATCTGCCTGGGTCACTTCCGCTGCTGGCAGTCTTATTGGGGGCCTTGAGGGCCTGCCATGACTCGGGAGGCCCCATTCCTGGCCCAGCAGCCCAGGCCAAGGGCCTTTTCCCGTGCTCTGTGAGCCTTGCTTGTGTCGGGGCCGCCTTGCCAGCTCCTGAGGCTGAGGTAGGGGATGGCTGACGTGCCCCTGTACCTGCGGCTGAGTGCACTGCCTCGCTGGGCTGCCCCTGCCGTTTCCATGGTGTCTTGTCAGCCTGCCATGGTAGCAGCATGAGCAGCAGCTGGTGGCTCTTCTTTCTTCCCCAGTAAGCTGGGGTGACAGAGGTGCTGGCTGCAGGGTTGGGGGCTTTGGCCTGGGGCTGGGGGCAGGTGTTGGTGCCAGTCCCAGCTGGGAGTAGGTAGGGCAGATTGATAGGAAGAAAGTTAAAAATAAACACATAATGGTTTTTTAGGTTATTGAATTCAGAAGAGATGGTTTAATACTTAACGTAGTTTGACTTTCACTAAAAGTATTGCAGATGTTATGAGATTTGTTCTTAAAGGTTACTTGCTAATAGCATTCACTGTAAACTTCCCACTGAATAAACATAGACTTGAGAGCATATTCAGCTTTGTCCCTGTGTTTTAGACTAAGGTCTTTATAGTATAGTGGGTTCAATGCAAGGAGGAGATGCAGTTTTAGTGATCATAGGTCTCTTTATTAGTTACAGCATGGTAGACTGAACTAGAAGACTGCTTTACTGGGCCAACTACATACAGTTCAAGTTTCCCATGCTAGGATGCCATTGGATCATTCAAACCAGCAGGGGGCCCATGATTGGAGCAGGGGAGCAGAGATTTGGATCCTACTGCCCATTGTTCCCGAGTCCCCAAGCTCCTCCCTAAAGGCTCCAATGAGCCAGGCAGGAACACAGGTAAAATCATCATTAGTCCACATACACAACATCCCTCCCCCCCCAGTCCACAAGCCGCCCTGAGCCTGCTTCAGCGGGGAGGGCAGGGTATAAATCAAAGCAAATCAAGCCCTCGCATACATAGTCCAGGAGGTAGGCAGACTTGCGGTGCTCCAGCGTGGACCGCCTGGGTGCCGGAGTGTGTGGAGGAGCAGTCACAGCTTCAGGCACAGTGAGCGGAGGGGCTGGCAATGCTGGAGTCTCGGCTGGAGTAACAGAATCCTCGGTAGCCGCTGACTTGGCCCAGGCGGGAGCCAGGGCTTCGGATCTGCCCAGCTCGGACAGTTGAGGTGTCGAAGTGGCTGGCTGGTCATCAGGGCTGTAGCCATCGACTTCATTCTCCAGAACAGAACGAGGCCTCAGTTGGTCAATGTGCTGTCTGAGGGTGAACCCGCCTTCAGTGGTCACCTCATAGGAGACAGACCCTAGGACCTTGGCAACCCTGGCCGGGATCCAGGACAGGCCACCCACAAAGTTCTTTGTGTAAACCAAGTCCCCAGGAGTGAACCTGCAGGGCATCCAGAGCACCTCCGGGAACTCCTGCACATCTAAGAATCTACATTGACTAGCCAACGTTCGCCTGCTCCCCTTGACATTCTTAAGGGGGTCCCTCATTCTGTTTGCTTCACAGGAGACTGAATCTGCTCCTGCTATGACATTGACTTAAGAAAAAGAAAATGGCCTCTGTGGATTTTTAAAAAAATACATACATCATTAGGCATTTGGCTCTTCTCCTGCTGATGTTTCATTTGCTATAAATATATTTTGATAAGGCCAGTTATATTTTTGTGTTAGAGTAACTTTATTTGTGTTAGCTTTCAGAAGCACAATTGAGACTAATTTATACATGGAAGCATTGCTTTGAATCTCTGCCACCCTTATCTGTGTTTCACTCTGATTGCTTAATCCCCAGGTGGGGTCAGGGAATTTCCTGGTTTGGAGGCCCTCCCCCTGCTTCAGGGTCGTCAGAAAGTGGGGGGAAGGAAAGAACATATGAACATATGAAGCTGCCTTATACTGAATCAGACCCTTGGTCCATCAAAGTCAGTATTGTCTTCTCAGACTGGCAGCGGCTCTCCAGGGTCTCAAGCTGAGGTTTATCACACCTATTTGCCTGGACCCTTTTTTGGAGATGCCAGGGATTGAACCTGGGACCTTCTGCTTCACAAGCAGATGCTCTACCACTGAGCCACCATCCCTCCCCTAAATGTCTGCTGGGCACTCCATTATTTCCTATGGAGACCAATTCCCATGGGGTATAATGGAGAATTGATCCACAGGATCTGGGGGGGGGCTGTTTTTGGAGATAGATGCACCATGGTTTCTGCATAGCATCCAATGCCTCTCCCCAAAATACCCTCCAAGCTTCAAAAAGATTGGACAATAGGATCCAATTATCTGAGCCCCAAAAGAAGGTGCCCCATCCTTCATTATTTCCAGTGGAGAGAAGGCATTTAAAAGGTGTGCAGTCCCTTTAAATGTGATGGCCTTTGGAGTTCACTTATGCTTATCACACCCTTGCTCCTGACTCCATCCCAGAGATCTCCTGGCTCCACCCCCAAAGTCCCCAGATATTTTTTGAATTGGACTTGCCAACCCTACCTTAGTCTGATGTACAGCTGCATTCTTCTTAATGTTGGCAACACTTTTTGGTGGTCTGGCCTAAACCAGGGGAGGCCAACGATAGCTCTCCAGATGTTTTTTGCCTACAACTCCCATCAGCCTCAGCCAGCATGGCCAATGGCTGGGGCTGATGGGAATTGTAGGCAAAAAACATCTGGAGAGCCACTGTTGGCCACCCCTGGTAAACAACTAAAACCACAAGTAAGTGTAGCTCCCATCAAAGGTACACTACCCAGAACTCATCCTTGCCTTTTAAAATATCAATAGTGTAGACCAAAAACTAAATAAGATTAAAACAGCTGAACTTATATGCATTCAATATTTATTATTATTTACTATTTAACACAGATGCTTAATCACCTAGGGTTTAAAATATTTATTCTTATTATCTGCAGTACTTATGAAAACCAACTCTGTTTTTAATGAAATTGCTGTATTTTAACTGCCAGTATAATCATTCAGAAGATTCTGATGCTAGGAAAGACAGAAGGCAAAAGAAGAAGGGGACGGCAAAAGATGGGATGGCTGGACAGTGTTACTGATGTAACAAACATGAATTTGAGCAGACTTCGGAGGACAGGAGGGCCTGGCATGACTTTGTCCATGGGGTCGCAAAGAGTCGGACGCGACTGTGCGACTGAACAACAACAAAGTAACCAGTCAATAAAACATGCGCCAATATACTATTAAAATATAGTGGGGCAAGCCCAAAATGGTGATCCAAGCATGCCCACATGACTGAGCTGCTACCAAAGCAACCCGCAGCTGAAGAGAATATCAATTAAAGCACTAGCCACCCAACTGCCGATATAAGCCCCCCATGTCCTCCAAAGTCCTTAGTGAAATAGGCAGCTAAGAAACAACTCCACCAAGGAATCCCTCAGCCACCCAGAAATGAAAAATAAGCCACTGATATGAGCCGGCCAGCTGTATGCCACCCTGCCAGGGCACTTGGAGGCGGAGAGGTACCCACTGCTCAAGTGCAGCTCCAGGCATCACGCCTGCTGGATGCAAAAAGCCTCCTTGGCTCAGCTGCAAGGTCTGGGAGCAAAGGGATCTGGGTGCACCTGAAGAGCCTTTTGCCTTGGAAGGGGAAAGCAGTGCTGGCAGCTGCGAGGTCTAGGTGCACCCGGGTGCCTGACTGGCCACTATTCCAGGTGGCTGCCTCAGCGAGCACATGCTTGTCACAAGGAAAACGACAAAACAAGTATCTCAGTAAATAAAAGACACACACACGCATGCATGCATGTTGAAGCTGCCCTCCCTGTGCTCCAAGAGCAGGCTTGGAAATTTATCTGAGGAAGGGACTGCAGTGACTCCCCAAAGCTCCAAACCCCCTTCTCCCACAAACTGGGTTAGTCTTTAAGGTGCTGCTGGACTCCTCCGGCTCTTTTCTCCTGCTCCAAACAGATGCACATGGCAACCAGAGCCAGCCCTAGGGCACAACACCCCAGGCACCCTCTGTGGCACCGTGTCCCACCACCCCTCTTCCCTCTCTTGTCCCTTCATCACAATTTTAATGCCCAGGAATGGGCAGTGAAGTGTCACACTCTCGGGCTCTTTAAAGGTCGACCCCCCCCCCACACACCAATCAGCTGATCAGTGGGTAAAACTGTGCCAGGGGCTAACGGCTCCTATGCCATCCCTTCGGTGCACTCAAGATCAGTGCCAGGACAGCAGTGGTGAGCGAGCCGCTGAAAGAGCGGCTGCGCCACACTCTCCTCCCCACTTCCTTCCTGGATTGTATGGGGAGGAGGCAGCGGCATGGCTGCTCTTTCAGCGGGTCACTCACTGCTGCAGCCCTGGTACTGATTGTGAGCGCACCAGAGGGGTGGCATAGGAGCTGCCAGTTTTACCTGCTGATCAGCTGACCGGCGGGGTGTGTGTGTGTGTGTCAGCCTTTAAAGAACTTGTGGAGTGCAGTGTTTCACCACCTATTCCCAGGCATTAAAATTGTGATAAAAGGATGCGGGAGGGAGGAGGAAGCAAATAGGGATTTGCCTAGGGGAACAGGGAGGGAGGCCGAATTCGGTGCCCATGGCCTCCTGGCGCCCTAGGCAAATGCTTAGTTTGCCATGTGGGTGGCCCAGACCTGATGGCAACTCATCTGTTTGTGGTTGGTCTGACTCCATTTTTCTGAGCGCCCTTCCTCATTTAATAAATTCCTTTCAAAGGAGAGAGATTTATTCCAGTCACTTGAAATACAAGAACCTACAGGTTGTAAGTGCCTGACCTCAGTCCAGTAAATATCTAAAAATCTCACTAATCCATCCAACCATACCTGTTGCTTGAGTTTTCATCAGGATTAATGTCTTGTACTCTCCAAACTATATCTGCACAGCCTACTGTCAGGCTCTGTTCATTTATGATATTAAGAAATGCTGTTACTAACCATATTCAATGCTGCATAGAAATGCTAACTAACATAGCAGCTGGAAACAACCAGGAGGGAGGGGGGAAGAGTAGAGGCAGCTTCCCATGAATATCAAAGGTTGCCAAGATCCCTTTGAAACATACAGTATGTGCCAAATTCTCACCTCCTCTCCGGAGGCCCAAGGACATTGCCTCTGGGAATTGTAACCACCAACGGACAAGATAAGGGGGGGAAGCGTTGGGAAAAGTCTCACATGCAAAGCAACCTTTTGTTTTGGGAATCAGGGGGTAGAAACCATTGCTTTGATGTAGAAGGTTAAATGCCAATAGTTCGAGCTGATCTCCATCAGTTCCAATAACCGTTATGCTGGAGTAACTCTGAAGTATCCAATAAAGGCAACTTGGTTTCAAAATACCAAAGTCTGCTTACTTGTGAGCTTCAATGAACCTACGCCTGACACCTACAACTTCCCGGTATATCTCTGTTTGTTTTCATGGCTTTTGCATGAATTGCTGGCTGATTTCAATTTTCAAGAAACACCCATGGGTGTTTTAAATGTGTGTGTATGATATTAGTCATACAAGAAAGAAAGAAAGAAAGAAAGAAAGAAAGAAAGAAAGAAAGAAAGAAAGAAAGAAAGAAAGAAAGAAAGAAAGAAAGAAAGAAAGAAAGAAAGAAAGAAAGAAAGAAAGAAAGAAAGAAAGAAATAAATCATTCTGCCTTTCTTGTACCTATCTTGATAATAACTCTTCATTGTACATTCCACTTTTTGGGAGCACCTTTTAAAAATGTTGTTGGCATGACTTGTTGAAGTCCTCACTCTAAAAGTTAAATGTCTGAGATGTGGGCTTGTGCGTGTGTGTGTCTAATGCATATGCATTAGTATTACTGCAACTGTTAAGAATGAACGGGGGAGGGGTATGTGATCTATTTATGCTTTTCTCCCAGGTCCCACCCCCTATGGGCCAGTTTTCCCTCCAAAACTGCTTTCACCCAATCAGAGAGACAGAAGGGCTCCTGGGAGATGTAGGCCCACTAACCACTTCTACACGGGCTTCTCTGGAGCTTGTAGGCCACACGAGGCCTAGGATCATGACAAGCCTGTGCCCCCAAGATGACACACAGCCTGATGTGGCAGGCTGTGAGTGAACTGGTCATCCCCCACTTTGCATTGCTGGAGGGTGCCATGCGGCAGGAACATGCCTCCTTCTAGCCTCCCCCACCTCCTGAACTGCGACTATGGCAGAGGTAAGTCTTGGCCATGCTTCTGTGGATTTATAATTCATTCTATCCTACTTTGTGCATTTCCTCCCTCTGAAAATGTTCAGCAGAAAAATAAGAACCATTATGATTTAGGTTGCAGCATACCCACCTTTATATTGTACCTGTTTAAACTCATTGACAGAGTGAATGTCTGGACTGTTCATAGGTTCCCAGCTTGCACGGTTATATCCTTAGTCATAAAGCTCCACTCTATGTGTATTCACCAGCAGATAAAAGAGTGGATTTTCAGAAGCCAATACAGGCAAAAGACTCCTCTTTCATTGTTTGGAGAAAACCAGGGAAGAGTACGAAGACACAGGCAGCAGCAACTTTACTGTTCTTTCCATACTTGACCTTTTCCTGCCCTTTCTTCTGCTGGATGTTGACACCAAAAAGAAAGCAGGGGATCATGTCCACCTTGTGTGTGTTATCAATTATTTCAGCTTGCAATAGAAATACAGCGAAATTAGATCCCCTGCATGGAAATAAATACTTTACCAGATACAATTCTCTCTGGCATCAGCTGCTTTGGTCTGATTAGACCAAAGAGAAGACTCTCTTCCTTTTGACAGCTCAGGAAACACCAGTTGCCAACAAATAGCATAAGCTACTGCTACCCAAAATAATAGTTTCAGGTGGATAGCTGAGCTGGTATGCAGTAAAGGAGCAAGATTCAAGTCCAGTAGCACCTTGAAAACCTCTTTGACGGATGAAGATGATGATGAAGAAGAGTTGTATCTACAACCTGCTCTTCACTTGGAATCTCAAAGTGGCTTACAATCACCTTCCCTTAATCTTCCCACAACAGATACCCTGTGAGGTTGGTGGGACCAAGAGAGCTCTTTGAGAACTGCTCTGAGAGAACCGACCCAAGGACACCCAGCTGGCTGCACGTGGAGGGGTGAGTTAAGAGTCTGTCACTCTTCACTACACCACAGCTGGGTCTCGAGGGGTTTGACTTTTGAAAGTTTATACCTTGGAATTTATACTTTCAGGTACTACTGGACTCAAATCTTGCTCCAATAGTAGTATTTGATGCTGTTCACAAGTCTACGGCTACAGAATTTGCTGCTAGCATTGCTGCCTTTACTGGCTAGGCTACCTATGGAAAGGATCTTATTGCCTTCTTCTGGAGACCAGCACAGAAGAAGGAGGCTTAGTTTTAAATGTTGACTCATAGAAAGAAAAATATGTAAATTGACCTTGATTCCCGCATCAATATTTGTAAGATAAACATAAAAGAGCAAAATGTCTTTTCCATCAAAGACTCATATCACATCATAGTTCCTTCTGGTCATACTTTTGAAGTCTTGATAATTTCATTATTAAGTATGTCATTGGGCCCAGGAAAATGGCTCGATTATTTATCTTAGCCAGTAGTATGCTATGAACAAATTATTCCCTCTGTCTAAAAAATCCCCCAAACCACCAGTAGGCTGAAGCATATATAGTAAGGTGTCTGAAACACAGCTTTCCAAGTGTACCAAAAATGCACTATTCCTTCATTAAAGGCAGGAACAGAATATCACCATTTTCTTGTGTTACATAGCAAGTTGGCATCAGATACAGAAAGGGAATCTGAGACTTTTACCAGTTCCCACTGGCTGAATTTTGCTGTTTTAATCGGAGGACAAAAAAACCTGGGAAACAAAGAAACTAGCTACCCAGTCCACTAACCTAAGCTTGCTTTTAATATTAAATTTACTTAGGTTAGTGGCCCAACCCACCAACCTAAGCTTGCTTTTAGTGTTAAATTTACTTTTATTGCCTTTTAAGAACTCACAGAGCAACATTTTTTAAAACCGGGAAAGCAGAAGTCTGAAAAAGTAGAGCAGTGTTATGAGGTATAACACAGCAGGGGGATGTTGTAGGCTGATCAAGTGGCAGTCAGGGGGAAAAAAGAACTCAAAGGAAAACAAAATGTAAGATTGAACAAAAGGCTTAGCTTTGGAAAAGGTAGAAGAGAACAATTTTATGACTTAATAAAGATTGCTTATTTTATTGATTTCAAAATAAAATACCAGGTTTGCTGCTGAATAAACCAGCTGAAGCTTGAAAAACACTAATGCTCATATGGCCCCAGGCAGCTTCGAAGCCCCAAGCTAATAACTCTTGCCTCAGCCAAACTGTATGCTGTACTAGGTGTGCTTTGACCGCAAGGGCGTCCATCTACAAGTGGGAAAAGTGGGGCTCATAAAAAAGGGACTCACAATTGCCAGTCTTGAATCATGTGCCAATCTGAATAAAGTGAGGAAGGCATATGTTTGGAAAGTGTTAGTACTCTGTTACAGTCATATTAAAATAACATTTTAAGAGTTAAGGCACATGATGCTGCTTTATATGGTGTGATACATTGATCCATTGGCTGCAATGACTGGCAGTGGCTCTCCAAGGTTTCAGGCAAAGCAAGATCTTTCCCGATACTTGCTTTTTGTGAATCTTTAATTGGAGATGTCCATGGTACATCACTGGGCCAGAACTCTAATGGCAAGAAGCTTGCTAATGTAGAATTTTTTTTCCAGTGGGATATTCTCATATTTTGAAATAGTTTGTTTCACCACAAGCAGGGCTTCAAACATTACTTTGCTGTCTTTCTACAATTCAGGCTTCCCAACAGAATCAAATAAAGACAGATCAATACAGAAAAAGGGGGCAATCTGTTCCCAACTATGAATGCCAAGGAGGAAAGGAAAAGGAAGATGGAGATGGATTTACACAGTAAAAACTTGCTCTCTCTTAACAAGAGAGGCATGAGATGGTAGTGAATGAAAACTAGCATGGCCACCTCTTGAGTCTGATGATGACTTCCTGATTCATCATGGTGAAAATCCTACCCAATGATATAAAAATTCCATCTTCTGCTAAATAAATGGCTAATGGGTGGTCTTTTTGAGCTTTTTCTCAGGACTAATTCAGCTGCTTGGAGTTATTTGCTAAAATACATATATCCATTTATTTTGAATAAATTAAAATATGCTCATTGCCTATCTTTAACAGTATGGGGGAAAGAATCTAATCCTTTGGTATATAAAAAACAAGATCATGGTTGAAGGCTGCAACTCATAAAAGTTAAGTTTGCAGATTCCTATAGATTTTTTATTCAAATGTATAATTGATTTTATTTTTATATCTTAAATGTATTAAAGATTTACAAGCTGTTTGTTCCGGTTACAGAGAAACAAGACTATTTTTGTTGCGTTACCCAGGGTGCAACACGAGGAGGCGAGCCAGAATTGCACCCCAAATGAGGAAGATCACTGGGAGGGCCTCAGATTGTGTGAGACGAAGGCAACCATTCCTTCTCTCTCAGCTCAGCAGCAACACACCAGCATCACTGTCCCATTAGAGGGACCTCAGCATTGGTATGGCTGCTGGGCTGCCTGTCAACATCACTGGCACCTCCCTCTTTCTTCCTCCTGCCCCTGAAAAAAAACCTGGGTTATCTGGGCTGGGCCTGTGGGTGCTGTCGGTTACAGTTGGGGGCTGCAATGGCCCTTTCAGTATTATTAGGCATTTGTGGATGGGGACTGGGGAAATTTGGATCGCTTTGCAGTTTTTAAACCAGCATTCACTTTTGGTTTGGGGATGGATGAGGGGTGGGGGGAGGGTGCACTGCCAATCAATTTGTGAGTGAGTTTTTGGGCTGTCTTTGGACTCTAGTCTATTTTTAGTGGGAGAGTGTTTTACAACCATCTTCCAAGCGTGGGCCAAGAGAGGATGCAGGCACAAGTAGGTGCTCACTTCATTCACTCTCAAAGTCTACGTTTGGGGAGCCGAACATAGGCAAGTTGTCCTTCAGGAAGACCAACTGCTCATCTGTCCAGGGTTGCAGGTGATTGTGATGTGGGCAGACAATGTCGCCCATATGCGAAAAGACGCGCTCACTCTGCACGCTCGTCGGTGGGCATGAGAGGAACGCCTTGGCCACGGAGGAGGCGGCCAGCCAGACCCCCTCCTTCGTGACCCAGTAGTCCAATGGAGACATTTCCTGTGACTCGTTGGGCTCCGAAAGATAGTCCCTCACCATCGCAGCACCTGTCTTCACTCTCAGGGGCCTACCGCTCCCAGAGGGGCCAACGAGCCACCCGATGAGTGTCATCTCAGGACTCTTCGTGGCGTGAGTCTGGTGGGAAGCAATGCCTAACCGGGGAGGTTGGGGATGAACAGAAGTGGAAGTGGCAAATGAGCTGCTTCCACACCCCTCCTCTTCAGTAACCGGCACTGCCCCTCCCCCCGATTCTGCAACACTTGACCTTCTGGGAGAGCTCGTCTTGCCAGCAATCGAACTCGTTGACCCGCTCGGCGACTGTGCCCTTAAGGTCGCCATCATGTAGACCTTATCCTGGGTGAAAGTCTGAAAGCAGGCATCAAGCCCTTCCTGCAGCCTAACAACCAGGGTGCGCACCACTGGAAGAACGTCTGCACGGCCTTGAGTTGGCACTAGAAACAAGGCCAGATCCTCACGGGCCATGTGGACCATAGGGACGACCAGTGCGATGCTCGCCGTGTCAGACGAGAGCATTTCTGTGTGGGTCTTGAAGGGCACAAGAACCTTAACAGTCCTCTTGGGTGAGACGGTTCTCATCCCGAAAGACCCTTGTCTCAGAGACAAAGGCATCCAGGGCTGCTCTCTGCTCTACCATGTGCTCCAGCGTGGCACAGGTGGAGTTCCAGCATGTGCTGATGTCACCGATCAGGCGGTGCCCTGGCACGCCTGTCAGTGTCTGTTTCTCACGCAGCAGATACAAGTCCGTATTGCTGCGTGAGAAGTGACCTGTGATGTGCCGACATTTCTGGAGCAGAAGTCGGTACTCATGGGTCACGGCTAGATACTGACGATCCTGGCTTTTCGTCTGGCCCAATGCATCCTTAACCACGAGGTGGAGAAGGTGGGCCACGCAAGGAAGGCATTTTAGACCCTGACGCTGGACAGCCGCCTTGATGTTGGAGCCACCATCAGTCACCATGAAGCTCGTGGTGACGTCCCCGCTGCCTACCCAGCCCTCTAACTACCATGAGAGGATGGCTTTGAGAGTGTCCGCTGTGTGCGGTGCATCAACTGCTTCGGCATGCAGCAAGGCCCAGCGATAGCTGGCCTGGCAGCCCTGACCCTGCCTGTTGCTACTGCCACCCCCACCCTACACCTCACTGGGATGCCACCAATGCGCAGTCAGGGAGAGATACCCCTCTAATGCATGTTGGGAGCTCCAGATATCTGAGGTGAAATGCACAGTCCCCCCGGCAGCACAGGACAAATGCTTTTTCACCACAGATCTGGTCGCCCTGAAAACAGCTGGCACAATGGTCCTGCTAAGGGTGGTTTTAGCAGGAACTTTGTACCAGGGTGCCAGGTACTGGAGCAACCCTAGCACCTCAGGATTCTTGACCACTGAAAATGGAAGCCCATGGGCGATCGACCTGGCAAGGTTCCAGGTGATCACCCTCCTGCCGTACTTGATTCCCCCTCTCGGCACACAGGTGCCACCCCTACCAAATATCTCAGACAGAGATGCCTGGTGTTCCTGCACAGAACGCTCCTGGAGAGCTCCAGAGGTAGTCGCGAAGGGATGGACCTCCTCCTGGCTGGGTGATGTTGGCCACTTGGGCACCACAGCACCAGCCTGCTTCTCCCCCTTAAGAAGCACCCCCCTGGGTGGTGCTTCTGCAGGTGGTTCCACATCCCCCCCTCGAGTCAGGTGGGCAGGGTCCCACCCACGACTGATCTGGGCCCTGCACAGCTGGCACTGCGCATAGCATGGATCCTCCATAAGTTTGAAATACTTCCAGACTTCGGAGGTGTACGGATGCCCAAGCTGACTGGCAGCTTGAGTGTCTGGAGCCACCTCGTGTCTTGGGGTGGCAGGAGGGGCTGGCCACCAGGGGGAAGTGGGCAGAGATGGAGGTACCTTGTGTGTCTCCATCTCTTCCCCCTCCACGCCATGCGGCCTCCCCTCCTGGCCATCCCCTGAAGGACTGCTGGTGCCCAAAGGAACCGAAGAATGGGGCTGGTCCTCCTCAACCAGCTTCTCTTCCAGCTCCTGCACAACACTCTGCACCCTCCTTGGGGTGATTATTCTGGACAGAAAACTGTCCCCAAAGCTCATCTCCAAGGAGGGCTGCTCTTGCTGCCCTTCCTCTGGCTGCTGAGGCTGAGCGACATCAGCTGGAGGAGAGACTGCCCGAGCAGCAGACCCGTGCTCAGTGCCAGCACCTAATGGCACCTCTGCTGAAGGTGCCCCAGCAGCATCCTCGATGAAGGGCCCAAGACGGGCCTTCTTCTTCATCACACTCCGGCCAGAGGTCGGAGTGCTGGAAGGCGGCTGTGGAGTAGCCCTACACAAAGGTGGGGGGGAGAGACCTGGGTCCTCCCCCTCACCCCTCTAGTCTTCTCCTTGGCCTTGCCCCCAGGGCCCCTCTTCTACTGCCTGTCACTCATGTCACCCTTGGCCAGTTTCACACAACCTGAACTGAGAGTGGGTTTTTTTTACAAACCTAACTCACTGCACTGTACCCTGAACCAACAGGTGCCCTGACTTCTTTTTAAAAACCCTCCCACCAAAACTTGTTGGGGGGTTTTTTGGTCCCTAACCTGTCCTTCTTTGGATTGGGGTAGTAGTGATCTGGTAAAGTTTAGGAGACTAGGTGATCCTGCCTCTACCAGGCTACAGTTTTTAAAAGGCTACCTTGAGATGAAGGCAATCCTTGTTATATCCTCCTAGTGAAATTTCTCCTAACTAGATCCTGGGACAAACTGGATTTCCTTGCAAACTAGAAATCAGGTGTCCCCTATAACTTGAGAGGAGCTGTGGTTTACCCTATGGAAATCTAAGGATGCACCAACTTTCAGTGGCTGAAAGCAAGATGCACTGCAACCCTAGTCTCTTTAAAAGGGAGCCTGTTGTGGCCTAGTAGTCACACTGCCTTTTATGAGAAACCTAAAATCTTTTTAAATCGCCCCTATGTGGCCTAGTTAAATTCTGAAAGAAGATAAAGCCCTAAACTGGATTAATTTTTTTTAAATTTCAAAAAACACAATTCCTAAAAGCACCCTTATTAGTGGGGCAGCCTATTTAGTGGCCCTAGGCAAACTGAAAGCAGCCTCAGACTCCAAAAACAACTCTATAACAACCCCACCCCACACAGCCCACACACCAACCCTCTCACACCAACCAGAGGTAATTTAAAAAAACCAAAACAGGACAGAAAGAAACTTAACTTTTAAGTTTTAACCCACCCAAACCCAGGAAAAGGTACAACAGGAGAAGGCCAAGAAACTCAACTGTTAAAAAAAGTGGCCTTTTCACCTATAAGAGACCTCAGGCCAAATCAGTCAACAATACCCCCCCTTAAAACCAGAACAGGAGGATGCAAAACCTGCAACAATAGATCCAAACAGAAGGCCAACAAACACAACTGTTAAAAAAGTGGCCTTTTAAACAACAGAAATTAGGTCAAACACCCCCGTCCCCCAAGAACCAGAACCAGAAGAGAAAAGGAACAACAGCAACACAACACAGATAGCACAAATCACCCCCCCCCTCGCAAACCCAGAACCAGGAAAAGGGACAGCAGGAGAAGGCCAAGAAACTCAACTGTTAAAAAAGTGGCCTTTTCACCAAAAAGAAACCTCAGGCCAAATCAGTCAACAACACCCCCCCCCCCCAAACCAAAACAGGAGGATGCAAAACCTGCAGCAATAGAGAATAGATCCAAACAGAAGGCCAACAAACTCAACTGTTTAAAAAAGTGGCCTTTTAAACAATGAAAATTAGGCCAAACAGGTCCCCCACAAGAACCAGAAGAGAAAAGGAACAATAGCAGCACAACACAGCAGCAACAAATCAAACACAGAATCCTTTTAAAACAGTAAAAAACTTAACTTTTAATAATACAGAAAATTTACCAACCCCTCCCCCCCCAAAACCCCCTTCACCCTAACCCTAAGAAATCCAAGCCACCCAAATCAAGAAAAGTAAAAGGACACTGCACTTTTAAAAGTCCTCTCACTAAAGTAAGATACGGGCAAATTAAGTAAGATATGGGTATCAGCTACACAAACAGTTGTGTAGCTGATGGCTGGTGGATTAGCCCAGCCATCAGCTACACAGCAGCCCTGCAAAGCATGCATTTGCAATGCATTTTGCAAATGCATGCTTTGGATTGGCTGCAGGGGCTCCTATCCCCCTCCCCCTCCCTCCCTGATCCCAGGGAGGCTATGGAAGAGGTGGGAAAAGGCTTCCAAAGGTGGGAAAGGAAGCAAGCAGCTCCCCTGAGGCTGCAGAAGCCCCTTTCCCGCCTTTTGCGTTGAATTCCGTATACTTCCGAATATCTATACGGAAGTATATGGGGAGCCATATACGGCTCCCGTTTAATGGCCTGAAAATGAAATCGGAAGTATATGGTGCCATATACTTCCGAATCGGGTGATTCGGTGGTCTATGCAGTTCGGCCGAACCAAATGCACACCCTTATTGGCTACCCTATGCCTGGCTGCTTGCTACTGTTCAACAGCAGTGCCCCTATGACAGCCAGTGTGGCATAGCAATTAGCGCTTCCGAGCAGGGTCTGCCAGACCAAGGTTCTTGCTGTGGAAACTGACAAGGTGATTTTGGAGCCAGACTTTCAGCCTAACCTACCTCACACAGTTGTGTAGATAAAAAGGGGAAGAGGAGAATGATTTAAGCTGCTTTGGTCCTCACTGTGGAGAATACTGTACTTTTCCTAGGTAGAGGCTGCAGGGGGGGGGAAATGGAAAACTGAAGTCAGAGGAGCTGATAAGGAGATAGGGTTGCCAATTCCAGGTTGGGAAATTCCTGGGGATTTGAGGGGTGGAGCCTGGTGAGGTTTGAGGAGGGCTTGGACCCCAGACAGGCGCAATGCCATAGACGCCACCCTCAAAACCAGCCATTTCCTCCTCCAGATTCTGGCTGGAATCTACCTGTAAAGTGTTTTGAAGCAATGTTTTCTAATGAAAATTGTATAATGTTTTTTGAAGCTTATAGAAGCCTTGTGTGAAACAGGGCATCATGTACAACCCTGTCGTGGTTTTCTGCCTGGCTGCAACTTGTTTCTACACCAGCTCCATTTGAAAGGAGTATTTGGAGCATTGGACTCTGTAGAAAACAGCATGTCGCATCACTTTCTGGGCCCACTACTTTGGAGAAAGTGGCATCAATTGCTATTTAAAAGACTTTGGGTATGGGTGTAGTCAGCATTCTGATGATAGAATAATTTTGTATTGAGTAGTAAGCGCTCTATGAATTGGTATTAAATTTATTATTAGTGTTTTTCCAATTTATGGAGGTGGGCTTTTCACGGATGCCTTTGTGCTTTTTGCCTGCTCCATTTTCCACATTTGGTTTGGTTGCCATAATCTTCAGGTGAGGGCTAGAGATCACTCAGAATCACAACTGCTCTTCAGATGGCAAAGATAACTCCCCTGGAGACAATGGCTGCTTTACAGGATGGACTCTGCTGAGGTTGCTTTCCTCCTGCTTTGAGCCACACTGTGGAGAAAGACTGTACTTTTCTTAGGTAGAGGCTTCAGGGAGGGCAGAGGAGATGGAAAGCTGAAGTCAGATCAATTCTTTTACAGAAAACAGCTGTCTTTAGGTACATACTCTATGGTACACCATAACAGAACAATGTCAGCCAAAACAACCCAGATCACACCACAAGCTCACACTGATGCTAAATGCCATAAGGCTGAATATGACAGGAAAAGGCAGCAACAATGCACTGCAAACAAAATAAATGTTGAGCTTCAATGTCTGTGTGACCATCGTCATGCCCCCCCCTTAATTATTCTTCCTTATCTCTATTCTGGACCTATTTCACAGCTTTGAGCCACCAGATACAGGGACACACACACACACATGTGGACAGATGAGTGAAAGCCAAGGGTTGGAGGGTGTGTAGGAAGACAGCAAGGGTGAGGGTGGGAGGAGTAATGGAGTGCCAAGAATGTAATTGAGAGGAAGAAGTGGCTTGGGGTGGGATGGGGAAGACAGCAAGGGTGGGGGCACTCACCCAGAGCCTCTTTCTAGAGCCCGCTGTATTTTTCTTCACAACGGGCCTTATTCCTAGAAAGTAAATAAACACTATAATGTGATTTATCCTAACTTGGAAGAGTTCTTCAAAGTCTCAGAAAGAGATACAGGACTGCAGCACAATGTCAGCTCCTGAGCTGTCCTCAATAAGCAGACCTCTTTCTGGTGTTCAGAAAAGGTTTACTTTTATTGATAGACATATCACAGCAGTGTGACTCTGTGTCAGATCCCCACCAGGATAGAATGATTACTTTATTTATTTATTTATTTATTTATTTATCTATTTATTTGTAATTTGTATGCGGCTTACAGCATATAAAATCTAACATGAAAATATAAAAGTTTAAACATTTCATAGAATTTACATGATTAAAATTTAAACAATTTACATAATTAGAATATTAAAACATACAGCAATCTTATAAATCTACGCTCGATTTCAAGTTTCAGTGCCGGTTAGTTGTAGGCCTGCCGGAAGAGGGCTGTCTTACAGGCCCTGCGGAATTGAGCAAGATCCCACAGGGCCCTTACCTCTTCCGGCAGCTGGTTCCACCAGGAAGAGGCCATTACGGAGAAGGCCCTATCCCTCGTAGATTTCAAACGGGCTGTATGTGTTACAGACCAAAGCAAAGCAGAGCCTAACTTCCCCAAACATTCTCAGAAGAGTTATAGCAAATACAGAGACCAACACTATTCATGGCAGGGCCCCTTGACATACAGAAGCAGTGCACTGAATGCACTAGTGCCAAGCAGCAGAGATAGGACATGCACTTTCTGCATGCAAAGCAGTTCCACAGCCCTACAGAACAAACACCTGTGGGGAATCCTTTAACACTGACCTTGAGGTGATATTCATGCAACAGATTGCCATTAAGTTAAGGTTCTCCTTGAGGAGCCTTAAATTCTCATAAGCTTCTTTTAAAACCCAAGTGCCCTAGTTTCCAAGATTTTCTTTCTTCAAGGTCAGTTTTAAAGGATTCCCCACAGGTGTTTGTTCTGGAGGGCTGTGCAACTGTTTTGTATGCAGAAAGTGCATGCCCTATCTCTGCTGCTTGGCATTAGTGAATTCAATGCACTAGTTCTGTGCTGCAGTCCTTGCAGAAAGCCCCCACCCCAATATGCAAATCACAGAGATTCTCTAATTTGAACTAAAGTCCTGTGTATTGCACTCCCACTGCCACAGTGGCACTTGTTTTGCTGGGACCATTATGTTCCTTGCAGGCAAGCAGCCTCGCCACAGTTGAATTGACTGCAGAGATTCTCTAGGAGAATCTGGGTGCTGCCTGGGTTAGATTTTCCAGTCATAAATGGGTACACCCTATTTGGGTGCCCCTAGAACTGAACCTCTTGTTTCTGTTGAAACTCTGGGGTTCTGTGGGGGAGAGGCACCTGAAGCAGCCCTACAACTTTGGTGCCTCTCCCTCAACCCCCCTGTGTCACTTTTCCAACTCTTCAGTGGGAACAGTGACTGGGCATCTTTGGGTGCCCCTAGAATTGGACCCCCTTGTCCAATCTTTTTGAACCTTGGGGGTTTGTAGAGGAGAGGCTCCTGCAGCTGCCCTGCAAATTTGGAGCCTCTCCCTCAACCCCCCTGCTTCCCAGTCACCATTCATTATACCCTATGTTTTGTCATTGGCTTCAATGGCCCTTAGGAAATAATGGTGGGATAGATGCACCCTCTTTGGGTGACCCTAGAATTGGACCCCTGGTCCAAACTTGTTTAAACTTTGGGGTTCTGTTGGGGGGAGACTCCTGCAGTTGCCCTGCAAATTTTAAGCCTCTACCTCAAACCCCCTCCCCTCAGCTACAATTCATTATAACCTATTTTGCCTTTGACTTTAATGGTCGATACAATGGAGTTGAATACTGCCGAATACTGATTAGGAGGTATTCAGACAGCTGTATTCAGCCCCTGAATAACTTTAGAGAATTTGATTTGTCTGTATTCAGAGTTGAATACAACCTAATCAGCTGTTATTTGGGGGTTTATTCTGTTCGACTGAACTGAATGCATACCCCTATTTGTTGTTGTTGTTCAGTTGCACAGTCAAATCCGACTCTTTGTGACCCCATGGACAAAGTCATGCCAGACCCTCCTGTCTTCCTCAAAAGTCTGCTCAAATTCGTGTTTGTTACATCAGTAACGATGTCCAGCCATCTCATCTTTTGCCGTCCCCTTCTTCTTTTGCCTTCTGTCTTTCCCAGCATCAGGATCTTCTCCAGTGAGTGCTCCATTCTCATTTGGTGGCCAAAGTATTTGAGCTTCAGCTTCAACATTTGACCTTCCAGGGAACAGTCTAGGTTGATTTCCCTTAGGACTGACTGATTTGATCTTCTTGCAGTCCAAGGGATTAGCATCCCTATTAGCATCCCATTTATTGGACCTTGTATTGCAACAGACTGTATTAATCTTAAATCTGCCCAGGAGGTTTTGGATATTGTCTCTGGGAAAATAAGCTAGGAATATTAAGCAGGCATTGATGCCACCATTGTTTCGCACAGGGCTTTTTTGTAGAAAAAGCCCAGCAGGAACACATTTGCATATTAGGCCACACACCCTTGATGTCAAGCCAGCCGGAACTGTGTTCCTGTTAAAAAAAAACCCTGAGTGTTGTCCCAAAAAGGCCTCAGGTGAATTTCAGTTGACTTATCTAAAAGGTTTTCCAGTGAATGACACTACTGCCCTGAGCTCTGCTCTGTTCAGTATGCTTCTTTAGACCATGCAATCAGTGCTATACAGACCTGTGGCCCTGGTGTCTTGTTGGCAAAATGTGATATTCAATCTGCCTTTTGTTTACTGCCTGTTCATCCTGGGGATTTTTGCATGGGCCATGCCCATGGGTTGCCTGTGCTGCATTGCTGCATTTGAGACATTTAGTGCTTTCCTTGAGTGGGTGATTAGGGAAAGCCCTCATGTTATACATTACCTTGATTATTTTCTATTTGTGGGCCCTGTGGGAACATTGGCCTGTACTGATTGCCTTTCTGCAATCCAGGCCCTTGAAGCTGAATTGGGGGTCCTACTAGCACAGGATATGACCGAAGGCCCTGCTACTCAATTAATATACTTAGCGATTTCATTGAATTCATTGAATTCAGTTCGTAGCACCTCTAGCCTTCCTGCAGAAAAACTAGGTCCCTTAAAAAGCCTGCTATTTGGGATCATAAGCAAGAAAAAGTGCCCCTTAAAATAAATTCAGTCAATCTAATTTTGCCTGCAAGGTAGTCTCCCCTGGGCAGGATTTATGTGCTCCCTAAAGGAAATTCAGTCAATGCCGGGTCCTCTAAATTTTGCCTGCAAGGCGGTCTCCCCTGGGTGGGCTTTCAGTGCTCAGCTGTCTTGAGCCACGACTGGGATAACTATACCCCATCACTACATCAAGATTACATGTGGCATGCAGGAGGGCCTTTTGGTCTGGCTAGAATTTTCCAGTCACTTTAATGGGGTTGCCATTTGGCAGACACCTCTGCCCCTGGGAGATTCTCTGTAAATCCTCCCAGATGCTGTAGGCAGCTTTGGTTTGGGCATTTACTTCAATAAACATTGAACCGGTGAGCTCAACTTTGGCATTCACATTGGGCAAATTTTTGGATTTCCAGGGATCTCATTTTTAAAGATTTTTTCCCAGTCTTGGCTGCCATCAGCATGCGGCAGGATTTGTTTAAAGGTAAACACATTCTGTTCTGCTGTGACAACCAGGCTGTAGTCAGAATCATTAATCAACAGACATCACACTCTAAGCAAGTCATGCAACTCGTACACAAATTTGCTTTTACCTGTGTAATGTACTGAGTGACGAGACGTGTTGAAGGCAACATACTTTATAGGCGAGTACATCACAAGAGAGAGAAACACGGGCCGGGTCCCAATTATATACATGCCCCGGAACAACCCTCCGTCTGGCCAGGTCCAATCCTGGCCAGTTAAACTTCCCGTCACAGATCTTGATTGGCGGAGTGTATTAGCGAGCTACATCCGGGGACCAGTGTGTTTCCACTGGTCGCCTCTGTAGCGTTCGCTGTGTTGTACATCAAGACTTAAATGCAAGACATAACACTCCTCCCCCCCTAGTTCAGAATGCAAAGTCTTTCAAGTAGGCTGGTGCCCTGCATTCCCTGGTTGACCTCCTCGGGGTTATTTGGGGAGTTGGAGTGGCTGCTGAGGCTTGCGGGGCGGTGGTTTCCCCATGTTGGGGTGATGCCGGAAGAGGACTGTCTGTCGCATGTTGCTCTTCTGGAGTCCCCTCTCTAGGAGGGTTGCTCCCGCCGCTGTGCCGCCCATACAGTTGGTGCGGCTGGCATGGGTGGGGTAGCTTCCGGAGGTGTTGCTGTCAGTTCTCCCCTGCTCCCCCCACCCCCAATTGCTGTCGGTTCCTCTGGCAAAGTGCGGCAGTGCAGCTGATCAATATGCCTCCTAAGGATCTGGCCCTCCTCTCTCGAGACCTCGTAGGAGCGGGACCCGATCACTCGCAGCACCCGGGCGGCTAACCACTCCGGACCACTTGCAAAGTTCTTAGCATACACCAGATCCCCTGGAAAGAACCCCCAGCAGCTTCCCTGGTTTCGGGGGAGCTGTGGAGGTCTCTGGCCCGGTCGGGATGCAACTGGTCTAGCCTCGTGATCAGTTTCCTCCCCATTAGCAACTCGGCAGGGCTCAACCCGGTGACGGGGTTGGGGGTGATTCTGTTATCAAATAGGAAGGCTGCCAGGTGGTGGTCCCAATCTCCCTGTACAATGCGCTCCAAGGCCTCTTTCGTGGTGCGCACCATGCACTCTGCTTGGCCGTTGGTGGCCGGATGGAAGGGGGCGGACTGGATGTGCAGTATTAGGTATCTATTCAAGAATTCCCGGAATTCCCGGGAGGTGAAAGCGGTCCCATTGTCCGTGACGAGGGTATCGGGAATCCCATGCGTGCAAAAGACCGTACGCAGGGCTCTGACCGCCGCCGCCGTGGAAGTTGAAGCTACGGGAATAACTTCCAACCACTTGGTGTATGCATCTACAAGAATAAAGAATATTTGGCCCTGGTATGGCCCTGCAAAGTTTTGGTGTAACCGGGACCACGGCCTCCTATTGGACTCCCAGTGGTGGACCGGGGCACTGGGCGGATCAGGCCAGGACTCTTGGCAGGGTTGGCACCTTCGAACCCACCCCTCAATCTCTTCATCCATTTCTGGCCACCATACATAGCTGCGTGCCAGGGCCTTCATCCACACTATTCCCAAATGTGTTTCGTGTAGGGCTTCCAGCACTTGTTTCAGCAATGGGGGAGGGGAGACACCACCCTGCTTCCCCAGAGAAGGCACCCCTTGTGCGTGGACAGTTCTTCCCTGTGTGATGCGAAGGCCCTGAATTCTGTGGCCTGTTTGCCCTCGGGCCATCCCCTTCCCACCCAGTCTAAAACACGGGTGAGGATGTGGTCTCTACCCGTGGACTTAGCTACCTCGGCGGCGTGGAGGGGCCTCTTTGGTAGAGTCTCTATAAGCATCACATGGTGGGCCGGAGCCGGGTCTGGGTCCATAGAGGGCAGCGGCAGGCGGCTGAGGGCGTCAGCATGTCCCATAGCTTTGCCCGGGCGGTGGACCAGGACATATGTGTATGAATTGAGGAACTGATTCCACCGCAGGATGTGCTGCAACAGAATTTGCAGCGTCTGGCGGTCTGGGGCGAGGAGGCCCAGTAGCGGCTTATGGTCCGTGGCGATCGTGAAACGCCTACCGTACAGGTAGTCATTGAATTTATGCACCCCCACCACTATTGCTAAGGCCTCCTTGTCTATCTGGGCATAGTTGCGCTCTGTGGGGGTCAGAGTCCTCAAATAATAGGCCATAGGAACCTCCCTCCAGTCCAGGAGTTGGTGCCCCAGGATGGCACCCACCCAGTACGGGGAAGCATCTCAAGCCAGAACCACTGGTAAGGATTCGTCAAAATGGTGGAGCACCTCGTTGGAAACTAGTAGGTCTTTGACTGCCTGAAAGGCGGCAGCCTGCTTCTTTCCCCAGACCCACGGAATGTTTTTATCTAGGAGCCTATGAAGGGGTTCTGCTATGGCCGCTTTGTGGGGCAAAAATGAATGATAAAAATTTAATAATCCCAAGAAACTTTGTAGCTCTGTCTTGCACGTGGGGGCCAGGGCATGTACAATAGCCATGGTCTTGTCGGCCGTAGGGTGGATGCCCACGGAATCTACAGCAAACCCCAAGAACTCTACCCTCGACACCCGAGGGAACACTTTTCCCGCTTTACTTTAAGTCCCGCTGCCTGGAAACGGCGGAGTACCTCTTGCAGACGGCTGCTGAACTCCTTAGTGTTCGGGGTGGCGATCAAAACGTCGTCGAAAAACGGTTGCACCCCGGGGATCCCTTTGAGAAGAGAATCCATTGTGCTCTGAAAAATCCCTGGAGCCACACTCACCCCAAATTGCAACCGCTGCACCCGAAAAGCTCCCCTGTGAGTCACAATGGTTTGGGCTTCTGCTGTCTCGGTGTCCACCGGGAGTTGCTGGTACGCCTGGGCCAAGTCCAGTTTCCCAAAAACCTTAGAGCCCACTAGTGCTGCCAGTACATGGCTGACCACCGGAACGGGGTATGGATTGTCCTGAAGTGCCTTATTTATTGTGCACTTATAGTCTGCACAGATGTGCACATCTCCATTAGGCTTCACTGGAGTGACTACGGGTGTTTCCCATGCAGCATAGGAAACAGGTTCTAGCACTCCCTGGGCTGTGAGGCGGTTTAGCTTCGCTTCTATTTTTGGCTTAAGAGCGAATGGAACTCGCCTGGCCTTCAGCCTTATCTGTCTCACATGGGGATCGAGGGGTAAGGTGATGGGAGGCCCTTTGTAGCACCCCAGGACCCATCAAACACTTCCGGAAATTCCCGGCACACGTGCTCGAAATTTTGCATTCGCAGCTGCTGCACCCCCACTATCTGAATACCAAGCGGTCGAAACCAAACCAGCTGCAGTAATGTGGTGAGCTGGTGTTTGACTACGAGTATGTCCAGTTTGCCCCTAAAGCTCTTAAACTCTACCCTAACCGTGGCCCAACCCGAAATCTGTACAGGGTTTTTTTGGAAGTCCTGCAGTATGAAGTCAGCCGGTTGCAACCTGGGCCGGCCACGGGGGCAAAGTTTTCTTAGAGACTCCTCTGAATTTATAGAGATGGAGGAGCCTGAGTCCAGCTCCATTAGGCATGGAG
Source organism: Heteronotia binoei (assembly GCF_032191835.1). Lineage (NCBI taxonomy): Eukaryota > Metazoa > Chordata > Lepidosauria > Squamata > Gekkonidae > Heteronotia > Heteronotia binoei. The sequence continues at coordinate 3,108,483 of NC_083238.1, read as the reverse complement.
CGCCCTTGATTCGGACCGACACCCTGACCTTATCTGGGGTGTTGATGGGCAAGTTCATTACCTGCAGGCTAGTCGATGCGGTCGAGTAGTCATCGGTCGAGTCGTGGTTGGTGGACTGGCATCTGTGGGTGGCCTTGGCCCGGCAAGCCTGCACTATGTGGCCCACTCTTCCACAGTTCCTGCAGTCTACGTTGCAATAGGGGCAGTCCCATCATTCGTGTGGATCCCCACAGCTGGCGCACTTGGTGTTGGCTGGTCTCTCGGTCACTCGTGGCCGATGGGTCGCTCTCGGCCCCATTCCTGGTTGGCGACAAAGCTGGTGTGTCTCCTCCTCCTCTGGATTGCTCGGCGCCATCTCCTCTTGGTGGACGGCTTCTGCTCGCGGGTTATGGGAAGCTTTGGTGGCTCTCTCGAACGTGGTGGCTTCATTGAAGGCAAGTTGGAGGGTGAGCTTCTCCTTTGCAAAGAGCTTTTGCTGCAGTCTTTCATCTCAGAGGCCCCAGACAAATTCATTCCTCAGGGCTTCGTCCAGCTTGTCGAAGCTGCAGTTCCCTGCAAGTTGGCGGAGGGCGGCCAGGTAGACTGCGGCCGTCTCTCCCGCCCCTTGATCCCTCTTGTGGAAGAGAAATCAGCGGGCGATGAGGGATGGCTGCGGTAAGAAGTGCCCGGTCAGGAGTCTGACTATCTCCTCATACGTTTTCTCCGTGATCTTCGCGGGGGCTGAGAGACCCTTTGCAATCTCGAATGTGGCCTCCCCGCAGATACTCAGGAGCACGTCTCTCTTATGGCTGTCATCCGTGATCATGTTGGCTCGTAGGTAGCAGTTGACCCGCTCCGTGTAGGTCTCCCACCAATCGGGGTTGGTGGGGTCGAACACTGCAAGGTGGCTCGTCGTCACGCTCGGGTTCACCATGGCAGCGGTGGCAGCAGCGGGTGCTTCAGTCTCCCTAGTCTGCGTGCCTTCCTCGTCTCCAGCCAGGTCAGCGAAGTGTCACGGCTCGAGTCTCAGATAAGGAACGACGGCTGCCAACGTTCCGGCAGCTGGCCAGAACTCTCGCAGCCAGCTGGGGAGTAGCGCAGGGGTGATCGTAAACAGTCCAATTACTCAACACCGTAGACCAGTCCGGCCGAAGGATGAAACAGAGAGCGTAGTCACAGGAATGCAGAGGGTCGGAAGCCAGAGAAAGCAAAGCCAAATACAGTCCAAATACCTAAGCCAGTCCACAAAGCAGAGTCAAAGTCCAGAGTTTCAAGTCCAAGGTTCAAGCCGGGTCAGGAGTACACGGGTTCTCTCAGCAAGCAAGAGGGTGCAGAACGTGGTCACGTCCCAGTAGGATCGCTCGTTGCCAGCACAGTTTGCCCTAGGGCCAAGATTACAGATATACTGTGCTGGCTTGTTAGCTCATTAGTATGCCGGGCTTAGATCTCTTCTCCCCCGCATGCGTGCCTCACTTCTTCTGCTTCGTATCTCCTGTCGTCTCCTTTCACGGAGCCAGCTAACAGGTGGTGGTGATTCCGGAGGGGATGAGCTGGGGCCCGGCGTGGCCTGATCAGTTCCAGGTGGCTCCTGCTGCCGGCTTGCTTCTTCGGGACTTACGTCCAGGGCTGTTAAAGGCGCCTGCTCTGAGCTAGCAGGGGCTGGGTCAGGGGCAGGCATGACACGAAGTTCCGCTTTGGGAGTTACCTTTTAGGATCCCATCCTCGTCGCCACTGTAATGTACTGAGTGATGAGACGTGTTGAAGGCAACATACTTTATTGGCGAGTACATCACAAGAGAGAGAAACGCGGGCCGGGTCCCAATTATATACATGCCCCGGAACAACCCTCCGTCTGGCCAGGTCCAATCCTGGCCAGTTAAACTTCCCACCACAGATCTTGATTGCCGGAGCGTATTAGCGAGCTACATCCGGGGACCAGTGGGTTTCCACTGGTCGCCTCTGTAGCGTTCGCTGTGTTGTACATCAAGACTTAAATGCAAGATGTAGCAACCTGCCTGATGGCTAACTTATATTTCTCAGCATGATACACTGCAGGCACCAGTAATGATATTGCACATTCTTTGTCTCATTTCCAAGAGGAAAAGTTCTGAACTCTGGCCCCCAGTGCAAATCAACAACTGGATGTCTTACCAGAGGACCTATGGACACTTGGCAATGATTAATCGTTCAGGGAGTCTTACCTCTACCTGTCGTGCTTATGAACACAGTCTCTGCTTTGCTGTCCTTTATGGTATCTGATGGTTTCTCTAACCCTTTGCTAGTCCCTTGCAATATCTGGTGCACATGAAGGAAAGTAGGCTTGCCCCAAAGACCATGAATATTCATTGGTCAACCATATCATTTCACAGCAAGGCCCTGGGGTTTAGCAATTCTTGCAGCTCTTTTCTTGCCTGATGTGCCATAGAGGGCTGGAGAAGGTTGACCCTGTGAGAGCCTGATGAGTGCAGACCTATTACTATGCCCATGTTGAAGATATTCATGCAGCAGCTCCCCAGATGTTTTTCGGCCTTCCAAACCCTCCTCAGATTCTGGGGAAAAGTTCTTACAGAAGGAAGACTTTGGGTATTTTGAACATTAAAGAATAAAAAACCCACAGGTTTATGTATCCCTATAAACAAACCTGCAGCAGGGATTACTTTCTAACTTATTACATTTATATAGAGCCTAGGCTATCTATGAATGCTATTATAAATTACAGTAATAATACTTTCCGTGTAGCTAGCAAGGTCTGAAGCAGTAGTATCACCTAATGGTTTGCAAAATGGAAAACTGTAGTCACTTTCTCCATCCAGGTATTCAGAAACTGTTGGGTAATGAAAGTAAGAATGTATAAAATAACACAGTACAAAACACTGCAATCTCTTCTTATTTCGTGCAAAGCACTTTGAAGCTCTTTAAGACAGCAGGCGATCCTTTATCTTTCTTCAGCCCTTATGTGACATGATACTTCTGTAAGTCACTGAGATAAAGCATCACAAGAAGAAAATCTTTTGAATTAACATGGTGACCTTGCTCCTTCAGAAAATGCAAATGTCTCTTGGAAAAATGATATTCTAGCAAAGTCAGAGAGAGCCTGCCTTTCACTTAAATGAATGAAGGATTTACCAGATGTGACCATTTCTACAGCTCCCAACATTTTTCAAAGTATCAGGCACATGGGGGTGTAAGAGAAGAGGAGTTAAACCTTTCATCTTGCACCATTTTTCTGACCTGAAATTGTCCCAGAAAGACATTATTTGCCCTTTTGAGGGAACTTATATGTACCCCTGTTAGTACAAGAAAATTTATGGAGAGGGAAATGGAAGCAGGAGGAAAGCTTACCCTCCAACTGTGCCATAGTTCTTATCCAAATTGGGGTTTTCCATACCTGCTAATCAAATTTGGGGGAAAACACTGGTTGCAGCAAAAACATAAAAGCAATAATTTTTCCAAGATGGACCATCTGATTTGTTGTCACACTTATTTCCCCCACTGCAGATCAGGAATGAATAAAGTAGGTAGAGTGACTATATTGATCTCATTTTTACTCCACCTCCTTTTGTGGAGCTCAAAGTGGCCCAAATGGTTCTCTTCTTCAATGTATCTTCTGAACAATACTGTGACGTAGATTAGGCTGACAAAGAGTAATTAGCCAAACATCACACATAGTGGTTGAATGGTATTTGTACTCACTCTCATCAGCCATACTCCAACACTCTGTTGCACTGCACTGGTTCTCTCACTGTTAATCTATCCAAGCAGGGCAATTAGAATAATAGAATAGAATCACAGAATTATAGAGTTGGAAGGTATCTCCAGGGTCATCTAGTACAACCCTAATGCAGGAAATTCACAAATACTTCCCCCCATACCCCTAGTTATACCCTGCTCCATGCCCAGAAGATGGCCAAAAAACCTCCACAAACCTCCATGATCTGTGACTAAACTGGTCTGGAGAAAATTGCTTCCTGACCCCAAGGTGGCAATCAGCATTTCCTTGGGTATGTAAGAAAAAGCAATCAGAACTAACCACTGATGATGATGAAGAAGATGATATTGGATTTATATCCTGCCCTAATCCCTAAATCTTGGAGTGGTCACAATCTCCTCTACCTTCACCCACCCCTACAACAGACACCCTGTGAGGTAGGTGGGGCTGAGAGAGCTTTTTACAGCAGCTGCCCTTTCAAGGACAACTCCTGTGAAAGCTATGGCTGACCCAAGGCCATTCCAGCAGATGCAAGTGGAGGAGTGGGGAATCAAACCCGGCTCTTCCAGATAAGAGTCTGCATACTTAACCATTACACCAAACTGGCTCTTCCTGCCCTCCCTCTCATGATCTGCCTAAATTCACAGAATCAACATTGCTGTCAGATGGCCATCTAGCCTCTGTTAGAAAACCTCCAAAGAAGGAGAGACGACACCCTCCCTAGGAAGCATGCTCCACTGAGGAACCACTCTATCAGGAAGTTCTTCCTAATGTTTAGTTGAAAATTCTTTTGATTTAATTTCAACCCATTGGTCCTGGTCTGGCCTTCTTGGCCAACAGAAAACCCCACACCAATGGTTAGCAACTAGCAGCTTATGAGTCACATCTCAAATCAAAGCCCTGACTTTACCTCATCTATGTGGTGCCCAAAGCTTGGAGCTGAAGGCCTCAGGCTAGATGAGACTGTTTTCAGAAAGGGGCTGTAGATATGAAGTAATTGCATGGCTGGTTTCCTAGCAACTATTCATGTAGTTTCCTGACACATTCAACTTATTGAGATGCAGCTCTAGACATACTGTTTTTTAAAAACCTATCTAGTCTATCCACAAGAAGGACACTCTTCTTAATTTAAGCATATTAACAAAATTTCTCCAATATTTGGTCATAATTCACTTGGTAGCCATTGATCTTGTATTGCCGTTTCACTTTGACCATTTTCTTTGACCATCATGCCAATTCAGTTATTTTAATTCAGCAACACCTGTTGGTGGTAAGTCTGGCTGTTGTTGGTGTTCTAGCTGTGATTGCATTGGGAATTATATTGAAGACTTCAATGGGGAAAGAAAGTGAAAAGATTCAAGCCAACTAGCTTTAAAGACCTACCCTTGAATATTAATAAAACTTAAATTAAAAAAGCAGTGTACAGAGGTATATGTAATGTAATATCTATAGCAATGTGAATTATCTCTCTCTCTCTCACACACACAATGTTTTTTGTGACATGTGCAATTGGTATGTATACCAGGGAGTCAATAACCTGAATCTTGGCCACATCTGTCCCCTGAAAGGTGCTGCCTCCCTGACCTAGACCATTTTCGCACACAGCTTACCACGCTGTCACATTCCTGTTCTCTTCGCAGCGTCTGTCGGATTTCCCATTATCTGCGCCAGAGTTACAGGAAGTGCTGCGGCTTTTGCGCAGCAAACGTAAACTGGGTTTTAGCGATTTACGTTTGCTATGTAAAAGCCGCGGCACTTCCTGTAACTTCGGCGCAGATAATGGGAAATCAGTTTCAGTTTGCTTTATTACAGTCCATGACCAAATACACAGCACAATGCAGGCCAACAACAACCACATAAAAATTGTAAAAATCAAGATTGACCTAAATAGGAGAAATGTAAGATATTTAAAAAATAAATGTGAAAATAAAATATAGGACATTAGTATGAATAATGAGATATGACAAATAATACAGTAGTGGTCAAACATCTTCTAACTTAATAAATATAGTACATATAATAAAAAAATTAAAAATTATACAGCTCCAGAAAAAATATTAACTAGAATACACTGGTTAAAATTACAATCTGTTACCTCAACATTAACTTGTAAGAACCATAAAATGCAATTTGATTGCATGGGAACAAAATTTGGCAACTTTATGCATGGTCTCTGTATTTATATCAGTTTCAGCAGCATTTGTGATGGTATACAGAGTACTCAGGCATTTAAGAAAAGATAAAATACAAGCTTGGAAATATTCAAAAACAGTCAGTTCAAGACCCCTTCTTTACATAATCCTCACGAATTCTCCTAGCTGCCGCCATAAATTTGACACAATTAATTGTGAATTGGGGGTTAAAATCTGATAACAGCGTCTTTCTGATTTTGAAATCAGAAAACCCGAGACACCCCTCCAACAAAGAATAAATGTACCTGGCTCGTATGCCAGGGTATAGGCCACACCCAAACAAAACATGGTCAATCGTTTCAACTTTATTTGCACCACAAGGACAAACCCCCTCAGCCATAGGCACCTTTCTAAAGCGGCCCTCAACGACTGCTGAAGGAAAGATATTGCAACAGGCCATAGAAAAGGCCCTCCTGTGGGATGGTATTGTTAGAGTTGAGAGATAGGGGGCTGGAGCTAACACATATCTCCTTTGAGGGGGAGCTAGATAATCCGGGACCTTGGCAATATCATTTTGTCTCTCAATGTCTTGTAGTCTCTGTTTGACTATGGCCCTGGCTTGATCCAGGGCCATTATCTGGAGAGATTCAGGTGAAAAGCCAAGCGTAGACAATTTCTGATGGATGGCTCTAACCCAAGAGGAACAATAACTATCCTTTAAAATCAACAATGTGATATTCGTGGGGCAATGGCTGAGATTAAGCCAAGTGGTGATTGAAAGTAGGCTCACCCTAGCCTCTATCCTTAGCAAGCCAGTTTCCAAGCGTAGTACTGCATTGGAAACGCAGGTTGGAAAGTGGAAAATGGCTCTCAAGAATTTGGACTGAATTTTCTCAAGGGGATCAAAACTTGGTAAGGATGGACCCAACATAGTTCCATAAGTGAGTTATGGTATTGTTTTGGCCAAGTAGAGTTTTAATGCAACTGGTATAAAATGCCCCCCCTTTCGTGAGAAAAAACCTAATGGTGGCCTGGGTGGATTTGCGACCAGAATTGGCAGCATATTTGTGGTGAGCCTTCTTTGACCCTGAGGACTGAATCATGACCCCCACATATTTGTAAATTGTTACCTGTTGTAGACTATGGCCATTTATATTCCATCTCCTTAGCCTGGGTTTTGGGCCAAAAGCCATTACTTTTTTTCCTGATAATTAATCTCTAAGAGATTATGATCACAATAAAGACCAAATTGAGTTAATGCCCTTCTAAGGCCTACTGGTGTTCTAGACAGCAAGATTGTGTCATCTGCAAAGAGTAAGGCTACCAGTTGCCTATCTGCCAGGGAGGGGGAATGAGTATCGACTAGATGGAGGTTGCTGATCATATCATTAATAAAGATGGCAAAAAGGGAAGGGGCCAGCATGCAGCCTTGCTTGACTTCTTTTAAAGTTGGAATAGGGTCAATGGGAAATTCGACGGACCTTGTGGAGAGAACAGGAATGTGACCCTGTGGTAAGCTGTGTGCGAAAATGGTCCTAGTTTCTGACCTGTGGGTGGAAAAATGCATCAAAAATGGCCTTCGTGGCAATGTAAGCTGCTGACAGTTCCCTTTATGAGATGAAACAAAGATGCTGGCCTCCTACCCCTCACTCTTTAAAGTGACATAAGGTCCATTAACTTGTTTACAATAATAATGACTTACTGGTTAGAATTAGCAAAAAATATAGGTTATTTCAAGGAATAACCACAGGTATCTCTTTATACCCCTGGCTGATTCAGATTATTTTCTCTAGCTTCTGGGTGCCAACATTTTAAATTGGTCTCGCTAGCTGGTTTTTTGGGGTTTTTTTAAATATCAGCTTGATCTGCAAGTAATTATCAGGTGATGTTATTTACCTCTGTGCTATGAAAAACTTCAGCTGCCTATTTCTGCACATGGAAGTTCTCTTAAAGGAATAGGCTCCCTTCCCTCAGCCAACTGGGAACCTTATTTGTACTACATACACAGAATTCAATCAGATCTTTGGGTACGGGGAAGCATTCTTATGATATCAAAGATTTCAGGTTTTCACGGCTGGTAACATCATTAGGGTTTGTAGAGTCTTTCGGGGTCAAGTGCCGTGTTCTACTGGAGAAAGTTTTCCTTCCAGACGTTTCATTCTCAGCTGCGGAGAACATCCTCAGTGGCGTTGCAGCCGGAGCAGGCACTCAGACCTTCTTGGCTGCTGTGCATTGAGTGGGGCAAGGACAGCTCAATGCACAGCAGCCAAGAAGGTCTGAGCGCCTGCTCCGGCTGCAACGCCACTGAGGATGTTCTCCGCAGCTGAGAACGAAACGTCTGGAAGGAAAACTTTCTCCAGTAGAACACGGCACTCGATCCCGAAAGACTCTACAAACCCTAATTCTTATGATATTCTACAGCATTCATACTTTGTAGTAATAACACAATTTTGTTCTTATCCACACTGGAAGACAGAAATTCATAGAGATGGATTGTGGAAAGAAGTACTGACAGAAAACCAAAGTGTTTGCCTCCAAATTCTCAAAGGCGGTCTTACTGTTTTATTGTGCCAACTAATAATTGCTGCCTCTGTCTGTAGAAGTCCATAAAAGCAATCTAATACAGCCCTTGCATTTAAAGTGAACAAATAAACATAATTACTTCATCATGCTCACATTTGCTATGGAGTAGGAATCTAGTTTCTCAGGACTGCTTTGATGAGCACATGATTTCAAATAATCTTTTTCTTGACTTAACATTTGAAAGCTCATCATGCAATGATGAGGCGAGGTGGTAGTGATCATAGCTCTTTTATTAGATACAACATAGTATAGCACTGCACTCAAAGACTGAAGACTGGGTCAATGGGCCAACTATATATACATTCAAAGTTCCTGTGCTTAGCATGCTATTGGACCATTCAAACCAGCAGTGGGCTTGTGATTGGAGCAGGGCAGCAGGGATTTGGATCCTGCTGCCTATTGTTCCTGAGTTCCCAAGCTCAGTCCTACAGGCTCCAATGAGCCAGGCAAGAACTCTATATAATAGTCACATTTTAGATCCCATATACAACAGCTACCAAGGAAGGCAACAATACTCTGATTGTGGATGTGACGTCTAGCCCATGTAGGGCTTGCTTTGAGAAGGCAGACTCAATGCAGACAAGAACAGACCCTTTCTCTGAGAAATAACCCATGGGTTCACACATCTATCACTATAATGCCACAACCATTATATATGCAACTGTCTTCTATCCCAAATTTCACAGAAATAAGACACAAAATTTCCTTGTCCTAGAGGCAATTGCAGAATAGGAATAGGGAGTGTAAACTGACGTGTGAGAGTTTTTCCCTCTTGTTCTGGGAAGAAGAAGAGGGGCTAGTTAATGCTGTTGTTATTTTACAAAAATGCAACTGTATGGGAAAGGGGGTTAATCTGCGTGCCTTAGTTCACCAAATTCCATTTTTTCCAATGTTTTTCCTGCCAGGCTGCCTGACTTCACATGCTTGTGGAAGAAATATAATTCAAACACCAGAAAAAGATGTGGGATGGGGCAGGTTTAGCTTCACCTGACTGCCTCTTTCTGCTTTAAAATATGTCAACTTCTAATTTTTGTACATCTGGATAATGGGACGTTTCTGTCTTTTTCTCCTCCTGCAGTTAGGGAAACATGGCAGCTGCTTGTACTCTTGCTAACTTTAACATATCTGATACTGTGACTGAGTGATTCCTCATCAGCATTTGCACCACATCTGCTTATCTCCCTGTGCCAGCTCAAGTGATGGATTCCCCACTAGTTGCTCCACAGGTGCCTCTTACATTGTGGCTTCTTCCTATTACTGTTGCAGCAACAGGATGCTGGTGTTTTGGAGTTCCAGGTGCTGCGGAGCAACTGGTGGGGAATTAATGACTTGTGCTGATGCAAGGAGATGTGCGGGGGCGGAGCTAATGCCCGTGAGAAATCACTCTGAATACTGAATCAACAATTCAGTGTCACATAGAGAGGTGATCTAATCCTTCCATGTTACTGATCTCTTGAAGCTCATCTGTTGTGTCTTGCATTTTGGTCCCTGAAATTCCAACACAGCGTGACTACGTGCGCTGAGGTGACCAGCGGGAAACTGCAGGTCACCTGACTGTAAGGGACAAATACAATCCGCCTATGAAGATCTGTGGCGGGAAGTTTGGACCTAACCAGGAAGGGGGTTGTTCCGGGCAATGTATATGATAGGGGACCCAGCCCCACCATGTTGTCTTTGTGATGTACTCTCTAATAAAGAAAGTTTACTGCTAAACGTGTCCAAACCCAGTACATTACACTGGTGACAAGGATGGGATCCTGTTGAGCAGCCAGCCCTCCCCCGGACACACCACAAGCTCTGCACACCGAGCTCCAGTGCTCCCCTCCGCACAATGCAATGCACGTGGTCAAGTCATGGCTGTGGCTCCAGGACAATCTCTCCCAGAATTCAAGTTCACCTGACCCGATCTGTGGGAATTATGGGTGGACCGACTCAACTACTACATCAAACTTCACAAGATGGAGAGAGCAGCGGAAAAGAAGGCGCTTCTCCTGAGTTCGTGTGGGTGGAGACCATCCAGCTGATGAAATGACTAATCGCACCAACCACCGTCGCAGCTGCTACCTATGAGGACCTGATCAAGGTGATGACAGATCACCTATCTCCACAACCAACCCACCCCACACGCAGACATGCTTTCTATACAAGACAGCAGCAGCAGGCCGAGTCCATGGCAGAGTACCTTGCCGAGCTCCAGGGTCTTGCCCTGTGATGCAACTTCGGAGGGGGGGAGATCCTACTTGACCATTTCGCAGTGGAGGTCAGAGAGGAGAAGCTGTGACATAAGCTGTTGACCACCGAAGATAAGGATATCACTCACACGAAGGCACTCTGACTGGTGACCGCCTTTAAACAGGCACATCCTGTCTGCGCTAAAAACGCACACCAGGCCATTGCCTCCATGGTATCTGACGGCTCAGATGGGGAAGAAGTGCACCAGACCTGTCAACCATCGCACCAAGGTCCAAGGCCCACAGCCCAACCCAACCCAGGGCTGCTGAGAAGCAAGTTTCTGCCAAATGTACCAGCTGCGAGGATCCACATGAGCACTGAGACTGCAGATTCTGCAATATGGGCTGCTGGAACTGCGGAAAAATGGGCCATATCGTGAGAGCATACAGGTCAAAGTCTAACCGACAGCATCAGTCCACACACCACAACTCAGCAGATGCACACACAACACCCTCAACCAGCATCCAGGTAATGAACTTGCCCCTGGACACCCCCAACAAGGTTAAGGTGTCAGTCCTGGTGGAAGGGGCCCCTTGTTTGATGGAACTTGACATGGGCTCTTCCATCTCCCTAATCTCGGAGGAGACCCTTAAGAAACTGTGCCCCCAGGGTCGCCTGCCATTGCAGCTGGCCAAGTTCATATTGTGGGACTTCCAGAAAAACCCAGTCCAGATTAAGGGGTGGGCCAAGGTTAGGTGGAGTTCAAACAATTCAAGGGGATGCTGGACATACTGGTGGTGAAGCCTGGTTCAAACACTTGGGCATAGAAATTGTTGGAATGAACAAAATACAGACCCACAGTTTCAAAAATGTGTGCCAGGAATTTCTGGAGGTGTTTGATGGTGCTCTGGGGTGCTACAAATGACTGTCCATAGCCCTAAAGCTAGACCCCATGGTAAGGCCCATAAGGCTAAGGGCTTGGCGAGTCCCATTCGCGCTGAAACCTAAAATAGAAGCCGAACTGGACTGCCTCATAGCTCAAGGAGTCCTAGAACCCATCTCCCATGTTGCCTGGGAGACTCCCATAGTCACGCCCATGAAGCCTAATGGCGATGTGCGCATTTGTGCAGACTACAAATGCACTATAAACAAGGCCGTACAAGACCATGCATACCCTGTCCCGGTGGTGAGTCAAGTGCTCACATCCTTGGCTGGCTCTAAAATTTTTGGGAAGTTGGACTTGGCACAGGCCTACCAACAGCTTCCAGTGAATGCTCAAAAGGGGGCGTTCAAGGTGCGCCGGCTGCAATTCAGGGTCAGCATGGCTCCGCGAATTTTCCAGAATTTAATCGACTCCCTCTTTAAAGGGATTCCTGGAGTGCAGCCATTCTTCAACAACATTTTAATCATGGCCCCAGACTGAAGAATTTAGCTGCCACCTACATGAGGTGCACAGGGAACTACCTTTTTTTTTTACATGAGGTGCTGTGCCGTTTCCAGATTGTGGGGCTGAAAGTGAAGCGGAAGAAGTGTTTGCTGGGGGTGCCAAGGGTGGAGTTTCTGGGGTTTGCCATCGACGCAGCCGGCATCCAACCCACAGTGGAAAAGACCCAGGCAATAGTGCAGCCTCCAGCCTCTAAGAGTAAAGCGGAACTTCAAAGTTTCTTGGGACTGTTGAACTTCTACCATTCATTCTTGCTCCACAAAGCCGCCCTTGCGGAACCCCTACATAGATTACTTGATAAAAATGCCCCGTGGGTCTGGGAGAAAAAGCAGGTTGCCGCCTTCCAGGCAGTAAAGGACATGTTGGTTTCTAACGAGGTGCTCCACCATTTTGACGAGTCGCTCTCAGTGATCCTGGCCTGCGACACTTCCCCCTACGGAGTAGGCATGGTCCTGGGGCACCAACTCTTGGATGGGAGAGAGGTCCGCGTGGTGTATTACTACCACACTTTAACTCCTGCCAAACGGAACTACACCCAAATTGACAAGGAGATGTTGGCAATCGTGGCGGAAGTGTATGAATTCAATGACTACCTGTAAGGCAGGCACTTCACGATTGCCACAGACCACAAGTCATTGCTGGGCCTCCTTGACCCAGACCACCAGACTCCACAGATCCTGTCCCAGCACATCCTGCAATGGAACCAGTTCCTCAACGCATACACTTACACACTCGTCTACCATCCTGGCAAAGCGATGGGCCACACAGATGCCCTCAGCCGCCTCCCGCTGCCTTCAATGAACCCTGATCCAGCCCCGGTTCACCATGTGATGCTAACAGAGACTCTACCTGAGAAGCCACTCCATGCTGCTGAAGTAGCCTGGGCCACGGGCCAAGATTGCATTCTTGCACATGTTTTTGGACTGGGTGGGGAGGGGTTGGCCCACTGGCAAAGTGGATGTACGAACCCGGATCCCTGTTTTCCTTGTATTCCCAATAAAGGTATGTAGACCATCCAGAAGGAGAGCCACATAAACACAACAGGATTTAAAGGGGGGCTGTATATTTTAAAAAGCTATCATGAAGGCAGAATGCCAGCAGGGGGGTGAGGGCTTTCCACTGTTTTGCATTGAGTGCCATATATATTACTATCTGCCACTGGACAGAAGTCTTGGGTATGTGCTCAAGGCAAGGAGCTCCTGGTCCTCATGGAACGAGATTGAGTCCTTGAGGCCGAGGTGGCTGACCTGGAGAAGCAGAGACGATCAGTTAAGCACTTGGAGAAGACTCTTGGGGACATGTTAGATGAGCCCCACTCTGAACACGGCAGCTCCATTGCTGCCAGGGAGCATGAGGGTCGAGAGGGAACAGGGCACCGTGCTGAGGATAAGGGGAATTCGCCTTCAGAAGGGACCTCTTCTTCATTTGGTGAGCAGGTATTCTTTTGCACCAAGAAACCATCCCTGAGCAGGGGGGGTCTTGGTAGTTGGTGATTTGATCCTTAGACAAGTAGATAGCTGGGTGACAAAACCACATACTGACCGTATGGTGACTTACCTGCCTGGTGCAATGGTAGCGGACATTATGCATGTTGTTGATAAGCTAATTGACAGTGCTGGGGAGGAGCCAGTGGTCATGGTGCATGTTGGCACCAACAGTGAGGGGAAATGCAGTCGTGAGATCCTGGAGGAAAAATTTAGGCTGCTAGGCAGGAGACTCAAGGCCAGGACCTCCAAGGTAGCCTTCTCAGAAGTGCTACCTGGGCTGGAGAGACAGGCACAAATTAGAAGTCTCAATGCATGGATGAGACAATGGTGTAGGGAGGAAGGGTTTAAGTTAGGCACTGGGATGCTTTTTGGAACAAGTGGGAGCTGTACAAAAGAGGTGGTCTCCACTTGTCCCCAGAAGGAACCAGGCTGCTAGCGCTTAAAATAAAAAGGTGGCAGAGCTGAATCTTCGGGAAAACTGAATCTTTGGGGAAAGCCAACAGAAGATGAAATGTCTCTGGTATGGGAAAACTCATCTCAAAGAGATGAAGGATTAGCTTTACTTTTCTACCAGGCAATGAATTAGAGTTGTCCACTGAGATGTGACAAAAAGTATGGACTGTCTGCCAAAGTCTCGAGGCAGCGGGAGAAAGCTTGCGGGCCTAACTTGCTTTGGAAATCATAGATGTTTGTATAAAAATGCTAGAAGTGTCCAAGGTAAAATCGGGGAGTTGGGATGCTTAGTGTTGGGGAAAAACATAGACATTGTGGGAATTTCAGAAACTTGGTGGAATGAGGAGAATCAGTGGGACACGGTGATTCCTGGATATAAATTGTATCGGAAGGATAGGAAGGTGGGGTGGCTCTGTATGTCAGAGAGAGTATACAGTCCAGTAAGATTGAGAGGGTCAGAGAAGTAGATTCCCTTCTAGAAATGCTTTGGGTCGAAATAGTGGGTCCAAAAGGAAATTTAACTATAGGAGTTAAATTTGATTGCCCGCCGGATCAAAAGATAGAGGACAATTATAATATGATGAAAGAATTAAAGATAGCGGCTAAACGTAAAAACAATAAAAATTTCTTCAAATAGATTAGAAGCAGGAAACCAGCCAGAGAGGCAGTGGGGCCCTAGGATGACCAATGGGTAAAAGGAGTACTGGAGGATAGGGCTGAGAAGCTGAATGCATTTTTTTGCCTCTGTCAAACATCGATATTTCTCAATAACCAAGCTTTTGTTCTTGAATCAAAAGTTGCTTTATTGTTAAAACTTGCCCAAGGGCGGACTCCTTTGAAGTAATGATATACATATCATTGCATAGTAACTTATAGGCATGCTTCAAAGGGAAAAGTTACAGATAACTTCAAAAGGACAACATAAAGATGCAAATTGAGTTGAGGGTTCAAAGGCTACTCACTAGTATCTCTTTATGACTAAGGAATGTCAGCTAATAAAAACATCTCCCTTCCTCACACATTCTCTGGGAACCGATAAGACCCAGCTGTGTGAATATGGGGGAGAGGCACTCTACACTGTTAGCACAAGGTTACTCTAAACATCCTGGGTCCAGATGGATTTATTATGCACCCTTTGGTTAGAAGGAGAAAGCAGGGAGGAGCGGGGGAAAAGAGCATGGAGAGTGTCCTGCTTTGTATCTGACCTGCCTGCTGAACACCATTAGAAACAGCATATAGAAATGGCATGCTTGACAGCCTCCATCTTCACTGTGGAAGATGAGAAGTGTTTGCCCACTCCAGAACCGCTAATTTTGGAAGGGGTGTTGAAGGACCTGAGTCAGATTGAGATGACGAGAGAAGAGGTCCTACAACTGATAGACAAATTAAAAACTAATAAGTCACCAGGTCCGGATGGCATACATCCAAGAGTTCTGAAAGAACTCAAAGGTGAACTTGTGGATCTCCTGACAAAAATATGTAATCTTTCATTGAAATCTGCCTCCGTTCCTGAGGACTGGAAGGTAGCAAATGTCATCCCCATCTTTAAAAAGGGTTCCAGAGGAGATCTGGGAAATTACAGGCCAGTCAGTCTGACTTCAATACCGGGAAAGTTGGTAGAAACCATTATCAAAGACAAAATGAGTAGTCACATTGATGAACACAAGTTCATCAAGGGAGAGGGACGGTGGCTCAGTGGTAGAGCATCTGCTTGTGAAGCAGAAGGTCCCAGGTTCAATCCCCGGCATCTCCAAAAAAGGGTCCGGGCAAATAGGTGTGAAAAACCTCAGCTTGAGACCCTGGAGAGCCACTGCCAGTCTGAGAAGACAATACTGACTTTGATGGACCAAGGGTCTGATTCAGTATAAGGCAGCTTCATATGTTCATATGTTCATAACTCAGCAAGGGTTCTATAAGGGAAGTTCTTGTCTCACAAACCTGTTAGAGTTCTTAGAGCGGGTGAACAAACATGTGGACAAAGGGGACCCAATAGATGTTGTTTACTTTGACTTCTGGAAAGCTTTTGATAAAGTTCCTCATCAAAGGCTCCTTAGTAAGCTCGAGGGTCATGGCGTAAAAGGACAACTCTTGTGGATCAAAAACTAGCTTATTAATAGGAGAGTGAGTATAAATGAGCACTTTTCGCAGTGGGAGATGGTCAGCAGTGGGGTGCCGCAGGGCTCAGTATTAGGCCCCATGCTCTTTATCTTGTTCATTAATGATTTGGAGTTGGGAGTAAACAGTGAAGTGGCTAAGTTTGCAGATGACACTAAATTGTTCAGGGTGGTGAGAACCAGGGAGAATTGTGAGGCACTCCAAAGGGATCTGTTGAGGCTGGGTGAGTGGGCGTCAACGTGGCAGATGAGGTTCAATGTGTTCAAGTGCAAAGTAATGCATCTTGGGGCCAAAAATCCTAGGTATAAATACAAGTTGATGGGGTGTGAACTGGCGGAGACTGACCAAGAGAGAGATCTTGGGGTCGTGGTAGATAACTCATTGAAAATGTCAAGACAATGTGCAATTGCAATAAAAAAGGCCAGTGCCATGCTGGGAATTATTAGGAAGGGAACTGAAAACAAATCAGCCTTAAAATACTAATATTTAAAGGTACCCTTAACTTATAAAAACAAAGATTAATATTCTTCTTCCTTCTAAGACTTAATCATTATCAAAAATTGTCCAGTGTCCTTTTATTTTCCACTCTTTTTCTACATATCTTCTAAACTTTTTCCACTCCATTTTAAAAACTTCTAAGTCATAGTCTCTTAAAATGCTTGTTAATTTGTCCATTTCACTCCATGTCATAACTTTTACAATCCAATCCCATTTCTCTGGTATTTTTTCTTGCTTCCACAACTGCGCATACAGTGTCCTAGCAGCTGGAAGCAAGTTCCAGATTTAAGTTCTATCTTCTTTTGGAAATTTTTCCATTTGTAATCCCAACAGAAAAGTCTCTGCAACTTTCCTAAATTCGTATCCCAAGATCCTAGAAATTTATTGTTGAATCATCTGCCAATACTTTTTTGCTCTTTCACAAGTCCACCACATATGGTAGAAAGAACCTTCATGTTTTTTACATTTCCAACATCTATCTGGCTTCTTCTTATTCATCTTTGCCAACTTTTTAGGAGTCATATACCATCTGTACATCATTTTAAAACAGTTATCTTTAATACTATGACACGTCGAAAGCTTCATAGAATTCTTCCACAAATATTCCCAAGTTTCCATCTGTATTTTTTAATTTACATTAATTGCCCACTTAATCATTTGAGATTTCACTACTTCATCTTCCGTGGACCATTTTAAGAGTAATTTATATAATTTTGAAATTAATTTTTCATTGTCTCCAAGCAGAACTTTTTCCATTTCTGTTTGCTCTTTTCTTATTCCTTCAGTTTTAATATCATTTTCCACCAAGCTCTTTATTTGTTGCATTTGGAACCAATCATATTTATTATTCAGCTCTTCAGCAGTTTTCAATTCTATTTTGCCACTTTGTATTTTTAATAGTTGATTGTATGACAACCACTTTTCTTCACCTGTCTCAGCTGTTATTTTTATTACTTCTGCTGGCACTATCCATAACGGTTTTCTCTCATCCCCATACTTCTTATATTTCATCCAAGTATTTAGCAAATTATTTCTTATATAATGGTGAGAGAAAAAACCATCCATCTTTTTTTCCCCATAGTACATATAAGCGTGCCAGCCAAATTTATTTCCATGACCTTCCAACGCTAAACGTTTTTTGTTTAACAGCATCACCCATTCTTTTATCCACACTAGACAAACTGCTTCATGATATAATTTTAAATCTGGTAATTGGAATCCTCCTCTTTCTTTTGCATCTGTTAAATTTTTCATTTTAATCCTTGGTTTCTTCCCAGCCCACACAAACTCTGAAATTTTCCTTTGCCATTTATTACATTTTTTACTGTCTTTCACAATCGGAATAGTTTGAAACAGATACATTATTCTTGGCAAAATATTCATCTTAATTGCAGCTATTCTGCCAAGCAATGACAAATTAAGTTTATTCCATTTTATCATATCTTCATCCATTTTACGCCATAGCTTCTCATAATTGTTTTTAAACAAGTCAATATTCTTCATTGTTATCTCCACACCAAAATATTTTTTAGTATATATTGCTTTTATCATCCTTATAAAGTTTTCCCCCAACTCCATTTTCTCCATTACTGCAAACATAAAGTCCCAATTTAAATTATCAAATGCTGTCTCTGCATCCGCAAAGAATAATGCTACTTCCTTTTCTGGATGTCTTTCATATTATTCTACAATATTTACAACAGTTCTAATATTATCTCTTATTTGCCTTTTGGGGAGAAACCCCACTTGATCTTCCTTTATAAAATTTATCAAATATTGTTTAAGCCGTTCCGCCAAGATTCGTGTATATATTTTATAGTCATTATTTAATAGTGAGAATGGTCTATAATTTTTTACATTCGTGACATCTCTATCTTCCTTTGGAATCAATGAAATAACAGCTTCCTTCCATGTATTTGGTATTTTCCCTTTTATTCTTATCATGTTCATCAATTTCTGAAGTTTCGGAATTAACTCCTCTTTGAAGGTTTTAAAAATTTTAGCTGTATATCCATCTGGTCCAGGTGCTTTTCCATTTTTCATTGCATTAATTGCTGCTTCAATTTCTATTTTTTCAATTGGATCATTCAAGACTTTTCCCATATTTTCTGTTAAGGGTGCTATTTTAATCTTTTGTAAATACTCTTCTATCTTTTCTTTCTTTATTTTAACAACCTTAAATAATTTGGCATAATACTTAAAGAATTCTCTTTTTATTCCTTCTTGATCTACCACCTCTCTTCCCTCCACCACAATTTTATTAATAATTTTACTTTCTCTCTTTTTCTTCAATTGCCAGGCCAAATATTTTCCAAGTTTATTTGCTCCCTTGAAAGATTTCTGCTGCAACCTTTTCAGGTTCCATTCCAGTTATTTCTACTGCTACAAATCTTCCATCTTTATCTTTAAACACTAGTTTCGGGTCCAATTCTTGTTTAATATAAAAAATCACTCCCCTTTTCTTCTGTTCAGCCAATGAATGAAATTCTAGTCCCAAGTGTTTATTACATAAAAAATTGTAATCCTTTTGTTTGATATGTACTTCTTGTAAACAAACTATATTACAATTTTGCTTTTTAATCCAATGAAACGTTGCCTTTCTTTTTTTGTGGTTAATTTAGTCCATTTACATTCCAAGATAATAATTTGTAATCCATCATGGTGCAAATTCTTTATGTTCTTCATAAAATCCACACAGTTCCTGTGTGCTTGTAATTGTAATCCTTTTTTCTTGTAGCTCAAAGCTCAAACCTTCAGGTATTATCCATCTGTACCTCATTTCATTGTCCCGTAATTTTTCTGTCAGTTTCTTATATGCTCTTCTTCATTTATCACTTGTCTTGGCAACTCCTTCATAATTCTTACTCTGCTGCCTCCCACTATCAATGTCTTTTCAAAGTTTTTATTCATGATTTTCCCCACCATTTCTTTTGTCATATATCTTATAACTACATCTCTTGGTAGATTATTTTTTTTGGCACATAGTGAGTTCACTCTATACATATAGTCATACATGTTTCTAGTTTTCAAATCAGTTTCTTCATCCTCAGGTACTCCTCTTAGACGTATCTGGGTCTCCATCAATTTGCAGTCATGAATTGCCACATTTATTTTATTTTTAACAAGGTGGAATCATGTACTTTCACTCTCCCTTCCACCTCTTGCACTTTTTTTATGTCACCACAGTCTCATTTCTGAGATTCTCTATATCTTTTTTTAGTTCTTCAATATCTTTTCTAATTTCTTTTTTTGGAAGCAGTTATCATCTCCCTCATCCCTTTCATTATCCTGGCTTCCATTGCATCTAATTGGTCCTGCATTTTCTCCAGTGAAGCAGTCCTTGCTCGGGTTTGCTTATGGTCTGACATGTAAAAACACCGAAAATTTTGACCTCTCCAAATTAAATTTCAACTATCAGATTTAAAAGAGTGAGGCTTGCTCTTTTCAATAAGCCTAATTTCGCTGTCGTCAGAGCCTCCTGGGCTCAGATATTAATTTTTAAAGTTTTTATTTTTTCCAAAATGGCGGTCGTGACTTTCTGACTTACTTTAAAATTTTTCCTCTTTCTTCTAGAGCCTTCTAAAATAGTTATTAACAGTAATGTCCGATAGTATTTAGCTTATAATCGTTACCTCTGTCGGCTCCACCAATTTTTAATGTCCCGAACACTTTAAAAATTTTATTTAATTTTTAGCCTCCTAGCAATGGCCTCCGATGTTTTTCTATGATATTATAGTCCTAGAGTAGGCTGGCTGCTTCAATGATTTCCCTTTTCCATCCGATACTTCCTGCTTTGCTTGCCACCAAATCCCATTTTTGCTGGTAGAGAGATCTCACGATGCTTGACATATTTCCTGTGTTGGCTCTGGGAGCTGCAAGTCTATGACGATGGGGCTTTTTCTCCAAAACTGCAAGTAGACAAAACAATAAATTCCTTTCCACTTTTTAGCACTGTCCTTTAAATTTACAAATTCCAAATTTCGCCCCTTCTCCCCTTCTTCTTCCAAGCTTTCTAGATTTCAATTTCTCACCTTCTGATTTTATTTTGTTTAACTTTAATTAGTCCCAGAATGAAAGATAGCCATCTGTACCTTTTCTGTAGTTATCCAGATCAACACCAGTCTTGTATAGCTTTAGATGTTTAGCAATATCAAAGAAGATTAGGATCCTGTCGAGCTTATGTCAAATAAATGACTCTAAAAACTTCAGCAGATGATGAAAATGCAACTCGTTTCCGGAGATCTCTCAAAGCCTCAAAGGATCCCCCCCTTCCCTGGGACTCCCTTTTAGCCAAGATAAATCTCCTCAAAGTTTCCTGTGCATATCTTGGACTGATCTCTGACTGAGAAAAGTAGGCAGTAGGCATTAGATTTCCTTCCATTACCCCGAACAGAAGTTCCAGCCTGCTCCCCTTCTAAGAAGCAGTTCAGCTTGACATTTTCCAACCCTGGAAGTCGAGGTTTACAAGATTATGCATGGGATAGAGAAGGTAGAGAAAGAAGTACTTTTCTCCCTTTCTCACAATACAAGAACTCGTGGGCATTCAATGAAATTGCTGAGCAGTCGGGCTAGAATTGATAAAAGTAAGTACTTCTTCACCCAAAGGGTGATTAACACATGGAATTCACTGCCACAGGAGGTGGCAGCAGCTAGAAGCACAGCTTCCAGAGGGGAATGGATAAGCATATAGAGCAGAGGTCCATCAGTGGCTATTAGTCACAGCTTATTGTTGGAATTCTCTGTCTGGGGCAGTGGTGCTCTGTATTCTGGTGCTTGGGAAGGGCACAGCGGGAGGACTTCTAGCCCCACTGGAGGACCTCTAGATGGCACTTGGGTTTTTTATGGCCACTGTGTGACACAGAGTGTTGGACTGGATGGGCCATTGGCCTGATCCAACATGGCTTTGCTTATGTTCTTATGTTTTTATGAGTTTAGGCCCTTTGCATCCCACCAAAATGAACTGTCAGCACACAAGGGTTGAATTTTCTGGGGCAGCTGGGTGGTGGTCCCCCCCTCTGGAAGCAAGTGCTTGAAACCTTGCATGAGACACACCTAGGGATAATGAGTACGAAGGCCCTGGCACGTAGTTATGTCTGGTGGCTGGGAATGGACGAAGAGATAGAGGGGTGGGTTAGAAGGTGCCAGTCCTGCCAAGAGTCCTGGACAGATCTGCCCAGTGCCCCCAATCACTGCTGGGAGTCTAATTGCGTGCCTTGGTCCTGACTACAAATAGACTTTGCAGAGCCATACCAGGGTCAAATATTCTTCATCCTGGTTGATGCTTACACAGAGTGGCTGGAGGTGGTTCTTGTAGCCTCTACCTCCACTTCGGTCGCAGTTATGGCCCTATGGAGAGTCTTTTGCACTCATGGGATCCCAGTAGGCTTCCCAACCCTCCCACCCTGGCGGGGGACCCCAGGATTCCCACCCTCTTCCCCCGCTCCCCCAAAAAACGGAAGCGGGGGGAGGGGGGAAACGGCACTGGGGAGCATGGCGAGCCGCCGCATCCCGGAGCGGGCAAGGCCGCCGCGCCGCTGCCGCCCCCTCCCCACCCACTGCAGCTGCTCCTCCAAGATGAGCCCAGGCTGAGCCCATCTCGGAGGAGCAGCCAAGAGGCGGCAGCAGCACAGGGGAGGGCGAGGCAGGCCAGGAGCGTGGCAAGCCACGAATCCGGGCCCTTGTAGGACCCGGACTCGCGGCTCGCCATGCCCCTGGCCTGCCTCCACCCCCCGCTCCGATTCCACCCCAGAGGCGGAGCGGGCGAGGCCGTCGCGCCACTGCCGCCTCTTCTCTGCTCGCCGTGGCTGTTCCTCTAAGATGGGCTCAGTCTGAGCCCATCTCGGAAGAGCAGCCACATGAGCAGAGAAGTGGCGGCAGCGGCCTCGCCCGCTCTGAGACGGGGCGGCTCGCCGTTCCCCCCCTCCCCCTAGCTCCACCCCAGTGTCTCCTGGTTCCACCCCCAAAGTCTCCTGGCTCCACCCCAAAGTCCCCAGATATTTCTGGGGTTGGACTTGGGAACCCTAGATCCCAGAGACCATCATGACGGACAGCGATACTGCTTTTACATCCGAGGAATTCCAGGAGTTCGTAAATTGGTACCTCATCTGGCCCATATGGTCCCCTACCTTTCACCCAGCCACTAATAGCCAAGCAGAGTGCATGGTTTGCACAACCAAGAAGGCCCTGGGTTGTATAGTTCAGGGGGATTGGGATCACTGCCTAGCAGTTTTTCTTTTTGGGAACTGGATCACCCCTAAACCAGTCACAGGCCTGAGCCCTGCTGAACTACTCATGGGCAGGAGATTAGCCACGAGGCAAGATAGATTACATCCCAACCGGGCTCCAGACCTCCGCAGCTCCCCCAAGACTCGGAAGGCCACTAGAGAGTTCTTTCCAGGGGATCCAGTCTAAGCAAAGAACTTTTCGAGCAACCCGGAGTGGATACCAGCCCGAGTGCTGAGGGTCACCGGGTCCCGCTTGTACAAGGTCTTGACAGAGGGGGGTCAGCTCCTACGTCAGCACATTGACCAGTTACGTTGTCGCACCCTGCCAGACAAACCGGTGGGGCCAGAGTGAGCGGGAAACGGAGAGCATGGGAATGCCACCGGCAGCTGCCCTACCAGTCTTGGTCTTGCCAGTGGTGGAGCCAGGCAGAGACTGGAACGACCTTTCCCCTGCAGGGAAGCGGGAGGAGCCTCCGACACCGCCGCAGTCACCAGATGGTACTCCTCTGGCCATGCCCCACAGCAAGGAACCCGCTGCTCTTCTTGTTATTTCAGCAGCCCCTGTTCCCCAAATCGAACCTTGAGGGTCCCACAGAGAGCGGCGGCCACCAGCTTATTTAAAATACTATGTATTTTAACTAGGGGGGGGGAGGAGTGTTGTGGCTTTCATTTTGGTCCCTGAAATTCCAACACAGCGTGACTATGTGTGCTGAGGTGACCTGCGGGAAATCGCGGGTCACCTGACTGTAAGGGACAAATACAATCCGCCTATGAAGATCTGTGGTGGGAAGTTTAACTGGTCAAGATTGGACCTGGCCAGGAAGGGGGTTGTTCCAGGCAATATATATAATAGGGGACCCACCCCACCATGTTGTCTTTGTGATGTACTCTCTAATAAAGAAACTTTACTGCTAAGTGTGTCTGAACCCAGCACATTATATCATCTGAACTGATACACATTTGCATGTTCACTATCAGGGAATGAAGCCTTATACTTTGCCTCCTTATTGCAGTCCCAATTGATGGCCACTTTGGTGCCATATTTTTTTTATTGAGAGATCTTGTTCTTGCTGGAGATGTTTGTTGGACAAGTGCATGATGAGAGCCCACTATCTGTTCTTCTCTTTAGATATTGGGCTGCCACCACACTGGTCCAAGACCTCACTGCAAAAGTAATGAAATAGCATGGAAAAGGTAAAGTATTAGCTGACTGGCAGTGCAATCCTAAGCAGAGTTTTGACTTGAATGGACTTTGAAAGTTACCTCTGCCTAGGATTGCACTCAAGAATATCACTGAAAAGTGTGATGCAATTCCCCCCAAACAAATAAAATTGCTTCAAAGAACACATTTTTTCCCAAGACTCCTTTTGCATAAGATATCCCTCCCCCCCCCCCCAAAAAAAAAAAAAGGTTTGGCTCATATTGTGCCAAGCAAGTTTCCATTAAGTTTTGGAGAAAATATTCCCTTGGCCATATGGAAAGCCCAATTTACAGGCAGAGTTTGTAAATATGGACCTGTTCAACTTGAGTACTTAGAACATATTTTATTAGAGTGTGAAATCTGGCCTGATCTGAAAGTTATGTGAATTTATCATCCCTTCCCACCCCCCCACCCCAAATATTCAGTTTTAACTTGTCCATGAGGTCTGAAAAACTACTTTAGCAGTTGTTGAATATTCAGCGGCAGTGATTGCCTTTAAGGGTTGGATGTTGATGTGTTCAAGACATTTGAGTCGGAAAAATAAGATGAGGAAATATTGGAATTCTGTGGGAAAGGATATACAGAAAGCTGTGAATAGTGAAGTGTTGAAGAAGTACATTAGGAAGCGTATTCCAATCAGTGGTTCAGAGGTGTCAGAAAGGAGGAGATACCAAACCCATAGGGTTGGATCACATCATGGTAGCATGGCATCTTCTCTCTGCTACAGCCTAAAAAAATAATGGGGGAAGTTGGAGGGCTGCCACAGAAGAACACAGCTGGCAAAATGGCCCCCCTGCTTCACTAATCTTTTTGATGGGATCCAACCCTTTTCTTACTTTTCTAAAGGATCATTCCCTTCATTCTTCTTCTCTTCCACTTTTGTTACCAGTTCTATGATGATAGAACTAGGTGCTCATTCTGTTGGTATTTCAAGGTGTTTAATAATTAAATCAACATTTGAGTTGTAAAATAACTTTGCTGAATTTGGACATCCAGATTGCAGTGCTTTAATTTTTTTCTGAATGAGCTGTTATTTTTTACATAATAATTTTAGTATATTAATTCTTATAACCACTGTAAGTATTCTTTGGAAGTAGAATATTAATATAATCCACATAAAATATTAAAAGGAATAAGAAACAGGGTTACACAGATAAAGCCTCTTGGAATGTGCAATCAGATCTATACTGCTCTAATTGAAGCTCCGTGCATCCATAAATATTGTAAATACTCTAAATCTGAACAGAACTACTTTCATTATCTGGCATTAGTCTGACATCATCAGATTTGACAATTATTCTGGTATCTTGCTGTCTGGTTTCAGTTTTTTGTGTTGTGATAGACAGCAGCAAGTAAAAAAATTAATTTCATATGAAATGGTAGCAACTGTTTGCCTGAAATGTGGGAAGGAAGATACCTTGGATAATAAGTAGGTTGTTGATCCATCATATGCACCATCTTGAACAAAGAGTGAAGGAGCCTCTGTTGTGGAAAATGCCTAAGCTACAGTGGAATGGACAAGCCCATCACACTAGGAAATGGATGGAAAGGTTCTGTTTGTTTCCTATTGGGAGAAAACTGAGGAGTTAGATGAGGCACAGTAGCTCAGGCAAGGCAGTGAGATTGCTAAGAGGAGAGCAAGCTGGCCTCGGAGAAAGAGGAGTAAAACCATGACCACCCCATTGTGGTTAGATTGCTCTTTTCCTGCATGGCTAATTTGTAGTCCTGCTCTGGTGCCAGGAAGAGAGTGCAGAAGTCGAAGAGAAGCCAAAAACTTCAAAGATTATAACTGGTATTTGCCTCACTTTTGAAATTCAGTTCAGCCTCTACTTGGCTCTTCATCTGTCAAATGGTTCTCCATTTTTGAGTCTGCAAATAAGTAGCCTGTAGTAGATATAAAAACAAAATATATTATGAAGAGGAAAGGACCATATTTTATGTGCCAGTAGACTCTGATTCCATGACCAAGGCTGCAGTTTATGATAAAATTGTCAACAACAAAATCTTAAGGTTCTTACTTGGCAAGCTTAGCAGATGGACTCTTTTTAAACCAAAGGATATGTCCATGTTGTGTAAAGCTCACATATATGATTCAGGGTCTTCAGATTGCATCTGTATTGGGAGTCTCAGCCACACATGAACACACAATTCAGGAAACTGGTGTAGAGTGAGGCTGAAGATCCTTCTCCACAAACACCATGATCCTGATCCAAATCATGCTCTGAAAACATGAAACTCTCACTGCCTATGTAGCCCAAATTCCTTGTGGCAACCATGAGAACTTTGTTTTGGACAGATTGGCCTAATAGCTTGATTTGAGACAGGGGCACATGTTATCCCAGAAAATATGAGCTACTATGAAAAAAAAGAGAGTGGTCTGAGCCATCCTGTCTGCACCAAGTCAATCAACCAATACACTGTAATCTTGTCCTTTCTCCAAGCAGGTCAGGACATCATATCCGGTTCCCCTACATTTTTCTTTCACACGATCCTTGGTGTAGGTGAGGATAAAAGTGGCCCAAGGTCACTGAGAGAGTTTCATGGCAATGTGGGGATTCAGAGACCAAGACTTTTTTTGTAGCAGGTACTCCTTTGCATATTAGGTTACATCCCCCTGATGTAGCCAGTCTTCCAAGCACTTACAGGGCTCTTTTTACAGGGCCTACTGTAAGCTCTTGGAGGATTGCCTACATTAGGGGGGTGCAGCCTAGAATCATAGAGTTGGAAGGGACCTCCAGGGTCATCTAGTCCAACTCCCTTCACAGTGCAGGAAATTCACAAATACCATCCCCCCCTAAATTCACAGGATTCACATTGCTGTCAGAAGGCCATCCAGCCTCTGTTTAAAAACCTCCAGAGAAGGAGAGTCCACCATCTCCTGAGGAAGTCCTATGAAGAAAGGTTGAAGAAGTTGGGCATGTTTAGCCTGAAGAGGAGACAGCTGAGAGGTGATATGATCACCATCTTCAAGTACTTGAAGGGCTGTATTATATGTTCTGTTTTCGCCATGTTGAGCACTGTTTCCCTCAGAAGAGAAGACTGAGGAAAAGTAGGAATTGAGCAATTCTGCCCTCTCTTCATCACATGTTAAAATTTCACTTTCCTGCCCTCACAATGGGGCTACCATATCCTTGCTCTTTTTTTTACTCTGAACATAAGAAAAGAACCCTTTTTTTTTGCTGTTTTTAGCATATTTGGCTAGGGTAAGCTCATAAGCTTTAGCTTTCCTAACTCTTTCTCTACAAGAACTGGTGATTTGTTTATATTCATCCTTGGTAATAAAGCCCTCCTTCCATTTCCTAAATGAGTCTTTTTTATTTCTCAAGTCTTTAGAAAGCTGTTTATGGAGTCACCTCAACTTCTTCAAGCTTCTTCCATTTTTTCTTCTCATAGGAATCGTCTGTGATTGTGCTTTCAATATTTTGCTTTTAAGAAATTCCCACCCCTCTTGAACTCCCTTCTCCATAAATATTTGTGACCACGGATTTTACCCAGCATAGTTCTAAGTTTGTTGAAGTTTGCCTTTCTGAAGTCCAACCTATATGTCTGACTACATACAGCTTTTTCCTTCCCTAAGACTGTAAATTCCAAAATCACATGCATCCTGAGGGTTTTGTTTCTGTACATACATACATGCAGAGCCAGTTTGGTGTAGTGGTTAAGTGTACGGACTCTTATCTGGGAGAACCGGGTTTGATTCCCCACTCCTCCACTTGCACCTGCTGGCATGGCCTTGGGTCAGCCATAGCTCTGGCAGAGGTTGTCCTTGAAAGGGTAGCTGCTGTGAGAGCCCTCTCAGCCCCACCCACCTCACAGGGTGTCTGTTGTGGGGGAGGAAGGTAAAGGAGATTGTGAGCCGCTCTGAGACTCTTTGGAGTGGAGGGTGGGATATAAATCCAATATCTTCTTCTTCTTCTTCTTCATACCTGCAAGGTAATGTTACCTAGCATATGCACCACTCTCTGCAAAGCTTTAGTGTTCTTATCTCCAGTTATTGACATCCTACAAGGCTTTGAACTGTCTTGCTCCCCCATGCAATTTAGTTTAAAGCCCTCCTTATTAGGTTAGCAAGGTTTTTACCAAACACCGTTTTCCCTGCCATCATAAGATGCAAACCATCTCCCAATAGAAGACCACCATCTTGAAAGCATAAGCCATGATCCAGAAATCCAAATTTTACCTGACAACACAGCCAGTTACTTATTTGAAGTATTCTTATTTCTCATCCTAAGCCATGGCCTTTGACAGGGAGAACTGACAAAAACACAACCTGCACTCCCAGCTCCTTCACCTTCTGACTCAGAGCCACATAGTCTCTTTTAATACGTTTAGGGCTGTGATGGGCAGTATCATTTGTTCCCACGTGGGTCAGCAAAAAAGGATACCAATCAGTAGGCTTGATGAGTCTTCCTATCCTTTCTGTCACATCCTGGATGTGACAGCAGACATCTTGGGATGACAAATCTGGTCGGCACACTTTAGGCTCTACCCCTCTGAGCAAGGAGTCTCCAATTATCACCACCCTCCTCTTCTTATATGGGGGGGCAGAAGCTTCAGGCCTCTTATCCGCATGATCCTGAGAAACTTTCTTCAAGCTTCATAGAGGCTGGGGAAGTAGCCCTTGTTCCAGTGGTTCAGTATCGGTGGGAAGATCCTGGAACTAATTGCTGAGCAGCAGAGGCTCAGAACATCTTCTGATTTTCCTGCTCTGTCGGGCTACATTTTTCAATGAACCCTTTTCCTGTGTTGGGCTCTCTTCCAATTGCTGAGACACTGCTTCCTCTTCCTCCTGTTGTCCTTTCAAGAGCACTTCATGGGTTCTATCAAGAAAATCCTCACCTTCCTTTATACACTGTAGTGTGGACAATCGTGCCTCTAGTCCCTACATCTTCTTCTCCAGCAGGGCTACTAAATCCACTCTCTTTATCTTCCCTGTAAATTCCACCACCAACTGCCAGTTGAGATACTTCTGAGGAACTACCTACCTTCCTACAGAACCCCAGGCTAGACCCCCTTTGGCTCTGGCAAGGAGGAGCCTTGCAATTTAAAGGCTCAAGCCTAATATGCAAAGGAATTCCTGCTACAAAAAAAGCCCTGCCAGGGACTATTCTAACCACAACACTACAATTGGTCTTTAATAATTTGCCAGCAGAGATTTGGATTTCACATTATCTGCCCCGAGGCTGCAACTAGCTTTGGCTTTTACGTGTGGCAAACAGAAACTGGTTTTTAGAGGTTTCTGTTTGCCATGTGAAAAAGGTGAAACTAGTTGCAGCAACCCCCTCAGAGAAGAGGAGCATGAGAGTGGCGTAAGCCTTGTGGAAAATTGGTCTAAGTCTTCTGGAGCAAAGGTATTATTTTGAGATGTTATTTACCTTGACTTCCAGAGAGCTTTTGATAAAGTTCCTCATCAAAGGCTCCTAAGTAAGCTCAAGAGTCATGGGGTAGAAGGACAAGTCCTCTTGTGGATCGAAAACTGGCTAATTAATAGGAAATAGAGTGAGTATAAATGGGCAATTTTCACAGTGGAGGGTGGTAGGCAGTGGGGTGCCACAGGGCTCAGTACTGCGCCCCATGCTCTTTAACTTGTTCATTAATGATTTGGAGTTGGGAGTAAGCAGTGAAGTGCCTAAGTTTGCGGATGACACTAAATTGTTCAGGATGGTGAGAACCAGAGAGGATTGTGAGGCACTCCAAAGGGATCTGCCGATGTTGAGTGAGTAGGCGTCAACATGGCAACTGAGGTTCAACATGGCCAAGCGCAAAGTAATACACATTGGGGTCAAAAAGCCTAACTATAAATACAAGTTGAAGGGGTGTGAACTTCAAGAGACTGACCAAGAGAGAGATCTTGGGGTCATGGTAGATAACTCACTTAAAATGCTGAGACAGTGTGTGACTGAAATAAAAAAGGCCAATGCTATGCTGAATTATTAGGAAGAAAACTGAAAACAAATCAGCCAGTATCATAATGGCCCTGTATAAATTGATGGTGCAGCCTCATTTGAAGTATTGTGTACAATTCTGGTCACCACATCTCAAAAAAGATATTATAGTGTTGGAAAAAGTGCAGAAAAAGGCAACTAGAATGATTATAGGGTTGGAACACTTTGCCTATGAAGAAAGGTTAAAATGCTTGGGACTCTTTAGCTTGGAGAAACATCAACTGAGGGATGACATGCTAAAGGTTTATAAGATTATGTATGGGATAGAGAAGGTAAAGAAAGAAGTGCTTTTCTCCCTTTCTCAGAATACAAGAACTCATGGGCACTCAATGAAATTGCTGAGCAGTTAAGTTAGAACTGATAAAAGGAAGTACTTATTCACCCAAAGGGTGATTAACACATGGAATTCACTGCCACAGGAGGTGGCTACAAGCATAGACAGCTTCAAGAGGGGATTGGGCAAACATATGGAGCAGAGGTCCATCAGTGGCTATTAGCCATAGTGTATAGTTGTAACTCTCTGTCTGGGACAGTGATGCTCTGTATTCTTGGTGCTTGGGGGGGGGGGCACAGTGGGAGGGCTTCTAGTGTCCTGGCCCCGCTGATGGACCTCCTGATGGCACCTGAGGGTTTTTTGGCCACTGTGTGACACAGAACGTTGAACTGGATGGACCATTGGCCTGATCTTTCCCTTTAAACATTTGTTCATGCCCTTTCTTTAAATTAATTGAATGTGTTCAAAGTCTCCATGTATATAGAGGCTTCCTGTTCTTCTCTATGAGAAGCATTGTATGCAAGCCATGTATATTGTAACTGTGCACATGTAATGCTTTCTGCAATGATCTGATATGCTGCTCACACCTCACTCCCAATTGGCTACTATGTGCTGCTAAATGCATGAAGCGTTTAATATTTCTCAGTGTGACAACAACCAGCTTGTGTTCCAGATCATATTCCAATGCTGTGATTTGGCTTCAAAGTCCTTGGCACCCAATAACGAATCCAAAATCTGGGCACTAACCCAGCTGCAAGGTGACAATTCAGAAGTGACTGCTGAAAATCTATACCAGCTGTCACCTACAAGGTCAGCACTTCTTAACCTTGGAACCATCCTATTGATGCAGTGGAAACATAGCCAAGATCTACCAATTAAAGCCGGAATTCTGCCAGATTCCAGATAGATAATGAGACCCAGAGGAAAAAGAGAGAAAGGAAGATGTTATTACAGCAAAATGGGATAAATGAGCAATGACAGACACTAAACTAAGTTACAATAAATAAGATTTTGATCAATATATTGAGTCTGGACAATTCAAAATAAGTGATTTACAACTGGCATGTCAGAACCTGAGGTCATTGGAGCCCCTGAATGGGTTCTTAGGTAGTTTTTCAGTAAAAATTTGGGATTGTTGGGAGGGGGGGAATGCTGGTTTGTGTAACATGTCAAAGAAGAGATTCACAAAAAGATAGGTACTATTATAGAGGAAGTCCACAATATCAATAAATTAGAAATGGCATGCACTTGATAGGCCAGCATATGTACCTCCACTCAACATAACATATGTGAATAGGCACACGGATGCAAGGATTGCAGGACTGGAAATACAAATGTCCATTAATTTATATACACATTGGGAAGTATGTACCTCCTGGCTCATCAAACATACTATAGTGTTTAATTGTAGATCTACTGTAATATTTAATATGAGTTGAATTCTACAAGCAGTGGGGGAAAGATGTTCATGGTCCATTTCCCCACTTTCCCTTCCTCCAAGACCCCTGAAAAGCTGATATTGGTTGCTGGGGGAGCCTTGCAGTCAAAATGCCTGAAGCATAAGTAGCTACAATGGGGGAGAAATCAGGTAAATCACCCCTCCTTCCCCTTGGGCCAACATAAAGCTTGCTCTCCTATGCTTCTGTCACCAGCAGAAGGAAGGTGATAAAAGTAGGGTTGCCAAAAGGTTTAGAGGAAAAACCACCTGTCCCTTGAAATGCCCTGTCTCATTAATGGGAAATGGGTGGCTGAAATTTTTCATGCATGGAGGCAAATAATGTCTGGTATTTAAACCTATTTTGGGCTTAAATGAAGCCTATCTTAAAATGGCAGGGCATTTTTTGCTCCAGGTAGTTAGCAACCTTAGGAGGACATTATTTAACTAGATTCCTCCTCCTTACTGCAATCACTGTGCTTCATGGTATTTTGTCCATGAGATTTCCCCAACCACAACTGTGGTTGTTGGTGGGCCTGAAGGACCTACAAACCACTTTGTGATTCAAACTACACCACAGATATTCATGGTCCTCAACAAACTTTGCAAAAGCGAAACTTTTGAGAAAGGAGAGCAGGGTTCTCATCACTGTTGGATAAAGCAGTCTGGAAAGTAAAAAACCCATACATTTTAGCTAGGGAGCCTAGGAGATCTAGGTTTGAATTCTCACTCTGTCATGATGTTTGGTGGGTGGCTTTTGTCCAATCATTTTTTCTAAACCTAACTTACTTTTCAGGGTTGTGAGGATAAAATGGAGGAAGGGAAAATTATGTACATTGTTGTGAGCTCTCTGGAAGAACAGTGGCATAAATAGAATAAATAAATACAATCTTTAAATAAATAACATCTTTCATGCTAAATGGAACAAGGTCGAAAACCCTGTTTAATGACATGATTGAGATCTTACTTTTTGCCTTTCCAGCAACACTGTCTTCATTTCAATCAGATTGCTTAGACAGGTAAAATATATTTTACGTCTTAGCAAGAAAATACTACTCTGGATGACATAGTGCTTATTACTAGAATTTAATAAAAACCTGAGCAAGGGGAGTATGAACCAATGCCTCTTTGTAGAATAAGGATCAAACTTAGCAGCATATGAAAAGTGAGGTACAACCTACAATAGATAAATTGTTACTTTTATGCCTGATGCCACAGGGAAGCTTCACTGTCTCCTTCCCCAAAGCACTGTCTGTATCTAGGCTTGGCATGTTCTGGACATGCCTCTCTTTTATCCAGTGTCTTTTGTTCTGGAGAGGTTTGTCCAAACATGCCACTCTTAACTTTTCTCACCACGTGCTCACTCTGTGGTTGACCATATAATTGTTGCATGATAACCACTGAGTGAGTGGTTGGGTGGCATCCTCTGTGTGTGTGTGTTTCTTTCATGTATCCAAAGCTCCTGCTCCTTTTTGACAGCTCTGCAATCCCTCCACCAAGTACTGCAGCCCCTCTCAGCTCTCTTCCTTGGCATAGATGGGGGGAGGGTGATCACCATACAGATTTACATGAGAGTAGCCCCTTTTTCTCATATGTCAATCATGGTATGCTCTCAAACAGCAACCCTTTTCCTGCTAACATAGTTTGCATGAGGGAAAGTGGGATGTGGAGTAGGGTTGCCAGCTCTAGGCATGGAAACTCCTGGAGATATGAAGATGGAGCTTGGGTAGGGACCACAGTGGGATATAATGCCATAGAGTCCACCTTCTAAAGTATTCATTATCTCCAGGGGAACCAATCTCTGTAGTCTGGTTAACTTCCACCCCCCCCTCCCCATACTTTAGCCAAGGTCCATGCCCAGAAAGCCCTGCACACACTTTGGGGGCAGATATTCAACCCAAGTTTACTCAGAAACAAGGCTGCCTGGATTTTAATTTTTTTTCCAGTCTCCCTGAATTAGGGATGCCAGCCTCCCCAGGCTCCCTGCTGATATGGGAGCTTCCCGCAGTTTCCCAATCCCAAGACACAGGAGGGGTTGGGGGAATTGTCACTCAAAAACAACTCTGATTGTTCCCCCCATTGCTCTAAGTAAGGGGGCCCTCAGACATGGCACGATGACAGTGCATGTCTCCTTCTTTAATTTCCAAATGGACTTCTGCACATCTGGACAGGTTGTATTACCTTTATAAGAAACCCTAAAATTCCCTATCACTCATCTCTATTTTTTCTAGCCCTTGAGTGTGTGTAGTTTATTGTTTGTGCATGGTTGTATATTTTTACATATCTTTATAGTAAACATTATAAAATATATTTACTCTGGAGTCTTTCTTTCTGAAATTCGACCTTCATATCATAGATGGAAAAGATCCCTGCTACAAAATGGCTCTACCTCTTGCTAATCCCCCCCATAAAAAGGAGACCCCAAGCATTTCCAGTAACAAAAAAACAAAAGAGTCCAAAAATGATAATTATATATCTATGGCAGAATGACAACAAGAATGGGAGATGTTCTGACCTAACAATCCTTATTAAAGAAACTTTAATGCCGTCGTGTTCCAAAGCAGCCATTCTCTCCAGGGGTTTCTCTGTCATCTGGAGATCAGCCGCAATCGTGGGAGATTTCTAGCCACTATCTGGAAGTTGGCGACTCTATTATAAAAACAGCCTGCTGGAAGAAACAAAAATAAAATTAAAACATAGGGCACTAGCTTAAGGCAAGACTGCTCCTCTAATGGTTTACAAACACCGTCCCACCATTCTTCACTCAACACAATTAGCTACAATCACAGTGTAATGGAGGCTTAGATGCCATGTTCACAGGTTACAGGTAGGAACAACTATTCTGAACCCTATTTTTAGAACTATATAATGTTGGCTAAGCAAGAGAGAGAGAAATTGGTTTAGCCTGAAAATTGCCAGGTTTGCTGTAAAGCCAAAATAGACCTGTCTGTAAAATATGGAGAAAATTGATCTTGCTTTTGTCTAAGCGGCTGGGCCCCTTAAATTATCCTAATTTGAAGGCCTGACACTCCCCCCCCACACTCAGACAAAGAATGTGGTGAGTTGATTGCTTCCCTTTCTTTCCCTCATTTTACAAAGACTATAAAAATAACACACATTTAAACAAAGATGTTATTTTAATGCATAGAACTTTTCACAATGAGGGTATTATTATGTAAATCTGGCTCTGAAGCAAGTAATCCTGCTATTTTGCTGCCAAATCTTTTCCAGGCCGGGGATCATATAGCCTATTTTCTGAGGTGATTATTAACAAGCAAGTTGGACGGGCTACTTTTGGTTCTCTTTGATTCTTGGCCACATGGTGTAAATAAAGACTCACCAATGTATTGTTTGGAAGGTGTACTTGGTCTTTTACAGTTCTACATATAATAAATGAAACTGAAATAAATAAATAAAAATGGGGGTGTGCTCTGCACCTGCCCCAATATGGAGTGCCACTGCATCTAATACATGTGCCCTGATTAAAAGAATTCTTTTGCATTGGCCCTGGAGAAAAATGGCTAGAGATAGGCTGGTCTCATGAGCTGCCTGTTTAGGGAACAAAAACTGCAGAGGAAGAAGGGCCATGAAAGGTGGTGAGCCGCATTGCTAATGGACAATAGCAACTGTTGTGACTTACTGCCACTGGGGAGCTGCATAGCAATTGTACTCTGAGTATCTGACTGAAAAGGTTATACAATATTGTTCACTGCTTACATAAATTTGGGGAAATAATCTGGCACACACAGACATTCTGGTTTCATTATTTTTTTCAACTTTATGCTGTTTTGCACCTGAGTTACTTTGCCCCCACTAACTGAATTGATATAAATCCTATATAATGCTTATACTTTTGGAATCCATTGTGGAGAATCACTACCCTGCGCCAGGCAGAATACTAATAGTGTTGTGTTGAAGACAATCTTGCACCATTCTCATCTTCAGCAGGAACACAGGAGTTACCCCTGACTTTGAAATCCTTTGTTTGATTAGGTTCAGCCTGCCACATGCTAGGAACCGCAAAAGGTCAAACATCTCTGATCACTCCACAAATAGGATCTGAATTGAAGAAAAACCTGGTAGAAACTACTTCTGATCTCAAACAATATACAAAAGGAAGTGAAGCAGAGGGAGAAATCTTGGAAATGATGTTACTCACAAATTGTCCATACTTTGCTACCTCCAGATTTAGATTTTTCAGAGAACTGCATCAGATAATCTAGGTGCTAGAAATAAAACAAAAAGGAGCCAGATTACCAATTACAGTAGAGACAAAATCCCACTGTTATTTCAAATGACACCCCCAGGAGCAGAGTGTGAATCAATTTACACCCTATATCAAGCATCCTAAGGACAGAAAATGAAAAGCAGGAAATAATTCTGTTTCCACACTGCCAAAAAATAAAGATGTATAAACAGAAAGGGATTCTGAAATGAGTATGTCACATGCATCCTGTCTTGGTCTACATGGGAAGTTCAGGGTCTCATTTTGAAGACTCAGTAAAGTTGCAAGTTTTAAAAGGGTAGCCATATTCATCTTATGCAGCAGAAGCAACAATTGTGTCACACTTAAGTGCTTAATTAGATCGCCAGGTCCAATTCAAGAAATATCTGGGGACTTTGGGGGTGGAGCCAGGAGACGTTGTGGGTGGAACCAGGAGCAAGATTGTGACAAGCATAATTGAACTCCAAAGGGAGTTCTGGTCATCACATTTAAAGGGACTGCACACCTTTTAAATGCCTTCCTCCATTAGAAATAATGGATAAGGGCATCTTCTTTGGGGCTCATAGAATTGGACCCCCAGTCCAATCTTTTTAAAACTTGGATGGTGTTTTGAGGAGAGACATTGGATGCTATGCTGAAAATTTGGTGCCTCTACCTCCAAAAGCAGCCCCCCCCCATCCCCAGGGATCAATTCTCCATTATACCCTATGGGAATTGGTCTTCATAGGGAACAATGGAGTGCACAACAGACATTTCCACCCCCTGCTTTCTGATGACCCTAAAGTGGGGGGAGGGCATCCAAACCAGGGGATCACCTGCCCCCCACTGGGAATTGGCAACCCTGTGCTTAATAGTGCAGTCCTTCTAAGCCTATTGATTTTAATGACTTTGCAGTGCAACCTAGAGACATGCATTCAGATAGAAC
Organism: Heteronotia binoei; assembly: GCF_032191835.1. Lineage (NCBI taxonomy): Eukaryota > Metazoa > Chordata > Lepidosauria > Squamata > Gekkonidae > Heteronotia > Heteronotia binoei. The sequence goes on along the minus strand of NC_083238.1, from coordinate 3,071,682 downwards.
TAAATCCTCTGCACATGGAGCAGAACCACTTTGTAGTCTGGTGGCAGGACTGTCCCCTCCTAGGCCCTGGTCCATGCCCTGACAGTCCTTTGATTGCCACCATTGAGCAGTGAGGAAGAGGTAGCGATGCTGCTGGCTGTAACATGTACGGTCCTTCCTTGCACTCTGAGCCTTGACTGTTGGTGCATGGCAAGCAAGACTCATCAGTTCATGGTCCTCCATAAGGAGACAGAGTACCAGAGAGCCAGGTGTTATGGCAAATTATGAAAGGCTATGTCCTCCATGAGGGATTAGAGTTGCCTATCCACAGCATTCATCTTGCCAATGAGGCAAGTGACTGCTTCCTCCTTCTGAGGGGGTTATGGGCCTCTTCTTCCTGCTGACTACCACTTTCCTCCAGTGGCAGCATAGTTGGGTACCTGCATAAAACAGAGGAGGATGAATGTTGGGGGTTTGCACCCCTCTGGACAGGGGTGTGGTGCATCTGGCACTCTGTCACACAGGGGTCACTGGGGAGGGTGTGGAAATATTTCCAAACTGTGAGCCAGAAACAGGCTCCCAGGATTGGAGAAGGTGGGAGGCACAACTGCTTTCTGGTGCTGGGCTGGAAAGGGACCATGGAGGGTGTACTCAAAGTGGAAACAGCAGCAGGGAGTTGGGATGTGCTCCCACCCACCCCACGCCGAATCACTGCTGTCAGAGTCCTCTTCTCCAAAGAGTGTTAACAACTGCTGGTGTCTGGACAGTACTAACAACTCTTTTGCCTCTGTGGAGAGCCCGAGGAACAGATCACAGGAAGGAGGTTCCGAAGCCCCTGGTAATGCCCTCCTAAGGCCGGGCTCAAGTGGGCAGGCAGGTTGGATTTGGTGCCCAGGGACAAGGGCCCGTGGTACACAGGGCATGGAGGACTTCTTCCCCTCACAATGAGAACCCTTTGCACCCACTTTCACACTCATGGCACACAGAAGTTAACAATTAGGAGGGGTGGGAGAGTGTTGTGTCTTGCATTTCAGTCCCGAAATTACAACACAGCAGATGCTACGGATTTCCAACCCCTCACCTTGTGAGAGCCAGTTTGGTGTAGTGGTTAAGTGAGCAGACTCTTATCTGGGAGAACTGGGTTCGATTCCCCACTCCTCCACTTGCACCTGCTGGAATGCCCTTGGGTCAGCCATAGCTCTGGCAGAGGTTGTCCTTGAAAGGGCAGCTGCTGTGAGAGCCCTCTCAGCCCCACCAACTTCACAGGGTGTCTGTTGTGGGGGAGGAAGGTAAAGGAGATTGTGAGCCGCTCTGAGACTCTTCGGAGTGGAGGGCGGGATATAAATCCAATATCTTCTTCTTCTTCTTCACCTTGAAATTCAGTAAACACTTTAATTGAGCAGAGACTGTCTGGAAATGTATCAATTTATGAAACACCACAAACTGTTTGAGAGTTAATGGAAAGTTTATGCTGGATGACCTGCCATGATTTTCAGTTTGCAAAACACAGACTGGCCAAATTTCATCATGAACTTTGGTTTGTGAGCTGATTTGTGCCCATCCCTTCCCATTGTTGGGGTTGCCATAAATCGGCTAAGACTTGATGGTCACTTTAGACACAGAAACAAAAGTAAAAGCATTTACAAACTTCCTACTAGAATATTAAAACAAGTAAAGCATAAGTAAAAATTACTTGGGGGGGAATCTTCTGACTTAAAAGCATTTAAAAAGGTAAAAGTAGTCCCCTGTGCAAGCACCAGTTGTTTTCGACTCTGGGGTGACGTTGCTTTCACAAAGTTTTCACGGCAGACTTTTTTTTAAATGGGGTGGTTTGCCATTGTTTTCCCCAGTCATCTACGCTTTCCCCCCAGCAAGCTGGGTACTCATTTGATCGACCTTGGAAGGATGGGAGGCTGAGTCAACCTTGAGCCGGCTACCTGAACCAGCTTCCGCTGGGATCAAACTCAGGTCATGAGCAGAGGGCTCTGACTGCAGTACTGAAGCTTTACCACTCTGCGCCATGGGCATTTAGATTGCTGTTAAAACATGGGGAGTGTTAGGGCTGAAGTCTTGCCTTTAAGAAGGGAGTGTCATAGTATGGAAAGTACCCTGAAAAAGCCCTGCCTAGTGCCCCTGTTGATGGAATTCCAATAAAGGAAGGCACACAGAACAAGGCCCCATTCATCAATTTGAAGCAACAGAGAGCAACGTACACAAGAAGGTAATTCCCAATATTCACATGGCTCAACTCATTCGTGTAATAAAAGGACGATTTAAAGGATAGCTTTGCTGTATAACTAGGCAGGGAAGAATAGAGAAGAACCCGAAATGAGTGAAACAATTTCATCATGGGGAAATCACTCCTGGGCATCCGTATTCAAAGTGGTCGTGTCATCTATTGTGGCTGTATTGGCAGCTCACAATGCATCAGAGGGAAAGAAACAGAAGTTAGTCTCATCCATGAGGAATAGCCAAACCAACCCTGGCTGTCAGGCAAGCTCTTCATTCTGTAAGAAACTGTGCATGACTAAGCAGTACCTTAGTTGATTAGCTGTTAAGAGACATGGACCTGGATGTCATAGAAGAGCCAGAGAAAAGCAGAGGACAAAGGAAAACAAGAGAGGCCGGAATAACAGGGCCATTGATGCACCTTTGTGACATGTCTGTGGCTCCTAGCTGAGCACAGTCTACCCTTGCAGAAGGTTCATAAAGACATATCAAAAATGAAATAGGATTGTGTTGCCTGTTTAAATAATGTCACACAAAATTAGACTGAGGTGAGCTGATTGCCCCCCAAGGTCGGAATGAAGAGTCAGACACAATGCATTGGAATAAAATTTGGGCCACTTTATTAATTAACAGCATAAACAGCAAGGGAACCCCACCAGCGGCCTGGCCAGGGCTAGGGGTCACCGCGACCGCTCCCCTGCCATTAACGGGCGAGAGACCCAGCCCCCCAGCCGGAGCTGAGCAACTCAGCTCCCTCCAGGCAGGCCCAGCTGGGAGGCCCGCACCAGAGGGCCCAAACCCAGACGCACGTCTCGGCAGAAAGGCACCCTCTAGCCAAGCCTCCTGGACAGTCTGCAATCTCCAACCCGGGTCTCCAAACCCCAAGGTTGTTCATGCCAGACCCCAAATTCCCCAAAAGGGGGATGCTTCGCAGTCCTCCCCTAGCCGCATAGTGTCCTAAACCCCAAAAACCTGCCAACTAAAGTGACCACCTATTTAAAGGCACCATCCCTAAGCCAATTCCACAATCCACTGCACTGCTATGCAGGGTAGGCGAAAAACACACCCCAGCAACAGCCAATCAGCCGAGGCGTAAAAAATTCCTACCCGGCTCCTCAAATGAGGCAACCAGCAAAGCCTACATAACAGACAGGGCGGGCGGGAGGGCCGATCGACGAAAGACTGCTGGGGGAAGCAGGAGCCAGCCGATAAAGCGGCTGGCCCCACCTCCCACATTGCGCGCCCAAACGGGCGAGCTCCGACTCCTCCCTCCCAGGGAGGCAAACAGAGCCGGCGCAGCCTAGCAGCTACGCTGCAGGCTGCTGGCTCACGATTGCCCCCCAAGGTCGGAATGAAGAGTCAGACACAATGCATTGGAATAAAATTTGGGCCACTTTATTAATTAACAGCATAAACAGCAAGGGAACCCCACCAGCGGCCTGGCCAGGGCTAGGGGTCACCGCGACCGCTCCCCTGCCATTAACGGGCGAGAGACCCAGCCCCCCAGCCGGAGCTGAGCAACTCAGCTCCCTCCAGGCAGGCCCAGCTGGGAGGCCCGCACCAGAGGGCCCAAACCCAGACGCACGTCTCGGCAGAAAGGCACCCTCTAGCCAAGCCTCCTGGACAGTCTGCAATCTCCAACCCGGGTCTCCAAACCCCAAGGTTGTTCATGCCAGACCCCAAATTCCCCAAAAGGGGGATGCTTCGCAGTCCTCCCCTAGCCGCATAGTGTCCTAAACCCCAAAAACCTGCCACTACTAAGGCCAAGTCTCTACTTAGGGCTTAGCGCCCACCGGGAGGCCCAAAGCCACCCGCAACCCTTGCTGCAAATCTCTCAGGAAAAGCATATTACCCTTTTCCGAGAGATGGACCCCATCCCCCCTGTAGAGGTCAGGACATTTCACCGAAATGTCCGGATGGGGCAGAAAGTGGCCCAACCCCCTTTCCAGCGCCTTTTTAATCTCCTTGTTTGCCTTATACCTGGCCCTCTCTATAGCTGCAGGGTCCAAAGCACAACGCCACACCAGGCGGGGCAGCATGGCTGACCACACAATGATGGTCCCCGGCCATCGCTCCCGAATGTGCTGGAAATCATCTCGGGCTTGCCAAATTAAGGCCTTGCCCTTCAATAACCCCAGATCATTACCACCCAGATGAACAAGTAAGATCTGAGGAGGAGGACCCGTCCTATCAGTGAACAATAAAGGCAACAGGCCCGGCCACTTAAGGCCCCGACGCCCCTGCCATTCGATAACAGCATGCTGACTGAGTCCCAGCTGAGAGCCAGCCGCAGTTCTCCGTGCTTGAAGAGCAGCCCAAAACACGTGGCTATGGCCGCAGATGAGAACTCGGCTCCGGCTCCTCTGGCCAGGAACAGCAGCATCTAAAGAGAAAGAAACAGTTAAACACAACCAGAACAATAAACATCCAACCCCCAAGCCACTCACGGCCTGAAAAAAGGTCGCACATATGTCTTATAGGCTGAAGAACGCCACCGGCCCAACCTCTGAATAGAGGTGGAAGGATACCCCATGGCGGCCGCCGTAGAGGCCGCCCCGATCCTAAAGGAGTGGGTCCCAAACCGCACTCCTGACAACCCCAGCTCACCCAAAGCCCGGGATGTCACGGCCCAAAACTGATGTCTCGTTAATGGCTTACCATCCATATGCATAAACAAAAACCCATCCTTGGGGCCCCTGACTGCTAAATAAGCAGCCAACGCGGTAACCGGGCAAAGCTCAAGCTCGGAACAACTACCAAGCTCGAGCGTAGTACCACGCTGCCACTGATCCGTCTTGGAACGACGAACAGTAATGACTGCCTTACCCCCAGACAGCTGCAAGTCCCCCAACCGCAGAGCCCTGCCAGAGACATCATTCCTAGACTGAGCCACCAGCTCACTCACCCTGAGAGCCCCGAAAAAGGCCACTAAGGACGCGGCATGAAACAAGCAAGCTTCAAAAGACGAAGCACACACCACGTCCCATACCCTCCTTAAACCACGCAGAATCAAAGGAGACACAGGATTCCGCGTATCAACCCTGGGACCGGGCTCTCTAGACCACCCCTCCAACATTTTTCGCAGACGAAAGTCTGCTGTATCCTCCCTATAACCCAGCGCTTTGCTGGCAAAAGCCAGAGCAGACAAGCGCCCCCTGATGGATCGCACTGCCAACCCCTTACCTCTCAGCGAAACACAGTAATGGAGCAATTCCTCCACCGGAAGGGGCCAAACCCTGCGATACCCTACCTCAGCCCTAAAGTCTTCAAACTGCCGCACAGCCCGTTCATAAGACTTCCGAGTGCTAGGCGCAATGGCTAGACCTATCGCTCTGCAGGCTTCGGCTCTCCAATCAGCCATAGCTCCTGGGGCATTGGCACCGGCTCTCCGTCTGCTTCCGGTGCCAGCTGACGAAATCTCCCCATCTGTTTACGAGATAGAGCGTCAGCTACCCCGTTACTTACCCCAGGAACATGCTTGGCTAAAAACAAAATATTCAGCCGCAAACAACGCAGAGTGAAGGCTCTCACCAATCTCATAACCCTCCCCGATTTGGATGAGAGGGAATTAATGACATGGACCACCGCCATATTATCACACCAAAAATGAACCGTGTGATTGGCCATATCCTTCCCCCACAGCCAAACCGCGACTAAAATGGGAAAGAACTCGAGAAACGTGAGATCCCGGTTCACTCCTACCCGTGCCCATGAATCAGGCCAACTATCCGCGCACCAATGTCTGCGGAAATAAACCCCAAAACCCAAGGAACCAGCAGCATCAGACATGACCTGTAGCTCGGCCTCGAGCCTCAAGTCCTCCCTCCAAAAGGAGACTCCATTAAAAGACTCCAAAAATTCCTGCCAAACCCTCAAATCATCCCTCATGCTGCTGGTAACCCTAGTTCTGTGCTGAGGCTGGCGCAACCCAGCCATAGCATCACACAACCTCCTAAGAAAAGCCCTTCCAGGAGCGACCACTTTGCATGCAAAGTTGAGGTGCCCCACTAGCTGCTGCAATTCCAACAAGGTAACCTTCTTCTTAAGAAGAAAGGTACCAATCCTGGACCTCAACTCCAATATCTTCTGCGGAGGCACTCTAGACAACTGTGCCACAGTATCAATCTCTATCCCTAAGAAAGTCAACCTCTGAGCCGGCCCCTCTGTCTTCTCAGGCGCCAAAGGCACCCCGAGCTCGGCAGCCAGCTCAGCAAAACCGGCCAGTAGCCGCCCACAACGCCCCGTCCCTTTGGGACCCACAAACAGGTAGTCATCCAAATAATGAACGACATCCTGCAGACCCACTTTCTCCCGTACAGCCCATTCCAAAAATGTGCTGAAACGCTCGAAAGCAGCGCATGACACAGAGCAGCCCATTGGCAGTGCTCTGTCCATGTAAAATTGGCCTTCAAACGAAAACCCCAAGAGCTCAAAATCGTCGGGGTGGACAGGTAAAAGGCGAAATGCAGACTTAATATCGCATTTAGCCAATTCTGCTCCCACCCCACAACGCCTGACCACGGCAATAGCCTGGTCGAAGCTAGTGTACCTTACAGAGCACAAGTGCTCCGGAATCCCATCGTTCACTGACCTACCCTTGGGAAAAGACAAATGATGAATCAAACGAAATTCACCAGGCGTCTTTTTAGGGACCACACCCAAAGGTGAGACTCTAAGAGTACTCACTGGAGGACGTGAAAAGGGACCCAAAATCCTACCCTCAGCCAGTTCCTTAGCAATTTTGTCCCTCACGACCTGTTCCAAACCCTGAACTGACTTAAGGTTTCCTGACACAAACTGAACTCTTGACCCCCGAAAAGGTATCCTAAAACCGAACTTAAAACCCTCTAACAAATACAACCTATCAACTTGTCTAGGATACCTTGCTAGCCACTGCTCAAGAGGACCCACCCTTACCGGGCTGGGTCCCTTTTTTGGGCGGAAAGGCTCCCCCACTCCCTCCAGGTTTCTTTGGATTCCTACGCCCCCGGGCTTTAGGGCATTCATCGAAAGAGTGGGATCCCCTGCACATAGGGCACTCGTGCTTAAATTGGCACGCCTTCCTGTTGCATACCCCGAGCGCTCCAAAATCCCAGCAGAGCGAGCGGGGTTGAACCGCCTGCCCCGCTATACCGCGGGGAGATCCTGATGAAACTGAAGCGGCAGTGGACGACCTACTTACCAGGTGACCGCTGTCAGAGCGATCACCCAGATTAGGCCTAGCCGGGGATATCACCTGCAGCCAAAGCTGCTGATGGATCCGATCCCACTGAAGGGACGGATACAGGGCGGCCCTCATACGAAATTCCTGGTCATATTGCAACCAGGCTGGTCCACTAAAGGCCGTATAGCCTTTATATATTATGTCCAGATACTGGAACAAAGACGCCGCCCGCCATGGCTGCGCCCTGGCAATCACCCCAGCATAGATACAGAACCCAGGCAGCCAATTTGCCCAAGTCCTGTCCACCTTCCTCTTCTTCAACTTCTCCTTCTCCTTATCATCTAAATCTTCTTTATCCTTTTTTTCTAGCTCACGATACAGGAGGGAAAATATGTCTACATACTCCCCTTTTAAAATCTTCTCCCTTGTGGCCGGCAGCAGATGATCCCCCAGCGGCAAAGCAACCTCCCCAAAGGGCAAGGCTGCGAAAGGCACCATTCCATATGGAGAAGGAGCTCCCATAACAGAACCCGCCAAATTCATCTGCCCCGTAGTTGGACACGCCCAAGGCATACCCTGCCCACCTGGCCACGGCCAATTCTGCGGTATTCCCACTCCAGAAGATGCAGGCACCCCTGACATACCCTGCCCAGCCGCTGAAGCCGGCCCCCATGTCTCCCAAGGCCAACCCTGCCCTGACCCGATTTGCGAGGCATCCCCAAACCTACCTCCAAATCCAGCAGGCACCAATGGCAAACCGCCACCAGACGTTCCAGCCACAGCATCAGGACCACCGGTACCGACATCCCAGCCAGGCCCAATTCCACCAGACCTGCTCTCAAGCATAGACAGTCTTGTGAGTATATTAGCCTGCCTCACCTTTTTGGATTGCTTACCACTTCCCCCCCCCCCACTTAAAGGAGGGACACCCGACGCCTGCTCCAGCGCCCTTAACCTACTTAAAATATTAGAGTCCACTGCTGCTTCGCCCTCTTCGTCCGAAGAGGAAGACGGGGGAGGTGGCCTCTTAGGAGGTAACTTAGATGGCCTAGGTGCAGGCTTCTTGCCCTTAGACTTACCCGAGCCTTTACCCCCAGCCATTTCTCACAAGGGAACTGCACCAACTTATGCCAAAGAAACGCTTCTAAAATGGCCGCCACCCACCTTTACTGGAAAAAAGGACTTAAAATGTCCGCCAACAGCCTTTCACAAGGAGTTAAAATGGCCACCACCCACTTTCTGCCCAGAGACACTATTTAAATGAGCCAGCAAATGGCCACCGCCCACTTTCTGCCCAGAGACACTATTTAAATGAGCCAGCAAATGGCCACCACCCACTTTCTGCCCAGAGACACTATTTAAATGAGACAGAAAATGGCCACTACCCACTCTCTACCCAGAGACAATTCAAAAGAGACAGCAAATGGCTACCACCCACTCTCTGTCCAGATACACAATTTAAATGAGCTAGCAATGGCCCCCTATAGGCCCGCCAATACTGGCAGCGGCTCTCAAGAGTCTCAGGCTGATGTTCTCCTCACAGCCTACCTACACCTTCCCCAGTAGGAGATGCCAGGTATTAAACCTATGACAATCTGCCTACCAAGCTGATGCTCTGCTAATGAGCCCCTAACTCCTTCAGGCCTTCTGCTTCTGAATGAAAAAAGGGGGGGGGGAACAGATCACCAGACCCCTCGAGCCAAAGCACACCATAAACACCCTCAACTACAAAAGAAGGGCAGCACAGGCAGCCAGGCCAGAGTTACCAGTAAAAAAGGGGGGGGACACCATGGCCCTCCCTTTACTCAAACAACCCCCCGCCCCAGCCAAGACTCAGCCAGCACGAGGCTCCGCCGACGCAGCAGCCGCCACCGCCAAGCACGCCGTCCGCACACTCCTCAGCCCGAAAGCAGCCTCAGACGCTGCTCAGTACTCCCGACGATGCTGTCACTCAGCCCGACGCTTCCCGGCCGACGAGAAGTCCTCAGACGCTGCTCAGGCTCCCGACCGCAACAACGACCTGCTCCGATCGACGAAAGACTGCTGGGGGAAGCAGGAGCCAGCCGATAAAGTGGCTGGCCCCACCTCCCACATTGCGCGCCCAAACGGGCGAGCTCCAACTCCTCCCTCCCAGGGAGGCAAACAGAGCCGGCGCAGCCTAGCAGCTACGCTGCAGGCTGCTGGCTCACGATTCTACAGGCACCCTGAACTAAGGTTCAGGCTAACAAAATATTGGTAATGGAAGGCAAATGCAACTTTGGGATATATCAACAGAAGTACAGTGTCCAGAAGCTCTCAGTGAGGTCCGTTTCCCTGAGGAAGGTAGTCTTCAAGAACATGGTGCTGGCTATACCCTCTACTGGTTGGGTAAGTCAAAGGCTGAGAGCCGCCTTTCTGGCGTTGGCTTCATGGTCAGGAACTCCATTGCCTCCAAACTCGAAAACCTGCCAACAGGTCACTCAGATCGCATCATGTCTATGCGCCTCCCACTTCAAAACAAGCAGCATGCAACACTCTTCAGTGTGTATGCCCCAACCCTTCAAGCAAATCCTGCAGAAAAGAACAAGTTCTATGCTGATCTACGCAACCTCGTATGGAAGACCCCTACAGAGGACAAGGTGATCATCCTTGGCGACTTCAATGCCAGAGTAGGTAAAGACTCGGAAGCCTGGAAAGGAGTACTTGGCAAACACGGCATTGGCAACTGCAATGATAACGGGCGCCTCCTGCTAGAATTCTGCATGGAGCACCAGCTCACCATCACCAACACTATCTTTCAGCAGAAGAACAGCCTGAAGACAACCTGGATGCACCCACGGTCCAAGCACTGGCACCTTATCGACTACATTCTGGTGCGCCAGAGAGACCTTCGAGATGTCTTACACACCCGAGTAATGCCCAGTGCGGAATGTCATACGGATCATCTTCTTGTACGCTGCAATCTCCGTCTTCACTTTAAACCCACACCTAGGAGAGGAGGTATCCCTCGGAGGAAGCTTCAGGTCGGCAGCCTTCAGTCAGCCGAAGTTAAAGCTGACTTCCAGGCAAAACTCCAGTCAAGAATTGAGGACCCCAGTTGCCCCACAGATCCTTCTCCAGAAGCACTCTGGGAACACCTAAAAACTACCATCCTGTTGATCTCTGAAGAAGTCCTTGGGTTCTCCACAAGGAAGAGCAAGGACTGGTTTGACGAGAACAATCAAGAGATCCAAGAATTACTAGCAAAAAAGAGATCTGCCTACCAAGCACATCTTGCTCAGCCCTCCTGTCCCGGGAAAAAAGCAATCTTTCGCGCTGCATGTAGCAACCTCCAGCGCAAGCTTCGAGACATTCAGAACGAGTGGTGGACCAAGCTTGCAAAGAGAACCCAGCTGTGTGCAGACACTGGTGATTTAAGAGGGTTCTACGAAGCCCTGAAGGCAGTATATGGCCCATCATATCAGGCTCAGAGTCCCTTGCGTAGTGCAGACGGCCAAGTGCTCCTCACAGACAAGGCATCCATACTGAACCGGTGGTCAGAGTATTTTCAGGCTCTCTTCAGTGCCAACCGCGTAGTTCAAGATTCAGCAATCCACCTCACCCCACTTCAACCAGTGAAAACAGAGTTGGATGAGATCCCCACCCTAGAAGAGACTATTAAAGCCATCAAGCAACTGAAAAGTGGCAAGGCAGCGGGAGTTGATGGAATCCCACCAGAGATCTGGAAGCATGGGGGCACAGTACTACATAGCACACTTCACAAAGTACTTGTCACCTGCTGGGAACAAGGCAAACTACCACAGGACTTTCGCGATGCAATCATCATCACTCTACACAAGAACAAAGGAGAAAAGTCAGACTGCTCCAACTACCGGGGGATAACCCTGCTCTCCATCGTAGGCAAAATCCTTGCCAGAATACTCCTGAACAGACTGGTGCCCACCATTGCAGAAGAACTCCTCCCAGAGAGCCAGTGCGGCTTCAGAGCTAACAGGAGCACCACCGACATGGTATTTGTTCTCAGGCAGCTCCAAGAGAAATGCAGGGAACAGAACAAGGGTCTATATGTGACTTTTGTCGACCTTACCAAAGCTTTCGATACCGTTAGCAGGAAAGGCCTGTGGCAAATCTTGGAACGTTTAGGATGTCCCCCAAGGTTCCTCAGCATGATCATCCAGCTACATGAAGACCAGCGAGGCCAAGTCAGACACTGCAACGACCTCTCAGAGCCCTTCCCAATAGGCACAGGTGTAAAGCAAGGCTGCGTTCTCGCGCCAACTCTCTTTACAATCTTCTTTAGCATGATGCTTCAAAGAGCCGCAGTAGATCTAGATGATGACAATGGTGTCTACATCCGCTATTGCACCGATGGCAGCCTCTTCAACCTGAGGCGACTAAAGGCTCACTCCAAGACAATGGAAAAACTTATCCGAGAGCTACTGTTTGCTGATGATGCTGCACTCGTCTCCCACTCGGTATCAGCTCTGCAGCATATGACGTCCTGCTTTGCAGAGGCTGCCAAGCTATTCGGCCTAGAAGTTAGTCTGAAGAAGACAGAAGTTCTCCACCAGCCTGCACCCCAGAAAGATTATCACCCTCCCTGCATCACTGTGGGTGAATCAGTTCTGAAGACAGTCCAGCAGTTCAGCTACCTGGGGTGCATCATCTCCTCAGATGCCAAGATCGACAAGGAGATTGACAACAGGCTGGCAAAGGCAAACCGTGCATTTGGCTGACTGCACAAAAGAGTGTGGAGCAACAAGCATCTGAAAAAAGGCACAAAGATCAATGTTTACAAAGCAGTTGTGATGACAACCCTCATCTACGGCTCCGAATCGTGGGTTTTATACCGTCATCACCTGAGACTCCTTGAGCGCTTTCATCAGTGCTGCCTTCGCACCTTCCTCAACATCCACTGGAGTGACTTTGTGACCAACACTGAAGTCCTCAAGAGGGCGGAGGTTACAAGCATCGAAGCACTGCTGTTGAAGACGCAGCTGCGCTGGGCAGGGCATATTTCTAGGATGGAAAACCACCGCCTTCCCAAGATTGCTCTGTATGGCGAACTTTCCACCGGCCATCGAAATAGAGGGGCACCAAAGAAGAGGTACAAGGACTCCTTGAAGAAATCCCTTGGCACCTGTCGCATCAACCATCACCAGTGGTCTGACCTAGCCTCAGATCGCAAAGCATGGAGGCACACCATCCACCAGGCTGTCTCTTCCTTTGAGAACGCACGCATAGGTGGTCTTGAGGACAAAAGGAGATTGAGGAAGAATCGCACTGCTACAGCACCAACCCCAAATCAGACTTTTCCCTGCAGCCACTGTGGCCGGATCTGCCTGTCCTGCATTGGTCTTGTCAGACACCAGCGAGCCTGCAGCAGACGTGGACTACTGCACCCTTCTTAAATCTTCGTTCGCGAAGTCAAGCCGAGAGAGAGAGAGAGATGAAGCATAGATTGTAAGAAGATATTGAAATGAGTGAGAGACCCAGAATCTTCATCTCTGCATGATTTTTGTATTGGACTTGCACATATTTTGTATGGAAACGTGACTGGACTTTTCATCTGATTTGTTATTGAATTTGTTGTATATTTTGATGTGCAATCTAATATATGAGATTCTCTGACAGTAGTAACTTGGTGTGATTCATAATAGTAGATTAGAAATAATAACTAAATACTATTGTGTTTTACGTATGTCTTTATGATCTGAAGAAATGTGCTTGCACACAAAAGCTTTTCCCTTGAATAAAACTTTGTTGGTCTTAAAGGTGCCACTGAATTCAAAGTTTGTTCTTTTGTCTTTATTCTCAGTGGGTTTTTTACATGAGTTTTTCTTTGGCTGATATTTTGTACACTGTGATACTTCTAGTGCTAGATAGCAGTAATACTACTGTCAGTGGTCAGATACAGGGAGCATATCACCCCTACGCTGAAAGATTTGCTTTGATTTACTGTACCGTGCTCTATGATTACTATATACTGTGCTACTGGATCATGTACTATACCACTGGATTACTGTAATGTGCTCTACATGAAGTTGCCTTGGAAAAGGCACTGGAAACTTTGGTTAGTTCAAAGTGCAGTTGACAGGCTTCTATCAGAGGTCAGATATAAGGAGCATATCAGCCCTTGGCTGAAAGATTTGCTCTGGCTGCCTGTCTGTTCCTGGGCACAATTCAAATACTGGTTCTTATCTTTAAGGTCCTAATTGGCTTGGGATGAAAGTACTGCCTCCTCCTATACTGTCCAGCCCATTAGCTAAGACCATATAAGTCCTGCTTTGTGCACCCCCACGTCCAGAGGTGAGGCAGGTGGTGGCAAGACAGGAATTTTATGATAGTAGCACCATGTCTGTGGAGTGCTCTTCCCGCTGAGACTCCACTGGTGCCTCCACGTTTGTCTTTTAGGCCCCAGGCCCCAATGTTTATTGTTTACTCAGGCTTTTAATTAAGGGGCTAATTTTTGAACATTGTTTATAGAAAGGCAGCATAAAATTTTGTAAATAAATAAATGAAATCTATTTTTAGCCTGAGAAATTATTAACATCCATTTTAAGCTGCTCCAGGTATTATGCTGCTCATGATCAGGCTGAGTTTTTCAACACTGAGTTTTTAACAACTCTCTGGTTTTATTATGTTTATTTTGCAAGACACTTTGAGCAAGTTCCCAGGAGAGGTGGCATAAAAATTTTCCAGACAAATAAATCCCTGGGTAAGGAGGATGGTTGAGATGGAGATCTTTTCATAGTGTGTGAAAAAAGGAGCTTTTCCCAGGATTTATCCAGATCTCTAACATTAGTAAGAGAGGATTTGTGGTGTGTATAATATCCTACGACCCCCTGGGCAGATTCATGGCAGTTCTGTGTCTTGGACTCACTAGCAATAGTTCCTGTTCTATGAATAATGTGGCTATTTGAGCTTTGCTTCCAAGAAACTTCTTGCTGTATTCTCAAGGCAATTTCTCTCTCAGTTTAAAATATAATGAAGGTGGCAGCAGCTAAATATAGTCTCTGAGATTCCTTCCTTCCTTCTTCCAGGTAGATTTCTGAGATGGGCTGTAAACATCCAAACTGCATTCCCCCCCCCCCCCCCCCCGTCTCATAATAAGCAAAACATGCATCTTGGAACTGGGCTGTCATTTTCACACAGCCCACGAAACTGCCTATTGTACTTTTGCTATGTTTAAAACATTCCACAGAGCATTTGTGGAGTTTCCTTTATCCATGCAATATCATTGTAAAGGGTGCCTAGTTCTAGTTGGACTTGTTACCAAAGGCATTTACAATGTAATTTGCTCATTAAATGTATAGGTAGTCCCCTGTGCAAGCACCAGTCGTTTCTGACTCTGGGATGACGTTGCTTTCACGGCAGACTTTTTATGGGGTGGTTTGCCATTGCCTTCCCCAGTCATCTACACTTTCCCCTCAGCAAGCTGGGGACTCATTTTACCGACCTCAGAAGGATGGAAGGCTGAGTCAACCTGAGCCAGCTACCTGAAACCAGCTTCCGCCGGGATCGAATGCAGGTCATGAGCAGAGAGTTCAGTCTGCAGTACTGCAGCTTTACCACTCTGCGCCACCAATCTGCCAATGATAGGCAACTCTCTTAAAGATTTAAGAGTGTCAGTTTTATGACTCTTTCTACATTCAGGTTTGATCCAGATTTTGCAAGCACTCAATCTGCCTGCTACAGATCCACATCACCTAAATTGATTCTGCATTTGAAAATTTGCTTTGCACCTTTCTGAATGAAACTGTTACCTGTGGATTTTTACTTCTGTATTGTTTAATTTGCTTTTGGACTATATTTTTCTTTAAAAATTAGCATTTTGTGGTTCTCTAGGTTCTGCACTAGATGGTGGTCCCTCTGCAAAATTTCCCTTAAGCTCTTAATGTTTAACAAAACTAACTTTGCCTTAGTTTAAAAGTGACAGTTGCTTTCATTCATCAAAAATCTCTACAGATTCTTTCATCGTGTTGAGGACAGGGCCATGTCATGACTGAATTGTGATCCCTATACAAATTAAAATTAGAAGCTAGATCACCATGGAAAACACACTGAGATGTAAATTAATATAACACTCTTACATTTAAATGCAAACTTCAGAGGTCTGGGGAGGAGTTTGGAAATCCAAAGGAAAAGTTCTACAATTAAGACCTAGACGGAATCTGGAGAAAGCTCTAGGCCAAAGCAAGTTTTGAGAACCGTGGGGCAATTGCAGAGTGAAAGTGCTGTCCGTACTCATTTGCACAAAACAAATATAGAAGCTAGAAGAAACCATGAGGCAAGACAGAACTAAAGGTGGTATGTAATGGAGAAGGCAGCTTTGAAATGCACACCTAGAAAGGATCAAATGGCTAGTGCCAGGGATAGGGTTGCCAGGTCCAATTCAAGAAATATCTGGGGGCTTTGGGGGCGGAGCCAGGAACAAGGGTGTGACAAGCATAATTGAACTCCAAAGGGAGTCCTGGCCGTCACATTTAAAGGGGCAGCACACCTCTTCAAATGCCTTTCTTCCATAGGAAATAATGAAGGATAGGGGCACCTTCTTTTGGGGCTCATAGAATTGGAGCCCCTGGTCCAATCGTTTTGAAACTTGGGGGGTATTTTGGGGAGAGGCACTAGATGCTATACTAAATATTTGGTGCCTCTACCTCAAAAAATAGCCCCCCAGAGCCCCCAATACCCGTGGATCAATTCCCCATTATTCCCTATGGGAATCGTTCTCCATAGGGAATAATAGAGTGCCCAGTAGACATTTCCCTCCCTCCCCCAAACCAGGGAATCCCCTGCCCCCTCCCTCTCTCTCACACACAAATACTTACTGGATCTTGTTTCTGCAGAACTTTACTTGCTCTAAATACGAAAGCAAAAGAAAGGGAGGGGCCGTTCTCTGAGGAAACTGTTACTGATCCTTTCCCATAAAGCCCTTCCTGTTCCCTACTTCCTGCTCAGCCTTAAAGGCACACATTTTAAAAGCTGTTTGCAGATTTCTAAACCTGCAGGAGCTCTAAATCTACAGAATGACTGTGGCGGCAGGGCTTCCCCCACCAGCCAGCTGGCGGGGGGGCGGGGAGAAGCCTGTCAAAACGGGGAATCCCCCGCTGGGACCTGGGGATTGGGAAGCCTAGCCAGGGAGCATTTCACCTCCCCCATTCTGCTGGCCCAGCTGTTTCAGGCTCTCCCACACGGCCCATTTAAAGAGGCTGAGCAAGGGAGACTGAGACAGCTGGGCCAGCATAGAGAGACTGAAGAAGAGAAGAAAAATTGGTATTATACCTGCCCTTCATTACCCAAAGGAGTATCAGAGTGACTTGGGGCTGGGAGAGCTCTGAGAGAGCTGTGACTGACCCAAAGTGACCCAGTTGTCTGCTTGTGGAGGGGTAAGGAATCAAACCCGGTTCTCCAGTCCTCTGCAATTAAGCACAACACCACCCCTATTCCTGAAGCCCTAGAAAGCCAAATTGAACCAGCCGAAAGTCCGGTAAAGTTCAGGGAATATGCCTTCCTTGATCATCAGTTCCTGAGCTCTGAACCAGCTCATGTTTGGCCTGAATTTTGGCTTGTGAGCCGGTTCATTCCAATCTGTACTAATAAAAAATCTAGAAATAGAAGTTTTGTAACTAGCATCTTCTCATATGTAAGACATTTCTCCCCATTTCTAAATAGGGGCAGTATTGTTCACCTCTTAAATGTACCTCATATTATGTAGCCCTTGGATATTTGCTTCTTGCATATCATTGTTGTGTTAATGAATTCTATGCTTTATTTCATGTTCCTTTTCTATTGTTCTGAGGGAAAATATGGAAGCCCTCTAGTGGCTAATCTGGTTAATTCCACCAAAAGCTCTATGGACAGCTTGTTCATATAAAAGGATTGAAGTAACCATTCATATATTTATATAAACATTTACTTATTTACTTACTTTTTAGTCCCCCTTTTTCACTTCAGTAAAAACAAAGCATACTTACAATAAATGGAGCAATAAACTATGATCCTATTCCTATTAGGAATAGTAAAAGGACAGGTCCTCTTGTGGATCAAAAACTGGCTGAGTAATAGGAAGCAGAGAGTGAGTATAAATGGGCAGTCTTCGCAGTGGAGGACGATAAGCAGTGGAGTGCCGCAGGGCTCGGTACTGGGTCCCATGCTCTTTAACTTGTTCATAAATGATTTAGAGTAGGGAGTGAGCAGTGAAGTGGCAAAGTGTGCGGATGACACTAAATTGTTCAGGGTGGTGAGAACCAGAGAGGATTGTGAGGAACTCCAAAGGGATCTGTTGAGGCTGCGTGAGTGGGTGTCAACGTGGCAGATGCGGTTCAATGTGGCCAAGTGCAAAGTAATGCACATTGGGGCCAAGAATCCCAGCTACAAATACAAGTTGATGGGATGTGAACTGGCAGAGACTGACCAAGAGAGAGATCTTGGGGTCGTGGTAGATAACTCACTGAAAATGTCAAGACAGTGTGCGTTTGCAATAAAAAAGGCCAACGCCATGCTGGGAATTATTAGGAAGGGAATTGAAAACAAATCAGCCAGTATCATAATGCCCCTGTATAAATCGATGGTGTGGTCTCATTTGGAGTACTGTTTGCAGTTATGGTTGCCGCACCTCAAAAAGTATATTATAGCATTGGAGAAAGTCCAGAAAAGGGCAACTAGAATGATTAAAGGGTTGGAACACTTTCCCTATGAAGAAAAGTTGAAACGCTTGGGACTCTTTAGCTTGGAGAAACGTCGACTGCGGGGTGACATGATAGAGGTTTACAAGATAATGCATGGGATGGAGAAAGTAGAGAAAGAATATAAGAACAATAAAAGAACTCGTGGGCATTCGATTAAATTGCTGAGCAGATAGGTTAAAACGGATAAAAGGAAGTACTTCTTCACCCAAAGGGTGATTAACTTGTGGAATTCACTGCCACAGGAGGTGGTGGCGGCCACAAGCATAGCCACCTTCAAGAGGGTTTTAGCTAAAAATATGGAGCAGAGGTCCATCAGTGGCTATTAGCCACAGTGTGTGTGTGTGTGTGTGTGTATATATATATATATATATATATATATATATATATATATATATATATATATATATATATATATATATATATAATTTTTTTGGCCACTATGTGACACAGAGTGTTGGACTGGATGGGCCATTGGCCTGATCCAACATGGCTTCTCTTATGTTCTTATTATAAAAGCACCTTTCTGAACAAGTGAGACAGTACAAGGTGACTTGAATGTTGTACTGAACATAATTGACAACATTTTTAATTTATTTCTGCTCTTTTCCACATCAAGAAAGGAAATGGTTTCCACAGCTTTATTTCTTTCACTGCACTTCTACCCCACCTTACCCGCAAGCAGGCTCAGGGCAGGTTATAACAGATAATAAGTACATAATCCAACTTCTAAAACTATGAACCAAGCATCGAACAACAGTAAGCATCAATAAATAAAAATAGGAGTTATAACTATTGATGGTGTCAGTCAATTATTCCATGTCTAACTGCTCCTGTATAAATTCCCAACCTGTGTGTAGATGGATAATAATTAGTGCTGATGGAGCAGATGCAAGACAAATTGTACATTGCAAGCAGAGCAAGCAATGCAGAGAGGGGAGGCTAAAATAAATAGATCTCTGCCATCTTGGCCATAGACCCTGAAGAACATCTCTGTTTTGCAGGCCCTGCATAGCTGTATTAAGTCCTGCAAGGCTCAGATCTCAGCAGGGAGAATGTTCCAGAAATGAACATTCTGTAGCCAGATCTGAAAACACCCTGGCTTTGGTTGAGGCAGACATCCTTGGGGACAGAAACAACCATCAGATCTTTGTGTTTTAACAATTTATTGATAACATATGGTTACAAAACTTAATTATAAATTTCCTGTACTAATCCATATGATATTTCAATCCTCCCTCCCTCCCTTATTTGACATCCCCGAAGTTATATATTTAAGTTCAATACTAAAGGTACCACTAACTGATCAAAGTTCAATATTTTTTTTCCCTCATCAACACTAAAAAATTGTCCAATGTCTTTTTACATTCCACTCTTTCTCCATATATCCTTTAAATTTCTTCCACTCCTTTTTGAATATATCTAGATCATAGTCTCTTAGAGTTCTAGTTAGTTTGTCCATCTCACTCCACGATGAAACTTTCATAATCCAGTCCCATTTCTCTGGTATTTTTTCTTGTTTCCACAGCTGCGCATACAATGTCCTAGCAGCTGAGAGCAAGTACCAAATTAATGTCCTGTCTTCCTTTGGAAATTTTTCTAATTGTAACCCAAGCAAGAAAGTTTCTGAAGTTTTTTTTAAAGTCATAACCCAAAATTTTGAAGATTTCTTGTTGTATCATCATCCAAAATTCTTTCGCTTTTTCACAAGTCCACCACATGTGAAAAAAGAACCTTCATGTTTTTTACATTTCCAACATCTAGCCGACATTTTCTTACTCATCCTAGCCAGTTTTTTCGGAGTCATATACCACCTATACATCATCTTAAAACAGTTCTCTTTGATACTCTGACAAGTTGAGATCTTCATCGAGTTCTTCCAAAGGTGCTCCCACGTATCCATTTGTATTTCTCTATTCATATTAATTGCCCATTTGACCATTTGAGACTTTACTACTTCTTCTTCTGTAGACCATTTCAATAATAATTTATATACTTTCGATATCAATTTTTCATTATCTCCAAGCAGGACTCTTTCTAATTCTGTTTGCTCACGTCTAATTCCACCTGATTTAATATCATTTTCCATCAAGCTTTTAATTTGTTGCATTTGAAACCAGTCATACTTATTATTTAACTCTTCTGAAGATTTTAATTCAATTTTGTCTCCTTGAATCTTGAGCAGTTGATTATATGACATCGCTCTTTCTTCATTGGATTCAGCTGTTATTTTTATTCCTTCTGCTGGCACTATCCACAGCAGTTTTCTCTTGTCTCCATATGTTTTATATTTTATCCAAGTATTTAATAAACTATTTCTAATATAATGGTGAGAGAAAAATCCGTCCATTTTATTCTTCCCATAACATAAATACGCGTGCCAGCCGAATTTATTCCCATGAGCTTCTAACCATAAAGGTTTTTTATCTAACAGCATTATCCAATCTTTAATCCATGTCAAACAAACCGCATCATGATACAATCTTAAATCCGGGAGTTGAAGACCACCTCTTTCTTTGGCATCTATTAAAATCTTCGTCTTAATCCTTGGTTTCTTTCCAGCCCATACAAAACCAAAAATCTTCCTTTGCCATTTGTTAAATTGTTTGGTATCTTTTAGAATCAGAATAGTTTGGAACAAATACATTATTCTTGGCAAGATATTCATCTTAATTGCAGCTATCCTGCCCAATAAGGACAGGTTAAGTCTATTCCATTTCATCAAATCTTTGTCCATCTTACACCACAATTTTTCATAATTATTTTTGAATAGATCAATATTCTTCATGGTTATCTCTATTCCAAGGTACTTAACTTTAGTAGTAACCTCGCAGCCCATCACCCTTTGCAATTCTTTAATTTTATTTGGTTGCATATTTTTGCATAGAAATTTCGATTTCTCTTTATTTATATATAGTCCTGCTAACTCTCCATATTCTTTTATCTTGGCTAACAGCAACAACCATCAGATCTTGATCCATTGAGTGCAGTGCTGTTCTGGGGACATACCAGGAGAGATGGTCCTGAAGGTCTCAGACAGCATAGGGCTTTAAAAGTCAAACCTAAAACCTTGAATTTGGCACAATATTCAGCTGGAAGCCAGTGCATACGCCTGTGATCTTTGACTATTCTGCCATATTGAATATGCCAGCCATAACTAACCAGTGTATAAGCAATGCTCACAAAATGGAAGTCTCTTACAAGCAGTCCCTTTCATAACTGCCTCTGTGAGGCAAACCGCATTTCATATCTTTCATGGATTACATATAACCATCTGCTCTGCAAGGTTAAATGAGTGCACACAAAGTTGGCCACATTTACAACTCACATGATGTTAAAGGGCCTCTGTGTATTGTATTGATCCCTGGGTGAGCTCCACCACCTATTTTTCTACAAAGCGACCCCTGCATCTGATACTTAATCAGATATTGTCACCAACGTTGCTTAATATTAACATGAGGCCAGTAGGTGAAGTTATATATAGGTGTGCAGCTAATTATCATGGATACGTGTATGGCACTATTCGCTAAACATCCAAAGCAGTCATTTCTATACTAAAGTCAAATAAATGAGGGTGAACAAACTGAAACTGTATGCTGATAGATGGAGGTGATATTATCTGAAGGTACTTCTAGAGGATATCGATTTACCTATACTTTATGAATTACAAATTACCTTATCTGATGAAGGGAAGAGCTTGGACCCTGACCTACTTCTTCAGAAATAGGAAAGCAATGTGGCTGAATGCCTTTTGCCATCCAGTTTGAATAAGTAATCTCATCCCTTCTATAACAACCTGACCTCATCACATGGATCTATGATTCAACACCTTAAAGCCTTGACTACTGCAATATACTCTATATGGTGCCCCTGGTACAATTTGGAAACTTCAAGCAGACAATTACAGTCTTGTAGCAAAAGGCTTTATCTATATATGGTCAGTTCTACTCCATTTACAATGATTGGTCCTATCATGTTCAAAATGAGTTTTCACCTATAAAACCCCGAGACACATATATCTGAAGGACTGTTTCTTCCTATATATACCCATGCACTGATTTGTGATCATGACATGCAGCTCTGTTTGAAGTTCAGTTGTTCACCAGGTAATCTCTTACCCCCTCTCACCTCAGCAAGGGGGACATGGGAATCCACAGTTTGTTCATTTTTCAATAAGACTGCAAAATGTATTTATTTCACTGGATGGATAAAGTTTTATAGCTACTCTGCAATCTGATGATAATTTTATGGTTTGCTGTAAACTGAGCATATATATATATCTGTCTTCTGTGTTTGTTGACATTCTCGGGTCACGGTTTGAAACAGACTGAAGCACAGTGCACTTCTGAGTGGCTTGCAACCTTGGGGTATTATTACCATGTTGACCTCCCTTCCCCCATAAAGCACTTCCTCTTTCATTTTTCATTCTACTGTTTCCAGTGAAAATAGGACATACTGTCAGGATTTCTGCCTGTGCATTATTAAAATCACCCCATCATCATATTCTCACTTTGATATTTAATGAACACCCTTAATAAGTTGTTTTAAAGTCTTCTGAGTAGAATTAGGAACAGTGCCATCCCCAGCACCCATTTTCCTTTCCAGTTTGTCCTCTCAGCCTTAACATTCTCCTCTCTTAATATTTTCCCCTATCTTAGATGGAAAAGTACAATGTTACTCCTTTAGTTTTAGTTAAACAGTGTAGTATTATTTTCCGTCTGGTCCTTCTCATGTATTTTTCATGTGTTTAAATTAAATGTATTTCTTGCAAGAAAATCACTTAAGCCTTTTCTCTTTCTTTTCTCTCTTTGCCTCTTAAACGTAAACATGAACACATTGGTCCTTCCAGGTCAGTACTGCCTGCTCAGACTGGAATCTCAGGTAGAGGTCTTTTACATCACCTGTTTCCTGATCTTTTTAACTGGAGATGCTGGTGTCACGTTCTCAGGGTGCAGGCAGGCAGGAGTCCAAAGCCAGTCCAAGGTCAACGTCCAGGAAGTCAAGCAGGAGCCAAGCTGCAGACATCAGCTGAACAAACATCAGCTGGTGTTGCTTCACAAAGGCCACATCGACGAAGCATTGAGTGGCCCCGGAGTCGACCATAATAATAATAATAATAATAATAATAATACTTTTTATTTGTATCCCGCCCTCCCCGCAAGCAGGCTCAGGGCGGCTCACAACACGTAAATACAGTGTACAATAAAACCATATACAATAATTACAATTTCAGTTATAAAATCATCCTTAAAATAATTAAAAATTATATTAAGATTAAGATTATGGTGCTATAGTTAAGATCTTCCATAAAATCCAGTCGCTAAAACATAAAACATATCCAGCAGGACTTCTTGGCTCGGTATTAAGTTAAGGCTATTTTAAAGAGGTGGGTCTTGCAGGCCCTGCGGAATTGGTCTAAACATCGCAGGGCCCGTACCTCCTCTGGGAGTTGGTTCCACAGTAGGGGAGCCGCTATGGAGAAGGCCCGATCCCGGGTGGACTTCAATTTGGCCTCCCTTGACCCAGGGATATTCAGCTGGTTCTTTCCAGCTGACCTCAGCGCTCTCTGGGGTTCATACGGGGAAAGACAGTCCCTCAAGTAGACAGGTCCTCGGCCATATAGGGCTTTAAAGGTAATAACCAGCACCTTGTAACGAACTCGGTACACCACCGGCAGCCATTGCAGTCTGCGCAGCCCCGGCTGTATGTGCTCCATCTTAGGAGCCCCAACAACAGCCTAGCCGCTGCGTTCTGCACCAGCTGCAGCTGCCGAGTTCAGCACAGGGGCAGCCCCATGTAGAGGGCGTTACAGTAGTCCAGTCTCGAGGTGACCGTAGCATGGATCACCGTTGCTAGGTCCTGGCGCCCAAGGAAGGAGGCCAACTGCTTCGCCCGTCGAAGATGAAAAAACGCGGACTTGGCAGTGGCCGCTATCTGTGCCTCCATTGACGATGAAGGCTCCAGAAGAACCCCCAAACTCCTGACTCTATGGGCCGCTTTCAGCGGTACACCGTCAAAAGCCGGAAGGGGGATTTCCCCCCCCCCCCAGGGCACCACGGCCCAAGAAAAGGACCTCTGTCTTCGTTGGATTCAACTTCAACCCACTCAGCCTGAGCCAACCTGCCACGGCCTGCAATGCTAAGTCCAGGTTTTCCGGGACGCAGTCAGGCCGGCTGTCCATTAATAGATAGAGCTGGGTGTCATCTGCATATTGGTGGCACCCAAGCCCAAACCTCTGGGCAATCTGGGCAAGGGGGCGCATGTAGATGTTAAATAACATAGGGGAGAGAACTGCACCTTGTGGCACCCCGCACACTAGTGGGTGCCTCTGGGACAGCTCTCCCCCAATTGCCACCCTTTGTCCCCGACCATCGAGGAAGGAGGAAAGCCACTGTAAGGCGGACCCCCTAATCCCTGTGTCGGCAAGCCGGCGGGCCAGTAGCCGATGGTCGACCGTGTCGAACGCGGCCAACAGATCTAACAACATCAGCACCGCCACGCCGCCTCGATCCAGATGCCGCTGGAGGTCATCCACCAAGGCGACCAGCACTGTCTCCGTCCCATGACCTGGACGAAAGCCAGACTGGTGGGAGTCTAAGGCGGAAGTGTCATCCAGAAATCTCTGTAACTGTGCCGCCACTGCCCTCTCAATAACTTTACCTAAAAATGGTAAATTCGAGACTGGTCGGTAATTCACCAATTCAGCCGGGTCTGCTGTACTTTTTTTCAAGAGACGGCGGACCATGGCCTCTTTCAAAGATGTTGGAAATTGCCCTTCCAAGAGAGATCTATTTATGATATCCCGTACAGGATATCTTAGCTCCCTCTGACAAAATTTAATTGGCCAGGAGGGGCATGGGTCAAGATCACAAGTTGTAGGTCGCACAGTAGAGAGAATTCCATCGACTTCCCCTAAGCTAAGTGCGTCAAAGTGATCCAAACTAAAATCAGAAGACAGGCACGGAGCCTCGGGTTCCAATACTGTATCCAACGTGGCGGGAAAGTCTTGGCGGAGTGACGAGATTTTGTCTGCAAAAAATTTCGCAAAAGCCTCACAGCCTATTTCCAAATCTCTTACATTTGGTCTGCCCTGA
This sequence comes from Heteronotia binoei, assembly GCF_032191835.1. Taxonomy (NCBI): domain Eukaryota; kingdom Metazoa; phylum Chordata; class Lepidosauria; order Squamata; family Gekkonidae; genus Heteronotia; species Heteronotia binoei. The sequence continues at coordinate 3,046,549 of NC_083238.1, read as the reverse complement.
GGCAGAGTAGTCAGATTCTCAATTATCTTAAATAATTGTGCCGGGCGTGAATCTGCAGACGCAATCCTGGCTGCAAAGTATTCCTTCTTTGCGGCGTTGACTGCCATCTCATAAGATTTCATAAACGTTCTGTAGGATGTTCTCGTTGCTTCGTCACGAGTATGCCGCCACCGCCTCTCTAGTGGTCTGAGTCCCTGTTTCAGCTGCCGTAGCTCCAAGGTGTACCATGGAGCCAGCCTGCTACGGGGGCGCAGAGGACGCCGGGGAGCGATCTCGTTGATGGCCCTGGATAGCCTGTCATGCCAGGCCTCTACCAGGTCATCAAGGAAATCGTTGGAGGGCCAGGGATCCCGCAGAGCCATTTGGAACCGTTCCGGGTCCATCAGACTCCGCGGGCAAGCCAAAATAGGCTCACCACCCATACAGGTGATCCGACCATGGCACCGCTTTTACAGTGATATCATCCACCAAAATCCCGGACGCAAAGATCAAGTCTAACATGTGTCCGGCTTGATGTATGGGGGTGGTAACAAATTGGGAGAGTCCCAGTGTCACCATGGAAGACACTAGGTCCATCGCCCGATTGGAGGCCGCGTCATCCGCATGGACATTAAAATCACCCAAGACTATAAGCCTTGGGAACTCCAACGCCCAGCTCTCCACGGCCTCCATCAGGGATGGTAAGGCGCTGGCTGGTGTGTTAGGCGGACGGTACACCAGCCAGATCGCCAACCCCTCCCCCACTTCCCACACCAAACCAGCACATTCCAAGCCATCGATCATTGGGGCCGGGGGAGCCCTAAAGGAGTAATCCTCCCGTATGAGTAGTGCCACCCCTCCCCCCCACCCGTTTGTCCATGATTGGTGAAAGACCGAGACCATGACGTAGACAAACAGTGGCAAGTCGAGTATGACCGATATGAGGAACGGGCCCTGGCCGGTAACGTAGGGTTCAGGGGACCTGCCTAGGTGCTCCAAGTTGGGGGGTCCACTCAGACTTGGGACTGGTCTATTACTGACGGCAGTGGCATGGTACTGGACTGGGTGCACTTGGCAGGGAAGCCGAAGGAGAAGTGCCCCACCCCTTCACAGTACAGGCAGAGATTCTGTTAGCAGCACCATGCTTTTTCCTTGGGGGTGAGCTGCGGCCGTGCAGCCCCAAGTTGCATGGGCTTAGGGTCATCGGTCTCGGGACTGGTGTGCACTGGGGTTGTCACCATCACTAGGTGGCGGGGGAGCTGAGAGGGACAGGAGCTGCTTCGTTCTTGGTGGCAGCTTTCCAGGCGGCCATTGATGCGGAGACACAACATCTTGCAGTGTGGCCAGTCGGTCTACTCGTGTCAGCTCATCAAGGACTTTGTCAGCCAGCCCCCCCAGGCCAGGTCTTGGGCCAGAAGCTTGAACTCGGTGGAGTACTGGGAAACCAAGTCCCTACCCTGCTTCAGGGTCCGGATCTTCCGATTGGCGGTGGCTGCTTGCTGGGGGTTTGCAAAGGCTGCTGCCATATGATCCAGAAAGCCCTGGTAGTCAGTCAGCAGGGGCGATGGGGCTAGAAGCAAGGGGGTAGACCATTTAGCTGCCTGCCCCTTTAAGAGGCTGACAATGAAGCATACCTTGGTCTGGTCGTTGGGGAAGTCTCTGGCACGTAATTCAATATACAGTTTGCACTGTGCCAGGAATGCAGGAAACTCCTCCACCTTCCCAGTGAACTTCTCTGGGGGAAGCACCAGGCACTTGGGTGGGGCAGCGGCAGTGGCTTGCTGCTGCTGTTGCAGGTGAGCCACCATTTGTGTGAGGTGCTGTACCTGAGTGAGCAAGGCTGCTAGCTGCCCAGAGCCTCTGCTTGCTTCCTCATCCATCTTGTGGAGTGAGTGTGTGGGTGGAAGCAATCTGTCACATTCTCAGGGTGCAGGCAGGCAGGCAGGAGTCCAAAGCCAGTCCAAAGTCCAGGAAGTCAAGCAGGAGCCAATACAGAATCACAAACCGGAATCAGAAGTCAATGTCAGGGTGCCAAAGAAATCAAGCAGGTCAGGATCAGGAAGGAGCGTGGATGCAAGCCAGAGAATAGACTTGTTGCTTCCACAAGGTTACCAGTTCCTGGGTGGGATCTATATGGGAGTTTCAATCAGCCTGCTCCCTGGGTGGCAGTGACTCTGCTAGAACTCAGGGCTGAGAGATCTGAAGCATCGGCGTGCCTCATGTCTTCGCTCTGAAAGTTCTTTCCGAAGCCTGCTTTGAACTGTTGAGATGGGAGGAGGACAGCTCGGAGGAGATTGATTGTCAGCAGCTCACACTGGTGCCTGGAGAGTGATTGATGAGCCAGCTGCTGTTTGTTCAGCTGAGGAACTGGCTGGCAACTCTTCCAGGTCTGTTAACCCTTCCAGCTCCTGCTCGTTAGTGCTCATGATACAGAGAGGGTCAGTGGTGGGATCAATTTTGTTTAGTTTGGATGGTGACCAATACCAGTGTAGTAATGTGTTATGAAATTGAAATGTGATATTTGTAATATTTGGTTTGTTCCCATAGGAGTTCCAAATATGTCTCAAATTTCAACAACAATATATACATTTTTGCAGTAATGTGTTCATCATTCTTGCATAATTCTATTTCAAATTCTGTCATGGATTGTTCAAAACCACAAGATCTCTTATATATTTTAAACTTTTCTTATAATAGTGCATAAAAGAACCATTAACAATTATACCCTTGCATCAGCAAATCTTCTCTTGATTTCATTTAACAATGTCCATGTGTAAATTCTAGTGTATCACAGTACGTTAATCATTTGTTTTTGATTATCTTCTCTTGTTTAAAAAAGCTTCCAGCGTTGATAGCCACAAATGTGTTTTCCAACAAAGTCTAGCCTTATATTTATTCCATATTGTCAGAACATTACATCTAACAAAATAATATTTAAAGTCAACATTAACCTTTACTTTATCATACCACAAGTAGGCATGTCACCCAACTCTTAAATTATGATCTTCCAGCTCCAACAATTGTATATTTCTCAGAAAAAGCCATATTTTCACCCACACCCAGCAATAAGCAGCAAAGTATATTTTTAAGTCAGGTAAACCCAGCCCTTCTCTTTATATTAAATACTTTATACTTAATGCACAGTTTTCTCCCTTGCCACAAAAATTTAGAAATATCTTTTCCCATTGTTTAAATGATATATCAGTTGTCAAAACTGGTATTCTTTGAAAAAGAAACAACATTCTAGGTAAAACATTCATCTTAACCACCACTATTCTTCCCATCAATGATAACTGCAATTTGTCCAGTCTTAACAGATCTTTTAAAACTTCTTTCCATGTTTGAACATAATTGTTTTGAAATAACATACGATTCATATTTGTCAGAATAATACCCAAATACTTTACCACCTTCTCCACTTTAAAACCTGTCTTGTTCATTAATTCAGTTTGATCTTATAAACTCATATTTTTGTTAAAATCTGCTAACTCACCGAATTCTTTTAGTTTAGTCCTCAATAAGTCAACACCGTTTAACGGATCTTTTCAAATTAACACCACTACACGTGCTGTTAATTTATAAGTCTCCTTTTAAATCTTTATCCCCACAATTTTCTCCTCCTGACTTATTTCTCTATTCAATATTTCGAGTGCTAAAATAATCAAGAGTGGGGAAAGTGGACATCCTTATCTTGTGCCTTTTTGGATGACATAAGGTTTAGTTAGTTCTCCATTTACAACTGAGAAGTATAGATTGATTTCACTTATTTGATAAAATTTTCTCCAAAATTCATATTTTTAAGACTCCAAACAAAAAGTTCCAGTTCAAATTGTGAAACGCTTTCTCTACGTCAAAAAACAAACAAACCAGTGCAGCTTGTTTTTCATTATGCTTCTCTAGGTATTCCAAAATATCTAATCCAGTCCTAACAGTCTTTTAACTGTCCCTTAGGTAGAAAACTACATTGATTTTCATATATAAAACCTTGTAAAATCAATCTCAATCTTTCTGTTAAAATTATAGTGAACAATTTATAGTCATTAAGTAATGGAATTGGTTGGTAATTTCTTCTCATAATCAAGACCTGTCCCCCTTTCAGTATCAACCCAATGTTAACTTCTTTCCATGTCTCAGGCATCTCTCCCACCCCCATAAAATAGAGTTCATTGTGCTTTTTAGAGGTTGTAAGATTCCATCTTCAAAACATTTATAGTACGCAGCTGATAGACCATCTGTTCTAAGTGCTTTTCCTTGTTCAATCTTCTACTCTTATCATTATGGGTCCATTTATAATATGTCTTTGCTCTTCTGAGGTCTTAGACAGGTTTTGTTTACTGAGATATTCATCTACTTTTTGTGATAGAATATTCTGAATTTTATATAAAGTAGAATAATATTTATGAAAAGTATTTTGAATAGGCATATTATTGGTCAATACCACGTCTCTTTCTTGTTATTTTAATATCAGTTTCTTTTTTCTTTCTTTTCGCAGTTTATAAGCCAACCATCTTCCTGGTTTGTTTGCAAATTCAAAATTTCTCTGTTTAACAGAACTAAGTTTTGTTTCCATTTATCTTATTGTTAACATCAATAATGGTTGTAATTTTTTTGGGGGGGGGATTTTTAAAATTTCCATGTGATTTTTAAATACCTTCCACATTCTCCTGTGTCTTCTTACCTCTTCTTCTTCCACTGAGAATTATGTTGCATTAAATGTTCTCTGATAAGAAGATGAAGAAGATATTGGATTTATATCCCGCCCTCCACTCTGAAGAGTCTCAGAGCGGCTCACAATCTCCTTTACCTTCCTCCCCCACAACAGACACCCTGTGAGGTGGGTGGGGCTGGAGAGGGCTCTCACAGCAGCTGCCCTTTCAAGGACAACCTCTGCCAGAGCTATGGCTGACCCAAGGCCATTCCAGCAGGTGCAAGTGGAGGAGTGGGGAATCAAACCCGGTTCTCCCAGATAAGAGTCCGCACACTTAACCACTACACCAAACTGGCTCTCCACTTTACTTGCATCCCATATTATTCTCATATCTGTATCTTTATTCAAAGTTAATTCAAAGTATTCTTTTAACTTTTTCTTACAATCCTCCAAAATTGGTTCTTTTTGTGACAGTGTTTCAACTAGTCTCCATCTATTGGGAGTAGATTTCTTGTTACAAACCAAACTAACAGTGTTATGTCCTGAGAAAGTCTTGGTAAAATCTCCACTTCACAAACCTTAGCAGCCAAATCAGCTGAAGTCAAAAACATGTATCTTCTTGAAAAAGATCTATGCCTCTTAGAAAAATAAGTATACTCTTTAGAATTACCATTTTTTTGTAAGGCTGTGGAGCCGGAGTGGTCATAGCGGTTTCCGGGGCACCAGGTGGTGGCTCCTCTGGCTCATGCTGGTGTGGCAGGATGCTGGCAGCTTCCAGCTCCTGCAGTGGTGGCAACTGGAGTTGCTTCAAGGTATCTGGTAGCAAGTCTGGTTTGTCAGGAAGTATGTGGTGACAGAGTGGGGCCATGTGTCTGCACAGGACTTGGCCCCCGTCAGTCGATAACTCATAGGAGACTGGGCCAGTGACTCGGATGACTTTGGCCAGGATCCAGGTGGGGCCACTGCTGTAGTTCTGGGCATAGATGGGGGTCACCTGGGGAAAACCCTTGTGGTACTTCTTGACACTCTGGTGATGGCTGAGGATCTGGGGCTTGATCCAGCTGCAGGCAGTCCAGCTGGGTTGTCAGACGGTGGCCCTTGAGGAGCTTAGTTGGGCTGCGGCTGGTGGTGGTGCTCAGGGTCATATGATGGCCAAAAAGGAATGTGGCTAGGCAGTGGTCTCAGTCCCCATGGATCAGTTGCTGGAGAGACTCCTTGGTGGTGCACACCATCCACTCTGCTCGTCCATTGGTGGCCAGGTGGAACGGGGTGGAGCAGATGTGCTTGATTAGGTACTGACCCGAAAACTCTTGGAACTCCTCCAATGTGAAGGCTGTCCCGTTGTCTGTCACTACAGTGTCCGGTATGCTGTGTGTGCAGAAAATCTTATAGAGCACCCGGACTGCCACTTGGGAGGAGTTGGAAGTGACTGGCACTACCTCCAACCATTTGGTGTATGAGTCCACAGGATAAAGAATATTTGCCCCTGAAAGAGGCCAGCAAAGTCCAAGTGCAAATGAGACCAGGGGTTCTGGGTGGATTCCCACTGTTATATGGGAGCTCAGGGTGGTTCAGGCCAGGTTTCCTGGCAACACTTGACCCAGGCCTCAATTTTACTGTCCATTCCCAACCACTACATGTAGCTGCAGGCAAGTGCTTTCATCCTCACGATGCCCGGGTGAGTCTCATGCAGGGCCTCCAAAACATGTTGGCACAGAGGATTCTGAACTACCACCCAGCTCCCTCAGAGTAGGCATCCTTTGTGAGTAGAGAGCTTGTCCCAGCAGGAAGCAAAGGTTGTCAACTCTGGCCCACCTCACTGGTGGGCCATCCCCTCCCCACCCGGTCCAGATCACAGGAGAGGATGTGTTTCTTACCTGAACGGTGGGCGATGTCTGCGGCTTACAGGGGCCGGTTGGGAAGGTCTTCCAGGAGCAGGACCTGGTGTGTAGGTGCTGGGTCGGGGTCATGGGTGTACAGTGGCAGGTGGCTGAGGGCATTGGCATGACCCATAGCCTTTCCAGGACTGTACTGGAGGGAATATTGGTAGTCCGCAAGGAAAATGGACCAGTGTAACACCCATGGAGACAACATCTAGGGGATCTGATGGCCTGATGTGAGGACCCCAGCAGGGGCTTGTGGTCTGTGGCTATGGTGAATGGCTGCCCATAGAGGTAATTGTAAAATTTCTTTACTCCCATGACAATGGCCAGCACCTCTTTGTCAATTTCTGCATAGTTGTCCTCAGCCAAAGTCTGGGTGTGGGAGTAATACACCACGGGAACCTCTCTGCCATCTGGGAGTTGGTGGCCGAGGATGGCGCCAACACCATATGGGGACACGTTGCAGGTGAGAACAACTGGCAGCATTTTGTCAATGTGCACCAGGACGTTGTTGGAAGTCTCAGAAGGTCTTTGAAGGTCCAGAATTCAGAGGCTTGCTTGCTACACCAGACCCAAGGGGCCTTCTGTCGAGAAGGTGGTGAAGCAGCTCAGCGAATGTTGCTTTCAGGGGCAGGAAAGAATGATAAAAGTTCAGAAGTCTCAGAAATGCTTGTGGCTACTACTTGAACTTGGGTTTGGGAGTTTCGATTATGATGTGAACCTTGCCAGGTGCTTGATGAATGCCCTCTGTGTCTACCAGGAAGCCCAAAAGTTTGACCTGCGGAACTCCCAGGAGGCAATTTTCCCACTTCACCTTGAGCCCAACCTATTTGAAATGCTGCAGAATGGCACGGAGATGGTTGACGAAGTCCTCCTCCTTGGGACAGCGATCAGAACATTGTCAAAGAAGGGCTGGACCTTGGGGATGCCTTTTAAGAGAGAATCCATTAAGTTCTGAAAGATCTCCAGGGTCACGCTGACCTCATACTGCAGCCTCTTCACTTAGAATGCTCCCCAGTGTGTTACAGTAGTTTACACCTCTGCGGTAACCTCATCTACAGGGAGCTGTTGGTAGACCTGGGCCACATCCAAATATTTTCATGCCAGCCAGGGATGCTAAAACATGGCTGACTACTGGGTAGGAGTGGTGCTGTAGTGCCCTTTTAAAAGTACACTTATAGTCTGCCCAGATGCATACGTCCCCATTGGGCTTAATGGGGGTAACGATGAGGGCTTCCCAGGTTGTGTGAGGCACCAGTTCTAGAACCCCTTGGGCCACCAGATGGTCTAACTCCACCTTGATCTTAGGTTTGAGCATGAATAGGATGCTCCGGGCCTTCACCCTCATTGGCCACACTTGGGGGTCTAGCTCTAGAGATACTGGTGGCTTTGTATATTGGCTGAAAGTCCCATTGAAGATAGACAGGAACTGCTCACATACCCTTCCCAAATCTTCTGGAGTCAAGCTGTACACCACAATGACTGCAAACCCCAAGGGCGTGAACCACGCTAGGCCTAGCAGACTTGTGCGGCATCCCGCCCCCCCACTAGCAGGTCCAAAAGTCCATTGAAATGCCTGTACTGAACACTGAACTTGCCCCACCCCTTTATTTCCACCACATTCTGAGAAAAGTCTTAGAGGATGAGCCCCACGGGTCTGAGGTGAGCCCCCCCTTGGGACAGAGTCCCCTGAGGGTCTCCACCGAAATGATTGAAATGGAGGAACTATGTCTAGCTCCATCAGGCAAGGGGCCCCTTCAATAATAAGTCACTTTAATTTTATTGGGGGTGCCCTGAGGCAGATGCAGTACCTGTTGGGCTGAAGTGAGGTGGTGTGGAGCTCCAACTTGCATGTAGACTCCTGGTGTACATACTGGTGCCTCCGGGTTCCCTCGGAACAGCAGACTCTGATGATGTGTCCAACCTTTTTGCAGTTTTTGCATTTGGTGTTGCAGAAACAGCAAGACCTCCACTTGTGGAACTCCCTGCAACTGGCACAGGGCATTGAGATGGAGGGGACAGCAGTGCGAGCAGTGACAGTCAGCCGAGTGGTGTGGTGAGTTGGCTGGGGCATCTGTAGGACCTCTTCAGCCTTGTCAGAAGACTCCACATGCTGTGGCAGGCCTCTGTGATGCTGGTGGGCTCTGCGACTGGCGGACCTCTGCAGCGAACTGGTTGGCTGCCTCCACAGTGAGGGCCTCTTCCAATGCAACTTAGAATGTGGGGTCCTTCTTGGCAAGGAGCCTCCATTGGATTCACTCATCCCTGAGGCCGCACATCAGCTGGTCTTGGAGTGCTTCCTCCAAGTTGCTGAAATTGCAATAATGGGCTGCCAGCCAAGAGCTTAATGAAGGCAGTGATCAACTCCCCGGCTACCTGGTCCCTCACATGGAATGCCTAGTGAGCTACTATGACAGAGGGTTTGGGAGTGAAGTACTCTTGTAGCCAATTCATAATATTCTGGCACAGAATGTCTTTGAGGTCAGCCAGAGCCAGCAGTGAATGGGCAATCTCAAACGTCAAGCAGCCACAGACACGAAGAAGGTGGCCCGTTTCTTTGCATTGTCTATGACAGTTGGAGGACTCTAAGAAGAAGGTGAAGTGTGTGGCATAGGAATCCCAGTCCTTGGGTGTGGGGTCAAATTTGTTAAAGCATCCTGGAGCCACAGCCATGATCCCAGCCACAGTGCAAAGCAAGAGAGGGTGTACTGGAGCGCTGTCAAGTCGGCAGATTCAATAACGAGTCGTTGTTGATACAAAGAAACTAGTTTATTGATACTGTTACTTGAGGTTAGTCCAAGATTGAAAGACTAAAGAGCATACAGTAGACACAAGCATATATGGGACACTTCAAAGGGATTCCTACGGGAGGGGGTTTATGCAGGGAACATTCACACATTGATGTTACCATTTCGTTCTCAGGCCTACTTTGGCCTTGATCGTTAATGGCTCCTGAATCCCTTCTGAGCCAGGCCTGAGAAGGCGCAGATAAGGCTTTCACATCTTTCCATTTCAAAGCAAAACTACATAACAAAAGGAAGGGGGGAATGGAGAGTTTAGCTAGCAGTGTTTGAATACACTTTGGTTTTATCCAGAATGCTCTTTGACTGAGCCAGAGTTATACACAGACTTGACAAGCACAGTGCATGGTGCAGTGCTGTGCAGCTGAGCAATAAGCTGACTCAACAGAAGCCTATCCTTCTCGCCAGTATAAAATACTGGGTTTGATGCATGAGGCAGCACATGGAGAGTGATCACAGCTCATTATTTAGTGATTACAGTATTGCAAAGGCTAAACTGAAATGGAGTCTCAGGGCCAATGGCCCTGCTTATTTACATGCAAATAACCCCACCCCCAACCCAACACACATAACTATAGGTACAAGGACTGCCCCATTGACTCCTGATTGGCCTCCTTCCAGAGTCCAAGTGGCTACTGTTCTGGAGCCTCAAGCTCAGCAAAGTCTCTGGCAAAACCCCAGGCATGTTCCAGTACCAATACATAACAATCACTCTGATATTTTCATCAGTATGTTCTGGTATCAGTCTCAGCCTTAGCGAGAATTCTTTCTACTGTCTTGAATTCTTCCCATTTCTTTCTCATGCATCTATGATTTACATTCCAAAATTTCCATTTTATCAGAAATCTGCTTTACATGTCCAGAAATTTGTGTTAATTAACTGTCTACATTTTTTAACATCTTGAGTTACTTTCTTGTCCATCTTTTCAAGTTTATCTTCAACATGTTTTCCACTGTTTCCAGTTTACTAAGCACCTGATTGAAAAGCTTATCCAAGAGCTCAGCAGTCACAGGATTACCAGAAGGCAAGTCTATAGAGCCTGCTCTTGTTCTGAGAATGGCCATAGTAAAGTGAATTCCACATCCCAATTTAAAATCCAAAAGTAAACACTCTGCAGTGTAGAAAAAAAAGGGAGAGAGATCTCAAAAAGGTGCTAGCCTGGCAAACTGAACTAAACAGGAACATTTCAGATAATGCTTTTGTTTACAATCCTCTTGTTCTTCAGTTAGGTCATTTATTTATAAATATCCACTAATTGAGAAAATAATCCAACTGTGCTTTGTACTTCCTCTTTCATCTCCTTTGTTTACTTTCTTCTAGTCAAATAGATCCCCATGACACATCAGCAATTAAGTCATACATTTACAAGTGTCCATCCAGTTAAAAGTCTCCTTTAGAAAACTGGTGAAATACCATGCAGTCCCATCTTACACAGAGTTCCACAGCTATGCAGCTTTATCCAAATGCACATTTGTCAAAGAAAAGAAAATATAACTGTTTCCCTGGTCTGTTTTCAAGCTTTCTTAATAATATTTTCTTCTTAATAAGTTTTTGTATCAGAGTCTCAAAAATCAATTCTTTATAAATCTTGTCAAACTGTAAAGTGTTGTAAGAGAGTAGTTTATATTTTCTCACCCATGGCTCTGAGAGATAGACTGCTTGGTCAAAGATGAAAGTCACTCTTTATCAATTGTAGTAAATCACTCCTTTTAAGTTAAGATGTGAGGGCAGACCTTTTGTGGCCCGCCCCCCAATTTAGAATACTGCTTAATAAAGCAAAACTTCATGCAAAAGTCATATATAAGTTTTTCCACCATAATGGGGGGGTGGTATATTCCTGGAGTGGTGGAAGCTTTTAATTTGAAAATCGTTCCCATCATTCTTTATAGTTCAGCTATGTGGATTAAAGCTATCTCTGATAATATCAAACAATCACTAGCCCAATTCTTAAGGAAAATATTGAATATTTCCTGCTGTGTGTCAAACATCATATTCCAAGCAGAATTTGGACAGATATCCTTGGAAGCAAAAGCAGGCTTTCCCCCTTCAAACAGAGATTAAAACACGCTCTTTACTGAAGATGGTTTGTTAGCCACATTAAATCAGGTTACTCACAGATCAACTTGGATGAAAGCCATAGATTGGAAACCGATGAAAGTTAGAATGCCAATTTTTGAGATGGGTAACACCAAAGCATTTTCTCTGATAAAAAAAAGAGTCCGAGAAATCGACCATGGTAGTTTGAACCTGAGAGCCTGCAGAGTATGGATTGCTGACCCTTATTTTTGTGGTCTTTTGAGAGCCAGTTTGGTGTAATGGTTAAGTATATGGACTCTTATCTGGGAGAATCAGATTTGATTCCCCACTCCTCCACATGCAACTGTTGGAGTGACCTTGGGTCAGTCATCTCTGTCAGAGGCTGTTCTGGAAAGAGCAGTTTCTGTCAGAGTTCTCTGAGAGGGACGCTTCCAGTGGATAAACTTTGGTGAGAATTCTCCAATGTAAATAATTATGCTGGTTTCCCAATGACTTAAAAATATTGTTTTAGGAGAAGCCGTCAAGCAGTAAAGTGCTAAAAGACGAGTGATTGATAAAGGTGTGAAGCTGAAACCGGTCTCCGATACATCTGAGGCTTTTTCTCTCTGGTAACTGATGCGCTGTGAGGACTACCTTGCAAGATTGCTTTTGGAAACTTTGCACTTTATATCCAAACATTGATTAAGGACTATAGTATGAATGCTTTATCACCACTTACATAGTGGCTTTCTTTATAAGTGAATTTTGTGATTACTTAATGATTTGTGTACCTTTAATGAACACTGGTAAAATATGATGTTTACTTGAATTTAAAAGAGCAGTTTTTGTGCTACACATGTCGAGATCGACTGATTCTGACTCAAGACCGGGGAGGGATCTTGGTCTGTTACATCAGGCCTGGTTAAAATCATAATGGATCCAATGCTGCTGATGTTTTACTCTCCAGTTGTTCCCTTCCCCCCTTTTTCTTATTTTGATTGCAACTGGTGTGAAGGAAGTAGTTGGTGCCTTCTCAGGGACTAAGGTGGGAGGAAGCCTTGCATGACAATGCAAAGACAAGCGGCCAGAGAATCGTCTGAAAAAGTATCTTGCAGTTATGTGTGAATGTTCCCTCCTTAAACCCCCCCTCCCCGTAGGAATGTTTTGAAGTGTACTTTAAAACCCATGTATCACTGTATTGGTTTCATTCTTAGCAAGCTAGAGGTTTGCGCCAGAGTACCGGTTATCAATAAATGTAGTCTTAGTATCAACTTTTACTCGTTCTTGAATCCGTTGACTTGACATTTTGCTAAGAATCAAATTGAAGCTTAACCACCCTGGCCACTTTGTAGCTAAATGGCTGAAAAGACACCAGAAGGCGGTGAGCTTCCCGATGCTGAAGAAGGGCCATCTATCCCGTGGCATGTCCTAGCCGCCCAAAGAGCAGCGGCCTCTCCTCCGCAGATCCAACAACTCCTCATCACCCCTAGGCAGTGGCAACCCCGGACCTCCATCAGCACAATGGACGAGGCCCCGGCTAGGTGGGAAGCCCTCCTGACCCGACACACATGAAGGAAGCTAATGGCGGATGTGGAGGAACCCAATCCGGGGTCTATGGAGCCGGGGGAGATCGACAAGATCATGGTCATCCCGGTGCCCAAGGAATGCCCAGAGCCGGACGAGGGAGAGCCAGAGGCTGCGGCTCTCAAGGACGAGGAGAACAAGATGGCTAGGGAATTTCGAGCGATGGTTCGCAAGGAGGTGGAGAGCATGGTCAAAGGCCTGAAGGCGGAGATGCAGACCATGACCATGCATGGCGGGGGAGAGAGACCTCCTGACCTTTGGGGTTGCCGGAGCCCAGGGGGGTCCCTCAACCCCCCCCGATCCGACTGCAGCCTGCACCAGCGGTCCCGGCTCCAGCTATGCCGGCAGTGGCACCGCGTCCGCAGCCCTCCGGCTAGTGGTACCCCTCCAGCCCCTCGAAATGGAGGACGGGGAAGGGAGCTCGACGCTACTTTTGACGGGGACCCGGATGAAGTGGAGTACTTCACAATCCAGGTGAACAGCTATATGCATTACTGGGGGAATACGTTCCCCGATAAGTTCAGTCGAGTGGACTACCTGAGGTCGAAGCTGAAGGGGGCGGCTAAAAGATGGTACGTGAGCTTGTACAAAGCTATGAGCCTGGAACTGGACTATGTGACAACGTTCCTTCAGGCTCTGTTGGCTCAATACGAGGACCCCCTCCAGGAGACCTGGGCACTGGCAACCCCACGGGACATGCAGCAGGGTCAGAAATCGATCCAGGAATATGCCACAGACTTCCGGGCCAATGCAGCCAAGGTTCGGGGATGGAGTGAGCTGATGAAAATCGAGCACTTCACCCGGGGCCTGAATGCAGGCATATTGGATCAGGCCCAAGCCCAAGCTACCACATTGGTAGGTTGGATCCAACTAGCGGGTGAGGTGGAGACCAATATGGAGCACATCACCATGCAACGCCAGCAACAGAGCGGGAAAGGGGGACAGGACCCGAAAGCAACCCCGAAAGCGGAGGCAAAGAAGCCAACAGGGGGGTCCAGTGGTGGGAAACCCGCCAGACCCCGCAAGTGCTTTTGGGCGGGGACCCGGGGCACCTAGCAAGCAGTTGCCCGAATCCCACCACCGAGCGCCCCAAAACAGAGCAATCCCATCCTGAAGAAGGCATCCGGCTGCCCTAAGGGAGTGGCGAAAGGCAACATAGCAGCCATTAAGGAGGCGGAAGAAGACGCGCTCCAGGTGGACGAGCTGAGCGAGCTGGTGTATGGAGGAGCCGTCGGGGAATGAGAATGACCTGCTCTGAGAGGTGCCCACCAGCAGGTCCCAAAGGAGCCAGCACCAGTGAGGGTGAGAGTGACTAGATCCCTATATTTTGTACCAGTAAGACTGTTGAACCCCAAGCTCAAAAGATTCATGCGAGTTAGGGCCTTAATTGACTCTGGGTGTAATCAAGAGCTAATAACGCCCAAAGTAGTAGAGGCCTTGGGCCTTATGACCACCGCCCTCCCCTGACCCATACAATTCAAGCAGATGGACGGGTCAGTGATGCGGGGGGAACCCTGCGCCTTAGAAACCCAAATTTTGCCTGTGGGAATAGAGGAGCATTGGGAGCAAGAGTCATTCATGATCATCCCCTCTTGCTCCTACTTGGTAGTGTTGGGGGTAGGGTGGTTGGCCAGGCATGAGCCGGACATTCAGTGGGGAAGGCAGACCATAAAATTTGTAGACCCGTTGTGCAAGGACCACCTATGGAACTTGGAATGGGGGCCTCGCCCCCCGCCCTCCACCAAGAGAATGTGTATGACAGTAGAAGAAGTCCCGGAGATCCCCCGGGCCGAACAGGATTTAATGGGGGTGTTTAGCGAACAGGGTGCAGACGAGTTGCCGCCCCACAGGAACACTGACTGTGCCATTGAGTTAATACCAGGGCAATCCCTCCCAAAAGCCAAGCTATACCTGATGGGCTGGGTGGAAAAGGCGGAGCTGCGCAAATGTCTGGACAAGAATCTGAAGCGGGGGTTCATCAGACCAGCCACGGCCCCTCACGCCACCCCGGTTCTGTTCCGGAAAAAGAAGGACAGCTCGCTTAGACTTTGCACAGATTTTCGCGGGATAAACACGATTTCAACTTCAAATACCTACCCCATCCCCCTCATTAAAGACTTGTTAAGCACTGTGTTGGAGGGGGAAATTTTCACAAAGCTGGACTTGAGGGATGCGTACTTCAGGGTGCGCATTAAGGAAGGGGATGAGTGGAAAACGGCGTTTAACACACCAGTGGGACAATTCGAATACTTGGTGATGCCATTCAGGCTACAGGGGGCCCCCGGGGTGTTCATGAGCTTCATAAACAATGTGTTAAGAAGGTTTTTGTTTAAAGGGGTGGTGGTCTACCTGGATGACATCATTATTTACTCGCAGGACGAACAGTGCCATGTGAAATTGGTGCGGGAGGTGCTAAGCACCCTGTTAAGTCACAAACTGTATGCTAAACTGTCAAAATGTGAATTTCATAAAACCGAGCTGGATTACTTGGGCTTCCGCGTGTCCGCCAGGGGGTTGGCAATGGACCTGGCAAAGGTGCAAGCCGTATTGGATTGGGCTCCCTCAAGGACACGTAGACAACTCCAATTGTTCCTTGGGTTCGCAAATTTTTATAGGACATTCATACCGGGGTTCGCCCATATTATGCTCTCCCTAACGGAGTTGTTAAAAACCAAGGGGAAAGGCGGCCAGGCGCACGTCTAAATTGGACACCCAACTGCCAGTCGGCATTTGATAAATTGAAGCGGCTGTTCACAAGTGAGCCAGTCCTAAGTCACCCCAACGAGCTCAAACCCTTCCTTGTGCAATGCAACGCCTCTGATGTGGCCGTCGGAGCCATCCTCATGCAGAAAGACAAGGAAGGGAAATTGAGGCCATGTGCTTACATTTCAAAAAAATTCTTGACAGAGCAAAGAAATTGGTCAGTGTGGGACAAGGAGGCTTTCACAGTGATGTTTGTGCTGAAAACATGGCGGTCTTGGTTAGAAGGGGCAAAAGTGCCGTTTGAAATATGGACTGACCATTAAAACCTCGAGGCCCTCACAGGGAAGAGGAAACTGAGTGAGAAGCAGATCAGATGGGCGGGGTTTTTCTCCAAATTCGACTTTGTGCTGAAGCACATATCGGGCACAAAATTTTTTTTAGCTGATGTGCTGTCTCGCCTGCCACAACACAATAGCCAGAGGGAGGAAATAGTGGACTGTGGTTGTAACCACCCGGTCCCAGAAGAAATGCCAATTACAAGGGTGGGGGGCAGAGAGGAAGGCAGTGGAAACCGAAAAGGAGGGGGAAGAAATGCCAGGGGAAATCCAGAAACGAAAGGATGGGCTTTGGTACAAAGGAGAAAAGCTATACGTTCCCAAGACCATGAGGCCAGGTGTTACAGTTTTGTCACTCCAACAAACTGGCAGGGCACTTTGGATACATCAAGACCTTGCATTTGGTTAGTAGATAATTCTGGTGGCCCTCCATGAGAAAGGATATATCTGAGTTTGTGTCTATGTGCCCCATTTGCATAATGGCCAAAAGGAGGGGGGGAAGCCCCCCAGGCTACTCAAACCGCTGGAGACCGCCTCTAGACCATGGTCGATAGTCTCCGTGGATTTCATTGTGGAATTACCACCGTCTCATGGCAAAACAGTAATATTGGTGGTGGTGAACACTTTTTCCAAACAAGCCCATTTTATTCCCTGTGCTCAACTCCCCACCGCCAAGAAACTGGCTTACTTGTTCTTCAACCATGTAGCCAAACTGCACTCAATCCCAGACAAGGTGATCAGCGACTGCGGCCCACAGTTCGTTGCCAACTTCTGGCGGGAGTTTTGCAAACTAATGGGTATTGAGCAGGGATTGGGCTACGTCTACCACCCGCAGACGGACGGACAGACGGAACGCGTGAACCGGTTATTAGAGCAGTATTTGAGATGTTATATCAACCATCAACAGTCCAATTGGGTAGAGCTACTCCCCTTTGTGGAATAAGCACCCTCAGAGACCGAGAGGGTCAGCTTAAGGGGGCAGTATGTCAAGATCGACTGATTCTGATTCAAGACCGGGGAGGGATCTTGGTCTGTTACATCAGGCCTGGTTAAAATCATAATGGATCCAATGCTGCTGATGTTTTACCCTCCAGTTGTTCCCTTCCCCCCTTTTTCTTATTTTGATTGCAACTGGTGTGAAGGAAGTAGTTGGTGCCTTCTCAGGGACTAAGGTGGGAGGAAGCCTTGCATGACAATGCAAAGACAAGTGGTCAGAGAATTGCCTGAAAAAGTATCTTGCAGTTATGTGTGAATGTTCCCTCCTTAACCCCCCCCCCCCCTAGGAATGTTTTGAAGTGTACTTTAAAACCCATGTATCACTGTATTGGTTTCATTCTTAGCAAGCTAGAGGTTTGCGCCAGAGTACCGGTTATCAATAAATGTAGTCTTAGTATCAACTTTTACTCGTTCTTGAATCCATCGACTTGACAACACAGGGATTTCTCCCGCCTGGAGATTGGCAACCCTAAGTGTTGATGAGTTGCAAGTCAACCACCCAATCTGTTTGGTTCATCCCAAGCAGTCATGAACACCTGTCAAACTAGTTTGCATGAGATTTTCACAAAATTATATATATGCAAAGTTGCTTCCAGTTCAAACTGATTTGTAGCCATTAGCATCATTGTGGGTAGATTAGAAAGAGTGAGCTTCTACCTCATCCCTCATTATTCTGTTTGGGGATATCTGAAACACAGCAAAGGCACAGATCAGAGGGTTTAGATGTGTGACTTATTGTATTTCAGCCTTCCCTCCAAACAGTGATGGGTTGTGTGTTTTAGAAGCCCACTCCTGAGAGAAAACAGAGAAGAACACTGGATTCTAGCCTTGACTTGCAGTCAGTTTCTACACTAAGATTTCGCATTCAGATGGGGACAACCATTTTTTTTTAAAAAAAAGAAGAAAAAGCTTATTCCATTGCCACCTTCACCAAAAGCACTTACACTTGCAATATGTGTAGCAACCCATCAGAATGAATGTACCATAAAGCTCAAGCCCTTTGATAGGCTGAAACAGCATCACTCCGAGGGCATTCTTTTATACCACATGGAATTCATCATTTACTTGTTGGAAAAGTGAGTAAAATAATTTATGTTGCTGTTAAATGACCTTCATGCTGGATGCTGCAGCATCAGCATATTAACTGTATTTTACCATCCAGGATACAGAACTGAGTCTGTCCTCTCTGACAAGGAAGCAATAAAGTTATATTGAAATAGAAGTAAATCATAGAGGGCTTTAAAAAAAAAAAGAATTTCTCTGGTCAAAACCTCACTGGTTATGTTCCCTATCATGTTTTCACATTATATTTAATTTAGCAAGGTAAATCAATTTAGCATCTGTTGATGGATACGATTTTCAAAGAGCTCATACAAGTTTGGCAAATGCTCCAAAAATTCACAATTAAATGGTGAGTGTTAAAATATGTGCTCAAAAGTATGTGTTTTCACATTGCAAGAAGGATAAGCATACAGATGTGAAAGAAATAAATGTCCCATTTTTAATCTTCTCCAGCAGAGATGAAGTGGATGGTAGTCATTGAAAAACAGTCTAGAGAAAGCACTTTAAAGTTTAAGGCAGAAGAAAACAGACCTGGAAATTGTGAAACAGCCTTGTTATCTTTGCTTGGTGAGGAAATAGTTATTTCAACATCTGTAGTTATTGTCAGAGATTAGCAGTCACAGGTACCATGAGTATGCCAACTGTATAAAATGGCTGAATGTTTTACTGAGAGGTGCTGCCTGTTAATATGGAACACCCCAATACCTAGAGAGAGAAAGTGGGGCTCCTATTTCTGGAAACAAAATGGAGTCTGACCAGAAACAGGCCAAGAAATACTTCATACAAAATGCAGTAAAGAAGAGAGCTTGTTCTAGTCCCACCTAAAGGCTTCCTCTCAGTGCGACCCCACCTATCTCTTCCACCTTCGCCCAAACAGGATGCATAATAACAATGGGGACTGCTGGTAAGTATCACTCACACCCTAATCCTCAGCTACTGATTAATCAGCCATCTCCCTGACTATTTCTGTGACTCAGTTTCTCTTTGTCTACTGCTACGGTAATGTCTGATACTTAGACAAATTCTTTGTTCTCTATGCTTGCCTCTCCCCAGGGGTATCTTTGCTGAACCGCCCAAACCATTAACACATATCCTGGCCTTTTGTAACCTATTGGGAGGACAGTACTAAGCCAGCACTATCTATTGTTACCTGGAGATCCATTCAGGTGACCAGAGTCAGTTCCGCTCAATGGCCTGAGGTGGGCACCCAATCAGGTACCCAGAGAAGACCAGACACTGCCCACCAACAAGCCAGCCCCTTTTTGGGGAGGACCTCTTCCTTTCTAAAATATTATAACAGTAGAGAAAGCTTCAACTTTTTCTCTCTCTCTGCCTGAGCAACATGTAACTAGATTGTCCCCCCCCCCACTACTCTTAGTAAAGGGGGCCCTCCGATATGGCATATGGTGATGCATGTCTGCATCTTCAAGCTGTAGCTGGACCTCACCACATCTGGAACAGGTGAATATCACCCTCTTCAGCAACTCCTCAATTCCTCTATTGATAACATCTGTCCTTCCTAGCTTCTTGATTGCCTGTATTGTGTATTTGTGTGTGTGAATGTACCCTTTTTACATATTTTAAGTAAACATTATAAAATATATATTTGCCTGGAGTATTCGTGCTTGAAAACCCGACCTCTGTATTATTGAAGACAAGATTCTTCGCTCCTAATTTGTTCTATCAAGTCTCTTAGCTAATTTTTCCATTAAAAATAAGAGACTCAAAGCATTTCCGGTAACAATGTGCTACCTACATTCTTCCTGATACGTGTGGTCATGATGTTATATGAAGAGGAGCAATGTGTACTTGTCATGCACATACAGCTTTGGTCTTTGTGAACTGACCACTGAATTTTTCAGGGCTCACATTTACATGTGCTTAGGCAGTCCATACTTGGTGAACATGTGTTTTCCCTGTTTATACAACATGGTGACCGTGCATATCAGGAAGATCACAGGCAGCACATGCTTCTGCTGTACAGTTGTTAGGCTCCCAGTGTGTGTTACTGAAACATCTGAAAAGGACTTATAAAAACAATGAATCCTCAGCACAGCATTGTCTGGTCTTGTGTTTTCTTGATCATTGTTGTGAATTCAGAGATGTAAGGTGTTTTGAAGCTAAGACCCTCTTATGGTCCCAGAGAAGAGAGCTATAAAATGGTCACAGATATCACATGAAGAGATAACAATTTGGTTTACCTACCAGGAACGGCAAGATGGATAGCAAGATAAATCATGATCTGGATATTGAGAAGTGTGGAACGAGCACTCTTGACCGAGAGATCATGGTTCGCTTTTCCACCTGGGAGCAAGTTTCCCCATATGTTCCCCAGAGAGCACTGAGATCTAGCTTTCAAAATCTTTTAAAAATCCCTGGGCCAAGAGAGGCTAGACTGAAGACAACCAGGGAGCAAGCCTTTTCAGCAATGGCCCCTCGATGGTGGAACCAACTTCCAGAGATGGTGCGAGCCCTGCGGGACCTGAATCAATTCCGCAGGGCTTGCAAAACCTTTCTCTTTCAGCTTGCTTTTAAGTTAGAACCTGGCTAAACCGACTTGTAACCATCTAGTCATCTTATGCATGATTGTGATCTATAGCACCTTATAGTACCTGTTTTATCTATTTTAATTAACTTATGTAGTTGAATTGTATTTTTAAAACTCCTGTTTACATTGTATTTTATCCAAATCATGGTATTCCATGTCTGTGAGCCGCCCTGAGCCCGCCTTTGGCGGGGGAGGGCGGGATAGAAATTTTTAAAAGAAAAAAGAATTTTTTAAAAAAAGAAAGTTTCCTAAATCTGGATTGGTTAAGAGATTTCCTGCCAACTAAAGCAGGAAGGGTTGAAAAACTGGAAGCTCAAATGCTAGAAGTCGGATTCACCTGCATGGAGCAGCTGGGAATCAGAACTTGCATGTGCTCCACGGACATACAGGAAGAAATGTCAGAAGTAAATCTTCTACATTGTTAAGTTTAGCTTAGTATTATGTTTCCCTGTTCTTTTCCTTAGATCAGACTGTGATTCAGCTCCTTCTCCTGTGCCACAGCCACTCATTCATGCTAACTATGTATGCACAGGGAAAGGGCTGAAGTAGGAAACTCTGCACTTCAGGCATGCTCAAATGCAGCCTTTACATGCACACAAACATGCTATACACATGTAGACTCAGGGTGGGTTTATGACAATCATCAGTGTCATCGTTTACCCTTCATTTTAACTGCTCGACCCCTCTGTCATTTTCCTTTGCTTTCTGTGTATCAAAGTGGCCCTTGCATAATGAAGCCATATTGCAACTGCAGTAGTTATGCAACGGGCTACTAACATTCCTTTAGCTACCTAGTTTCAGCTAGCAAAAGACTCATGTCTGCCTGCTGCTTTCTGCTGTCAGTATGTTCCTTAGCAATGTACAGTCCTTAGCTCATGCCAGTTTTCAGATGGGATAGATTGTACCACTTGCTGTTTTCCTGAAAAGTAGGGGATCTCTGCCATTGAAAAAGATGCACAACTGCTTTTAACACCATTCCCAAACCAAGGTTAGGAGACCTCCTCTAGACCCTATAAAGGAATAACTGCAGGAAGACAGTTTAAAGAAAGGGGCAGAACTAGCACTTTATGGAAAACCCAAGGGAGAAGACATACATGTGAAATGTGGTGGAAGTGGTTTGAACATTCACACTAAACCAGGGATGTCAAACTCATTTGTAAGGAGGGCCGGATCTGACACAAATGGGACTTTGTGAGGCTGGGCCATGAGTGTCATAAAATATGTCAAGTAGTGGAGATATAAACTTTATAATGGACACAGACAAACCCAATAAAAGATATTTTTTAAAACTTAAAATACAAACATGCTTAAAACTCTTCCAATGGTTTAAGTTGGAAAGGTGGGGGACTAGAGGAATTTGGCAATGCCATTTTTAAAGTAAAACATCAAGAAAAAGCACACGGCTCTGACTCTGTGGAAACAATGAAATGCCCACCAGTCTACTCAGATTGGCAAAGCCCAGGGGTTTTTTTGTAGAAAAGGCCCAGAAGGAACTCATCTGCATATTAGGCCACACCACCTGACAGCACAATTGTTTTACAGGGCTTTCTTTGTAGAAAAGGCCCAGCAGGGACTCATTTGCATATGAGGCCACAACCCCTGGTGGCAAGCCAGCCGGAACTGTGTTCCTACTCAAAAAAAAAGAAAAATCCTGGCAAAGCCTTTCCAGTATAATATCCCCCTTTGGCTGTTGGTTCCGATATTAGAGTACTCACTAGGTTAGGTCCATTCAAGAGAGATAAGCTGGTTGAAAGCATCAACCTTTGTTTGCAAGGACACAATTCCAGGAAGCATGAGTTTCAGCTAGCTATAGGAAAGCTGAAAATGTAACCATCTCCACTCCATTTGAAACTATTGCAAAGTACAGACAATGCTGCAAGGAAAATGTGAAATGAATGTTAAAATCCACCCCATGTTTTCCTTGTAGCAGCCAGCAAAGAAAGGCAGGAAGAACCTGGGACTCAGCCTGCAAGCTTCAAAGGGTGCTTCAAAGAGCATTTGAAGCTCCCAGGCTGAAACTGAAAGAGTCTCAGCCTGGGAGCTTCAAAGAGCCTGGGAGCTGTACGAGCCTGGGGGCTTCAAAGGGTAAAGATAGGAGGGGGAGGAGGAGGGAGAAAAGAGCCCCACGGGCCTGATCAAAGCCTTGGGCGGGTTGGATCTGGCCCATGGGCCAGGTGTTTGACACCCCTGCACTACACTATATAATGCATTTTACTGTGTAAGAATAGCAAAAATCTAGTTGTAAAACACATTATTTAGTGTAGTGTGAATGCACCTATCCAGAAAACAAACAGAAAAACTGAATTGGATTACAGCAAAATGTAGCTATATTTTATTAACCCACCAATAAAAGTCTTGAGCATGTTGTGAAGCAAAGCACCCTAATTTCCCCTCAAAGGCCAACATGGTTATCAGAAGGCCTACTCTGGCTCCCAGGTGTCCATGATTTGGGCCTTCCTGCAGATTCCATCCTCATCTCTTTCATGGCTGGATTTAAGAATATGAGATCCTGTGCTCAGTTGTATAACTGGATCTATATGTTTTTAAGGGTTGTGTAACCAGATGGGGGTATGTCTTTTATTGTCACCAACATTGAAAGGGAATGGTAGCTTGAACCCAACTGAGCATCATTACCTAATGGAGCAGTCCATGACTTCTGTCTTCCCATCTGAACTTAGGGATTGGATCTTTATTTGTTATTCCATTGAAGAAGAAGAACAATGATTGCCTCAATGTCAACAAATGGAAGCTGAAAATCCTCTCTTGGAATGGGGAATGGAGAAAGAATAGGCTCCCAAGAAATTAGGAAATTCCTAGCCAACCATGATATAGTCCTGCTGCAAGAAACCTGGCAGCTCAATAAAATTTATTTCCCTAGCTTCACTGATTACTCTTTTGAGGCATTTTAAAAAACAAACTAGGTTGCCCCTCTGCAGGAATTGCCTGCTTGATCTCTACTAGCTTACTGGTCAATGTCACAGTTCTACCGAGTGAGCTGCCTTATATGATAGCTTTACTCCCACAACTATGACATTTTTTATTCATTCTGATAAATGCATATACCCCTCCAGCAACTCATAAATCAGCACTGGTGTATTACTGGGCAGTTTGAATACATGCATCCAGAAAGCTGGGGATAAGCACTCATCAATTCTGCTTATGCTGGCCGGTGATTTTAATGAAATGGAAATTTAAAATTATGTACTTGAAACATCCCACCCTTGTAACATGTGCAGGGTGGCTTATAACAAAAAGATTAAAAACCAAGGCAAAGTCTAAAAAAAAAAAAATCTTCAGCAATAGACCAGTTCAAAGCTTAGCCAGATATCAGTCATCTCCACCAGATTGCCACCACCCTAACTTCAACTGCCAAACTCTAGAAATCAAAATCTGCCAAAGTCTAGAAATCAAAATTCCTCAATCCACCAATTGACAGCTTTTTCAGAATCAAAAGTGGAGCAGTTCAAGACTGCAACATCCAACTTCAAGAAAAAAACCCTGTGTGGAATAGCCAAGAAGTTTGCAAGCTTTTTTGAAAGATTTGAAGGAATCTGATGTCCAGTGTTCTGAAAGATGTTCCATCTGTGATAAATAATTCTCCTGTCATGGTGGCAAATCTGACCATCCTGATTGGTTGGGGCCCGGTGGGACTGTACGGCATCAGCCTTTGGCCTGCCAAACTCAATCAAGAGTACTTGTTTGCCAGTGGTTCAGTCTGCTCCTCTCTCCTGCCTGAGTGGTTGTTGCCATTCAGCAAGGGGGGGGGGCACTTGCCCAGATCCTCTTTCCAGAGCCCATTGTATTTTCCTTCACAACAGGCCTTATTCCTAGTAATAATAATAATGGAGCAAGAGATAATAAAACCCAGTTTCTGACTGAGATCAGATGGACTAACCTGATGTGTACCCTCATGGAAGATGATTAATAAACACTGGGTAATGTTACTGAGAAAGAGTTGCGATTATTGTCCATTTTTATGAACAATGCATGAGTAAAGGTTAACTTTTGTTATGTATGTTTCTTTAGTGAGATGACATTCTAAGGCAGGTGTGTCAAATGTGCAACCTGAGGGCTGGATCAGGCCCCTGGAGGGCTCCTATCAGGCCTGCGAGCAACTCACTGTCATTTGCTTCCTTTTCTCTCTCTTGCTTCCTTCTGCATCACAGCTTGTTTTGCCAGATATGCTCAACTGCACATGAGCTATAGAGCAAACCCTATATTTTCTCCATTGGCTGACCAGCACATGGAGCAACTTATGTACAAAAGCTCACAATGCCCAGCCATTTCATGTTTTCAGCTGGGTCTTAGGCACAAGGCATTGCTCATGAGTTATCTGTAATGAATTTTTAAAAAAAATCAAAAGTAGATTTGCAATTAACAGACACACACCTGAACAATACCTGAACAGCGTACTCAAAATCTGCCACAGTACAGACATTGTCTCCAGATTTTGATGGCAAAAATTCAGAGCAAGAGGTGTCAGTTATCAGAAATAAAATATTGCAGGAGTGCTCATCTTTTAAGTTGTTGTTTTTTTTAAGTCTTTTATTGTGTTTGTCTGTGTTCTTTATAAAGTTTATATGCCCACTACCAGGCATTACATTTTAAGACACACATGGCCCGGCCTGACAAGATCTTGTTAATGTCAGATCAGGCCCACATAATAAATTAGTTTGACACCCCTGTTCTAACGTTTTATGTTTTATAGATGCATTTTTTCATATGCAACTTTTAAATATGCATCTAGTATTACCAGGTATGCAATGGACAATATATAATAGATCTGTCACATGAGACTAATTCTTTTCAGGTTGGGAGACTCTTCAGTAGGAAGACCAGTGTTGTCACCAGGAATCGACTCTCTACCTCTCTACTGTTTGTAACAAAGAAAGCTTATATTTGCCCATTCCTTCCCAAACATGCCACTGTTACCATTCTTCCCCTCTGCATAATCATTCCCTACTTAACCCTTCCTACTTACCCTATCCCGCTTCAGTTTCCCGTTCCCTCTATCTGTCTGATGAATTGGCAAGGACGGCAACTTGGCAACTGACAATCTGTTCATCCATCTCATTTTTATCCTGCCCTCCCTCCAAGCAGCAGTTTCCATAGCCCTGACTAGTCTGATGCTGTCAAACCTTGGAAACAAAGCAGGGTTGGCCATGATTAGTACTGGGATGGGAGAACCCCTTGGAAGACAGGGAATGCTATGGAGAAGAAGGCAATGGCAGATCACCTCTGCTTGTCTCTTCCCCTGAAAACCACATAGTCCTGGGGTCACTATGAGTAAATTGAGACTTGACAATATATCCTCACCCTCCTTTTCATCCTCATCCTCATCTTCCTCCAAGCAGCTCAGGCTGGTATAAATGGTCCTTCTCTCCTCTCTTATATCAGAACAATCCTGTAAATTAGGGTGTTCTCAAAACCTACGGCTACTTCTCCAGACCCACAAGAACTTGCTCTAGGACTACTGCAGTGTATGGTTACTAATGTTGAAATAAAATATACTCTAATTTGAAGTGTTAATGGCAAATTTTGCTTGCCCAGAACTGAGTTATACATAACACTCCAAAGCATCATTTGTTTTTACTTGCTGAATTAAATGCTGATGAGCCCATTTTCTTCAACAGAGTAACCGCTGACCTTTAACTGACTGAGGTCTACAGTGTATACAGAAGCTGAAAACAATTTGCTTGACTCATCATTTTCCTCCTTTGGAATACAATCATGCTAAACAGAACTCTAAATCAACTGGGGGAAAGAACAGAAAACAAGTTGACATGGAGCAGAGCTGATTCTCCTTTTGTGAAAGAGGCCTCTTTTCACAGGCAAGAACTGTGTCTCTCTAAGTGTGTGATGCCAGACGATGCACCCAGCTGAGTAACCCAGCAGGATCTCAGCCTGCCATGGCTATCTATTTGTTCTTGCTTCCACAAATACAATGCCTCCTGAAGAGATGTGCCCAGTGCTGGTGAGAACTTTACTCAAATGGGCTTTCTCATCTTCAGCTGACTTTTGCAAGGGGAAAGGGGGGGGGGCGGTGGATACAGAAAGAGATATTTTAACAGCCAGAAAGGTTTGACCCTTCCGTAGCTGGCTGTGTTATACATACAACATTGCCAGGAATACATTCAAGGATTCTTGAAAGACACTTCTGCAGTTCTTTGAGAAGCCACATAACAAAGAAACAGACAACTGCAAAGCAAAGATCTTTCCTTTAAAAGAATGGCAGCTTCTCTTATTCAGTAGCTTTTAGAATGATTGAGGTTTGGAACACAATTGGCCAGAAGACAGGGGTTCTGCTGGAACACCTCTCTGGCAGAGTACAGATGGGTGGCTTGGGCAGCATAAGATGGCATAAAGTGCCCCAGGGTGGTCAGAATGCATGCAAGTCCACTGCCAGAACAGGAACTGGCTGTGTGCATCTCAGAGGAGCAGTCACACTGCTCAAGTGCTTAACCAGTGCTTCCCAGGCATGCCCTGGCTGCTCAGATGGCCAGGAAAGATGCCCTGGAAGTGCTTTGGCAATTTTCTATCACTTTCAATGTGGTAGCTTCTTGGAGCAGCATGGTGACAGCAGACTGGATTCAGAGATGTTCAACCAGAGCCATGCTTTATTCAAGAACAACTAACAAGACAACAAGGCGGGGTTGAGTCCCTGCTTATATGCATTTCCTGGAACAAGCCCCCCCCCCCGCCCCCTTCAAGGTCCAGTCCAATCCTGGTGGTTAGAAATTCACACCCTAGTCCCTCATTGGCTTCTAGGTACAGTTCAGTATGTGTCAGGCTTCCCAGGGTTCCTCCAAGTGCGTAAAGCCACGCAGAGCTGTAAATTCAGCACATCAAATGCAATGCACAACAATCCTACCCCCTTAGTTCAACACACATAGTCTCTTAAGTATTCCGAAGACTGCTCTTCCCGTTGAGAACGCCAGGGTTCAGTCGGAGGAGTGGGTGTTGTAGAAGTCCCATTCAGGGACTTGGCAGAGAGGGAGAAGGTGGCTGACAACATGGGCTACCCTCCCTGCCCTGCTGGCGGGGCAGACATTGTGTGGGGAGATTCTGTAACCGGTGTGACTGAGACCAGCTCAATCTCAGGTGGTGCTACACCTGGATCCTCCCCATCCCCATCATCCCCTGTTACCTCGGGGCCCTCAGGTTCGTTCAGCAACGTCCAGCGGCATAGCTAATCAATGTGCTGATGGAGGAGCTGACCCCCCTCAGTCGACACCTTGTAAGAGTGGGAACCCGTGACCCTGGTCACTCGTGCTGGTTGCGATTCAGGGCCGCTGAAGAAGTTCTTAGCATAAACCGGGTCTCCCAGAAAGAACCCTCTGGCTGCCTCTCAGTTCTCCGGGTTGAGTCCTAGTTCTGGGGCCCAGTCTGGATGCAGTCTGTCGAGATGGGTGATCAGACGTCGGCCCATCAGCAACTCCATGGGACTGCGGCCGATTTGGGGTTGTCCTGGATTTGGGGTTGTCCTGTTACCAAAGAGGAAGGCGGCCAGTCTGTGGTCCCAGTCACCATAAACGTGGTGCAGACCATCCTCTCCGCTTGGCCGTTAGTGGCCAGGTGAAATGGCGCAGACCTTATGTGATAGATGAGGTATCTCCCCAGGAACTCCTGAAATTCCTGGGAGGTGAATGCGGTTCCATTGTCCATCACCACTGACTCTGGTATTCCATGCATGCAGAAGGCCTGTAAGAGGGCTTGGATCGTGGCCCTGGTGGAAGTTGAGGCCACCGGAATCACTTCCAGCCACTTGGTGTATGAGTCCACCAAGATGAAGAAAAGTTGTCTCTGGAAAAGACCTGTGAAATCCAAGTGCAGGTGGGACTATGGCGTGTGATTTGAATCCCACCAGTGTACTGGGGCACTAGGCGGATCTGGCCTCAATTCTTGATCTCCTTGTCCATGCCCGGCCACCACACATAGCTCCAGGCTAATGCTTTCATATGCATGATCCCTGGGTGTGTCTCGTGCAAGGCCTCCAGCACCTGCCTATGGAGTGGTGGGGAAAGCATGACGTGGCTCCCCCATAACAGGCATCCCTTGTGGGCCGACAGTTCTTCCAGGCAGGACACAAATGCCTTAAACTCCGGGTCAGTCTGCCCCAAGGGCCATCCCCTCCCCACCCTGTCCAAAACATGGGAGAGGATGCAGTCGCGGGCAGAGCTCCTAGCAACATTGGAAGCATGGAGAGGCCAATCAGGCAGCATGTCAATCAACTTGACATGATGAGTGGGGGCCAGATCGGGGTTGAGGATGGCAGTGGAAGGCAGCTGAGGGCATCTGCGTATCCCACCGACTTTGCCCTTCATCACCAGTAGGTCCAGCATCCCATTAATGTGCTTAAATTGCACCTGAAACCGGCCTCCCCCTGATCTGAATCGGGTTCTTTTGGAAATCCCAGAGGATGAACCCAGCTGGTTTCAGAGGGGGCCCCCTTGAGGACACAGCCATTTGAGGGTATCTTCCAATATTATGGAGATGGCAGACCCAGAGTCTGTCTCCACCAGGCCCTATCTATGTGCACAGTCACCTTTATTTTGTTGGAGGTGTCCTGGGGCAAGTTAAGTACCTGGATGTTGGTTGATGCTGCAATGTGTGTTTCCGCTGCCTTGTGAGCTGTTGGGTGTCTCTGGGTCGCCTTCGCTCTGCAGGAATGTGCAATGTGGTCCATTTTCCTGCAGTTCACATTGTGAAACTGGCAGTCGCAGCATTTGTGCTGGCCCCTGCAGCTGGCGCAAGTTCCTGGGGTCTGCCTCTCCATGGCCTGTGGCTGGTCCAGTCTGTTTCCATGGCATGGTGGATGGCGGATCTGGCATGCCTCCTCTCCGTCGGAAACGTCTGAAGTGGAGGATGCAGTGGTCTGGTGAGTCGCTGCTGTCAGGCGGGCACTGTGTGACTGCTTGAATGTGGTCGCCTCCTTGATCTTGTGTAGGAGGATGTAATATTTGAGCCGGTCCACCCAGGACTCCCACAGGTCCAGCTGAGCAGGGTTGAACTCTGGTA
Organism: Heteronotia binoei; assembly: GCF_032191835.1. NCBI lineage: Eukaryota > Metazoa > Chordata > Lepidosauria > Squamata > Gekkonidae > Heteronotia > Heteronotia binoei. The sequence goes on along the minus strand of NC_083238.1, from coordinate 3,016,975 downwards.
GTTGTTGTCCTAGAGCCACAGCCATGTTCCCAGCTGTGATGCATTATTTCAGAGCGTGGAGGACTGGAGCTCGATGCACAGAACGTGTAGTGCGGCTGAGCAATAGGCTGACTCAACAGGATCCCACCTGGAGCAATTTTAAAAGAAGAAGAAGATATTGGATTTATATCCCACCATCCACTCTGAAGAGTCTCAGAGCGGCTCACAACCTCCTTTACCTTCCACCCCGCAACAGACACCCTGTGAGGTGGGTGGGGCTGGAGAGGGCTCTCACAGCAGTTGCCCTTTCAAGGACATCCTCTGCCAGAGCTATGGCTGACCCAAGGCCATTCCAGCAGGTGCAAGTGGAGGAGTGGGGAATCAAACCCGGTTCTCCCAGATAAGAGTCCGCACACTTAACCACTACACCAAACTGGCTCTTGAAGCCAATCAGACATCAAAGGAAGATCTAGAGAACTATTTTAAGCAGAATAAACTTAATAATAACTTTACAGAAAACCAACGGAAAATTTTAAATGAATCCATAAAGATAAAAGAAGTAGGAGAGGCAATAGCACTTAAAAAAAATACTAAATCTCTGGGACCAGATGGTCTCCCTGCAGACTACTACAAAGCTTTTGAAGACAGTCTTTTGATTCCATTCAAACATCTTATAGAAACAATTCAAAAAGAAGCTGAGATACCTCTTTCATGGCAAGAAGCCATGATATCTTTGATTCCAAAAGAGGGGATGGATCTGAAGGATATAAAAAATTATAGGCCAATCTCTTTGCTAAATGTGGATTATAAGATTTTTGCCTCAATTTTGGCACAATGTTTGAAGAAAGTTCTATCAGTCTTTATACACCAAGATCAAGCAGGATTCTTCCCAAGAAGATACTTGAAAGATAACGTCAGAGCAATATGTAATTTATTGGAATATTATAAGAATCATTCAGAAAAACTATTAGCACTAATTTGTCTGGATGCTGAGAAGGCCTTTGATAATGTGAGCTGGCAGTTTATGCTACAGCAGTTAAGCACTGTGGAATGTGGCAAGAGCTTTTTGAAGATGATACAATCTATATACTCTGTCCAAAGTGCAAAAGTTATGGTAAATGGTGAATTATCATAATCAATTACTATTCAGAAGGGGACTAGACAAGACTGTCCGTTATCACCATTGCTTTTTATTTTATGTTTGGAGACATTAAATAATCAAATTAGAGAAGACCCAAATATTAAAGGTACTTTGATTAAAGGTGAACATCACAAATTGAGAGCCTTTGCAGATGACTTGGTCTTTATATTAGAACAACCATTGGATTTTATTGACTATTTGATGAATAAGATTAATCAGTTTGGCCTCTGGGCAAATAAACTACAGGAAAATGAAGTTTTTGGCTAAGAACATGACAACAGAGCAAATTCATCTTCTTCAACAAAAATTACGAGAAGAAAGTGAAATATTTAGGAATCTACATTTCAAACAAATGTAGCAACTTAAAGACAGATAACTATGATAAACTACTTAAAGAGATTAAAAAAGATGTGGAAAAGTGGGATGATTTGAATATATTCCTAATGGGAAGGATTGCTTCAATAAAAATGAACATTTTACCAAGATTCTTATTTCTATTTCAAACTATTCCAGTCCTATTGCCAAATACCTTTTCCCAAGAATTAAACAAGATGGTATTGAGATTTATCTGGCAGAAGAAAAAGCCAAGAATTAAATTAGAAGCGTTACAAGATTCTAAAGCAAGAGCAGGCTTGGGCCTCCTACACTGGCAGTCGTACTATAAAGCTTGTGTACTCTCTTGGGTAAGAGACCGGGTGCTATTGAAGGATATAAGACAGTTGTCTGTAGAAGGATATGACCTTACTCTGGGCTTTGTGGTATCAAAGATTGGAAGGTTATTCCTATTTTAAAAGTCATTGGTTACGGATGTCTCTTTACCTGACATGGGCGTAGTTAAAACCAAAAATTTACCAAAAAATACTAAAATGGGTCCCTCCTGTCGAAACATATACCCAACCAAACCTTTTAAATCCAAACAAGATTTGCAGGCATGAAGACCTACTGAAAGGGACTTGCTGGAGTTTCCAGCAAGTTGAAATCCAGTGATGAACTGGAGGACATGAATATTAATGAGTTGGTGGCAGAAAACTCAATTAGAATCCAGATATGCTAAAGATAAAACGATAGGCTTTAGTATTGAACAACATGCTTTTGATAAAATCATTCTGGGCCCACAGGAGAAATTGATTGAGAAGTTATATTCATATCTATTGCAGATGAAAATGCAAGACGAGATTGTGAAAGATTGTATGACAATGGGCTAAAAATATAGGTCATAATATTACTTTAGATGAGTGGGAGACATTATGGAAATTTAACATTAAAATGACTAATGCAGCAGCCTTCAAGGAAAATGTGTACAAAATGTTTTATAGATGGTATGTAACTCCTCAAAATTTATCGAAAATGTATGTTAACGTGTCAAATAAGTGTTGGAAATGTACAACTCATGTGGGATCTTTTTATCATGTGTGGTGGACCTGTAAGTTAGCAGAAAGCTATTGGAAGATGGTGCATGAACTACTACAGAAAATATTGAAAATACAGATCCAATATAAACCAGAACTATTTTTATTGAACATACACTTCAGTGAATATACAAAAGAGACAAAACATTTAATGGCACACATTAACACAGCAGCCAGAATATTATTCGCACAGAAATGGAAACTCCAGCAAGTCCCTACAAAGCAAGAACTGATTGAGAAAATTCTGGAGATAGTGGAGATGGACTATTTATCTTCTTTACTTGGTGGCAAACCTAAGGAAGAAGCAAGAAAACACTGGGAAGTGCTGAATGTTTGGTGGAACACTTTAGGCTGATCTTCTGACTAAGATTAATGGAGGTGAAATGCAATTGTTTACTAGCGCAGTGTTTCCCATTTGCAGGGTCATGACCTGGTACCGGGCCACGAAAGCCTCACTACTGGGTCACAAGAAAAGCCAAAGCTAGCCTGGCCCCCAGCAAAGCTAGCCCCGCCCTGTCTCTGTGTTGTGCAGAGAGAAGCTGGGCTGCCTCTCCTTCCTTCTCCCTCACTCCCAGTGTTTGAGAGAAAAGCTGGCATCCATTGACATTTTAGACCCATGAAGTGTTCTTCAAGGTATGAGCTTCCATGTGCCTTGCGGTATGTTCTTTTGGGGAGATTTCCCGGGAGGCCTGGGTGGCAATGAAGGGTGTATGTGTTTTTTTCAGCCGGAAGGGGTAGGGAGTGGGCATTCCAATAGCTGTTTTTTTTACCAAATGACCCCTGGGCAGAATTTTTGCGGGCTGGGGTCATCTGATGGTGAGGAAGGCTTTTTTTTTCTTTGCCCCCCCTTTCTTTCTTTCCCTGCAAGTGATGCTCTGTCTGTATTTTTGGTGTTGGGGGGGGAAGCAACAGTGGGAGGGCTTCTAGTGGGAGGGCTTCTTTCTTTCTTTCTTTCTTTCTTTCTTTCTTTCTTTCTTTCTTTCTTTCTTTCTTTCTTTCTTTCTTTCTTTCCATTTTTGCTAGATGAAACTTTTATGTTCATCATACAGTTGTTGCAGACGTAGGAGCTCTGCCAATTAAAAGTTGGCACCCCGAGTTGTAGCCAGGTGGCCTTCTATGAGATTTCTGTGTGAGCGAGTGAGAGTAAAAGGTGTGGTGCAGAAAGAGATTATTGGAGATTACTGTGGCATATCTCAACAGCACTGGAAGAGTTGGTACTATGAACTTGGCACCATTTTACTGGTCCTGCTTTTAACAGCTGTCTGACATCAAAATTAAACTCCTCCTGTAGATATTAAAAAGGATGAAAGTAGTTCACTGGCTAAGTATCTGCACAACAGGTTGCTTTTAATATTTAAAGTTTTTATTCGAAGCGTTTAAATAACATTTCAACAACAACAACACCCCCCATCTCGGGGTCCAAGACATAGCCTTACATACACCGTCACATTTTATATTGTTAGACAGCTTTTACAGAAAAGAAAAAACATCTCAAAGAGTGCAAATATATCAGAAAATTAGGAATCAATGAGTTGTGTCCAGTTCAGTGTTGATAGATTGTAAAATTCACATATTTTGCCGGCATTTTCCCGAATATAGTGTCAGCGCTGTTCACGTACTCTAGGAAATCAAACCACTTTTGTAGAAACCAATCTCCCTCCTTATTATTGTCTATCATGACGATAGCCGTTGTCAGTTTATCCTGTATCAAGATATCCCACACCTTTTTACACCAGTTCTGGAGTAGTGGGCTATCAGATTGTTTCCAGTATGAGGCAATAGTTATTTTGCCTGCTAGCAGGAGCAATGCCACTAATTCCTGTTTTAAGGTTGTAAGCTTCTGATCTGGCCATAGATTTAACAAGACTACTGCAGGTGTGCAAGGGATACTAACCCCTATTATTTTGGATATTATTTCCAGGATAGACTTCCAGAAGCTATATATCTTCGGGCACTCCCACCAACAGTGGATAAATGTTAGCCCTGGTAGCCCACACCCCTTCCAGCATAGAGAATCAGCCTTCACCCTGGCCTTAAAGAGTTTCAGAGGAGTCGCGTACCACCTTGCAAATATCTTATAGTTTTGGAGTCGAAAGTAAAGTGATTTGGATTTAAATAAAGGCAAAGTCCAAAGCCGATTCCATTGGTCATCACTAATTGAGACTGAACAGTCTTTTTGCCAGTTATTTTGCTGGGAAGATGGGCTTTTCCACATTTTTTGGTTTAAGAGAGAATAGATCATAGAGATAACTCCTTTTATGGAGGTGTTACCTTTACTGATTAACTTCTCGACTGGGTTCAGTGGTCTGTTATGCATCACAATGGGTATTACTTGGTGTAATGCATGGTGGATTTGTACGTACTGGTACCATGGGATAGTGGTCTTAAATCTATTTTCCAATTGGGAGTGAGAGCATAATTTTCCATTCATTGTGATATCGGTTAGTTTGAAGATGTTATTCTCCCTCCAGGCTCTGAATTGGGTCTTGTCTTTACCCGGGGGGAACCAGGATTGACCAAGAAACGCCATAACCGGGGATGACGCTGGTGATATGGTATTTCTCCATTGGTCCCAAAGTTGTATAGTAAATTTTAGAAATGGGTTTGAAATTGTATACTCCCTTCTGTCTGCCCTCGGGGACCAGATAAACTCATGTAAATGTAGGCTGGGTATATTTGCCTTTTCAATTTGTACCCACGCAGGTTGGGGATGTGGCGAGGCATATAAGACAATGACTCTCAGTTGTGCAGCCAGAAAGTACTTATCCACTAATGGGGCAGTCAGTCCTCCCAGATTATATGGTCTGGTCAATAATGATAGCGCAATTCTAGGTTTCCGGTGGTTCCATAGGAAGGCTGACCACTGTGATTGCCATTTGGAGAGCTCCTTCTTGGGGACTGGAATTGGTAGGTTTTGAAATAAAAATAGTAGACGTGGTAGTAGGAAAGACTTAAGGAGGTCTATTTTTTCTAATAGAGAGAAGTTGAGTTTGGCCCATACAGATAAGGAAGCGGTCATAGAGCTGGATAGGGGGCCGTAGTTGGCTTGGAATAACTCTTCTAATTTCAATGGGATTTGGATGCCCAGATGTCTCCATGACTTAGATACCCATTTGAAAGGTTGGGAAGATTTGATTATTACTTGGAGGTTTGCGGGGATGTTGATGGGATAAATTTCTGATTTAGTGTAGTTTATAGAGAACCCATAGTGTTTGCCAAATTCATCCAGGCTTGTTTTGAGGTGGCACAACGAGGTACAGGGGTTGGTTAGGTAGAACACCATATCGTCTGCGAAGAGGCTTGTTTTGTATTCGTACCCATCAACTTGGATGCCTGAGATTTCTGGGGAGGTTCTAGTAAGGTGGGCGAAAGGTTCTACCGAGAGAGCAAATAATAAAGGGGATAGGGGGCAGCCCTGTCTGGTGCCTCTACCTAGATAAAGTTCCTCGGATCTGAAGGAGTTGGTGAGTATCTGCGTCGATGGGGCACTGTATATTGCAGATATAGCTTTACGGAAGCTTGGGCCAAAGTTCATAAATTGTAGTAGGGTCTTTAGGTAGTCGACCTCCACTTTGTCAAAGGCCTTCTCAGTGTCTAGCGAGAGAATCAGAGAGGGGTCTGGGGACAGCTTCGCCAAGTGTATCAAATTCAGGGTTTTGCGGATATTATCTGTGATGGAGCGGCCTGGCATGAAGCCAGCTTGGTCAGGATGGATGTAATGTGTGATGATTTTTTTTAGACGCTCCGCCAGCATAGAGGAAAAGATTTTGAAATCATGATTTAGAATTGAGATGGGTCGATAGGATGCGGGATTGAGCTTGTCCTTGCCTTGTTTGGGAATGAGAATCGTTCGTGACTCCAGCCAACTCGAGGGGAGCTCACCATCCCTCAGGACTGTATTACAGGTCTCAAGGAGGGGATTTAATAACGATGATTTAAATAGCTTGTAAAATTCCGATGGGAAGCCGTCCCTGCCAGTGGCTTTGTTGTTTTTAATTTTGGAGAGGGCCGCAGTTAGCTCTGTCGGATTAAATGGTCTGTCTAGGAAGTCTGCATGCTCTGTTGAGAGGGTTGAGATGAAATTGATTGATCTTAGGTAGTTTTCAATGTTCTGACATTTAGGTTTCCCAGATTCATACAGCTTTTTATAGTATTCAAGAAAGGCTCTTGAGATATCCTTAGAGGATGAGTACAGGGTTCCCTTAGCATCTCGAATAGCATGGATAGAGTTAGTAGGATTTTTTGGGGTGATACGGAATTTCAGATATCTAATAGATTTTGAAGTTTTTGTTACATACCTATGCTTGAGGTATAGGGATGATTTCTGTATGGAGAAAGCCTCTAGAAGATCTAGTTGCTTGCTAGCTTGGTCTAGTTTTCTTAAGGTTTTTTTTCCCTCCATAGTTTTGGTGTCTATGTTGGAGTTCTGCAATGTGTAGGTTTAGGTCTGCTATGGTTTTTTTGCACGCTTTGTTACAGGTAGCTGCTATAGATATAAGGTTGCCTCTCATAACCGCTTTAAAGGCGTCCCATACGACTGGTTGAGGGGCCCCGCAGTTGGTGTTAAGCTCGAAATACGTCTGTATTTGTTTTTCTATTTTTTGGCATGTCTGTTCGTTGGACAGTAGAAGCTTGTTTAGAGACCAATTAGGGCCCTTTCCATCGGTAGCCTAAGTTGATAATTTGCATTCCACCAAAGAGTGGTCGGAGATATTTCTGATATCATAGTCTACGTATGTGATGCTGTTGATTAAAGACTGGGATACGAGTATAAAGTCAATTCTTGAGTAGGAGTTGTGCACTGGTGAGAAGAAAGAGTAGTCTCTAGCTTTGGGGTGTAGATTACGCCACGTGTCTAGTAAGTTAAAGTTGTTAAGGATCATGCCCAGTTTTGAGGTAGAGGTCTGGTCCCTTACTGCTCTATGGTGGTTTGATTTATCTAGCAGAGAGTTAACTACCATGTTAAGGTCTCCCCCAATTAGCACATTGCCTTCTTGAAAATTTTGCAATTCTGAAAATGTTTTTTCAAGGAACTCAATCTGCCCAGAGTTAGGGGCGTAGATTGAGGCGATTGTAGCAGGTGTCCCGTCTAATGTGCCTTTGATGAACAGGAATCTACCTAGTGGGTCATGTTTGGTTTGAGAGCAGACAAAGGGAGTATTTTTCGAGATAAGAATAGCTACCCCTCTTGCTTTGGAGGTACCAGGAGCCTGGAATGTTTGGACAAACCACTGTGATTTGAGGACGCTGGTATGTTTCTCCTTGATGTGAGTTTCCTGCAAACACACAATATTGAGTTTTTTCTTTTCCAGATAATTAGAGATACGTTTGCGTTTTAAGGGGTTTTGAAATCCCCTGCAGTTCCAAGAGGCTATTTTGATGTGATCAGCCATGTAGCAAAACTGAACTTACCAGGGACCAGGTGCCCCGGTATCAAACCGTTAATAATCAACAATTACACTTTAACTAACTCTAGACCCCCCCCCCCCTTTGATTCTGTAGGGGTGAGGTGTATATTACTAGGTTGGGGATTGTCTATCTTTACTCTCTCCCCTTTCACTCGGGTCAAGGTCTCTGCCCCCTAGACTTGGAGGCGATCGGGTAGAGGGTCTGCTAAAAAAGTCACTATACCACTTTTCGTAGTTAGTGCAAATAATCACAATCACCCCCTTTCAGGGGGGCAGTTTCACCCCTCCCTAAGCTAGGAGGCCAAGGGAGAAGTACACAATGTACTCCCTTAACATGAAACTGTTTCACTTTTGTAGGGGAGCTATAATCACAGTTAAATAGGTACACACAATCTGCATTGCACCTCCGCCGCCACCCCCCTTTAGCTAAACATAAGAGTATCTAACCAGGCTTCTCAAGTATTATAGTAAGATCTGGGACAATAAGTCTTGTGGTACAGCATCCAATATGGTCTTCCAGTAGAAGATGGGCAATTAGATTTGGTAGGAGCATCCAAAGGTGCAGAGCAGATTGGTTTAATGTTTAGCATATTTGATGGTGTGTTTTTATAGAACCAATATAGCTACATATCATTCATCCACACCTACGCACATTTCCCGTGGCCGTTTCTGTATTGGGCTAATCAATGCATGGTTCTTCCCACCGCCTTGCAAGACAGGAGTTAGTTTATTGGTGCCATCAGTTCTATAGAATTATCGTTGGCTGGGCCCACCCGACCCCCCCAGAGCACCCCCCCGCCCACCCCCCACCCCCACCCGCAGCACCCCCCAGACACACGCTCCCCCCCACCCCACGACCAGCCCCCCACCGAGCACCCCCCCAGCCCCCCCGCCACACCCAACCCGCACCCAGCCCACCCACCCCCGCCGCCCCGCCCCAGCCACCCCCCCCCACCGACGCGCGCCAACCAGACCCCACCCGCCCAATCGGGTGAGAGGAGAACAGGCACCCACGGCAGCCCCCAGCCAGGTCCCGACTGGAGACCATCCCAGGCGCCCCCCCGGGCACGCGGAGTCTGGACGGCGCGCGCCGGCGGCGGAAGCGACCAGCCCAAGAGGAGCAGCCGGGCAGGGGGGCACACGGGTGCGGCACGAACGCGGAGGGGTGCAATGGGGAGGCAAGGGAGCCGCGTGGGTGCGCCCAGCAGGGGCCCAGCCACGGGGTGGGGGGGGAGAGGACGGAGGCCAGGGGGAAGCGCCCGCCCGGCAAGGCACCGCAGGCGAGGACAGAGGCCCCGCACAAGCCGGCGCAGGACCAGCGGGCGAGCAGGGGGGTGCCCCGACACGATCTGGCAAGCCCCGCCAACGACAAAACGTCCATAATAGCCTTTATTTGGGCCCCAACTCCTCAAAATCGACACCAGACGCACACACACACATACGTTCCCCATTCACCTCCCTTTCCTCCACTGACCTCCGCAGTCGTGATCCCATTCTTTCTCCCCACCAATCACTCCTCTCTTTCACTCTACACCATTGCGACAGGGGTAAGCTTCAAGTTGGATTCCGGTAAAATAACAGTAGAGACATTTGACCATTATTGGAGCTGCACGACCTTACATAGGCGCCGCTGGGACTTCTTTGCTGAGTGGCGCACTTGCGCTCATGGCGCCAAGAGGGGACAGGCGACGCAGACGAGCTCAGTGCAGGAGGCGATTTACAACTATTCAAGGTCCCGTAGGTAGGTTTCCTCCGGTATCGTCTTCTTTCGCTAAGGCTTCTTCTTCGGCTGGGGATAGTTTGATGGCCAGTGAGTTCAGCATCTCTTTTCCGGTCTCGATGTTGTGCGCCTTGAGTAGAGCGCCATTTTTGAAAACTGTAATGTCGGATGAGGGGCTCCATCTGAAGCGTATATTCGCGTCGTGTAGTTTTGTGACGAAGGGCTTGAGTTTCCTCCGCTTCGCCAAGGCTTCAGGGGGTAGATCCAGGAGAGCCATTACCGTTTTGCCTTTAAAGGAGAGTGCTCCATGAAGCCTCACCTCTCTCAAGATCATGTCTCTGATTGATGGGGAAACGAAGGTTACTAGTATGTCTCGTGGCCTCCCGTGCTTTGCAGTCGCCATTGCACCCAATTTTTGTGCCTTCGCGATCGCGATTGGGTTTCTCTCCTCCTTTTTTAATGCCTTTGCCAGCCATTTATTCATAAATATGGTTAGTTCAGAGTCTCGTTCCTCCCCCTCTTCCATTCCTCTAAATTTGAGGTTTGCGGCTCTATGGCGATTTTCCAGTATTGCAATCCTGTTTTCAAGCTGGGACTCGTGCTTTTTTATTGCTTTGATGTCCGCTTTTAGCCCCAACGCGGCTTCAGCTGATTGCTCCGCCAGCTTGGCAGTGACTGTTAGTTCTTCTGAGAGTTCTTGCACTCGGGACTGGATAGGTTTTAAAAAGTTATCCATAGATTCTGTGAAGAACCGATGTGTGTCAGTTTTTAGACCCTCCAGGTCCCGTCTGCACAAGGGGGCTTCCTCATCTTCATGTTCCGATCCCGGGGAAGGGGGGTTGCTGGTGGCCATCTTTGATGCTGATCTAGTGAGGGGGAAACTGATCTTTTCCGAAGTTTCTGCCTTAAAGAAGTCAGCAACAGATTTTCCTCCTTTGGAAGTCGATTTCTTCTTGTATTTTGTTTGTTGTCCCATTGGGAGGGCTATAGCAATGAAGTCTGGTGCTGCTAGAAGTCCGACATCAAGGGGGTAGCTCGGGAGCTACTTCAGAACACGTCCGCCATGAGCCAGCGACGCTCCGCCCCCCCCCCCCCTACAAGTTGCTTTTAAAGGCATGGGAAATACTGCCAGTAAAAAGCTGCAAGTCCCTCATAAATATCCTTTTTGGGATTACTGCAGAAAAGCTTGTATGAACTTCATATAACTTGAAATTAATTCATTAATTGCAGTACAATTCTCTGCTACCTTTCACAGCAATTTCTCAGTGTTTCAACCAAAGAAAAGTATGAAAAATAGCTGTCGAAAGATTTTCTTGAAACCAAGCAAGCTTGGTTGTAGCTTGAAGCAGGGTTCCAGTAGTAGCAGCTGAAGGAAGGGCCTACTAAATGTGTCAGCATATTTTGAGGTAGAGCAACTGCCAGGGCCCAGTGTGGGTGGTACATAGTGCTGGCATTCCTGATGGCAATGGCAACAGCACTCCCAACTGCATACACTGGCCAGTGCTGTTGAGGAAGGAGTGTGTAGGTGGTGCAGGCAATTGCACATGGGCATTAGGAGTGCTTGCAAGCTGGAGAAAAATGCACAAACAGATAGGTGCATGCAGGTGGGGTGAAAAGAGAAGACCGCCCACTTTTCACCCCCATTTTGGCTCAGCATGAGTTTCAGAGATTTTTCTGAAAATGAATTTACTTCCGAAGAAGAGGCAGATTTGAGGGAATGCCCTGGAAGTGACATCGCAGGAAAAGGTGGAGTTTTGGTTCAGTGTTCCCTGGAAATGACATCACTTGGCCCTTGACACCATAGGAAATGACATAATTTCTGTTTCCTGGCTCCACCCCCAAAGTCTCCTGGCTCTACCCCAAATTTTAGTGGGCCATGAAGGAGAAGTGTAAAAACAACTGGGCCACGGGGAAAAAAGTTTGGGAAGCCCTGTACTAGTGTATATCTATTGAGAATATGATCCAATTTAGATAAATTTAAGCATGATTCTACAATATTCATATCATACTGATCACTTAAACTCTATTTTGAAAATATGCTGTGACCTTGTATTGTGAATGATATATGGACAAGCAGAATGTACTACTTTTCTGTCTATTTACTTACTGTTTCTTTTCTGTACCCATTATCACCTTTTCCCCTTATTCTTATGGAAACTCAATAAAAAAATTGAAATGGGAAGGATCCCACCTTTGTCACCAGCGTAATATACTGGGTTTGGAGAAGTTCAACCAGAACCAGTCTTTATTCAAGAACAACTAACAAGACAACATGGTGGGGCTGGGTCCCCAGTTTGGTGTAGTGGTTAAGTGTGCGGACTCTTATCTGGGAGAAGCAGGTTTGATTCCCCACTCCTCCACTTGCACCTGCTAGCATGGCTTTGGGTCAGCCAGAGCTTTCATAGAAGCTGTCCTTGAAAGGGCAGCTGCTGTAAAAGCACTCTCAGCCCCACCTACCTCACAGGGTGCCTGTTGTGGGGGGAGGGGAAGGTAGAGGAGATTGTGACCGCTCTGAGACTGAGATTCAGTGTATAGGGTGGGATATAAATCCAAAATCTTCTTATATGCATTTCCCAGAACAAGACCTCCCCAAGTTCCAGTCCAATCCTGGTGGTTAGAAATTCGTGCCCTAGTCGCTCATTGGCTTCTAGGTACAGTCCAGTACATGTCAGGTGACCCACAGTTTCCTGCGGTTCCTCCAGTGCGTGAAGCCGTGTGGAGCTGTAAATTCAGCGCATCAAATGCAATACACAACAACAAGGTAAGGGCAAGAGTGAGCCTGATGTGCATGTTTGAATACACCTTTTTGGTCTGGACCTGGGCCATTCCTGTGGCAGCCCAAATCAGCCATCTGGATTCAACTTTTGTTTTAGGAAGGTTTGTATTGGGGAAATCCAGAGTTGCCACCAGTCATGGTTGGAATGCTTTCTATTTAAAAAGACTAACTTAGAAATTAAATCTATAATCGACATTCTCATTAAATTTAGGCAGGGATTGTTTTGTAGAAAAATAGGTGGCAAAGCTCATTAGCAAAACTCATTGGCATATTCTCCACCACCACCACCACCACCCCCCCTGGCCAAAAGCAATTCAATGCAAGAAAGGAAAGTCCTGGGCGAGCGAGGCCTGCTTGGGCTGGCTAGAGATCCATGTGTGGGTCAAAAGGATTGCAAGCAGTCTGCTGCCCAAAATCACATAAGTGGAGAAAGGGTGGCATGGGCTTCTCCAGGGGTTAATGAGGGCTGCTGGGGACATGGCAAAACTCCTGGGGGCTGGTTGGCTGCTCACTCTCCTAATCCAGGGATTGTTGTGCAACTGCACCTACTTTTCAGCGGACAAGGTAGGTTGGGAGGAAGAGGGGAACCATCAGAAAGGTTCAGAAGCTGCGCTCCAGTGAGCTCCTGCTGAATCTAAGGCTTGAATTTAGGGCTACATAGTGGCAATTATTTTAAATAAAAAACTATCCCATTAAAATAAAAAGACACCCAGTTTAAACTCCCAAACATGACCCTCTTAGTCTGCTGCAATTTTTTAAAAGCCCATACAAAATTCAAAACAAAGAGAAAACCACAATCAAAACCCCTAAAGTAAAAATAAAAACAGAGATTTATAACACTTAAATGTACAGCAAATTTGTTGTGGCAGAAACTTCCACGGTCCAGAACTCTCTTCATCTAATGGGGAAATTTGTGAATAAGTTTCATTCCATCAAAATAAAAACGAGACAATGAAGGAAGAGAGCCAGCGTGGTGTGGGGTTAAGAGAAGCAGACTCTAATTTGGAGAATGGGTTTGATTCTCCACTCCTCCATATGAAGCCTGCTGGGTGATCTTGGGCCAGTCATAGTTCTCTCAGAACTCTCTCAGCCCCACCTACCTCACAAAGTGCCTGTTGTGGGGAGAGGAAGGGAAGGGAAGTTGCTTTGAGACTTCTTAAGGCAGAGAAAAGTGGGGTATAAAAACCTTCTCTTCTAACATGAATTTTAGACGTTCATGAGCAACTGTGGCAGTTCAAACTTCAGGGCACAAGTACATATTTTTCCATGATTCTTTAAACAGGCTTCTTTTTCTTTTACCTACTGCAGCCACAGGGTGAGTGATTTCAGTGTGTGAGCGGGGGGCAGGCTTTATCCTTTTTCGCCATTTCACTACTGAAAATTGCCACTCCCAGACTGCTTTTGTTTTCTGTACAGGTAGAGCCGTTCATTGGAGGTGAGGCTCAGCAGGAAAATGTTTAAAAGATCTTCCCTATTTTATTTCATTTAAATATTTATAGGAGTACCTCTTCCTCAAACAGAGAACCAATGATGGCAACAAATAAAAAGCTATAAAATCAGAAAACACCAAAGGGGAGGGACAGTGGCTCAGTGGTAGAGCATCTGCTTGGGAAGCAGAAGGTCCCAGGTTCAATCCCCGGCATCTCCAAAAAAGGGTCCAGGCAAATAGGTGTGAAAAGCCTCAGCTTGAGACCCTGGAGAGCCGCTGCCAGTCTGAGAAGACAATACTTACTTTGATGGACCAAGGGTCTGATTCAGTAGAAGGCAGCTTCATATGTTAGGGGAGGGATGGTGGCTCAGCGGTAGAGCATCTGCTTGGGAAGCAGAAGGTCCCAGGTTCAATCCCTGGCATCTCCAAAAAAGGGTCCAGGCAAATAGGTGTGAAAAACCTCAGCTGGAGACCCTGGAGAGCCGCTGCCAGTCTGAGAAGACAATACTTACTTTGATGGACCGAGGGTCTGATTCAGTATAAGGCAGCTTCATATGTTCATATGTTAAAAATATCAAATAATTTAAAAACAGCCAGTAAACATAATAAATAACACTCATTTAGACCAGGACCTGCCCCTCCCCAAGTCCTGCCCAACTAAAATACAGTTAAGTGACCCCAAATACCCCAAAAGCACATTTCCACTCTTTAAACCTTATTAAAGGCACAGGATATTTTTCTCCAGGCCTGTTGTCAACCCAGGATATTAATGACACTAGCCACATCAGCCCCATGCTTTATACTACTTCTCCAAGATGTCCCTATTTAAGTTTTCCTGAGAGATGAGAGCTCCAAAGTTGTAGGGGTGATTGTAAAGTGATCTGTCTGTTCTTGTTGTCCAAGAGCAAATTCCTATAAGCACAGTAGAAACTGTTCCATGCAGATAGATTACAAGTGCTCAGCACTCAGAGCCTCCAGTCACCACTCTGTCATTGCAATTTATCCTTCTTGTAAGGTTTATGGTGACAACTACATGGTGATCTTCAGTAATGAATAGAGCGTTTGAAATAAACCTTGAAGACCTTGAGTGCAAAAAAAAAAGGGGGGGGGAGAGATTGAAGCCATATAAGGCAGAGCCTGTATTACTGTGTAAGCAACCTATTTCAAGACAGCGATTTCTCCTTTAACTAAGGAACTCCCTTTGCAGCAACATTTCAGAAATCATGATGTTTTATTTATTTACTTCAGTTATAGCCAGGGCTTTTTTTTTTTTGCATATTAGGCTACACCCCCCCCCCCTTTGTAGCCAATCCTCCAAGAGCTTACAGGGCATACTGTAAGCTTCTAGAGGACTGGCTACATCAGGGAGGGGGGGGTAGCTTCACATGCAAAGTAGTTCCTGCTACAAAAAAAGCCCTGTGCATTTGTGTGTGGGGGAGGGGTACATTTGTCTATTTTATGACTACTATTTAAGCGAATTCACATGGTTTAGCTCATTTTAGAAATTTTTGTAATGGAAAACCAGGATAAGGTAGTTTAATAATAAAAGAAAAGCTTAAGCTTTTCTGCAGCAGGAATAAAGTGTCATGTTTCACAGGTTTACTCTGCTTTCGTAGAGTTCATCAGCTCTTCCAGAAGGCAAATTAAAGGTGAACAGCAGCCAAAGGGTTTCAAAATAAAATACAACGTTGAGCCATTGCACATTTTCAATGTTGCAGCAATCTTCACCCCAATAAATTATGTTGCTGAAAACAAAATGAATTTCCAAACAGGCATTAATTTCAGATGGCAATGCAGAGATGTGACAGAATATTACAAAATAGAAAAGTGCATTGGTTTTGGTGGTGCAAATAATTTTTAATGAACAAAAGGTTGTGGTTTTATTTCCTAACCTACCATTTCTTTTGCCCAACATATGCTGCTTTAGAAATGCCTTCCTGTTGGGAGACTTCCGGGGTTGGAAAATGCCGAGCTGAATTGCTTCTCAGAAGGGGAGCAGGCTGGGGCTTCTGTTGAGGGTAGTGGAGGGCAATTTAATGCCTACTGCCTACTTTTCTCAGTCAGAGATCAGTCCAAGATATGCACAGGAAACTCTGAGGAAATTTACCTTGGCTAAAAGGGAGTCCCAGGGGGGGGGGCTCCTTTGAGGTTTTGAGGGGTCTCTGGAGACGAGTTGCATATTCATAATCTGCAGAAGTTTCCAGAGTCATTTATTTGACATAAGCTCGACAGGATCCTAATCTTCTTTGAGACTCCTAAACATCTAAAGCTATACAAGACCGGTGTTGGATCTGGATAACTGCAGAAAAAGGTATTGATGACTATTTTCATTCCGGGACTATTTAAAGTTAAACAAAATAAAATCAGAAGGTGGGAAATAGAGATTCAGAAAGTTTGGAAGTAGAAGGGGAGAAGGGGCGAAATTTGAATTTTGTAAATTTAAAGGACAGTGCTAAAAAGTGGAAAGGAATTTATTGTTTTGTCTACTTGCAGTTTTGGTGAAAAAGCCCCATCGTCACAGATTTGCAGCTCTCACAGTCAACACAGGAAATATGTCAAACATCATGAGATCTTTTTACCAGTGAAAACGGGATTTGGTGGCAAGAAAAGCAGGAAGTGTCAGATGGAAAAGGGAAATCATTGAAGCAGCTAGCCTACTTTAGGAATATAATATCATAGAAAAACATCGGCGGCCATTGCTAGTGTCAGCGTAGGGTTCATGGACGCTCCAACAATGGACAGACTCTTTTCATTTGAAAATAAGTTTCATTTATTGGTTACATACATGTTACTGCTACGAGAGTTCTTTGAAAGTGATAAGGAATACACAGGCTAGCTGGCCTTTATGGCCCAGGATCAAAGCTAGGGGGTTTAAATCATTCTCACAATACAGTTACATTCTACTTCTAAGGAGTGCGAGATTCACACGCTGTTATCTGGCATAGTCAGCCACGACTGTTCCTTCTCCCCCACAGTCGGCCTTGCCGCGGCTGAGAACCGGCCACATAGTTTTACACTTCAAACACCTTATGGCCCTTGGCGCCAAGCTCCTCTTCCCCCCTCCACTCCTCCTACTGTCACAGCTAAATTATGGTTACAGCTCACAGGGTTAGTAAACAATATAACAGTTTAGGCCCTCTGGTTAGTATTAAGTTGAACACAAGCTGACAGCTAGGAGGTCAAAATTTAAACAAAGTTTTTAAAGTGTTCGGGACATTAAAAATTGGTGAAGTTGACAGAGGTGACAATTATAAGGTAAATACTATTGGACATTATCGCTGATAATTATTTTAGAAGCCTTTTGAAGGAAATTTTTTTTTAAAGGGAAGCAGAAAGTTGCGACCACCATTTTGGAAGAAATAAAAACTTCAAAAATTAATATCTGAGCCCAGGAGGCTCTGAGGATGGCGAAATTAGGCTTATTGAAAAGGGCAAGCCTTACTCTATCAAACCTGATAGTTTAAATTTAATTTGGAGAGGTCAAATTTTTCAGTGTTTTTTTTAAATGTCAGAGCATAAGTTAACCCGTGCAAGGACTGCCTCAATGGAGAAAATGCAAGAGCAATCAGAAGCAATGGAAGCCAGGATGATGAAAGGGGTGAGAGACATGATAACTTCTTCTAAAAAAGAAATTAGAAAGGACATTGAAGAGCTAAGGAAAGATATAGAAGATCTTAGAAATGAGACTGTGGTAACATCAAAGAAAGTGCAAGAGGTGGAAGAGAGAGTGAAAGTACATGATTCCACCTTATTAAAAATGCAAGAAAAGGTGGCAATTCATGACTGCAAATTGATGGAAACCCAGATACATCTGAGAAGGAGTACCTGAGGATGAAGAGACTGATTTGAAAGGATTTATAATAAGAATAATTGCAGAATTTTTGGAGGAAGATCCTGAAGGAACTAGAAGCATGTATGACTATATGTATAGAGTGAACTCACTATATGCCAAGAAAAATAATCTACCAAGAGATGTGGTTGTAAGATATATGACAAAAGAAATGGTGGGAAAAATCTTGAATAAAATTTTTGAAAAGACATTGATAGTGGGAGGCAGCAGAGTAAGAATCATGAAAGAATTGCCAAAACAAGTGATAAATGACAGAAAAGCATACAAAAAATTGACAGAAAAACTATGTGACAATGAAATGAGGTATAGATGGATAATACCTGAAGGTCTGAGCTTTGAGCTGCAAGGAAAAAGGATTACAATTACAAGCACACAGGAACTGCGTAGGTTTTATGAAGAACATAAAGAATTTGCACCATGATGGATTACAAATTATTATCTTGGAATGTAAATGGACTAAATTCACCACAAAAAAGAAAGGCAACGTTTCATTGGATTAAACAGCAAAATTGTAATATAGTTTGTTTACAAGAAGTACATATCAAACCAAAGGAATACAGATTTTTATGGAATAAACAACTGGGACTAGAATTTTATTCATTGGCTGAACAGAAGAAAAGGGCAGTGATTTTCTATATTAAACAAGAATTGGACCTGAAACTAGTGTTTAAAGATAAAGATGGAAGATTTGTAGCGGTAGAAATAATATTAAATGCAAAAAACCCGTTGTTATTGGGACTGTATGCACCAAATGGTGCAAAGGCTGCTTTTTTAAAAAGACATTATACAACTATTTGATCAACTGACTTATGACCAAGTTTTGATAATGGGGGACTTTAATGGAAAAATTAAGAACACATTGGACAGGTTTGGGGGTAAAAAAAAAAATAAGGAAGGAAAATTGCCAAAGTCTTTTTTTTGAATTGGTCAAACAAGAAAATTTGAAGGATTAATGGAGGAAATTTAATCCTGAAGTGCGGGACTATACCTTTTATTCAGCAAGACATAAAACTTTTTCCAGAATTGACATGTTGTGGGGCACTAAAGACTTAGGCCTTATAACAAAGAAAATAGAGATTTTACCTAAAATTGGGGCTGGGCATAACCCAATAATGTGGATTACAAAATTGTCTAAGAAGTCGAGAAGATGGAGATTGAATGAAGATTTACTACAAAATAAAGAAAAAGTGGCATCTCTAGAAAATGAGTCTAAAGCTTTTTTCCAAATAAACAATAAAGAGGATATAGAATTTCAGACGGTCTGGGATGCTTATAAAGCAGTAATGAGAGGAATATTGATTACATTGAATAAAAAAGATAAGAGGGCAAAAGAAAAACAGATGTTGGACATTCAAAATGAAATAAAGAAAAAAGAAGGGGAACTGAGAAAAAGACCAGGGAAAAAGGATATTATAAGGGAGATTGCAATATTACAATGAGACATTTGTTAAAATTAATAATAATAATAAGTTTTATTTATATCCCGCCCTCCCTGCCGAAGCAGGCTCAGGAACTGGAATGGAATCTGAAAAGATTGCAGGAGAAATCTTTCGAGGGAGCAAACATACCCGGAAAATATTTGGCCTGGCTACTGAAGAAAAAGAGAGAAAGTAAAATTATTAATAAAATTGTGGTGGATGGAAGAGAGGTGGTAAATCAAGAAGGAATAAAAAGAGAATTCTTTAACTATTATGCCAAGTTATTTAAAGGTGTTGAAGTAAGGGAAGAAAAGATGGATGAGTACTTACAAAAGATAAAAATAGCACCCTTAACAAAAAATATGCGAAAAGTTTTGAACGATCCAATTGAAAAAATAGAAATTGAAGCAGCAATTAATGCAATGAAAAATGGAAAAGCACCTGGGCCAGATGGATATACAGCTAAATTTTTTAAACCCTCAAAGAGGAGTTAATCCTGAAACTTCAGAAATTGATGAATATGATAAGAACAAAAGGGAAAATACCAAATATATGGAAGGAAGCTGTTATTTCGTTGATTCCAAAAGAAGATAGAGATGTTATGAAAGTAAAAAATTATAGACCAATTTTATTATTAAATAATGACTATAAAATATATACAATAATATTGGCAGAATGGCTTAAACAATATTTGATAAATTTTATAAAGGAAGATCAAGCGGGGTTTCTTCCCAAAAGGCAAATAAGAGACAATATCAGAACTGTTGTAAATATTGTAGAATATTATGAAAGACATCCAGAAAAGGAAGTAGCATTATTCTCTGCGGACGCAGAGAAAGCATTTGATAATTTAAATTGGGATTTTATGTTTGCAGTAATGGAGAAAATGGAGCTGGGAGAAAGCTTTATAAGAATGATAAAAGCAATATATACTGAACAACATGCAAGGCTATGTATAAATGCTGATCTTACAGAAGACATGATAATTAGTAAAAGTACAAGACAAGGTTGTCTACTTTCCCCACTGTTGTTTATAATGACTCTTGAAATATTACTGATGCAAATTCAAGAAGATAAAGAAATAGAAGGATTAAAAGTAAAAGGATTTACTTACAAATACAGAGCATTTGCAGATGATATAATGTTTATAAATGAAAACCCCATACAAGTCACACCTTTGTTGTTAGCCAAAATACAAGAATATGGGGAGTTGGCAGGACTTTGTATTAATAAAGAAAAATCAAAACTTCTATGTAAAAATATGCAAATAAATAAGCAACAAGAATTGCAAAGACTAATGGGCTGTGAAGTTACCTCCAAGGTAAAATATTTGGGTGTGGAGATAACAATGAATAATATTGATTTGTTCAAAAATAATTATGAGAAAAATATGGCGTAAAATGGATGAAGATATGTTAAAGTGGAATAAACTTAATTTGTCACTGTTGGGTAGAATAGCCGCAATTAAAATGAATATTCTACCAAGAATAATGTATTTGTTTCAAACTATTCCAATTGTGAAAGACCGTAAATAATTTAATAGATGGCAAAGAAAAATTTCAGAGTTTGTGTGGGCGGGGAAGAAACCAAGAATTAAAATGAAAATTTTAACAGATGCAAAAGAGAGAGGCGGATTTCAATTACCAGACTTAAAATTATATCATGAAACAGTTTGCTTAGTATGGATAAAAGAATGGATAATGTTGTTAAACAAAAAACTCTTAGTGTTGGAAGGTCATGGAAATAAATTTGGCTGGCACGCTTATATGTATTATGGGGGGAAAAAGATAGACAGCTTTTTCTCTCACCATTATATAAGAAACAGCTTGCTAAATACATGGATGAAATATAAGAAATATGGAGATGAGAGAAAACCGTTATGGATAGTGCCAGCCGAAGTGATAAAAATAACAGCGGAGACGGGTGAAGAAAAGTGGTTGTCATATAATCAACTATTAAAAATATAAAGTGGCAAAATAGAATTGAAAACTGCTGAAGAGCTGAATAATAAGTATGATTGGTTTCAAATGCAACAAATAAAGAGCTTGGTGGAGAATGACATTAAAACTGAAGGAATAAGAAAAGAGCAAATAGAAATGGAAAAAGTTCTGCTTGGAGACAACAAAAAATTAATTTCAAAATTATATAAATTACTTTTAAAATGGTCTACGGAAGATGAAGTAGTGAAATCTCAAATGATTAAGTGGGCAATTAATGTAAATAAAGAAATACAGATGGAAACTTGGGAATATTTGTGGAAGAACTCTATGAAGCTTTCGACGTGTCATAGTATTAAAGAGAACTGTTTTAAAATGATGTATAGATGGTATATGACTCCTAAGAAATCGGCAAAGATGAATAATAAGATGCCAGATAGATGTTGGAAATGTAAAAAACCTGAAGGTTCTTTCTACCATATGTGGTGGACTTGTGAAAGAGCAAAAAGGTATTGGCAGATGATTCAACAAGAAATATCTAGGATCTTGGGATATGAATTTAAGAAAGTTGCAGAGACTTTTGTGTTGGGATTTCAAATGGAAAAATTTCCAAAAGAAGATAGAACTATAATTTGGTACTTGCTTTCAGCTACTAGGACATTATATGCACAGTTGTGGAAGCAAGAAAAAATACCAAAGAAATGGGATTGGATTGTAAAAGTTATGACATGGAGTGAAATGGACAAATTAACAAGAATTTTAAGAGACTATGATTTAGAAGTTTTTAAGAGGGAGTGGGAAAAGTTCAGAAGATATGTAGAAAAAGAGTGGAAAATAAAAGGACATTGGACAATTTTTGATAATGATTAAGTCTTAGAAAAAAGAAGAATATTAATTTTTGTTTTTATTAGTTAAGGGTATCTTTAAATATTAGTACTTTAAGTAAATAACACCGGCAGGGGTCAAGTAACGGTGGGTAGAAAGTAATATATGGGATAGATAAAAGAAGTTATTAATGATGCAAGAAATGTAATTTATTACCATATGTTACCAAATAAAATTGTTTTAACCACAAGAAATGCCTTCCTGTTGGAAACACCATTTGCAACCAGCCTTTTCAATCATTGAAAGTGCATAAAGAATGAGTTGGATCTCAGCAACTAGGACCCACCCCATGATCTATGTGTATTCATTTTACAGTGTGAACACAAGAACCTCTGCTGAATTAAACCAAAGGTGCATCTAGTCCAGCTTCCGCATAGGGGTCAATCAGATGCTCCTGGAAGGAGAAGGGTACACAGAGACCAAAGCTTTTGGACAAGGGTAGTGGTGAAATTATATCAAATTGAATGGAAAAACTAGTAGGATCTAGCCCATGGCCCGCTGATTTCTGTTGAACTTCCATCCAAGCTAATATGCACCTAGCTGATATACTTTTGTCTGAATAATTAACAGTACTGTTTCTCATTCAAATTAACATCACAGTTTCTACATACAGATTAAATGGAAGGGATATTTAATTAATAACAGCTTTTCAGATGTAACAACATAGTAGCTAGTAGTAACATTACCTCCAGCAAATTGTTGGAATGACACGAGTGATGCAGATTTTTACAATAGAGAAATGAGCCCTGTGCATTCTTTCATAGGTGACAACTCCACTGACAATCATATTACCATCCAATTTTGTAATCAAGGTTCTTCATTATTCTCAATTAATTCTCTCATCCCTGGTGGGGGGCAGGTTCAAAAAAGCTCAATAGGAGCATGTACTGGGTTCTCCCAGCCTCAGCGAAGGAGAGAATATCCAAGTATACTTTAAACTTTACCAAGATCCTTCAGAGAGTCTATCCCCTCTTTTCAGGCTAAATGGTAGGCTGCTACCTAACTCTGAGACTATCCCCAAGGAACTCCAAAGGCAGAGCCAACCTTTGAGCCTCTCGGAGAAGTTATTCCAGAAATCAGCCCTGCAAGGTAGGCTTGTAACACTGAATTCCCAAACAATACCCTTAATCACAGGAGAGCTAGCCAAGGCTTCTGAACTTAGGCTTTGAGACTGCCGAGACAAGATTCACACAAATTTAATTTAAAAATGGTTTATTTAAGTGCAATATATATTTCAAAGACAAGATTGTGAAGGAAAATCAAAATACAAAAGACATTATTTTCCAGACTAGCTAACACATAAGTACATAGTTACCAAGGTTCCAGACAGGAAGGACATTCACAAAATGGCTAAGCTTTCAACCAGGCATAACTTTCTTACTGATAACCACCAATGACATGATGCTGTGTCAGGGGTTCAAGCAGCTCTCATTCTGAGCAAAGTATATTGTAACTTACAGAAAGAGTCCATCAAGAAACCATGTGACAAGCCTTTTCTTTGGTTCTCACAACTTCAGAGAGATACTTCTCTCACCTGCATGGAATTTCTGTTAATTGAAAGTCATTAGGGATGGTACCAACTTCAAACAGGTGCTTGAAAACTTAACCGAAGGCCACATACCATACCAATTGGCCCTTGGGAGAAAATGTTCTGCAATTAAGAGGCCCAGCAAAATTTTAGAGTCAGGCTTCTTGGCCAAAGTTCTGTTTGGAACCATTAAAGCACCACAGAGCAGGGTCTGGGAATATCTTCTTTTCATATGCAAGTGGTGGCATAAAGCAGCTGACATTCAATAATTCTCCCACTGAAAGATTGTCTTTCTGTTTACATTTCATCCTTATAAATGTGAATTAGCTGTATTATTCAACCAATTCAATCCATGAACAGGTTGCCATTGATTTCAACAGGAACAGGACAAGACTCTTCATTTTAGAAAAGCTGCACCCTTGTAATTCCTCCAGTAATTGCCACTTAGCTTATTCATAATGTAAGAGCTTCCCAAGTGGCAGGGGGAATATCCATAATGGTGATTTGTACTTTGGCCGTGTTTCCAGCCATTCGCTGTTTTAAAGCACACAGTAAAAGATGTCTCATCATTAAGTGATTATTTTTTAATAATTATGATGCATTATTTATCCATCTGTCCTTAATAAAAAAAGCACAGAGTCATAAAAAGGGAACATTTTATCTACTGATGGATGGCCGGCCTGTCTGCGCCCCGGAAATTCTTGACCGGGCATTACGGGCCGTGGCTGAGTGGCTCAGACTGAGTGGGCTGAAGCTAAAACCTACGAAGACAGAGGTCCTTTGCTTGGGTCGCCGCGGCCTGGGGAGGGGGATCCCCCTGCCGGCTTTTGACGGTGCGTCGCTGATGGCGGCGGACAGGGTCAAGAGCTTGGGGGTGCTATTGGAGCCTTCCTTAAAGATGGAGGCTCAGATAGCAGCCGCTGCTAAGTCCGCATTTTTTCATCTTAGGCGGGCAAGGCAGCTGGCCCCCTTTCTGGAGCGCGACGACCTAGCAACAGTGATCCATGCTACGGTCACCTCAAGGTTGGACTACTGCAATGCCCTCTACATGGGGCTGCCCTTGTCTCAGACCCGGAAACTGCAGCTGGTGCAGAATGCCGCGGCCCGGCTGTTACTGGGTCTCCCAAAGTGGGGACACATCCAGCCGGGTCTCCGGACTCTGCACTGGCTTCCAGTGATATACCGAGTCCGGTACAAGGTGCTGGTTATCACCTTTAAAGCCCTATATGGCCTGGGACCTGCCTACCTGAAGGACCGTCTCTCCCCACATGTTCCCCAGAGAGCACTGAGGTCAGGAACACAAAATCTCCTCACTATCCCCGGGCCAAAAGAAGCCCGTCTGAAAGCCACCAGAGAAAGGGCTTTCTCCGTTATGGCCCCCGTATGGTGGAATCAGCTGCCGGAAGAGGTGAGGGCCCTGCGGGACTTGGCGCAGTTCCGCAGGGCCTGTAAGACGACCCTCTTCCGGCTAGCCTATACCTAGCCAGAATGACAACTGATGTAACTGGCCAGCCATCTGTTTACAGTAAATTGAAATATTCTGTTTTAAAGTTTTAACTGTTTAAATATTTAATTGTTTTTATACCTGAAATTGTTTAAATTTTATGTTGATTAATTGTTGGAAGCCACCCTGAGCCATCCGTGGGAAGGGCGGGATATAAATCCCAAATAAATAAATAAATAAATAAATAAATAAACATTGAATAATAAAGAACAATAAGGCAACAAGCAACAAAGGCCATAAATGGCTCTGATTTCTCAGTCCCGGGTTAATTAAATTTAATGTCAAAAGTGACTGGAAGGTGTAGGACGTAGATTCAGAATTGTTCTAGAACATGGACAGAGTGCCTAATAGAATTGCACTAATCCTGGTCATAGAACTCATTTGCACTAATCTGCCTTAACATTATATTAACAGTTATAACTAAACCATTACATTCGAAGTATTATAACTGCATAACTTGCTTTAAAGTATATAGGGCCTTTTCCTCTCTGTTCTAGGCCTGAAGTGGTTTGGGGAACAGGGAACAATGGTTTCTATTAGGATTTTTGCTAAGCATACCAGATATGAAAGAATCTTCTTTAGCAGAGGTTTGTTATCATCATTTGTTCTGTAAACATCTTTAGGTGAAAAGTAAGTTATCTTTTCTACCTCCGGGAGCCTGTCTCTTGGAGAAGGTCAAATCCGCCCTTGCACATTTTGGAGCCAGGGATCCACACTGGAGTCAACAGGAAGGGGGAGAAACCGCAGACATGAGGTATGGGGAAGTGAGACTTGGAGGTCCAGATTACCAACCCCCCCCCCCCCCGGGTGATATCAATTCATCTGTCGTTTTTAAGTTGGGAGATGGGAAGTTTATTTGACCAATGAATGTAATTAGAGTGTCAGAAGCGAGGAACGATGTAGCCAATCTGTAAGTTGGCCTTTGTTTACAGAAAGGTATAGATATCTATGACATGGAGAAGATGGCTGAAGGAAAACAGAGGAAGGATGAAGGAAGGTAGAAAGATTGTTTTCCTTCCCACATTAATGTGAAAACAATAAAGATCTGCCTATTCATCTCGTTTCCACCTCTGTTGTTGAGTCTCTTGTTTTGGCGAAAAAAGGGACTCTGCCTATATGCAACAAAGGAGTGGGGAGAAGGGGAATGAATAACTAGTTGTTGCATGATTTTATGGGACCCCATTATGTACTGGAAAAGGTGCTACATATGACCCATCACCCTGTTGCTCTCATCATGTTTTTAGTGACTGAGAGGAGTTCAGGGGTTAGAAAAATTGAGAGGAGGAATACTCAACTATTAGGAGTTTCAGAATCAATGCATGAGAACATTCTTTTGCACCACGTTTCTGTCACTTTTCTCCCTCCAGGGAACTCAAGGCAAGTTATCCCATTTTATTCTCATGACGACTCAGAATCTTGCTGCTATATTCATTAGGTTTGCCCTTTGAACCAGAAGCAGAGCTAAAATGTTGCAATCTGGAGTGTGTGAGGGCGACCGTGAGGTGGAGTGCACGGCAGACCCATGCTGCAAGTGGAGAGCAGCGATGGTGGCGGTCCCGGCTGGGAGCAACGGGACTATCCGAGCCGCTGGGAAAAGCAGAGCCGGTAGTGAACACGCTACTCGGAGACTTACCCCTGCTAACGAGGACGTGCTGTTGCACATTTAAAGTAATGCACATTGGGGCCAAGAATCCCAGCTACAAATACAAGTTGATGGGGTGTGAACTGGCAGAGACAGACCAAGAGAGAGATCTTGGGGTCATGGTAGATAATTCACTGAAAATGTCAAGACAGTGTGCGTTTGCAATAAAAAAGGCCAACGCCATGCTGGGAATTATTAGGAAGGGAATTGAAAACAAATCAGCCAGTATCATAATGCCTCTGTATAAATCGATGGTGCGGTCTCATTTGGAGTACTGTGTGCAGTTCTGGTCGCCGCACCTCAAAAAGGATATTATAGCATTGGAGAAAGTCCAGAAAAGGGCAACTAAAATGATTAAAGGGCTGGAACACCTTCCCTATGAAGAAAGGTTGAAACGCTTAGGGCTCTTTAGCTTGGAGAAACGTCGACTGAGGGGTGACATGATAGAAGTTTACAAGATAATGCATGGGATGGAGAAAGTAGAGAAAGAAGTACTTTTCTCCCTTTCTCACAATACAAGAACTCGTGGGCATTCGATGAAATTGCTGAGCAGACAGGTTAAAATGGATAAAAGGAAGTACTTCTTCACCCAAAGGGTGATTAACATGTGGAATTCACTGCCACAGGAGGTGGTGGCGTCCACAAGCATAGCCACCTTCAAGAAGGGGTTAGATAAAAATATGGAGCAGAGGTCCATCAGTGGCTATTAGCCACAGTGTGTGTGTGTGTATATATATATATATATATATATATATATATATATATATATATATATATATATATATATATATATATATATGTATATGTATATGTATATGTATATTTGGCCGCTGTGTGACACAGAATGTTGGACTGGATGGGCCATTGGCCTGATCTAACATGGCTTCTCTTATGTTCTTATGTTCTTATGTTGGCTCTCTTGTGGCGGGCTGTGGGCACCATATTGTCAGCTCCCTGGCTGTTGGTTGCAGGCTTCGGTCTGGCAGTTGCTGGGCCTGTCAAGCATCGATATTTCAAAATAATCAAACTTTTGTTTTAAATCAACGACTTGTTTTATTGAAACTCCATGACTTGTTCCAAGGACAGGGACCAAGGTATTTGCCCTCCTCTTGGATCTGTTGGCTGCAGCGCTATCTCTAGTTGCCTTTTCATCTCTTGTGCCATGAAAGCATTGGCTTGCATCTCATCTCTCAGGCAATTGCCCATCTCAGCCAACTTGTCTCTCACCATCTGGAAGAGCCCCCTATCATCAGGATCGGGTCCCTCTTCCTCCTCGTCCGGGCATTGCAGGTCTGGGTCACCTCCATCCTCCTCCTCACTGGGTCTCGGTTCATCTTGACCACCTCCTTCCCCAGCTCTCGAGCCATCCTGGTCACTCTCTTCTCCTGCTCTCGCTCGCAGGGATGGTAGTGCCAGGATTGCTTCTCGCTGAGCCGGTGCCTCATTCATCAAGGTGGTGGAGGTTCTGGGGACCCACACTTTAGGAGTGATAAAGAGTTGTTGGATATGTAGGGGGGACCCTCTCCCAGTGACTCAACGCGCGTCTATGATGTGCAACGGAAGGGTTCGCACACTGGCGCCTTCCCCTCTAGGCTTGCTTCTTAGCCTATCTGGAGTGGTAGGGAATCTGCTGTTGTCTGGAGTTCTTTCCACCATACAGTTAGAAAATTGCCAGTTTGGTTAAATTCCCATGTAGGATTACTTCCAAAATGTCAAGCATCGATATTTCGAAATAATCAAGCTTTTGTTTTAAATCAAAGACTTGTTTTATTGAAACTCCATGACTTGTTCCAAGGACAGGAACAATTAAAGAAAGAAGTAATGCTGGATACAAAGTTGAATAGTGTCTTATAGACTACTTCAAAAGGCAGGGTTACAGATAACTTCAAAAGAATAACATAAAGATGCAAAATGGGGTTGAAGGTTCAAAGACTACTCACTACTATCAAACAGAAGTGTCCACTAGTGCTAGTTTTCTGATCATGAAAAACGTGGATGTTAGTCACTTGGTGAATACAGTACCCTTTTCTTTTTAATACACTTAGAGCATTCCCCTGGGGTGTGCACATGGGACCTTTGCCAGATTTCTGTCTCATGGCTGAAGCTGCATGTATACCCAGATCCAGGGTAGCCATCTCCCATTGTCTGTACAGTGCAACCTGCCCTTCATTCTCTTCCTGGGAGCCCCCTGACAGCTCTGTGGAAATTGAGGATCTGGTTGCCACATCAACAATGTTGTTGGCATCAGACCCATAAGTCATGCAATGGGTCACCATATGACAAGAGTAGATTATTACCCTGGACATCTCTGTCATGGCAGTTATGGCTTCCTGAAAGAGAGAACCAATGACTTGATTACACTCCCTGTCTTCTGCTTGAGCCACACATATCTCCTCCATAAACTCTGTGTGTTCCCTCTGCCCAGACTCCAGCATGGTTCTGTGCTCCTTTTGAGGAACTGGTGCATCATCTGTTGCCTGACCCTGCTCAAAACTGACACCCACTTCTGCAAAAACAGGCTGAAGTTTTCGTGAACAGTCAGTTCCTGAGCACTGAATGCCAAAGAAACAAATAGGCATATCATCCAAAAAGTTTCATCAGATGCAAGATGGCACCAACCCATGGCTGAACTGGGTGGGTGGGGCCTTATGGGAGCTTTTTGTAACTGCTGTAGTTTTCACTGGGACAATGTTTGACCGCCACCCTCTCTGCACTCATGAACAAGAGGGCCATTATATAGTGCATTACATAATGCAAGCTACTCATGAAGCTTTGCACAGAAGTCTGGATCCTCACTCTTCCTCCCTCCTGTGAGAACAGGTATGTCCTCTTAAAGACATTTGGGTATTCATCTCTGCAATGGGTGGTGGAGATGGTGCATGGAGCAGACCAACAATACACTCTGCATGTTTTCCAAATTCACAAAGACCAGTCTTTATATCCACTCAGTGGGGACCCCACATTAATGTTGCATCGGCTAACACGAGTATCAACTGGATATTTCCTGGCCTGAGGGATTTGTTCTCATTAAGATGCGATCAAGGCAAAGTGTGCAGACACTGAATGTCCATCTGGGATGACCGTGGAGGTGGTTGGTTCCACTGGAGCACATGTGGGAGAGGGGTGTACCTCAAAGAGAATTCCAGTTATGGAAAAAATTCAGTCACTGGGGTAGGGACATCCACAAACTGTGGGAGAAGCATGCATAAAGAACTACTTGGTATGCTGCATTCTCTCTGAGCTCTATCTGCAATGGTCTCCTCATCCAAGGTGGACCTACCAGCTTGCTGGGGGGTGGGGTGTTTGCAAGTGGGTCCCTCTCTACTCTTGGCTGTGAGGTCCCAGTGGAGGCTTTGGCTCATCCTCCTCGACTTCATGCTGACATCCTCTCTCAGGATCTGATGAAGCTCATAATCGCCTAGAACCTTATATAGTAGGGATCAAGCAGAACTGGCCTGTCCATTAGGCAGCCCTAGGCAGGGTAAGCTGATTTGGGCCCTCCTGCCCACCCTTGTCTCCTCAACTAGGAAATAGGTGAGCACAATTGTGTAGCGCAGCTCCTGCACCTCAGAGCATGTGCACCGCATGAGGGTAAACATGGGAGGCTGATGGCTGCAGGATGGGAGCCAATTGTTGCTGTCTGTTCAAAGTACTTGTCTGATAACAGACTAAGCTAAGCATTTTTCTCCGTCCTTTACAGAACACAAAGAATGGCTACTAGATTCCACAAATAACTAATTCCAGTCATTTTTCAACAGGTTTTTGTTTACATCTGTATAAGCTGGGCTAGAGGCCCGACTGCAACAATTCCAGAAGCCATCTTCAGATAAGCACAACACAACTTTATATTTCCAGACACCATCAGGAGGCAGGCATCTCCTCCTCCAAATATAAACTTTTAATTAATTTATCATTCTCCATAACTCATCACCGTACTTCTGAGCAGGGCTGAGGCCTGATGCAAGATGTGGATGTGGTTGTACCACTTAGGAACAGTGTCCACGGCCATTCAGTTCATCATTCAAGTCATGATTTTGCCCCAAAGTTACATTTGATTTCAAAAGGGAACTTTAAAAAAATGAGGGGATGTCAGAAGAAAGCAGAAAGGGAAAATAAAGAGAATCAGATCCCTCCAGGATGCTTGGAAACAATTTAAAACTACAGTAACTGAGGCCCTGATATCATGCATTCCTCAGGATAGGAAAGACACCACCAAGCTTCAAAGAATGTGCACATGGTTAAGTCAAAAAGTACAAAAAGATTTCATTTTAATAATTGCATTTATTGTCTGAAATTTTGAACTGATTGTTAGCCGCCCTGAGTCCGCTTGAGAGAGGGCGGGGCATAAATTAAAGGTGATAATAATAATAGCAGCAGCAGAAGTTTTGTGCCAGTAAGGTAAACAGAAGGGAGCATTGATTCTGGCAAAACAAGCATTGTTCACAATAATGCCAGCAAAAAGACAAGCAGCTTTCTAGAAACATCACAACAAACAATAAATATTTCTCCCCTTACTATGGCACAGTCTGGCAACTAGCAGGAGTCTGAGGGGGACACCATCAGGTGACAGTGTGATGTCACATCTGGGCAAACCCTGGAAGTGACATCAGTCTGCTCTGGGAATTGCCAGAAACTCTATGGCTGGGGTGGCCAACGGTAGCTCTTCAGGTGTTTTTTTGCCTACAACTCCCACCAGCCCCAGCCATTGGTCATGCTGGCTGGGGCTGATGGGAGTTGTAGGCAAAAAACATCTGGAGAGCTACCGTTGGCCACCACTGCTCTATGGTATAACTCTATGATAAAACCATGGAGTTTCCAGCAATTCCTAGAGAGGACTTATATCACATCTTGGTTTTTCCGGTAAGAGATGTCACTTGATGGTGATTTTCCCCTCCCATCAGCCACCAAAGTGGTGGAGGGGAACAAGTGCCGGGGCTGGGAATTCCCCACCCTCAGTAGGGACCTGGGAATCCTGCTGAGTGCATAGTATGTAGGGTTGCCTGGTCCCCTCTTTCGTCATCAGTGGGAGATGGGAGGCATAGCCAAGAGCACAGATGGCTTTAAAAGGGAATTAGATTCAAGAAGGACAGATCTGTCAGTGGCTACTAGTCATAGAGATTAAAGGGTGTTCTTTTTCACTACAACTTAAAATCTTCCTTGCATCGTGACCAAGCACTTCTCTTGACTAAGTATAAGTTCTCTGCACTAACCCATTTCCATTATCAAAATGGCAATCAATTTGCCCCAGTGGCTTTACGGATCTTTCTTTCTACCTTGCTCCCCCAGCTACTTTATGGGATCCCTGTATGGTTTCAAGGTTTCAACAAAACTGTTGAAAGAGTCAAAGCTTCCTTTTTATGTCGCATTTTAGGTATTCCAAACTCGGTAGGCTATTTCACTCTGTGTGTGGAATTAGGCCTTTACACAATAGAATCCAGAGTTTGGATTCCCACAATTAAATATTGGTTCCACCCCCCTCCCAATAGCTTGATTTTTCTTTTACCTGCTGACCTCTGTACACCCAAATGGTTCCAATTAGTACTTGGGAAAATTAAGTCACTTGGTATCAACTTAGATTCACTGTCAAACTCTAGTGGAATTTACGTATTCCAACTGCTCCGCAGAAGAATTTTAGACATTGATTCCCAAATAATAATTGCTGGAGCTAAGGGCATGTGTTCGCCCTATTCTCAGGGTCTTTCCCTTCCTCCAAACTGCATGGCCCAGTACTTCTTTAATCTAATAAACCCATGCCAATGATGAGCTTTTATGCTGGCCAGACTGAATATATTCCCCTCGTCTGTGACTTTTGGCAGGTAGTTGAAAGAAACACTGTGTCCCCGACTTTGAAGTCCCAGCCTGGGCTATGCTTTTTGTCTAACTGGGCTTTGTAGTCCCTTTTTGCCACCTCTAGATTCTCCTGGATTACTTTCCAAGTCTTTTCCAGGTGGCCCCACCATTGCTGGCAGTCTGTGGGCTTAGAATCATCCCCCCCCCCCGGCAGTGAAGGGAACGGCTTTCCCTCGTAGCCATTCACCGCCTGGAAGGGAGTCATCTTGGTGGAGCTGTGAAGGCTGTTGTTGTACCCGTACTCTGCAAACGGCAGCAACTCTACCCAATTAGACTGCTGGAAATTTATATAGCATCTTAAGTATAGCTCTAGAAGCCCGTTCACTCTGACCGTCGGTTTGTGGGTGGTAGGCTGAACTCAGTCCCTGTTCCATTCCCGCTAATTTACAAAACTCCCAGCAGAAGTTGGCAATGAACTGTGGTCGCTAATAACCTTATCGGGGAATGAGTGGACCCGGACCACGTGCAGGAAGAATAAATACGCCAATTTCTTAGCCGTGGGCAGTTTACGGCATGGGACAAAGTGGGCTTGCTTGGAGAACGTGTCCACCAGGACTAGGATCACTGTCCACCCTTGGGAGGGTGGCAGTTCTACAATAAAGTCCATCGATACCACTGACCAGGGCCTCTTGGCCGTGGGGAGGGGCTGCAGCTGCCCCAGCACTTTGCCCCCCCCTCCTTTTGGCCATGAGGCATGTCGGGCAGGTCTGCATGAAATCAGAAATGTCCTTTTTCATTTGGGGCCACCAAAACTGCCTGTTCACCAGGTGGAGGGTCTTTACATAACCAAAGCGACCGGAGAGCTTGTTAGTGTGGCAGTGCTGCAAAACCTCCACCCGCAAGCTCTTAGGGACGTACAGCTTCCCTTCATAGTACCAGAATCCTCCGTCTCCTTTTAGCAGTCCATCGGGTCGGTCCTCCCCTTCCTTTTCGCTTTCTACTATCAGTCTATTCCCCCCTCAAGGATCTGGCCCCTTGGGATTTGCTTTTGACCTGGTTTGCACCACTCCCGCCACTGCTTCTGGGGGAATTAAGGAGTCTATCACTTCCTCTTGCTGGCTTTCATGCTGGGGGAGCCTCGAGAGGGCGTCAGCTAAGAAGTTCTTTGCTCCGGGGACGTGCCGCAGGGTGAAATCAAATTTGGCAAAGAAGCCTGCCCATCGGATCTGCTTCCCCATTAGTTTGCGGCACCCCATGAGCGCTTCCACGTTTTTGTGGTCAGTCCAAATTTCGAACGGCACCCGTGCCCCTTCTAACCAAGACCGCCAAGTTTTTAAAGCGAAAGTCACTGAGAATGCTTCCATGTCCCACACCGACCAATTGCGCTGCTCTTGGGAAAGATTTTTGGAGATGTAGGCGCAGTTGGCCTCCCTCGTCTTTCTGCATTAATATTGTTTTTATGGCCACGTCGGAAGTGTCACATTGAACCACGAAAGGCTTAAGCTCATCGGGGTGCACTAGCACTGGCTCATTCATGAACAGTCTCTTAAGGGTGTCAAACGCTTTCTGGCACTCCCGGGTCCAGATTAGTTTGGCGCCCAGCTTCTTAGCATCCAGTCCCTTCCCCCTCGTCTTTAGAAGGTCCGTGAGGGGCAGGGCCACTTTTGTGAACCCCTGAATGAACGACTTATAGAAATTTGCGAACCTGAGAAATTATTGTAGCTGTCTACATGTCCTTGGGGGTTCCCAATCTAGTACTGCCTGTATTTTTGCTGGGTCCATGGCTAAGCCTTTCCCGGACACTCTGAACCCTAGGTAGTCCAGTTCCTCCTTATGGAACTCGCACTTGGACAGTTTAGCATATAGTTTATTCTGGTAAAGAGTGGTTAGGACCTTCCGCACCAGTTTCACATGCGAGGGGAGGTCCTTGGAATAAATAATGATGTCATCCAGGTACACCACCACCCCTTTGTACAGGTACTCCCTCAGCACTTCATTGATAAAGTTCATGAACACTCCCGGGGCCTCCTGTAGTCCAAGAGGCATCACTAGGTACTCGAACTGGCCCATGGGAGTGTTGAAAGACGTCTTCCATTCGTCCCCTTCCTTAATCCTTACTCAGAAGTAGGCGTCTCGTAGGTCCAGTTTGGTAAAGATGGACCCTTCCGAGACGGTGCTTAACAAGTCTTTAATGAGGGGGATCGGGTATGCGTTGGACATAGAAATCCTGTTTATCCCACGAAAGTCAGTACAAAGCCTAAGGCTCCCATCCTTCTTCTTTCGGAAGAGAACCGGGGTGGCGTGAGGCGCTGTGGCGGGGCTTCATCCGCACCGCTTGAGGTTCTTCTCCAGGAACTTCCATAGCTCCACTTTCTCTGCACACCTCATGGAGTACAGCTTCACCTTGGGGAGAGACTGGCCGGGAATTAGTTTGATGGCACAGTCTGTGTCCCAGTGGGGGGGCAATTCATCGGCCTCGACCTCACTAAACACCCCCTGCAAGTCTCGGTACTCATGAAAAATGGTGTGGACCTCTTCCACCGACACGCACAGCCTCTCATTCTTCGGTGGGGCTTTGGGGCCCCACTGCTCCTGCCAGAGGTGAGACTTGCAGTGCCTGTCGGTGAAGTCTATGGTCTGCTCCCCCCACTGGATATCCAGTTGGTGCCTGGCTAGCCACCCTACCGCAAGCACCAGGTCGAAGGACGAGGAGGGAGCGATCACAAAAATTTCAAAAGTCCCAGTGATCGTCAATCCTCACAGGGATCCTTTGGGTCTCTTCCACACAGGGCTCCCCCTTCATTACTGTCCCGTCCATCTGCTCGAATTGGATTGGGCGGGGGAGGGGTTCTCGGGGCAGTTCTAGCATTTCTACTAGTCAGGGGGTGATGATTTCCCTCGTACATCCTGAATCTATCAGGGCTCTGGCATGCACGACTCTCTTCAACTTCACATTTAATAAAGTCAATGGAACAAACAAAAGGGAGCCAGATATGCTCACCCTCAGTGGTGCCATAACTTCAACGACCTGCCATCTGGCACCCATCAGTGCAGGTCGGTCCCATTTCCCGCTGGCTCGGTCTCCCAGGGGTCTTCCCCTAGGCCTTGCAGCATTATAGAATCCTCGTCTAGCACCATGGATAGAGCGGTGCTGCTCCGACTCGGCTCTTTAAACCGGGTTGATTTCTTGGCCCCCACCGGTCCCGGTTTGGGGATTAAGGAGGGCCCGCGGGGAGGGGGCTCTGGGCAGTTGGTGGCCAGGTGGTTCGGGTCTCCACACCAGTAGCATCTGCGGGTCGAGGGAGGGGGTTTTGCTGCTCCCCCTCCTCCCTGGGCCTTCTTGGCTTCCGGTCTCACGCTCAGTTTAGGCTCCCGCCCGGCCTTGCCCCCTTGTTGCTGCTGGTGTTGGAGGGCCACCATTTTCATATTGGTCTCGACCTCACCCGCTAGTTGTATCCACCCGACTAACGTGGTGGGTCTCGCTTGCCCCAGGGCCCGATCTAGTAGGCTAACGTTCAGGCCCCGTCGGTACGCCATTATTTTCATCATCTCGCTCCAGCCCCGGATCTTGGCGCAATGGGTCCGGAACTCAGCGGTGTATTCTCTGATGCTCATCGTCCCCTGCTGTAGGTTCTGGAGCATCGCGATGGCCCTCGTCTCTTGTAGGGGGTCCTCGTACTGGTACAGTAGGGCTTGGAGGAAGCCCCCCACGGTGTCCAGCTCAAGTCCCCTGGTCTCATACAGGCTCAAATACCATCTTTGGGCAGCCCCCTTCATCTTCAACCCCAAGTAGTCTACACGGCTGAATTCACTTAGGAAGGTGTCCCCCCAGTAGTGCATGCAGCTGTTCGCCTGGATTATGAAGTACTCCACTCCCTCGGGGTTCCCGTCGAACGTGGCATCTAGCTCTTGGGACTTCGCTCACCTCCCTGGCCCGGCTGGGGCCGCGGGCACGACCGGGGCAGCCGGGGCGGCTGGGGGTGCTGCGGGTGGCAGCCTAGCCGGTCTCCTGACTCCCCCCATCAGGGCCCGGTCGATCTGCTTCTGGACTTCTTGCAGCACCAGGGCTGTGTTTTCCTTCATCTCGCGTCTCAGGTCTCGAGCTAAGGCGGATACCTCTCCCCGTAGTGCCTCGATGGATTCCGGACCCTCCAGGGATGGCTCGCCATCCTCGCCCTCCAACTTCGACCCCCAGTGCCGGTCATCGGGGTTGGGGGACCGCTCCCTTTTGTACATGCCTGGCGGCGAATCACTGCCGCCTCCCAGGTTCCCCCTCGGTCCCGGCCAGTTGAGGATATCCTCGTGCCGGATCGCGGCCTCGTCCATCAGGGTGGTTGAGGTGTGGGGGTACCAGGCTCTCGGGGTGATGAAGAGTTCTTGTATATGCGTCGTCCCCCCCAACTTGGCTGGCCTCCTCTCAGTAACGTGCCGCACCGGGGACTTTGGGATGTCGATCGGTTCTGAAGGCTCTCGGTCGCCGGGTGCTTTTTCAGCCATCCGCTACAAAGTTACCCGTGCTGATAAACCTTCGTAGGGGATCAGTTCCAAAATGCCAGGTGTGGGTTCATTGAAGCTCACAAGAACGCAGACTTAGTATTTGAAACAAAGTTGCATTTATTGGACACTTCAGAGTTACTCCAGCATGGAAGGCATTGGAACTGATGGAGATCAGTTCGACTCATTGATATTTAACATTCTACTTCAAAGCACTTGCCTCTACCCCCCATTTCCCAAAATAAAAGGTTGCTTTTGCATGTGAGAATTTTCTCAGTGTCCCCCCTTATCTTTTCCGTTGGTGGTTACATTTCCCGGAGGCAATGTCCTTGCTGCCTCTAGGGAGGAGGTGAGAATCTGGCACATACTCTACTTCAAAGAGGCCTTGGCAACCTTTAATATTCCTGAGAAGCTACTCTCTGCTTTCCCCCCTCCCATTTCACTACCCCAGCCCCTGTGTTAGTTAGCATATCTAGTATTGATCAATATGGTTAGTCATCAGCATTGGCAATAGTATTAATGAACAGAGCCTGACACTTATGTTCTTATATTCTCATGACTACTCATTGAGTTGTGAACCAGACAAGCAGATTTTGAAAAATGTTCACAGGTGGACTCTCCAGCTTTGCAGCATGCTTCATATTCATAGGAATACAAAATGAGATCTCCTATCATAAAGAGCTTGCAATCCAACTGAATAAAAATAGGTCCTTTGTGTGTTTCCTTGCAGATAACTAGCAGTTTGAATGTATCAGGAGGGAAATTACACCTTCCTACTCAAACTGTCAAATTATCTGTCATCTTTTTTAAAAAAACAAAAAAACCCCACCAAAACCCCACATTATAAAGGACAGATAATCCATAAAGGGCTAATTATTTCAGTCTTGTAAGTAAAATGTGAAGAATAATTTCTAATGGCAATTCAATTTATTTTTCAGTGACTTCCCTTCAACGCTACTGTTTTCCTCTTTATTTTAGAACTGCTTCCCACTTTCAAATAAAACACTTACCATATATCATCCTTACCGTAATCTCATATTCTCTTTTGTCATACATATATTGCAAACCCAGCTGCTCCTTGGGTACTTCCTCAGCAAATCTGTTTTGGGAAGCTGTGTGCATTTCCTTGGCCAAATTATGTCACCACAATGTTTTCCCCCCACTCTATGCAGCTTAGGGAAAAACTTCACATCCCATGCAAAAGGGCTGGATCCCAACAGCCCCTTTTCCAGGGGAAGGGAGCGGGGGGGGGGGGGGAAGAGTCATTTGAGGAGATACGATTTTTAGCAGAGAAGCAGCTGGAGGGGATCAAATGAGTTTCAAAACCCCATGAGAGCAAAACAATTAGAAGGCAAGTTGGGTCAGAGAAATAATTGGAATAGAAAGGGATAAGCAAATCCCTCCCCCGCCCTCCCAGTTCTTCATTTAAAAGTTCTCAAAGCAGACTTTCCTGGGTAAAGGGACCTCCCAATTCAGTACTGAGGCTAATATATATTTACATCCTTAGTCAATCAGACAGCTCTTCTAATTCACTGCCACAGGAGGTGGTGGCAGCCACAAGCATGGCCACCTTCAAGAGGGGTTTAGATAAAAATATGGAGCAGAGGTCCATCAGCGGCTATTAGCCACAGTGTGTGTATATATACATATATATGTGTGTGTATATATATATATACACACTACATACATCTAGTCCATCACTCTGTGTTACACAGTGGCCAAAAAATTTATATGGCTTCTCTTATGTTCTTATGTGAGACAGAGTGTTGGACTTGATGGGCCATTGGCCTGACCCAACATGGCTTCTCTTATGTTCTTATGTGACACAGAGTGTTGGACTGGATGGGCCATTGGCCTGATCCAACATGGTTTCTCTTATGTGACACAGAGTGTTGGACTGGATGGGCCACAGGCCTGATCCAACATGGCTTCTCTTATGTGACTCAGAGTGTTGGATTGGAGGGGCCACTGGCCTGATCCAACATAGCATCTCTTATGTTCTTATGTGACACAGAGTGTTGGACTGGATGGGCCACTGGCCTGATCCAACATGGTTTCTCTTATGTGACACAGAGTGTTGGACTGGATGGGCCACTGGCCTGATCCAACATAGCTTCTCTTATGTGACACAGAGTGTTGGACTGGAGGGGCCATTGGCCTGATCCAACATGGCTTCTCTTATGTTCTTATGTGACACAGAGTGTTGGACTGGATGGGCCATTGGCCTGATCCAACATGGCTTCTCTTATGTTCTTATGTGACACAGAGTGTTGGACTGGAGGGGCCACTGGCCTGATTCAACATGGCTTCTCTTATGTTCTTATGTGACACAGAGTGTTGGAGTGGATGGGCCATTGGCCTGATCCAACATGGCTTCTCTTATGTTCTTATGTTCTAATCGTAAACAACATAGGAAGCAGAGTTACCACATCCTGTGGAGTGGGGTACAGCTTTTGTGCCTTCTGTGGACCACTCTACTTAACAGATAATAGATGTTACAATTATGCATCCCTAGGATGTAGACTGCAACTTACACAGTGATATAACAGTATTGATCCCCCATTTGAAAGTGGTAAAGTCGCAGTACTGCAGTCCAAGCCCTCTGCTCATGACCTGAGTTCAATCCTGGCAGAAGCTGGGTTCAGGTAGCCGGCTCGAGGCTGACTCAGCCTTCCATCCTTTCAAGGCTGGTAAAATGAGTATCCAACTTGCTGGGGGGAAAGTGTAGATGACTGGGGAAGACAATGACAAACCACCCCATAAAAAGTCTGCCATGAAAACATCGTGATGCGATGTCACCCCAGAGTTGGAAATGACTGGTGCTTGCACAGGGGCTACCTTTACCTTTTTAAAAAAAGGGGGGGGGATAAGGCCTCTCTTTTTTCCCTGTAACAACTGAACATGGACACCTTCCTGCTGAAAAATGTTGTTGTTGTTCAGTCACACAGTTGAATTCGACTCTTTGCAACCCCATGGACCAAGTCACGCCAGGCCCTCCTGGCTTCCAGCATCCTCGAAAGTCTGCTCAAATTCGTGTTCGTTACATCAGTAACAAACAATGAAAAACAAACAATGAAAAACATTACTGTTCTGGATTACTCTGGTCATGCCTGATTCAGATACAGGCATGCACTTAAGAAGCCCTAAGTGTCTATTTCGCTTTCTTATATTAAATCATTAACCTCCTGGCTAGAGGTGCACCTCAACAATGTTTTTGGTTCATTTTGGGTAACATACAAAAGTAACAATATTATTAGAGAATCTTGCCTACATTTTATCTTTTTATTATTTATTTATTTATTATTTATTACTTTCAATTTATATCCCGCCCTCTCCGCAAGCGGACTCAGGGCGGCTCACAATATCAATATTAAAAACAGTTATTTACACTTTTAACATATAGCTTAAATAATAATACCATCTACTGATTTTACATTTTGTGTAAATGTAAATAGTTCATTTTGTGAGGTTCATAATGCAGTGGAATAGAGATGCCAAACTTGTCTACATGCCCGACAAGGATTGGGGGGGGGGGGGAGTTACAGCCTCCCAGTGCAGTTGCTTGTCAAGAAAGGGTTCTTGTCAATGATCCTATGTCAGCTGATCTCCAATGTTAATCTTTGAGTCTGGATATATAGAATACCATTTTGCCTTTTGTAATGCATCTTGCTGACCAGTTATGCTTTGCTTATTATTTAACACATATAGTCTTATAATGGACTAGAGTGCACAGCAGATTCACAAGAGGGTCGCAGCCTCTCTCTTCTTTGACCTTGGTGAACAGGTGCTTATCAGAACTGCTGGAACAATAATTTGGAGTTTCATTTCCAAAGAAAAGACATTTAACAACTGTAAGGAGGGAATTGGGCACATCTATTTCAAATGCTTTGCTGCTGCTGCTATTTCACACCTTGGATTGCTTAGGTCAGGGTTTCCCAAACTCCGCCCCCCCATGCCCTGGTTATTTTTACACTTCTCCTTCATGGCCCACTAAAATTCAGGGGTGGAGCCAGAAGACTTTGGGGGTGGAGCTAGGAGACAGGAATTATGTCATTTCCTGTGGTGTCATTTCCAGGTCAAGGGGCAAGTGATGTCACTTCTGGGGCACACTGAATCAAAACTCCACCTCTTCCAATGATGTCACTTCCAGAGCACTCCCCCAAACCTGCCTCTTCTTCTGAAGTAACTTCATTTTCAGAAAAATCTCTCTGAAACTCATGCTGAGCCAAAATGGGGCTGGAAAGTGGGCCGTCTGCAACTTTTTCATGCATTCCCAGGATCTTCTCTTTCCACTCCCACACCTGCACGCCTGCCTGTTTGTGTGCCCTTCTTCAGCTTGCAAGCACTCCTAATGCCCATGTTCAATTGCCTGCACCACCTACACATCCGTTCCTCAACAGCACTGGCCAGTGTATGCAGTTGGGAGTGCTGTTGCCATTGCCATCAGGAATGCCAGCACTGTGTACAACCCACATTGGGCCCTGGCAGCTGACACACTTCGTAGGCCCTTCCTTCAGCTGCTACTACTAGAACCCTGCCTCAAGCTACAACCAAGCTTGCTTGGTTTCAAGAAAATCTTTTGACAGCTATTTTTCATACTTTTTGTTGGCTAAAACACTGGTTATGAAAGGTAGCAGAGAACTGTACTGCAATTAATGAATTAATTTCAAGTTATATGAAGTTTATATAAGCTTTTCTACAGTTATCCTAAAAAGGATATTTACGAGGGGCTTGCAGCTTTTTACTGGCTGTGTTTCCCACGCCTCTAAAAGCAACCAGTTGTTCAGAGATTTAGCCTGTGAACTTCTTTCATCCTTTTTAATATCTACAGGAGGAGCTTAATTTTGGTGTCGGACAGCTATTAAAAGCAGGACCAGTAAAATGGTGCCAAGTTCATTGTACCATCACTTCTATTACTGCTGTATATCTCCAATAATCTCTTTCTGTTCCATACCTCTCACCCTCACACAGAAATCTCATAAAAATGCCAGCTGGCTACAACTGGGGGTGCCATCTTTTCATTGGCAGAGCTCCTATGTCTGCTATATCTGCAACAGCAGTATGATGAACAGAAAAGTTTCATCCAGTAAAAATGGAAGGAAAGAAAGAAAGAGAAAGGGAAATAATGAAATGTAAGGAAAGGAAAAGAAAAGAAAGACATGGAAAGAATATAAGAGAAGCCATGTTGGATCAGACCAGTGGACCATCCAGTCCAAAATTCTCGCACACAGTGACCCAAAAAGCACCAGAATGTGCACCGGTGGGGCAAGGGCACTAGAAGCCCTCCCACTGTTGCTTCTCTTCCCCCCACCCCCAAGAATACAGAGCATCACTTTCAGGGAAAGAAAGAAAGAAAGAAAGAAAGAAAGAAAGAAAGAAAGAAAGAAAGAAAGAAAGAAAGAAAGAAAGAAAGAAAGAAAGAAAGAAAGAAAGAAAGGTGGACAAAGAAAAAAAAGCCTTACCATCAGATGACTCCAGCCAGCAACAATTCTGCCCAGGGGTCATTTGGTAGGGGGGGGAAAGGGGGGGGGAAAGGGGGGGAAAGCTACTGGAATGCCCACTCCCTGCCCCTCCTGGCTGAAAAAAAAACACCCCTCCCCCTTTGCTTCTCTTCTCTTATTGGTGGCCAACACTGCCTGTCAAGCTTTGGAGGACTACTATTGGTGTTTCCAGAGCTGCAAAAGTCCATCCCCCCCATTGCTTTAATGATTTTAATTGGTCTGCACCAGCATGTATGCTGCTCATTTTTTGATATACTATTTCTGATCTACTAAATGCCATATTAGTTTATTACTCCTTTGTTCCTTGATCCTCTCTGTTCTGGGTCTCTGAACTCCCTCCTTGGCTTAATTATTATGGAAAAACACCATTTTCGGCCTGTGCTTGCCTGGGAGGTGGCTAGAGGAGTCTCAAACTCTAGGCAAG
The DNA here is from genome assembly GCF_032191835.1 of Heteronotia binoei. Classification (NCBI taxonomy): domain Eukaryota; kingdom Metazoa; phylum Chordata; class Lepidosauria; order Squamata; family Gekkonidae; genus Heteronotia; species Heteronotia binoei. The sequence goes on along the minus strand of NC_083238.1, from coordinate 2,974,140 downwards.
GCTTTGGCCTAGTCTCTTCCCCCTCCCCCTCCCCTCCGGTCTGGAAGCAGCACTTCTGGGGAGGCCTCGAGAGAGGCAGGAAGTCTTTCAGGCTGCAGGAGGGAGAACCAGTTGCTGGGCAGGAACTGGGGTTTATATTGGAGATTTTGGGAGGGAGGGGAAAGGAGTTTGATTGGAGCCTTGGAGACAGGCGAGTCGGTTCTGGATGGTCTGGTCAGGGCCAGTTGCATAGCAGGGAAAGAAGGAGCGTTTTTCCCTAGTTTGATTGAGTTCTTCTGCTCACAATTTTATAATGCCTGTAAATAGTTAGAAATTTTAAATACCAGCAAGGTTCCCCAACCACCTTAGACCACACTACTGTTAGAGGGGAGTCCAGGGGAGGCATACAGTTGGCAAGGGTGCCAATCCTCCAGGGGTCTCCCAAAGAAGGACTGTGGTCTCTGTCATAACCAGGTGCTGGGTTGGCAGAGGACCTTGAGGCCACAGAACTGGCAAGGGGGATTGGGAGTCCTGTTCCTCTCAGTCAGGAACCCCTGAATTGAGCTGGTGGTGGCAGCGTGCTCTAGTGGTGGGAAGAAGATAAGCTCCCTCCAGGAGTTGGCAAATCAAAAAGGGAGTTGATGGGACCGGGTCTGAAGGCAGAATTGGGTCGGTTCCATCACAATTATTATTATTATTACCTTAAATTTCTATCCTGCTCTCTCCACAAGCAGACTCAGGGCGGCTAACAGTCAGTTCAGACATTTATATTTACAATTTAAAACCAATAAAATAGTTACAATTAAAAACATTCCATGGTGCTGTACCAGCCAGCTTTCTGTACCATGGTGCTGTACCAGCCAGCTTTCTTTTCTGGCCTGCAGAAGTGTCCTTGATTTTTAAGTCAAGACCAGCAACTGCTCCCCTATATTTCTGCCTATATGTGTGACATTACATTTGAATTGACATCGGAGGATCTGTAGCAATTACCTTTTTGATGGGTTAGTTACTCATGCAAGTCATTAATTGATGCTACACTCAATGACTGATGAACATGAAGGGTAGAAAATAAATTAATTCTAGTCCTACGGGTGGAGAGAATGAGGTTGTGAGGCTATGAGGTACATAGAATGGACTTCAGATAACATGTAGGGAAGTGTTGGTTTTGAATGCTTCAGGGGGTGTGTGCTGAATGAGAACTTATTTTCATTAGTATTAAAATAGGCAGCTTTCTTTCTTTTGTTGAAAAAGAACTTTCTGGATAAGGATGATCTGACGAATCTTATATCTTTGTCAAATCAAGCTTTTCAGGGCAAGATGATTGAGCATGTGGTGGCAGAAAAACTCCTAAATTTGACTTTAGTCCTTGCATTTTTCCATCTGACTTCAGACTTGGATTTGGGATGAAGACTGCAATAGTAGCCCTGGTAGAAGATCTATGGACTGGATCTTATAACTCCCTTTTACTAAGCTGGCTCCTATCAAACCTTACCACCAGATCTTCCTCCTAAAGAAATAGACATAGAAAGACTTTTCTCCTATCAGAGGAAGCCTATCTGAACCGATTGGAGGAAGTCTTTTTCCCTTGAAGGAAAATGTAGTAGGGAAAAAAAATCATAAGATCCAACTTTTCAGAAGGGAGTCAAAGGATCCAATCTTATTTCTACAGATTAACCAGGAAAATATTTCCATATTAATTTCATTAGACTTTAGAAACATGTGATCATAACCTTCTTGTAGACCTGGCGGGGATATCTGATAGAGATTTCAGGTGTTCTCTCCAGGGAGAATTTTTAGTATAGAGTTGTTACAAGGATTAGTTCTCAAACTTTTAATGTTTACAGTCCATTTGAAACTGAAGTCATCTATATTAAGTAAAGGAACCTGTCGAGCATGCAATTTTCAAAAGAACCAGTCCTTGAGTTGAAACAAAGTATGGTTTATTGATAATCCATGTGGCTCTATTGAGCTAGGTATTGGAACTGATACAGAGTAACAGTAGAATGCATACTTAAAGATGGCACATCAAAGGTTCTCTAAACATTGCTACAAATTCTAAACAAGCCTGCATTCACGTGTGAAAGTTCACACAGTAACTTCCTTATCTCCCCTGTGGTTATTCGTCCCGAGTCCAGGACTAGCCTGGGAAAAAGAGAGATTAAACAATGCTTGACATACTGCCCCCCCCCCAAGCTCTTGCCCCTGTGGTTATTCGTCCCGGGTCCAGGACTAGCCTGGGAAAAAGAGAGATTAAACAATGCTTGACAGAACCACTGCTAGGGGCACCCAGCTATACATTTCATTAGCAAAACATGCAGCACCTGGCCCTATGTCTTAAAGTGATGTTCAAATGGATGTGGGCGAATAAACTGGTGAATCTGGGGAGGGGGGGGAGAAGCTGGTAGGGGATGTCACTATTCTGAAAGGAAAGGATCTATATATGTCACCTGGGGTAAATCTTATTTCCCATCTCCCATTTTCCTGTTTCCTTCTCTCCTTCCCATCCACCAAGTGTCCTACCTTTATCTCTTCCCCATCTTCCACCCTTCCCAACTCCTGGCACCCTCTACCCAGGAAAACTATGGCTGTTGTGTGGGGCCCACTGTCTGTCTTACCTTGTGCAGGGCTTGGCTATGAAGGGTGTTGCTGTCTTCCCTGCCTCATGCTGGGCTCAGCCAGTCTGCCTCTCCTTGCCTTGCATAGGACCCAGCCAGGCTGGGCACTACCATCTCCCCCACCTTGCCTGGTGCAGGGCTTACTTAGGCTGGGGGCCACTGTCTACCTCACAGATATTGGTCAGATAGGGCACTGCTGTCTGCCTTGCGTAGCTTTTCCAGCTCTGAGTTGGAATACCTGGAGATTTTAAGGGTGGAGCCTGAGAAGACCGGTGTTTGGGGGGAGAAGAGACTTCAGTCAGGTATAATGCCATAGTATTACCCTGCGACAAAATTATTAATGATTGCCTTTGATTTTTATTTGGGTAAATTAGCTTCAAAAGGCAAAGCGTAGCGAGAGGTGGGGTATAGCAGGGATCTATTATCTGTATTTACAAAGATAGTTCCAAATAGACCTTCTTGGAGCCAATGATCAAGCCAATGAATAAAATTGTGTGTGATAGCAGACCTCCAGTTGTGATAGCAGATCTCTAGCCACCAGTGTCAAGTCTGAGTAATGCATTACTAGTATAGATTTAAACTCTGGTTCAAACTTTGGTTCAGGAAATGACTCCTGGGTAAAAGCCATACTGTATTCAAGTGCTGCTAGCTCAACCTCTCCCTACCCCCTCTTTCCCTTTGTTATGTAGCAAAGCTCTGCAACTAGCTATGAGAAAAAGATTACTGTGCCTTCTCAGAGATAATGGGTACCAAGGAAGTGCCCAAGGCCAGCCAGGCCTGAGAATGATAAAGTAACAACGATGTGTGAATGTGCTCGCTTAGGAATACCCCCTCCCGTAGGAATTCCTCTGATCTGTACCTTAAATGTTTGCCCTCTGTATATGCTCGCCAGTTCTCTCAATCTCTGTCGACCAGTCTTGCAACATGTTACAATAAATTTGAAACTTTTATCAACAAGGACTCGTTATTGAAACATCAGACTTGACAACCAGCTGGAGGTTGCCAACCTTCACTTCACTTCACACTGGACTTGGTCAGGCTGGATACTGCCATCTCCCTTAGTTTGTGCAGGTCGTGGCTTGGGTGCCGCCATCTGCAAAACCTTGCACAGGGCTTAGCCAGTCTGGGTACCAATGTCGGGCTCACCTCTTACGTGGGACTGAGCCAAGCATTGCCACCTCTCCTTCTTACTTCTTACATGGGGGCCAGCAGGCTGGGCACTGTTTCCTCTGCCTTGCTTAAGGCTGACTGGGCACCTCCTCTCCCATCTTACACAGATCTTTGGTGGGTCAGGCTCAGCCCCTCTTTCATAGAGTTGGCTGGCCCCGGTGCAGTTGGGAGGCCATCAGCCTACCAGGAGGCATCAAGGTTCTCTCAATGGCTACCCCCTCACCAGGTAAATTAGACTGAGAATATGGAATTGGTCCAAGGTCACCCAGTGAGTTTCACAGCAGAATAAGAATTTGAGGACCTAGTCTGAAACTCTAACCACTATAGCATACTGGCATTTGTGTGAGGACTGCTGTTGAACAGTAGCAAGCAGTCAGACCTAGATACGTCATGCAATATATGTGGTAGAAAGTTGCCTGGTGGTTTCCACCAAGCCTGGCCCCAATAAGTCCTCCCTCAATGGTCAAAATATCCCTAGAAAAGACTCTTCCCCTGCCTTTTACTGACAGAAACCAAGCCTATTGTGACTGCCTAGCAACGGCCACTATTGGAATCTACTTCTTAAAGCTACAGGTGTTCCTTTTATCGTTTTGGTTTTTTTAAAAAAACTCCATGTAATTGGGGTTTTTTTAGATTTCTCTACAAAATTGTGGTGTTTTCGGCTGGTAACCAAGCTTAACAACAGGGGCTCTACAAAGCTAAGATGTGCCAAGTGACAACGTCTGGGCAGTCTTTCCTGTCTCTCCAGGGAGATATGACAAGGAGCTATGTGGGTTCCAGTTCATTCCAACCTAGCAAAGTGGTGATCCTTAAAACCTCATGAGATCTGCTTGAACATTTGTCAGTTCAGTGGACATATTCCTCCTTGGAATACAAAGCTCCACGCTGTGCAGCATTTGAGAACTTTACTTGGCAACAGAACTTGCCCCTGGCCTGAAATCAGTAGAGACTCTTAACAAGTCTTACCAGGCATGGAAACTGTTACTAACTTTTGACTGTTGTATTCCCTCATTACTTCTTCAGCAGAAAAGCCTTTTAAACTCCAAAGGAATTTTCCAAGTACAGGTTTTTGCCAACATAATACAAACTCCATACCCTTTTTAGTTTTGCACAGTGAATATACTCCTTAAAGGAATCTCGGCTGGTACATCTCGCAATTATTTAATTAGCTGGGTTGACTCTTCTGGCTGAACAGAAATCAATGCTGAGCATCCCTTCTTGAAGATACCCTTGAGGAGGATTTGATCAGGTTTTTTACAGCTCTGCCAGCCTCAGAGCAAGTGGTGATTACTGATAGCTTGGAGCAACTGAGATCTAGACTCCTGAAATTAAGGATGGCAGTTCTGCATCATTGCCTCAACTTCTTCTGTGGTAGTTAAAGCAGAGGTGGTTCTACTCAAGCCCATTCCAGTTTATTGTGCTGGAACCGAGTGCAATGGTTAAAAAAAAAAAAGTCCACTCCAGCTCTACCACCCATCACTTTACTTAACATCTCAGAAGTTTTCCTATAGACAGTAAAGAATATACCTTTAATCATAACTCTGTTAAAGGGATGCAAAGATGAGACACCCATGGTCCATTCACACTACACTAAATACTCTTACACAGTAAAAGTCTGGATGTAAAACACATTATTTAGTGTAGTGTGAATGCACTGTCAGTTGTTACCTTGAGGATTTGGAGCTGGGAACATGACAGCCTCCTACACAGAACTAATAACTCCTCTGTTCCTGTTTGAGTGGCCTCCTTTAAAAATGGGTATATTTTTGTAGATTTAGAGGGGGGACTAGAAATGATAGAGAAATCCAATTGACTGTTAAATTTACTGTCTTGGAACCTGATGGGGGGATCAAATTTCATGACTCTCAGTTTGCTCTGTTCCTGTTATGTCTACAGGAAACGTGGGTGCAGGACTCTGATACTCCTATCCTTCAGGGTTACTGTACCTTTGTAGTTGTTGCTGATAACCATTCCATTGTGTCCTACTCTTGGCGATTCTATGGGCCAGCTTTCTCCATGTTTTCTGATCTTGTACTGTTTCTTTGAGTTGTTCCATGCTCAGGCTGGTGTCAACTTTTATGGAGTCTAGCTATCGTATTCTTTGGTGGCCTGGTTTCCTTTTGCCACTAACCCATCCAAACATAATTGCTTTTTCTAGTGAGTTCTTCCACATGACATGGCTGAAATAAGTCAGTTGCAGTTTTGTGATTTTTCCTTCCAATGGCATGTCTGGTTTTATGTGGTTCCAGTTTGGTGTAGTGGTTAAGTGTGCGGACTCTTATCTGGGAGAACCGGGTTTGATTCCCCACTCCTCCACTTGCACCTGCTGGCATGGCCTTGGGTCAGCCATAGCTCTGGCAGAGGTTGTCCTTGAAAGGGCAGCTGCTGTGAGAGCCCTCTCCAGCCCCACCCACCTCACAGGGTGTTTGTTGTGGGGGAGGAAGGTAAAGGAGATTGTGAGCCGCTCTGAGACTCTTCGGAGTGGAGGGCGGGATATAAATCCAATATCATCTTCTTCTTCTTCTTCTTCTTCTTCTTCTTCTTCTTCTTCTTCTTCTTCTTCTTCTTCTTCTTCTTCTTCTTCTTCTTCTTCTTCTTCCTTTTCACTTCCCTCCTCCATAGCCGCTGCCTCAACCACCCTCAAAAAACATTCCAGTTGACTCTCCCCAAGGCTTTTTTTGTAGCAGGAGCTCTTTTGCATATTAGGCCACACACCGCTGATGTAGCCAATGCTCCAAGAGCTTACAGGGCTCTTTTTACAGAGACTACTGTAAGCTCTTGGAAGATTGGCTACACCGGGTGTGTGTGTGTATGCAAAGGAATTCCTGCTACAAAAAAAGCCCTGGCTCTCCCACTCACAGAGCCCCTGCCTTCCTCCTCTCCATTTCCATCTGCTGCGCATGGTTACAAGGATGGATACTACCTGGCCTGCAGAGGTGCATTGTGTGCACAAGCACAGACAACAATCCTACATTGGGGTGGTAGGATTTATACTCCTTCCTCCATTTTAAAAAAAGGGTTCCAATTTTTTTATAAGCCTTGTGTGTGTGTGGGGGGGGCAAATCTGTGGGAAAATCTTCCTTCTCTTTAAATTACCCCAGTTAATTAATATAAGTATTTGCACAGCAGGGCAATGTTGTCTATTAGAATATACAAGCAACTTGCAGCAAAGGTGCATCCCTTCCCCCTACTCTAACAATATTTCACCTCTTTCTCATCCCCTTCCTATATCTGTCAACTTATCCCCCCCCCTTTTGTTCCCCTTCTCCATCAATCTACTCCTCTGCAGATCCGTCATCCTATCCCTTTTTCTCTTTTACCCTGCCCCCAACCATCAGTCTACCCCTCACCTGATCTGTCAACCTACCCCATCGCTTTTGCCCCCCCTTCTCAATCAATTGGCACCTCCCGCTACCTGTCAACTTACTCTCATCTCTTTTGCCCTCAAACCTTTCTCCATCAATCTACCCCTTCCTTGATCTGTCAGCCTACTTCCAACCCACCTTCTACCTATTCCCTAATATTTCAACTTATCAACCTCTCTTTTCTCTCTTTCACATCCCCCTTACTTTATTGGATGGGGGTTGTTTCAGGGGAATTTAACCCTCCAGTGTATTTTTTTTTAAGTTTTCAGATTTTTCTGCAAACCTAGGAAGTCACCCAAGTTTGCAGAAAAACTTGTTTGGGATAAGTGTGCCCCCTATCTGTGGAAATAATCATCCATACATAGGGGGCACATTCGGGAATTAGATATATAGATGATGATAAGTAGAATTATTAATATAATGTAAAAAGGTAAAGGTAATCCCCTGTGCAAGCACCAGTCGTTTCCGACTCTGGGGTGATGTTGCTTTCATGTTCTCATGGCAGACTCAATGTAGCTTGCTTGACGTCTGTTCTATATGTAATTGGAATGTTTACTGGTTTTTAAGGTTTTAACTGTTTTAAATGTTTAATTGCTTATATATTTATATTGTTTAATTGTATGTTTGACTAATTTCTGGAAGCTGCCCTGAGCCACTTGTGGGAAGGGCGGGATACAAATAAATAAATAAATAAATAAATAAATGGGGTGGTTTGCCATTGCCTTCCCCAGTCATCTACACTTTCCCCCCAGCAAGCTGGGGACTCATTTTACTGACCTCAGAAGCAAGCTGGGTACTCATTTTACCGACGTCAGAAGGATGGAAGGCTGAGTCAACCTCAAGCCGGCTACCTGAACCCAGCTTCTGCCAGGATCGAACTCAGGTTGTGAGCAGAGCTTAGGACTGTAGTACTGCAGCTTTACCACTCTGCGCCACGGGACTCTTAACAATGTAATGTAACCCCTGTCTAATCAGGCTGAGTCTAAGGACTTAGGCCTGATTTTTGAGAAGCAGTTAGGACAGGAGTGCTTTCTTCTATTTACATCTTGTTTGAAGTCTCTCATCCCTACTTGCCATGCTGATCCATATTTTAGAAAATCCTAGGGTAGATTGCTGTAATAGTCTTTACATAGGACTGTCTTTGAAGATAATTTGAATGATGCATTTGGTACCTAACACAACAGCCCATGCATCTATTGAAGGCATTATTGACCATGTCCTGTAAGTTGCCAGGTAAGATAATAAGTGGCCAGGTATAGACATTTTTTAGTTGTGGCAATTGTACTTAGGAATATCCTTCTGGACTAGGTGACAGGGGTTCATTAGTTATCACATTTTTATAAAGATTGCAAAATGTTTCTCTTTCAGACATCTTTCACCTGAGAATTCCTGTGTGACATGCCTACACTAAGTCTGCTTCATTTTGCGGTTTTAACATGTAGTGTATTTGATTCTTTGTATGTAATTAGGTGGGTTTTTTGACACTGGGTATTATTGATCATTTTAATTGATAACTCTTCATACAACATTTTGTGAGCTGCTTTGAGATTCAGAAAGATAGAACACATTTTTGAATAAAATAATAAATCATCCATTTAAAAATGCTTTACATATCTTTTTGTCTTTATATCAAAGAAAAGAACTTATTACAATCCATTCTGTTGTATATTGGCATAGCCTGTTCATATAAAATCTGCAAACCTAGAGAAATCCAATTAATGAAAACTTGATAGCTGATAGACACATAGACAACCAGAAGGATTCCCAAGAGATTTGAGTACTTGTCTCGACATCCTAGTTAGCAACCCATTCTCTTTTTGACCACTGCTGGGTGCCCCTTGACTGTAAAGAGGTCATAGCATCACCTGGAATCCTAGCTATTGACTTTCCTCAGGCCTGCTATCCCCATAGAGCAGCTGTCTTAGCAATACTCCATAAAACATGTGTCTGGACATGAGGGTGCCCAAGACCATATGTTGTTCAAGACAAAAATCATGATTTACTATGCACTCGGTACATGCCTGAAGTTATTGAAACAAATTGCAGTGGTAGAACCTGGTAATTTATTTGCTGGCATCAGATGGGTAAATATTAAACTGTTCCAAATGGATGAGTGATGTTACTGTATTACAGGCAAGGTCGTTAAAAATCTAATCTTGACCTCATGGAACTGACTTTCCATACACCTGAAATATCTGATTAAAAAGTGTACTGGGTATATTCATACCACACTGCTACCCTGTGAAAATAATAAATAACATTAGTTATAAAGGCCTTCTCCTATCAGGGTTATATCTTAAATAGGTATATAGAATTATTATTGGTCATCATCTTTTTCATCTGCCTCTCTTTCCAGGTATAATGGGGCCCACCCACAATGAAAGCAACATTGGGAAAACGCCAAGAATTTGTATGTCATCATTGCAGGAGTTGAAATGTGGGATCAGGAAGAGAAGAGTATTGCTGGGGTTTCCAACAATTTATTTATTTAGAGAATTTACATTGCACCTTTTTGTTATAAAAGAATACCCACAATGGCTAACAAGTAATAATATCATAAAAACAATAATGCAGTATTAATAAATACAACATTGGCTAATAAGTCAAATAAATGGCATCAGTATAAACGAGAGAAGAGTAGCCAGCAAGGGGCTCCATATTTCCATCCAGTTCCCTGTACAGTGGGAAATAATTTCTATTTATTTCTCTTCCTGTTTTTTTACTGGAAATTTCAGAAACAGCATTTTAAAACAATATAACAAAGAATCATAACATCTACAGCAGCACCAACACAAACTTAAAAAAAAATGTTAGCCCCAAATGCCTGATAGAACAAAGTTTGTCAGTCATCTTATAAGATCCCTGTGACGGAAAGCAATGGGTTAACCATAAACTGAAGACGCACAGGGCTGCGTCAGGTGACCTGAGGGTGGGGGCAAAGTGCTGAGAGCTCTCAGGGAGGGAAAAGTTAGTTGAAGGAGAGAATCTGCTGAGGCAGTCATTCAGTCAGTGGGTGTCTGACAGAGTTGGTGCCTGTCAGAAGTCTGTCAGTGTTGGGGCCTGACAGAGACTGAGTGGGTCAGTTCGTGCTTGACCGAGGCTGGGAGGGCAGCTGATCCTGTGAAGGAGCTTGAGACAGTGACGGGAAAGTCTTCCAGAGACTGCAAGCTCGACAAAACCAGCCAAGAGGGCTGTGTGTGAGGAACAAGTGTGAGTCAGTCAAGACCTGAATGGTCACAGACACCTATAGACAACTCTGAAGATCTAGTGAGGTGGTTGAGGGAGCGGATGTGGGTCTGAGACACCAGGAGGACTGGTAGTAGTGGCTCCAGTCATGGAGTGAGACTTGGCACATCATACCCAAGAGGCCAGCCTTTGCTAGAGGTGGAGAGAGCAAGATATAGGGAAACTGTGAACTGTGTAACTGAGAGACTCAAAAGAAGGAAAAAGTGATTGTAAAGCCTGAACCAACTGAGCAACGTGTTAGCCTGTGTAAATATCTCCCATATCCCCAAGTTAAGACTTTGTGTTATAATAAATCTGTGGTTTGAGTTAAAAAAAAAATACCCCGAAGAGACTAAAATATAGAGATCCAGTGAGGCCGTGAGGCGGGTGCTGCTATAATTGGTGGCAGCGGTGGGATTGATGTGTCTAGTCTCACCCCTCGACTGGAGTCTCTCCTTTCAGCCCTTCTTGGTGTCTCCAACCCACATCCACTCCCTCAACCTCCTCACTAGATCTTCAGAGTGGTTCCTAGGTGTTTGTGACCGTTCCGGTCTTAACTGACTCACACACACACAGCCCTCTTGGCTGGTTTTGTCCAGCTGGCAGTCTCTCGGGGGCGTGGGTTCGGATCCCACCTCTGCCACCAATTATAGCAGCGCCCGCCTCACGGCCTCACTGGATCTCTATATTTCAGTCTCTTCGGGGTATTTTACTTGTTCTGTTGATGGGACCACAGCAGCTTTGTTTATTCTTCCCACAAAATATATAGGCTCACGAGAACTTTAACTTAAACCACAGATTTATTGTAACAAAAAGTCTTAAACTGGGGATATGGGAGATATTTACATAGGCTAGTACGTTTGTTCTGTTGTTTCAGGCTTTACAATCACTTTTATTTTCTTGAGTCTTTCACAGTTACACGGTTCACAGTTTCCCTTCAACTCACTCTCCACCTCTAGCCAAGGTCTGGCCTCTTGGGATTGATGTGTCTAGTCTCACCCCTCGACTGGAGTCTCTCCTCTCAGCCCTTCTTGGTGTCTCAGACCCACATCCACTCCCTCAACCTCCTCACTAGATCTTTAGAGTAGTTTCCTGGTGTCTGTGACCATTCCGGTCTTAACTGACTCACACACACACAGCCCTCTTGGCTGGTTTTGTCCAGCTGGCAGTCTCTGGAAGACTTCCCCGTCTCCGTCTCCAGCTTCTTCACAGGATCAGCTGCCCTCTCAGCCCTTCTGGCCGGCACTAACTGACCCTCTCAGTCTCTGTCAGGTCCCCACTAACAGACTTCTCTGACAGGCCTCCACTCTGTCAGACATCAACTGACTGAACTCCTGCCTCAGCAGTTTCTCTCCTTCAACTAACTTTTTCCCTCCCTGAGAGCTCTCAGCACTTTGCCCCCACCCTCAGGTCACCTGACGCAGCCCTGTGCATCTTCAGATTATGGTTAACCCATTGCTTTCCGTCACATGTCCCTCCCCCTTTTGAGACATTGCGCAAGGCGAAAGGTTTCAGCCTTTTGCTGAGCAATGGGACATGGGCACACTTGCTTGGGTTACACTATGTTATAATCCCAGTAGAACTGTCCAGGTTGGCTGGGGAGTCCATGAAGGAGTCACCACAGAGAAGACCCTGTTTCTTAGACCCACCAGCCTGGCCTCTGATATCACATATACCTAGAGTAAGGCCTCAGTCAAGAATCCAGAATTGGGGGAGAGGGAGGGGTATATGGTCGAAGATGCTTTCTTATAGGACTCAGGAAATGTTAGTGCTAAAGCACTACAGGAGCAGCTGTAAAACTGAACTTCTCTGACAAATTAGTGATACATAAAACTAACTCAGAGCTTTGTTTGGTGGCCTGATTGTATCATCCCTTTCTGACAGCATCTTTAAGCTTCCTGAATGTTCTCCATATCCCACTAGCTAGCTTGCCTTTCATTTCCCCCCCCCCCCCACTGCCTTTATAAAGGATTGTTCAGCCATAATAAACAGAGAGCTTTACCAGAGATGATTGCTGCCATGTTGACTACTGCCAGTCAAGCCTCTAAGCCAGTCATATAACAAAAGGTTAGTTAAATGTAGTGCATTTTACTGGAACCGGCTGCTGATCATGACAGCTTTGTATATTAGCCTCCTGCTGTGAACTGGGGGTGCAAGATTATATTAAATGAATATGTAATCCCATGTATTATGTACAGATTAAAAGTGACTTTAGCTTGGATATCAGAAAGATGATGGATGGAAATGCCTTGCATGTGCATTTACCCAGTAAACTCTATTAAACAGCAAGTCTCCATGGAATTTAATATGCTGGTTCCAGGATACACAAATCAATAATTCTGGCAAATCTGACTAATTTTCTTGCTTCTGTCTCCCCCTCCTTTTGTAAGCCTGTAATGGGTCCTACATGAAAAAAGCTGTCAACATGCTGCAATAAATTCCCCTTTTTCATTCTTCTTGGACTAAGAAAATGTGAAAATATGTTGTAGTGCATAATTGTTCTTTACTTGCTTTTTTGCTCTGCATGTTACCTCACCATTTCAGAAGGTTCAGGATAAGGGAATAGCTACTAATAAAAAATAAATTTATTTTTATTAGTAGCTGTTCCCTCATCCTGAACCTTCTGAAATGGTGAGGTAACATGCAGAGCAAAACAGAATTTAATGTAAACCAAAATTTAAGAAATTAAGTGCATACTTAATAGAGTGGCCTTTAGCCTCGAGGTATGTGTGCTGCATCAAATTTATTCATCCTTGTGTTTATGGAGCACAAAAGGGGAAAATGTTCCAGGGAAATAATTTTTTTATTTTACCAAGCCAAAAGAAAAAAAAAGAATTGAGGTTGGCTACTGAGCAAAATTCAGTCAAAATCTTATGCTAAGTCATGGGTGAATGCTGCTCTCATTTATGGTCTAATCTTATGCCTGAAAAAGATGGCATGGGCATCAACGAAGAATCCCAAATGACCGCTACCACCTCCTTCTTCCCCTACCCACAGTGCCATGGAGAATAGTATTTTGACTAATTCTCTAAATGAAATCAGTTTATCTAGTCAGTCACACCCATGTGACAGACAATCACTGAATCCACAAAAGCAGGAGTCCCCAGCTTTGGCAATTCTTACTCCTCCCCATTCACACAAGGTCAAGGTGATTACAGGGCAGGGCCAACCATCCCACCCTGTCGAGGAACTCAGAGCTGCCTGCACAGTTGTGAGTGGCTGCATCTCCCTGGGCCCACCCTCCCACCATGGTCAAGGTGATTATTGGGCAGGGCCAACCCTTCCGCCCTGCCCAGGAACCAACCACATGGTGGGCGGGCTGCCTTTCCTCCAACCCTCTGTGGACAAGGCTTATGCAGACATTTAGTTCTTCCTTCCTGCCCACCCCATGGTGTCCCTCAACGACTGATGGTTCGAGTCAGGTCAAGTGCTGTTAAGGGTGGGCATGGGCAGCCATGCATCACAATTGCCTAGCAGGGCAAGTTATAGGATCACTTGAAGCCCACCCCACCCAGTGCAATGACAAACCCCCTACCCAACTGCTACTAGACAGTGGCCACCTTTGAGAGAACAGATCATGAGAAAAGATGGGGTTGCTCTCGCTCAAACCTGCTGCCAACGAGCAGCATAACTCTGAAATGGAGCTCATAACTAGACTGAATAAGAGGATGTTTCCCCTGTATCAATCCACAGTGAATGCCCCAGGGCAGGACTCACATGAACCATCCCTCACAAACACCTTGCCAGTGGAATGAGTAAGACAGGATGGCTCTTGAACTAAAGAAAGTCCCCCCAGTGTCCCCTGTACACTGTGTCATGTCCACCACTCAGGCACCGCCAATTTCTGTAAGCCAAAATGCCCTCAAAACGAGGTTGGGGAATTGACAGGTGGGCACCTAGCTTAAAAGGATCTAGAATCTCTGTATACAGGATTCCACCTCCAGAAATTATTGCTTAAATTTACCAAGGATACTAACTAAGAGAAACCATCAAAACTTTATTACAGAAAAATGTAGAACACACACACACAAGGTCATGAATTCATACAACACACATACAGTCCTAATAAAAGCAGAGAGAAAAATATAGAGGTAACATAGGGATGTACAAACAGGGTGATAATTACCAATTGTAGTCTCCAAGGAAGGCTCCAATGGCGAAAAATGAGGACTAGGGGGAGGGGACCCTCAACTGATCAGGAATCGGGGGTGGATCTAAACAGTGGAAATGGGGTACTGCTAGATGGACGCATGTAAAAAGTTGGGTCAGAGGTTATAAGGCTTCCCCTGAGCCCTTAGGGGATGGGAGGTACAGGGGCGGATGACAGGTGGTCAGCTGGTGCATGACCTCAGAAAAAGGGGGAGGCTCCACAGTGACCATAAAGGCTGGACTTGCGTGATAGCCAATGGCCAGCTTGTAGGGGGCATCTGATTTGGATGCCTGTTCCTGGCCAATGAGAGGACTTGGCCCTGGTTAACTGATTGGACCTCCAGGTAACAATGGGCCAAGGGGGAGGCTCCAGGATGACTATTAAGGGAAAAAATGGGGGGAAACTCCTGGGGTGAGGGTGATTGAAAGCTGCTAAACATATCTAAAAGGTGACAATGGATGGCCAAATTGCTACCTAAGATGACACCCAATCTACACAAAGATACTTGGGTCTAGGTGAAGACGATACTCCTCTGCTGGCACAATCCTTTGTTTTGGGTTCTGTGAGACAAAAGTTTTGGCAGTCTGACAGGATCCCCTCCTGGGGTGAGCTTGATTGTCTTATGCACAGGTGACATCTGTTGAGTTCGTTAGCCTCCCGCTTCGGTGTTATGGAGTCTGGCGCTGCAGAAAGATAGTTGCTGGTGCTGTCAGCCTTTCCCTAGAAATTCTGTGGTCAAGGCTGAAAACTGCTTGCTTGGACAGCTCCTGGCGGCGTACCCTCTTCCTCTACACTGGCTGAGATGGGGATCGCACGGAGTGACTGGAGACCATCTACACTCCTGGTTAGCACTCCTCATGAGACACGGAGTGCTGCTGCAACATTGTGGCTGTTAGTACTCATAAGTCTCTTCCAGTTTGGTAGACAAAACCCACGTCCTTCTGGCAGATGTGTGTGAGTTGAGTCTCCAGGCATCCTGGCAACCAAGCGGGTGACTACGATGCTCCAGAATTAAGGGTATTTTTCTCACAACTTGGAGTCAGGAAATAATTGTCCTGCACCAGTCAACTCCAGTCACCTTGCCAGCAAAGCAAGTGAAGGGGTGTGGGTTCATGCATGCAAGGAAGGAGGACAGAAGGTTGACCAGATAGAAGTTTAACAAAGCTGCTTCGGCGGGAAATAACAATAACAACAACTCACCAGCTGGGGTTAACCCTGGTGGTGGTCACTCAATGTCAGATCCTTTGCCATACCCCAGAAGGAAACATGGCCTGCAGTTTTGCTGTGATAGTGTGGAGGCTGTTAGCTAAGCAACAACGCACATCCCACCCAAATGCCCTGGGTAAATAATGGGTTGCCCTGCAGTCATCATCACAGTGAAGTGGGGACAAATGAGAATGTTGTGGAGTTAAAGACTAGGTGGCAAAAGGAAGTGCATGGTGATTGAGGAGCACAACATGTTTTAAAAGGGATAGACAAATAAGGAAGGTGGAAAGTAGCATTATATGTAAAAGAGGTATATACTTGTGAGGAAATACATGAATCTGAGCATGGAAGTTCAGTGAAAGTCTCTGGATACAAATAAAAGGAATAAGAAATAATAGTGATCTTATGGTGGGGGTCTGCTACAGACCACCAAGCCACACAGAGGACTTGGATGAGACACTCCTAGAACAGATTACAATGTTCTCAAAGACATGAGATATGGTGGTCATGGGAGATTTGAATTACCTGGATATCTGTTGGAAGTTCTGCTAAAAATGAAAGATTATATAAATTCCTGACTTGTCTTACTCACAACTTAATTTTCCATAAAGTGGAGAGGGAAATAAGGGGATCTGCTATCTTGGACTTGATTCTCACCAACAGGGAAGAACTAGTTGATGAGGTGAAACTAGTAGGCACTCTGGGTAGTTGTGACCATGTAATTTTGGAATTTAAAGTCTTGGGAAACGGAAAAGCTGCACATAGATATATAGATTGCACTTCAGGAAAGCAATTTTAACAAACAAACTTAAAGTTATGCTGAATAGAATCCCATGGTCAGAATTACTTAAGGAGAAGGGAGTTTAAGAGGGGTGGGAGTTCATTAAAAGTGAAATATTGAAGGTACAAATGATTCATGTGAGAAGGAAAAATAGGAGCCTAAAGAAACTTCCACAAACAGCTTTCAAAAGACTTGAGAAACAAAAAATATTCATTTAGGAAATGGAAGGAAAACAACACTATTTCAAATGGCCTTCAACTAAAGTACAGAGTTGCTTAACATCATGGTATGGAACTGCACCAAAACTGTTTTAAAATTGTTTAATATTATAAAGTGCAATTGTTAATTTAACTAATCTTATTGTAACTGTTTTTACTATTTTATGGTTGTATTTTTTTATTGTGGATATTCAATGTTGTTAGCCGCCCTGAGCCTCCTTTGGCGGGGAGGGCAGGATATAAATATGATAGATAAATAAATAAATAGGGCCTTATAGCCAAGGATGAATATAAGTACATTACAAATGCTTGTAGGAAGAGTGTTAGAAAAGCTAAAGCTCAGTATGAGTTTAGGCTAGCTAGGTATGCTAAAAACAACAAAAAGGGCTCTTATGTTCAAAGTGTTCAATGTGACCACTGTGTGAGGGAGGGAATCCCTCTCCCTCTGATGAGGGGGGAACTGTACCAGAATTTATTAATATGAGCCTGAGTTTCTGTCTAAATACCAGTGACCTGAACTTTGCAGTATATCTGATTTGACATTCTTGCAAACCTAGGTTGACCGCTTTTCGTGTAGCCTTGGCTTTTCTACATATAGAAGGGTATGTATGACTTTGCTTACTGTGCTGGATTCCTTGTCTGATGAAGTGTGCTTAAAAGCACACAAAAGCTTACGTTCTAAATAAAAATTGGTTGGTCTTAAAGGTGAAACTTGACTCCTGCTTTGTTCAACTGCTTCAGACCAACACTTCTGCTTCAGAATCAAAGGGTTAATGAAGAAGCTGAGGACTCAGAGAGCCCTGAGTCATGTGACCCGAAGGTGGGGGCCAGGGGTGCTCAGAACTCTCAAGTCCTGAGTGACAGCTAACGGCTCAGAGGTTAACGGTCAGAAAAGCAAAACGGTCAGAAAGGGAGAGTTGGACTCAGAGTGTGGTGAGAGAGGCTTGGTGTGAAGTGAAGCTCTATATACACTCTGTGAAATCAGCCAGGTGGCTGAGCGTGAGGCCTATCTCTAGGTCACGAGTGCCCTCTAAGGAAGAGGAAGGTGACAGAGAGTGTCTAAGTGGAAGACCTTAGTGGTCACAGACCTATGATACACTGCTCCGAGGAGTTTATAAGGTGGCTGAGGGAGAGCCGTGGGTCTGAGGGAGTCAGGAGAGCTGGGGCTTGTCAAACCAGATGACTCGAGGGACCAGGCACTCAAAGCCCAAGAGGCCAGCCTGATTAAAGTTTAGGAGAGTGGATTAAAAGAAGAACTGTGTACCCTGAAATACCTCCGAGCATTGCTGGAGGGTCTAGCCGACATACTGGATAGACAATGTTATTCCTACAAGATACAAACTAGCCTTTGTATATACATCCCATCCCCCAGTTAAAGTCTATTTTGTAAATAAAGAACTATAGTTTGCTGTTACGTTCTCTGGTGCCTGCGTGATTGGGAAAGACTTCAAATCTGCAGTGGTCCCCTGCTCATATATCGTATCAGACCCCCGAAGAGACTAACGTATATTTAGCTGCCCTCGCTGAGGCAGGAGGCGATAGGCTGGCATCACCTTAGTAGTTGTGATAGCTGCCCACTTGAATCTATCTATATAGAAGAGTAGTTTATGTTTTCTAAGGTTGTTATCTCCTTCCTCAGTGTCCATAGGTCTCCACAATGTTTTCTATAGTACATGACCTACTGATAAGGCTTGCTATCGCAAGTGGTCACAACTATGCACTGCACTTCCCATCTGGTTAAAATAAAGCCCAAACAATATGCTGAAGGCTCCTAGATTCTCAGAACAATCATTGATATGATATCTGTAACTATTTATCACATAACCTCCTTTCCTATTTATGGTATGAGTTCAGAGTAAAATTGTATTAGAGATTTACTTCTGCTAGGATTGTGTTGGCCTGACATCAGCCATTTTGATTGGACCTATGAGTCCAGAGCTGGCCATCAACAGCTCCTTGTGAGACCTTGGTGTGTCAGCTTGTGTTCAAATTGATATTAACCAGTATGCCTAAATTGTTGTATTGCTTACTAACCCTGTGAACTGTAACTATAATTTAGCTGTGAGAGCAGGAGAAGTGGGGGGGGGGGGGGAAGAGGAGCTTGGCGCCAAGAGCTGTAAAGGTGTTTGAAGTGCAAACTATGTGGCCAGCTCTCAGCCGCTGCGAGGCTGCCTGTGGGGGAGAGAGAACGGACGCGGCTAGCTATGCAAGATATCAGGGTGTGAACCTCGCACCTCTTAGAAGTAGAATGCAACGGTATTGTGAGAATGATTTAAACCCCCTAGCTTTGATCCTGGGCCATAAAGGCCAAGCTAGTTTGTGTGTACCTTATCACTTTCAAAGAACTCTCGTAGCAGTAACATGTATGTATCCAATAAATGAAACTTATTTTCAAATGGAAAGAGTCTGTCCATTGTTGGAGCGTCCATGAACCCTACGCTGACATGGTGACCAGTCCAGAATGTTCTCTATTTCTGTTCAGAAGGTTCATATATTTGCACTGTCAAGTATTGGTTTTTTAATGAAATTATGATATGCTGAATATTGAAATGTTATGTTTTCTTTCTTTAAGATTTATAATTGGCTAGTGTGAAATCCATGCTTCACTATAGTATTTAACTAACTTTAATCCAGTTATAATACTTCTGGGAATATAATTTTTTGTATGTGTTTTAGAAAGGGTGTTTTGGTTTTGGAAATGGTTTTGTGATATAATAGCAGTAGGAATAAGGCCCATTGTGAAGGGAAATACAACGGGCTCTAGAAAGAGGCTCTGGGTGACTGCCCCCCCCCTTGCTGTTTTCTCACCCACTCACTCAAGCGAAGGCATTCATTCATTGCCTCCCTCTCTCTCTTTACTAAATTCAATCTCCTTGCCAGTCTCCACTCAACCAATAAAAGAAAGGAGGGTCCTTGGAATAGTCCAAAATCCTGCAACATTTTGTATAATAATAGTTTTTATTTTTTGTTACACACACACATCTGTTCTGGTATGGCCTAAAAACAGTCCAAGATACACATTCTGTTTTGAATGGTTAGGTACCCATTGGAATTCTCATTCATATAAGATCAAAATGTAAAGTATGAATAGATGCAACAGTAAGACAATACACTGATCTCTTTGTGGTTTAATATTTTCAATGAAACTAAACAGATAACATAACTGTCATGTGAAAAATTGTCATATTTTCATTGGCAATGGACCAAGTTAGTCAGTGGTGTGATTCCCATTAAACTGTAAGCCAAAATGCCCTCAAAGTGAGGTTGGGGAATTGTCAGGTGGGCACCTGGCTCACTCAGGATCTTTTTACCTGTGTATACAGGATTACCACGTCCAGAAAAGTAATGCTTAAAATATTAGGGACTCTAATTAAGTAAAACAATTAAAATGTATTAAGAAAAATATAGGCTTCCATACAAGATACAATATTCATAAATCATTCATACAGTCCTAGGAAAGATAGATAGATAGATAGATAGATAGATAGATAGATAGATAGATAGATAGATAGATAGATAGATAGATAGATAGATAGATAGATAGATAGATAGATGAATGTGTGATGGAATTGGAAGGGTTAATAGAAAAGCTAAGGACTCAGGGAGTCTGAGTCATGTGATCTGAGGGTGGGGGCCGGAGTGCTCGGAACTCTCAGGATGAGTGAGTGACAGATAATGGCTGGAGAGTCAACTGTCAGCAACTGTCAGAGGGAGACAGTTGAAGTGGATAGTAGATAGTCAGCAGGAGAGCTGAAGGGAGAGCTGGTACAGAGAGCTGTGAAGAGACTTCTGGTGAAGTGAAGCTCGTTGTTAGCTCTGTGGAGACAGCCAGGTGGCTGAGAGTGACAATCGAGTGTCACAGTGAAAGACCTGAGTGGTCACAGAAATATTGACATTACTCTTAAGGACTAACAAGGTTGCTGAGGAAGAGATGTGGGTCTGAGGGAGTCAGGAGGGCTGGGAGCAGACACACCAGTCGACTCAAGAGACCAGACACATAAAGCCCAAGAGGCCAACCTAATTAGAGTTTGGAAAGTGAAGAATATAAGAACTGTGGACTCTGAGATACCTCAGTGAACCTCTGTATTGTAAAGCCTCAACTGTTTAGCAACTGTTATTCATCCAAGATACAAAATAGCCTATGTAAATACATCCCTTCCCTCCAGTTGAAGACTGTGTGTAAATAAAAATCTGTGGTTAACTGTTAAGTTCTCTGGTGCCTGAGTATTTGGGAATCAGCAGCAAATCAGGAGTGGTCCCCTACATACATAGTTATCCATCTATCTGAAAATAAAAGAGAACCCCGAAGAGACTAGAAATCCTTATTATATCCACCCCCTTTACTCAGTAGTCGTGAGGTAAAACCAGAAGGGAGAAACAAAGTTTGCAGGAGGGGCTGGGGTCACCATAAGTCGCCTTAGGAGGTGCAGGGTGGTCATAAGGGGAACAAACAGGGTGATATTTACCTATCGTAGTCTTCGAGGAAGGCTCCAATGGCAACAAGCGAGGAAGTGGGAGGAAGGACACGAAACTGATCAGGAACCAGGGATGGATCTATGCAGTGGAAGTTGGGATACTGATAGAAGCACACCTGTGGGTAGCTAGTCCACAGATTATAAGGACTCTCTTGATCCCTTAGGGGATGGGAGGTACGAGGGAGGAGGAAGGTGGTCAGCTGGTGCATGACCTCACGAAAAGGGGAGGTTTTGCAGTGACCATAAGGGCTGGACTACTGCGACAACCAATAGAAAGTTCATTGGTGGCACCTAATTGGGTGCTTGCTCTTGACCAATGGACTGGCTTGGATCCTGGATACCTGAGTGAACTTTCAGGTTGAAATGGACCAAGGGGAGGCTCCAAAGTGACAGTTGGGAAGAAGAATAGAGAGATTACGTGGGTGGGGAGATATTTAGGACTATTAGACTTATCTAAAAGGGTGACAGTAGAGAGTCAAATCATGGCCTAGGTAACACCCAGTTTGTACAAAGGAACTTAGCTCTAGCTGAAGATGGTCTTCCTCTTCTTCTGTCTTCTCCTTGGCACTAGTCTTTGTCTTGAGTTCCGTCAAACAAAGAAAGTGGCGGTTGGACGATTAACCACTCCTGGGGTGGGTAGGTTGCTTGCAGGCATAGGTGACATCTGGTGTGTACGTGAGCCGTTCGCTTCGCTGGAATGGAGTCAAGCCTGGTAGGAAGATGGCTGCATGTGGTGTTAGCCCTCCACGGTGGATTCCATGGTCAGAACTTTAAAACCATTTGCCTGGATAGCTCCTGGCAGCCACTGCTTCATGTCTCCTCTGCTTCATGGCTGGGATGGACATCATATGGAATGACAGGAAACCATCCGTTCTCCTGGTGGGCACTCTTGTACCGGTCTAGAGTGCCTTTGTAGCGTTATGGCTGCTAGTACTGCATAAGTCCCTGTTGCCCCTGGATAGGTTTACTCACACTCTCTGGCCAGACGTGTGCGAGTCACTTTTCCAGGTGCTCTGGCAACCAAGCTGGTGATCACGATGTTCTGTAAGGGGGCTTTTCCTCACAAAATAGAGGAATGGTTTCTGAAGCACAAATTTTTCAAGTGGAAAACTAAGTCACTCTTTCTGTACTTCTGAATAGTATTGTAGTTTGAATTTGCTCAGAGTAATATGCCTTTACCTTTTAATATGCCTTTGGGATATGCTTGGCAAAGTGCCTGCTGCAGGGGACAATGTCTTCTCTCTCCCCCCCACCCTTTCAGCACTTACTGCTGTTCTTTATTCCAACAGGTGAAAAATGGAGGGTGAAGGTGGGAAGTGATGTCACATAATGTTGCACCCAGAAGTGATGTCACAATGCTCTAGGAATTTCCAAACACATAGAGATTTGTAAAATCAGAATCAGTGTTCAAGAATCACAATATTTTTGAGTAAAGCGGAAAGTCATGGGGAGGAGCAGATCAATTAGGAAAGCATGAACACGTGTCATTTTGAATAACAATTTGCTTGCCTATTGCAAACAGACTGCATATTTTTCATTGGGCAACTTGAATGTTGATTAGCAACTCAAACCTGTTTAGTGGGAGACTTTCTGCATGCCTTAGCAGTTTGGTACAGTGCAATCTGGAGCATTCACAGATGGTGGCAAGGTAAGGAAATCTGAGGTTCAGCTCTTAAATGATTATTATGGCAAAACAGAATGTTTGGCTACTGCACATGTTCACTACAAAGTTGAGTTGTCAGAATGGGCCACCCGACAACATGTAGGGGTGACCATGTGGGTTTTCTCTATGGGAAGTGATCAGTTTTTCCCCAAGAGGCTAAAATCAGATGGAGGAAATTATTTTTCAGTACAAAAATGGCACACCAAGAAAAAGTATAGAAAGCCTTCTTCCAGTGGACTAGTGGAGCCAGCTTGTACTGGCTTGCATGAATCAACTGTTAGATTTTCAGGAATTTTGCAAGCCAGTGGAACTCTTGGGAGGGACGGTGGCTCAGTGGTAGAGCATCTGCTTGGGAAGCAGAAGGTCCCAGGTTCAATCCCTGGCATCTCCAAAAAAGGGTCCAGGCAAATAGGTGTAAAAAACCTCAGCCTGAGACCCCGGAGAGCCGCTGCCAGTCTGAGAAGACAATACTGACTTTGATGGACCAAGGGTCTGATTCAGTATAAGGCAGCTTCATATGTTCATATGTTCATATGTTCTTGTCAGGTACTCTTTGCACATTCACATTATCAGAGGTGGAATAAATTCAGTGCTTAAAAACTAGCAAGCAAACAATAACAAAAGACAACTAACAGAAGTTGGTGCCTGATGCCATTACATCTGCTGATACATCACCTCCACTCCAAACTCTATTTTCTTCCTTCTCAATTTACTTTTCCTTCACTCCAGAATTGGAGCTGAGCCTAGAGCAAGTAAAGGTTTGTGGTGAGTTTCTGTCTGCTGTGACTTGGTGCCATTTTCCACTGCTACCAGTATTACCAAATATATTTAAACAAATAGGTGCTATGAATCTGTTCTGCTTGCTCTGTGAGAGCAAGTTTTCAAAGGAATTATTTCCATTATGTTCTGCAATATGTTATGCTCCCTGGTTTGCAGTCAACTGTTTTTGAGACTTCTGTGTTTCTGTTTCTGTTACTGATAAAATAATTAAATTACATGGTGGTAGGGTCTCCCCCTGCCCCAATCAGAATACCCTAGACATTTAACAATATACGTGTCTGATTCATAGAAACAAATGAATATAATTTGTACAAAGGTAAAAATTAGTTTAAGATCACATATTAGATTTAATAACAATAAATTTAATGGGAAGAGTTAGTGGATTGGGATGCAACACCATTTATCAAATCATGGTTGAATTGCATCCACAGGCTGGATACAGATACAAGAATTTGGCAAAAATCAACACAATTCAATGAGATTCAACTGGCTATATGGAATTTAAAATAAAGAGTATTGTATATTTTATTATTATTGTAAATTGTGTGCTACTCATCCTTTATATCAGTAAAATTTATAATAAAATTATGTATGTGTATGTATATTTGTGTGTGTGTGTGTACACACATACAAACACTTTTTTCTTTTTTGGGGGGTGGAGCCGGTTGTTAAACATTTACCAACACACCACTGCCTTAGAATAATAGAATCATAAAATCATAGAGCTGGAAGGTAACTCCAGGGCCATCTAGTCCAACCCCCTGCACAATGCAGGAAACTCACAAACACCTCCCCCTAAATTCACAGGATCTGCATTCCAGTCAGATGGCCAACTAACCTCTGTTTAAAAACCTCCAAGGAAGGAAAGCCCACCACCTCCCGAGGAAGCCTGTTCCACTGAGGAACCGCTCTAATGGTCAGGTTGTTCTTCCTAATGTTGAGCCAGAAACCTTTTGATTTAATTTCAACCCATTGGTTCTGGTCCTACCTTCTGGGGCCACAGAAAGCAATTCCACACCAGCCTCTATATGACAGCCCTTCAAGTACTTGAAGATGGTGATCATATCACCTCTCAGCTGCCTCCTCTCCAGGCTAAACATCCTCAGCTCCTTCAACCTTTGGTCTCCAGACCTTCACCATCTTCATTGCCCTCCTTTGGACCAATTCCAGTTTGTCTATATCCTTCTTAAAATGTGGTACCCAAAACTGAACACAATACTCCAAGTGAGGTCTTACCAGAGCAGAGTAAAGCGATACCATCATTTCACGTGATCTGGACACTATACTTCTGTTGATGCAGCCCAAAATTGCATTTGCCTTTTTAGCCACCACATCACACTGTTGACTTATGTTCAGCATGTGGTCCACTAAAACCCCTAGATCCTTTTTGCACATGCTGCTGCTAAGGCAAGTCTCCCCCATCTTATAACCAGGATTTTTCCTACCTAAATGCAGAACTTTACATTTATCCCTGTTAAAATTCATTTTTTGGACATCCATCAGACATGCACCATTTATTATGTAATCCCTGGATTTAGCCCAGTTTTCCAGCTGTCAAGATCATCCTGTGTCCTGTTTCTGTCTTGTACTGTATTTACAACCCCTCCCAATTTAGTATCATCTGTAAATTTAATAAGCATTCCCTCTATTCCTTCATTCAAATCATTTATAATGTTGAACAAAACAGATCCCAGGACAGATGCCTGAGGCACTCCGCTTGTCACTCCTTTCCAAGAGGATGACGAACCATTCACAAGCACTCTTTTGGTGCGATCTGTCAACCAGTTACAGATCACCTAATGGTATCATGATCCAAATCACATTTTACCAATGTCAATGAGGACAGTATGTGGAACCTTATCAAAAGCCTTACTGAAATCAAGATAAACTGTCTACAGCATTCCCCTGATCCAGCAAGGTAGTCACTTTCTCAAAAAAAGAGATGAGGTTAGTCTGACATGACTTGTTCTTGAGAAACCCATGCTGGCTCTTAGTAATCACATCCATTTTTTCTAAATGTTCCAGGACTGACTGTTTGATGATTTGTTCTAAAACTTTTTCAGGTATAGACGTCAAGCTGACAGGTCAGTAGTTACCTGGATCCTTCTTTTTTCCCTTCTTGAAGATGGGTACATTCGCCCATCTCCAATCTTCCAGCACCTGTCCTGTTCTCTAAGAATTCTCAAAAATAATAGCCAGAGGCTCAGAAATTACACCGGCAAGCTCTTTTAGAACCCTTGGATGCAATTCATCTGCCCCTGAGGACTTAGTTTCATTTAAAGAAACAAGGTGTTTATGTACTTACCCCTATGCTGATCCTAGGTTGGAACTCCATACCCTCATTATATGTTCTGTTTTTGCCATGTTGAGCACTATTTCCCTCAGAAGAGAAGACTGAGGAAAAGTAGGAATTGAGCAGTTCTGCCCTCTCTTCATTACCTGTTACAATTTCACTTTTCTGCCCTCGCAATGGGCCTACCATATCCTTGCTCTTTTTCTTACTCTGAACATAAGGAAAAAAAACCCTTTTTGTTGTTTTTAGCATCTTTGGCCAGCCTGAGCTTTAGCTTTCCTAACTTTTTCTCTACAAGCACTGGTGATGTGTATATATTCATCCTTGGTTATAAGGCCCTCCTTCCAATTCCTAAAGGAGTCTTTTTTATTTCTCAAGTTGTTATTGAGCTGTTTATGAAGCCACCTCAGCTTCTTTAGGCTTTTTCAATTTTTTCTTCTCATAGGAATTGTCTGTGATTGCGCTTTCAGTATTTCACTTTTAAGAAAGTCCCACCCCCCTTGAACCCCCTTCTTCCTAAGTATTTCTGACCATGGGATTTTACCCAGCATAGTTCCAAGTTTGTAGAAGTTTGCCTTTCTGAAGTCCAATCTATAAGTCTGACTACCCATAGCTTTTCCCTTCCCTAAGGCTGTAAATTCCAAAATCACATGGTCACTGCTGCCCAGGGTGCCCACTATTTCCACTTCTTCCATCAATTTTTCCTTGTTGGTGAAAATCAACCAAGATAGCATATCCCTTTGTTTACTTCTTCACTTTCGGGAAAAGGAAACTGTCAGCAAGACAAGTCAGGAATCTATTTGATCTTTCATTTTTAGCAGAGTTGGACTTCCAACAGATGTCCGGGTAATTGAAATCTCCCATGATCACTGCGTCCCTTTTCTTGGAGAACTTTGCAATCTGTTGTAGCAGTATCTCATCCAAATGATCTATAGCAGACCCACCATAATATCGCTGTTATTTTTTACTCCTTTTATTTTTATCTAGAGACTCTCAACTAAGCTGTCATGCTCAGATTCATATATTTCCTCACAAGTATATACCTCCTTCACATATACTGCTATGCCTCTGCCTTTTCTCATTTGTCTGTCCCTTTTAAATAAGTTGTACCCCTGAATCCTAATATTCCAGTTGTGTTACCAAGTTTCAGTAAGACCTATTATGTCATAGTCTCCTTCCTGTATTAGAACTTCCAGTTCCTCCTGTTTGTTTCCCATACTTTGTGCATTAGTGTAGAGACATTGGAATCCATGTTTTATGCATCCTGAGTGTTTAGGTTCCATACATACCTGCAAGTTAACCTTACCTACTGTATGTGCCACTCTCTTGCAAGGCGTTAGTGTTCTTATCCCCAGTTTCTGACATCATGCGAGGCTTTGAATTATTGTCTTGCTCCCCATACAATTTAGATTAAAGCTCTCCTTATTAGGTTAGCAAGGCTGTTACCAAACACCCTTTTTCCCACTGTCGTAAAGTGCAAACCATCTCCTGATAGAAGACCACCATCTCAAAAGTGTAAGCCATGGTCCTGAAATCCAAATCTTTCCTGATGACACCATCAACATAGCCAGTCATTTATTTGAAGTATTGCTCTTTCTCATTCTAAGCCACGGCCTTCAACAGAAAGAACTGACAAGAACACAACCTGTGCTCCCAGCTCCTTCACCTTCTTCCCATACACTTTAAAAAAATAGTTGAATCATTCCTCACAAATGAGATTGTGAAGGTTGAAAAAGGAAGAGAAGAGAACTGGATGGGTGAGTTTAGCCTGAAGTGTTCTTGAGAAGGTGACTGTACTGCCCATGTTCTTTGATTTCAGAACAATGTAGGCTTGAAAACAGAAAGCAGTTTTATTCACGAACTCAAAGGCAAGCTGTCCTAAAGTTTACAACATAAGATCAAAGTTTCAGTACAGCATAAGATCCAAGTTTCAGTTACAAAGATACTTCTCAAGAAGGCTTGTTGCTTTAGCTGGGAACTCTGTCTTCACTGCACAGACGTTCATCAAGCCGTCATTAGCTCCTTCAGCTATTCCGCAGAGCACAGCAGAGCAGCACTATCCAGCCCACTTAGGCTTAATTTAACATAACCCTCCCCTATTCAATTATCAGTCTCAGCTGGGACTGGTTGTTGGTGCTCCGCAGCAGTTCTAGCTGAAGCAAACATGATTCACCTGTTAAGGGCAATCAACCCTTTTGCAGCTTAGTGCTCCAAACACAGCTTTGGAATGAGGAGATCACCACCCCTGTCTCCTCGAGATACAAAGGTCTTCCGCATTTTTCCATTACAGCGACTATCACTTCTTTTTTATAACTTGAAAAAGGGTGAAAGAAACACACTAAAGTCTACCTAACAATTAATTTGACAATAAAAATACTAGGATAAAGTCAGCCAGATCAAGATACAAGCTGGGACAAAGCTATAGGTAAGTAGTTGTTCAGACAAACATGTGACAAAATAACAAAGTACTTTAACATGTGTATAAAATGATTATTCAGCACCAGGCTACAACAAGGGCAAAGCAAGTGAGGCACTTGCCTCAGGCACACAAAGCTGAGGGCAGTGTGTGTGTGTGTGTGGAGAGAGCAAGAACTGGGTTCAGGTAGCCAGCTCAAGGTCGACTCAGCCTTCCATCCTTCCAAGGTCAGTAAAATGAGTACCCAGCTTGCTGGGGGGAAAGTGGAGATGACTGGGGAAGGCAATGGCAAGCCACCCTGTAAAAAGTCTGCCGTGAAAACGTTGTGATGCGATGTCACCCCAGAGTCGAAAATGACTGGTGCTTGCACAGGGGACTTAACTTAAGTGTGTGTATGTGTGTATTCATCTATTACCCCAAACCACCATGCCATTACAAAAATTGTGTATTTCTATAAATTCAAATTGAACCAACTAAGCAGGGGCGGCTGGTATATTAGGGCAAGCTGAGCTCCTTGCTGCTTACCTCTTTTACAGGAAATAAAAGAAAAACAAAAGCCTTACTGAACTTACTATCTGTCTAAGGCCCTTTCTACACCAGCCTTTTGCTGCTGTCTCTGCATTTCAATTTGACCATTCTGTCCTGCCTTCAGTTCTGTTTTGTGTCAGTGCTTCTTATTTCCACATTTGTTTGGGGTGAATATGCACTCACAGTGCTTCCAGTGTACTGTTGTGCTTTCCAAAAGTGCTTTTGAACCGGACTCCATTTTGAATTCAGTTCTCTCTTTTTTCTTTGGGAATTTAAGTTCCATCCCCAACTTCCCCTTCCCTTTCTTTTTGCAGAATCAGGGAGGAAGGGAGGGAGCTGGTCTTCAGCTAAAAGTTCTGAAAGAACCTTTCCCTTCCTATTATATAAAGCAACCAGTCAGCTCAGTGAATTAAATGTTGTGTTCATCATACTATACGGTTGCCAAGTCCAATTCAAGAAATATCTGGGGACTTTGGGGGTGGAGCCAGGAGACATTGGGGGCAAAGCCAGTAGCAAGGGTGTGACAAGCATAATTGAACTCCAAGGGAGTTCTGGCCATGACATTTAAAGGGAAAGCACACCTGAGCCTGACTTGGCGGGGAGGGCAGGGTATAAATAAAATTATTATTATTATTATTATTATTATTATTATTATTATTATTATTATTATTATTATTATTATTATTATTATTATTATTATTATTATTATTTGCCTTCCTTCCATAGGAAATAATGAAGGATAGGGTGAAAAAAAAAAATACTGAACTGTTAGATGTGTGTTTGTGTGCTTAAGGCATCAGAGTGACTTCCTGCTATTCTTTTCTCTTAAAGGTACAGTTCCATATCTCCGTTCTCATGCCCCACCAGAAGAAAATGCCAGTAGTGTTCAACCAGGATCCTCTTCAGCTCTCCCCTCCCTCATTCATAGTTTTATTTACTGGGGGGGTTTATGCTGTACATACACAGCAGCACCAGCCAC
This sequence comes from Heteronotia binoei, assembly GCF_032191835.1. Taxonomy (NCBI): domain Eukaryota; kingdom Metazoa; phylum Chordata; class Lepidosauria; order Squamata; family Gekkonidae; genus Heteronotia; species Heteronotia binoei. The sequence continues at coordinate 2,944,297 of NC_083238.1, read as the reverse complement.
CTCCGAACTGGTTGGCCCATACTCATAACTTTTCAATCTCTAACTAGACTAACTATCTGCAGATTCACACACCACCACTACCACCCCAGGATGGGGGTGGAAATACAGAAAGTATAATCCACAGAGAGTGATGTTCCAGGCACAACGTTTAAAGAAAATTCAACATTCGCAGAATGAAAGCAAAGGATGTGAATCAAGGCATAACAACTAGAGTGCTGGGAAACTATGGAGTAAAAACATATTGCAGAAAGAGCCTAAACGTGTAAGCTGTCAGCTCCCTCTTTAATTGGTCTTAGTCTTCTTACTTGTAGAGGCAGATCAACTATGAAACTAATTAATCTTAAGCTTCAGGGCCCCTAATCGTAGAGAGACCCTGAAGCAGCTTTTAAAAAGTGTTTGTTATTAAAATAAGGCTATTTTAGTGACAGAATCATAAGCCAATGGGTTGAAGTACTTTATATTGACCTTAGAATATGCTCTAATACCTGTTTCATGTGTCTGTCCTCAAAATGTCCCTGTAATTGGTCAGATTTCAAAATTTTCTCGGGGACTTGCAGTAACTGAACCTCTAGTTGTGGCCTTTGCTGTTTTATTTCATCATTCTATGATACATCATGCATATATATAACGTTTCCCTAATTTTCATCCCCCATAACTCAAAAACTATACAGCATAGCCTAGGAAATGTTTATTCATGCAAGTGACTTTGACTTGTGAGATAACCCAGTACAGTAATTTTAATCAAATCTGAGATGCAATGATTAATTTTTTAAAAAAATTGTGGTGATCTACCATGGAACAATCCCATTGAAGAAGATAACAGCAGTTACCCAGACCTTGTTTCTGGTGGGAAGAGGCTCAAGGTATGGCTCATTTTCAAGGCCTCTACCCCACCACCCCATCCTCTGCCAGTAAGTGGAAGGCTATGTAAATGTGTATAGGTTTGCTTTGCTGCTCAGGCAGTGTCTGGTCTTTCTGGGCTTTTGCTGTGGTGCGCTAGAAGGTTTAAGAGAATGTTAAGACCGTTCAAAGTCATCTGGGCTAGGCAGCTTGTGTTAATGTTCTTGTTTGTCTGTCTGATGGAAAATAGACATAAAAATTATATATATATATATATATATATATATATATATATATATATATATATATATATATATATATATATATATATATATATATATATATATATATATATATGTTTAATATTCTCTCTCTCGACTTGACTTCGCGAACGAAGATTTAAGAAAGGTGCCGTAGTCCACGTCTGCTGCAGGCTCGCTGGTGGCTGACAAGACCAATGCGGGACAGGCAGGTCCGGCCACAGTGGCTGCAGGGAAAAGTCTGATTTGGGGTTGGTGCTGTAGCAGTACGATTCTTCCTCAATCTCCTTTTGTCTTCAAGACCAGCTATGCGTGTGTCCTCAAAGGAAGAGACAGCCTGGTGGATGGTGTGCCTCCATGCTTTGCGATCTGAGGCTAGGTCAGACCACTGGTGATGGTTAATGCAACAGGTACCAAGGGATTTCTTCAAGGAGTCCTTGTACCTCTTCTTTGGTGCCCCTCTATTTCGATGGCCAGTGGAAAGTTCGCCATACAGGGCAATCTTGGGAAGGCGGTGGTTTTCCATCCTGGAGATATGCCCTGCCCAGCGCAGCTGCGTCTTCAACAACAATGCCTCAATGCTTGTAACTTCTGCCCGCTTGAGGACTTCACTGTTGGTCACAAAGTCACTCCAGTGGATGTTGAGGATGGTGCGAAGGCAGCGCTGATGAAAGCGCTCAAGGAGTCGCAGGTGATGACGGTATAATACCCACGATTCGGAGCCGTAGATGAGGGTTGTCATCACAACCACTTTGTAAACATTGATCTTTGTGCCTTTTTTCAAATGCTTGTTGCTCCACACTCTTTTGTGCAGTCGGCGAAATGCACGGTTTGCCTTTGCCAGCCTGTTGTCAATCTCCTTGTCGATCTTGGCATCTGAGGAGATGATGCACCCCAGGCAGCTGAACTGCTGGACTGTCTTCAGAACTGATTCACCCACAGTGATGCAAGGAGGGTGATAATCTTCCTGGGGTGCAGGCTGGTGGAGAACTTCTGTCTTCTTTAGACTAACTTCTAGGCCAAATAGCTTGGCAGCCTCTGCAAAGCAGGACGTCATATGCTGCAGAGCTGATACCGAGTGGGAGACAAGTGCAGCATCATCAGCAAACAGTAGCTCTCGGATAAGTTTTTCCATTGTCTTGGAGTGGGCCTTTAGTCGCCTCAGGTTGAACAGGCTGCCATCGGTGCGATAGCGGATGTAGACACCATCATCATCATCTAAATCTACTGCGGCTCTTTGAAGCATCATGCTAAAGAAGATTGTAAAGAGAGTTGGCGCGAGAACACAGCCTTGCTTTACACCTGTGCCTATTGGGAAGGGCTCCGAGAGGTCGTTGCAGTGTCTGACTTGGCCTCGCTGGTCTTCATGTAGCTGGATGACCATACTGAGGAACCTTGGGGGACATCCTAAACGTTCCAAGATTTGCCACAGGCCGTTCCTGCTAACGGTATGTTTAATATTAACAAAGTATTAATATTTTGATGTTTAATATTAACTGTCATTGAAAGCACAAAAAATGTAGTCATAAAAATGATTGTACCTGATGTAGTTAAATGTGTATTGTATTGTTTAAATAGTAAGTTATGCATCAGTTGATTGTGTATGCAAATCTCATGACTAAAGTAAACAGTGTTGCCATTCTTGTTTCTTGTTCTTTATGTATTTACCTTTACTAAAATAACTACTATGGAAGTATAGCGGAGGTGCGATTTTATATTCTTACCTTGGGTGCAAAATGAGCTAGTTAGGGCTCTGTTCAGCACATGAGTCACAACACACTTCAGACAAAGAAGTTTTCTTTCAGAGAGACTACTATATGGTGTACAAGGGGGCCTAGGAACATTTTGCTTTATTCTACAATGACCAACAAATGAAGTGTGCACAAACACTGTTATTCACCAAATTGAGATTAGTACATGCAAACAGTGACATGGACACCACAAAGATGACTGGCCTCACCAAGCATTGAAGCCAGGAATAAGAGAAAGGGTTGTACTAAGATTCTGAATGAAGATAAAGAGCACAGCATGGGAGGCATCTTGAAATTGTATCCCATACAGCTGCTTCACCACTTAACAAGCTGCTTGTGTGCAGTTGCTGGTCCTGCCTCTGTTTCATTTCCACCAAGGAGAGATTTAGGGACTGATTGACCTAGCATGTCTCATCAGCGAGGAAATTAAAAGTGTTACAAGAATAATGTTTAATGTCCCAAGGAGCTGAGGGAATACTGACCATGACTCATTTCCACTTGGAACATGGCAGAGACTTTGAACAGATTGTAGAGGTTGGCTCTGCAGATTTTCAACATCCTTGAGACCTGAATGAAACCAAATAAACTTGTTACATAGCTGCAAAAAAAAAAAAAAATCCAGGGAGAAGGATAATCTTGGCACTTGAGGGAGTCACAGCTCATTCACCATGAAGGCAATAACTACCAGCTGGGAGTGTTTACTGTCCAAGGGTCTCTGAAATCTCTACTTAGTTACTCTTCAAGCTGCTTCTCTTATCTCATTTTTAGTACTTTATTTTTTATAGAAAGCCATTTCCTGCTCAACTTTTACACCAGCAAGCAGGTTTCTTCCCTGCATATTTTCAGTCTATCAAAGAAGAGATAAAAAACTTACAAGGGTGCAAGTTCTTAACATTGATATGTGTTACAGTTGCACCCCAGGTACTAAAAAACAAGGTGCTCCTTTAACACAGTTTTAAACACAGCAAGGATGAATAGGAAGACAATGAAAAAATTAAGCTAACCAAAATGAGGAATTCAGTTAGCAAAGAGCAGAGTGCAAATCCCTATCATACCAAACAACAAGCAATCTAAGAGGGCACTATTGAGAAGTATATAGTATAATTATTAATGAAATTGCATAGGTAAAATGCATTTATTAAACAAAGCAAGAACAAATATTTTCAAGCCTTGTACAAAAACTAAGGCAACTGAACTCTGTCAAGCTACAGGTCATACATCAGTTTTTAATTACGGTATGGTAGGGAGTTGGCTACTCAGTAATGGGAATTTGTGTGGCATAAGAGTGGATGAGTCTATGTACAATATTTGGGGGGACTTATTATGTCCCTTCTAGTGTACAGGACCCTTATTCACAGCTTTAGGGAGTTTAATAAAACCATTTGTTTGGATTCCTTAATATCAGAATACCATGGACTTGGAGTTCATATATACTGTATTTATATATATATATATATATATATATATATAAAATAAAAGAAGTTTATTTAAACTTCAATACTGAAACATATACAAATCCAAATACTAGTAACAATGACCATAAAAGAATTACTTATATACAGATGGGGATACACTGTGTACATAAATGTATATTTATGTAGGTATATAAATGTGTATGTAGAAATTAACCAAAGCAAAAGAAAGAAAAGATAAAATAAGGGGAAAGGAGGGAAGGGGGAAGTAAGAGAAAAGTATATAAAATCTAATATCACATTTCACTGACCAGGTTCTGCATTAACAGGTTGGGATAAGTGATCAGAAAAGATCGTTTCAAGAGATATGGCCACCCGTGGTGCACTACTTAATGGGAAACAACATTCTTCCTATTAATCCTTCATATGCTTATCTTTTTCTGGAGTTCATATTCAGACGACGTTTATATTGGTTTTGATAGGAAACACATCCCACCAGTAACTGCCTTCTGCCCAATGATGATGACAAGTGCTGTAGCTGTCACCCAAGGGATTCTCCTATGCAAATGTAAGGGGGGTATGAAGTTCCAACCTAGGATCAGCATAGGGGTAGTACATAAACACCTAGTTTCTTTAAATGAAACTAAGTGCTCAGGGCCAGATGAATTGCATCCAAGGATTCTAAAAGAGCTTGCAGATGTAATTTCTGAGCCTCTAGCTATTATTTTTGAGAATTCTTGGAGAACAGGAGAGGTGCTGGAAGATTGGAGGTGGGCAAATGTTTTCCCCATCTTCAAGAAGGGGAAAAAAGAGGATCCGAGTAACTACCAACCCATCAGCTTGACATCTATACCTGGAAAGGTTTTAGAATAAATCATCACAGTCGGTCGTGGAACATTTAAAAAGAATGGATATGATTACTAAGAGCCAGCATGGGTTCCTCGAGAACAAGTCATGTCAGACTAAATTGATCTCTTTTTTTGAGAAAGTGGCTACTGTCATGAGCCCTGACGAGGAGAAGCTGGAAGGGTTAACAGACCTGGAAGAGTTGCCAGCCAGTTCCTCAGCTGAACAAACTGCAGCTGGCCCATCAATCACTCTCCAGGCACCACTGTCAGCTGTTGACAATCAATCTCCTCCGAGCTCTCCTCCTCCCATCTCAAGAGTTCGAAGCAGGCTCCGGAAAGAACTTCCAGAGCAAAGACATGAGACATGTCGAAACTTCAGATCTCTCAGCCCTGAGTTCTAGCAGAGTCGCTGCCACCCAAAGAGCAGGCTGATTGAGACTCCCATATAGCTCCCACCCAGGACCTGGTAACCTTGTCTATTCTCTGGCTTGCATCCACGCTCCTTCCTGATCCTGACCTGCTTGATTTCTTTGGCACCCTGATCTTTTGGCTTTTGGACATTGACTTCTGATTCCGGTTTGTGATTCTGTATTGGTGACTTGGGTATTGCTTGACTTCCTGGACTTTGACCTTGGACTGGCTTTGGACTGCTGCCTGCCTGCACCCTAAGAACTTGACAGATTGCTTCCACCCACACACTCACTCCACAAGATGGACGAGGAGGCAAGCAGAGGCTCTGGGCAGCTAGCAGCCTTGCTCACTCAGGTACAGCACCTCACTCAAATGGTGGCTCACCTGCAACAGCAGCAGCAAGCCACTGTCGCTGCCCCCACCCAAGTGCCTGGTGCTTCCCCCAGAGAAGTTCACTGGGAAGGTGAAGGAGTTTCCTGCATTCCTGGCACAGTGCAAACTGTATATTGAATTACGTGCCAGAGACTTCCCCAATGACCAGACCAAGGTATGCTTCACTGTCAGCCTCTTAAAGGGGCAGGCAGCTAAATGGGCTACCCCCTTGCTTCTAGCCCCATCGCCCCTGCTGACTGACTACCAGGGCTTTCTGGATCATATGGCAGTAGCCTTTGCTAACCCCCAGCAAGCAGCCACCTGCCAATCAGAAGATCCGGACCCTGAAGCAGGGTAGCGACTTGGTTTCCCAGTACTCCACCGAGTTCAAGCTTCTGGCCCAAGACCTGGCCTGAAATGAGGCTGCCCTCATGAACCAGTATACAGAGGGGCTGGCTGACGAAGACCTTGATGAGCTGGCACGAGTAGATCAACTGGCCACACTGCAAGGCCTAATCACGCTGTGTCTCCGCATCAATGGCCTCCTGGAAAGCCGCCGCCAAGAACGAAGCCCGTCCCTCTCAGCTGCCCTGCCACCTAGCGATGGCGACAACTCTGATGCACACCAGTCCCGAGACTGATGACCCCGAGCCCATGCAACTCGGGTCTGCATGGCCACAGTTCACCCCCGAGGAAAAAGCACAGCACCGCTCACAGAATTTCTGCCTGTACTGTGGAGGGGCAGGGCACTTCTCCTCTGGCTGCCCCGTCAAGCACACCCAGCCCAGTACTGTGCACCCACTGCCAGTAAAAGACCAGTCCCAAGTCTGAGTGGACCCCCTGACTTGGGGCACCTATCCGGGTTCCCTGAACCCTATGTTACCGGCCAGGGCCCGTTCCTTGTACCGGTCACACTCAGCTTGCCGGATGGGCACTGTCTGTTCGTCTATGCCATGGTCGACTCCAGGGCCGCCCGCTGCTTCATCGATGTGGCCTTTGTGAAGCAACACCAGATCCCAGTGCAGGACAGACACCCCGACCCTGGTTGAAGCCATCGACGGGCGCCTCCTTCACTCCAGTCTGGTGATCCAGGAGACCCACCCAGTCATGCTCCAGATCCAACACCATCACAAGCAAGTACAATTTGATGTTGCTCGCATACCCTGCTTTCCACTCATCCTGGGTCTCTCCTGGCTCGTAAAGCACAACCCCTTCATGGACCGGGCACAGGGAGAGCTGAGTTTCAAGGACCCTTGTCCTCACCAGGCCTGGTTGGCCACCCTGGCTGCCATCGCCCTGGCTGTTGGTCCTCTACTTTCCCTGGCCTACACAGACTTTGTGATGTCTTTGAGGAAAAGGGGGTTGACCAGCTCCCTCCGCACCGGCCTTATGACTGTGCCATCAATTTGGTACCAGGGGCACCCCTGCCTATGTGACGACTCTACCCCATGTCTGAACCAGAGCAAGCAGCCATGTGGGACTTCCTCGCCACAAACCTGGAACCAGGTTTCATCTGCCCATCCACGTCCCCACTGTCCACCCCTGTTCTCTTTGTCAAGAAGAAAGGCGGCAAGCTCCAGCCCTGCAATGACTACCGGGCCCTGAACAAAATCTCCGTCCAGGACCGTTATCCTTTGCCATTGATCCCAGAACTACTGGATCGCCTTAAGGGGGCCCAGGTCTATACCAAGCTGGACCTCCAGGTCGTGTACAACTTGGTGCAGATCCGCACAGGAGACGAATGGAAGACAGTTTTTGGAACTCGCTATGGCCAGTACGAGTATCTCGTGATGCCCTTCGGCCTGACCAACGCCCCACTGTCTTCCAAAGGCTGATGAACGACATCTTCCATGACCTGCTCAACTGCTTTGTGATCATTTATTTAGATGAAATTTTAATTTATTCCCAAAGCCCCGCCCAGCATGCAGGGCACGTCCGCCATGTCCTGCAATGCCTGCGCGAGCATGGTCTCTAAGCCAAGCTAGAGAAGTGTGCCTTCGACTTAACAGCAGTCGAGCTCCTTGGCTACATCATCTCACCCCATGGGACTCGGATGCACCCGAACAAAGTCAAGGCGGTCCTGACCTGTCAGACGCCACGGAACCGCAAGGATGTACAGTGGTTCCTTGGTTTTTTCCAATTATTACCACCAGTTCATCCCTGCCTATGCCAATGTAGCCTCTGACCCAGCTCCTCCGGCCCAAAGAGCCATTTCACTGGACTCCAGAGGCAGACCATGCCTTCACCACCCTGAAAACCTGCTTCACCACCAAGCTGCTCCTGCATTACCTAGACCCGCAGCTGCTGTTCACAGTAGAGACTGACACCTCCAGCGTGGCCCTCAGCGCAGTGCTATCCCAGTGGGAGGGCCCCCCCCAGCTGCTACAACCCTGTGCATACTACTTGCGGCAGCTGACACCCACAGAGCGCAACTACACCATCTGGGAGCAGGAACTCCTGGCCATCAAGACCGCCTTCAAGGTTTGGAGGCATCACCTTGAAGGGGCCCACCACCCCATCTGACTGACCGCTGGAACCTGGAGCATCTACAGACTGCTCGACACCTCACCCAGCATCTGATCCGGTGGTCCCTCTTCTTTTCCCGGTTTGACTTCCAGATTATCTACATCCCGCAGAACTAGAAATGGAAAGCGGATGCCCTCTCCTGAAAACCAGAATACGTTGTGCCTCTAACGGAGGAGACCCCAACTGGGCTCATCCTTGCACCCTAGGTCTTCGCTGCCACCATGACTCGCCCGACCTTGGCTGCAGACATCCAGGCCAGCCAAGCCCAAGACCCCTGGGCTCAGCAACGCCTCCTGGAAGTGCAAGACGGCCCGGCCGGGGACCTCTCTACCCGCCAAGATCTCCTCCTGCACTGTGGGTGCCTATACTTGCCTCTGGGACCCCTCCAGGCCGACATGCTCCACCTGACCCACAACTCCCCTCCTGCGGGGCACTTCGGCCAACACAAGACCCTGCACCTGCTCACACGGGAGTTCTGATGGCCTCGTGTCCGTGCCGATGTGGCCCGCTATGTCGGTTCCTGTGAGGTCTGCTGGCAGGCCAAGGATGTACCAGCCAAGCCCCCAGGGCTTTTGCATCCCCTACCCACGCCTGCAGAACCCTGGGACACTGTCTCCCTGGACTTTATCACCGAGCTCCCCAGGTCCAAGGGGCATACTTGCATTTTGGTGATGGTGGACCACTTCACCAAGATGGCTCACTTTGTTCCATGTCCCAAGCTGCCCACGGCTCCTGAAACAGCCCAGCTCTACCTCCAGCACATGTTTCGCCTGCACAGGCTCTCGGCACACTTGATCTCAGACTGAGGCCCCCAGTTCACTTCCTGATTCTGGCAAGCCCTGCACTTCAGCTTAAGCACCCAGATGCATTTGTCCTCACCATCCCCAAACAGATGGGCAGACCAAATGCACCAACGCTACGCTGGAACAATACCTGTGTTGTTACACCAACTACCAGCAGGATGACTGGGCCGCCTTGCTACCCCTGGCTGAGCTTGCCTACAACAACGCTGTCCATGCGTCCATGCAACAGACCCCATTTGCTGCCACCTATGGGTACCACCCTCGCTTCTTCCCTGCAGTCCTGCCTTCCACAGCAGTCTCTGCTGCTGATGCGCACCTGCAGGAACTCGGGGCTCTCCAGGACTTGCTCTGAGAGCAGCTCCAACAGGCTAAAGAGGACTACAAGACAGCTGCCGACCGAAAGAGACAGGTGGGGCCCTCACTGAAGCCCGGGGACCACATCTGGCTCTCCACCCATTACCTGCGTCAGCCTGGCCAGTCTTGCAAGCTGGATCCTCACTTTGTGGAGCCTTACCTGATCATGGACCAAATCAACCCCGTTGCTTTCTGGCTACAGCTGCTGGCCACCCTCCACATTCACCCGGTCTTCCACCGGTCCCTCCTTGTTCCTGCTACATTACCGGATCTGATCCGACCGCCACCTCTAGTGCCACCTCCTCCTGTCTTGGTGGTTGATGAGGAGGAATACGAGGTCCACCAGCTCCTGGACTCCTGAATCCACCATGGGGACCTCCAGTACCTCGTGGACTGGGAAGGCTATGGCACCGAGGACCGTTCATGGGAACCCGCAGACATCCTACACGCCACTGACCTTGTGCAACAGTTCCACACGACCTACCCTGACTGGCCTGGCCCATCTGTGTGTGGGGGGGTCCTGTGGGGGGGGGGACAGTGTCATGAGCCCTGATGAGGAGGAGCTGGAAGGGTTAACAGACCTGGAAGAGTTGCCAGCCAGTTCCTCAGCTGAACAAACAGCAGCTGGCCCATCAATCACTCTCCAGGCACCAGTGTCAGCTGTTGATGATCAGTCTCCTCCTCCCATCTCAAGAGTTCGAAGCAGGCTCCGGAAAGAACTTCCAGAGCGAAGACATGAGGCACGCCGAGGCTTCAGATCTCTCAGCCCTGAGTTCTGGCTTTGGACTCCTGCCTGCCTGTACCCTGAGAACATTACAACTACCTTGATGTATCAGGGGAATGGTGTAGACATCATTTATCTTGATTTCAGTAAGACTTTTGATAAGATTCCACATACTGTCCTCATTGACAAGTTGGTAAAATCTGATTTGGATCTTGATACCATTAGGTAATCTGTAATTGGCTGACAGATTGCACCCAAAGAGTTCTTGTGAATGGTTCGTCATCCTTTTGGAGAGGAGTGACAAGTGGAGTGCCTTAAGGATCTGTCCTGGGACCTGTTTTGTTCAACATCTTTATCAATGATTTGGATGAAGGAATAGAAGGAATGCTTATTAAATTTGCCAATGATACTAAATTGGGAAGGGTTGCAAATACAGTACAAGACAGAAACAGAAAACAGGATGACCTTGACAGGCTGGAAAACTGGGCTAAAATCAATAAAATGAATTTTAGGGATAAATGTAAACTTCTGCATTTAGGTAGGAAAAATCCAATGCATGGTTATAAGATGGGGGAGACTTGTCTTAGCAGTAGTATGTGCGAAAAAGATCTAGGGGTCTTAGTGGACCACACGCTGAACATGAGTCAACAGTGTGATGCGGTGGCTCAAAAGGCAAATGCAATTTTGGGTTATATCAACAGAGGTATAGTGTCCAGATCACGTGAAGTGATGGTGTCACTTTACTCTGCTTTGGTAAGACCGCCCCTGGAGTATTGTGTTCAATTTTGGGCACCACATTTTAAGAAGGATATAGACAAGATGGAACACGTCCAGAGGAGGGTGACGAAGATGGTGAGGGATCCGGAGACCAAGTCCTATGAATAAAGGTTGAAATTGCTGGGGATGTTTAGCCTGGAGAGGAGGTGGCTGAGAGGTGATATGATCACCATCTTCAAGTACTTGAAGGGCTGTCATATAGAGGCTGGCGTGGAATTCTTTTCTGTGGCTCCAGAAGGTACGACCAGAACCAATGGGTTGAAATTAAATCAAAAGAGTTTCTGGCTCAATATTAGGAAGAACTTCCTGACCGTTGGAGCGATTCCTCAGTGGAACAGGCTTCCTCGGCAGGTGGTGGGCTCTCCTTCCTTGGAGGTTTTTAAACAGAGGCTAGATGGCCATCTGACAGCAATGCAGATCCTGTGAATTTAGGGGGAGGTATTTGTGAGTTTCCTGCATTGTGCAGGGGGTTGGACTAGATGACCCTGAAGGTTCCTTCCAACTCTATGAGTCTATGAAATCTGAGGTAGATAGATGATATTATGACTTGTCCAGTGGCAATTAAAATTGTTATTTATACAGCAAGAAGAGGAACAAATGCTCTGAATTCGAGAGCTCTTCAATACGTATCATATTAATTTTGAATCCAAATTTCAGAAAGTGTACTAGTTCTAGTATTCTGGATTTGGGGGAATGTCCTTGATGGTTTGGGATTCCATCATGGGTCCCCTCCTCCCCCCGCCAAGACTCTGGAATTGCAGCCCCTTCGTTTTTTCATTTCCCTTCATCCTCTCCCTGAGGGCAGTAGGAGCACGGAGGGAGGGAGCGAGAGACAGGAAGCTGGTCTTGGCAAACAACTGTTAGAAAAAGTTCTAAATTTAAATTGAAGTTTGAATTTTAAAGGTCAGTATGTTTTCTGAGAAGACCTAGCATCCAAAAATGGTAATAAAAAGTGCAGTCAATCTGCAGCCAATTTATGACCCATAATTTGGTTTTTGGTTTCAAAGGTCAGCTTTTAGTATAGGTTGAAAAGATAGTGAGGGTGATCAGTTTGCTAAAGATCAGCAAGAAACTGAATCCACCCTCTGGCCAGCTGGTTCACTCTTCCAGAGGCCCCCACTAGAAAAAGGCAGATCCGAGACTGTTCAAAAGTGCTGTGGTGCATAGCTCCAATACAGAATTCTCCTTCTTTCCATTCTTTGCACTTTGACCCATATTTAGTACCCTTCAGACATATTTCTGGGAAGATAAGGGCTCACCTACAGTTTGGACCATTTTATGTGATGTAGAATTTTATTCTGGGAGCTGCCCCTGTCCCTCTGACAAGCCATCTAGAATAATGATCTTAATGTTGCTTCTTCTGCCATGCTTTTTAGCACTGCTCCAAATTAGTACCCTTGGATGGTGCCCACATTCTACATGCTCTCAGCACTTTTCATATCATCATGGAAATGTGAAAACAACATGAATTCAGTAAACTTTAACTTAAGGGGTTACAGTTAGTCCTATTCAGACAATTCTGTGAAGAGTCATTATATGGGGAACAGGAATGCATCTCCTGCCACCAAACTAACTATGCCTTCATCACAAAAATTATTAGTGGGCAAACTTACTTTGATTTAACTTCTTCAGTTGTATATAATGCAAGTTCCTGATTGATCACCTTGGAGGTTTTCAAAATTTGGCTGTACTGGGCAGCTTTGTACCCACATAATAGGCATTTATGCTTCAGAGCCAGGTTGTGCCTTGGTAATAAGTAATGGATTACAAGTTTGACTAAATCTTCTCAAGTACACTAGAAGAGTGAAAGCCAAGGCTAATAGTTTTTTTTTCTATTTTAGTTCCTTCACCTTAGTAGTTTTTTCTTTTCATTGAAACTTAAGATCTTTTCCTATACCCCAACAAAGTAGGCCATTTGCCAAATGCAAGATGATTTAGGCCACAAACTCCTTGCATGCCTTCAAAAGAGATTTAGGCAGCTAATGCACACATTAACTGACAGGTTCCCCTTCACAAACATGAAAATGTTAAGCATCAAAGACCATGTCTATGCTGTAATAAACTTGGTCTTGGTATAATTCATTTTCACAGAAATCTCCAAGTTATTGGCAATGATGGTTCTGTCCTTGTAACATTCCAACTGCTACAGCAGAGCACATCCATAAAGATTTATGTGGAGCAGAGAACCAGAACACATCAGGATGACCAGGCCTGCCCTGTCACACTCAAAGGAAAAGAAAAAAAATATTATCAGAAGATTTGTGGAAGATGAGAAGAGGAAACAGTGAAGCAAGTGATAATTTGAGATAACTAACACCAGAGGCAGGCTGACTGAATGTTCAGACAGCATGGGGAAACAAATAAGAAACTAGGTAAATGAATACTTTGAATTATAGCTAAATATTGAAATCTAGCAAGACTGTCCAGAGGAATAGTATTTATTTTTAAAATCCCCTAATTATAAGGGGAACATGCCTGATCATCAAGCCTATCACATGTGTTGGCTGTAGGGTTGCCAAGTCCAATTCAAGAAATATCTGGGGACTTTGGGGGTGGAGTCAGGAGACTTTGGGGGTGGAGCCAGGAGACATTGGGGCGGAGCCAGGAACAAGGGTGTGGCAAGCATAATTAAACTCCAAGGGAGTTCTGGCCATCACATTTAAAGGGACAGCACACCTTTTTAAATGTCTTCCTTCCATAGGAAATAATGAAGGATAGGGGCACCTTCTTTTGGGGCTCATAGAATTGGACCCCCTGGTCCAATCGTTTTGAAACTTGGGGGGTACTTTAGGGAGAGGCACTAGATACTATACTGAAAATTTGGTGCCTCTACCTCAAAAAATAGCTCCCCCAGAGCTCCTGAAATCTCCAGATCAATTCCCCATTCTACCCTATGAGAATCGATCTCCACATAGGGAATAATGAAGTGCTCAGCAGACATTTTCCCCCCGCCCCCCTCCCCGTTTCTGGGGACTCTGAAGTGAGTCAGGAGTTGCAGCCAGTACATGTCAAAAGCAAAAGCCTACTCACGAGTTGCAGCCAGCTTCTTCCAAGTAATACAGACATCCCATCCCAAGAGGAAGCCTTTCCAAGCGGAGCCTCCGGAGGGGGTAAGTCACATGGTGGCTTTGGGGGCAGGGCTTCCCCCGCCAGCCACCTGACTGGGGGCGGGAAGCAGCCTGGGAAAGCGAAAGAACCCCCGCTGGGACCTGGGGATTGGCAAGCCTAGTTGGCTGCCATGTGAAATAAGAGTCTGTGCTACGGTGTGAGTCTAAAAGCTGCCTCTTAGAAAATGGTGAGATGTTTCACATAACCAGCATGTTTTGGAGTAATGTGCAACTACAAGTATGCATCAATACAAAAGAGTGAGGCTGAGCTGAATAGATTAGCATACAGGTGCTTTATTTATTATTTATTTATTTATTTATTTATTTATTTATTTATTTATTTATTTATTTATTTATTTATTTATTTATTTATTTATTTATTTATTTATTTATATTTACATCCCACCCTCCCTGTGAACAGGCTTAGGGCAGCTAACAGCATATTAACATCATAAAATACAATAATCTATTATAAAACAATATTAGTATAAAACATTAAGCAATTATTAAAATCATAATATATAAAATAAACTGATTTGGTACTATATCTGCTGATATGTAATGTATAAGATAAACAGATAGATGGACGGCGTCCCATAGTTTTTCATGGTTTCTCATAGTTTCCAGAAAAGCTGATGGCCTAGGTCTATGTCTCACAAAAGTGCAATGGTCGTAATATAAATATACCTGGCTTCTAGGCAGTTGGCAGCACTCTCCCCTTAGTTCTTAAAAGCATGTTGGAATAATGTTGTTTTACAGGCCTTACGGAACTGAGCAAGATCTTGTAAGGCCCTGATGTAATTTGGTAGGCTATTACATAAAGTTGGTGCTGCCACTGAGAAGGCCCTCATCTTAGGATGGCCTGGGAACAGATGAAATAGCCACCAGGAACTACCTGGTGGCAGTTCTTGTGGTGTTTCCATGGTGTGTTTATGGCCAGCTGAGCAGTCGGGGCATGCCATGCACATGCAGGAGTGCTCCTCTCTGCACATTTGCACTCTAAGCCTCAACCATCAGGTGGGCGGGCACCATCTGATTGCCAGGGTGTATATATATATATATTTAAAAGCCAAGAGACTGCAGTAGCTAACTCCTTATAAGATCTCACCCTTGCTGTTCAAGCACACTACATTATGCACTTTCAATCCACTTTCAGTGCACTTTACTATTGGGTTTTACTGTGTGAAATGACAAAATCCACTTGCAGTCACTGAAGTGGATTGAAACTGCATTATTTATCATGCATGATAGTTAGAGTCAGTTTTTGGCAATGAGTATGGTCTGTGAAGGGTAAATACTAAAATGACACGAGAAACTATTGTATAAATGCCACTTTATGAGAAAGGAATCCTTGAGTAGAGTCATAGCAATGCAAGTATGATTTCAGAGAGAGTACTTCTATGGTGACCTCAGTGGTTAACCATGGTTTGGATTCTACCTCTCCTTTCAACTAGGTGCAAAGCCTTCCTCCAATGCAAGATGTTTTCATTCAGCAAAAGAGGCTCTTCCTCCAGGAGACAAATCTTTTTCAAGATTAAAGTTTCTGTCTTGGAAGAAGGAGAACAAAGTAGGAGTCCAGTAGCACCTTTAAGACCAACAAAGTTTTATTCAGAATGGAAGCTTTCAGTCAATGAAATGGGGGTTCAAGGAGCAGTGCTACACATAGCTGGTGGGCAGTGGTTAAGAATGCAAAGTAGTACAAATTTAGAATCCAATGGCAAAACAGTGAAATTAACAAAAGTGAAATTAACAAATTTCAGTGAAATTAACAAATTAAAAGAACATTTGGTCTGGACAGCATTTGCGTGGGAAAACGACAAAGGCAATAACATGACAGAATTGGAGAATGAATGAAGTAGCAGGATCCAATTCCATGATTCCACATGGAGTTAAACATGCTTTAAATCAGTTGAAATTAGTGGACAAAATGCATTAAATTGTGTGACTGTGACCGATTTCGCACTCACCTTATGCCACTCTCATGTTCGTCTTCTTAGCACAGCTTCCTTCCAAGTTCACACTATCTGCCCTGGGGCTGCAGCAAGCGTTGGTGGTTTTGTGCAGGAAACAGAAACAGCTAAAAACCAGTTTCTGCTTGCTGCACAAAAATGCTGACACTTGCTGCAGCCCAGGGGCAGATAGTGTGAAATTGGAAAGAAGCCACGCTGAGAAGACGAATGTGAGAGTGGCGTAAGGTAAGTGCGAAATTGGTCAGTGGCCATAGTCTACATATAGATTAACCAGTATATCAGTTTTTTACTTTAAAACACTACTGTAAGTCTGAAAATAAGAATCTGAAGGAACGTTTCCTTAGTGCCATATTGTGCAGCCTTTTGTTCTTCCTTTTTTGTTGTTGTTTGAAGAATTGGGGAGGGGAGGAATCTTGCTAGTAATTCAAAATTAGAAAACAGTCTCAAAAGGGTCAAACAAGAAAACACTATTCTGGCTGTAAATCAAAGTGTACAAAGGGGATTTATGTCCTCTTCCAGGTTTGATAGCTGTGATTGGATTTATGCAAATGATAAGGTTAAAATAATTAGAATTAGGTCGAAGGCATAAATCACACACCTGAAACTGACATTTCTAACATTTTTGCCTGTTAAGATTCAGGATAGTCAAAGTGCAAATACTTCCTAGCACCCTAGATTTTAGTTTGGTTGGGCGACAGCCAATAGATTACTAAGGTAGGGTGTACAATGGCTGATATGTTTTCATTTATAAACAGTAATGTTCTGAAGGCCAAAATCTGGCTAGTGATTTTAAATCAGTATATGAAGCTTAACTTCAACATCCTTTCACCCTGGCAACAAGCACCCAACCTCTCTACCACCCTCCTTGGCCCATAAAAATGCCAAGATCTGGCATGAGTACGAGTATTACGAGTGTTAGTTTTCACAGGGTTCTTTTTAGTGGTTAACATGTGACCAAAGTAGCAATTACATTATACTACGATATAGAAGCCAGAGCAGGGGTTGCTAGCCTTTTCTTTGATGAGAGCTTCTTATGAGTAACAAAAAATATAATACACCACCATTCCCCCCAGCATGATATTGAGAGTTTTGTTCTGTCCTAGAACCAGAACATGGATTAGGAAGGGCACTAGAAATGAAGCTATCAAATACTGTGAAATAATTAAAAAACAGCATAGAGGAGATCTTTTTGTGATCTTTTCCTGGCTGTTTTAGCAGATGCCTGATCTATTCTGCAGCTGTTTGTAATCTACCAGTAGTCCACTAGACCCCTGGACTAAACTGTGGCAGTTTTCTTCAAAGAAAAAAAATATAAAAGTATGTGTTATATTTGGTGGTATGAACTTCAAGTTAGGTGCAATTTCATAACAAAAGGCACTAGCTTCCAGATAACTATATATGTATGTTCAGAATTTTCTTCAAACTGTCTTCCTTTTGAAGATACTGCAAAAGTGAAGTGCTGGGAGGAGATAATTTAGTTGATTTTATGACATGTACTTTTTTCCTTGGATGACTGCTAGAAACATCCATGATAGATAATGAACTACATTTCATATTTGAGAAATAGTGTCTTTCTTTTTTTAAAAATGAAGCAGTGACATTCATTAGATTTGCTTTGTTGCTACCTCACAGCATGGCAGAAAGAAAGATTTCCCCCCATACATGGTTCATTTTATTTTCTTCATTTTCCATTTTCTTATTTTCTTTTCATTTGCCACTCTCTTGACCTCATTAATACAGACTCTTTTAGAGGCCCATCATTGCAATGTGTTCTCCACATTTATTATTCTTTCAGTGAAACAATTTTATTTAAACTTCCTTTGTCCCCCCTGCTTTTCAGTAATCTCTAGGTTCCGCTCTGAATTTATTATTTTTAGGAAGATAGATTATATTCTCTATGCCTTTTTAAAAAGTGGAGTGATTAGAATGAGTATTCATTGGTTTCACACCCAAAAAACTAAGACTGTACCAAAAAGGGGTGGCATGCGCTGGAGGCTTTAGATTATAAAACAGAATTAATGTCTTCTTTGGTTTCTTTGCCAGTATAAGCTGTTTGCTTAGAAGACAGCAGAACAAATCCCAAGTAAGTATTTATTGGGATAATTTCACATCTTTCTATTTGACTTATTTTAAAAGAACACATGGTTTGCATCTTGGTTCTTGAGTCATATCCAGGTCTCTTGGAGTGCAGTTATCATATGAATAGCCTATTTGGGTTGCCAAAGAATTTTCTGATCTGAAGAGCTGGTGCATTCATTGTTAGGACTTACACTCATACAAAGACATGCATGTTCTACCTAGCACTATGTTGCTCAACCTTGTGATAGATTAAGGTGATTTAAATATTCAGAGCCACACGTAGGACAGTCCTGCACAGGTCTATATATTAAGCCCAGAAGCACCTAAGGATCACTAGTTGGAAAACACCCCCAATGCCATACTCTTCCTGCATATGCCAACTAACGTATCAGGGAAATGACTAGGTTGTCATTCTGTCTTGTTCAATCTTGTCATGGTGAGGAAAGGTTTGATGCAGGGATGTTTTAAAACAAGCCATTCCATCAGATACATTTCTAAGGTAGTTCAAGTCTCTGTAGGATGTGTCCTCTTTGCATATTCATATGATCTCTGAGGATCCCATTAACTGTTGTAAACAACACTGGCTTCTAGTGAGGATTGGCCCCAATTAGTACTTGGATGGGAGACCACCAAAGGGAACCACAGTGGTCTCAAAGGGAACACAGAGGCAGGTAATGGCAAACCACCTCTGTTGGTCTCTTGCTTTGAAAATCCTATACAGCTGCCATAAGTTGGCTAAGACTTGATGGCACTTTACACACACACACCCATACACACACACACAGGCTCCAGCTTATAAATATCTAGAAAATCTGTTCTGTACTTGTTATCAGTTAATGCACTGAGATCATAAGCATTATATGGCCTAATAAAGTCACTGAAATAGTATTCTATTGCCTTGTGCTGCTTATTTCTATTTGTCTCTTTGTTTTGTACTATTGACTTAATTTCTTAATTAGATAGCGCAAAGGTGTAAACTTTTAAATAGGGTAAGGCAAACACATCTTTGGCTGTCAAAAGAAAAATGCTAGTCAGTACAATGCTAAGACACTGGCTCACGCTGACAATTAGTATATTCTTTATTAGGCATAGTTTTGGATTATTTTCCCCAAAACAAGAGCCTTAAATCACATGGCTTTCTTTTTATTTGCACTAAGCTATTGTTTCTTTCTCCCTGTGATATCACTTGAAAGTCTATACTCTGGGAGAGGATGCCTGACACTTAGATGGACAGACACTAGCTCAGAGTCTATTATTTATTCAATGACTGCTTCATTTATTCCTCACCTCCTTCTACAATTTACATTTCAGAGACAGTTCATATCTTAAATGCTTCAGCTGAGCACTGCAATTGTGAAATGTTCTGAATTGGATTGTAAATGTCAGGACTAAACTAGATGAGGAGAACTGGAGGAGGCTTGAATTGAGGTAGGGGTAGAAAAGACAGAGATGTAACCAGGAACCAATGAGGTCATCTGGATCAGGAGTTATGATATCCCACACATCATAACTGTAGCCAAGAGACACTGACAGACAGAGGATAAGAATAAGACTAGGAAGAAAGTATATGCAGATTGCAGATGGCACAGAGTGCAACTGTTATTTCAAATCTGGATCATTGTCTCCCACCGCAGTTGGAAGAAATAGACACTTTAGTGAATATTTACAACCTTTTTGCAACAAGGGTCACAGCACCAAGTATGAGAATAGGCCATGGCCAGGGGTCACCACAGACCACCTCCCTGCCATATGCTGGGTGAGCCACCATTGTCCCAGATGTGAGCCATCCCTCTGACTCACCACTGGCCAGCATAGCAAACAAGATACTGCTGTGTAGCTCCCTCACTCAAGCTGGCCAAGCTGGGGTGATCCCAAATGCATCCCTCATTTCCTGCCCTGGGCTGCACAACCTGAAGGTGGAACCTTACAGACCCCTGCCCCAAATAGGGAAGGTTCTATATGGTGCTCACCAGATCTGTTTCCCTTTTTCCTGCACCTTTCCACTTGTTGTATGAAGGCATTTGTAGCCATTTGGAAAGTGAGCTTATTATGTCCTCCAGGAGAAAATAAGTTCAGTTTTCACTGTGTAGATGTTTTTGACTACCACTAAAGATATTTTTTATGAAACAAGAAGTCACCAGGATCTTGTTTGGATTTGGATTATTAATTAATTTTCTACAGTTTTACTGAGTCTTTATACAGAGCATCATTTCATTGAGGAATGTTCACGTACTTTATTGGACTGCAAATACTTCATCTATCGAGGACTGTTGTGTGGTACTTGAGAATGCATAGGTGTATGTCGAGCACATTTTGTGTCTACTAGTGCATGTTATGTGTGAATATACTGAAAAGTAAATTTAGATTTAATTTGTGGGGAATACAGAATCTCCGTGTCAGGTGTATCTTTATACAGCAAAGGGGAGCTTTGCACACAACAGTTTTGCTCTTTTTCTGTACTTTTGCATGCTATGAACCTTTATTTTACATTCCATGCCTTCATTCCAGAATGTCAAGGACTGTTCCCCTTGGAATGGACTTTCTTTCTTAAGCCTGCAGGTAAGGACATTATGCCTTGAAATTACAATAATGAGTTAAATTTGTAAGATTTTAATCTCAGTAAATTAGCCTCTAGCCAATACTAGTTTTAGTGAGGGGTTTGCTTTTTTATTGCCACTGCTTGTATTTAAAGAGGTCATAACCCAAACCTTGAATCTAACCCAATATTCAACCGGCAACCATTGTAGCTGGCGCAGCACAGGTAGAATATGTGTTGTCCATGGGGTTCTTGTCAGGACTCGTGCTGCCTCATTCTGGACCCATGGGAGCTTCCAGATCAGACTCAAGGATAGGCCAGCATAGAGCGAGTTACAGTAATCTAGTCTGGAGGGGACAATCACATGACTTACTGTGGGGAAGACTCTCGGGGGCATATTAGATGAGCCCCGCTCTGAACGTGGCAGCCCCGTTGCTGCCAGGGAGCATGAGGGTCGAGAGGGAACATGGCACCGTGCTGAGGATAAGGGGAATGCGCCCTCAGAAGGGACCTCTTCTTCAGTTGGTGAGTGGGTATCCTTTCGCACCAAGGAACCATCCCTGGGCAGGGAGAGAGGGGGGGTCTTGGTAGTTGATGATTCGATCCTTAGGCAAGTAAACAGCTGGGTGGCAAAACTGCATACTGACCGTATGGTGACTTGCCTGCCTGGTGCGAAGGAAGCGGACATTACGCATGTAGTAGATAGACTGATAGAGAGTGCTGGGGAGGAGCCAGTGGTCGTGGTGCATGTTGGCACCAACGATGTGGGGAAATGCAGTCGTGAGGTCCTGGAGGAAAAATTTAGGCTGCTAGGAGGAAGACTTAAGGCCAGGACCTCTAAGGTAGCCTTCTCAGAAGTGCTACCTGTTCCACGTGCAGGGCAGGAAAGACAGGTACAAATTAGAAGTCTCAATGTGTGGATGAGATGATGGTGTAAGGAGGAAGGGTTTAAGTTTGTTAGGCACTGAGATGCTTTCTGGAACAAGCGGGAGCTGTACAAAAGAGATGATCTCCACTTTTCCCCAGATGGAACCAGGCTGCTGGCGCTTAAAATCAAAAAGGTGGCAGAGCAGTTTTTAAGGGTGATTAACATGTGGAATTCACTACCACAGGAGGTGGCGGCGGCTACAAGCATAGACAGCTTCAAGAGGGGGTTAGATAAAAATATGGAGCAGAGGTCCATCAGTGGCTATTAGCCACAGTGTGTATATATATGTATGTGTGGGTGTATGCACATATATAATTGTTTTGGCCACTGTGTGACACAGAGTGTTGGACTGGATGGGCCATTGGCCTGATCCAACATGGTTTCTCTTATGTTCTTATGATAGGTCTGAGCAAGATAGGAGGAAAGCTAGCTGCCGGGCTTGACGAAGGTGAAAAAATGTCACCTTGGCAATGTGCATGGGCCTCCATTGAAAGCGAGGTATCCAGTGTCACTCCTAAGCTCTTGACGGTAGGCGCTGGTGTTAGTAGCGCCCCGTTAAGAGTCGGCAGTCTACACTCCAGCTCCAACCCCACTCCCCCCAACCACAGAACCTCCATCTTCCTTAGGCAGCCCCCTACGGCCTCCAAACCCTCAGCCAGAGTTGGTGGAGCTGTAGCGGACTGGTCATCCAACAGCAAATATAGCTGGGTATCATCTGCATATTGATGACATCCCAGCCCAAAGTTCCATACCAGCTGGGCAAAGGGGCGCATATAGACATTGAATAACATTGAGGAGAGGAGTGCCCCTTGTGGAACCCCACCCAAGAGGGGCTATCTAGTGGGCACATCCTCACCTTGCACCACCCTCTGTCCCTGACTGTGCAGAAAGGAAGAAAGCCATTGCAAGGCCACCCCGCATA
Source organism: Heteronotia binoei (assembly GCF_032191835.1). Classification (NCBI taxonomy): domain Eukaryota; kingdom Metazoa; phylum Chordata; class Lepidosauria; order Squamata; family Gekkonidae; genus Heteronotia; species Heteronotia binoei. Next base: position 2,921,677 of record NC_083238.1, on the reverse strand, counting down.
TTCCCACTTCTGTGAGGCGGTGAGTCAACTGGTTGCATCTGCAGTTGCATCAGAAGGGTATTGCCCAAATAAAGTGTCAAACATTGTACTAGTAATATCCAGCTTCCTAATGTGCACTTTTATCTGCCTGGTTATATCTTTGGACTTTGGAAGCCTGACCATGTCATTTGTTATTCCTAAGCATTTCATTTTCTTTTCCAGTAGCTGATCCCATTGACTATTGTATATACCCGTATGAGACCAAGCAGAGTAGACTGTCACTCAGATTTAAAAATATAAACATTAAAAAGAAAAACTTTTATCCGTGCCGTAGCTTCCACTGATACTTTGCCCAATTCAGCTCTCATTGCTATTCCCAAAATGCATGTGGGGTAGTCAACAAGTGGCAGAAAAAAATCATGCTGAATGTAATCCATTCTTTCAGAGGTGACCTGAATCCAGATTTCTACCCCATACAGAAAGGCTGAAGGGACAAATTTCCTTCTTGCTATATATATAATCTCAGGGAAGTATTCCTCGCTAGGTCCAAGTGTGTTTTCCATGTAAGAGATGCTTCAAAATGGATTCCCAGATATTTAAATTGGTTAACTCATTCTATTGATTGACCTGCTATATTCCATCTGAAAATTTTTCCCCTTTGCCTTTTGCTAAAAACTGTGACCTTAGATATTGCTACATTAATAGACAGTTACAATAGTGCTCAAATTTTTTTAATAGTTTGTGGAGTCCTATGACTGATCTAGATATTATCACGGTGTCATCTGCATACAAGAGAATCAGAATTTTTCACTTTGGTAGATACTGAGGATGACAGGCATCTCTCCAGAGACAGGGTTTAAGGTCATTATTTATAATAATTCCCTAAGGCCCAAAATCTAGCTTCCCCATTGGCTGTGGTGTGCACACCAACAGTGATTGGTTCTCTGTTATGTCTTGAAACATAAGCTGATGTACCGCATGGCGATCGCTACAGAGGAGACCCCACGGGCCCCCGGATGTAGCTCGCTAGATGACGCTAGATTGGACTGGTCAGACTGGGGGGCAGTTCCGGGGAATGTATATAAGTGGGACCCGGCCCGCGTGTTCCCTCTCTTGTAATGTACCACTGAATAAAGCATGTTGCCTTCAAACCGTCTCGCAACTCAGTACATTACAGTGGTGACGAAGGTGGGATCTTAGCTAGGTAACTCCCGAGGAGGACCTTCGTGGAGCTGGCCGGAGATGAAGAAGGCACGCCGTCCAGGGAGACAGAAGCACTCGCCGCCGCAGCCACCATGGCTAACCCGAGCGGAGCGATGGGTCGCCTCGAAGAGTTCAACCCCGCTAAACCGGAGAGGTGGGAGACCTACATGGAGCGGGTCGATTGCTACCTTCGAGCAAACATGATAACAGATGACAGCCGGAAAAGAGACGTGCTCCTGAGCGTCTGCGGAGAGGCCACATTCGAGATCGCCAAGGGTCTCTCGGCCCCCGTGAGACTCACGGAGAAGACGTATGAGGAGTTAGTCCGACTTCTCACGGGGCACTTCTTGCCCCAGCCCTCAATCATCGCCCGCCGATATTTTTTTTGCCCCACAAAGCGGCCTTAGCAGAACCCCTCCATAGGCTCTTAGATAAAAACGCCCCGTGGGTCTGGGGAAAGAAGCGGGCAGCCGCTTTTCAGGCGGTCAAGGAGTTCCTCGTATCCAATAACGTGCTCCACCATTTTGATGAAGCCCTGCCGGTGGTCTTAGCATGCGATGCGTCACCATATGGGGTGGGTGCCGTCCTGGGTCACCAACTCCCGGATGGGAGGGAGGTCCCGATAGCATATTACTCCAGAACCCTGACCCCCGCAGAGCGCAACTAAGCCCAGATTGATAAGGAGGCCTTGGCAATCATGGCGGGGGTGCATAAATTTAAATTTAATGACTACCTGTACGGTAGACGTTTTACGATTGCTACGGATCACAAGCCGCTCCTGGGACTCCTCGCCCCAGACCGCCAGGCACCACATATTCTGTCGCAGCGAGTCCTGCGGTGGAATCAGTTACTGAACTCTTACTCATATGCCCTGGTCCACCGCCTGGACAAGGCAATGGGTCACGCGGACGCCCTCAGTCGCCTTCCACTGCCCTCAATGGATCCGGCCCCAGCCCACCATGTGATGCTCATTGAAACACTACCAGAGAGACCCCTACACGCCGCCGAGGTAGCAAAGGCCACGGGGCAGGACAAAATACTCGCGCGGGTTCTCAACTGGGTAGGGAGGGGAAGGCCCGAGGGAAAACAGGCTGAAGAATTCAGGGCATTCACATCTCGCAGGGAAGAACTCTCCTCGCACAAGGGGTGTCTTCTCTGGGGAAGCAGGGTGGTAGTTCCCCCCCTCCCCCATTGCAGAAACAAGTGCTGGAAGCCCTACACGAAACTCATCTCAGGATTGTACAGATGAAGGCCCTAGCACGCAGTTAGGTATGGTGGCCGGGGATGGACAAGGAGATCGAGGGTGGGTTCGAAGGTGCCAAGCCTGCCAGGAGTCCTGGCCCGAACCGCCCAGTGCCCCAGTCCACCGCTGGGAAGCCCATAGGAGCCGTGGTCTAGGTTACATATTGACTTTGCGGGGCCATTTCAGGGCCAAACATTCTTCATTCTGGTGGGCGCTTACACCAAGTGGTTGGAAGTTATCCCCGTAGCCTCCACCTCAACGGCAGCGGCGGTCCAAGCATTGCGCAGGGTCCTTTGCACACATGGGATTCCCGACACCATCGTCTTGGATAATGGGACCGCGTTCACCTCCCAGGAATTCCGGGAGTTCTTGCAGAGATACCTAATAAAACATATACGGTCTGCCCCCTTCCATCCGGCCACCAACGGCCAAGCAGAGCGGATGGTACGTACCACTAAAGAGGCCCTGGGACGCATAGTACAGGGGGACTGGGACCACCGCCTGGCCACCTTCCTATTTGACAATAGAATCACCCCCAACCCAGTCACAGGGGTGAGTCCAGGAAGCTGATCACAAGGTTGGACCGGTTGCATCCTGACTGGGCCACCGATCTCCACAGCTCTCCCGAGATCAGGGAAGCGGCTAGGGGGTTCTTTCCAGGGGATCCGGTATATGCAAGGAACTATGCTAGAGGCCCTGAGTGGGTAGCGGGTCGGGTGCTGCACATGACGGGGTCCTGCCACTATGACGTCTCAATGGAGGGGGGCCAAATCCTGCGGAGACATATAGATCAGATGCGCCGCCACACCATGCCGGAAGAGCCAGCTGCAGTACAGAACGAGGAGGAACCAGCAGCCACACCCACGCTGAGAGCTACCCTGCCTCTGCCGACCGCTCTGATCGATCGGGCGGAAGAGCCACACCGGAGCGGGGGCGACCCCCCAAGAGTAGGGACACCTGAAGAGCAGCAGGGTGCAGACAACCATAGGCCGGTGCTACTCCCACGCGGGGAAACCGCTGCCTCATTCACCGCGGCAGCTGCGGCCCCGGCAGCCCCGTTCACCGCTCCTACTCCACAAGTAACCCCAAGGAGGTCGACCAGGAAACGCAAGGCCCCCCTTACTTACAAGACTATGTGTCCTGAACTAGGGGGGGAGGAGTGTTATGTCTTGAAACATAAGCTGATGTACCACAAGGCGATCACTACAGAGGCGACCCCACGGGTCCCCGGATGTAGCTCGCCTGATGCCCCGCTCATCAAGATCTGCGGCAGGAAGTTTGACTGACCGGGATTGGACTGGTCAGACTGGGGGGCAGTTCCGGGGAATGTATATAAGTGGGACCCGGCCCGCGTGTTCCCTCTCTTGTAATGTGCCACTGAATAAAACATGTTGCCTTCAAACCGTCTCGCAACTCCGTACATTACATTCTCCCAACATCAATTAAGTCCATTTGTGTACTGTTGGCTCACTCTATCTCCCCCACCCACGGCTGCCTGGCCACATTCATCTGTCTCACCTCACAAAGCCAGCCACTCTTCCTCCACAATACCCCAGGACCTGTTCCTGCTCCTGCAGCCCTCTCTAGTCCTCCCTGGCCATACTACAGAACTCTGGAGGCTGCAGGATTGCTCCAGCACCAGTGGGACCCAAGGCAGGCTACAGCAATGACCAACCACAAGCAGTACCTCCATGGTAAGCAATGGTATGGGGGGCGGGGAGGCTGGGCACAGGGGAAGGTGAGCATGGGAGACAGGCTGGCAAGTGATTTGAGCAGGTTGGAGGAAACTGTGTGTGTGTGTGTGTGGGGGGGGAGAATGCCAGGACACGGCTGGGAGAACAGAAACTTTGAGGAGTTGTGCCAATAGTAGACGGATAGGAAGATGGCAACAGTTGGGGGGGAATGATTGCCAAGGCTAGGAGGGTGGTGGGACTACAGCCAGGGCGATACTACCAATGGTCGCAGGAGGGTAGAGACAACAAGGGGAGAGAATGAATGCCAAGGCTTGGGGAGGGACAAAGCACTTGGGGGGGGGGGTTACTGCCAAACTTTCAGGGGGTTGGGAGACAGCAAGGTTCACAGTGAGAACAAATGCCAGCCTTGGGAAATGGATGGGAACATGACAAGGGTGGGAGGCTTACTGCCAAGTGCTGGGAGTGCCTGCAAGGAAAGCAAGGTTAAGGGGCAATGCATGCCAAAGTATGGGTGGGAAGATGGCAAGGTGGGGTGTGTGGAATGCCAAGGGTAGGCTGGGTGCAAAACAAACAAGATTATGGGAGTGGTTACTGATAGCCAACCCTGGAAGGGGGGTGGCAAAACAGTGAGAGTGGGTGTCTTGGTGCCAAGGCTTTGGAGGTGTATGGGAAAACAGCCCTGTGTCCTTCCCTCTCCAGCCCCCTTCCTCAGCCCATGCCACTTGCCCACAACCTCTATCTACATCCCATTGTGCTTTGTCTACCTCCCAGGGGGAAAGCCTTCTTTGGGGTGATGGGGCCCCCCATAACTCACCCTGAGCCTCTTTCTAGGGCCTGTTGTCTTTCTTTGCATAACAGGCCTTCCTCCTAGTTTATATGTAAGTTGTTTAAACTGTTTTTAATGTTTTTTTAAACTGTATTTAATTTTTTAAAGTATTTTAAAATCCTGGAACCTTGTATGTTTGTATCTTCCTTCTGTATTAACTAGTCTAAGGACTGCTATAATAACAAACAAACAAATGTGTAAGTTGAACAGCAGAGGTGCAAGAATGCATCCCTGCTTAACTCCTTTATCTAGGGTAAATGCGCCAGATAACTGTCCTAACTCTTTGCACCTGATCTGAGTAGTAGGTCATCTGTAAGGCAGATGTGTTAGGCCAAGGAGACAAGGCTCAATACTATATTTCTTCAACTTTCCCCATAATCAAGGACTAGAGATGTATCAAATGCTAATTTAAGATCCATGAAGGCAGTTGCCAGCATGCCTTCTCCAAGGCTAATGTATTTGTCTACCAAGCAATGATCTATAGTATTTGCTCCCTTTCTAAAACAGCCTGCTTGTTCCCTGAAGTATTATTGCTTTTGACCCAGAATCTAAGCTTTTCAAAAAGCATTGCTGCATACAGCTTCCCTGTGGTGGACAACAGACTTACTGGGCGGTAATTCATTGGGTCCATTTAGTCCCCCAGATTTCCAGTTTTCAGGCTCTTTTAAAACTCCATTACACCCTCTCAAATAAACTTTATCTATGCTGTGGTTCTTGCTGCTGCTGCCAGAGTTGCATCTTAAAAATGTATTTCATGCCTAGCCTAAAAATAAAGCAGTGATACAGCAGAACGCTGATGGCACAAGAAGTAATTTGAATCCACTGATGGAAAATATAGCCCCAGCAGGCACACCAATAGAGTACTAGGATGCCTTGTTAACTTTAGTGAACAAGACTTTTTCTGTCTTTTTTTTTTAAAAAAAGCACAACAACAAAAATGAAAGTTTAATTTTCGTCTTATTACAGATAGAAGTAAAGAGACACACATGGCCATATACAAGCCAGATGGCTATATTTCATAACAGCCTGCTTTTAAAATCAAATTCCATTACATTTTGGAATCCCTGTAAGCAACATACTTGTCCAAAGTAACAGTGACAAGTTTTTCTGCTAAAGGGTTACTTCATTATGCAGCAACAAATCTGGGTTTGCTGCTGACTGGGTTTGCCACTTGACATGAGACTGCCATCCTGGCCATATTTGCCAACAGGAGACAGCAGTACACAACAAGAAATTTTACTTTTACTGAGAAAATATGAATCTAACCATCCATGCATAGAAGATACACAGTATTTTGCCATGTTCGTCTCTATTCTGGCAGCTGTCTCTGACCCCAGAAATATGATTCCAAGATCATATGACTTGTGAAGAAAAATGTCTATGCAGGTTGGTGGACTGAAGTGAAAAGGAACAAGGAGATCGACATCTTTCCTTAGAGGTGCTGTGCTTAGGGAAGAGGAAGAAGGAACAGATTTACCCCCTTTCCTCATTCCAGTTGCCTCCAGCCCAAATGACTGTTCACTTGTTTGAGTGCCAGAACCCTGAGAATGTTTTAGGGAGTCAGAACAGATCACAAGATGAGAAAAGGAAACAGAAAACCTGTGGTTTGTGTCTGGTGCTGGACCTACACCAGTGAACCATAGAATGGCAGCAGCAGTTGATTTCCATTTCTTAGCATTTCCAAGAAATTCAGTTATGGAATGGTTAGGTATCTGCCATCATTCCTTCTACCCAGGGCTTTTTTCTGCAAATGAGGTTCCAGAACTCTCAAGAGGGAAATGAAGGAGAAACACACAGGTGCCCCTCATGAACTTTTAAACTTTTTATTTCTACAAAACAGGTTCTGGAACTCCATTTCACTGCATTCCCCCAGGAAAAAAGTCCTGTCTCTAACTGTTTGATACATGTTTACAAATGCATATTCATTCCTCAAACATTATGTAGCTGTCCTTTTAAATTATATAATGTGCAAAATAGTTACTCTATTACCACTCCTCTCTGTCAGGACTTGGATGAACATCAGTCGAGTCCAATACTTGTTACAAGTTAGGATCTTTATTGATGAACTACAGTGCTAGAGTAACGAAATAACAGTAATGGCGATTCTTGGCAGTTGGTTACATTTTATGCCAGCAGCAAAGCACAATAAAACAATTATTCACACGGTCTCAAAACAGTTGTCTCGTCTTCCCAGCTTTCGTTATCAGAAGGGAGGATGCTCCCCTGTTGTGAAGGCCAAACGGTTTGCCTTCAAAGGGCACCTGTGGATGCTAAGCAGAGACTATCTGCTGCCTGCCCTACTGCCCTAAATATTTGGCATAGCAGAGGGGCCAGGGTTAATGACCAGTGTCAGGCACTCTAAATTACAGCATGGAGTCAGTTTGGTCAATGCAAGCAAAGTAAAAGTTACAAGTTCTGACATACTGCCCCCCCTTAGCTCTTCGCCCTGGGCTTGTGTGGGTACAGTAGGTGAAACTTTTTAAGCAGTTGCGGAGCGGATACATCGCTAGCCTTCACCCACTCGTCACAGCTAGGGGGAAAGTATTTCCACCTGATAAGGTAGTACAAAAACCCCCTTTGGACCTTAGAGTCCAGGATTTCCAGCACCTCATGGTGACTCTGACCCTTCACTAGGGTCGGAGGCAGTTCCGGGGGACGAGGATGAAATTGCGTAGCTCCAGGATCCTTGCGAAGAAGGCTGCAATGAAAAACAGGGTGGATCTTACTTAAGGATTTGGGCAACTCCAATTCCACAGTCACTTTGTTGATAACCTTTTTTATTTTGAACGGACCCAGGTATTTGAGTGCAAGTTTGCGGCACCCCTGTGGAAGAGGCAGATTTTTGGTGGACAGGAACACTGTCTCTCCCTCTTTTAGTTCCCATTGGAGGGCATGCTTTTTATCAAAGTGCCTTTTGTATTCCTTCTTCGCCTCCTCCAGATTTTCTTGGATCACTTTCCACCCTTCCCTCAGTCCCTCCCACCATTGCTGGCACGAAGTGGGTTCCGGGGATCCGGATGGTAAGGGGAGGTTGGGGAAGGGTTTTCCTTCGTACCCATTGACTATTTGGAACGGGGAGGTTTTGGTGGAGCTATGGAGGCTGTTATTGTACCCATATTCTGCGAAAGGAAGGAGCTCCACCCAATTCGTTTGCTGGTAGTTAATGTAGCACCTCAAATATTGCTCCAGAAGCCCGTTCACCCTCTCAGTCTGTCCGTCCGTTTGTGGGTGGTATGCGGAGCTCAGCCCCTGCTCGATACCTGCTAGTTTGCAAAACTCCCGCCAGAAGTTGGCAACGAACTGAGGTCCGCGGTCACTAATGACCTTCTCCGGGAACGAGTGTAGCCGGACCACATGATTGAAGAATAATTGGGCCAATTTTTTGGCTGTGGGGAGTTTTTTGCAGGGGATGAAATGGGCTTGCTTGGAAAAAGTGTCAACCACTACTAGTATCACAGTCTTCCCTTGGGAGGGAGGGAGTTCTACTATAAAGTCCATTGACACCACGGCCCATGGGCGGTTGGCTGTGGGGAGGGGAACGAGGTGACCCGGGGGCTTCCCTCCCCGCCGTTTGGACATGATGCAAGTGGGGCATGCGAGTACGAATTCGGAAACGTCTTTCTTTAGTCTGGGCCACCAGAATTGCCTGATGATTAAATTGAGGGTTTTCACATACCCAAAGTGACCCGCTAAGCGGTTGGAGTGGCTCTGTTCCAAGACCTCTCTCCTCAGGGACTTAGGCACATAGATTTTCCCCTTGTGGAGCCAGATTCCCCCCTCATCCCTCTCCAGCCCTTCGGGGCGTTCGTTTCCCTCTAATTCTGCCTCTGTGGCGAAGCGCTCCTTTTGTGGTAATTCGGGGGCCCCGGTTTGCTTCCCTGAACGGGTGGTGACCCCCCCCCCGCGACGGCCGAGGGGGGAATGAGGGAATCGACTACCTCCTCCCTCTGACTTTCGTGCTGAGGAAGGCGTGATAGTGCGTCGGCCAAAAAGTTCTTGGTGCCGGGGATATATTTTAGCACGAAGTCAAATTTGGCAAAGAACCCTGCCCATCGGATCTGCTTGGCGGTCAGTTTGCGGCGGCCAGTGAGTGCTTCCAGATTTTTGTGATTGGTCCAGATCTCAAAGGGGACTCGGGCTCCCTCCAACCAGGACCTCCATGTCTTAAGAGCAAACATTACTGCAAACGCCTCCTTGTCCCACACTGACCAATTCCTTTGCTCGTTTGAAAATTTGTGAGAGATGTATGCGCAGGGGCGTAGTTCCCCCTCTTCATTCCTCTGCATCAATATGGCTCCTATGGCGACATCGGAGGCGTCGCATTGCACCACGAAGGGTTTCAATTCATTGGGGTGAGCCAATATTGGTTCAGAGGTGAAGAGTCGTTTGAGCTCTTGGAAAGCTCGGTGGCACTCCGGCGTCCACGTTAGGCGCGCGCCGGGCTTTTTTGCTTCTTCCCCTTTTCCCTTCGTCTTAAGAAGCTCCGTGAGGGGAAGCATCACCCGTGCGAACCCCTTAATGAACCCGCGGTAAAAATTTGCGAACCTGAGAAAAGATTGTAGCTGCCGTCGGGTTCGCGGGGGTTCCCAATCTAGAACCGCTTGAATTTTGGTGGGGTCCATGGCTAGTCCCTCCCCCGACACTCGAAACCCCAGGTAGTCCAGTTCCGTCTTGTGGAACTCACATTTAGACAATTTAGCATACAGTTTGTTCTTGCACAAGGTAGCCAACACCTTCCTCACCAATGGTACATGCAATTCTAGATCTTTTGAATAAATAATGATGTCATCCAGGTACACCACCACCCCCTTATACAGAAATTCTCTCAACACTTCATTTATAAAGTTCATGAAAACCCCCGGCGCCCCTTGCAGTCCGAAGGGCATCACTAAGTACTCGAACTGTCCCATGGGTGTGTTGAATGCTGTTTTCCACTCGTCTCCCTGTTTAATCCGTACGCGGAAGTACGTGTCTCGGAGATTGAGTTTGGTGAAGATCTTTCCCTCGGCCACGGTGTTTAACAGGTCTCTTATCAGCGGGATCGGATAAGCATTGGACATGGAAATCCCGTTTATCCCGCGAAAATCTGTGCAAAGTCTAAGCCCCCCGTCCTTTTTCTTGCGGAATAAAACCGGGGCTGCATGGGGGGCCGTGGCCGGCCGGATGAAACCCCTCTTCAAATTTTTGTCAATGAATTTTCTCAGTTCCTCTTTCTCTGCCCACCCCATCGAGTACAGCTTCGCTTTCGGTAGTGTTTGCCCTGGGATCAGTTCGATAGCACAGTCCGTAGGGCGGTGTGGGGGTAGTTCGTCTGCCTCCCGTTCGCTAAAGGCTTTCCTCAAGTCCCTGTACTCTTTGGGGATTGACCCTACTTCCTCAAGGGTGAGGCAGAGTCTCTCGTTCTGGGGGGGCGCTTTCGGGCCCCACTCGGTCCTCCAGTGGTGGTGCTCACACCTCCAGTCCAGGAAACGCACAATTTGCTCGGCCCATCGAATGTCCAGTTGGTGTTTAGCCAGCCACCCTGCCCCCACCACTACGTCGAACGAGGAGGATGGGGCTATAACAAAAGTTTCTATTCCCCAATGTTCCTCCGTCCCCATAGGGGTAGCTTGGGTCTCTAGGGTACAAGGCTCCCCTCTCATGATCGACCCGTCCATCTGTTCGAATTGGATGGGGTGGGGAAGGGGGGACGTGGCCAGTCCCAGCGCTTCCACTAGGCGTGGGGTGATAATGTCTCGGGTGCACCCGGAGTCGATCAGCACCCGGGTGTGCATAAATCTTTTAAGGTTGGGGTTCAGGAGGGTGACTGCCATAAATAGTAATCCCCCGGTAATTCTCACCATTAGTAGTGCCGGCGTTTTCTTGATCTGCTTTGCGGCACCGATTAAAGCAGGTCGTTGTCGTTTCCCGCCGACTCCTGCTCCCAGGACTCCTCGCTGGACTCTTCTACGGTGGTAACATCCTCGTCAATCGCCAGGGATGTGGCGACGGCGCCCCGACTGGGCTCCTTTGAGCGGCTGCCTTTCTTCTTCTGTGCGGTTGATGCTGGTTTGGGCAGCGGCGGTGTCGGCGTTGGTTTCACCGGGCAGTTGGCGGCCAAGTGGTTGGGGTCCCCACATCTAAAGCACTTCCGAGCCGTGGCCAAGGGGGTTGAAGTCGCGGGGCCTCGCTTCCCTTCCGCTTTGCTCGGGGAGGGGCTCGGCTTCCCCCCTTTCTTGCCTTGTTGCTGGCGTCGCATCCCGACATGCTGGAGGTCTGTTTCCACCTCTCCCGCCAACTGGATCCATCCCACCAGGGTGTCTGGTCTCCCTTGGTGGTAGCACCGATCTAGAATGTTCGCGTTCAGGCCGTTCTTGAACGCGGTATATTTCATCACTTCGTTCCAACCCCTGGCTGCCGCGCAGAGGCCCATGAATTCAGTAGCGTACTCGCGGGTGGTGCGGTTGCCCTGTTCTATCCTTTGCAGGGCCGCGATGGCTTTTTCCTCTCGTAGGGGGTCTCCATACTGCCGGAGCATCGCCTGCAGGAACTCGGCCACCGTGGCTAACTCGGGCTTTCTTCCCGTGTAGAGCCCCACGTACCATTTCCGAGCCGGCCCTCGTAGCTTGGAGGCGATGTGGTCGACTCGGCTCGCCTCTGTGGGGTAGCCCGCTTCCCAGTGCGTAAAGAACGTGTTGCACTGGATCGTGAAGTACTCCACCTCATCTCCGTCCCCGTCGAACGTGATTTTCAGCTCTCGGGTCCCCCCCCGTCGCCTCCAGCCGGGGCGGTAGGGGCCGGTAGCACCGGAGCCACCGGTCCACCTGGCGGCAGGGCTGGGGGGCCCACCGGGGGGGTGGCGGGTGGTCCTGCGGGCGGACCCGCCGGCGGACCGGCCGGAGGGCCCGCTGGGGGGCCTGCTGGAGGACCTGCGGGAGGTCCGGCTGGGGGGCCGGCCGGAGGGCCCGCGGAGAGGCCGGCCAGAGGACCGGCCGGAGGGCCCGCCAGGGGGCCTGCGGGACCTCCTCCGCCCGGGATCTGGCCCGCGGGGATCGCTCCCTGAAGCGCTCGTATCTGGTCGCGAATCGCCCCCAGGTTCTGCTGCATCTCTTCGGCCATCAAGGTTCGAGATGCATGGACCTCGTCGTGGATCTCCTTCACCCAATCGAACAACTCGTTGCGCAGTGTTCGGATCGGGTCCCCTCCGCCGTAGGTGCCGAGCCCTTCGTCTCTGGGCTCGTCCCCTTCGTCCTCTCCGCCGCCCGTAGCGAGGATCCGGTAGCGTTGCTCCGCGGCCTCCATAGCGGCCGTCGACTTCCTCGGGCTCCAGGTCCGGGCGGGGAAGGAGTCGACGGAGAAAGGCGCGGGGACCTTAAGCTTCCTCCTCGCTCCGGTTACTTTCGGGTCGAGGGGTTCCTCGTCGGGTGGGATGTTGGGCTCTCCGTTGTCTGGAGCCTTTGCCGCCATCGGGCCAGGTTGCCAGTACAGATAAGTCCAAAACAAAGGATTACTGTTATAATGTCAGGACTTGGATGAACATCAGTCGAGTCCAATACTTGTTACAAGTTAGGATCTTTATTGATGAACTACAGTGCTAGAGTAACGAAATAACAGTAATGGCGATTCTTGGCAGTTGGTTACATTTTATGCCAGCAGCAAAGCACAATGAAACAATTATTCACACCGTCTCAAAACAGTTGTCTCGTCTTCCCAGCTTTCGTTATCAGAAGGGAGGATGCTCCCCTGTTGTGAAGGCCAAACGGTTTGCCTTCAAAGGGCACCTGTGGATGCTAAGCAGAGACTATCTGCCGCCTGCCCTACTGCCCTAAATATTTGGCATAGCAGAGGGGCCAGGGTTAATGACTGGTGTCAGGCACTCTAAATTACAGCATGGAGTCAGTTTGGTCAATGCAAGCAAAGTAAAAGTTACAAGTTCTGACACTCTCTCCCACTGGTGAAAGACAGAAGGGGTTGCTGAAGTCACTCTGATGACCTTTGCAGCAAGAAGAAGCAATACAAGAGACTCCTTTCTGCTATGAGGCACCGCTCTCACACATTCAATCGCAAACCCCTATCCTCCAAGAGTTTACAGGGTTCTTAGTACAGGGCTTACTGTAAGCTCCAGGAGGATTGGCTACATCAGAAATGTGTGGCCTAATATGCAAAGGAGTTCCTGTCACCGTATCTCAAAGAAGAGGGCAGCCAAGATGTTTAGGGAGTTGGAGCACCTTTCCTATGAGGAAAGGTTAAAGAGTCTGGACTTCTCACTTTAGAAAAGAGATGACTAAGGGGTTTATAAAATTATGCAGGTGACAGAAATTTTTCTCCCTCTCCCCCAAAAAACAGAACTTGAGAGCATCCAATGAAACTGATGGACAATAGATTCAGGACAGACAAAAGGAAATACTACTTTGCACAGTGATTAAAGTGTGGAATTTGTTGCCAGAGGATGTGACTTCAGCAGGAGCTCACAGGAGCACAGCTCCTGAACCTTTCTGAGGGTTCTTCCTCCTCTTCCCCACCTACCTACCTTATCCATTGAATAGTAGGAGCAGCTGCATAACAATCCTTGGATGAGCTCCACCACCTATTTTTCTACAAAATGACCTCTAGCCACAGGAATAAACACCTTTAAAGGGGATTAGATCAGGGGTGTCAAACGTGCAGCCTGTGGGCCTGATCCATCTCCCACAGGGCTTCTGTCCTGCCTGTCAAGCGTTGTGTATTCAACATATATTAAAGAAGCCAGATCTTAGAATTGTTACCTTTATATTAAAGAATTCAGATTGTAGAGTTGTTACTAATCCAAAGTTAAAAATGTGAGCACATCAAAGTAACAGCCCCCACTTTTCTTCTTTCACTTTTACTAACAAATGCAGGAATGTCCTCTTTGAAGATAAGACCTCCTGTGACTTGTTCCCAGGCCCAGCCAGGCCTGAGCCCAGGATCTGCTAGTCGCAATATAGATAAGGAACCCAGGGTGTGAATTTCACACGTGAATGTAGAATTGTTTATAGAACCTTTGATGTGCCATTTTAAAGCATGTACTCTAGTGTTACAAAGCCCCTGTTTTATATGCAATCGATGGGCATGCCCCTAAAATTGCTCACCGTCATGTTCCCATCCTCTTATATGCGGATGATGCTTACTGTCACGTTCCCAAATTGTATTGAGGCGTCTATTATACCAAGTTATGACCTATCTCAATAACAACGAGTTAACCCTGAATTATGGGAAAACAAAGATTTTAGTTTTCTCTAAATCTTGGAAGCAACTATCATGGTCAGTCCAGGGAAACCCTATTGAACAGGTCAAAACTACCAAATATCTGGGGATTAATTTTTCCTATAATGGGAGCTGGGCAACTCATCGCAAGTGCACTCTAACAATGGCAAGAACTACTGCCTTGGCTATTGCCCATTTTTTTTTTATCTGAAAGGGAATCGATATGTCCCTATGGCCCTAAGAGCTTTCAATGCAAAATCTAGCCCCCAACTCTTATATGGTGCCCCCATATGGATCAGTGCCTTTGATCACACCACTGAAGGCCTACAATCTTTCTTTTTGAAGAAAATACTGGGATTACCCAACTGTGTTCCTTATGTTGCAATTTGCATGGAAACTGGACTATTGCTGCTGGAAACTCGTGCCTGGCTTTTGACCTTTAAGTTTTGACTGCGCCTTTTATTTAACTCTGATCAGAATTCTTTCACCTTTTTGATGCTGATGGACCATCATGCATCAAAATGGTTGACCCTGATCCAAAAGAAAATTACATCCATAGGAATTTCCTTAGATGCATTTTATCTATCCTCTGCTTCTGCAGTATTTCAATCCATCAAACGTAGACTACTAGATATTCAGTTGCAACGTCTGACTGAGGCAGCTCGGAAATCTTGCTCCCCAAGTCACCTGGGTTTATCCCAGACTCCTGGGCTTCTAGCTCCCTATTTCCTCTTTTTAACTGATCCTCACCAAAGAAGAGCACTCATGCTGGCTAGATTCAATGCATTACCATCGGCCATCCTTTTCGGAAGATACCACAGAATCCCCCACAATCTTAGACGATGCCCTTGTAGCCAAGGAGTCATCGAAACGGTCCCTCATGTTCTTCTGGACTGCTCTTTCTACAGCAGTCCACGAGCAAGATACCTAGATGCACGGCTCTTCGACCATCAAGGCCTTTCTGACAGTGCCAAGGTCCGCTTTTTATTCCATGGGAAACACAACTTTGTCACTACTCATGTTGCTTGCTTTTTACAGGTTGCGATCCAAATCAGAGAGGCTTTTACTCTTGCATAGCCCACAGCTATTTTATGTCATTTAACTTTTGCTGGTTTTTAAGGCTTTATTATATTCTATAGTGTTACTGTTGGTTTTAAACTATACTGTATTCTTACATTAATGCCAATAAAGGTCTAATGCCTAGTGTTACAAAGTATCAGTTCCAATCTTCTGCTCGAATGAGCCAAATGGATTATCAATAAACCTAACTTTGTTTCAAAACCCAAGGACGGGTTATTTTGAAATCTCATGCTTGACACTGCCCCCCAAGAACCGCCTGTGGTCTGCTTCCTTCTCCCTCCCTCCTGCTTCTGTCATCACCATTTTTGTTTTTCTTCATGGGATTGAGACAGTCGTGCAAAGCAGCCTCTCCTCACTCTTTCCCTCTTCCTCCCTCCCTCTTCCCCAAGAATTCTCTTTTAAAGAGAGAATTCACCTCCAAATACTGTAATAATGATGCTTTACTACCAGCTCTCATGTGAGATGTGTATTTTTTACTAAAACAGTTAACTTTTCTTGATTTTACTTGTTGCATGTAACAATTCATATTTGGAAATTACTGATGAATTTATACTTTCCCCTTTCCTTTTTCCCTCTTCTGTACCCCACCCTTTAAAAAAAATTAATTACAAAAATGTAGTGGGGAGCAAAATCAAAGCCATTTAAACCTAACAGCTGAGAGGCTGCCACCTCAAGGGGAGGGGGACGAAAATAGAGGGTTAAATATGGGGTAAATTGCCTCATGGGGGGGCACTT
The DNA here is from genome assembly GCF_032191835.1 of Heteronotia binoei. Taxonomy (NCBI): domain Eukaryota; kingdom Metazoa; phylum Chordata; class Lepidosauria; order Squamata; family Gekkonidae; genus Heteronotia; species Heteronotia binoei. The sequence continues at coordinate 2,905,713 of NC_083238.1, read as the reverse complement.
CACATCCTCCTTTTTGCTGGCCCAGCTGTCTCAGGTTCCCTCACACAGCCCATTTTAAAGGGCTGCACAAGGTAACTCATAAGAGCTGAGTTAGTGGAGAGAAAATGAAGCTCCAAATAGCTGGACCGAATGGGTCAAATGTCTGGTACATTTGGGGGGAATGCACTTTCCCCAAATGTCAGTTCCCAAGCTTAAGTTCAGCTCAAATTCTGATTCCTGAGCCAGTTCATGCCCATTCCAATGCTATACCTACAGAGATTAGATGGTACCATCAATCCAACCCCTGTCATGTAAAATATGGGTAGATGACAAAGGAAGATAGATCTTACCCCCATTCAACTATCTACTCTGACTTGAAGACTAGATTGAATGTATGACCTGTTCAGTGTGGAGGAACTATGATATCCTACCATTGTCATTCCATGAAAGACACCTTTAGGTCCAATGATATTCTTACATGGTAATTGGAGTCCAAATGGTTGACTGAAGGATTGGAACAAAGCACAGAAATTAAGTGTCAGAATTCCTTTCCCTTGTCTACATTACCTTCCTTGCACTGTTACTTCTCCTTCCCTCCACCCATAATAGAAAATAGATTGGCATTCCCTAATTTCTAAAACCGGCACACAGAGCACCTACAAAACTTTGGATTCTAAATAAGACCGGTTCCCCCTGCCCCCTAACCCACTAAAATAACCATGCATTTTCCAAGTCCTCTATTACTCAGTGATGGGCTACAGTGTGAAAGAGTAATCACAGCTCAAATGCCAAAGAGTGCTTTTCTCTCTCCTGATATCATAATAAAAACAGTATTTGTCAGTGAAGAAGTTTACACCATCAGCTGCAAGTGATCAAACACTGAGGACTCATCAAGGAGGGTATACATGTCAATCAGTACTGAGTTTAATCTTTGATACTAAGTGGGGGGGAGGCTGAATGTGTTGGCAGAGTGCCAGAAAACAAGTCTGTGGGGAGCTGTGGAAAGGAATGGGGATTACTGCTGGCAGTGTGTACATCTGAGACCACTTTAGAAAACATTTGTTGCTGTCTCTTTCAGGTTCCAAGGTAGTGAATTCGTGAAAACATTTAAAGCAGGGGTGGGGAACCTTTTTTCTGCCAAGGGCCATTTGGATATTTATAACATCATTCGAGGGCCATACAAAATTATCAACTTAAAAAACAGTGCTCCACCGAGAGAGAACGATTTCAGGCCAGCAAAATTAATGTAAATAATTGTTTTTCTATTTGAAGTCATGTGGGGAGAGCCTAATTTTGGCACATACCTCCCCCTGATCCGCTACCCTAGGCAAATGCCTAGGTCCAGAGCTTTTTTTGTAGAAAAAGCCCAGCAGGAACTCATTAGCACATTAGACCACATTGTCAGCGTAGGGTTCATGGACGTTCCAACAATGAAGAGTCTCTTTTCATTTGGAAATAAGTATTCTTTATTGGTTACATCTATGTTACTGCTACAAAAAGTCTTTGAAAGTGATAACATGCAATGTAGGGCACTGGCATTTATGGGAGAGGATCAAAGCCTGGGGATTTAAATCATTCTCACAATACAGTTACTTTCTACTTCTGAAGGGTGAGATGTTCACACGCTGTTATCTATTGAGCTAGCCATCACTATCCCTCCTTCGGTGACTGGCCTTGCAGTGGCTGGGAGCGAGCCGCATAACTCCTGCACTTCAAACACCTTTTACAACCCTCGGCGCCATGCTCCCCCCCCTTCCTAGGTTTTCTCCCTCTAGCACACTGAAATATTACTACAGGTCAATTGGGTTAGCAGTTAGCAAAACAATACAGGCAAGGCTGGTTAGTATCAATTGTTCTAAGATCAATATGAACACAAGCTGACATACTGCCCCCCCCCCCTAAGCTCTTGCTCGGGGCTTGTCTGGGTGCAGTAGGTAAAATTGTTTGAGAAGATGTGGAGCACTGAGGTTTGAGGCTTTCACCCACTCATCACAGCTAGGGGGAAAATAGCGCCACCTCACTAAATACTGCAAAGTCCCTCTGTGTATCTTGGCATCGAGAATCTCCTTCACCTCGTGGTGCTGCTGGCCCCGCACCATGATGGGAGTCGGCTCGGGGCCCTGAGAATGCCATTTCGACCCCCCCGGGTCTCGCCGGATAAGACTGCAATGGAAAACAGGGTGAATCTTACTGAATAGTTTGGGCAAGTTCAGTTCTACAGTCACTTTGTTAATCACCCGTTTTATTTTGAATGGCCCCAGGAATTTGTATGCCAGTTTCCGGGAGGTCTGGGGCAGAGGGAGGTTCTTGGTGGACAGGAACACAGTTTCCCCTACTTGAAATCCCCCCCCGGGCTGTGTTTTTTGTCAAACTGGGCTTTATAGGCTCTCTTTGCTTCTTCCAAGTTTTCCTGTATGATTTTCCACGAGCTCTCGAGTGACCTCCACCATTGTTTACACTCTGGGGAGATGGGAGGGTCGTTACCCCCCCGGCAGCGTAGGTAGAGGCTTCCCCTTGTACCCATGAACGGCCTGAAACGGGGAGACTTTAATAGAGCCATGGAGAGTGTTGTTGTAACTGTACTCCGCAAATGGTAGCAGGTCCACCCAGTTATCTTGTTGGAAATTCACATAACATCTCAAATATTGTGCTAAAAGTTCATTAACCCTCTCGCTTTGACCGTCTGTCTGGGGATGGTAGGCGGAGCTCAAACCTTGCTCCATGCCCATCAATTTGCAGAACTCCTGCCAGAAGTTGGCAACGAATCGTGGCCCGCGGTCGCTAATGACCTTGTCGGGGAATGAGTGGATCCGGGCCACGTGCACAAAAAACAAATGGGCCAGTTCTTTTGCGGTCGGGAGTTTTTTACAGGGAACGAAATGAGCCTGCTTGGAAAAAGTGTCAACCACAACCCAAATCACGGTTTGCCCTTTTGAGGGGGGTAGTTCAACAATAAAGTTCATGGAAATCACCGACCACGGCCGTTGCACGGAGGGGAGGGGTTGCAACAACCCTGGCACCTTCCCTCCCCTCCGTTTTGCCATGAGGCAAGTCGGGCATGTTTGCACAAAGTCTGAAATGTCTTTTTTCATTTGCGGACACCAGAACTGCCGGTGCGCCATGTGCAAGGTTTTCCCATATCCGAAATGCCCGGCCAGCTTGCTTGTGTGGCAATGGTGGAGGACTTCCGCCTGGAGAGATTTGGGGACGTAGAGTTTCCCATCGTGATACCAAAACCCTCCTTCTCCCTTTTTCAGACCCCCCGGTCGGTCTTCCCCCTCCGCCTCGGTCTCGGTAATCAGTTTGTTTCCCCCCCAGGGTTCCTTAGCTGGTGCTTTGGTTTGAGATCGAGTTTGCACAGCTCCCGCTACTGCTTCTGGGGGGATCAGTGAGTCTATGACCTCCTCCCGCTCACTCTCGTGCTGAGGTTGACGGGACAGGCCGTTGGCTAAGAAGTTCTTTGACCCGGGGATGTGCCGGAGCGTAAAGTCGAACTTAGCGAAAAACCCGGCCCACCGAATTTGCTTCCCTGTTAGTTTCCGCCGCCTGGTTAGGGCTTCTAGGTTCTTATGGTCCGTCCAGATTTCGAATGGGACTCGGGCCCCCTCCAGCCACGATCGCCATGTTTTTAAAGCGAACGTGACCGCATAGGCTTCTTTATCCCACACCGACCAATTTCGCTGCTCGCCTGAAAATTTGCTGGAAATATAAGCACACGGTCTTAGGTGCCCTTCCTCGTCCCGTTGCATAAGTATGGCTCCTACGGCCGTGTCGGAAGCGTCACATTGCACCACGAAGGGCTTAAGTTCGTTTGGGTGCACTAGCACAGGTTCGCTCGTGAAGAGGCGCTTCAGGGTGTCGAACGCCTCTTGGCATTGGCTAGTCAATTTGAGCTTAGCGCTCGGTTTCTTCGCCTCGGGGCCCTTCCCCTTGGTTTGCAGCAAGTCAGTGAGAGGGAGGGCCACCTTAGCAAATCCTTGTATGAACGTTCTGTAAAAATTTGCAAACCCGATGAAACTTTGGAGCTGTCTGCGTGTTCTCGGGGGTTCCCACTCTAGCACCGCCTGGACTTTCGCTGGGTCCATGGCCAAACCTTTCCCCGAGACCCAAAAGCCCAGATAGTCTAGTTCCTCTTTATGGAACTCGCATTTCGAGAGCTTAGCGTACAGCTTGTTTTGTAGTAAGGTGCTCAGCACCTCTTGGACCAGTTTTACGTAAGAGTCAATGTCTTTAGAGTAAACAATGATGTCATCCAGGTACACCACCACCCCCTTGTACAAGAATTTTCACAGGACCTCATTGATAAAATTCATGAACACTCCCGGGGCCCCCTGGAGTCCAAAAGGCATTACAAGGTATTCGAACTGGCCCAACGGGGTGTTGAATGCCGTTTTCCATTCATCCCCCTCCCTAATCTTGACTCGGAAGTAGGCGTTGCGTAGGTCTAGTTTGGTAAAAATAGACCCCTCTGACACCGCGCTCAACAGGTCTTTGATCAGGGGGATAGGGTAGGCATTTGACATGGAAATCCCGTTAATCCCGCGAAAATCTGTGCAAAGTCTAAGACTTCCATCCTTCTTCTTGCGGAATAGGACCGGGGCGGCGTGCGGGGCGGTCGCGGGTCGGATGAAGCCCCGCTTAAGGTTTTTGTCTAAGAATTTCCTCAGTTCCGCCTTTTCTGCCCACCCCATCGAGTACAGTTTCGCTTTGGGTAACGGCTGGTCGGGCAGGAGCTCTATGGCGCAGTCGGTCGCCTGGTGGGGTGGCAGCTCGTCTGCCTCGCTCTCGCTGAACGCCCCCTTCAAGTCCCGATACTCCCTAGGGATGGTTTTCACTTCCTCTATGGTCACACAGAGTTTCTCATTTTTGGGCGGGGGTCTAGGCCCCCAGTCTCCCTGCCAGAGGTGAGAGGCACACCTTCTGTCTGTAAAGTCTATGGTGTGCTCACCCCACTGGATGTCCGGTTGATGCCGGGCCAGCCAGCCCACCCCCAGCACGATGTCAAAAGAGCAGGATGGGGCAATCACAAATATCTCCATGTCCCAATGGTCCTCCACACCCATGAGTATTTCTTGAGACTGCTCCGTGCACGGCTCCCCCCTCATCCTGGTTCCGTCCATCTGCTCGAATTTGAGCGGCCGGAGCAATTTCTCCCGGCCTATCCCCAGGAGGTCCGCGAGCCGCGGAGTGATTAGCTCTCGCGTGCACCCTGAGTCTATTGAGCCCCTGGCGTGGACGAACCTTTTTTCCTTAACGTTTAATAAAGTCAATGGGATATACATCAGTTCCCCCGATATTTTCACCCTCAGTGGTGCCGCTTTCTCTGGGACCTGCCGCTGGGCACCCTCTAGCGCAGGTTCCGGTTCCCACGCCTCCTCACCGAGCTCCTCCAGCATTATCGTATCCTCGTCAAGCACCGCCGACAGTGCGGTGCTGCTACGGCCCGACTCCTTCGGCTTCCCTGTTCGGGGAGCTTTGGTTTGCGGCCCCTTGGCGGTGGGGGTGGCGGCTCGTGGTTTCTCGGGGCACTGGGAGGCCAGATGATTGGGATCCCCGCATTGGTAACACTTGCGGGGTCCGGAAGGGGTTTTCGGGACTGCCCCCCCGTCTTCTTCACCTCGGGCTTGGCGGCCCCTCGACTTTCCCGGCTGGTCTTCCCATGCAGCCCCTGGCGTTGGATCGCCACTTCCTTCAGGTTGGTTTCAATCTCCCCCGCCAGCTGGATCCATTCTACCAGGGTGTCGAGGCGGACTTGTTGTAGGGCTCGGTCGAGTATCCCTGGGTTCAGCCCCCTCCGGTACTCCCGAATCTTCATCGCCTCGCTCTAGCCTTTAATTTTACGGCTGTGGTTTTGGAACTCCAGGGAGTACTCCCGGATGGACTTACTCCCCTGGCGGAGCTCTTCTATGGCGGCGATCGCCAGCATCTCTCTCAGGGGGTCTTCGAATTGGAACAGCAGCGCCTGCAGGAAACCGGCCACGGTGGTCACCTCGGGGCCCCGAGTCTCGAACAGCGTCATGTACTACATCTGGGCTTCGCCTTCCAACTGGGATCCCAGATACGCCACCCGGCTGTGCTCATCGGGGAAGGAGGTTCCCCAGTAGCGCATGTAGCTGTTGGCTTGGATCACGAAGTATTCCACTTTGTCGGCACTCCCATCAAAGGTGGCGTGGAGCTCTTGGGTCTTTACCTTCGCCCCGGGTTGGGGGCCCTCGGCAGCCCCACAGGGCCGGAGGGGGATGCCGGCTGGCTCGGGACCGGTAGGATCGAATTCGTGGTCGGTGGCCCAGGGAGCGGGGCCGCTGCCCTCTTCTTGAGGTTGGCCATTACCCGATCCATCTGCTTCGCCACTTCGAGTAGGGTGAGATTCAGGTTGTGGTGCATCTCCTGCCGAAGGTCGCACCCCAATATCTCCATCTCTTTCTGAATCTCCTCCAGCAGGTCAGTCTTCGGGGAGGAAGCTCACGAGTCACCCTCGTCCTCGCCCTGGGAGTCGTCCCCCTGACCGCCGCTGCTCGGATCGGTCCCAGCGGCCCCGGTCTCCCCCTCTCCCGGCTCCGGCTCACCGGGGTTCCCGGTCTTCTCCAGATCCTCAGGTTCCCCAGGATTGCGGAGGATGTTCGCGTGCCTCTGCGCCGCCTCTCCCATCAGCTTGGTGGAGGCTCGCGGCTTGCACGGCGCTTTCGGGGTGAGGAAGAGCACCTGGCTGCTCACTTTGCATGGCCGCCGCTTCTCGGTAATGTACCACGCTGGAGACCCCGGTAACCCAGGTATACAGGGCTCTCGGTCGTCCGGTGCTTCTGCCATCCACTAGAAGTGACCCCGCCGATGAGTCCCGTTTAAAAGGTTCACTTTCAAAATGTCAGCGTAGGGTTCATGGACGTTCCAACAATGAAGAGTCTCTTTTCATTTGGAAATAAGTATTCTTTATTGGTTACATCTATGTTACTGCTACAAAAAGTCTTTGAAAGTGATAACACGCAATGTAGGGCACTGGCATTTATGGTAGAGGATCAAAGCCTGGGGATTTAAATCATTCTCACAATACAGTTACTTTCTACTTCTGAAGGGTGAGATGTTCACACGCTGTTATCTATTGAGCTAGCCATCACTATCCCTCCTTCGGTGACTGGCCTTGCAGCGGCTGGGAGCGAGCCGCATAACTCCTGCACTTCAAACACCTTTTACAACCCTCAGCGCCACGCTCCCCCCCTTCCTAGGTTTTCTCCCTCTAGCACACTGAAATATTACTACAGGTCAATTGGGTTAGCAGTTAGCAAAACAATACAAGCAAGGCTGGTTAGTATCAATTGTTCTAAGATCAATATGAACACAAGCTGACACACATTCCCTAATATTAGCATATTAGGTCACACATTAGCATATCTGGCCACACCATCTGGGATAATCAACTGCAAATTGAACTGGTGGTAGCTGGCTCCCACCCCCCACCCCTGCCACCACTCCCTCCCTCACTTCATGTGGAAACTACAACTGCTCCTAGAGAGGGAGAGAGAGAAATAGTGGAAGAAATGGAAAGAAAGGAAAATAAAGAAATTGGGGGTAATAAAGGGGAATAAAAGGAAATAAATGGAAATAAATGTGGGGAAGAAATGGAAATGAAGAGAAATAAAGAAATGGAGGAAGAAAGTATAATGAAGGAAAATAAAGTGTCAAGTCGGCTGGATTCAGTAACGAGTCTTTGGGTAAAACAAAGTTTCTAGTTTATTGAAAGCAGAACTGAAGACCATGATAGAGATTGAAGGACTGGGGTACATGGACATTAACCAAGCATTTAAGGTATAGATCAAAGGATTCCTACGGGCGGGGCACTCTATGCAGTATATTTTCGCACAAGGATGTTACTCCTTCGTTCCCAAGCCAAGGCCTTGGCGCTTAACACTCCCACAGACACCCAGCTTGAGAAGGCTCCACAATCTTGTTCACATATCAGCATTTCAAAGCAGACCACACAACAAAGGCATAGCTAAGAGGAGGAGGGGGGGAGGAGAGGTAGCTAGCAGCATCGGTGTTCAGTAAGAGCCCAGAATCCCTTGCTTCTGAACCAGAGTTAGACAACATGTTAATAACAATACAGCAGACTTGACATAAAGGGGGGAAGAAAGGGAAATAAAGAAATGGGGGAAGAAAGGGGAATTAAGAGAAACAAAGAAATGGTGGGAAGAAATAGAAAGAAAGAAATGAGGGGGAAACTTACCTGAACTGTGACAGTGACTTTTCCAGTCCCTGCAGCAATCATGGCTGGCCAGCCAGGCCCCAGGGAGGCTGCTGACCAGCACAGCTGGGCCCCGCGATCCCTGCTGACCAGCTGGGGCCTCAGGAGGCCACTGCATAAAATGGCTGGGCCCCATGATCTTTGCAGGCCAGCCGGGCCTCGGAGAGGCCACCACGTGGCTTGGCTCAGCCCAGCAATCCCGATGGCTGAGTGATCTCAAGGGCCATAAACTGCTCTCAGGACAGAGGTTCCCCACCTCTGATTTAAAGCAACATCCCAAATCCAACCATTCTACCACTTTTAGAACTCCTCTTTTCTCCACTGAGTATACCAGCACCCATGTTGAAGTTAACCCTTCATCAATTTTGAAAGGAAGGCTATTAAATGTTTTGGAAGAAATCACAAGTTAACTTCTTTCATTAAAGCCATTCTTCTTCTCTTTCTTATTCTCAAGTATTACAAGGAAGCTTATTTCTACTTTCTGCTGCAGAGGAGGGTAGATTCTCCCCCCAGTTGTGCTGAACATAACAAAGCAAGAAAGTACCCCAGGGGTCTATAGAAATGTAAGCTATTATTTCCATGTAATTTCCATTTAATATATAGCTAACTTTAATGTGGTATAATACTCCCGTGCCACAGGCCTAATCACCCTAGCGTTCTGACAAAAAGATTATTCATGTTATGGTTTGAGGGCACCCCAACTATTTTGCTTTCCAATTGTTCCCAACTATTTGCCACATCACAACGGCATTGCAAGTGAGGCATTTCAAAACAAAGAATTAAAATGTAATAAACGGAAATTAGTTTTCGTGCAGCTGGGTTTATTTCTGTGAGCATGTTGTGAGCCACAGGGAACATGTGGCAGTAGCACAATGGGAGGAGAGTGTGAGTTTACATAATCAGCTATTAATGGAACCTTAGTGCTCATAGCCAGGCTTGGGGATCTGTGAGCCTGTTACATCTATGGGTACTTGTGATCTTGAACATGGGATTTGTACCATTGATAAACAATGACTAATAAATAGCAGGACTTGGTAGTTATTCTCTCTCAGTTTACCACACAAGGATGTTTTCTATATGGTGATGGTTTACACACACACACAGAGGGAGGGAGAGAGAGAACGAACGAATGAACTGGAATATCATTGGTATAAACTGGTATTTAGGGACAGACAACAATATCCTAGTGATATTTTTAAAAATAGAAAGCCTGCCAGAAGCCAGGGAGAGAAAATGGCTGCCAGAAGGATAGTGCCCGGAAAATGGCTCCCATATGGGTGGGAAAATAAGGATAATAATAAGGATTTTCCCATGCACACAGCAGCCATTGAGGCTTTACTGTGATCTTTCCAAAATGTTGTAGCAAAGCAGGTTTGAGAAAGGTCAGGTCAAAATAAGAAGTGACATCACAACACTCCGGGAATTTCAAGCAATTTATGATTTTACCAAGATTTTGAAATCCCTATAGTGTCATGACATTACTACCGTTTTGAAACAGGAAATGACTTTCAGGTGCTGTTTCCCCCATTCCCCCAAATGCTCCATTGAGTGAGGGAAGACAGGCAGCATCACCTGGAGGTCCCCTGCCATTATCAGGTAAGTGGCAACCCTACCCCAGAGTTGTATGAAATGCATCATTATGCTGTGGGGAAACGGGGGAGGGGGGGAACTGCCCAGGGCACATAACCCATGTAAGGATATGACTGATGAAGGGACAAACATGCATGCTGTGTTAGCAACACAGTCCCCTAAATTCATCAGTACAGGTTTATTTTATTTTCTGACTATTTTTTTCACGGACTTTCCTTGTGGCTCTAGGTGGCTTACAAAATGCTATTCAAATGCAGACTACAATTAAAGTGCAGAATAAAATGACCTTCTCCAACCCTGCCCCCCCCCCCCGGATATCTGCTCTGTTTCTTGTTCAGTCGCACAGTCAAGTCCGATTCTTTGCGACCCCGTGGACAAAGTCACGCCAGGCCCTCTTGTCTTCTACCATCCTCTGAAGTCTGCTCAAATTTGTGTTAGTTACATCAGTTACTGTCAGACGTGTAACTTGCTTATGGTAAAATGAACTGTAGATTAGAATAGCTTGACATGACTAACGCCATATTGTATTCTAATGTGACCCCTGCTTTACTAACCGTGAGAACAGTAACAAGCATCTTTCCCCAAAGCAATCTGTAACCGCAAGGAGAAGAATTTCACACCCAGCCTAGAAACCATCTGGGGCCTTTGAAGTTAACATATTCAAGGTGACTAGTGAATCGCTTCCTGGGAAGGAGATAAGGGGGTATGGGAAGCCCCGACTGTCTCTGGGAGTGTGAAAATGCTGTATTGTTTCCTTCTTTTGAAATGTACAAAAAGGCTGGCTTCAGCCTTGAAAGGTATCAAACTCAATCTGCCTCCTTACTAGGCTGTTTGTTCTCAAATAAATGGATTAATTTTGCAACACTATGATCCGTCTCTGTTTGAAGTTCCACGTCTTGACATTTTGAGTTTGGCGGTCTTGGTTAGAGGGGGCTAGAGTGCTGTTCGAAATCTGGACTGACCATAAAAACTTGGAGGCACTAACGGGAAGGAGAAAACTAACCGCCAAGCAGATCAGGTGGGCGGGATTTTTCGCCAAATTCGATTTTGTACTGAAGCACATCCCAGGGTCGAGGAATTTCCTAGCCAACGCACTCTCGCGGCTGCCGCAGCACAAGAGCCAGAGGGAGGAGGTGGTGGACTCCCTCATTCCCCCGTCAGCGGTAGCGGGGGGGCAGTAACAACACGATTTGGAAGGAAAACCGACCCAGAGGGACCCTGGGCGGGGGGGGGACTGAAAGAAGAGGTGGAAAAGGAAGGAGGAGGGTTGCCCGATGGAGTGGAAAAGGGGGAAGGAGGTTACTGGTACTACCAAGGGAAACCCCAGAGCCTCCGACCAAAAATATTGCAGCACTGCCACTGCAGTAAGCTGGCGGGCCACTTTGGCTATGTAAAAACGCTACACCTGGTGAGCAGACAGTTCTGGTTGCCCCAAATGAAAAGAGACATCTCAGAGTACGTGGGCTCCTGCCCCATTTGCATCATGGCCAAAAAGAGGGGGGAGGTAAAACCCCGGGGCTCCTTCAACCCATCCCTACCGCCTCCCAACCCTGGGCGGTGGTCTCACTAGATTTTATAGTGGAACTCCCGCCGTCCCAAGGGAAAACAGTGATATTAGTCGTAGTGGACACGTTTTCCAAGCAGGCCCACTTCATTCCATGAAAACAACTCCCTACTGCCAAGAAACTGGCCCACTTATTCTTTCATCATGTGGTCCGGCTCCACTCATTCCCGGAGAAGGTCATTAGCGACCGCGGGCCGCAGTTCGTTGCCAACTTCTGGCGGGAGTTTTGCAAGATGGCAGGGATAGAACAAGGGCTGAGTTCCGCTTACCACCCCCAGACCGACGGATAGATGGAGAGGGTGAATGGGCTTTTGGAGCAGTACTTAAGATGCTACGTCAACTACCAACAATCTAACTGGGTGGAGCTCCTGCCCTTCGCTGAATATGGTTACAACAACAGCATTCACAGTTCCACCAAAGCCTCCCCGTTTCAAATAGTCAACGGGTATGAGGGACGACCGTTCCCTTCCCTGCCAGTCCCTAGTACCCCAACAGCCCCTAGCTCATGTCAACAGTGGTGGGAAGGGATCAGGAACGGGTGGGGGGTAATCCAAGAAAACTTGGAAGCCGCAAAAAAAGACCTACAAGGATTACTTTGACAAAAAGCACTCTCCCCAATGGGAATCCAAGGTGGGTGAAACGGTGTTCCTGTCCACTAAGAACCTCCCACTACCACAAACATGCAGGAAATTAGCTTACAAGTTCCTGGGGCCGTTCAAAATAAAGAGAGTTCTTAACCAAGTCACCGTGGAATTGGAACTGCCTAAAATGTTTAGTAAGATCCACCCTGTTTTTCATTGCAGTCTTCTTCGGAAGGACACTGGAGCCACATCTTGGCACACCCGCCCTCCAGAGCCACCTCCTATCAAAGTGAAGGGCCAGAGCCACCATGAGGTGCAGGAAATTCTGGACTCCAGGGTCCAAAGGGGGGTTCTGTACTACCTAGTCCGCTGGAAATATTTTCCCCCGAGCTGCGATGAGTGGGTAAAGTCAGGGGACCTGCAAGCCTCACAACTGCTGAAGAAATTTTACCTACTGCACCCAGACAAACCCCGAGCAAGAGCTTGGGGGGGGGGGGGCAGTATGTCAGACGTGTAATTTCCTTATGGTAAAATGAACTGTAGATTAGAATAGCTTGACATGACTAACGCCATATTGTATTCTAATGTGACCCCTGCTTTACTAACCGTGAGAACAGTAACAAGCATCTTTCCCCAAAGCAATCTGTAACCGCAAGGAGAAGAATTTCACAACCGGCCTAGAAACCATCTGGGGCCTTTGAAGTTAACATATTCAAGGTGACTAGTGAATCGCTTCCTGGGAAGGAGATAAGGGGGTATGGGAAGCCCCGACTGTCTCTGGGAGTGTGAAAATGCTGTATTGTTTCCTTCTTTTGAAATGTACAAAAAGGCTGGCTTCAGCCTTGAAAGGTATCAAACTCAATCTGCCTCCTTACTAGGCTGTTTGTTCTCAAATAAATGGATTAATTTTGCAACACTATGATCCGTCTCTGTTTGAAGTTCCACGTCTTGACAGTTACATCTGCTCTTAATACCCCAGTAAAAGTCATGACAGGTAAATTAGCATCTCAGTACCTCCAAAACTCCTCTAGAGAGAAGCAGTGTTCTCCTCACCTCCTCAGGTAGCCTGTTTTACAAGTGGGAGCCACAATAGAAAAGCACAGGCTTTGGTTAATGTCAGGTGGGCTACCATAAATGGGGGAACAGCCAGTAGGTTGCAGCCTAAGGACAGTAGTTGACACACAGGGACTATAGGAAGAGATGATCCTGAGGCACACGGGTTCTAGGCCATGAAGGGATTTAAAGGTCATAATAACCAGCACCATGAACTGATCTTGAAAACAAACCCACAACCAATGTACCTGTTTTTAAGACAGGCAAAATATATCAAAGGGCAACCCAATCTAGAGAGGAGGAGGAGGAGGAGATTGGCTTTATACCCCGCCCTTCACTCAGAGTGGTTTCCAATCTCCTTTCCCTTCCCCTCCTCACAGCAGACACCCCGTGAGGTAGGTGGGGTTGAGAGAGCTCTTTTGAGAACTGCTCTTAAGAAAGCAACTCTTTTAAGAATTGTGACTGACCCAAGGTCACTCAACAGATGCATGTGGAGGAGTGGGGAATCAAACGTGGTTCTCCCAGATTAGAGTCTGTGCACTTAACCACTACACCAAACTGGCTCTCAAAATAAGCAGAAACACAGAAGTTAATTCATTCAGACTGGATCCCTAGGGATGCTGGGCAGAAATCAAGGTTTCTGTTGGTCACATCAGCAATGGCACACTTATAGTATCCCCTGGCTAAACTGTGTGAAGAGAAGAGATTTACTTGAGATACTGTATTTCCTTTTAAGTAACATTTTAGCCAGAAACCCACTACCATAAAAGGTATTATTTAGTACTGCTCAGGGCTTTTTTTGTAGGAGGAGCTCCTTTGCATATTAGGCCACACCCCACTGATGTAGCCAATCCTCCATGAGCTTACAGGGCTCTTAGTACAGGGCCTACTGTAAGCTCCAGGAGGATTAGCTATATCAAGGCAGTGTGGCCTAATATTCAAAGGAGTTCCTGCTACAAAAAAAAAAGCCTTGGTAGTGCTGCTTCATAGGTAAGCTTCAGAGGCAGACAATACCTTCAGGAAATAGCAGCAGCATCTGACATCACTGTGTCCAGATGTGTTTCAGCTTTCCATTGTCTTTTACTCAATGCTTCCTTTGACCAAAGAGTGGGAAAGAGGTGCACTGCTGACTGATCCACACCTATGAACTCAGAGCCTGTGCCCTTAATGAAGACTTGTGCCTGAATTCAACAGTCCAAATTCCTTTAGCTGCATTCTTAAGTGTATTTCCTTTCTCTTATCTTGGTGGTTATCTCTGGTTTTGACAATGAGACAATAAAGCACAGTAAGGCAAAGGACAGCTTGTGTTCAAAGGGACATTTGTTTTCCTTGATAAGCCAGCCCAAAATTAAAAAGGATCAACCTGGAACCATTTTCAAAGAAAACAACCCCTCTTTAATGCTTGTATTAGAAAATACATATTACATGGAGTCCTGCACTGGCAAGTCGGTTCTGTTGACAATAAATGGAACCAAGTAAGATGCTGATGTGACAATATGGCAGAACAATTCCTTGCTCTTAACCACTTCTACTATTCCATTTCCAAGAAGTTTTCTATTACTGACTATATGGCAAAATTAGAGTTCAACACCCCAATCCAGAAGTAAACAGTTCATTTCAGTGACATTTCCCCCCACATTTTATGTCAACATACAACTCAATGTAATTCATTTAGGCAGCTATATACTCATTTCTGGTTCAATAACATCTTTGCTGTCATGGCCAACTTTTTTTTTCCTGAGTGGTATTGCAACTAATTTCAAAGTCATCAAGTGGTATGATTAGTGTGAATTATTCTTTCAGAGAGCATTACCTTCACTTCTTCAGGCTGAGGACATAATGGCAAATTGCCTGGTTGGGATGTGTCCTTCAAACTCACACAATCTTCTCTTCATCTACCTCACCTACATAGTTAGCAATTTTGTAGGAGCCTGCTATTATCCCCACCAGATCATTAATGAAATTCTAGATATAGACCCTTAGGTCACAAAGCTGTTGCCTTTACTCTATGTTTCTTAAACCGTTCCTAGTTTATCAAGCAAATATTTAATACATTGGCAAGGCTTTGTATGCCCTTATAATTGTTTGGCCAAGAGTGCTTTAAGGCTAATGTAAAAAGACTGCTAAGTTTTTTCAAATTTACTCATGGTGTTGCTGTAATTTTCATTACTTCAGCTGAATTATTCAGCTGAAATTACATGATGAATTCTTAGCAGTCACATTCTCTGTTTATTTAAAAATGCAATGGTTAAAGGAGCCCAACGTAGGATGGCATTATCATGACTACCCTTTTGCCTCCAGAAGAACTTGCTATTAAATGTTCTATGAAATCTATCACTTCTGTAGTAACTGATGCAATAGACTCTTGGATGCATATATTGCTCTCTGTCAGCCTCAACCAGGTCTAAATTTTGTGTTCATGTTTACTTACTTCAAATACATATTGAAAGGCTCATAATGGACTAGCTGGCAAAAATGTCATAAGTAATCTTAGCTGACAAAGACAAGGCACCCTGATTTGTCCCAATCAACCTGATAAGTCCACCAAATCTCCAGGAATTTCCCAACCTGGAGTTGGCAACTGCTAATTCACATTGGCTGTCATAGAGGGACTGCTGGTGAACAGGAGCAAGCAGCCAGGCCTAGTTAAGTCATGCCAATCGGGCAGCATCAAGTCACCCAGAGGGTACTGCCAGGCCTAGGGTAGCCAACCTCCAGGTGAAGCCTGAAGATCTCCTGGGATCAGAACTGAATTCCAGACAACAGATTTCTTTCCCCATCCTGGAGAAAATAACTGCTTTGGAGGGTGGACTGTATGCTATTCTATTCACCTGAGGCCTCTTCCATTACTGAGAAAAGCAGCCTGGGTTGCCTAGCAACAGCCTCTGGCTAACACTTCCTGGGGGGAATAAGCGGGGCCTTGCCTCCCTGACTATTTGTGTGACCTTTGGAGGCTGCATATGCTGGGAGGCCTTTCGTGAGGCCACATAGTTCTGTAGCCCTTTCTGAACCTGGTTAACAGAGAGGACACAGAGAAGAGTTGGCTGTCTCGGAGGTAAAACTATTAACATTCCTGGGCCTGAGTAGGTGGGGGCAGAGGAACATATATCTCACAGTTTACTTTTTGCTTTGCACAGGATTGTTTGTGTGTGTGTGTGTGGGGGGGAGACGGACTGTCCCAGACTTCTTACAGCTGGCCCTGAGGAGAGGCAGTAGTAATCATTAAGGCTCCAGGAGAATCTCTCAGCAGAGAACTGTCTTGCTCAAAGGTCAGTGGCCTTCTGATGGGGTTCTGGCTTGACAGGGCCGGCAGTAGGTGGGTCACAGCAAGGCTACCCAATGATAGGTGACAGACAGAGTGCAAGGCCACTCCTGTGGTTGCCACAACTTCCAATAAAAATTAAGGATTGAGCCAACACATTGAGGTTTTATTATATCTACTAGGAGTAAGGCCCGTTATGGGGGGGAGGAATACAACGAGCTCAAGAAGAAGGCTCTGGGCAAGTGCCTGCCACCCTTGCTGTCTTCCCACCCATCCAAGTGAAGGCATTAACTTCCCCCCATCTCAAGGGAAGCTTATCTCTGCTATCTAGAGAGCAGTTGTAAATCTGAGTGGTCTCCAGTGGTTCCCTAGGAGGAAATGGCATTGTACCTGTCTGAGGTTTCACCCCTCCTCAAACCCCACCCCTTAAATATCCACGAATTTTCTAACCTGGAGTTGGCAATCTATCTCCTTCCCTTTATCTGCACCTCTGACTTCAGCTTTCCATCTCCTTCTCCCTCCCTGCAGATGCTACATAGGCTGTCTTTCTCAACGGGGGATGGGGGGGTGGGGGGGAGGAACCAAATCAGCTTACATAATTCTCTTCTGCCCCCTTTGATCTGAACAACAACCCTGTGAGGCAGGTTAAGCTGGAATTCTGTGACAGGTCTGAAATCAGTTAGTCAGCTTCCACAGCAAGGACCTGGGTCCAACAGACCCCATGCTGAAGTCCTAACTCCTATGCCCTCCTCAAAGTTTACCACAGAATCTCCAGGAATTTCCCATCAACATGGAAAGATACCACTGAAGGCCTCTGGGCGAGTATCTGCCACCCTTGCTGTCTTCCCACCCACCAAAGTGAAGGCATTCACTCCCCCCCACACACACACACACACCTCAAGGGGAGCTGATCTCTGGCATCTGGAGAGCAGTTGTACTGCTGAGTGATCTCCAGCCCACACCTGGAGATTGGCAACAGTGGTTCCCATTAGGAAATTGTTGGTTTGGAGTCTATGGCATTGTACCTCTCTGAGGTCCCACACCTCCTCAAACCCTGCCCTCTCCAGGCCCATCCCTTTAAATCTCCAGGAATTTCCTAACCTGGAGTTGGCAAGCCTATCTCCTTCCCTTTATCTGCCCCTGTGACTTCAGCTTTCCATCATCTGTGCCCTCCCTGCAGCCTCTAAATTGGAAAATTAGTCTTTTTTCATGGGGGGGGGACCGAAGCAATTTACATCATTCTCTCCCCCCCATGTGATCTGAACAACAACCCTGTGAGGCATGTTAGGCTGGAAGTCTGTGACTGGTCTGAAATCAGTCAGTCAGCTTCCACAGCAAGGACCTGGGTCTGGCAGACCCCATGCTGAAGCCCTAACTCCTATGCCCTCCTCAAAGTCCACCACAGAATCTCCAGGAATTTCTCACCAACCTGGAACTGGCAGCCGTAGTCAGCACTGGGCCCAATGCATTCTGCCTCAGAGGCCTGCAGTGAGACCTTTCAGTCCAACAGACTATCTCTGACAAACTGTTTAATAGGGAGGAGTCGTCAGCCATTACATCAGCTTACAGTATTCCCCTCTCCTCTCCCCCCTTTTATCAGAACAATAACAACCCCGTGAGGCAGGTTAGCTTGGTTTGAAATCACCCAGTCAAGCTTCTATAGCCCTCACCTGGAGATTGGCAACAGTGGTTCCCTGGAAGAAAGTAGTGAGACCTTTCAGACCAACAGACTATCTCTGACAAACTGTTTAATAGGGAGGAGTCATCAGCCATTACATCAGTTTACATCATTCCCCTCTCCTCTCCCCTCCCCCCTTTGATCTGAACAACAACAGCCCCGTGAGACAGTTTAGGCTGGTTTGAAATCACCCAGTCAGCTTCTACAGCCCTCACCTAGAGACTGGCAACAGTGGTTCTCCAGGAGGAAAGGCCTCTCCCTCAGAGTCCATTCTGTCATATGAGCCCACTGTAGCCTGATTGGAATAGAAAGAGTGAAGAGTATTGGCTGGCGGAAAGGGCCCCTCCCTGCTGTGAATGAACATTTTTTTTGCCTCAGTTGAAGAGAAGGAACCCAGCTGTTTTCTCATGAACACAGGCCTGTAGCTGGGCAGGGGGGGGGGGCTGAGGGGCCAGGCACCACAAATCTTCCCCCTGTTTTACACCCTCGCACCTCCTTGCCTGCTCTCAGTCAGACTGTCCTGGACTTCCTATAACAGGCCCTGAGGAGAAGCAGTCCTACTCAGTAAGCTCCCTGTCAGCAGAGAACTGTCTCTGTTGAAGGTCAGTGACCTTCTGCTGGGGTTCCTGCCTGATGGGGCTGGCGGTGGGTGGGGGAGAGCAGACTCAGCCAATGGCACGGCAGAGACTGTGTGAGCCAATCCTGCTCAAGCCACATCCATCCAATAAAAATCCTGAGAATTGCCACCATGCTTGGGCTTTTATTATTTACCTGATGATGAGAAGGTGAGTGATTATACAAGTCCATTCATATGGCCAAAGCTGAACTCTTCCCTATGATTAATTAAACTTACTGGGCTAATCTGAAGGCTGTTGACAGGTATGCAGATGGGCTCAACTAACTCTGGGGGCAGCTGTTTTTAAAATATGTGGAGACCATTGCCAAACCAAAGCATTTGTTTAAAACAGGGCAATCAAGCAGCAATCACTTTCAGAGGACTGAATTCAACACTGCAATACGGTCAATGACAAAATATGTGCTATAGCTATTAAAACTAGGATGTTTGTACCATTAAATTATAACTCCTGAAGTACATATTTTATACTACAGGTGGAACTCTGGTATGTTACCATCCTAGATATTGTATAATATCTATTAAAGCACAATGTTCCTGCCTTCTTGCTCCCATAATTTCTGGCTACTAAAAAAGAAAGAATGCATTATCTCGCTTCCTGTCTAATATAAGCACACACCTAGAAGGGACTGCCATTTTGATTGCTACAAACTCTGCAAAATCCAAAACTCATCATGCTTTGTTAAGTGTTGAATGGCTTTCTTGTTTGGGCTGGACTTTGGGGCTGAGGCTTGAGACTAGGGATGGGCACAAACATTGCCATGAACCTAATTTCCTGATGAACATCACCATCCCTATCCACAACTCTCCCACAACCCTCTACATGGTTTCTGAAATGGTTTCTCTACCAGGCTGAAATAAGTACAAGCCATTTCAGTGATCTCTTTCTCTCCCCCCACTTCCAAGTGCATCCTTTAAATGGCTTTTGCAAGCTGTGCATGAGTGAAATCTAAGCAGCGGGTTCACCCGGAAGTGGTGAACTTGCCACTTGGAATTCTGTTATGCAAGGAGCCCACTTGCAAAAGCCATTTAAACTTTAAATGGCTTTTGCAAGTAGGTGTTGCATGCAAGTGAAGTCCAAAGGGTGAGTTCACCACTTTCAGGTAAACTCACCACCTGGACTTCACTTGCATGCTGTCCCCACTTGCAAAAGCTATTTAGAAGGAACATTCCCTTTAAATCTGTTGGCACTTTTGTAAGATCTTCCCCCCTTTCATTCTGCTGGTCTTGGAGAACTGCCACCACCTGCATTCTGCTGGATTTGGGGAGCTGTCCTCAGCAGAAAGGGAAAATCTCAGATCTTCCCCCAAACCACACCAGTTTGATAAACAGGGAGGTGCATGGTTCGTGTGACCTCACAAACCATGAACTGGGACAAACTTCCATTTTCCTGGTTGATGCCCATCCCTAATTGAGACATTTCAATTATTATAATTTTATTTTCTTCTTCTTGGTTTTTTGCTTTTGTTATGTTTTGCAAATCTTGGGAGGGGGGGAGTGCAAACAGATGTTCAGAGGTGGTTTGCCATTGCCTGCCTCCATCCTTGGTGGCCTCTCATCCAAACACTAGCCAGGATTGATCCTGCTTAGCTTCCAAGATCTAATGAGATTGGACTATCCTGGACTATCCAGGTCAGTGCAAACCTTAGGTAGGTTTGAGATTTGAACCGTGATTTCCATAGTTAGTCATTACTTGCTATATCATCTCTCTAGAGACTGACTGTAAATACTGGGAATCATATGTAAATCCTAAAATTCAGCTTAATAAGAATTACCCTGATAAACACTATAACCCAGACAATGTTCCCTCTAAGCTGCAGAGTCTTGTGAGCAAAAATTCTACTTTGTGAGCTACTGGTATTAAAATTGTGAGCTACTGACCTTATAGTTGTGGTGAGTTACTGCATAAATTATTGTGTTCTGGGGCCATTTTTCCTGAGCTAAGACAAAAATGTCTGAGCTGGAGGCCAAAAATATGTGAGCTAGCTCATGCTAACTCAGTTTAGAGGGAACACTGAACCTAGACCCATTGTCATTTATAATAGCTCACAGTATGAGCCTGAAGATACTACACCACAAGCAGAAGCCAGGAGAATACTAGTAAGAACAGGAAGCAGTGAGGTATGTTAGCAGAGTGGAAATGGAAAACATTAATTCAGAATCAGCACATTTCCATTTTGTTACTCAAGATAGAATAAAAGGTGAACTTATTCATAGGAATTAAGGAATGAATCAGACAGACAGGTTCATTCAGAATAATAACAGCTGATGTGCCTAGGTAGTTATACTCAAATCCAGTGCTGGGGACTTCAACGGACACCTGAAGTTCAGAATGCTGGAAGTATGGACAGCCATAGTCACAATCCTTGACCAATCTAGGGGTTTTGTACTTCCTACTAAGCTGAGGTTGCCCACCCATTTGCTTCTCTAGTTGGAGGGCTCTGCTGAACACAAAATACTTCTCAATAGATCACTAGACCAAGGCCAGTCCTCAGATTCCTGGATCACTTTAAGCATCAGAATTCCTAACAGCATAGACCATGTAGTTTAGTGGAAAAGAGTAGGGATGTGCAAAAAAAAAAAAAAAATCGGTAGTACACGGATTCAGAAGTATACGGGGGGAAAAATACGGAATCCCGTATATTTCTGCATTCCGTGGTCGGAATAGCTGCATATATGGTAGCTGCACAGCTATTTCCAAATATTCAGCCCCATTATACCCTACGGGCCATTGAAATCAATGGCAAATAGGGTATATTTGAAGCCACCTGAAGGGGAGGGGGTTTGAGTGAGAGCCCCCAAATTTGCAGGGGACCTGCAGAGGACTCTCCCCTACAAATCCCCCAAGTCTCAAAAAGATTGGGCCAGGGGGTCCCATTTCAGGGGCACCCAAAGAGGGTGCCCCTCTCCCACCATTATACCCTATGTGTCAGGCGATGGAGACTCAAGGCAGTATTCATTGAAACAATGTATACTTTATTGGAAACTCATAGTTGGATACAAAAGCTGAGACTAATACCTGGGAATGGGTGTCTCTTAGTCTTATGGAATCTACATCAAAGCGATATCTAACCAAAAGCACTATTCTCAAAACAACAAGGAATGAAGGTGCAAACTTTCACACAAGAGCTTCCGCTTATCTCTTTGCCTCTGGGAAGACGCTGGGCGACCGCGGTATCAACTAACGGTCGCATTCCTTTGCTCCTTTTACAACCTAAACAAAGTTAACACTTCAAACGTCCCCCCTTAGATATGCAGGCTAGCTACAGTATAACAAAAGGCTTTTGGTTAGTATGAAGAGTCCATCTGGTTAGTATTCTATAATTTTAATATGATAGAGTTACAGAGCCTGACATACTGCCCCCCCTAAGCTCGTGCTCAGGGTTTGTCTGGGTGCAGTAGGTAAAATCTTTTTAGAAGGAGAGGTGCCCTTAGGTCTGTTGACTTAACCCATTCGTCGCAAGAAGGGGGGAAAGTACTTCCATCAGATCAGGAAGTGCAATACCCCTCGCTTTAGCTTGGCATCTAATGTTTCTTGCACTTCATGATGACTCTGACCCCTCACTTGAATAGGGGTGGGCGTCGTAGGGCGTGGATGCCAAGACGTAGCTCCAGGAGAGACAGTGACTGTGGCTCAGTGGTAGAGCATCTGCTTGGTAAGCAGAAGGTCCCAGGTTCCATCCCTGGCATCTCCAACTAAAAAGGGTCCAGGCAAATAGGCATGAAAAAGCTCCGCTTGATACCCTGGAGAGCTGCTGCCAGTCTGAGTGGACAATGCTGACTTTGATAGACCAAGGGTTTGATTCAGTATAAGGCAGCTTCATATGTTCATATGTTAAGGATCTTTTTTCAGAAGACTGCAATGGAAAACAGGGTGAATTTTACTAAACATTTTAGGTAGTTCTAGTTCAACAGTCACTGCATTTATTACTCTTTTGATTTTGAAAGGTCCTAAGTATTTGTATGCCAGTTTCCTGGACGATTGTGGCAACGGTAAATTTTTGGTTGAGAGAAACACAGTATCCTAAGTATTTGTATGCCAGTTTCCTGGACAATTGTGGCAATGGTAAGTTTTTGGTTGAGAGGAACATAGTATCCCCTGCTTTGAAGTTCCATTTGGGCGAGTGTTTTTTTGTCAAATTGTGCTTTGTAATCTGTAATTTGTAACCTGGAGGACTCGCTGCCGGCGACCCCGGCTTACTGGGCCATGGCAGATGACCCCAAGGTGAAAGGGTGGAGCCAGTACCGCGCACAGTGTGCTTCACCTAAAAGTTTCTCTGCGCAGGCCTGAAGGGCATATCCATATCCACAATCCACAACACACCAAGTCCTGCAGCGATGGGCAAGGGGCGAAACGGCAGGTGGAAGATGCCACTGGAAGCTGCAGTCCCGATCCTGCATGTAGGCGGTTCAGGGTATTGGTCGCCTGATGCTGACCCGGAGACGAAAGCATTTTTCAGCAGCACCCTGAATGACCAAGCAGCCTTATCTAGGGGCAGCACTGCTTCCTCCGCACGGAGAGGGGCCTAGAAAAGGTGGCCTAAACAAAGCTCGTCTCCCCCATCCCAGTTGGCTAGCCACGGTCAACGGGCATCCTTACTTGCGGTCAAAAAATAACAACAAAGAAAAGGCATGCACCTGCCTCACAAAGTGTGCAAAGACTAAAGCTTGCGTGTTGGAACATCAGAACCATGCTTGACACAGTAGACAGTGGTCGCCCTGAACGACGCTCTGCTCTAGTTGCCCACAAACTTCTCAGGTTGAATATTGACATAGCAGCTCTCAGTGAGGTCCGTTTCCCTGAGGAAGGTAGTCTTCAAGAACATGGTGCTGGCTATACCCTCTACTGGTCGGGTAAGTCAAAGGCTGAGAGCCGCCTTTCTGGCGTTGGCTTCATGGTCAGGAACTCCATTGCCTCCAAACTCGAAAACCTGCCAACAGGTCACTCAGATCGCATCATGTCCATGCGCCTCCCACTTCAAAACAAGCAGCATGCAACACTCTTCAGTGTGTATGCCCCAACCCTTCAAGCAGATCCTGCAGAAAAGAACAAGTTCTATGCTGATCTACGCAACTTCGTACGGAAGACCCCTACAGAGGACAAGGTGATCATCCTTGGCGACTTCAATGCCAGAGTAGGTAAAGACTCGGAAGCCTGGAAAGGAGTACTTGGCAAACACGGCATTGGCAACTGCAATGATAACGGGCGCCTCCTGCTAGAATTCTGCACGGAGCACCAGCTCACCATCACCAACATTATCTTTCAGCAGAAGAACAGCCTGAAGACAACCTGGATGCACCCACAGTCCAAGCACTGGAACCTTATCGACTATATTCTGGTGTGCCAGAGAGACCTTCGAGATGTCCTGCACCCCAGGAAGATTATCACCCTCCCTGCATCACTGTGGGTGAATCAGTCCTGAAGACAGTCCAGCAGTTCAGCTATCTGGGGTGCATCATCTCCTCAGATGCCAAGATCGACAAGGAGATTGACAACAGGCTGGCAAAGGCAAACCGTGCATTTGGCCGACTGCACAAAAGAGTGTGGAGCAACAAGCATCTGAAAAAAGGCACAAAGACCAATGTTTACAAAGTGGTTGTGATGACAACCCTCATCTACGGCTCCGAATCGTGGGTTTTATACCGTCATCACCTGCGACTCCTTGAGTGCTTTCATCAGCGCTGCCTTTGCACCATCCTCAACATCCACTGGAGTGACTTTGTGACCAACACTGAAGAGGGCAGAGGTTACAAGCATCGAGGCACTGCTGTTGAAGACGCAGCTGCGCTGGGCAGGGCATATTTCTAGGATGGAAAACCACCGCCTTCCCAAGATTGCTCTGTATGGTGAACTTTCCACCGGCCATCGAAATAGAGGAGCACCAAAGAAGAGGTACAAGGACTCCTTGAAGAAATCCCTTGGCACCTGTCGCATCAACCATCACCAGTGGTCTGACCTAGCCTCAGATCGCAAAGCATGGAGGCACACCATCCACCAGGCTGTCTCTTCCTTTGAGAACGCACGCATAGCTGGTCTTGAGGACAAAAGGAGATTGAGGAAGAATCGCACTGCTACAGCACCAACCCCAAATCAGACTTTTCCCTGCAGCCACTGTGGCCGGATCTGCCTGTCCCGCATTCTCACCTGCAGTGGTGCCGGTGTGGTGTCGACCTGCCTTTTGGCACCGCTTAGGGCAGGTCATGCTCGATTCCCGACGGCTCCGATTCGTCTCTCGACTCGTCTCCCCTGGTAAAATCCTCGTCAAGCACCGCCGACAATGCGGTGTTGCCCCGACTGGGCTCCTTTGGTCTTCCCGGTGTTTTCTTCACCTTGGGCCCCATGGTCTTCAGTGCAGAGGGGGACCTTGATGTTTCTCGGGGCATTCCCCGACTAGGTGCCCCGGGTCACCACATCGATAGCATCTGCGGGTGGCGGACCCCTTTGTGGAGCTGCTCGGGGGGGGGTAGGTTTTTTGGGCTCAGTCTTTGCCCCTGACAGAGCCTTATGTCCCCCTCTGCTCCCCTCTTGCTGTCGCTGTAGAGACACCCGATCCATGTTGGTTTCCACCTCGCCTGCTAATTGGGTCCATCCCACTAGCGTCGTTGGCCATGCCTGGTGGAGGGCCCAATCCAGGAGAGCGGATCTGAGGCCACTCTGGTAGGCCTCAATCTTCATCACTTCGTTCCATCCTCTCACCCGGGCACAGTGGGTCTGGAACTCCGCCGTGTATTCTCTCACCGAGCGGGCCACTTGCTTCAGGTCTTTCAGTACGTTGAGGGCCCAAGCCTCTCAAAGGGGATCCTCGTACTGGCGCAGCATGGCTTGTAGGAATGTGTGCACACTTCCCAGCTCCAGACCTCTCGACTCGTACAGACTCACATACCATATTCGAGCCGCTCCCATGAGTTTCGACCCTAGGTAGTCCACTCGGCTCGGCTCATCAGGGAAAGTGTTCCCCCAGTAGTGCATATAGCTGGTTGCCTAAATGGTGAAGTATTCCACTTCTTCTGCGTCCCCGTCGAACTTGAGATCGAGTTCACGGGGTTTTCCTGGCTCGTGGGGCGCTGGACCTCCGGGAGGGGGTGCCGTGGCGCTGGTGCATCCCCACTGCCGGGGTTCACTGGAGGTGGTGGCGCGGGCGGTCCCAACCCCCGCGGTTGCCGGCGTTCCATCTCCACAGGGATTGCAGGCGGTTGATCTGCCTCCCCACTTTCCGGGCGATTCACTCTGGATCTCGCTTTGGAGGTCCCTCACCAGCCCTTTCATCTGGGTTTTCACTTTCCCCAAGATTTTCTCTTCTAAGCGGGCGGCTTCATCCTCTTTCTTGGGGCCCTTGGCCCCGTCCTCCGAGTTGGGTAGGCTCACGCGTGATGCATCAACCTCTTCTCCTGGCTCTCCCGCCGGTGGTCTGGTGAGGAGGGTCTCGTGTCGGGCCGGGGCTGCATCCATCAGCGTGGTGGAGGTCCTCGGCTTCCACTGCTGTGGGCTGATGAACAGGGTTTGGATGTAGAAAGGGGATTTGATTCCTGTGGCACACCTATGTCCAAGGACGTGCCATGGGGGAGTTTTCGGTTCCCCTGGAGGTTCTCTGTTATCCGGAACTTTTTCAGCCACTCGACTTCAAAGTGGCCAGTTCAGATAAACCCCTTTTCAAGGATTAGTCTCAAAATGTCAGGCGATGGAGACTCAAGGCAGTATTCATTGAAACAATGTATACTTTATTGGAAACTCATAGCTGGATACAAAAGTTGAGACTAATACCTGGGAATGGGTGTCTCTTAGTCTTATGGAATCTACATCAAAGCGATATCTAAACAAAAGCACTATTCTCAAAACAACAGAGAGTGAAGGTGCAAACTTTCACACGAGAGCTTCCACTTATCTCTTTGCCTCTGGGAAGACGCTGGGCGACCGCAGTATCAACTAATGATTGCATTCCTTTGCTCCTTTTACAACCTAAACAAAGTTAACACTTCAAACGTCCCCCCTTAGATATGCAGGCTAGCTACAGTATAACAAAAGGCTTTTGGTTAGTATGAAGAGTCCATTTGGTTAGTATTCTATAATTTAAATATGATAGAGTTACAGAGCCTGACACTATGGGCCTTTGAAATCAATGGCAACATAGGGCATAATTAGAGGCTACTGGGGGGCAGGGGGTTTGAGGGGGAGCCTCAAAAACTGCAGGGCAGCTTCAGGGGACTCCCCCGCATGCAACCCCCCTGGCCCAAAAAGACTGCACACATCTGTTGGCACCCCAAAAGGAACACTGCTCCCAATGGTGAGAAAAAAACAATTAGAGCCACTTCCTCACTGTAATTGTCATGGGAAAAGTGGCTCTGGGGAGCAGGAAGTTTTGAGGAGAGCCCCCCAAACTGCTGTGCAGCTTCAGGGCACTGTCCCACACAAAACCCACAAGCCCCCCCAAAAAAAAAATTGGACCAGGGGGTCCAATTCCTGGGGCACCCAATGTCAGAACTGGGAACTTCAAAAGAAACGCATCACTTTGTTTCAAAAATTAATCCGTTTATTTGAGAACTCTGTTCATGGAAGAAGCAAGTTGACTCTGATGGCTTCCAAGGCCATCGGTACATTCTTATACATTGGTAACATAAAACAATAAATCCTTTCTCACACTCAGAGAGACAGTTGTCTGTTCCCAGGCTCCTTATCTCCCATCAAGGAGGAAGAAACCCCGCTGTCTTTCTCTAGCTTGCCAGCTTCAAAGGGTACATGCAGATGTTTGCCAGTGGTTATCAGTCACTCTTCAATGGTTAGTATTTGTTTGAAATGCAGAGTTACAGGGTTAGTAAAGTTCACAATATGGAGTCAGTTGAGCTAACAGAATACACTCTTGCTAAGCACCTAGGTAAAAGTTACAAGTTCTGACATACTGCTCCCCCTACGTTTTCGGCCTGGGCTTGTGTGGGTACAGTAGGTGGAATTTCTTAAGCAGATGAGGAGCACACACGTTGCTAGCCTTGACCCATTCATCACAGCTATTAGGGAAGTACTTCCATCTGATGAGGTAATACAGTACCCCCCTCTGGACCCTGAAGTCCAGGATTTCCTGAACCTCATGGTGGCTCTGGCCCTTCACTTGAATAGGTGGTGGCTCGGGAGGGCGAGGGTGCCAGGATGTAGCTCCAGGATCTTTGCGAAGAAGGCTGCAATGAAAAACAGGATGGATCTTACTAAACATCTTGGGCAATTCTAACTCTACTATGACCTCATTAGTTACCCTCTTAATCTTGAATGGGCCCTGGTATTTGTAGGCTAGCTTGCGGCATGCCTGGGGAAGGGGAGGTTCTTTGTTGACAGGAACACGCTCTCCCCTTCCTTGAAAATCCATTGGGGCGAGTGCTTTCAATCGAAGTGTTTTTTGTAGTCCTCCTTGGCACTCTCCAGGTATTCTTGTATTACTTTCCACCCTTCCTTGATTCCCTCCCACCATTGCTGACACGAGGTTGGAACCTGCCCCTTTTCCTCTCCTGGCAGTAAGGGGAAAGGTTTCCCTTCGTAGCCATTTACAATCTGGAAGGGGGAAACTTTGGTGGAGCTATGCATGCTGTTATTGTATCCATACTCTGCAAAAGGTAATAGCTCCACCCAATTCGTTTGCTGGTAGTTGATGTAGCAACGTAGGTACTGCTCCAGCAGCCCGTTCACCCTCTCCGTTAGTCCGTCGGTCTGGGGGTGGTAGGCAGAGCTCAGTCCCTGTTCCATGCCTGCAATCTTACAAAACTCCCGCCAGAAGTTGGCAACGAACTGTGGCCCGCGGTCACTAATTACCTTGTCGGGGAACGAGTGAAGGCGGACCACGTGGTGGAAGAATAAATAGGCCAGTTTCTTGGCCGTGGGTAATTTTTTACAGGGGATGAAGTGGGCCTGCTTCGAAAACGTGTCGACCACCACCAGAATCACTGTTTTTCCCTGGGAAGGTGGCAGCTCTACTATAAAGTCCACGGTCGCGAGGCGGTGGGTAGTGGTTTTAGCAACCCGGGCGGTTTCCCCCCCCTCCGTTTTGCCATGATGCAGGTGGGGCATGAACCCACAAACTCCGAGATGTCTTGCTTCATCTGCGGCCACCAGAATTGGCGGGCTATTAGATGCACAGTCTTTACGTACCCAAAGTACCCTGCCAACCGGTCAGAGTGGCACCGTTCTAGGATCTCCCTCCTCAAGCACTTTGGCACGTATATCTTTCCATTGTAAAACCATAGCCCCCCCTCTCCCTTTTCCACCCCCTCTGGTCTCTCTTCCCCCTCTTTTTCCGTTTCCGTTTTCAGTCTCTCTTTTCCCTCCAGTTCGGGAAGACCTGTTTTTTTTCCTGACCGGGTAGTTTACCCCCCCTGTGACTTGGGACGGTGGGATGAGTGAGTCTGCTATTTCTTCTCAATGGCTCTCGTGCTGCGGCATCCGGGAGAGGGCGTCCGCTAAAAAGTTTTTAGATCTGGGTATGTGCTTTAGCACAAAGTCAAATTTGGCGAAAAATCCCGCCCACCTAATTTGCTTGGCCGTCAGTTTGCGTCTGCCGGTCAATGCTTCCAAATTTTTATGGTCCGTCCAAATCTCGAATGGGACCCACGCCCCCTCTAGCCAGGAGCGCCAGGTTTTGAGCGCGTACGTCACTGCGAACGCCTCCTTGTCCCATACTGAACAGTTCCACTGCTTGTTCGAAAACTTGCTGGAAATGTATGCACACGGTCTCAACCCCCCTTTCTCATATTTCTGCATTAATATGGCCCCCACCGCGACGTCGGAGGCGTCGCATTGAACCACGAATGGTTTCAGTTCGTTCGGGTGGGTTAACACGGGTTCGCTGGTGAATAGCCTCTTTAGCTCATTGAACGCCTCTTGGCACTTGGGTGTCCAATCCAGGTGGGCGCCGGGCTTTTTCGCCTCCTCCCCCCTCCCTTTGGTCTTAAGTAGTTCAGTGAGCGGCAACATTACTTGCGCGAACCCCTTAATGAACCCCCTATAGAAATTTGCGAACCCCAAGAAAGACTGCAGCTGCCGTCGGGTTCGGGGGGCCTCCCACTCTAACACGGCCTGGATCTTGGCGGGGTCCATTGCCAGCCCCTCCCTGGACACTCTGAACCCCAGGTAGTCTAGTTCCGACTGGTGGAACTTGCATTTGGTCAGTTTCGCGTACAGTTTGTGTTGATGTAGGGTCGTTAGTACTTTCCTGACCAAGGGCACGTGCGACTTTAGGTCTTTGGAATAAATAATGATGTCATCCAGGTACACCACCACCCCTTTGTACAGGTACTCTCGTAGCACTTCATTTATGAAGTTCATGAACACCCCCGGTGCCCCCTGAAACCCAAACGGCATCACTAAGTACTCAAATTGCCCCATGGGGGTGTTGAACGCGGTTTTCCATTCATCTCCCTCTCTGATCCGGACTCTGAAATAAGCATCCCTGAGGTCGAGTTTCGTGAACACCTTGCCCTCGGCTACGGTGCTCAGTAGGTCTTTGATCAGTGGGATCGGGTAATGGTTGGACATGGAAATCCCGTTTATCCCACGAAAATCAGTGCAAAGTCTCAGACTTCCATCCTTCTTCTTCCGGAAGAGGACAGGGGCTGCATGGGGTGTGGTAGCGGGGCGAATGAAGCCCCGTTTTAAGTTCTTATCTAAGAATTTTCTCAGTTCTTCCTTTTCCGCCCACCCCAACGAGTACAGTTTGGCCCGGGGCAGCTCCTGGCCGGGTATCGGTTCAATCGCACAGTCTGTGGGGCGGTGAGGTGGCAGTTCATCGGCTTCCTCCTCACTAAACACCTTTCTCAGGTCCCGGTACTCCTTTGGAATCGACTTAATTTCCTCTACAGTTAAGCACAGCCTTTCGTTCTGCGGCAGGGGATTGGGGCCCCACTCCCTCCGCCAGTGGTGGTGTTCGCACCTCCAGTCCGGGAAGTTGACAATCTGTGCCTCCCACTGTATGTCAGGTTGGTGCCTCGCCAGCCAGCCCACACCCACCACTACATCAAAGGAGGAGGAGGGGGCCACCACGAACACTTCTACCCCCCAGTGTTCCTTCGTCCCCACTGGCACTGCCTGCGTCTCTTCCGTGCATGGCTCCCCCTTCATTACTGATCTGTCCATTTGTTTGAACTGGATGGGGTGGGGGAGTGGGGACTTAGCTAGCCCTAGCGCCTCCACCAGGCGGGGAGTGATAATTTCCCTTGTGCACCCTGAGTCTATCAGTGCTCGGGCATGCATGAATCGTTTTAATTTGGGGTTCAATAGAGTCACGGCCATAAATAAAAGTTCCCCTGTTAGTCTCACCGTCATCGGTGCCGTCACTTCCTTGACCTGCCTCTCGGCACCCATCAGAGCAGGTCACTGTCATTTCCTGCCAGCTCGGGGTCCCAGGACTCCTCGCTCGACTCCTCGATAATTATAGTATCCTTGTCAATCGCCATGGATGTGGCAACGGTGCCCCGACTGGGCTCCTTTGCTCTCCCCCCGCCTTCTTCGGGGTCGCGGCCAGGGGTTTAGGGGGAGGTGTGGCGATCCTCGGCTTCTCTGGGCAGTTGGCCGCCAGGTGCCTTGGGTCTCCACACCTGAAGCACCTTCTCCCCGCCATTGGGGCCGTGGTGGTCGTTGGCACCGTGGCCTTCCTTCCCTCGGGTTTCGCGGGGGACCGACCTGTCTTCCCCCCCTTCCCAACCATTTGCTGCTGGCGGCGGAACCCCACGTGTTGCAGATTGGTTTCCACCTCGCCGGCTAGTTGGATCCAGCCCACTAGGGTGTCGGGCCTCCCTTGGTGGTAGCAATGGTCGAGGATGTTGGCGTTCAGCCCGTTCTGGAACGCGGTGTACTTCATTTGCTCGCTCCAGCCCCGGACTCTGGAGCAATGCGCCATGAAATCGGTGGCGTATTCTCGGATGGTGCGGGCCCCTTGTTCGATGCCCCTGAGGGCGGCTATCGCCTTCACTTCTTGTAGCGGGTCACCGTATTGCCGCAGCATCGCTTGGAGGAACCCCGCCACGGTAGTTAGTTCCGGTCTTCTCCCCGCGTACAGGCCCACAAACCACTTTCGGGCAGCACCCTTCAGCTTGGAGGCGAGGTAGTCTATTCGACTTGCTTTGGAGGGGAAGCTCGCGCCCCAGTGGGTCATGCAGCTGTTACACTGAATGGTGAAGTATTCTACCTCCTCCGGGTCCCCGTCGAAGGTGATTTGTAACTCTCAGCTCCGCGCTCCGTCCCATGGTCCTGGGGCCGGTGGTGCTGCCGGCGCCGCTGGGCGCCTGGGCGGGGTCGCGGGGATCGGGCCCACCGGTGGCCCCGGTGGCGGCCCCTCTGGCGGCACTGCCGGTGGGCCCACTGGCTGTTCCCCTGGTGGTCCCACCGGCGGTTCTCCTGGGGGTCCCTCCGGTGGACCAGCCGAGGCCCCCTCCCCTCCAGGTGGCTTTGCCAGTTGGTCAGGCGGCCCCCCGGGCGGCCCGGACGGGGCTCCCCCGCCGGGGACTCCGGCCCCGTGCAGCGCCTGAATCTGCTCGCGGATGGCATCCAGCTGCCGCTGCAGTTCCCCGGTAAGCTGCACGTGGCTCGCGTGGACCTCGTCGTGGATCTCTCTCGCTCATAAGAACATTTCATCCTGAAGCATCCGGGCCTCATCTTCCCCTCCGGGGATCGGGACCTCTTCCCTCTCACAGTCGTGGGCTGTCAGGGTCGCTCCAGCTTCGGCTCCGGCACCCGTTATCAGAGCTGCATAGCGGTCCGCTGCCTCGTCCATGAGCACGGTCGATTTGCGCGGCTTCCAACTTTTCGGGGTGTAGAGGAGCGTGGAGAAGTGTGTCGGGTCCTTCACCTTACGCCTCACCACCGTCACTCCGGGGTCGACCGGTTGCTCTTTAGGTGGGGTGTGGGGCTCTCCGTTATCTGGAGCCTTCGCTGCCATCCAGCTAAGTTACCAGTTTGGATAAGCTCCAGAGGATCAGAGTCAAAATGTCAGAACTGGGAACTTCAAAAGAAACGCATCACTTTGTTTCAAAAAATAATCTGTTTATTTGAGAACTCTGTCCATGGAAGAAGCAAGTTGACTCTGATGGCTTCCAAGGCCATCGGTACATTCTTATACATTGGTAACATAAAACAATAAATCCTTTCTCACACTCAGAGAGACAGTTGTCTGTTCCCAGGCTCCTTATCTCCCATCAAGGAGGAAGAAACCCCGCTGTCTTTCTCTAGCTTGCCAGCTTCAAAGGGTACATGCAGATGTTTGCCAGTGGTTATCAGTCACCCTTCAATGGTTAGTATTTGTTTGAAATGCAGAGTTACAGGGTTAGTAAAGTTCACAATATGGAGTCAGTTGAGCTAACAGAATACACTCTTGCTAAGCACCTAGGTAAAAGTTACAAGTTCTGACACCCAATGCCAAACCTAACTTCACACCAGAGAATCTCTATAGGACCCTGTGACGGAAAGCTAGGGGTTAACCAGAAACTGAAGATGCACAGGGCCTGCGTCAAGTGACCTGAGGGTGGGGGTAAAGTGCTCGGAGCTCTCAGGGAGGGAAGGTAGTGGAGTGAGAGAAACTGCTGAGGCAGGGTTCAGTCAAGTTGGCTTCTGACAGAGAAGGTGCCTGTCAGAGAAGTCTGTCAGTGGGGACCTGACAGAGACTGAGAGGGTCAGTTCGAGCCTGCCAGAGAGGCTGAGAGGACAGCTGATCCTGTGAAGGAGCTTGAGGCGGAGACGGGGAAGTCTTCCAGAGACTGCAAGCTCGACAAAACCAGCCAAGAGGGCTGTGTGTGTGTGAGTCAGTTAAGACCTGAACGGTCACAAACACCTAGAGACGACTCTGAAGATCTAGTGAGGTGGTTGAGGGAGTGGATGTGGGTCTGAGACACCAAGAGGGCTGAGAGGAGAGACTCCAGTCAAGGGGTGAGACTAGACACATCAATCCCAAGAGGCCAGACCTTGGCTAGAGGTGGAGAGTGAGTTATAGGGAAACTGTGGACTGTGTAACTGTGAGAGACTCAAGAAAAGGCAAAGTGATTGTAAAGCCTGAAACAACTGAGCAACGTATTAGCCTGTGTAAATATCTCCCATATCCCCAAGTTAAGAGCTTTGTGTTACAATAAATCCGTGGTTTAAGTTAAAGTTCTCAAGAGCCTATATTTTGTGGGAAGAACAAACAAAGCTGCTGTGGTCCCATCAAATAAACAAGTAAAATACCCCGAAGA
This sequence comes from Heteronotia binoei, assembly GCF_032191835.1. Taxonomy (NCBI): domain Eukaryota; kingdom Metazoa; phylum Chordata; class Lepidosauria; order Squamata; family Gekkonidae; genus Heteronotia; species Heteronotia binoei. Next base: position 2,871,941 of record NC_083238.1, on the reverse strand, counting down.
GACTGAAATAAAGAGGTCCAGTGAGGCCGTGAGGTGGGCGCTGCTATAATTGGTGGCCAGTGTTGGGATTTCGAAGAAAACCCCCAAAATAAGTGTCACTAAGACACACAGAAAGTAGAGGGACACTGCAGTAAAGGAATTAAGACAGATTTGTGAAAAATTCCTGTCAGAAATGGCTCCTCCTAAGAGAACTACCACAGCCACGGGGGATGGGCAGACACAAGAAGAGATTCCTGAGGAGAATCCTAGTCAGAGCATAGAGGCTATGAAAATACAGTTGGAATTGGCCAGAATAGAAGCAGGAAAAGAAATTCAGATGGCCAAGATTCAAGCAGAAAAAGAGAAAGAATTGCAGATGGCTAGGCTGGAATCAGAGAGAGAAAGAGAGGAGAGAGAACACAGAGAAAGGGAAGCAGAAAGAGAAAAAGGAATGGAAATGGCTAGGCTGGAATCAGAGAGAGAACATAGAGAGAGAGAACATGAGGAAAAAATGTACAGCTTGAAACACTACATCCCTCTATCTACTCTATGAACCTTGCAGGCCTGAAACCAATATAAACCCAGTTGCCAACATCACTGCCACACAAAACACAATCTGCTCAAGGTCTACTCTGCAGACCTGGTTGCAGCAAACCCAGATGCCAGCTCTCCAGCCCTGCCCCAAACAACACGGGGAGAGCTGCCCAAGCACAACAAGCCTGCTGGTTCTGGGTCTCTCACCCAGGTGCCAGCTTTCCTGCCACAGAACACACAATCTACAGATGTCAGCTCTCCAGCCCTGCCCCAAACAACATGGGGAGAGCTGGCCAAGCACAACAAGCCTGCTGGTTCTGGGTCTCTCACCCAGGTGCCATTCCCCCCCCCCAAAAAAAAAAACCAGAACCAGAAAAAGGGACAACAGGAGAAGGCCAAGAGACTCAACTGTTAAAAAAGTGACCTTTTCACCAATAAGAAACCTCAGGCCAAATCAGTCAACAACACCCCCCCAAAAACCAGAACCAGGAAAAGGGGGACAACAGGACAGGAGGATGCAAAACCTGCAGCAATAGAGAATAGATCCAAACAGAAGGCCAACACAAACTCAACAGTAAAAAAAAGTGGCCTTTTAAACAATGGAAATTAGGCCAAACAGCACCCCCCTCCCCAAGAACCAGAACCAGAAGAGAAAGGGAACAACAGCAGCACAACACAGCAGCAACAAATCAAACACAGAATCCTTTTAAAACAGTAAAAAAACCTTAACTTTTAACAATACAGGAACTTTACCAACCCCTCCCCCCCAAAAAAAACCCTTCACCCTAACCCCAAGAAATCCAAGCCACCCAAATCAGGAAAAGTAAAAGGACACTGCACTTTTAAAAGTCCTCTCACTAAAGTAAGATATGGGCAAATTGGCAAAAAAAACCCCACCCCAGGCCTCCTCCCCCAGCAGAACCCCCTAACCTTAACCCCAAATAAGCTACCCACCACCACCCAAATCTGGATAAGTAAAGGGACTCTGAGTCTTAAAAAGTTCTTTTACCAACTAAAATAAAAACAAGAACCCCAAGACTGTCTTACCTTAGACGTCTTCTCTACTCCAGGCAAGTCTGGTAAGGCTGAGAGAGAGCAGCAGCAGCTGAGGCCAAGGGCCACCATAGCACAATCTCTCTCTCACACCAATACACACCAACACAGCAGCAATGAAGGAGTCCAGCCAGGCAGACTCCTTAAAAAGGTTCTCTGGCCCTACAGAGAGCAGTTTCAAAAAATAACAGTGCTCTGTGATTGGCCAGACAACAGTGCTTACTTGGATACCCAAGTAAGCAAAAGATCAAAAGAACAACAATGTTGCTGATGCCTGGGGGATCAGCTACACAACAGCCCTGCAAAGCATGCATTTGCAATGCATTTTGCAAATGCATGCTTTGGATTGGCTGCTTGGGCTCCTCTTCCCCTCCCCCCTCTCTGATCCCAGGGAGGCTATGGGAGAGGCGAGAAAAGGCTACCAAAGGCGGGAAGGGAGGCAAGCAGCTCCCCTGAGGCTGCAGAAGCCCCTTTCCCGCCTTTTGCATTGAATTCCGTATATTTCTGAATATTTATATGGAAGTATACGGGGAGCCATAGTCGGCTCCCACATAATGGGCCCCAATTGGAATCGGCTGTATACGATTCCGCATACAGCCGAATCAGGTGTGATTTGGCGGTTGATTCGGTACAGCCGAACCGAATGCACACCCCTAGAACAGAGTGCCTGCCTAGGACTGAGTAGACATATATTCAAATGCTCACTCAGCCATGAAGCTCACAGGTTGATCTTATAGTCCACCCTTCTCACAGAGACTCAAGTCAATGCACTCAACAGGATGGACATCTAATAAGCAACAAGATAGGATTGGGATTGTAAACATCAGAAACAGGCAGAAATATTAAACATGCCATTTTAGATAAGCAATGAATGGTATTACCTAAGTAGAAATACAATGCACTGAGAATAAAATAGATAACAAGTATCATATAGTGGTGAAGTCCATAGATCCATTCCCTTCCTCAAAACATCTCCTGAACCATTCCTTTGTAATAGTCCTATCACCTTTACAGGTTGTAAAGATCTCAGAAGGCTATACCTGCAAATCTCTCCCATGATTAAAATTACTACATCACAAGGGTTTATATTTACTTGCTCCCTAGATTCTTCTTGTGCCTCTGCTGGGATCAACAGTATGCATAGCTATAAGTCCTTCTTATGGACTTATTTTATAGACTTAGCCATTTTAAAAAAATAGTGGGTCATCAAAAACTGAAAAAAGTATTAGGCATTGCTTCTGGCCACACAGGTGAATCATGGGCCACATGAATGCCGCTTATTCGAAATATGCCTTTCTAGCTGTAAAGACAAATATTTCGCTCCCAGCAACAATTGTGGGAATGCTTTGTGAAAAAAACATCTTTCAGGGCTTGCAAGGCAGTTCAGATGTGAAAAGTATAGAAAAATCTGTTAAGGAGTGACACTTTTGATGTTTATTGGCTAATCTGCTCCTTGGCTCAGGGTTAAAATGAATTATTCTCCCTTGTACCACTCTTACTGAACACAGAGCTTTCATGTTGTATATATTTTCCTATTGGCAATTCTTTGGAAAACAAGAGCATTCAAAGACAGACAAAATAATGTCAGATAAAAGTTAAATGCCCCAGGATTAGAATGAGCCTAGCAGGTAAAATATTTACTTCATTATTTAAAACATTTATTACCTGCCTTTCTGCCTTATAGGAACTTAAGACAGCCTACAATGTAAATAATAAAATACAATACAATGATTAATATATATATAAATAAATAAATGCATTAAACACAGTAAAAATTTAAAACTGTCAATAGGCAGGGAGACTACTCAAATGCCATAAATAAAATTGTCTTCATCTGACTACTAAGGATGAAGAGTGGGGCAGGAGCCAGGCACATTTCCCTGGGGAGCTTGTTTCATAATCATGGGGCTGCCACTGAAAAGACCTTTGCATGTACACACCAGATGAAATACTTTGGTTGGTGGGACAATCAAGAGGGCCTCTCCTTGTGAATTTATAGGCAGGAACATGTGGGAGAAGACAGTCCTTCAGATATCCTGGCCCCAAAATTAACACCTTAAATTGTGCTCAGGAGTGGTTCAGTAGCCACTGTAGTAGGGGTGTGCATTCAGTATATACCAAGCTGAATAAATACCCAAATAATTCCGTATCAGTATTATCTGGGTATTTATTAAGCTGAATCAGATTCTATAATTGGATTTGGCTACTGAATATCAGTACCTGAATATCAGGCTTTCAGGCATCAAGGTGAGCCACCCTCCAAAAGGTCAAAAGGGCTATGTGAAGGGCCCAGAAAGCAGTCACTCACTTCATCAATGAGATGGTCTCTGTGGGTATCCAATTCTTCTCCCTAGTGGAGGTCATAGCCTTTTGAAAGCTGCAGTGGCAATGTTCAAGGCTCTCCAGAACACAAAGCAAACCCATGCACTTCATGGCAGAGTTCTGAAAGAGCCAGCAGGACGGTCAGTGCATGGCCCAGGCCCCAGGAAGGGACAGTCCTGCCACTGAGCAGCAAAGTGATTCTGCTGCATGTGTAGGGGATAGATTAAGACCACAAAACATCACTGCCATGGGATACAGTGTAGCCTGAGGGAGTGGGTGGGTGGCAGCAATATCATCCATGATTCATGGTCACAGACACTGGTGCCAACATACTAAAAAAGGTGAAGCATATGCACCTCAAGGGCATTGTCTGCTGAGCACACACACTTCACCTGGTAGTGAAGGATGCTCTAGAGCTGGGGAGCACTGTCAAGGCCACTTGGGATATTGCCCCCCACAAGGTGAGGTCCTTGCTTGAGACCTGATGACACCTGGCCACCAACTTCCAGCACAGCATCAGATCTGTTTATCTGCTGCATGAAAGGCAGGGGGAGTGGGATAAGGAACTCCATCTACTCTGAGATTGTGTGTTTGGTGTAGCAGAAGAGTACCACACAGGGTATCATCTCCTCTATGACCATCCTGCATAGGGAACAGGAGCTCAGCATCAGCTCCAACAACTGGCTGATCCTCTTCCAAATGGTGAATCTCCTCAAGCATTTCCAAGACACCACCAACATGCTGTGTGCCTCATGGCCAGCCTTGGGCAAGAAATCCCTCTGATTCAAGGGCTGGACTGGGCACCAACAGCCAACAGAGATTGTGGAGCTGAGTCTATAAATAGCATTTTGATCCCATAGAGCAAAATGGAAACTCTGTTATTGGCAGTCAGCAGTGCCTGTTAAGCTTTGGAGGACTCCTACTGGTGTTTCCAAAGCTAGAGAATTCCATCCCCCCCCCCCCATTTTGTTTTGTAAACAGTTTAATTGCACACAGACAGTTCATCTGGAAATGTATCCATTCATGAACCGCCATCAACAGCCATGAACAGCATCAAAGTTTGTGAAATGTTACTGCCAGGTGCCCTTCCACAAACATCATTTTGCAAACCACAAACCAGCCAAAAATTGTGACAGACTTTTATTCATGAGCCAGTTCATGCCCATCTCTGGACACAAATATATCCCAGATAATTCTGTTTAAATAAACATGTCATTATGGTGTTAGGCTGACTTGAAATGAACTTCATTATGTGCAAATGATATTTTTAAAAAATGAGATAAAAAGGCATTACTTTTGTGAACAATGGTACTGACATGTCCATGTGAATTCATGGATGAGCAGAAATTTCAACCCTAGACACCCAGAACAAAAATTCTATTTTCAGGGCCACATGGTTTTAGCTTACAGTAACAGTTTAATAGAAGCAGTGGGGAAGCCTTTGAAAACGCCACATGCTACAGATGAGTGTTTGCTACCAGGTCAGGATGATTATGTCTATGATGTAGAATATGACCCACCTATTAATTATACAGATGTTGAATATAGGCTTTTCTGTTAACTCATTGATTTTGAAGTACTGCACAATGCTCAGCCTGACTGCCTCAAAGGAAGGTGACAAACGTCAGGCATTTGTTCAATTTATCTAGCAGTTTATTTCTCTTAAAGGAAGGGTCCCTATTGTTGCTGTCTGCTGGAAGCCTCCTATTCTCCTAGTATAACGGGGAATCTAGTTGCAATCACTCAGTTGAACAGTTCCCTCATACAATGCAAGCTAACAAAAGGCACTCCCCCCCCCCCCCCGGTGTCAGAAGTTGTTTGCTTTGTGAAAACAGCACTTTCTCTTTGTAAGCTTCAAAACATTCTTCATAACTTTCTGCTATGTGCCAGCACTGTGCTGTGTCAATTAATACCATCTAAATAGTTTTCCTGTATCTATTACCAATTACACATTAATAATTTCTTCCTTGATTTGGAAAGTCTGGTTCATAAATCAATGATGTCAGGAAAAACTTTTTTTTCTTTTTTCTTTTTTTGCAAATTAACAAATCATGATTGAAATTTTTTGTAGGCATGGCCAAATAACATCATCAAAAGTCAGCAACACATAAAAGGAAATGGAAGATTAATCTCACTGTGAATCTTCCTTCTTGGTGGTCTAGGGGTGGGCAGTCTACATGTCTGGGATAGATCCTCCCTATTGACAAGCAGCGTCACCCCAACGTTCCCTCTAAGCTGTGGACTCTTGTGAGCAAAAATTCTACTTCATGAGCTACTGACATTAAAGTTGTGAGCAAGCGATTTGGCTACCGCATAAATTAGTTTGCTCTGGGGCTATCCTTCCTGAGCTAAGACAAAAATGTGTGAGCCAGAGGCTAAAAAGCTGTGAGCTCACTCACACTAACTCAGCTTAGTGGGGAACACTGGTCACCACTTCTTTTGTGATTCCTGTAGGGGAGGAGCTTCCCTTTCATGCCCCAGTGTAGTCCTGAAGCAGTAAGAGACCCCTCTCCCAAACATTAAAAAAAAAAAGAAACATGACCCCCCCCCCTCCTCCAACCCAGCAACATGTGCTGAAAAGGAGCACATAGAAATCTGGAATTAACTTCAAGTTCTCTCTGAGGATTTCACCAGGAATAGAAGGGACTATGGCCTTAAGACAGGAGCAACAGTGGCATACAGAATGCCCCCCTATAATAGGAATCATCTCACAACTACCTTCGGGTGGAGATAGCTGCCTCATCGCTAGACCACTAAGAAGGAAGTTTCATGGAAATGAGATGAATCTTCCAAATTTCCAAATCTTCAAATTTTTGTTGATAAATTTCCTTAACTCAGCCTTTTTGGCCCACCCCATTGAATACAGTTTGGCTTTTGGTAGCTCTTCCCCCAGGATCAGTTTGATTGCACAGTTAGTGTTACGGTGGGGCGGTAGCTCGTTCGCCTCCTCCTCGCTAAACACCCTACGCAAGTCCCGATACTCCTTTGGGATCGACCGGACCTCCTCCACCGACACACACATCTTTTTATTTTTAGGGGGTGGGGTCGGCCCCAACTTCCCTTGCCAATGGTGGTGGATACAACTCCGATCAGTGAAGTCTATGGTCTGCTCCCCCCACTGTATGTCCGGCTGGTGTCGAGCGAGCCAGCCCACCCCCACACCACGTCGAAAAAGAAGGAAGGGGTGATGACAAAAACCTCTACTTCCCAGTGCTCCTCTATCCCCACGGGTAATCTCTGGGTCTCTTCTGTGCATGGCTCCCCCCTCATGGCTGACCCGTCCATTTGCTCTAATTGGATTGGGTGAGGCAGGGGAGTCCTAGACAACCCCAGTGCGTCTACCAGTCTTGGGGTTATAATTTCTCAGGTGCACCCTGAGTCTATCAGGGCCCGGGCATGCATAAACCGCTTGAGTTTTGGGTTCAACAGAGTCAAGGGTACAAAGAGTAGGGCCCCGGTTATTCTCACCCGTAATGGTGCCATTAAATCCACGACCTGGGTTTCAGGAGTGTGGCTGGAGGACAGATTAAACAGAAAAGGCTGCAGCCTGAGGTACCCAACTGGCCCAGCAGGCTCCTCGAGGCCATGGGGAAGGCAGGATCGCTTCCATGGCAGCAGCTGCTGACACTGTTGAACACAGGCATGACTGGGGAAGTTCCTGGCCCAAAGACTGGAGACCCAATGGCTGCAGAGATATTCTGAGTGGAGGTGAGAGAAAAAACACAGTCTCACCAAATATAATGCAGGAGTAAAGCTTTAAGTTATCTCCTTTCCAAAAACCATAGTCCCCAATATACAGTTCCCATCACCTGTGAGAAAGTCATAAGAGATTCTCACAGGTTAAGAGTGAAAGCCACTTCTTTGGAGGGGGGAAGCCGATTATCCACCCACCCCCTCTCTTTAATAGTTCCAAAAATTTCTGAAATTGGTTAGGTGCTTAAAGCCCTCTTTCTGCAAGGTAATTAAACAACAGAAGACTTACAGAATGATAATTCCACAGGGTAGGTAGTAAAAATTCTCACTTAGATCAGTTCTTTTTTTGCAACTGAGTGCCAATATGGCTGCCATGTCAGTCTGCGCTTTGGAGCAGACTTCAAGGGCTCAGATCTCCCAGCTGCTGGAGAGAGCCCCCTGTCATGTTCCCTGCTGCAGGGAGCCAAACCGCCCCCCCCCCCCGACTATGGGCCTGGCACCACAGGAGTGGCAACCTTGATTCCTACACTGTTAATTATTCCTGTCACTTTGTATAAAAGGATAATGCAACAATACAAAACACAGAAGGAGGAAATTTAAGGATATTACACAGTATCTTACCATTCCAGTAAAACACTACAGTGTCATGCTACACAAGAGCATGGTGGCTTTTCTGCCAATTGTCAGCTGTTCTTCCTACGGCAGTCTGCTTGTTGTTAGAGGCTTGGTCACCTTATATGCTTTCATTTTTCTACTGTGTTTTGAGACAACATGTAAAAGACCGTTGGGATCATATTTAGTTATTGACCCTTGTTATGTTTGTCAGGATACAGGTTCACAATAGCTCCAGTAAAGACAGCACCAACTGGAGCTCAATGTGGGGCTTCTTTGTAAGTGTAAAGATTTCACTCTCTTTCAGAGTTCAGTTGACAAAGCCAGAACTGGACAACAGGTAGATAAGAGTTTTTCAGTGATCACCAGAGCCAAATCACGGACCACATTGGTAGTCTGACTGATGCTCAAAGAGTCCCTTGTTGAAGTCAGATGACAAAACCGGAATGTTTTTTTGATAGAGAATTAGCACTCCTTGGCCATGTTTACAGTCTCCTTCTAAACACCCTTTTGATTCTGCCTCTGTTAGTCCACGTCAAACCTCAGACACCCGGTACAAGAGTGGATTTGGCAGGAGGTAAGCTAAGCTCATTCTAAATAAGCCGTCATGGTGATACTAACAGTGAATGAACTTATGGACGCACATGAAACCTCACCTAGGCACTTACCATGGCCAATATTTTCTTGTAAACAAAACTTTTTTTTGTTAGTAGGATATTAAGCTTATGGTTCAGAGAGTAGTGGAACCAGAGATCAGTTCCAGTCATGTGTAGAAGAATCCAAAATGAATTCATTTTGGTTTAAAACCTCAAAAAATGTCCTCGTCACCATCTTGTCAAGTGAGTGGATCTCAAAGTAATCAGTCCTTGATTTGAAACAAAGTATGATTTATTTGATAATCCAGGTTTGAGCTGAGGATTGGAACTGATACATATAGCAGGGAAAGGCACACTTAAAGGTGACACATCAGAGTGTTTTCTAAACAAAGCTACATTCTCTAAACAATGCTACATTCACGTGTGAAGATTCACACGGCAATCTCTTATCTCTCTTGTGGTTTTCTTCCTTGAGGTCAGGCCTGAGAACCATCCCTGGAGGAGCTTTATCTTCAAAGAGCAAATTCTTGCATTTGTTAGTAAAAGTGAGAGATGCAAACTACCCCCTAAATATCCCCTGCTTTGATGTGCCCATCTTGAATTTGGTTAGTAACAGGCATGAAGCTTTACAGATACATTCAGTTGCAATATTTCATTAGCATTAGATTATAGAAAGAAAGATTCACATTGCTTGACACACCTCTTCAGAAAAAAGAAAAGAAAAAGCAGGCAGTGGCTGTGTAACAGGTGCTAATTACTTGAGCTATTGGTGTGAGTGGTTGATTTTTTTTTTGTTCCATCAGCATCATTATAATTATTCACTACATTAGAATAATGCACAAACTGTTTGCTGAAAAATATGCTTTTCATTAAATGTGTAATAGTTCCAGGTAAGAACAGAAAGAGACAGCCTTGAAGAAGTTTTGTTCGAAACAGCCTTCAGTCTGGAGGGGCATGTCAACTGCTTCAGTCACAGCTATTTATGAACTTGTGCATATCTTTGTTTACACAGCTTGGAATCATGGGGAGTTGGCTCTATTTTGTGAAAGTGCAGTCTGCACTAGGAAAGAGATTTATGGAGCAACCCCTTTAAATAATGTGACATTCCTTGAAGCTGTGGTTTGTGAATGAGAAAAATATATAACATTGTTATCAGTGCCATTTGTTATTGTATGAAATAGTGCCTATGTTTATGAGCATTGTTTGTGAATAAGACAGTGAATCTTTATATACCTACTAAATATTCAATATGGTGTTTCCAATTGCCCTTTTACCACGGGCTTGAGAGGGACTGAATGTAACATGAATGGAATTCTGATTGAATCTTTTAACAAGTATCTATTAGCTATAACAATTTTTGACGGTAATAGTGTTTCCATTAGATTATACTGGAAATTTTCCCAATATATTCTGACATTGCACAACAATGTATGCAGCAAACTTCCAAAAGTAGAACTCATCTTCTTTCACTTAAAATTTGAGTGACGAATCCCTTGTAAGTACCTAATTATATCATACGTAATATATTCATATATTTTACTAAACATTTCCACCTAGTTGCTAAACTCATCCTTCCATACATACACAAGTGAATAAGCATTGAAAAGTAAATTCTTAGTATACAAGCAAAATCCATTTTATTCTGGGCATTTCCCCAAGCCTTGATTTCTAATGCTGGAGCGGGGGGGGGGGAGCTTTAATTTTATACACATATATAATTTAAAAGCAACTTGAAGAAGATTGTTGTACTAAGTCAGCTCATTAACCAGCAGAAACAAACCTCCGTGGGACTCCTTTTTCTGTCTTTTAAGAAATCCCAGGAGTCTTTTTCTAGTACAGGTTGTTTTGCTTCATTTATATGTCTTTCAGCCTTACAAAATACAGCCTGTTTGAATGCAAAGACAGATCTGAGGGCGTTTGCTCTGCATTATTACCTGATTTGCCAGACCCTGTTTTCAACCCTGTAGCTTGAGAAAGTAATTAGCAAACTTCAAAATAAGGTAGCAGAAACGGTCTACCCAGTGTATAGTTCTGCAAGATCTAATTAGGTAGAGCTAGTTGACATTAATAAAACTTGGTTGTGAAGAATGGGTCATCCATAGAAGGTACTTGGAAATGGCTGATAGAAAATAAATTAAATTGTTTCGTTGAAAACTCAGCATCTAAGAAGTAATTTGCATAATGCATTTTATAATTTTTTAAAATGAAATATGGTTTCATTAAGGTCAATAGAATGTCCAAATATAAGGATCTTGCAGGCTTTCACTCACATGGTGTATATGTCAAACATTCTTGTCACTCTGTGGGGACTTCCGGGGTTGGAAAATGCCGAGCTGAACTGCTTCTTAGAAGGGGAGCAGGCTGGAACTTCTGTTTAAGGTAGTGGAAGGCAATCTAATGCCTACTGCCTACTTTTCTCAGTCAAAGATCAGTCCAAGATATGCACAGGAAATTTGAGGAGATTTACCTTGGCTAAAAGGGAGTCCGGGGGGGGGGCTCCTTTGAGGCTTTGAGGGGTCTCCGGAGATGAGTTGCATTTTCATCATCTGCAGAAGTTTCCAGAGTCATTTATTTGACATAAGCTCGACAGGATCCTAATCTTCTTTGATACTGCTATACATCTAAAGCTACACAAGACCAGTGTTGATCTGGATAACTACAGAAAAGGTACAGATCGCTATCTTTCATTCCAGGACTAATTAAAGTTAAACAAAATAAAATCAGAAGGTGGGAAATTGAAATCTAGAAAGCTTGGAAGAAGAAGGGGAGAAGGGGCGAAATTTGGACTTTGTAAATTTAAAGGACAGTGCTAAAAAGTGGAAAGGAATTTATTGTTTGGTCTACTAGCAGTTTTTGAGAAAAAGCCCCATCGTCATAGAATTGCAGCTCCCGCAGTCAACACAGGAAATACGTCAAGTGTCGTGAGATCTCTCTACCAGCGAAAATGGGACTTGGTGGCAAGTAAAGCAGGAAGCATTGGATGGAAAAGGGAAATCATTGAAGCAGCCAGCCTACTCTAGGACTATAATATCATAGAGAAACATCGGCGGCCATTGCAAAGAGGCTAAAGTTTAAATAAAATTTTTAAAGTGTTCGGGACATTAAAAATTGGGGAGCCAACAGAGGTGATGTTTATAAGGTAAATGCTATTGGACATTATTGTTAATAACTGTTTTAGAAGCCTCTAGAGAAAAAAAAAAATTTAAGTGAAGCAGAAAGTCGTGACCATCATTGTCAGAACTGGCAGAACTTCAAGAAAAGCCCAAGACTTAGTGGCAAGTATAGGCATTTATTAGAGAACTCCAGAGCTTGAGGTGCAGAATAACACTGATAACAACAGCTAGTATTCGATACACTTTATGTGATTCTGTTGACAACAATAAAACGATCATTCACACGGGTGGAGACAACAGTCTGTTTCTCAGGGTTTGTTATCAGGTAGGGAGGATGGAATCCCGCTGGGAAAGTGCGGGCCGGCCTGGCTTCAAAGGCCATCTGCAGCTGTTGACCCTGGGCTATCTGTCACACTTCAGTGATCACAGTTTGTTTGAAATGCACAGGCACACACAACATGTGGACTGGTTAGTTATTTGGGCAAAGCTGCTTGGGTTAGTGTTTGCTTTCAATATGGAGTCGGTTAGGCTAACAGCATATAGGAAAGTTACAAGTTCCGACAGCCATTTTGGAGAAAATAAAAACTTTAAAAATTAATATCTGAGCCCAGGAGGCTCTGAGGATGGCAAAATTAGGCTTACTGAAGAAAGCAAGCTTCCTTTTTTAAACCTGATAGTTGAAATTTAATTTTGTGAGGCCAAAATTTTCGGTGTTTTTACATGTCAGACCACAAGCAAACCCAAGCAAGGACTGCTTCATTGGAGAAAATGCAGGACCAATTGGATGCAATGGAAAGCAGGATAATGAAAGGGATGAAGGAGATGATAACTGCTTCCAAAAAAGAAATTAGAAAAGATGTTGAAGAGCTAAAAAAAGATACAGATCTCAGAAATGAGACTGTGGTAACATCAAAGAAAGTGCAAGAGGTGGAAGGGAGAGTGAAAGTACATGATTCCACCTTGTTAAAAATACAAGAAAAAATGGCAATTCATGACTGCAAATTGATGGAGACCCAGATACTTCTGAGAGGAGTACCTGAGGATGAAGAAACTGATTTGAAAGAATATATAATAAAAATAATTGCAGAATTTTTGGAGGAAGATCCTGAAGGGACTAGAAATATGTATGACTATATGTATAGAGTGAACTCACTTTATGCCAAAAAAAATAATCTACCAAGAGATGTGGTTATAAGATATATGACAAAAGAAATGGTGGGAAAGATCATGAATAAAAATTTTGAAAAGACATTGATAGTGGGAGGCAGCAGAGTAAGAATTATTAAGGAGTTGCCAAGACAAGTGATAAATGACAGAAGAGCATACAAGAAACTGACAGAAAAATTGCGGGACAATGAAATGAGGTATAGATGGATAATACCTGAAGGTTTGAGCATTGAACTTCAAGGAAAAAGGATTACAATTACAAACACACAGGAACTGCGTAAATTTTGTGAAGAACATAAAGAATTTGCACCATGATGGATTACAAATTATTATCTTGGAATGTAAATGGACTAAATTCACCACAAAAAAGAAAGGCAACATTTCATTGGATTAAAAAGCAAAATTGTAATATAATTTGTTTACAAGAAGTACATATCAAACAAAAGGATTATAAATTTTTATGAAATAAGCAATTGCGACTAGAATTTCGTTCATTGGCTGAACAGAAGAAAAGGGGAGTGATTTTTTATATTAAACAAGAATTGGAGGCAAAATTAGTGTTTAAAGATAAAAATGGAAGATATGTAGCAGTAGAAATAATATTAAATGCAAAAAACCCACTGTTATTGGGACTGTATGCACCAAATGGAGCAAAGGATGCTTTTTTAAAAAGACATTATACAGCAATTTGATGAAGTGACATGTGATCAAGTTTTGATAATGGGGGATTTTAATGGAACAATCCAGAATACACTGGATAGGTCTGGGGGAAAAAAATAATAAGGAAGGAAAATTGCCAAAGTCCTTTCTTGAATTGGTCAAACAAGAAAATCTAGAAGATATATGGAGAAAATTTAACCCTAAAGTACGGGACTATACCTTTTTTTCAGCAAGACTTTTTCCAGAATTGACATGTTGTGAGGCACTAAGGATTTAGGTCTTATAACAAAGAAAATAGAGATTTTACCTAAAATAGTCTAAAAAGTCGAGAAGATGGAGATTAAATGAAGATTTACTACAGAATAAAGAAATAGTGACATCTCTAGAAAATGAAACTAAAGTTTTCTTCCAAATAAACGATAAAGAAGATATAGAATTTCAGATGGTGTGGGATGCTTATAAAGCAGTAATGAGAGGAACATTGATTACATTGAATAATAAAGACAAGAGGGCAAAACAAAAACAGATGTTGGACATTCAAAATGAAATAAAGAAAAAAGAAGGGGAACTGAGAAAAAGACCAGGGAAAAAGAAAATTATGAGGGAGATTACAATATTACAAACACAAATGAGACATTTGTTAAATAAAGAATTGGAATGGAATCTGAAAAGATTACAGCAGAAATCTTTTGAGGGAGCAAATAGACGTGGAAAGTATTTGGCCTGGCAACTGAAAAAAAAGAGAGAAAGTAAAATTATTAATAAAATTGTGGAAGAGAGTTGGTGGATCAGGAAGGAATAATAAGAGAATTCTTTAAGTACTATGCCAAATTATTTAAGGGTGTTAAAATGAAGAAAGAAAAAATGGAAACGTATTTACAAAATATTAAAATAGCACCCTTAACAGAAAATATGAAAAAAGTTTTGAATGATCCAATTGAAAAAATAGAAATTGAAGCAGCGATTAATGCAATGAAAAATGGAAAGGCACCTGGGGCAGATGGATATACAGCTCTTGCCGGTGAGGGCTTCGAGGTTTTTGTGATCAGTCCAGATTTCAAACCGTACTTTAGCCCCCTCCAGCCATGATCGCCATGTTTTTAGTGCGAAAGTCACTGTGAAAGCCTCTTTGTCCCAGACCGACCAGTTTCTCTGTTCGAAAGAGAACTTTCTGGAAATATAGGCACATGGCTTCAGTCGCCCTTCCCCATCCTTTTGCATGAGTATGGTTCTGACGGCCACATTGGACGTGTCACATTGCACAATGAAGGGTCGTTGTTCATCAGGGTGGCTCAGGACTGGCTCACTAGTAAACAGGCGCTTCAATTTGTCGAAAGCCACCTGGCATTTCGGGTTCCAATTGAAACAGGCTCCCGGCCATTTGTCCTCTGGCCCTTTCCCCTTGGTTTTTAGCAACTCAGTTAAGGGGAGGGCAATCTGGGCGAACCCCTCTATGAAGGTCCTATAGAAATTGGCGAATCCGAGGAAGGATTGGAGCTGTCTACGTGTCCTTGGGGGAGCCATTCTAACACTGCCTGTACTTTGGCCGGGTCCTTCCCCGACACCCGAAATCCCAAATAATCCAATTCATTTTTATGGAACTCGCACTTAGACAGCTTGGCATACAGTTGGTGCTTCATTAACGTGCTAAGTACCTCCCTTACTAACTTCACATGGGACTGTTCATTTTGCGAATAAATAATGATGTCATCCAGGTACACCACCACCCCCTTGAAAAGGTATTTTCTGAGCACATCATTTTTAAAGTTCATGAATACCCCTGGGGCCCCTTGCAACCCGAAGGGCATGACCAAGTATTCGAATTGTCCCATTGGCGTATTGAATGCTGTTTTCTGCTCATCCCCCTCTTTGATGCGCACTCAGAAGTACACATCCCTTAAATCCAATTTGGTAAAAATCTTTCCCTCTGACACCATGCTTAATAAGTCCCGGATGAGGGGGATGGGGTAGGCGTTGGTCGTTGAGATCGCGTTAATCCCGCGAAAATCTGTGCAAAGTCTAAGCAAGCCATCCTTCTTTTTCCTAAAAAGTACTGGGGCGGCATGGGGGGCCGTTGCTGGCCTAATAAATCCCCTCTCCAAGTTATGATCTAAGAACTTGCAGAGTTCCTTCTTTTCTGCCCATCCCATGGGGTACAGTTTGGCCCTGGGTAGGGTTTGCCCCGGGATCAGCTCTATGGTGCAGTCTGTATCCTGGTGTGGGGGTAATTGGTTTGCTCCTTGTTCACTAAACACCCCCATCAAGTCCCGGTATGCTTTAGGAATGGCGTGGACTTCCTCCACTGACATGCATGCTCTTTCTCTGGCCACCAGAGCCCGTGGACCCCAGGCGGGGTTCCAGAGGTGGGTTCGGCAGAGAGGGTCTATGAACCTAATAGTCTGTTCCCCCCACTGTATGCGGGGCTCGTGTTTCGCTAGCCAGCCCACCCCCAATACTACCGGGTAGGAGCACGAGGGGGCGATTACAAAGGATTTTTGATCCCAGTGCTCCTCAATCCCCATCGGTAAGAACTGAGTCTCTAGTTTGCACGGCTCCCCTCGCATTACTGACCCATCCATTTGCTCGAATTGCATCAGGCATGGTAAAGGCAAGCTCTCTAGTTCCAGAGCTTCCACCAGGTTGGGCGTAATTAGTTCCCGGTTGCACCCTGAGTCTACTAGGGCCCAGACCTGCATGAATCTCTTCAGTTTAGTGTTCAGCAGTTTCACTACCACAAAGTACAATAGTCCCATCACTCTCACCCTCAGTGGTGCCGGCTCCTCCTCGACCTGCTGGTTGGCACCCCTTAGAGCAGGTCATTCTCATTTTCCGACGGCTCGGACGCCCAAGTTAGGTCGCTCAGCTCTGTCGATAGAAACATGTCCTCGTCCGGCTCCTCCACCGTGGCGAGGCTGCTCTTCACCGCTTCCTTAGGGCAACTGGGCGGCTTCTTGGGGGTCGGGGTGCTCACCTTTGGCTCTCCTGGTGGATTCTTGGGGGGGGCTGGGCAGCTGGAGGCGAGGTGGCCCAAGTCACCGCAATGGAAGCACTTGCGGGGACTGGTGGGCTTTCCCCTGGTGGATTTCTTGGGCTCAGCTTTGGGGGGAGCTTTTTGCGGCCCCTTACCGGATTGGTGTTGACATTGCATGGCCACCCGCTTCATGTTGGTCTCAACCTCCCCTACCAATTGTATCCAGCCTACCAGCGTGGCGGGCCTGGCTTGGGTAAGGGCCCGATCCAGGATACCGGCATTCAGGCCCCAAGTGAAGTGCTCAATCTTCATCAGTTCACTCCACCCCCGCACCTTGGCTGCGTTGGTCTGGAACTCAGTGGCGTACTCTTGGATGGTTCTTGAGCCCTGCTGCATGTCCCTCAGGGCGGCCAGAGCTCGAGTTTCCTGGTCTTCGTATTGGGCCAGCAGAGCCTGAATGAAGGTTTGCACATAGTCCAGTTCCGGGCTCATGGCCTCATACAGGCTCACGTACCACCTCTTCGCGGCCTCCTTCAGCTTCGACCCCAGGTAATCAACTCTATTGAATTTGTCGAGGAATGTGTTCCCCCAGTAGTGCATGTAGCTATTCGCCTGGATGGCAAAATATTCTACCTCGTCTGGATCCCCATCAAAGGTGGCTTCCAGATCACGCCCTCTCCCTCCATCTCTTGGGGCGGGGGGTGCCGCCGGCTGCAGCACTGGTCCCACCGGCTGGGGCTTGTGGCGGGGCCGGGGGTGGGCAGGCCGGCGGAGGTTGATGGGGTCTCCGCGGGCCGGCCATCCCTAGGGCATGGGATATCTAGGCAGTCATAGCCTGCATCTCGTCCTTTAGGTCCTTGACTGCCCCGTTGACTTCCTTTCGGACCATGGCCCGAAAAGGTGAGCATTTTCCTTGTGCATGTCTTTTGGCAGCGGTTCTTCTGCCCCCTTCTCCTCAGATTCGGGGTCATCCTCGGGTACCTGGACAACGAGGATGGTGTTGACCTTGCCCGGCTCTACGGTGCCCAGGTTGGTGGGCTCCATCTCAGTCATCTGCATCCTCCTCATGTGGTGGGTCAGGATCGCTTTCCTGCAAGCGGGTGCCTCATCCATGGTAGTGGTTGAGGTCCATGGCTGCCACTGTCGGGGGGTGACCACAAGCTGGAACTGTGGAGGGGAAGCCGCGGCTCGCCGGGCGTCTTGGACGTGCCAAGGTGCCACCGGCTCTTCCTCCGAATTGGGAAGCTCCCCGTCTCCTGGAATCTTTTAGGCTATCAGGTTACAAAATTGCCAGGGTGGTTGAGCTTCAAAGGGGAGGCTTTGCAAAATGTCAAGTCTACAGATTCAATGATGAGTCGGCGTGGATACAAAGACTCTATTTTATTGATACTGATACTTGTGGCCTAAGCCAGGTCTTGAAAAGACTAAAGTACATACAGTAGATACATTGCATTTAAGGTATATTTCAAAGGGATTGCTACGGGGAGAGAGGATTGTGCAGAGGACATTCACACATAGATGTTACAAATACATTCTCATGTTGATTAGAGGCCCATTTGGCCTTGATACTCCCAGGCTCCTTCCTCTCCCCCAAGCCTGGGCTGAGAAGGCACAGATAAGACTTTCACACATTACCATTTCAAAGCAGGAACAGTTCTCTAATGGGAGGGGGAATAGGAGAGGATGAGCTAGCAGCATTTGGTTATACTTAGGTTCTACCCAGCATGCTCTTTACTTGAGCCAGAGTTATAGACAGACTTGAGAACTTACTTGCCATGTAGAATTGTCATGCTCGGGGTAGATAAGCAATACATCAAAAGCTTATTGAAAAGAGTGAAAGAAAGCAGTCAGATGTTCACCTTTTCCTGCTGCATCAGCTATCATGGCGGCGGAGCCTCGGGACATGCCAGAAGAGTAGGAGCAGCTGCCACTGTACCCCTAACTTCCCGCAAAAGTCCCATGCAAAGGAAAACCCCTCCAGGGTCTTCCTATGGGGGCACCACTCCAACTGCCTGATTCAAAGGTGCCGCAGGAGGATGATCTGCGGACACCCCTGAAGTCAAGGTAACATAATCCGGAAGTCGACAACTCTACATGGGGCCCCTGTGCCAAACCTGGAAGTTGCAGCCAGTGCAGAATGCCGCTGCCCGGCTGCTGTTAGGGCTTCCTAGATGGGAGCACATCCAGCCGGGGCTCCGGGGACTGTACTGGCTGCCAATAATATACTGAGTTCGGTACAAGGTGCTGGTTATTACCTTTAAAGCCCTATATGGCCTAGGACCTGCCTACCTTAGGGACTGTCTCTCCCCACATGTTCCCCAGAGAGTGTTGAGACGGAGTTCTCAAAACCTGCTTGCAATCCCCGGGCCAAAGGAGGCCCGACTTAAGTCGACCAGAGACTGGGCCTTTTCAATCACAGCCCCTTGCTGGTGGAACCAACTACCAGAAGAGGTGAAGGCCCTGCGGGACCTTGGGCAGTTCTGCAGGGACTGTAAGACAGTCCTCTTCCGGTTGGCATACAACTGATCGGTACTTGAAAATTTCGAATAGAAGGCTGTAGTATGGTACTTTGGTAAATGGCTTTATTTTACTGTTTTACTGTTTTATTGTTTAAATGTAAATTGATGTAATTTTAAAACTTAATTCTATGTTAGAACTTTTGTGTTGTGATCCGCCCTGAGCCACTTTGGAGGGAAGGGCGGGATATAAACTAAATAAAATGAAAATGAAATGAAATGAAATGAAACAAACTGTTTTCAGTTAGGTTAAGGGTTAAACTCAGAGATTCTAGATTCCAAGAGAGGCTTTTTTCTTCTCTGCTCTGTCAAACATTGATAAATTCTTTCCATCACTTCCTCAACATATGTGGAGATTTCTCTCTTTCTGGGTTGCCAAGCTACATGAATGAAAAATAAACCCCCTTAACTTGTGTGACTTTGTCCTCTTCTGCATCGTTTATACAAACCTTTCTTCTCTCTTATCTATTTTATGTTTTTTAAAAAATATATATGGGAAAGAGGCAAGCACAATCTTTGTCTATGGATTTGTGGTGACTCTCAACAACTCTGTATAGCTTGTGGAATACCTGGAAGGATGAAATGTCTGTGGCTTGTGTAACATCTAGAGCCTGTCCATGACAGAGACAGATCTTGCACCTAGGTCTCTCAGATTCAAGCCCACGCCATTAACTATGCAACCACACTGTTTATTAAGGCAGCTCATAAGCAAGTTTGCATTCTCATTTAGCCTCAGGATCAAAGTAATCCCGGAGCCCTCTTGGATGCAAGCCTTCAAATTGTTTCTTAATACAGATTGCACATGGGCATCACAGAAAATCTCCATTGCAATAGTTCTTCTATCCAATGCCTGAATGCTTAATACAACAGCAGCAAGCAAGTCTGATCGCTGCCATTGAAAGCTGTGTTCTCCACACAAGCCTTACAGAAAATAGCAGAGATGAAAGAATACACCAAAGAAGCATCATAAAGGTCTTTTGATGGCAAAGTCAAATGGAAAGGGCTTTACTGCATTGTAATGAAACTGACTTTTTGTATCCATTACATTCACCAGGTCACAATTTAAATTGATGAATGTTATTCACAAACAGAATGATTTGATCAGTTACTGCTCTCAAGTGCTACCAAAAGATTTGCAGCAGCATCTGTCCCTCTACCACTATTGGCTATTCCTCTCTCCCTTGAATCACAAGGTGAATCAGTCCTTTTTAAAAGGGTGCCACTTCTAGCTCCGACCTTTACTTCACAAAATCAAAGCATCCTGGTACTTAGCAATGTCAACAAAATATGAGGGGCTCTGCCCTAGTATATACGCTAAGGTTGGGAAAGAGTAAACTGAAAGCAAGTCCCTGCCTTTTCGACAGAAAGGTCTGAAACAGACTGGGTGAAATCTGTTGCTCAGACCATGCCAACCTTTACACTTCAAGGAGTTTTTATACTTGCATTCCCCCCCCCCCCCCCCAGGAAAAGTGCAGGCATTCTAACAAAACATGGTTCTGTACTTTTGCAGCCCCAAAGCTCATTATTAGGCATGGACATAAACCTGCTCACAAACTAAAATTTGTCGTGAATTTTGGCTGGTGCATGGTCCAGGAAGTGATGTCTACCATCATGGATTGTCACAAGTTTTAGTGTGGTTCATGGTGGTTTGTGAGTGGAGATAGACTGACACCAATCAATTAAACTGTTAACTCCAACGCAACAGCTGGAGTGGAATCCTCCAGCTTTGGAAACACTAATAGGAGCTTTCCAAAGCTTAACAGCCACTGCTGGCTACCAATGATAGATTTCCCATTGTGGTCTATGGGCTCAAAGGCTATATATTGAGTTAGCTCCCCTCCCTCCCCCTCCTTTGTTTGTTGGTGAAGTGAAAGAGAGGCATGGAACTAGCAGAGCTGATTTATTGCTTTGCTTTGTGATTTTCAGCTTCTGCAGTTTGTGGCAGTCGGAGGCTTCTTACTAGGGGTGTGCATTCGGTTCGGCCAAACTGCATAGACCACCGAATCACCCCTGATTCGGAAGTATACGGCACCATATACTTCCGATTCCATTTTCAGGCCATTAAAAGGGAGCTGTATATGGCTCCCCATATACTTTCGTATAGATATTCGGAAGTATACGGAAGTCAATGGAAAAGGCGGGAAAGGAGCTTCTGCAGCCTCAGGGGAGCTGCTTGCTTCCTTTCCTGCCTTTGGAAGACTTTTCCCACCTCTCCCATAGCCTCCCTGGGATCAGGGAGGGAGGGGAAGAGGAGCCCCAGCAGCCAATCCAAAGCATGCATTTGCAAAATGCATTGCAAATGCATGTTTTAAAGGGCTTTTGTGCGGCTGATGGCTGGGCTAATCCCTCAGCCATCAACTACATTGTTGTTCTTTTGTTCTTTTGTTTACTTGGGTATCCAAGTAAACAGTGTTCTCTGGCCAATCACAGAGCAGTGCTATTTTTTGAAACTGCTCTGTGTGGGGTCAGAGAACCTTTTTAGGGAGTCTGCCTGGCTGGACTCCATTCCATTGCTGTTGTGTTGGTGTGAGAGAGAAATTGTGCTATGCTGGCCCTTGGCCTCAGCTGCTGCTGCTCTCTCTCAGCCTTTCCTGACCTGCCTGGAGAAGAGAAGAGATCTAAGGTAAGACAGTCTTGGGGTTCTTGTTTTTATTTTTGTTAGTAAAAGGACTTTTTAAGACCTAGAGTCCCTTTACTTATCCAGATTTGGGTGGGTGAGTACTGGGTAGCTTATTTGGGGTTAGGTGGTTCTGCTGCGGGTGGGGGCCTGGTTTGGGGTGGGGGGGTTTGCCAATTTGCCCATATCTTACTTTAGTGAGAGGACTTTTAAAAGTGCAGTATCCTTTTACTTTTCTTGATTTGGGTGGCTTGGATTTCTTGGGGTTAGAGTGAAGGGGGTTTTTTGAGGGGGAGGGGTTGGAAAGTTCCTGTATTTTTAAAAGTTAAGTTTTTTTACTGTTTTAAAAGGATTCTGTGTTTGATTTGTTGCTGCTGTGTTGTGCTGCTGTTGTTCCTTTTCTCTTCCGGTTCTGGTTCTTAGGGGGGGGGGGCTGTTCGCCTAATTTTCATTGTTTAAAAGGCCACTTTTTTAACTGTTGAGTTTCTTGGCCTTCTCCTGTTGTCCCTTTTCCTGTTTCTGGTTCGGGGGGGGGGAAGCTGGCACCTGGGTGAGAGACCCAGAACCAGCAGGCTTGTTGTGCTTGGCCAGCTCTCCCTGTGTTGTTTGGGGCAGGGCTGGAGAGCTGGCATCTGGGTTTGCTGCAACCAGGTCTGCAGAGCAGACCTTGAGCAGATTGTGTTTTGTGTGGCAGTGACGTTGGCAACTGGGTTTATATTGGTTCCATGCCTGCAGGGTTCATAGAGTAGATAGAGGGATGTAGTGCATTTAGGTCCTATAGAGATTTTCTGGTGTGAAGTTAGGTTTGGCGTTGGGTGCCCCAGGAACTGGACCCCCTGGTCCAATTTTTTTTTTGGCCTTGTGGGTTTTGTGTGGGACTGTGCCCTGAAGCTGCACAGCAGTTTGGGGGGCTCTCCTAAAAACCTCCTGCTCCCCAGAGCAACTTTTCCCATGACAATTACAGTGAGGAAATGTCAAGCATTCTATACTCATTTTATATTATGGAATCCAGATTTTAGAATTGTTACTAACCCAGAATTAAATATGGGCACATCAAAGTAGCAACCCCCACCTTTCTTCTTTCGCTTTTCCTAACAGATGCAGGAATGTCCTCTTTGAAGATAAGACCTCTTGGGACTGGTTTTCAGGCTCAGCCAGGCCTGAACCCAGGATGTGCTAGTCGCAATATAGATAAGGAGCCCAGCGTGTGAATTTCACATGTGAATGTAGAATTGTTTATAGAACCTTTGATGTGCCCTTTTAAAGCATGTATTCTAGTGTTACAAAGTATCAGTTCCAATCTTCAGCTCGAATGAGCCACATGGATTATCAATAAACCTAACTTTGTTTCAAAATCCAAGGACTGGTTATTTTGAAATCTCATGCTTGACAGGAAGTGGCTCTGATTGGTTTTTTCTCACCATTGGAAGCAGTGTTCCTTTTGGGGTGCCCACTGATGGGTGCAGTCTTTTTGGGCCAGGGGGGTTTCATGCTGGGGAGTCCCCTGAAGCTGCCCTGCAGTTCTGGGGCCTCTCCCTCAAACCCTCCTCTGGCCAGAGCCACTTTCCCCACAGCAATTATAGTGGAGGAAGTGGCTAATTGGGCTTTCCCCATCATTGTTGGCAATGGGCCTTTTGGGGAGCCCAAAGACAGGGACCCCCTGGCCCAATCTTTTTGGGACTTGGGGGTTTTATAGGTGAGAGTTCCCTGCAGGTTCCCTGCAGTTTTGGGGGCTCTCCCTCAAACCCTCTGCCCCCCCAGTAGCCTCTAATTGTGCCCTACATTGCCATTGATTTCAATGGCCCATAGGGTATAATGGTGGGATAGGGGCACCCTCTTTGGGTGCCCCTGGAATGGGACCCCCTGGCCCAATCTTTTTGGAGCTTGGATGGGTTGTAGGGGAGAGTCCCTTAAAGGTCCTTGCAAAATTGGGGGCTCTCCCTCAAACCGCCTCCCCTCCAGGTGGCTTCCAATATACCCTATTTTGCCATTGATTTCAATGGCCTTAGGGTATAATGGGGCCGTATATTCAAAAATAGCTGTGCATCTACCATATATGCGGCTATTCCGAGTACGGTAATAGGAAATACATGGTATTCCATATCTTTTTGACCCCGTGTATTTCCGAATCCGTGTAATTCTGTATTTATTTATTTTTTGCACACCCCTACTTCCTACCTCCTCTTTCTCTCTACGGCAACACACCACCTCCACCTACTCTTTTTAAGGAATTTCCTACTAGACTTCCTTCTTCCTTTCTCAGTTCTGCCTCCAGGGCCATAGCCAGGATTTCTCCTGTCTCCTGCTCTGTGAATAGGAGATCTAACTATTTTAATGGATTGTTTATTGGATTGTTTAATTGATTTTAATATTCTCATTTTAACTGTTCAATTATTTTGTGGTCCACCCTGAGCCTGTTCGTGGGGTATGGCTGAATATAAATATTCTAAATAAATTTCAAGTATGGCAGAGTGCACAGAAACAATTTTTTTTTTATTTGGGGGCCAGGGGGCCATCACTGGCAGCCCACCAATAACCCTCTCCCCACAGCAAAAAACAAACCAAAGCTGTGCTGAGTTTCCTGGAGCATTCCTCCTCTGTGAGATAGCTTGTGATCCAACCATATGTGCATGCCAAGACTGCTTTCACTCACTGCCAGAGCCCAGCACCTCCCGCTACCAATCTCTGCCCACCAGCCTACTGATGAGTGGGCATGCAGGCCTCACTGCCCACCTGCTGTCCTCTGGTCTGTGGACGAAGTGGGTGAAGACTACAGTTGCCAGGTTTGACTCAAGAAATATCTGGGGACTTTGGGGGCAGAGCCAGGAGACTCTGGGGGGGAGCCAGGAGGAAGGGTGTGTGTAAAGATGATTGAACTCCAAAGGGAATTCTGGCCATCACATTTAAAGGGACTCATGCCTTTTAAATGCCTTCCCTCCATTTGGAAATAAGGAAGAATGGGGTACCTTTTTTGGGGACTCATAGAATGGGACCCCCTGGTTCAATCTTTTTGAAACTTGGAGGGTGTTTTGAGAAGAGGCACCAGATGCTGTGCTGAAATATAGTGCCTCTATCTCAAAAAACAGAGCCCCAGATACCCACAGATCAATTATCCATTATACCCTGTGGGAATTGGTCTTCCTAGGGTATAATGGACTGCACAGCAGACATTTCTCTCCCCTGCTCTGCTTTCTGATAACCCTGAAGTGGGGGGAAGGGCCTCCAAACCAGGGGATCCCCTGCCCCCAACTGAGTGCCTCCCCTGCCCTACATCAGGACTCCTGCCACCAGTCTCGACCCACCATGGTGGCGGCTGAGCAGCTGCGCCCTTCTGGGGAAGGGAAGGGAGGCACTCCGGGAGAGAGCCCTTCCCTTTCAGCCCCCTGACTCCTCTCCAGTGGATTAGGGTGGCCAGGTGGGGCTGCATCTGAATGAGATGCAGGAAACCCAATAGCTCTGGGTGGAATGGTGAGGGGGCAGAAGGGTGATTGGCCTGGGAAGGAAAGTGCTAGGCCAGAACTTGCAGGAACAGCTAGAAAGGGAGGGGGAGGACCAGTGGCAGTGAATATGAGGAAGCCAAGATTGGGGACACCATGGGGTTGTATGTGGTAGGGCCAAGTGCTTTACACAAGTGTAAGGGGGAGGCATTGGGACCCTATAGGCCCCACCACAGTTATGGGCCTGTTTGCCTCTGTGTCTTCCACTGCCCAGTGCCTAGGCACCATGGGAACACATTAATGCTTTGGGTGCCCTTGGAGAAATAGCCACTTGCCAACCCTCCTGGAACCTCTTTTCAAATAGCATGTTTGATGTGGGAGGGGCTAAGAACCACTCCCAACATCAAAAGTGTAAAGTATTTATTGAAAAAAAAATACAAGCATACTTTTAGCACAGCACTATATTTGAGCAAGGAAAACAAAATAAATTAGTAGAAAACACAAATCCTCTGTCCCTCTCGCTATACATACTCTGTTTGATAGTAAAATAGGACAGGCACTTTTATCCTAGCTGTTCTAGTTATCTAAAGAGTTACCATTACCTTGAAACTTGCCCCCAGTCTCCCAGCAAGCACATGGTCAATATGGCCACCTCAGGAGTTAAGAGTCCTGTATTCTCTCATTGCCCGAGCATCCCAAAGAAGAGAGCTATTTCCTGTTGCAAGGAGGATTTATCACCTCTGTTTTCCCCTCCCACTTGACCCAGTCCACCCTGGTCAAGGCATCTTTTCCTGTCCTCTCCAAAAAGGTCCTTGCTTGCCCTCTCTAGAATTTGACCCCCCCCCCCCCAAACTCTATATCCCTGAAGAAGGGGGAAAGGAAACTCTATATTTCCTGAAGAAGAGGGAAGGGAAAGAGGAGGCTTAACCCTTCCTTTGTCTTAGACCCATTAGCACTTGTATGAAGGTGCTCTGAAGTAGCCCTGTCCTCTGCCCAGAGGAAAGAAGCCTGGTTAAAGGCCAAGTGGACATTTGTGGCTTGCCAGCCTCCCAGGACACGATGCATTTCTTCACACAGCCCAATACAAATTTCTTTATGTAGTAGCATCAAACTACATCAGCTGCAATGGGAACATTTGTTTCTGCATCTATGTTGGGTTCCAGTGCCAATACCAGACCATACAAGTTTTACTGCAGCAGCAATAAGTTATTTCCATCAAATTAAGTGAGTATGTGGCATGTTGCAGAACTGGCCTATGGAAATTAAATAATATGTATCATCAAGCCTACCCTAAGCATTTTAAGACCCATTGATTTTATTGGGAGAGATTTAAGCATGTGTTTAATTCCTCCCTGAAAATCAGTGGGACTTCAAGATGCCTAACAGTAGCTGCATTATATCTATAGTTTAAATTGAATGCAACAGTTTAATGGGTTTGTGCATCACAGTCCGAGTGGCTGATAGTATAAATAATGTTAATCAAAGGATTAATTAATGTACAAGTCTCACCAAAGTCAATAGCCCTGTGGCACTTCATGCATTTCATCAGCATCCATTAATGAACATCAAGGAGGGGGGGAATCATGAATGATTATAATGAAGTAGGTAGCTAGATAGGGGCATAGCAACAGTAAGGCCACATCTGCCCCCACCCTAAGTGATAGAGCAGTCATAAAAATGGGTCAGCCCAATATATGGAGGGATGACATGATAATAACAAATCACAGGGTTTTTTAATGGCATAAAAACCAAATGATTGACATTTCTTAAAGGATTTACAAATACAGATAGATTAAGAGAGTGATAATCATCACAAGGGAAGGGGAGAAAGGTTTAATTCCAAAAGCATTCAAGCTTACGTCTCAAGGTAAGGCAAGACAGTAATCAAGCAGAGTTTCAAATCAGCCTGTAGGGAAGATTTTGTGTTCCTTTTACTTTTATATATTTCTTTTCTTTTCCTTTTTTTCCTTTGAGAGTATGGTGTGTTTTCTACCAGAAATTTTCAATGGCAGGTTTCATCTCTTCAGCTGTGTACGCTGTTGGGATGTGATTGTTCGTTCAGGAAAGTGCTGTTATTATAGAATATCAGGATAACAGAATCTCAGAAATAATTCACTATTATTTGGAGAAAGTGACAGTTTTAGAGATTTGCATTTTGTTTCCTGAAGTGAGATGGGCATTCTATAGAATGAACCCACAAAAGAAGAAAAATAAGATATCTCAGCTTGTTATGTTCTGCTTGAAACATAACTGCAGGCTTATTCTCAGAATGCAAAAAACCTGAGATTCTGGAGTACTTCACAAACAGAAGTGGCCAATAATTATGGAATATTCAAATCCTACAATTTAATCATGAGTTTCCAAGGTATTAAAATCCTTCCCGAGGATCCACAGCTATTCCTGCCTCTTCCCCAAATATCTACCCCATGCCTCAGGTGTTATTTGAGCTCCATTAATGACAAGGATGGACTGACTGAATCATGTCTCCTCCTCATCGGCATTTCCTAAAAAGAACCAATTCTCCCAACTTGAAAAGTATCAGTCCCAGCTGAGCAACAAATTGAATATGCACTGCAGCTTGACATATTTATTCTTTATTTTTTCATTAAATTTCTATATTGTTCTCCTTGCAAAGCGGGCTCAGGGTGGTGTACAACAGTTTAAAACAAAGAAAAACTGGAACAATCAAATATATTATAATGAAACACAAACCTATGTGGCACCATTATTAACATGGTGGGGAGGAGAGTGAGGAGGCAATTGATAGATTCGATTGCTATTTTTAAAACATTGCTGTCCTCAACTGTATGCTTGGTGGAACATCTCTGCCTTACAGGTTCTGTAGAACTGTAATAAGTCCTGCAGGGTCCTGATGTTATTTGGCAGAGAGTTCCACCAAGTTGTATCTAGGACCAGGAAGACCCCGGATCTCGTTGAGGACAGCCGGACACTCCTTGGGCCAAGATTTCCAATAGATGTTGTTCTCCTGAGTGTTGTGTTTTCTGGGGGACATACCAGGATAGACGGTCCCAAAAGCACATTAGTCCCTGACTGTTTAGGGGTGGGGTGGCCAAACTCTGGCTCGGGAGCCACATGTGGGTCTTTCACACATATTGTGTGGCTCTTAAAGTCCCTATCACCCTGTTGTCTGGCTTGGAGAAGGCCTTTCTCTCTTTAAATCTCTTTTCCAAGCTAAGCCAGCTGGCAGCTTGGAGAATGCATTTAAAGT
Organism: Heteronotia binoei; assembly: GCF_032191835.1. Taxonomy (NCBI): domain Eukaryota; kingdom Metazoa; phylum Chordata; class Lepidosauria; order Squamata; family Gekkonidae; genus Heteronotia; species Heteronotia binoei. The sequence goes on along the minus strand of NC_083238.1, from coordinate 2,843,442 downwards.
TAAAGTTTCTTTCTTTCCACCTCTCCCTTCCTCCTCCCTTCCCCAGTCTTTTTCTGCCTTCCTGCCTACCTTCCTTGCAGTTCTCAAACATCTGACATTTATTCTACGTGGCTCTTACTTTAAGCAAGTTTGGCCACCCCTGGTTTAGGGCTTTAAAGGTGAAAATCAAAACTTTGAAACTAATCTGGGGCTCAACTTGGAGCCAGTGCGGTTAGCAAAGCACAGGTTGCATATGTGCTGTTAGCAGAGTCCCTGTAAGAACCTGAGCCACAGCATTCTAGACAAGTTGTAACATTCAGATCAACCTCAAGGGCAGCACTACATAAAGTTAGTAACAGTAATCAAGCCTAGATGTGACCGTTGCATGGATTACTGCGGCTAGGTTGAGGCAAGACAAGTAGAGAGCCAATTGCCTGACCTGGCACAGCTGGAAAAAGGCCAGCCTGGCAACATCTAGGCCTCCATTGATAAGGAGGCATCCAGAAGCATACCCATGCTCCTGACCATCTGCAGCAGTGTTAAAGATGCATGGTCAAGACCCAGGAGTTGGTGCCCAAACATGAATCTCCTACACCTACCCAGAGAACCTCCATCTTTGCTGGATTATTTCAACAGTCAACTGTTTCAACCACCTCACCACAGTCTACAAATCCTTGGCCAAATTTCCTCAGGAAGTGTCTAGCTGGCCATCCATCAACAGGTACAACTGGGTGTCATCAGCATACTGATGGCATCCCAGCCTGAAACTTTGCACCAGATTGGTGAGAGAGTGCATACAGAAGTTAATAGCATTAGGGAGAGGATAGCCACCTGAGGGATCCCACATGTCACAGGGTATCAAGAGAAGACCCTCTCTCCCAGTGCCACCCTCTGCCCCTGAACATAGAAAAATGAGACAACCCACTTCAAGGCAGCACTACGAACTCCATTGTCAGTGAGGTGGTGAGACAGCAGATTGCCATCACTTGCTGAAGTCTAGCAGTAACAGCAAAGTTGACCTGCCTTGGTCCAGCTGCCTGTGGAGATTGTCCATGAGGGTGACAAGAACAGTATTACCATTGCCTCTTTAAAGCCCGCTGGATAGACCCCTAAACCAAGGAACAGATTGATAAATAGTCATGTTGGTGTTATATACCCTCACCATCAGGTCACACCAGCCACGAAGGACATGGGTCTAAGCGTTTGGCTTGGCAGCACCCAGGATCCTGTCATTGTTGGTCGCAAACAGCCAATTGAAGATGTCAAATACTGAGTCCAAAGGTAGCCAAAGGGCCTCTAGTTCATATCTCCCAAACAGTTTGTAAGTTTTTCTCCTGCCCACCCCAGGATGATGCTCTAGCAGTCCAGAATATAAACAAAAACTCATGGGGTGCTCTCTGGGATTTTTGAAAATTTTTATCTAATTTGTTATTAGATAACAAATCAGCCATAGCTCTGGCAGAGGCTGTCCTTGAAAGGGCAGCTGCTGTGAGAGTCCTCTCAGCCCCACCCACCTCACAGGGTGTCTGTTGTGGGGGAGGAAGATAAAGGAGATTGTGAGCCACTCTGAGATTCGGAGTGGAGGGCGGGATATAAATCCAATATCATCTTCTTCATCTATGTTGGTTTTAACTAGATATCATTTTTATGATGTATATTGCATATCACCCAGATCCCAGTGTGAGCTGGGATGGGGCAATTAACAAGTCGTTATCATCATCATCATCATCATCATCATGTTGGCAAGCAGGCAGGTTGCAGCTGAGCAAGAAGACTTTCTCCACAAAAAAAGCTTGCAAATGCATCACAGTTTAAGACCAAATTATCAGTCTTTCTGGTTCTCTCCATGAGAAAAGTCAGCATTCTAATTACGCCAAACATTTGTGCCAGGCAAGAGCTAGCAGATGTGATAGAGGCTGCATAGAATTCCCTCTTAGCAGTCTTCAGTTCCATCTCATAGGATTTTATAAATGTCCTATAAGATGCTCTTGAAGCTTCTTTGCAAGACCATCTCCAAATTTGCTCTAGTCATCTCAGTTCCTGCATCAATCTTCTGTGGTATACCACGGGGCCAGCTTGGGAAGTAATTTCATCGATGGCTTCAGAGAGATGGAAATTCCAGTCCTCTATCAGCACATCTAATGAGTCACTGGGAGACATCGGATCCCACAGAGTACTCTGGAACCTAATTGGGTCCATTGGTCTCTGTGGGCGAGCATAAATCCACCTGTTGCCTGAGTCAGGAGGGAGCAGAGATACTCAGCTAAACTGATCTGACCATGGCACTGCATCAGCAGTTATCAGATCAATTATCTATCCCCATGCCAAAGATCAAATTCAGCATGTGAACTGCTTAGTGTGTGGGACCTGATTTTTTTAAAAAAATTGTTTATATTTTTGTTGCAACTTGCCCTGAGCCTGCTTGCAGGGAAGGATGGGATAGAAATAAAATAAATAAATACAACCTGTCAAGCATGATTTCTGATTTCTTATATTCACCTTTCCCCCCCTCTCTTCCCTTTTCTCTTTCTTCTGAGTATAGAGGCTCCTCTTCAACCCCCCCCCCCCATTTCTACCTAGTAACTCTCAATGATTCAGGATATGCAAGTAACCTTGTCATTGTAAAGCAAATGCCTCTCCCCCGAGTTCCCATCCACATGCCTTATCAACAAGCTAGGAATCTGTGGGAACTAGGAGATGTTGTAGTGACCAAATGGATAGTTGATAGTACCCTTTGAACCATATATGCAATTCACATCTGTATGTTATGCTTTTGAAGTTATCTGCCACTTTGCCTTTGAAGTAGCCTTTAAGATTCTATGCTGTGTGAAACTCTGTATCACTTCCAAGGTTTCAGTCCTTAGAGCAAGTGTTGGATTATCAATAAAGCAAGTCTTTGATTTAAACAAAAGCTTGATTATTCGAAATACCGATGCTTGACATTTTGGAAGTGATCCTTTTTGGGATTTTAACTGAACTGGAAACTTTCTAACTGTATGGCGGAGAGAACTCCAGACAACAGCAAATTCCCTACATCCCCTGAGAGGAGAGGAGGCTAACGCAGAGAGGAGGACACCGGGGTACAGACCCCTCCATGGCACATCCTAGATGCCCGTAGAGTTACGGGGAGAGGGTCTCCTCTAAACATCAAACAACTCCTCATCACTCCCAGAGGCTGGGCTCCCAGAACCTTCACTACTCTAATGGACGAAGCACCAGCTCAGAGGAAAGCTATCCTGGCGCGACTGTCCCGACGGGTGAGGGTGTCGAGCGAGAGCGGCCAAGATGGCGTGAGAGCCAGAGGAGGGGGTGACCGGGATGAACCTCAACCAGAGGAAGAAGAGTATGAGGACCCTGAACCCCCGTGCCCAGAGGAAGAGGAGCCAGAGCCTGATGACCGAGGACTCTTCCAGATAGTAAGGAACGAGATGGCTGAAATGGCCAAATGTTTGAGAGATGAAATGCAAGCCAATGCCGCATTCATGGCGCAAGAGATGAGAAGGCAACTAGAGAAAGTGCTACCGCCGGCAGACCCAAGAGGGGGGCAGCCAGCCGTACCACAACCGCCATTACCTCTCATCCCTCGGGACTATGGTAGAGGGAGGGAACTGGATGCCACCTTCGACAGGGACCCCGATGAGGTGGAGTACTTTTCCTTCCAAGCCAGCAGCTACATGCATTATGGGGAAAATACATTCCCTGACAAATTCAGTCGAGTGGACTACTTGGGGTCGAAACTGAAGAGGACTGCTAAATGCTGGTATGTGAGTCTGTACGAAACCAGGAGCTGCGAGTTGGATACTGTGGCTGCTTTCCTCCAAGTGCTGCTGACCCAGTGTGAAGATCCACTCCAAGAAACAAGAGCCCTCACCACCCTGCAAGACCTGCAGCAAGGGTCAAAGTCGGTGTGTGAGTATGCGGCCAAATTCCGAGCCAATACAGCCAAAGTCCGGGGTTGGAACGAACTAATGAAAATAGAACAGTTCCAAAGGGGCCTGAATGTGAGCGTACTGGATCAAGCGCTGCTGCAAGCCCGCCCAACTACGCTGGTAGGGTGGGTGCAGCTAGCAGGCGAGGTTGAGATCAACATGAAATGAGTGGCCCTACAATGGCAACAGCAACAAGGGGACAAGGGGGAATGTGAGTCTCGGTCAGGGGCAAAACCAGATGGGAAGAAGGCCAACCCCACAGGGGGAGCTACTAAACCAGCAACCCCGCAACATTGCTTTCGATGTGGGGACCTAAACCACCTGGCTGCTAATTGCCCAGAGCGACCTTGAGGCCCCCCTCACCCCAAAACCCGACACCCCAAAGGCAAAGAAGAACAAGGGATCCCCGAAGGACTCGGCTAAAGGGAGTACCGTAGCTGCAACCTCGGTGGGCGACGAAACCATCATCATCGATGAGCTGAGCGAGGTGTCCTGGGAAGACGAACCGGCAGGAAATGGGGATGACCTGCACTGAGAGGTGCTGAGCAGCAGGTTGCGGAACGAACAGCACCACTAAGGGTGAGAATAACTGGAGCTTTATTTTTCGTTTCCCTGACGTTGAACCCAAGCTTAAGGTGGTTTATTCATGTTCGGGCCCTAATTGATTCTGAATGCACAAGAGACATAATCACGCCTAAGTTGGTAGAAGCCCTGGGCCTCCACAAAACCCCATTACCGCACCCTATACAATTTGAACAAATGGACGGGACTATAATGAGAGGGGAGTCATGTATCGAGCAAACTCAGGAAGTGCCAGTGGGAATAGAGAACCACTGGGACACAGAACTCTTTGTGATAGCCCCCTGTTCATCCTTTGACATTGCATTAGGGGTAGGGTGGCTGGCGAAACATGAGCCCGACATTAAATGGGGGGAACTAACCATAGACTTTACCGATAAAAAATGTGATCACCATCACTGGGACTCAAGCTGGGGTGCTAACCCACCTCCAAGGAATGAGAAACTCTGTTTAACAATAGAGGAAGTACCGTCGATCCCTAAGGAATACCAAGACTTGAAAAAAGTATTTAGTGAAGAGGAAGCCAATGAACTTCCTCCCCACAGAAACACTAACTGTGCTATAAAACTAATCCCAGGGCAAGAACTCCCTAGAGCCAAACTCTACTCAATGGGGTGGGCAGAGAAAGCCGAACTACGGAAATTTTTGGACAAAAACTTAAAAAGAGGTTTTATCTGACCAGCTGCAGCCCCACACACCACTCCGGTGCTTTTCCAGGACGGCGGGCTCCGGCTTTGCACAGATTTTTGAGGGATTAATGGGATTTTCACCTCGAATGCCTACCCCATACCACTGATCAGAGATTTGCTAAGCATGGTGTCCGAGGGAAAGATTTTTACTAAGCTAGACTTGCGGGACGCATATTTTCAAGTGTGCATAAAGGAGGGGATGAATGGAAAACTGCTCTTAACACACCCATGGGCCAATCTGAGTATTTGGTCATGCCGTTTGGATTACAAGGTGCCCCAGGGGTCTTTATGAACTTTATAAATGAAGTTCTGCGCAAGTATTTATACAAAGGGGTAGTGGTGTACCTGGATGATATAATTATTTATTCCAAGGATTTACAATCTCATGTGAGATTGGTGAGAGAAGTGTTAAGCACCTTATACGAACACCAGCTGTATGCCAAACTGTCCAAGTGTGAGTTCCACCAAACAGAGCTTGACTATTTAGGATATAGAGTATCCGGGAAAGTACTAGCAATGGACCCCGTCAAGATCCAGGCGGTGTTAAATTGGGAACCCCCAAGGACACAAAGACAGCTCCAATCATTCCTCGGGTTCATCAATTTTTGCCATAATTTCATACAAGGGTTTGCACAAACGATGCTACCCCTGACTGACCTGCTCAAAACAAAAGAGAAGGGTCCTGAAGCTAAATGACCAGGGGCCAGATTAGAATGGACAGCCAAATGCCAAGAGGCATTTAATAAACTGAAGAGACTGTTCACTAGCGAGGCTATCCTCATTCACCCAAATGAACTGAAACCCTTCGTGGTTCAATGCGATGCCTCCGACGTTGCTGTGGGAGCGATCCTGATGCAACTCGATGAGAAAGGGGTGTTAAAACCCTGTGCGTATATCTCCAAAAGGTTTTTCCAGGAACAACGGAATTGGTCCGTCTGGGACAAAGAGGCGTTTGCAGTGACTTTCATGCTAAAACCCTGGAGATCATGGCTAGAAGGGGCGAGAGTTCCTTTCGAAATTTGGACAGATCATAAAAATTTAGAAGCTCTCACAGGGCGGAGGAAGCTGACTGAGAAGCAGATTTGGTGGGCAGGCTTCTTCGCCAAGTTTGATTTCACCTTGAAGCACATCCCCGGTTCAAAAAATTTCTTAGCAGATGCCTTGTCTCAACTTCCCCAACATAACAGCCAAAGGGAAAAAGCGATTGACCCCTTATTTCCCCCTGTCAACTGGGAGGGGCCATGACCACCCGCTCCAAATCTAAAAGGGAAAACCTCAAAGAAAAGTGGGAAGAAGAAAGACTGATTGCTGAAGTAGAAAAAGAAGGAGACAACAAACCTGAGGGAGTTATTAAAGGAGAAGGGGGATTCTGGTACAAAGAGAGGAAACTCTATGTGCCTGAAAGAAAAGAAGTGCTGCAATTCTGCCATAGTAGTAAACTATCAGGACACTTTGGTTATGTGAAAACTTTGCATTTGGTGAATCGGCAGTTTTGGTGGCCCTTCATGAAAAAGGACATTTCCAATTATGTAGTGTCTTGCCCAGTCTGCATAATGGCCAAGAAAAGGGGAGGGAAACCCCTGGGGTTATTGCAACCCTTGGAGACAGCTACCAGGTCTTGGTCAGTGGTCTTGACGGATTTTATCGTAGAACTCCCTGCGTCGCAAGGGAAAACAGTAATCTTGGTGGTAGTGGACACATTCATGAAACAAGCGCATTTCATTCAGTGCGCCCAACTATCCACAGCAAAAAAGCTGGCACATTTATTTTTCCAACACGTGGTTAAATTACACTCATTCCCAGATAAGGTCATTAGTGACAGGGGCCCTCAGTTCGTTGCCAACTTTTGGCGGGAATTTTGCAAATTGACAGGAATGGAGCAAGGTCTAAGCTCCGCGTATCAACCCCAAACCAACGGACAGACAGAAAGGATGAATGCACTCCTAGAGCAAAATTTATGGTGTTTTGTGAACTTCCAACAATTTAATTGGGTAGAACTTTTACCTTTCATGGAGTATGGATATAATAACAGTGTGCATAGTTCTACAAAAACCTCTCCTTTTCTGGGGTGAACGGGTATGAGGGGAAGCCTTTCCCATTATTACTGGGCGGAACTACCCCGGAACTGCCTTCCTCTTTCGAACATTGGTGGGGAAGCCTAGGGAAGGTGTGGAAGGCCATACAAGAAAATCTGGAAGCAGCCAAAGACACTTACAAAAGACACTATGACAAAAGTCATACTCCAGTGTGGGATTTTAAAGTAGGAGAAACAGTCTTCCTTTCTACTAAGACCTTTGCTTCAACCTTCCAAGAAATTAGCAAAGAAATTTCTTGGTCCATTCAAAATAAAACGGGTGATCAACAAGGTGATGGTAGAACTGGAATTACCTAAAATGTTTGGTAAAATCCACCCTGTTTTTCATTGCAGTCTACCCTGTCAAGATCCTGGAGCTATGTCTTGGCACCCTTGGCCACAAGCTCCACAACATATCCAGATTGGGGGTCAGAGTCACCATGAAGTCAAGGAGATTTTAGAAGCTAAGCTAAAATGGGGGGGGGGGGGTGTTGTACTTTTTAATTAGATGGAAGTATTTTTCAGCAAGCCACGACGAGTGGGTTGAAAGCTCAAATGTACGTGCAAAAGAATTAATAAAAAAATTTCTATAAGCGTCACCCTTCAAAGCCCAGAGTAAGACCTTAGGGGGGCAGTATGTCAAGCATGCTATTTCTTCCTATATTCACCCTTCCCCCCTCTCTTCCCTTTTCTCTTTCTTCTGAGTATAAAGGCTCCTCTTAAACCCACCCCCTTCCTACCTAGTAACTCTCAATGATTCAGGATATGCAAGTAACCTTGTCATTGTAAAGCAAATGCCTCTCCCCCGAGTTCCCATCCACATGCCTTATCAACAAGCTAGGAATGTGTGGGAACTAGGAGATGTTGCAGGGACCAAATGGATAGTTGTTAGTACCCTTTGAACCATATATGCAATTCATATCTGCATGTTATGCTTTTGAAGTTATCTGCCTTTGAAGTAGCCTTTAAGATTCTATGCTGTGTGAAACTCTGTATCACTTCCAAGGTTTCAGTCCTTGGAGCAAGTGTTGGATTATCAATAAAGCGAGTCTTTGATTTAAACAAAAGCTTGATTACTCGAAATACTGATACTTTGTCATGGGTGCTGGGGACCCTTCAGAGGAAGTTGAGTCTGATGAGGAAACTGTGCCCCTGCCACCTGCACCAGTGCCCCTGCCTCCTGCTGGAGAAGATCCCAGCCCCCCTGCCTCGCCCTCTCGGGTGGCTCGTGTGCGTGACCGCCTCCGGCAGGACCTCAGGGATCGGAGGAGGGCGGCACGCTCACAAGCAAGACGCTCCCTGAGCCCTGAGTTCTGAGAGGATTCTGGCCCTTCTAAGAGCAAGGATGCTTGAGTGGTAACAGGATCCTGGCTGCCTCCCTGAGCCAGCAATTAGCCCAAACGGGCAACAGCCAGCAGAGGGCTATATAGCTGTGGGCTTTGGGAGGAAGCTTTGTGGAAGCAACTAGTCATCTCCCTGACATTCTAGCATCCACTCCGGCTTGACTTTGGTTCCTGACTCCCTGACTTTGGCTTTGGACTTCTGGACTCCCTGACCTCGGCTTCTGGACCTCAGACCTGCGATACTTCTACAGTGATTCGGATTTGGCGCCTCGGACCCTCCTGCTTACTGGCTACAGACCTCGGACTGCCTCTGGACTTTGCCTGACCCGGCCCCAGCCGTGACATACTTGACACAACCTGGAAGAGTCTTAGTGCTACCATGGAAGACACTAGGTCCACTGCCTTCAAGGAGGCAGCAGTATCAGTGTGGATGTTGAAGTCCCTGAGAACTATCAGTCTCAGGAACTCCAAGGCTGAGCCCACTACAGCCTCCAGCAGGCTCTGAGGGTGTAGTGGTTAAGTGCGCAGTCTCTTATCTGGGAGAACCAGGTTTGATTCTCCACTCCTCCACTTGCACCTGCTGGAATGGTCTTGGGTTAGCCATAGCTCTTGTAGGAGTTGTCCTTGAAAGGGCAGCTTCTGGGAGATTTCTCTCAGCCCCACCCACCTCACCGGGTGTCTGTTGTGGGGGAAGGAGATAAAGCAGATTGTAAGCTACTATGAGTCTCTGATTCAGAGAGAAAGGCGAGGTATAAATCTGCAGTCTTCTTCTTCTCTCTGCTGGTGCACTAGGTGGACAGTACACTAGACAGACAGCCAAACTCTCCTCAACACCCAGAGTCGACCAACACACTCAATGCCGGAGATCTTTGGGATGGGGAATGCTCTGTAGGAGAAAGCCTCTTGGATACACAACACCACCCTGCCCCCACCCCTTATCTAATCGCTCCACTGCATACAATCCTTCCATTTTTCAGGAGCAAACATTGTTCTATAACCTTCTCCTTTACATATCCATTCTAACCAACCTCCTGAATTATTCTGTATAAGGATGCATGGCCCAAGTTCTGTGGACATCAAATCATGGCCAATGTCAGTGCAACACTGACATAACTATTTATTATCATATGGTCTCACAGCAGAAAAAAATAATACAAAAAAACCCACCACCCCAAAGTGCTGAGAACATAACAACCATGCTGGGTTCCATAGTGACACTACCACCAGCCTCCAGTCATGGAGCAGCATGTTATTGATACCCAAGTGGTATGGAAGCAGCTAAACAACAGCTGGAAATAGAGGCACATCATTCCCTTTCATCACTCTGCCCCGAGCAATGCGCACGCGCTAAGACTCGGACGCCTCGTCCCCACTCTCCCTAAGAAAACAAAGATACAAGCTGTAAAACAACGTAATTAAAAGCGGGAGTCATCGAAACTGGCTGCGAGACGTCTAACATACGGAGGAGCAGAGTGAAAAGATAAGTGGCTTAAAGATAAGCAAGCTTAAATAAGCAATAATATCAAAGAAAAGGAGGGGAGGTTGAGGAAGCTGAGATAACATGGCGGTCACTGTGAAAAGCCTCTCAGAGCAATTAGCACAGTTCCAGACTTTAATGCTTGAATCTCAAGCTAAAGTACATGCAACGTTGGCTGACTTAACAACACAGATGCAGAGCTTAGGCACAGAACTTAAGGCAGTCGCTGGCGTTGCGACAGAAGCAAAGGCTCTTTCACTGCAAAATAAAGGGGAAATTGACCTTTTGAAAAAACAATCCACAGAACTTTCAGACCGAAGCAGGAGGAAGAATGTTATCTTCTTTGGCATTTCAGAAGAAGTTAAGTCTTGCGATTTAGAGCAAACACTGGTGGATTTGTTATTAGACCAGGGCATGGAGATACAACTAGAAGAAGTAGAACGTGCTCACAGACTTCAAACAAGAAGGCAGGGCGGGGCGCCCCGCCCAGTTATAATGAAACTAGCAAGAGAGAAACTGCAGCAAAGAGTCCTCAAAACACTTAAAAAAGCTAAAGACTTAACTTTTAAAGGCAGAAAAGTTTATGTGAAAGAAGACTTTTGTAAAGAAACATTACACCAAAGGTCTCAAATGAAACCCTATGCACAGAAACTTAATCAAAGCGGCATTAAATTTAGCTGGGCATATCCAGCGTCTTTAGTTATCTACCAGGAGGGAAGAAGACTTTGTGCACGGCACCCTGAAGAGGCACGGGAGCTATTAAAGACATTGGGAGCAGATGAGAGGAGCAGTGAACCAATGCCTATGGAGGAACCTCACCAACCCCAGTCACAGGAGCAGGACCCAGAAGAAGGAGCATCCACTCGATCGGAGAAAAGGATAAGACTGTCTCGAGACTGAGACATATTAAGGGAAGTATCCAAATAAAAACAAAATGGTTAAATAAGTAGTAACATAACCCGGGAGGGGGGGGAGTGCGCTTGCTCAAGGTGTAGAGAAGGGATGAGTGATCATCCTCAGTCTATGGCTCTACACAAAGGGGGGGGAGAGATGGGGAAGGGGAGGGAAGAGGTATTTGGGAATGGGAAGGGGTACAAAAGTAAACTAGGTATTCAGCCAGGGGTACAAAAGAATGGTAGTTTTCGATCTAAATATGGATAAAACATTAAGGATGCTGACACTGAATGTCAATGGCTTGGGATCAGACTTAAAGAGATACAAGCTCTCTAGATTCCTTAAACAACAAAATATAGACATAGTTTGGCTCCAGGAAACTCATAAATCTAAAAGAGATAAAAGACCCTTGATTAGTGACCCAAATTGGGAAATTTTGGCAGAGGCACGGGGATCAAATAAAGCAAGGGGGGTAGCAATCCTAACCCATAAAAGGTATGATATAAAAACAATAGAGGTGATAAGAGATGCTGAAGGGAGATTTGTCATGGTTAAGTGTTTGATTGAAAATAGGTTAACATCATTGATAAATATATATGCTCCAAATACAGGACAGAAAACCTTTTTATTAAAAGTTCTAAAAAAAGCTAGTAAATTTATTGAAGGGGAGGTGATATTAGCGGGGGACTTTAATAAGGATGTTAATAAGGATAAAATAATAAATTGGAGACAATGGAACTTTATTGAAGTATATAAAGCTCTTAAATTGGTACCTGAACCCACATACTTCTCAGGGAGATATAAAACGACTTCATGTTTAGATTATGTATTAATTAATAGAACATGCAATTGGGAAATTAAAAAAGTTATTACCCACCCAATATGGATATCGGATCATGCCCCGATAAGTGTAGAATTTAAAACAACACATAAGCAAACCAAAAGAATATGGAGATACAATAATATGGTTATGGTTAAGGATAAGGATAAAAAACATATTATGGAACAAACGAAGCTATTCTTTCAAGAGAATAGAGGTACAGTGGGAACAAATATCTTATGGGATGCAGCTAAGGCGGTGATCAGAGGACAATGTATTATGAAAGAAAAGGAGATAAAGAAAAAATGGTATGCAGACAGAGAAGGCAGGCTTCAAGAATTAGGTAAACTGCAAAAAGACCAAGCTCAGAAGTTTTGCCCCATTAGACACAAGTTAATTAGGGATTTACAGAAAAAACTAGATGATCTAGACTCTATGGCATTATGGAGGAAACAGGTCATGGTAAAAAATGAATACCAGAGAAATACTCTTAACTCAGCTAAGAGACTAGCAAATTTTCTAAAAAATAAGAAACAAAGGCAAAGTGTGACAAGTATCAGAGTGGATAAAAAGCTAACACAGAATTCAGAGGAAATAAAAGCAGCATTTGAGACTTTTTATAAAGATTTATATGGAGAAAAAGGAGTGAAAGATTTTGAAGAAGAGATAGGAGTAAGGTTGACAGATACAGAGCAGAGAGGATTAGAGGACAATATAACAAGACAAGAGATTGAAAGAGTGATAGATAGTTTAAAGGTAGGAAAATCTCCTGGACTGGATGGATTTTCAGCAGAATTTTATAAGGAAATGAGAGAAATATTAGTACCAGAATTGCAAGAAGTATTTAATAATATACTTAAAGGGGGCATAGCTCCAGACACATGGAGAAAGGCAGAAATCACAGTGATTTTAAAACCCCAAAAGGATCCTCAAGAAGTAGGATCATACAGACCAATTAGCCTATTGAATCAGGATTATAAAATTTTTGCCAAAGTAATGGCCAATAGGCTTAAAAATATTATACAAAAAGTTATAAAAGAAGATCAATATGGTTTTGTAGAAGGTAGGAACATTGCACATCCAATCCGAAACATAATAAATGTTTTGAGCCATAACAAGTCCGGGAAATTGGCGTTATTGAAGTTAGATGTCTATAAAGCCTTTGATACATTGTCACATAATTTTTTGTGGACAGTTATGGATAAATATGGGATAAGTCAATCAACAATAAGGGTATTTAAGGAGATATATAGAGAAGGTACAGCTGTAGTTAGACTTAATGGAGAACACACGGCACAATTCGCAATCCAGAGGGGAGTTAGGCAGGGATGCCCGATCTCCCCCTTTTTCTTCATAATGGCAATGGAACAGTTAGCCCAACGTCTCAGAAATTCGGGGAGAATTGAAGGATGTCATTTAGGCAAGGAAGAAATTAAGTTGAACTTGTTTGCAGACGATCTGATTATAGTCATAGTTAATCCAAAAGAAGCAGTAAAGGAGATACAGATTATATTAGAGGACTTTGAATCAAACTCAGGACTAAAAATTAATATGGCAAAATCAGAAATAATGTACATTAATGTAAAAAAAGAGGAAAGGAAAGAGATTCATGAACGAACGGGGATAGGACTAGGGGTCAAGAAAATCAGATATTTAGGAATAGACTTAGTCAAAAATGTTAAAAAGTTGGTAGAAAAGAATTATAACAGAATATGGAGTACGATAGTAAAAGATATGAAGAGATGGGGCAAGAAGATGTTAAACATAACAACCAAGATTAATATAGCGAAAATGTTTTGGACTTCGAAACTACTGTACTTATTCCAAACGATACCTTTAGAAATTAAAAAACAAAAACTTGATAGTTGGAACGCAAAAATAAAAGAATGGATATTCGGTAGCAAAAAAAGTAGAGTTTCAAGGCATTTCATATATGCGCATAATACAAACATGGGTTGGGGGGCCCCAGATCTGAGGAGTTATTATGAGTCATTTCAATTAAAAGCATTAATGGAAATAGGAGAGGAAAGGGAGAGGAAGTGGGTAAGAGTAGAGAATGAGGCAAATAATGGAATAGGGAATTTAGGGGTTTTCACTGGACGCAAGATCAAAGTTAACATATTAGAAACAGGACCGAGGAAAACAGCACTAATGATTTGGAGAAAATGGCAATTAAAATGGTTAAAGGGAACATCTAAACAAACCCCATTAGAGGCCTTGGATGAAAACAATGACGATAAAGGATGGTGGAGATTACTCAGTAAAAAAGGGTATAACAAGCTACAAGATATGTTAGTTGGGCAGACACTCAAACCATTGCAAACGCTATACGATGAAATAGGTAGGAAATATTGGCTGAAAATAACAGGATTATATAACAGAATTAGGAAGACAATAGAAGACAGATTGGTGACTGAAGGAGAACCAATGGAGGAGTTGTTAAAAGGGATGATAAAAACAAAGAAAGGGACAGTAGGAAGGATATATAGGAAAATGACGACGGATAAGGAGGAGATAAAAAATTTAGTTAAAAAAAAATGGAGCTCTGAAACTAACTTAGCAGATAATGTATTTGACAGTCTCAAGAAAGGTATACATCAGCTCAAAACGCATAAATTTAGAGAACTGGAGCTAAAGTTCCTCACAAAATGGTACAGAACACCAGCAGCATTAGCCAATATGTTCCAGGGTTTGAATTCTAACTGTTGGCACTGTGGAAAGAAAAAAGGATGGTATTCCCACATGTGGTGGGAATGCTCAGAAGTTAAACCCTTTTGGGAAAAGGTAATAGAGCATATCCATAATTTTTTTGCTATAAGACCAACGATAGATCTAGATTTAATGTTCGGGAGCATACTAAATAAATACGGAATCAATAAAGAAGGGCTGGATCTATTCAAAGCAATGGTGCTAGCTGGCAAGGCTGTAATAGCCTTTGGCTGGAAGGATAAAACCAAATGGACGGAGCAAAACTGGCATAATTATTTATTTGAATATGTTCAGTCGGACATTATAGCCATGCTTAATCGTGATGAACAATGGGGGTCAAAAACAAAAAGGATAAAGGAGAAATGGTATCCATATTTAAAGTGGTCACTAGAAGGTCAACGGCGGGACATTCGGTGGAAGCTTCTTAATTTGTGCCCCTGGCTAGAAAGTTGAGCACGCAAGGGAGGGAGGGAGGGATTAGGGAAGAAAAATAGATTGATGAATGTGATAGGAAATCAAATCCTATGTACTAAAACATTCTCATCCCTATCGTCAGGGCAGGAAAAGCTCGGAAGTGACAAGAATATGAAGGTGAAAGAGAAAATGGACTTAATAAGGCTTAGAAGGAGAAGACTAAAGAACGACGGTACTACTTGGAAGCAAGAAGACCTCAATATGGACTGATATAAGAACATTTAAATTAAAAGGACCGAGCAAGAATACCTTGTAAAGGGAGATAGAGATTCAGATGTATACTCTGTATGAGAAAAAGGATAAGCTCAATGTAAATGACTAAAACAATAAATATATTCATATATAAAAAAAAAAAAATCACTCTGCCCCCACATTCCAGCAGAACAGAACAAGGGAAAGGAACAAAGGTAATCCAGCACTCTTTACTACACAGAAGGCTATTCCTACCACAATCCTTTGACTGCTGCAGATAATGGTGTGAGCTCCTATAACAATTCCCCACTTCCAAAATTCTCTTTTTCTATTCCTTTGGCTGGGCAGTTCCTTGTTCTTTGTCCTGATGTCTGTCCCACCCAGTTGTTAAAATGTACATAGATATTTTCTATAGATAGTTCCTAGACCAGGGAACTGAGGGACCAAATAAAATTCTCCTTTTGTCTTTGTCCTTGTCTCGTAATGATACACAAGATATTGAGGGTAATTCAAAATTAACAAACTGCTTTATATAACTTTGAACAGAAATGGTCAGGTAGGTTTAGGACTTAGAAGGTGAACAGGCAAAATGAATGAGATAACTTTGTATAAATAAAAACAATAGATAGTTTGTCATAAGTAGCTGTTGTGTTATATAGACAGTCTTTACAACTATTGAGAGAGATCTTTTGTCAATCACTGCTTAAATAAACAAGTTTAAGCTTCTTCATCTCAAAAATACTTAAGTTTGAATGCAGGAACATTCACACAAGTTCCAATTTTTCTTCTTAACCATTTGATGTGGATTACCCCCTTCCCCATCCCTTACCAGGAGCTATTTTCCTCAGGGAAAGCACTTCACTACCCTAATTCACATCTAAAAAGCTAAAGGTAGTCCCCTGTGCATGCACCAGTTGTTTCCAACTCTGGGGTGACATTGCATCACAACATTTTCACAGCAGACTTTTATGGGGTGGTTTGCCATTGCCTTCCCCAGTCATCTACACTTTCCCCCCAGCAAGTTGGGTACTCATTTTACCAACCTCGGAAGGATGGAAGGCTGAGTCAACCTTGAGCCAGCTACCTGAACCTAGCTTCTGCTGGGATCGAACTCAGGTCGTGAGCAGAGAGCTCGGACTGCAGTATTGCAGCTTACCACTCT
This sequence comes from Heteronotia binoei, assembly GCF_032191835.1. Classification (NCBI taxonomy): domain Eukaryota; kingdom Metazoa; phylum Chordata; class Lepidosauria; order Squamata; family Gekkonidae; genus Heteronotia; species Heteronotia binoei. The sequence continues at coordinate 2,827,121 of NC_083238.1, read as the reverse complement.
GCGCCACGGGGCTCTTAGAATTCACATCTTGAATGTCTTGAATGCTTAAGGATCAGGTACCCTCTGAAAGCTGAAGAGAAGCAGCTCCAGAATTGTTGTTCCCATAGAAATGGTCCAAATTCTGGTAACCAGGGCTTTCTTGTAGCAGGAACTCCTTTGCATATTAGGCCACACACCCCTGATGTAGCCAATCCTCCAAGAGCTTACAGGGCTCTTAGTACAGGGCCTACTGTAAGCTCCAGGAGGATTGGCTACATCAGGGGTGTGTGGCCTAATATGCAAAGGAGTTTCATCTACCCAAAAAGCCCTGCTGGTAACATCCTGGGCTGTTGCCAGAATAGGGCCAGTGGGTGTACCACTCTACTTAAAGTACTGGCTAACCTCACCTAAGAGTTTCCCCCTCCCTAAAAAAAGCTGATATTAGTTTATAAAACTGGCTATTTAATGTTTTCTTTTAAAAAAGAATATAAGCATTCCTAGTTAAAATGTCTCACCCCACCTCTGGCTGTTCTTCACACTGCACATCTAACTCATGGAGGTTACCCCTGATTTTTCAGCATGATTCTTCATAATTCTTATGATCCTTAAGTGATTTGAGAGGTGGGGTTGCCTTTAGGAGCAAGTGGTCCTTTAAGTACCCCAGTGCTAAGTGCCGTAAGCACCTTTTCTACCAGGCAGGTGGCCATGTTGCTGCTTGATTTGTAGGTGGTTTACTCTGCTTTTGAATCTAGTTATTTTCCCCATCTTGCTTCCACATATAAGAAATGCTTTCGAGAGACAGATACGTAGAGGTTACTGAGCTGTTCCCTAGGGATGCATGGGCAAGGTTTCATTCCTTTTGCTCCTTCTTTGTTCCTTTTCAGAATCACTAGAGACAACTGTGCACCATCTCTACTTGTAAGGTTACTTGCTATTGTGGTTGCTTGTAAAAAATAAAATCTTCATTTTGGTCCTCTCTTTGAATTTCTGTAGAAATTCTGAGCAATTGCACAGGTTCAGTTCAGACATAATGTGAAAGCAGGGTTTAATATAATGACTCTGGCCGTGAAAGCAAGATTCAGCTCATTCTTGAATCCTGGCTAGTTTTGTCTTCATACACTAGAGAACATACCAGGATTAAGCAAAAATAGACTTACAGTTGTTAGTAAACCAGCTGCAGGTCCTGGTTTGATGGATTCTAACTAACCATACTTAGTAGAAGGCCTGCATTTAGATATAGGGTGGGATCAGATGAGCTGGCTGCCATGGTGGTCTGTCAGCTTTTTAAAAGCTGATACTGTTAGAGATGTGTCACAGTGATCAGACAGTCCCCACCTGGCTAGCAACACAGGCATGGGCTGCACATACATGAAGTGGAGTGGTCACACAACTCCTACATGGTGTGCCCAGGCTAATCACACAGCTAGAAACACACCATAGAAGCACTGCAAGGACTTTGCCTCCAAGAAGTTCCCAGTGGCTATTTAATCCATTTCCTAGCCATCACAGCATGAGGTACGCATGAGTGGGCCATGGGAGGCAGATGTGTGCATGTGATTGCACCCTTTAAATCCAGAGGTGAGGTGACTATGGCAGGTCAAATGCCTATCTGATCACACCCATAGTTAGTGTAATTAAACTATGATTTTGCATGATGCCTGAACTGAGTCACAGAATATAATGAGAACTGATTTACACACAAAAAAACCTCATTAAGTTAAATAAGAAGAGGCAAAGGGACACACAGTCATGCTTCACATTTGTGGCTATCAAGACAAACAGATAGTAAACACCAAGCACAACAAACCCATTTTTTAAAACCTGGACTCAAAATGTATTCATGGTGGACTGACAGTGTCAGGGGTTTGTTTTAAAGTAGCAGGCTTTTCAACTTAAAATGGCTGAATAATATCCTTTCACAAGTAAAAGTTGGTTTGATGGTATTGGACAGTAACCACATGTGTTCCTGAAAGTAGCGAAATTATCAGTGAGAGTTTGTTTATAAATCTTATCATAGACCCTACACAGAGGAGGCTGAAGCTGAAAACTCTCTTCAGTGTTTTTGGTTGAATTCACGAATAAGGAACAATAAGGATCTGCGAATAAGGAACCAACTTCAGCCTCCTCCTACACAGGGATGCAATAGGAAAGGAGTTTAGTGGTCTGGCATCCTTTCCTTCATTTCTACCCCTCACTCAAAGAACTCCATGTGATTAATAATTTCTGCTTGAGGGCAGCCGGATTGCAAAGATGACGAAAGTTGGAGCAAAGTTATAAAATTATGACTGCTTTCACAAAAATCAGTAGGGCACTACTATATTATTCCCAGTACTACAATTCAAAGCAAGCACTCAGTGATGTGTGGTGGTTCTTCTTTTCTCCCCTCTCTTTTCTTACTGGGACTTTATATGCTTCGAATTCTTCCATTTGTTAGATGTCTTAGCCATTTCAGGAGCTTTGGAATTCAGTTTGCTAACATGTACTACATTCCAGAATCCTGAAAATAACTGAGACATAAGGGTGCAGCTTACACCAGCTACTATCCAAATATATTAAAAATAAACACTGATGTACATTGTCCACCTAGCATGCTAAATGGAAGTGCACAGCCTGCCATCTAGTGCAAGTAATAAGCAAAATTCACTAAGCTACAAGACTAACAAGAGCCTATTCAAATCTGCATTATTCCTGTAAAGTAGCTACTCTTGATACTGTGAAAAGAGATGAGCAGTAAAACAATTAACATTGAGGTTGTGGCCCACATAAGATATGAAATGTCCCTCGCAGAATCAGCCACTAGATCCTAAACTCCTAAGGGCAGGGGATTATCTTGTTTTTATTGTTTCTTATTCTGTAAAGCACTATGTGTGTTACTGGTAAAAGATGCAGCCCGATCTTATGAATTTTTAATCCAAAGGAAGTCCCACTGAGTTCATTAGCTCCAGGGCCATAGCCAGCAGGGGGCACAGGAGTGAAAGGAAAGATTGGGGTGGAGGTGCTGCAGATTCTATAGGGGGGACCACCTCTTTGGCCCTGATTAGCTCTTATTCCAAGAGCATAGGGTTGCCATTTTAACTAACTGAAACAGTTATTTCAGCAGTGGCACAGTGATTCAGAGAAAACAACTAGTTAGTTTTATTCATTCATATATTTGATTTATTTGTGTCTCATTTTTCCACTCAATGAGGATCCAAAGTGGCTCACATCATTCTCCTCTCCTCCATTCTATCCTAGCAACAACTCTGGGAGGTAGTTCTGCTGAGCAAGTGTGATGGGTCCAAGATTACCCACTGAGTTTCCATGGCACAAGTGGGGATCTGAACCTGGGTACCTGAGAGACTCTTAGCCTGACACTGGACTGGCTCTCATTTAATTTTATATTTTTATCCCTCCATGGTTCTTTCTTTCCATTGTCATAACAGTGAAATAGATTTTATTTTATTTATTTATTTTATTTTATTACACTTCTATCCTGCCCTTCCCTGATGGGCTCAGGGTGACTAACAGCAATTAAAATAACAAAACATTAAATCATTACAATAAAATCACAATAAAATCCTAAAAACATCTCAAACATATACAGTTTTAATCCCTAATGACATTATTATTAGTTCTTGATTAGCGCTCTTTATTTTGATGTTATTAGATGTTGTTTAGTGCATTTCAATTCTGTTTGGATTTATTTGGGGTAGAGTATCAGTGCTGTGGAGTAGTGGGGTACTGGTTGCCTCCATTAGGTGTTAAAAGCCTGTTTAAACAATTCCAATTTACAGGCCCCGCAGAATTGTGGCAGGTCCCGCAGGGCCCTGATGTTTTCAGGGAAAGCATTCCAGAGGGTAGGGGCTGCCATTGAAAAGGCTCTCACTCTGGTGGCGGACAGCTGGACATCCTTTGGCCCAGGGATTGTCAAGAGATTTTGTGAACTTGATCGTAGTGCTTTCTGGGGCTCATATGGGGAAAGGTGGTCCCAGAGGTAAACAGGTCCCAGGCTATATAGGGTGAGATTAGGGTGAGAGGCTGTGACTGTAACTGCTGTCAGTCAAAAATCTGCTCAGGGCATAGTAAAATTTCTATACTCTAAAGGAGGGTACTGCTTACTGACTTCCCTCAAATTATTCTAGTTTCTAGGTAAAAACACTGTTCCAACTTTTGTATGGGACAACAGTTGGCCCACCTTCTTCTTGCTTTGCTCCATTAGAGCAAGTCCAATCGAAATTTTTAAGAGCAATATTCCAGCTACCTAGTTGCATCTCCAATGCAAGCTTGTGTCTAGAATCTGGCCTTGTCAGAGTGGAGGCGAGGGTAAGCTTTGCCTCTAGTAATTTCTGGCTCAAGTTAACCAGGGTCTGACACCTTTAATTTTCCAGGATAATTTTCAGCTTTCTTGGGTGAAGACAGTATATCATAAGCTGCTGTATTTAGGATTCTCCTTACAAACTGTCCTAAACAGGGCCTGTTTTGTAGAAAAAGCCCAGCAGGAACTCATTTGCATGTTAGGCCACACCCCCTGGTGTCACCACTGTTTCACGCAGGGCTCTTTTGCAGAAAATGCCCAGCAGGAGCTCATTTGCATGTTAGGCCACACCCCCTGACACCAAGCCAGCCGGAACTGCGTTCCTGTGTGTTCCTGCTCAAAAAAAGCCCTGGTCCTAGAAATGGGCCATGATCAAGCCAAAGCAATAGTAAAACAAAAGCTGTTAGACATTGAACAACAGGGATTACTAGTGTCCCAAATTTATATGACTCCAGAGAATCTTAGCTATATTGTCACTCCGACTCTCTATCTCTCCTTGTTGGAAATTCCAAGACAACAGAAGGCATTTTCTCCGGCAAAATGGCGAGTTCTCCCCTCTGTGGTGGAAGAGATGTGGTGTTCTTGTGGTGCTGGTGTGGAGGAAACAATCGAACATGCTCTGCTTTATTGCTGTTTCTTTCAGGAAATTCACCTAAAATTGTTTTTCCATTGCTTAGAAGGTTTCCTGGCCATTTCAACTATGATATTTTAAAGATGTTTTCTATGGGCAATAACCCTCAGACTACTGTTTGTAGTGCAATATTCTTCACAGTGCCTTTAAAATCCATGAGGAAATCTTGCATTCTGAATTTAAATTTTGGCTAATTTGATAATTTGATATTGGTTTTGCATATTGGTTATTATTAGGGAATTTTAAGGAAATTATATAATGTTGTAGATTATTGTTTTATTATGTAATCTTTGTATTTTATATTACGTTGTGAGCCGCCCTGAGCCTGCCTTGGCGGGGAGGGCGGGGTATAAATTAAATGTTGTTGTTGTTGTTGTTATTATTATTATTATCCTTTTTGTTTGAGTTTTCTTCTTTTGTCTGTAACTTGTACTTTTGTGATTTGTGCTGGTCATTGAATAAATCTGATTGATTGACCCAAGGTCGCCTAGAGAAATTTCATGACAGAAATTTGAACCTGGGTCTTCCAGATCCCACTCTGTCTAACCATTATGCCATCTAGGTTGTATGTAGCAGATGACTTGATCTGATGGACTGAAAAGTAATGATTATCTTTTCACACAGGAGGGGGTAAAGGGTAACATTTAAACAGCCAAGATACTCAGAGATGCACAATCAGATACTTCCAGCATTTTAAAAATGTGAATAAAGGTCAAGGTAAGAGACACAGATGGTAGGATATGCATTCTAATTGATGGAACACTAAATATCCCCGTTCTTTCGCCCTATCACACACTATCCCAGACATCTGAGATATGTAACAACATGGTAACTAAATGGGGAAATTGTTTTTTCCCATAATGCTTCTTCAAACCCTGAGGCAAGCACTCAATACCTTCCAAGCATTTCCCCATAATGTGAAGGTTTTGCAAGCTCTTCATAGCTAATGAATGTCCCCCCCAAAAGTCAATGGAGAGAATTAGACTCAAAATGGAAACATCAATAAGATCCTAAGTGAAGTTATATTGCAGCTGTCTAATCCTGTCTGAGGATGTCAGAGATGCCTATCATGCCTTGTGATTGATACTTAAGATTAAGATGTTGAGGCAGAAGCACACATTGAAATGAGATGCCAAGGCTGAGGTAACGGTCGTTGAACCATTATATTAGCAGTGCTGCTGTTGCATTATTTATGATCACTATTATTATTGTTCCTCCATATAGTAATGTTGTTTAATAACCTGGAACATTGCAATGACAAAAATGCCTGAAAATCCCCAGGCTCAATCCTTATCTAATATTAACAGCAACACAAAAATACAGAAAAGTTCAGTTCTTAGGCTGAAATCAAAGAGTGCTTCCAGATGTTTTGTGAGTGAATCATCACATCATCTCCCAGAAAGTCACCGGGGGCTGGAGTCACACCCCGACACTGGGAGATAAGTGAAATTGTTCTGGCCCCCAGTTTAGACCAATATGGCTGAAGACAGGAGGGTTTGACTCTCCTCCTCTCATAGGGTCCCCTCCCCACTCTCTAACTCCCCCCCCCCTTAGGTGCTGTTATTATCCCTAAGAGAGGGGAGGATGAGATGGCTGAACATTTTTTTTCCATTTCCAAGACTACTAGGATCATTCTTTCTTGCATGTGCCCCAATCCAAACTGAGGCTGCAATGGTTCTGTCAAGAATTCCCAATCCAGGGGATCCTTGTTATGGGCAGGCAGAGCTCCAAATTACACAACCAACTCTCACAAACCAGGCGTGTGTGTTCACACTCACAAGTATCTTAGCCTGCCACCAGGCCCTTGTCTACCCACAGCCAGAAGCCAAGGGGCAAGCTTCTAACTCTAATGGGAATTAAGAACATCAGTCCTGTAAGGTTGTCCACTTGCAGAATGAGTTTCCACATTCAAGTACTCTAACAGGTGGACGTTTAAGGTCTTAGGCACTGAATTTAGATTGCAGCTTCTGAAGTACAGAACAACCAGATATAGCGAAAGTATATTTTTATTAAAGAGTGCAGGAATATTTCAAATAACAGGGTGGTGAATAGAAAAACAGAGAGAGTCACCAGTTGGTCAAATGTCCAAGCTGTGCTTAAACCAGTCTTTTATTACACTTTCACTCATCTGCAGACCTCATAATGCTTGTGACTGTAATACGCATGTGTTGTGCCACCTGCAGCCAATTAGAGGATCTGTCACTCTGTGATAGGAGTGCAGACTGTGCTACAGTGCTAGCTCAATCTTCTTTAACCTGGTCATGATATAAGATCACCAGAGAAGAAAGAGCTCTTGTGACTGCATAGCTGTGAAGCTTCCTTCCTTTTCAAACAGCCCACAGTCTTCCCTGTCTTCTGAGCCAGTAGCCATTGCCCAAATCTTGTTGCAAGCTCCCTCCACAATATGCAGAGTTGGGGGTCTTGGTGCCCCTCTTTCCCTGTGAAGCAGTGAGTAAAAAGAACTGGGGTGCTAAAAGATTCTAAACAGCTAGAATAAAGTGGAAAGAAATCAGGAAAACTGCCAGTAAACAAGAAGGCGAATAAAGTTAAATCCTCTATTTGATTGTCTATCACACTCGGCAGCTTGGTGTTTTAAGTGCTCAATCCTGGCTAACAAAAAATAGGCATCAAAAAAGATCAGAGAAAGGATAATATATTCTTTGTCATGTCCTGTAATCAATTGTCATCAGTTTCAAATGCAACTGAAATCAAAGGCTGCGCTGTAGAAAGGCAGCCTGCAGATCTGTGTGCATCTATCATTTTGTCTCAACATGCTTTATGTCTAGGAGAATTGTACAAATCCAAAAAAATTTCTTGCTAAGCATTTGTTACTGTCATAGCCTTTCATCTTGATTTGCTATGGCATTCTTTCTAGACTGCTTGGTCAGTTTTTGGACAAAAGGGGTGAAAGATTTTTAAAGTCCACAATTCAAAGGTACTTTCCCCCAGGATTATGCACCGGACCTGACTGGACAGGTATGTGGCTGTGCCTCAGCTCCATGCTAATTGCAGCTCATGAAAGAAAGGGCCTCTTATGATGGAGAGTGGGGATGCTCAGTTGGGCCCATGGATATACTAAGCAGCATCTCAGTGGCTTTCAAAAAGCTTAAATACAGTATGAGCCGAGACAAATGCCCTTTTCAGATGCTCTAAGATCAGAGAATAAATAAAGGAGGGAGGAAAAGAGAAGCAAGATTCTAGACACAAGCACCATCAAAGAGCAGTATGCTTTCTTTGGAACAGATCCTACAAGTATAGAGCTCTTGCTAGCAATCAAGAATCCTGATCAAGCAGGGATGCCATTCACGTAGACTGAATGTGTTTACTGAGGAATTATTCACACATACCTTAGTATGTACATGCGTCCATGTGGTTCTGCCATAGCCATTGCACATTCCTTCTTCAGCTTTAGAGCATCGGAAAACGAGTTCTAGGTTCTGAACTGCTCGTTGTTGGTGTAGGCAGCCTAAAGTGCTACTGATGACTTGCAAATGATCTCAGAGTCCTCAGAGGCTTTTGGTATTATTGACCATGATATCCTCCTGGGCTGGGAGGGAAGACTATCTTGCAGTAACTTCAGTCCTCTCTGATATATTGATGCCAAAAGGTGTGTCAGGGGCCTGAGCAACACCCAGACTCCCCAACTCTGAGGGAAGCCAGGGACTCGTTCTCAGTGTCCATGAACCAAAGTGACAACACCTGACAACAAAGTGGCAACAAGCCTGCTGCTTGATAGGGACCAGCCTTTTAACAGCCCACTACCTGATGACCAGCAAGGATACAGCCTTGAGCCAGGGATGGGGAAACAAGGAGATGAGTCACAGCTGGAATGTGGTGGTAGCAACAGCTCCCCCCCCCCCCCATTGCTCAGATACCATGAGTGTTCCAGAGGGGTGGAGCCTCTAAAGGGGCTGGCTCCAGGATGAGCCAGACCTTCCTAGAGTCAGGGAACTAGGTCAGAGAGGACACATTGGCTTTTGCTCCTGAGGTTAAAAGGAGCAAAGTCAGGAGAGAAGTGAAGAACTGAGATAAAGGGAGCCTTCTTTTCTCTTAGTAGCATCTTAAATGCTTTCAAAAAGCTTTGACACAGTATGAGCCAAGACAGATGAGAGGGTACACAAGTGTCCCCTACTGGCAAGAATCTGCCAGATCTGGGCAGGTCTACATGATGGAGATGAGAGATCATTGATGGCTTTGGCCTACCAGGTACCACAATGTTCAGTGTTGTCTCTTATGCTTTTTAATATATATTTGAAACTGCTGCAAATCAGGAGATTTGGAGTGGTGGCAGCATGCTGATGACACTATCTCTTTTTTCCTCATCTAAAAAACCCAAGCAAGCTGTGGAATTCTCTAACCTAAAAGGGCCAGCTAACTCTTTCATCACTGACCTTCCAGAAGTTGGCAAACACAGTTCTCTTCCAGAGGGCCTTTGGGGGGAGATGGAACCTAGTATACTGTTTAATTGCCAGACTAATTTGACAGCTATTATGGGAGCATGTTATTTGGTGCTGTTGCATATTTCCCCGTCTCTTGGTGGTTAGTAGCTTTTATCTGTTTTTCATAATTTATTTTAGTAAGGACTTGCCATTTTTAGTGTTTTGGCTTTTGTAGATGTTTTAATGCATATTTTGTCTTTCAATATTTTGAATTTGGAAGCAGCTCTAAGAATTCAGTAAAAGAATGTGATGCAAGTAGAGTAAAATAAATGAATAAAATGTGGCACAGGCTTGTGTTGTGCATTATCATTTATTTTGTCTTACTGTTATCTGTGAACTTTGTAGGTTTAGAAGTACTACAAACCCTGCATAATCTCCTTGGCCAAAAGCAACCATGGAACATATACCACAAGAAGGGATGGCTCTCTCATCAGCTTGCAAACACTATTATTATTGCTTGTTAAGAAAAATAGTATATAACTTTCTTGTTTGCTTGCCGGGGGGGGGGACAGGACTTTACAGCAGGCAAGGGTTGGCTTTCTGCTATGTTTTAAATTCCCCAAGCCAGGAAGATTGTTCCAGCTTGATATTCCTAAAGTCCCCTCTTCTGACCGGCAGCTTTGGTGGCATGGGAAACAGGAAATCAGTGTCAGATCTGCAAGTTTAAGATTCTAATAACTAGGAATTTTTGTTGCTTATAATCTAGCGATTGACATCATGCCTTCCTTCCAAGTAAAAGCCAGACGAATTATTAGACACATCATTTTTTAGTTACCATTTTTTAGCTGTTCTGGACTTTGACTGAAATAAATCTTAATTGATTGCTACAAAAATCTGTGTGCTCATCACACACAGTTTAAGGTGAGACCTTGATTTTGTTCTCTTCTGGAAACTCCAGGTGATGATTTCAGTTTTGAATTGGTTTTTAAACTGTTGGCAAGGCTTATATATCTCTTTTGGGAAATATACTAATTAGGCATTAAGAACACAGAGAGCTTTTGAAGAGGCCAGTGTCCTCATCCCAGTCACCTCCAGTAACCCTGCAGGCCACCAATAAGGAAAAGTCTGAAAACTGACATTGCACAACAAAAGTATTTGGAAATACTCATTTTGCAATCTGGTTCACATCATCCTAAACACTAATCTTCATATCAGCACTTAAAAAAAAAAAAGTCCAGCAGGAGCTCATTTGCATTTTAGGCCACACCGCCTGGCCTGGGAGCCTGTGGCGCCACATGGCAAGTTGAGCCAGCCCCGGTGGAGCTCCGCTCCTGTGAGCTCTGGCAGAAAAAAAGCCCTGCTTCAGATCAATTAACAAAATAACAAAGAGATGGATCTTTTCTACATGCCAACTTGAAAGCTTCTCAGCAAGTTTCTTTTCCCATTCTCTGTAGTTGAGTGCAGTGATCTCCAAAATACCTCTGCAAAGTTGCCAGCTGAGTTCCAAACACATTTAAATTAATGTACAATTGAACTCTGAAATACTGTCCTTTGAGGCCACCACTCAATTATGTATGGAACCATGCATGAGATCATTGTAGAATGAGCTAACCTGACTTTTGTTCTTCTCTTTTTACAACCTTTAAAAAGTAAAACTTCCAAGTAGATGCTTGTTCTTATACCTGTTTATCATTGGCTAAGAATTCCTGAAAACCTCATTTCATCCACCATCTGGCTCCTGATTTCTTCCACTCCTTATTCCTCCATCTCACACCCCAACCTGCATCTAAGATATTATAATGAACTTAACCTCAAGTTACACTACATGAATACCCAGAGGGTAAATCTAATTATCTGAGTAAATGGGAGAGCCAACAGGTGTAGTATGCTGTGGAAAGGATGTTTTTCCATTACTCTATGGGCAGAGAAATAACTTACCAGAGATACATGGAGTCTGAAATGAGTCATATGATTTCTGCCTTCTTGGCAGCATGGTTGAATTCAAGAGCTGGAAAGCTGAATTAGTCTCACCACTAGGACTCACATCTCCATCCTAGTCCAGTCTTACGCTATTGTGGGTCACCTTATTAAGGCCCTGGGAACTGGATAAATCTCCATTGGCATGACCCCTCCCCACCCCAATGGCCTGACCCCCTCTGCTGATCCAGTGGGATGCCGTCTCCTCTCTTAGCCACAGCAAGCACCAGCCAGCTCTGCCCCCAGCTGACTTGTATTTAGCCAGATGCATCCAGCTGACATTCTGAGGGGCTGACATCCCCTGAGTAGGGTTCCAGGCTGGCGGCTCCTCCACAATGACTGAGGGCCCCCCCATAACTGATCCAGTGGCTCCCGTGCCACAGTAGAACAAAGACTTCACATTTATCTTTTCTATGTAGCCTTCGACTTGTCAGCCCTGCAGAATCAATCCAAAGACTGGTGTAACTGGCAGAAGAAAGGACCTTTTCCTGTGACACCTGCCCTGCATGTATATCAAGGGGGGAGGGAACAATTTGGCGCCTGGTAATAAATGTTCATGAAGATGAATTGGGAGGGTTCTGAGAGGTTTTAAAGGCAGGCATTGCCCTTTGTTAGAGTCTAAAACCTTTAATTCCCTTGGGCATGTGAGAGAGAAACTAAAATAAGACTACTTTAGAAATGTCAATATGAAACATTATTGATTTTGCTTTCAATATACACACTTAGGAATGTGATTGCAATGGATGAAAATAATACCTGCATAATGTCTGATCCTTGAAGATGCTTAGTGAGCAGGGTCCTGGGGGGCACGAGGGCACCAACTGAAGCATTTATATGCAAACTTTCATTCTCAGATTCTGGGGCTTGCAGCCTGCAGTGTAACTGCTAGGCTGCTTTAGCCCGGTTTGCCTCCCTGGGAGGGAGGAGTCGGGGTTCGCCCGTTTGGGCACGCAATGTTGGGGGCGGGGTCTGGCCGTCTTAACGGCTAGCTCCCCCCTTCCTGCTGTCAGTCCTGCAGAGATCGGGAACAGCTCGTGGGTCTTGTCAGGAAGGGCTTCGGTGGTCGTGTCGGGTTTAGAGGCGGCTTCATCGGGGGATTGCTGAAGACGTCGGAGGAGTCTGCCTGGCTGAGTTTGCCTGGGGGCTGGGCTGTCTGCGTGGGTTCTGGACTGTTGTTGTTTGCTATTTTGCATGGGAGCCTGGGGTGGTCTTCCTTTGTCCTTGCTTGGGGGTTGGGGGAGGCTTGAGTCCCAGGTGTGCGGTGGTGCTGGTGGCTGCCCTTGGGGATTTCTGCAGATGCCAGAGGAGTTTGCTTGGCGGAGTTTGCTTTGGCCTGGGGTGTCTGTGTTGGGGCTAGGGCTATCGTTGGGTGCCATTTTTGTGTGGGAGCCTGGGGTGGTCTTCCTTCGTTCTTGTGTGAGGGTTGGGGGAGGCTTGAGTCCCAGGTGTACTGGGTTGCTGGTGGCGGCCTTCTTAGGAGAAAAAGGGAGTGGAGTCTACCTTTTTAGGTCCCCTGGCAGGGGGGTGATTGCCATTGTAAAGGGCTGCCATTGCAGAGGGCATTGGTGGGCGGCCATTTTAAGGCCCTTCTTTGTGAAGGAGGGTGGTGATAAAAGCACTTAGAGCAGCCATTTTAAGTTCCTTTTCCCTGCTCAGGGGGAGGCAGCCATTTTAGGTGACATTTGGGGAGGTCATTTTGTAGTTGCTTCTCCTTCTGTTATAGCGGCAGGAGGTAAAGGGTCGGGTAAGCCCAAGGGTAAGAAGCCAGCGCCTAGGGCACCCAGGGTGCTTGCTAAGAGGGCAGCACCCCCGTCATCCTCGTCTGATGAGGAGGGTGATTTAGTGGAGGATGCTAGTATTATTAGTAGGTTGAGGGCTTTGGAGCAGGTGTCAGGTATCCCTTCACCATGTGGAGTAGAGGGGGTTAAGGCCTCTAAGAAGGGTAGGCACGCTAATATATTTACCAGGCTGTCTATTCTGTCTTACATTTCTTGAGTTCTTTCCCATTTTAGTCGCAGTTTGGCTGTGGGGGAAGGATATGGCCAATCACAATGTTCATTTTTGGTGTGATAATATGGCAGTAGTCCATGTCATTAATTCCCTTTCATCCAAATCCCGGCAGGTTATGAGATTGGTGAGGGCCTTCACTCTGCGTTGTTTGCGGCTTAATATTTTGTTTTTAGCCAAACATGTTCCTGGGGTGAGTAATGGGGTGGCTGACGCTCTCTCTCGTAAACAGACAGAGAGGTTTCGTCAGCTGGCCCCAGATGCCAACAGAGAGGTGGTGCCAATGCCCCAGGAGCTATGGCTGATTGGAGAGCCGAGGCCTTCAGAGCGATAGACCTAGCCATTGCGCCCAGCACCAGGAAGTCTTACGAATGGGCTGTGCGGCAGTTTGAAGACTTTAGAGCTGAGGTAGGGTATCGCATGGTTTGGCCCCTCCTGGTGGAGCAGTTGCTCCATTACTGTGTTTTGCTTCAAGGTAAGGGATCGGCCATACGATCCATTAGGGGGCACCTGTCTGCATTGGCTTTTGCCAGTAAGGCACTGGGTTATAGGGAGTGTCAAGTCTGCTCATAACTCTGGTCAGGCCTGCACCTAATCACTGGTTCAGAAGAAAAGCATCCTGGGTAAAACCATACTGTATTCCATTGCTGCTAGCTTGAACTCTCCTCACCCCCCTCCTTTCCTTTGTTATGTAGTACAGCTTTGAAATGGGAATATGTGAACAGTTTATCTGTGCCTTTTCAGGCTTGGCACCGGGGGAGGTTGGAGCCAAGAGACGCTCAAGGCCAAACCAGGCCTGAGAAAGAAATTGTAACATCACTGTGTGAATGTGCCCTGCATAGTACCCCTCCTTCAAGAATCCCTTTGAAGTACACCTTATATGCTTGCATTCTACTGTATGATCTTTAGTCTTTCAATCTTACTGTAGTCGAGAGCCATGATATCAATAAACTAGATACTTTGTTTCAACAAAGACTTGTTATTGAATCTGCCGACTTGACAGGGAGGAGACAGCTGACTTTCGGCTTCAAAAGATGCTGGAGGGGTGGCCCAGAGTGGACACGCAGAATCCTATGTCTCCGTCAATTCTGCGGGGTTTGGGACGTGGTGTGTGCTTCTTCTTTTGAAGCATGTTTGTTTCATTCTGCGTCCTTAGTGGCGTTTTTTGGGGCCCTTAGAGTCAGCGAACTGGTGGCACAGTCCAGAAATGATGTTTCTGGTAAGGCTCTATTATTGAGGGATCTGAGGCTATCTGAGGGTAAGGCAGTGATTACTGTCCGTCGCTCTAAGACGGATCAGTTGCAGAAAGGTGTCGTACTTGAGTTGGGTAGTTGTTCAGAGCTTGAGCTATGTCCAGTTACTGTGTTGGCTGCTTATTTGGCAGTCCGGGCGCCCAATGATGGGTTTTTGTTTTGCCATCATGATGGTAGCCCGTTGATGAAACATCCGTTTTGGGCTGTGAAATCACGGGCTTTAGGTGAACTAGGTTTGATGGGAGTGCGGTTTGGTACCCACTCCTTTAGGATTGGGGCAGCCTCGACGGCTGCCGCTATGCGGTATCCTTCCTCCTCTATTCAGCACTTGAGCCATTGACGTTCATCAGCTTACAAGTCTTATGTTCGAGCATTTCTTAGGCCGTAGCTTGTTTATTGGTTGCTACTGGTTATGTGCCTGTTTAACTGTTCTTTCTCTTTAGATGCTGTTGTTCCTGGCCAGAGGAGCCGAGTTCTCGTCTGTAGCCATAGCCACATGTTTTGGGCCATTCACCAGGCGCGAAGAACTTTGGTCAGCTCTCAGCTGGGACTCAGCCAACATGTTTGTATCAAATGGTGGGGGCGCCAGGACCTTCAGTGGCCAGGCCTGCTGCCTTTGTTATTTCAAGATAGTGCGGGTCCTCCTCCTCAGGTTTTAATTGTTCACCTGAGAGGCAATGATCTGCGGCTTTTAAAGGGCAAGGCCTTAGTTTGGTAGGCCTGTGATGATTTTCAGCACATTAAGGAGCGATGGCCTGGGACCATCATAATGTGGTCAGCCATGCTGCCCCGCCAGGTTTGGCACTGTGCTTGGGACCCTGCAGCTATTGAGAGGGCCCAGTATAAGGCTAATAAGGAGATTAAGAAGGTGTTAGAAGGAGGGTTGGGCCACTTTTTGCCCCATCTGGACAGAGGGGATGGGGTGCATCTCTCAGAAAAGGGTAATATGCTTTTCCTGAGAGATTTGCGGCAAGGGTTGCGGGTGGCTTTGGGCCTCCCGGTGGGCTCTAAGCCCTAAGTAGAGACTTGGACTTAGTAGTGGCAGGTTTTTCGGGTTTGGGGCACTATGTGGCTAGGGGAGGACTGTGAAGCATCCCCTTTTTGGGGAATTAGGGGTCTGGCATGATCAACCTTGGGGTTTGGAGACCCGCGTTTGGAGAATGCAGACCGTCCTGGAGGCTCGGCTAGAGGGTGCCTTTCCGTCGAGACGTGCGTCTGGGTTTGGGCCCTCTGGTGCATGCCTCCCTGCTGGGCCTGCCTCAGCTGGGGGGCTGGGTCTCTCGCCCTCTAATGGCAGGGGAGCGGTCACGGTGACCCCTAGCCCTGGCCAGGCCGCTGGTTGGGTGCCCTTGCTGTTTATTTTGATATTTAATAAAGTGGCCCAATTTTATACCAATGCATTGTGTCTGACTCTTTATTCCAACCTTGGAGGGCAACTACCACACTCCAAATTCTAATTTTAAACAATGGCTGCTGTTCAGCACAGGAACTTTCCTCAGAAGCCTGATGCCCTTCCATCTCCCAGCAGTGACTTAAACCCATTCCAACTCAACTACACCCATTTTGGGGGTAGAACAAGGAGCTGCTGTGCTTCATATTCCACTGTTAGGTACATGTGCCGAGGCTCACTTACCCGTTTAGTAGACTCAGATATTTGCCACATCTGAGAAAATGTACTTTATAAGGAATTATAGGTTGCTGCTGGCCCTGCTAGGAATTAACAGATCTCACTGTGGGGCATGGCAACAGTCAGGAAAGAAACAGCTTCCCATACAACTCATCTTTCTCTTACCACACTATGGCAACTTTTCTATATTAAAATGCCTTCAGGAACTGGATTTCAGTGCATACATAAAGATCTGATATCCCAAGGTTCTTCAGTTCTAGTACCTCTTTCTTATTATAAGAGATGGTCTTCTAAAATTACCTTCATTTTCCTAACAAATCATGTTGATTCCTGAAACTCTCCACTTTCATATATTAAAAAGAGGAAGAATGTTAGCAAATTTCAAGATCATATGACTGTAGAAAACAAAAATTAAAATGTTAAAAATCTATTAAAGTTTCTGTCAAAGAATCAGAGGCGCATGAGTGTTTCTCCCATTATCAAGAGGGTGTTTCTTTCCAGTTATCAAAGTCAACCTCCTGCCACAACATATCTTTCCTTTCCTCTTTGCCACCCTCCCCAGCTATCCAATCCCATCACATTGCTCTAAGGTGCTCTGAGGAGAGGGAAAGTAACAACAACAAAATCAATGTGCTGGATTACGCAGTACTTTTCTAATTTACAATGTTGAAGTTTAAAACTTTTAAACATTTATATTGTACTAAGAATAAGGCCTGTTGTAAGGAAAAATACAATGAGCTCTAGAAAGAGGCTGTGGACAAGTGCACCCCGCCCCATGCTTGCTATCTTCCCACCCACCCAAGTGAAGGAATTCACTCTCCCTACCTTTGGAAAGAGCCAAGGTCTTTGGTCTCTTTAGCAGCCATGGTCTCTGAGGAAATACTCTCGGCTGGGCTAGGCCTTGCTGCCTATTTGCATGGTGGCAGGGGAGGCAGCTAACTGGCTATTTTGGTTTCCTTTGGAGGCAGCATGTGCCAGGAGACCATCTGTGTGGGCCATTGACAGGGCAGCAAAGGTCTGTTGCTGCCACTGGCTGTGACACCTTTCATGAGGCCACAGTAGAGTAGTAGCCCTTTTTGAGGCTGGTTGACAGAGAGGACACAGAGAAGAATTAGATATTTGTCTGTCTCTGAGGTAAGACTGTTTTGGCAGTTTGTTCAACATTCCTAGGCCTGCAGTAGTCAGGGGCAGGATGTCAGTAACTAGTAGCTTAAAAGTTACTGCATCCTAGATCATCTACTGTCAGAGTGATGAGGTCATGTGACTATGATCACAGGACAGGCTGATGCAATGCCTGGCAATGCCTGTAGTCACAGTGAGTCAGCATATTTGCTGATTGGTGGGCTGAACTATAAAAAGTGCTGAGTGCCAAGGTATTTTTTCTCTCTGTATTGATGATTGTCTGGCGTAGCACTTTGGAGCTCTGGATTGTAATTACTGTATATATACTGCACTTATCTGTTAATATTTGTAAATATACTGATAGTTGTAGAAGAACTGGTGTGAAGACTCTTCTTGTCGGCGTGACCATTCTTATCAGCCTATTTGGATGGCTCTCTGCTACCACTCACTATCCATCAGGGTTATGGGCCCAGACTGCGGGCTGTGGTGTTGAGGCTGTTCTGGCTGTGGAGGTGTGTGTGGAGAAGAGTCCTGCAGAACAGAAGTGCATGAGTGAGTCGGAGGAAAGTGCTGAGGACATCTCGTTATCCTTGTTGGTGAGTGACAAGGGGGAGGACGGAGTCCAGCTATCAGCAGAGGAGAGCGGAGATATGGCTCAACTGCAGGCTGTGCCGGTAGAGAAGCTAACCTCAAGCAATTATGCTGTGTGGTCTCTCCGGATGGAATATTTCCTACAGAGGGAAGGACTGTGGGTGTTTGTTTCTAACCCTCCTGTGAATCCTACAGCTAATGAGGCAGCTCAAGAGCAGAAGGCTCTGGCCCACATTATTCTTTGTGTGGGAGATGATCAGCTTGTTGTCAGGACTTGGATGAACTTCAGTCGAGTCCGATACTTGTTACAAGTTAGGATCTTTATTGAAGAACTACAGTGCTAGAGTAACGAAATAACAGTAATGGCGACTCTTGGCAGTTGGTTACATTTTATGCCAGCAGCAAAGCACAATAAAACAATTATTCACACGGTCTCAAACAGTTGTCTCGTCTTCCCAGCTTTCGTTATCAGAAGGGAGGATATTCCCCTGTTGTGAAGGCCAAACGGCCTGTCTTCAAAGGGCACCTGGGGATGCTAAGCAGAGACTATCTGCCGCCTGCCCTACTGCCCTAAATATTTGGCATAGCAGAGGGGCCAGGGTTAATGACCGTTGTCAGGCACTCTAAATTACAATATGGAGTCAGTTTAGTCAAAGCAAGCAAAGTAAAAGTTACAAGTTCTGACATACTGCCCCCCCTAAGCTCTTCACCTTGGGCTTGTGTGGGTACAGTAGGTGAAACCTTTTAAGCAGTTGTGGGGCAGATACATCGCTAGCTTTCACCCATTCATCACAGCTAGGGGGAAAGTATTTCCACCTGATAAGGTAGTACAGCACCCCCCTTTGGACTATAGAGTCCAGGATTTCCAGCACCTCATGGTGACTCTGACCCTTCACTAGGGTCGGAGGCGGTTCCGGGGGGCGAGGATGAAATTGCGTAGCTCCAGGGTCCTTGCGAAGAAGGCTGCAATGAAAAACAGGGTGGATCTTACTCAAGGATTTGGGCAACTCTAGCTCCATAGTCACTTTGTTGATAACCTTTTTTATTTTGAACGGACCCAGATATTTTAGCGCGAGCTTGCGGCACCCCTGCGGGAGAGGCAGGTTTTTGGTGGACAGGAACACTGTCTCTCCCTCTTTCAGTTCCCACTGGAGGGCATGCTTTTTGTCAAAGTGCCGTTTGTATTCTTTTTTCGCCTCCTCCAGATTTTCTTGAATCACCTTCCACCCCTCCCTTAATCCCTCCCACCATTGTTGGCATGAAGTGGGCTCCTGGGATCCGGATGGTAAGGAGAGGTTGGGGAAGGGCTTCCCTTCGTACCCATTGACTATTTGGAACGGGGAGGTTTTGGTGGAGCTATGGAGGCTGTTATTGTATCCATATTCTGCGAAGGGGAGGAGCTCCACCCAATTCGTTTGTTGGTAGTTGATATAGCACCTCAAATATTGCTCGAGAAGCCCGTTCACTCTTTCCGTCTGTCTGTCCGTTTGCGGGTGGTACGCGGAGCTAAGCCCCTGCTCGATGCCTGCTAGTTTGCAAAACTCCCGCCAGAAGTTGGCAACGAACTGTGGCCCGCGGTCGCTAATGACCTTTTCTGGGAATGAGTGTAGTCGGACCACGTGATTAAAGAATAATTGGGCCAACTTCTTGGCTGTGGGGAGTTTTTTGCAGAGGATGAAATGGGCTTGTTTGGAAAATGTGTCAACCACCACCAGTATCACTGTCTTCCCTTGGGAAGGAGGGAATTCTACTATAAAGTCCATTGACACCACTGCCCATGGGCGACTGGCTGTGGGGAGGGGAACGAGATGGCCCGGGGGCTTCCCTCCCCGCCGTTTGGACATAATACAAGTGGGGCATGCGAGCACGAACTCAGAGACGTCCTTCTTTAGTTTGGGCCACCAGAATTGTCGGATGATTAAATTGAGGGTTTTCACATACCCAAAGTGGCCCGCTAGGCGGTTAGAGTGGCTCTGTTCCAAGACCTCCTTTCTCAAAGACTAGGCACGTAGACTTTCCCCTTGTGAAGCCAAATTCCCCCCTCACCCTTTTCGAGCCCTTCAGGGCGTTCGCCTCCCTCCAATTCTGCTTCTGTGGCGAAGCGCCCCTTTTGTGGTAACTCAGGAGTCCCGGTTTGCTTCCCCGAACGGGTGGTGACCCCCCCGCGACTGCTGAGGGGGGAATGAGAGAATCGACTACCTCTTCTCTCTGACTTTCGTGCTGAGGCAGACGTGATAGCGCATCGGCCAAAAAGTTCTTGGTGCCGGGGATATATTTTAACACGAAGTCAAATTTAGCAAAGAACCCCGCCCATCGGATTTGCTTGGCAGTCAGTTTGCGGCGGCCGGTGAGGGCCTCCAGATTTTTGTGATCGGTCCAAATCTCGAAGGGGACTCGGGCTCCCTCCAACCAGGATCTCCAGGTTTTTAGAGCAAACATTACTGCAAACGCCTCCTTGTCCCAGACCGACCAGTTTCTTTGCTCATTTGAAAATTTGTGAGAGATATATGCGCAGGGGCATAGTTCCCCCTCTTCGTTCCTCTGCATCAATATGGCTCCTACAGCGACGTCGGAAGCGTCGCATTGCACCACAAAGGGCTTTAATTCATTTGGGTGAGCCAATATTGGTTCAGAGGTGAAGAGTTGTTTGAGCTCTTTGAAGGCTCGGTGGCATTCCGGCGTCCATGTTAGGCGCGCGCCGGGTTTTTTCGCCTCATCCCCTTTTCCCTTCGTTTTGAGAAGCTTTGTAAGGGGGAGCATCACCCGGGCGAACCCCTTAATGAATCCGCGGTAAAAATTTGCGAACCCGAGAAAAGATTGTAGCTGCCGTCGGGTTCGGGGAGGTTCCCAATCTAGAACCGCTTGAATTTTGGCGGGGTCCATGGCTAGTCCCTCCCCCGACACTCGAAACCCCAGGTAGTCTAGTTCCGTCTTGTGGAACTCATATTTAGACAATTTAGCATACAGTTTGTTCTTGCATAAGGTAGCCAACACTTTCCTCACCAAGGGTACATGCGATTCGAGATCTTTCGAATAGATAATGATGTCATCAAGGTACACCACCACCCCCTTATACAGAAATTCTCTCAACACTTCATTTATAAAGTTCATGAAAACCCCTGGCACCCCTTGCAGCCCGAAGGGCATCACTAAGTATTCAAACTGTCCCATGGGTGTGTTGAATGCTGTTTTCCACTCGTCTCCCTCCTTAATCCGCACGCGGAAGTACGCGTCTCGGAGATCGAGTTTGGTGAAGATCTTTCCCTCGGCCACGGTGTTCAATAGGTCTCTTATCAGCGGGATCGGATAAGCATTGGACATGGAAATCCCGTTTATCCCGCGAAAATCTGTGCGAAGTCTAAGCCCCCCCATCCTTTTTCTTGCGGAATAGGACCGGGGCGGCATGGGGGGCCGTGACCGGCCGGATGAAACCCCGCTTCAAATTTTTGTCAATGAATTTTCTCAGTTCGGCTTTCTCTGCCCACCCCATTGAGTACAGTTTTGCCTTCGGTAGTGTCTGCCCTGGGATCAGTTCGATAGCACAGTCCGTAGGGCGGTGCGGGGGGAGCTCGTCTGCCTCCCGTTCGCTAAAGGCTTTCCTCAAGTCCCTGTACTCTTTGGGGATCGACCCTACTTCCTCAAGGGTGAGGCAGAGTCTCTCGTTCTGGGGAGGTGCTTTCGGGCCCCACTCGGTCTTCCAGTGGTGGTGCTCACACCGCCAGTCCGGGAATCGCACAATTTGTTCGGCCCATCGAATGTCCGGTTGGTGTCTAGCCAGCCACCCTGCCCCCACCACTACGTCGAATGAGGAGGATGGGGCTATGACAAAAGTTTCTATTCCCCAGTGCTCCTCCGTCCCCATAGGGGTAGCCTGGGTCTCTAGGGTGCAAGGTTCCCCTCTCATAGTCGACCCGTCCATCTGTTCGAATTGGATGGGGTGGGGAAGGGGGGACGTGGCTAACCCCAGCGCTTCCACTAGGCGCGGGGTGATAATGTCTCGGGTGCACCCGGAGTCGATCAGCGCCCGGGTATGCATGAATCTTTTAAGATTGGGGTTCAGGAGGGTGACTGCCATAAACAATAACCCCCCGGTAACTCTCACCGTTAGTAGTGCCGGCGTTTTCTTGACCTGCTTTGCGGCACTGATTAAAGCAGGTCGTTGTCGTTTCCCGCCGACTCCTGCTCCCAGGACTCCTCGCTGGATTCTTCTACGGTGGTAACATCCTCGTCAATCGCCAAGGAGGTGGCGACGGCGCCCCGACTGGGCTCCTTCGAGCGGCTGCCTTTCTTTTTCTGTGCGGTGGACGCCGGTTTGGGTGGCATCGGTGTCGTCGTGGGCTTCACCGGGCAGTTGGCGGCCAAGTGGTTGGGGTCCCCACATCTGAAGCATTTCCAAGCCATGGCCGAGGGGGTCGAAGTCGCGGGCCCTCGTTTCCCCTCCGCTTTACTTGGGGAGGGGCTCGGCTTCCCCCCCTTCTTGCTTTGTTGCTGGCGCCGCATCCCGACATGCTGGAGGTCAGTTTCCACCTCTCCCGCCAGTTGGATCCAACCCACCAGGGTGTCCAGTCTCCCCTGGTGGTAACACCGATCTAGGATGTTCGCGTTCAGGCCGCTCTTGAACGCGGTGTATTTCATCACTTCGTTCCAACCCCTGGCTGCCGCGCAGTGGCTCATGAATTCAGTAGCGTACTCGCGGGTGGTGCGGTTGCCCTGTTCTATCCTTTGCAGGGCCGCGATGGCTTTCTCCTCTCGTAGGGGATCTCCGTACTGTCGGAGCATCGCCTGTAGGAAATCGGCCACCGTGGCCAACTCGGGCTTCCTTCCCGTGTAGAGCCCTACGTACCATTTCCGAGCCGGCCCTCGTAGCTTGGAGGCGATGTGGTCGACTCGGCTCGCTTCTGTGGGGTGGCCCGCTCCCCAGTGCGTAAAGAACGTGTTGCACTGGATCGTGCAATACTCCACCTCGTCTCCGTCTCCATCGAACGTGATTTTTAGTTCTCTGGTCCCCCCTCCGTCGCCCCCGGCCGGGGCGACAGGGGCCGGTATTACCGGAGCAATCGGTCCGCCGGGTGGCGGGGCTGGAGGGCCCACTGGGGGGCCGGCAGGTGGTCCTGCGGGCGGACCGGCTGGGGGACCGGCTGGAGGACCCGCTGGAGGGCCCGCTGGAGGACCCGCTGGAGGACCCGCTGGACCTCCTCCGCCCGGAATCTGGCCCACGGGCACTGCACCCTGGAGCGCGCGTATTTGGTCGCGTTTCGCCCCCAGGTTCTGTTGCATCTCTTCCGCCATCAAGGTTCGAGATGCGTGGACCTCGTCGTGGATCTCCTTCACCCAATCGAACAACTCGTTGCGCAGTGTTCGGATCGGGTCCCCTCCACCGTAGGTGCCGAGCCCCTCGTCTCTGGGCTCGTCCCCTTCGTCCTCTCCGCCGCCCGTGGCGAGGATCCGGTAGCGTTGCTCCGCAGCCTCCATAGCGGCCGTAGTCTTCCTCGGGCTCCAGGTTCGGGGAGGGAAGGCGTCAACGGAAAAAGGCGCGGGGACCTTAAGCTTCCTCCTCGCTCCGGTTACCTTCGGGTCGAGAGGTTCCTCGTCGGGTGGGATGTTGGGCTCTCCATTGTCTGGAGCCTTTGCCGCCATCGGGCCAGGTTGCCAGTACAGATAAGTCCAAAATAGGGATTACTGTTATAATGTCAGGACTTGGATGAACTTCAGTCGAGTCCGATACTTGTTACAAGTTAGGATCTTTATTGAAGAACTACAGTGCTAGAGTAACGAAATAACCGTAATGGCGACTCTTGGCAGTTGGTTACATTTTATGCCAGCAGCAAAGCACAATAAAACAATTATTCACACGGTCTCAAACAGTTGTCTCGTCTTCCCAGCTTTCGTTATCAGAAGGGAGGATATTCCCCTGTTGTGAAGGCCAAACGGCCTGTCTTCAAAGGGCATCTGGGGATGCTAAGCAGAGACTATCTGCCGCCTGCCCTACTGCCCTAAATATTTGGCATAGCAGAGGGGCCAGGGTTAATGACCGTTGTCAGGCACTCTAAATTACAATATGGAGTCAGTTTAGTCAAAGCAAGCAAAGTAAAAGTTACAAGTTCTGACACTTGTTTACATTGGAGGCAAAGCTACTGCTAGCGAGGCTTGGAATGCACTGCGTGGTATGAATGTGTGTACTATGGCTGGTTCACTTATGGCCTTGACACGTAAAATGTATTGTATGCTGATGAGTCCAGGAAGCTGTGTGAAAGAGCATATTAAGGCTCTGACTGACTTTTTCACAGAGCTGGAGATGAGAGGAAAAGCTGTTGCGGCTGAAGACCGTGTTTATATTTTGCTTTTGTCGCTGCCGGGAGAATATCTGCAGCTAATTACCTCATTAGAGGCTGTAGATAGCACGACGCTGACCATGGACTATGTTTGCACTTGTCTCTACAACTATCAGGACAGGATGACTGCTGCATCCCATTCTGGGAACGGAGCCAGTGCACCTGCCGGTGGGAGTGAGCAGAGTTCTGTGCCAAGCTTGAAGCCTGATGCGAGGCAGAAGCAAGAGCTCGACCCGGTTGCTCTTCATGTAAGAAAGTGCTATCGTTGTGGTTCTACATCTCATGTCAGAAGGTTTTGTACTGAGGCCAGGAAGCAGCGGAAGCAGACATTGTCGTCATCATCTGGGAGCTGGGAGCAAGCCAGATTGGTGACTGCAGGAATGACTGGACTAAAGTCTGTTTGGCTGGTGGACTCTGGTGCAACCAGTCATATTTGTACTGACAAAGCTCTAATTAAAAATGCCCAAAAGCCTGTATTAACACATGTAAACCTCGCAGATGTGTCTGAGTCAGAGGTTGTGTGTAAAGGCAGGGTAAGTTTTCCAGCTCTGGGGTGTGAGCTGGAGAAGGTGCTCTGTGTACCAGAGCTGAAATCTAATCTACTGAGTGTAAGTGCTTTAGCAAAAGCTGGGTTTGATGTGAGTTTTACTGATACTGATTGCAAGGTGTCTAAGAACGGGAAGGTTTATTCCCGGGGGAGACTAATTGATGGCGTTTATGTGATGAAAAGCATGTCTGAAAAAGCAGAACAAGTATCTAATATATGTCCACATGATTCATGTGTTCATCTGCTGCACCGCAGACTGGGTCATTCTAGCTTCCACACTATAAACAAAACATTGTCCCTGTTACCTAATGCATCTGTGAAAAACTGCAAAGCATACTTAGATTGCCAGATATGTAAGCAGGTGAAAAGTAAAGCATTCCCTGTAGCTAAAAAAAGTCTAAGATGTCTAAAGGGCCACTAGAGTTGGTCCATACCGACATAGTGGGACCATTTCCAAAGAGCCACTCATCCAATAGATACCTATTAGTTATTATTGATGACTGTACACGTTTTTGTTGGTCATACGTGCTCAAGCACAAATCTGATGTGTTTAACTGTTTTAAGTTGTGGGCAACTAAGGTGCAAAAACAACTTGGAGTTTAGTTAAAAGCCATGCAATCTGATAAAGGCGGAGAGTTTACGTCTAATCAGTTTAAAATATAGATGGAAAAACAGGGTGTTGTGCATAGAATAGCAAACCCAGCTACCCCCTCTGAGAATGGTGTGGCAGAAAGGGCAAATGCCGTACTACAACAGATGATGTATGCAATGTTAGCTGATGCAGATCTACCAATAGCTTATTGGGCAGAAGCAATTATGGTGGATACATTTCTGCATAACAGACTCTGTACCAAAGCCACAAACAATATTCCTTATTTAGCACTGTACAATAAGGAACCAAGTTTAGAGTTTCTGAAGGTGTTTGGATCCAAAGCTTGGGTAAATATCCCTTTGCAGTTAAGACGCAAAGGAGGTGCAAGGTCCAAGAAACTAGTATTCCTAGGATATCAAACGCACATGAAGTCCTACAGGTTCAGTGATCCAGACAAGAAGATCACATTGAGTAGATCAGCAAACTTTAGTGAGCATAACAATTGGCAAAGGATTCATGGCGCTGAAGGGAAGGCTCATGTGTGGTTGCCATTGACTGAGAACAGTTCTGAGTTGGAGAGAAAACCAGAATCTGAACAGGTGCCTGTTAGTGTAAAACAGGAGGTGGCAGAGCATAAGCAGAGTGCTGATCAGGTGCCAAGAGTGTCTACCTGGAGTACTAAGGGAGTTCCTCCTGTCTGATATGGCTATAACAACAGTGTAAATCATGTGTTTATAACAGAGCCTTATTCATGGAGCCCATCAGATATTTATATCACACAATATCACCAGAGAGCCTATCCAATCCCTTGTGAGTTTAAAAGTTTTCTTCTTACGAATGAGATTATTTAATATAAATAGCTGATGAGCTGCTCCTGGGGAAGCCAAATCTCAGCTTCCCCAGGTGTCCTGCACCCTGTGACTGTGGGGTTCCTGAGGAAGGCAAGGGAAGGTAGCTTGATCTGTCTTCCCTCCCAGGATTAGCTTCTCCAGGTGTCCCACAGCTGCAGAGCACTTGGGAGGCCAAGGGAGAGAAGCTTTAACAGCTTGCCCACAGAAGGTTCACTTCCCAAGGTGTGCCACAACAGTAAGGTGCCCATGGAAGCAAACAGAAGGCTTTGAGAGCTCTGCCTGTTGAAGCTGGGCTGCCCAGCTAAGCCCCAGTCAAGCCTGCAGGGAAACCTATCCCCACAGGATTAGTGTTTTGCAAGCTCTGCTGGGCTGCCTGGCTTCAACCTGGCAGCCCAGCAGAGCCCCAGGTGAGTCTGCAGGGAGATGTCTCCTGGCAGGATCAGCTGTTTTGTGGGCTTTACTGGGCTGTCTGATTAAAGCTGGGCAGCCCATCAGAGCTCCAGCTAAGCTCATGGGGAAACCTCTCTTCTTCACTTCCCCTGACAGGGTGGGATGGCTGGGAATGGGAAGAGAAAAGGTTTGAAAAATTAAAACCTTCTCCGAAGTCTTGCCATTGTGCCCTATGGGGCTAGAAAAAGTACAGAAGAGGTCAACCAAGATGATTCCCTATGAGGAAAGGCTGAAGAGTCTGGGACTTCTCTGTTTAGAAAAGAGACAACTAAAGGAGGACATGATAGAGATTTATAAAATTATACATGGGATGGAGAGTTGACAAGAAGAATTTTTGTTCTCCCTCTCCCTGCCCCCACAAAAAAAAGATAGAACCTGAAGGCATCCAGTGAAACTGATGGTCAGTAGGTTCAGGACAGATAAAAGGAAATACTTCTTACATGGAGAGTGGTTAAAATGTGGAATTCACTGCCAGAGGATGTAGTGATGACTGCAAGAATAAAGAGCTTTAAATGGGGATTAGATAGATTCATGGAGGATACATTTATTAGTGGCTACCAGCAACGGTGACTGAGGAAACTTTCACATTCAGAGGCACTAATCCTCTGACTCCCAAAGCCAGGAAGCAATAACAGGGGAATGCCTCAGCCTGTATTCCCTGTTGTTGGCTGTCCAGAAGAATTGTCTGGACATTGTGTGAGACAGGATGCTGGACTACATGGACTATTGGTCTGATCCAGCACAGCTGTTGTTATGTTCTTAGGTCCTTCTAAGTCTCAGATAATATGTATACAAATATCTCTTCTTCCTTGCACAAATTATTCAAATAGCCTGTAAAGCAATTTATTCACTGTTTGAATTTAGGAAATTCTTTCTGGTTCGTTCCACTGTCTCCCTTGAACATTTGTTCCGTTTGATTTATCAACATTAAATAGATTCATGAGGCCTTCAGGTATTGAGATCAGACCACTTGTCTTACCTTTTGGCCATGGCTAACAGCCACCTAAAGGTTTTGAATTCAGGATTATGTAATTATAATAATGATCCAAGTCTCAAGGTATAAATAGGAAGATTATTTTGTTTAACAATGGAAGTTTCCTGCAAACAAGCATTTGTACATCCCACTTGCCCTCTGTCGGTGAGAAACTGAATTACTACTGGAATACATCAGGGGTTTAGCAAACTGGTTTCATTTCTAGTATCAGAACTCAGTTTACAGAAAAGCAGCAGTGAGGATACAACTGTAGGCAAAGGACATTATTTAGTTTTTTTCCACCCATGACGGTTTTGCTCTAAAACTGAACCCCCACTTTATAATTCATTGTGGAGCAGGGCTAGCCAGGACAGGGACTAAAGGGACAAAATCCCAGGGAATCTGGACAAGTGAGCCACATAGCCCCAGTCCTGGGCCATTGTGCTCAGAATGAGTAAAGCTGTGGTCCTAAAACACGTTTCTGGGAGTAAGAAAAGGCTGGCAGGTAGCTCTAGGAATCACCAGAAGCTCTATCATTTTTCCACACAATTCCTGGAGATTCCTAGAGATACTTTATATCTCTTTTGGGTTTTACCCTGAAGTGACATAGTCAATGTTGCTATTTGAGAGACAGAGAGACCAAATGGCAGTGGGCATTTGAACACTTTCCTGAGAGTTAATACCACTGAATGAAATTAAACTTACTTCTAAGTAGATCTGCTTAGAACTGCATTCAGCATTCTAAAGGGCTTTAAGGCAAAACCTGCAGTTTGGCTTACCTATTGGGAAGTCCTGCTAATGTATTCACTATGTACTTTACAGAAATCTCACCTCTTGTTGCTTGCACTATACAATATATGCCTGGCAGACTCTTAGTTTACAGTGCAGAAGAAAATAGTACCCTATAAACATGCATACTGTGAAAAAAAAATACTGACATCTTAGCATTTACAAAATGTTCCTGAAAGAAGCCCCGTGTGCACAGTTTCTTTTTTATTCAATATGTAACCAAAAAATAGTGCTGTGTATGATTTTTTAAAATCAATATGAAACCTTAAAATGATGAAAAAATAATCTATTTCCCTTTCAAAATTACTACCAAGCGTGCTGATACTCTGCCAGATATTGGTAAAGCTTTTCAGTGCAGTAAATATTGTTGACATACTTTCCCTGACTTATAAATGCAGGAGAATCCAGCTAGTTCATAGCCCATTTCCTTGAAATATACCCCTGTATGAACAGCCATGAGAAGCAGGAAATAAAACAAGAGCTTATCAAGCTTCCCACCTGAAGATCTAGATCAGTAAAGAAGAAGTGATTCAAACCAAGTATGTTCTATTAAAGCAGGAGAATGAGTGTAATATCTTACATGAGGTCAAATGTGTAAAACAAGAAAAAGAGCCCCTTCTCCTTTGAATGAGGCATGCATAAATATTTATTAGATGCCATGAAGAAGCCTGGCACTAAAATGATTTTAAAATTAGAAGGCTACATTATTTAGTATTTCACACAACCTTCAAAATATTAAAATGGTCAACATCCAACTTGCTACATAAAAATGATAAAAAATGGAAGACTGCTGGAAACTACTTGTGATTTATAACAGGGGTGTCAAACATGCAGTTTGCGAACTGGATCCAGCCTACACAGGATTCAAATCTGGTGCCTGAATACTTCCTTCTCCTTCTTCCTTTTCTAGGGCTGCTACTGCAGCCACACAGTGGCTCTTTGCTTCCTGCCTCTTGCCTTCCTCCCCCACCTCCATAGCTCTGTGGCTGCTTCCTGTTTACCAACCTGGGATGTTAAAAATGGACATTTAAAGTCATCTCTCACTGAGTGAGAATGAATAGATGATGTATTGTGTTATGCATGTGAAGTGTTAAATACTGGTTTGATTCATGAGGAGCCTTGTTGCATAGTGATCAAAGCTTTTTATTAGTGGTACAGCATGTTACTGTAAAACTAAGACTGCCAAACTGGGCTAATGGGGCCAACTATATACAGCTCTAGTTCCCATGCTTAAACGTCATTGGATTATTTGAACCAACAGGGGGCTTCTGATTGGTCAGGGGAAATGAAGATTTGGATCCTGCTTCCCATTGTTTCAGTGTCCCCAAGCTCAGACCTTAAGCCTCCAATGAGCCAAGCAAGAACTAACAACCCAACACTCATGCAATGTTTCCCATACATAACATCCCTCCCCCTCTTGTCCGCAAGCCCTAACATACATAGTCCTTGAAGTGCACAGGCTTGCATCTCTCCCATGTTGAGCACTGGGTTGCAGGGGTTGGTGTAGTGGCAGCTGGTTCTTGTCCAGACCTGGCGGCTTCCAGAACTGTGGATGAGCGCCTTCATCCACAGCACTCCTGGATGAGTCTCTTGCAATGCGGCTCAAACGTGTTGGTGCAGGGGTGAGGCATGACCACCCTGCTTCCCCACAGTAGGCACCTCTTGTGGGCCAAGAGTGCGTCCCAGCGGGAAACACATAGGCTGTAAACTCCAGGCCTACCTGGCTGGTGGGCCATCCCCTCCACACCCGGTCCAAAACATGGGAGAGGACACGGTCTTTGGCAGACAAGTGAGTGATGTCCTTCACATGGACTGGCAAATCTGGAAGGTCCTCCAGCAGGAGGATCTGGTGAGCAGGAGCAAGGTCTGGGTCTCCTGATAGGAGAGGCAAGCAGCTCAAGGCATCAGCATGGCCCATCGCCTTCCCTGGCCGGCACTGTAGTGAGTATTGATACTTGGCCAGGAAAATGGACCAGTGCAGAACTCAGGGCGAAAACATCTGTGGGATCTGGCAGTCTGGAGCGAAGAGGCCCAGCAGCGGCTTGTGGTCCATTAAGATGGTGAAAGGTCAGCCATACAGGTAGTCGTGGAACTTCTTGACTTCCGCAACAGTGGCCAGGCCCTCCTTATCGATTTGTGCATAGTTGCACTTTGGGGGTTGCAAAGTCCTAGAGTAGTAGCTACCAGGACTTTGCGGCTATCCGGTAGCATGTGTCCCAAGATGGTGCCAACCCCATAAGGAGAGGCATCACAACCCAGGATAACAGGCAAATGTTTTCCATCTTAGGCAGGCAAAACAGTTGGCTCCTTTCCTTGACCGTAGCAACCTGGCAACTATGATCCATGCAACCATCACCTCAAGATTGGACTATTGTAATGCCCTCTATATGGGGCTGCCCTTGTCACAAACTCGGAAACTACAACGTGCAGAACGCGGTGGCCAGGCTGTTAATGGGTCTGCCCAGGAGATAGCACATATAGCCAGCACTGCAAGAACTGCACTGGCTGACAATAGTATACTGGATTCGCTACTAAGTGCTGGTTATTACCTTTAAAGCCCTTTATGACCGAGAACCTGCTTACCCGAGGGACCGTCTGTCCCCACACGTTCCTCAGAGGGTACTAAGATCGGGAACTCAACATCTTTTAGTGATCCCCGGGCCGAGAGAGGTGAGACTGATGGCTACCAGGAATCACACCTTCTCAGTAGCTGCCCCCTAATGGTGGAACCAACTGCCGGGGGAGGTTAGAGCCTTGCAGGACCTCGTCCAGTTCCGCAAGGTTTATAAGACCATACTCTTCCGGCTTGCTTTCGGCTGACTTTGAGACTTGTAACAGCAGGAGGAATCCAGGGAATACTGACGTCAGCGAACTTAAATAACATCAGAATTGAACTTGAATAACATCACAATGTTATTATGTGAGGGAAAAAAACCCTTACAGAACATCGTAATCACCAACATGGTTACCAGAGCACCTGGAGAAGTGACTCACACATGTCTGGCCAGAGTGTGTGGGTAAACCTATCCAGGGGCGAAAGGGACTTATGCAGTACTAGCAGCCATAACGCTACAAAGGCCCTCAAGACCGATACAAGAGTGCCCAACAGGAGAATGGATGGCTTCCCATCGTTCTGTAGGACATCCATCCCGGCCATGAAGCGGAAGAGACTGCGCCGCCAGGAGCTATCCAAGCGAACAGTTTTGAAGTGCTGACCATAGAATCCACTGTGGAGGGCTAACACCACACGCAGCCATCTTCTTACCAGGCCTGACTCCATTCCAGTGAAGCGGATGGCTCATGTACTCGCCAGTTGTCACCTGTGCCTGCAAGCAATCTACCCACCCCAGGAGTGGCTAATCGTCCAACCGCCACTGTCTTTGTTTAATGGAACTCAAGACAAAGACTAGTGCCAAGGAGAAGACAGAAGAAGAGGAAGACCATCTTCAGCCAGAGCCAAGTTCCTTTGTGTAAACCAGGTGTTACCTAGGCAATGATTTGACTCTCTATTGTCACCCTTTTAGATAAGTTTAATAGTCTTAAGTATCTCCCCACCCAGTAATCTCTCCTATTCTTCTCCCCAACTGTCATTTTGGAGCCTCACCCTGGTCCATTTCATCCTGAAAGTTCACTCAGGTATCCAGGATCCAAGCAAGTCCATTGGTGAGGAGCAAGGTGACACCAATGAACTTCCTATTGGCTATCATAGTAATCCAGCCCTTATGGTCACTGCGAAGCCTCCCCTTTTCATGAGGTCATGTATCAGCTGACTACCTCCCTCCTCCCTTGTACCTCCCATCCCCTAAGGGCTCAACCTGTGGACTAGCTACCCACAGGTGTGCTTCTAGCAGTATCCCAATTCCGCTGTCTACATCCATCCCCGATTCTAAGGCCAAGTTTCGGGTCCCCCTCTTCCACTTCCTTGCTCGTCGCCATTGGAGCCTTCCTTGAAGACTACGATTGGTAAATATCACCCTGTTCTTCTACCCATGTGTTCCCCTATCTCTCTATCTATGTTTCCTAGGACTGAATGTGTGATTTTATGAGTATTTTATCTTGTATGGAAGCCTATATTTTTCTTAATAAATTTTAATTGTTGTACTTAATTTTACTAATATTTTAAGCATTAATTTCTGGACATGGAATCCTGTATGTACACGTAAAAGATCCTGACTAACCCAGGTGCCCACCTGACAATTCCCCAACCTCGTTTTGAGGGCATTTTGGCTTACAATTAGTACCAATGGTTTTAAATTGTTTTAAATTTAAGTGATTTTATTAATGTGATGTACTAATGTGTTAGTCTTCTATTGTCTTATGATGATTGTTGTAAGCTGCCCTGAGTCTGCCTCAACAGGGAGGGCGGGGTATAAATTTAATAAAACCTAAACCAAACCTTCATTGAAATGGGCCAGCAAGCTGTTGGAAGTGAATAAGCTGTTAACAGCCTTAAAGGTGACCACTTGCTTGTGGCCCCAGACCCAGGGTGCTTTTTTAGCCAGTAGCCAGTGTAGGGGCTCAGCTACTGCTGTCTTGTGGGGAAGGAAAGCATGATAAAAATTGAGGACCCCAAGGAACGCTTGTAGCTCCACCTTTGTGGTGGGTGCAGGGGCATCACAGATGGCCTGGACCTTGTCTTGCACTGGATGGATTCCATCTGCATCCACAGTGTAACCGAGGAAGTCGATGTGGGGAACCCACATGGAGGCATTTCTCTCTTTTTTTTTTAGGAAAAAAAATAATTCATTGATTATAAATTCTTCAAATACATTACATTACATCTGTATGCCATACATCCTGTTATTGTTTCCTGTTTCATAATCCAGTTACAAATAAACAAAAACAATAAAATACGAAATCCACAAAATTATTAAAACAGAGAGCAAAAGTAGATTATTTCCTAAATTCCTACAATGCTTAATATTCTTACACTCCATCAATTCCTTTTTCTTATATTCATCCTTTATTAGTCATTTCTTACAACTTTTAACCCTTTACTTGCTTTTCTCATCTTTGACTCTATTTTGTATCCAATCATGTAATTTCTCCCATCTTTGATTTGCCAATTTTTTTTATTTCCCATTAACTATTGCCGTGAGTATATCTGCTTCTGCAGCTTGTAAAACCTTATCTATTAATTCTTCCATATTTGGAGTTTTGTCTAATCTCCAATATTTTGCATATAACATTCTCGCTGCGGTGAGAACATGTATTATCAAATGAACATCTTCCTTAACCACATCTTTCTTAACCAGACATAGTAGTACAATTTCAGGCTTCAACTGAATTACCGTTTTCAGCATTCCTTGAAGGAATTCAAAGACTGTGATCCAATATTTTTTGCCCTTTTGCATGTCCACCATAAATGATTTTTTCACCACATTTCCAACAATTTGGCGATAATCCTGGATATATTTTAGCTAACTGAACTGGTGTGATGTACCACCTATGAAACCGCCTTCGTGATCTTACAGTTGATTGTGCCCATTGCTCTAAGTCTATATTTTTTCCCAGATTTTGTGGCCATTTTTATCATTACTTCTTTCACTGTCTCATCCTCCAGTTTCTGTTGCATAAGATAATTATAAAACTTTTTTATTAGTTTATCCTCCTTACTCATTAACAATTTGTCAAAATCAAAGTTTCCTTTATTAAAACCAATTAGCTTGCCTTTGTTAAATTTTGCATTAATCTGCATTGTTAACCACCAATCCATTTTTATGCCTTGGTTCCCTAACTTCTCAGCCATTTTTAAAGTATCATCTTCATTTAATAAGTCTTGATATTTCACAATCTTTGACATTATAAACAATTGTGGTTGTATAGACGCTTCGCTGGGAGAAAGCCATCTTGGGGTCTTATTATATATTTTCTTCTTTACTTTTTCCCAGCAATCCAACAATGACTTACGTACCAAATGATTACTAAAATACTTATGCCCTTTGCTAATATACCACATATTCACATGCCATCCTGCTTTGAGATCATGTCCTTCTCTGGCTAAGATTCTTTTGTTCTCCAATCTCACCCATTCACTTAACCAAACCAAAGCATTAGCCATATAATATGTTTTCCAGTCTGGCAGGCCCAGTCCCCCATTTTCCTTTTTGTCCCACAAAATTTTACGTTTTATCCTGGGTTTTTTGCCCTGCCATATAAAAAACATAATTATTTTGTTTAATCTTGCAAAATAATCTTTCCTTAACACTATATTTATAGTCTGAAATAGAAACATAAGTTTTGGGAGAATAACCATTTTTACTACTGCAATATGACCCATAAATACGACTGCAGGTTACGCCACTTTTTAAAAGTTATTTCTATCTCCTTTAACAGCCTCAAATAGTTCTTTTCATAAATAGTACTACATTTATTAGTTAAATGTATTCCCAAATACCTAACCTTCTTTTCACATTGAAAACCAGCCTTTTCTACTAACTGTTTCATCATCGAGTCTGTCATATTTTTGGTTAACATTTTAGATTTTTGCTTATTTACTTTCAGGCGTGCCACTTGACCATACTCTTTTAACTCCTTTAAAACTTCATCAATAGATTCCAATGGGTTCTGTAAAATCAATATAACATCATCTGCATATGCTTGTATTTTGTATTCCTCCCCTTTCACTTTAAGTCCTTTAATACCATTATTCTTCCTAATTGTTATGCTAAGAGCCTCTAACGACAATGTAAATAACAGGGGGGATAGAAGGCATCCTTGTCTTGTACCTTTTAATACATTTATTTCCTCTGTGTATTCACCATTCACTATGATTTTAGCTTTTTGTTTACTATATATGATCTGTACCATTCTTATAAACTCATCTGCACAATCCATTATTTTTAGTTGTTCTATCAAAAAATTCCAATTTAAGTTGTCAAAAGCTTTTTCCGCATCGAGTAGGACCAACACCACCTGCTTATCTGGATTAATTTAATAGTATTCTAAGGCATTTAAAATGGTTCTCATGTTGTTTCTCATCTGTCTCTTAGGGAGGAATCCCAAATGGTCTTGGTGTATTATATCTATCAAGATCTTTTTTAATCTAGTTGCTAAGATGGTTGCATAGATTTTATAGTCTACATTAAGGAGGGATATGGGCCTATAATTCTTAACTTCTTCCAAACGAGTATTCTCTTTAGGAATAAGAACTATATTTGCATGTTGCCATGTCTCTGGTAGATTTGCTTTTGCCCATATATATTCCATCAGATGTTTGAATTGTTAGTGAAAGACAATCTTTAAAAGCAATGTAATATTCAGCCGGAAGACCATCAGGACCTGGTGATTTATTCTTTTTTTGTTTATTCCATGCTTCCTCAATTTCCTGCATCATTATCGAACTGTTTAACAATTCTTTCTGTTCTTCTTTTAATATTGGTAGACCCCTTGTTGTTAGATATTCTTTTTGTTTAGACTCATCAATTTCTGTTCTACTATATAACTGTGTATAATAGTCCTTAACAATTTGCTTAATGTCCTCTGAAAGATATTTCTGCTTCTCTTCTTTGTCTTTCAAAACATTTATCAGTCTTTTTTCCTGTTCCTTCCGGATTTTATACACTAACCACCTTCCTGGTTTATTTGCCTTTTCAAAAAAAATGTTGCTTTGCAAATCTCATTTTCTTTTCCATTTCATCCAAATATATCACATGTATTTTATGCCGTAGCATTCTTATTTCATTTTTGAACTCAAAGTGTTGCAGCACGGTGTGGAGATGGTTGACGAACTCTACTTTGTCAGAGGTGGTGATCAGCACATCATCAAAGAATCAGACCTGGCGCTAGGGGTTCTTGCGCCCCAGGCCAAACCCCCCACCCCACCTCAAGTGTTTAATTCATGCATGCAAAGTGTGCATGCCCCAATGACATCACGCCCCCCCCCAACATTGCAGAGGCTTCCCGAGCCTTGGGAGGCCTCGGCGAAGTCAGGAAGGCAGTGGACATGCTCAGAGTCGGGCTCAGAGCACGCTCACTGCCATGCCCCCTGACTTCGCCAAGGCTTCCCAAGCCTTGGGAGACCTCAGCAAAGTCAGGAAGGTAGCAGGTGCACTCAGAGTCTTGGTGAAGTCGGGGGGGTGCTTCGTGGCCCTAGACGGTCACTTACTTGGCCTACTCCCACATGCTGACCCTGCAAAAAATGGCTTTGTTCCAGGGATCCCTTTAAGTAAAAAGTTCATAAGGTTTTGGAAGATCCCCAACGCCACGCTGATCCCAAACTACAGTCGCTTAACACGGAAGGCGCCTCTGTGCATTACAATGGTTTGCACCTCCGCTGTGGCCTCATCGATGGCAAGCTGCTGGTAGGCCTGTGCTAAGTTCAACTTCCCCAAAATTTTCATCTCTGCCAGTAGAACACAGCTGACTACAGGGACCAGGTGGGCATGGTCCTGTAAGGCCTTATTTGTGGTACACTTGTAGTCCACGCAGATGCGGACACTGCCATGGGGCTTCACTGGGGTTACTATGGGGGTCTCCCACCATGCATTAGACACCAGTTCCAGGACTCTCTGCACCATGAGGTGGTCTAGCTCCTGCTCTTTCTTAGGCTTACTTTACATATTGTATAAACGGTGGCAGCAGTGAATTTCTGATCTCCCAGGGAAAATCATGTCAGACACAGCAATGTTTCCTGGGAAGGGCAATCACCTGGGACTCTGTTTCTGATTCCCCCTCCTTTCCAACCCCCCTCCCCCATCCTTTGCTGTTTCCTAGCAAGGCTGCATAGCAAATTTTCCCTGAGATCAGAAGCTGACTTATGGTCTGGATGTGAATGTCAAACATGGTATGTTTGGCTGTCCAATATATTTGCTGCAAAACCCTTGGCAACCCTAGTGATTTCTGCTTTCACTTTTTATGAAGTGGACCCTCTTCTGATCCAATGGAAATCAATACCAAACACTGTCATTATCTCACAGTTTCCCTGAACCTCAGAGCTGCTCTCTGGTGCCTGCACACAAGATACTTTTGTACAACCCTGACTCAGCTGCTGGAAAACGCGAGAAGGGTGGATGTTGAGGGTGAATGTTTCACACATAAATGGTGTGGAAAGAAAGAAGACTGTGCCCTCTTTAAAAATACCCTAAGAGGTGCTTCATTATGTGTCGTTTACTTTTTTGTGTATCATGAGTTCCTGACATAGAGAGCACCAGCTGGAAGGGACATGCAGATATATGAGCAGGTGAGCAAGAGGAAACTTCCCACTGGTGCTCTTTTGCCTTTTTTGTTTTTTTTTTTTGGCAGAAAAAATTAGCCCTTTTTTGCTGCCTTCTCCCAAAGGAGTCAAACTGGAAAGGAAGATCCAGACCAGACGGCACCAGGGATGAGACAAACCCCTCTTCCCTGCTTCACAGGCACTTTCCTTACAACAGACCAGTGTTTTTGTTATTTTCCTTTTAGGGAACCTAAGCTCTCATATGTACTGTTCTGTGTGCTTGGGTCATAAAAAATATTCTGCTCCAAGTGCCCCAGTATTCTAAAGCATAGGTGACTATGAGGTGCAGTTGTAGGACCCACTTTCTGGCATTTCCTGCTTAAGGTGATTGACCCAGGTTAACCTACTTGTGATTTTCAGACAGATGGATATACCATTTCTGTTCCTATAGGGATGACTGGCTAATATGTGTATTTTAATTATCTTTTTATTTGATACTACATATTTTGCTGATTGCTGATTTTTGGTGATTTTTGTAAGCTCCTTTGAGAGCACACTTGGCCAGAAACAGCAGGACACGCAGAGAGCAGCGGAACTTAAATGCAGGTAGAAAAATCACAGCATGCCAGGAGGAGCAAGATCTGTCCCTTTCACTCATATTTGTCTGTCACTTTGTAACAGGAGTTTGCACATCAAAACTTTCATGTAATTTTTGGGTCTGGATTTTCAGTATCTCAACGTTTTTGGACCATTGTTACCATTTCAGGATTGAGGGGCTACATTCTCCATTCCCAGAGGAAGCAGTGGGCCCTGCCAAACAACTTTTAGTCAGGGGCTCCCATCCCTTTAAATTTTAAAGGGACTAGAAACCCCATGTAACAGCTAATCCTGACAAGCAGCTGACAGTAAGTGAACAGAAGCCAGGTCTACCTGCCATTGAAAATAATGGAGGCATTATTTCCTATGGATAGACATGCTCTCTCCACATGACCTCATTATTTCCAATGGCTTCTGTTCCCCAATCATCAGCTGTTAGTCAGGGCATCTAGTTCCTTTAAAATTTAAAGGGACAGATCCACCAATGGCTGTTTAGTAGGCCAGCTTCCTCTCTCTTCCTCCTCACTCCTGCATCTCTTGTACACCAAAATGGAGTCAGCTCTCTCCTGCAGACGGGCAGTTGGCAGCCAGAGAGGAAGTAATCCCAAACACCCTTCATATAATATCACCGATTAAATATTATATCTAGCAAACTGCCTGGCCCTAAAATGGAACATTAGCCTGGGAAAACTGTATGTGAATCAGGGGCTGAATTACACTGTCCCGCCCTAAAGGCAGGCCTCAGATTCAGTGGGAGCTCACAGGAGCACAGCTCCTGAACCTTTCTGAGAGTTCCACTTCCTCCTTCTGAGAGTTCCACCTCCTTGTCCATTGAATAGTATTGCAGCTGCATAACAATCCCTGGATGAGCTCCATCACCTATTTTTCTACAAAATGATCCCTGCCTAAAGGTAATGCATATTTTATAACAATGGATTTCTCATGAAAGCACAACAACACTCTGAAGTAACCTCTTTCATCCTTGACACTGGCTCCCTATTTGGCATGTACACCTTGTTAGCATATTCATAACACCTGGAAGTGTCAACCATCCTGTACTTTGGAGGTCATCAATGTACATCAACATATCCTAGCTCAAGGAGGGCTATCAAGGAGGGAGAGAGAAAGAGAAACAGTGTTGTGTTTGAGACACAGCAAAACCCAAGTCATCCAGGGGTAGGCTTCCCAAATCCCCCGCATGGGAGGGGGACCCCCAATTTGGAGCCTCCTCCCCCCGCTTGCCAAAAATCTGGAAAGCAGGGGGAGGAAGGGGGAATGGCGGCCCTTCCCACCCAGCCCCGATCCCAGCAGCTTCTCCTGGCCCCTTTCCTTCCCACCGATCCCTGATGCTTCTCCTTGCCCTTCCCTTCCCACCCAGAACCGATCGCAGCAGCCAGAGTTCTTCTGTTTTCCCAGGCTGCTTCCTGCCCCCAGTCAACTGGCCGGTGGGGGGGAGCCCCACCCCGCCCCCAAAGGACCATGTGCCTTTGCACCTCTGGAGGCTTGATTGAAAGGCTTCAACTTGGGATGGTGTGTCTGTGTTGCTGTGAAGAAGCTGGCAGCAACTCGTGAGTAGAGAGGCCAATCCCCTGCATCAGATTTGCCAGAAACGGGGGGGGGGAGGGGGAGGGGGGAGGAGAGGGAAACGTCTTCATTATTCCCTATGTGGAGATCAATTCTCATAGAGTATAATGGGGAATTGATCTGGAGGATTCGGGGGCTCTGGGGGAGCTGTTTTTGAGGTAGAGGCACCAAATTTTCAGTATAGTATTTAGTGCCTCTCCCCAAAGTATCCCCCAAGTTTTAAAACGATTGGACCAGGGGGTCCAATTCTATGAGCCCCAAAGGAAGGTGCCCCTATCCTTCATTATTTCCTATGGAAGGAAGACATTTAAAAAGGTGTGCTGTCCCTTTAAATGTGATGGCCAGAACTCTCTTGGAGTTCAATTATGCTTGTCACACCCTTGTTCCTGGCTCCACCCCAAAGTCTCCTGGCTCCACCCCCAAACTCCCCAGATATTTCTTGAATTGGACTTGGCAACCCTATCCAGGGGCATCTTTTGGAGACCAACAAAGTTTTATTCCAGATAGAAGCTTTTGTGTGTATGCACACTTCTCTGGGGCAGCTGCTCCATTACAGCCTACCTGCTCAGTTGCACAGGAGAAATTAAAAAACAACTTCCCTTTCCTCCTTTGGCTGTCTCCCCCCACCTTGGGTCCCCTGGCACCTTTAAAACCAACAGGGTTTTTTTTGTAGAAAAAGCCCAGCAGCAACTCATTTGCATATTAGGCCACACCCCTGACACCAAGTCAGCCGAACTGCATTGCTGGGCATTCTTGTTTTTTAAAAAAGCCCTGAAGACCAACAAAGTTTTATTTCAGACAGCTGAAAACTCCTTTGTAATAATATTCAGTTGGCTTCAAGCTGCTGTTTGTGGTTGTTTTTCCCTTCTGTCACAGTGCAGAACAAAGATTCCTGTGATGAGAGAAGGAATTTCTTAGCTTTAGGTTTTATTGTTTGGCATATTGAGCAGCCTTTATCTTGCGTTTTAATTCTGAAGTTTGTGAATTTATTTATTATTTATTTATTACTTTCAATTTATATCCCGCCCTCTCTGCAAGCGGACTCAGGGCAGCTCACAACATCATAAAATACAATCAGTCCAATAAAACATATAAATCCACAATTTACTTATTTCAGTTTTTAAACCATTCTATGGCGCTGTTTCAGTACAATATAGGCGGTATTGAATTCTCGACTGTGATCGCCAGCATTCTGTAAGATGTCCGGTGGCAGCCCTTTTTCAATCAACAGCAAAAGCCTGTTTAAACAATTCCGTCTTACAGGCCCTACGGAACGCAGACAAATCCCGCAGGGCCCTTATGGCTTCTGGAAGGGTGTTCCAAAGTTCTGGTGCTGCCACCGAAAAAGCCCTAGATCTCGTTACACACAACCTGGCTTCTTTTGGGCCAGGGGCGGACAACAGATTTTTTGTCCCTGATCGCAGTGCTCTCTGGGGGATATATGGGGAAAGGCGGTCCCGTAGATAGACAGGTCCCTGACCATAAAGGGCTTTAAAGGTTAATACCAACACCTTGAAGCGAACTCGGAACACAACAGGCAACCAGTGCAGCTCCCTCAGAACTGGCTGAATGTGCTCCCATTGTGGCAGCCCCATTAACAGCCGTGCTGCAGCATTCTGCACTAGTTGTGGCCAGCATTCTGCACTAGTTGCACTAGTGTGGCCACGGGCTGCCGTAGAGAGGCTGTTCGAGCGAGGCGGCAGGGGCACAGAGTGAGAGCCGGCTGAGAGTGCCGTGGACGAGCCACGGGCGTCGGCTGGGGGGCCGGGGAGTGTCGGAGCTGCGTGGAGCGGAGGAATTGTGGAGGAATCGAACAACAGGCGAGCAGTGAGCCACCCCAAGACGGAGGCTAGGCGGGCGTCCCTCAGCCCCCACCTCCTGCCCCCCTTCATCAATTCACTCTCGCCCACCCTCCTCCCCTCCCCTGCCTACAAACGCCGCACAACACGGCCGGCTAGCAGCCTGGGTATCCCCAACAGAGAAGCCCTGTACGGCGCTCAGGGGAGCTCAGGTCGCGCGCCGAACCGAAAAGACCAGAAGCGACGTGGATGGAGATTGAACTTCTTGGCCGGAGTCAAGAGGAGTGAACAGCTGACTAACTGAAAGATCATAGGAGGGACTTTGCCTTCCCCCTCCCCCCCCAGACTGCCTGGCCATAGACACCCCAAGTCATTGAATCGCACCCGAGGCACCCGCAACACCTGCACTTGCACTTTAGTAACAACGGAGACCGACCTACAAAGATCACAGTTATGAATAACACCTTATGGACAATGTGCAATACTTACCCGACAGAATAACTGGACTTACACTCCACCAATTGGCCAATGGCTTGACCACTAATAGAATTGGTTTAATTACTGTTAATTAATTTATTGGATAAATTTAATCAATCAATTGGTAACTGAATCATCATAAGAACATAAGAACATAAGAGAAGCCATGTTAGATCAGGCCAATGGCCCATCCAGTCCAACATTCTGTGTCACACAGCGGCCAAATATATATATATACACACACACACACTGTGGCTAATAGCCACTGATGGACCTCTGCTCCATATTTTTATCTAACCCCCTCTTGAAGGTGGCTATACTTGTGGCCGCCACCACCTCCTGTGGCAGTGAATTCCACATGTTAATCACCCTTTGGGTGAAGAAGTACTTCCTTTTATCCGTTTTAACCTGTCTGCTCAGCAATTTCATCGAATGCCCATGAGTTCTTGTATTGTGAGAAAGGGAGAAACTTTCTACATCCCATGCATTATCTTGTAAACCTCATGTCACCCCTCAGTCGACGTTTCTCCAAGCTAAAGAGCCCTAAGCGTTTCAACCTTTCTTCATAGGGAAGGTGTTCCAACCCTTTAATCATTCTAGTTGCCCTTTTCTGAACTTTCTCCAATGCTATAATATCCTTTTTGAGGTGCGGCGACCAGAACTGCACACAGTACTCCAAATGAGACCGCACCATCGATTTATACAGGGGCATTATGATACTGGCTGATTTGTTTTCAATTCCCTTCCTAATAATTCCCAGCATGGTGTTGGCCTTTTTTATTGCAAACGCACACTGTCTTGACATTTTCAGTGAGTTATCTACCACGACCCCAAGATCTCTCTCTTGGTCAGTCTCTGCCAGTTCACACCCCATCAACTTGTATTTGTAGCTGGGATTCTTGGCCCCGATGTGCAATACTTTGCACTTGGCCACATTGAACCGCATCTGCCACGTTGACGCCCACTCACCCAGCCTCAACAGATCCCTTTGGAGTGCTTCACAATCCTCTCTGGTTCTCACCACCCTGAACAATTTAGTGTCATCCGCAAATTTGGCCATTTCACTGCTCACTCCCAACTCTAATATAATATAATATATATTTATGTATTAGAATGTATCTATCTATATTTATGATCTTTTTAGCTTATTAATAAGGACGGGGTGGGAGGGATTATATTTTTTAATAATGCTAGGAATGAACAAATTTATAGAAATTTTTAACTAATTGATTGGAAAGTAGATAGGGAAGGGTAAGTAAATTAATTAATTTAAGATATAAGTAGTGGGTCTGGTGCTTGGGAATCGGAGGGGTTGGTGAAGGGGGGGTAAGTTGGAACGGCAGGTGGAGACAAATCGGGGAGTGATACCAGAGAATCTTTTCTTGGGCAGGTGCAAATGCTCGGCCAAGGGATTCCAGTGCTCCTGGGGAGGGGAAGATACGACGGTGGGAATAGACAGAAATATAAAGGAAGGAGACAGAGACAAAATGGGGCTCGGCCACCTTCCAGTCTATTTCCCATCCCAACGGTGGCAGGTAGTGGGACCAAGAGGAATTGCTCGCCTCTGTCATTGGTGTTATGCAATGCCAGGTCCATAAATAACAAGACCGCGACCCTTAGGGAGTTTCTGCTTCGGCAGGATGTGGACCTGGCTTGCGTGACCGAGACCTGGGTGAGGGACGGGGAGACAGTAGCTCTCTCCCAGATGTCCCCCCCGGAATACTCGGTCTTCCACCAATCACGGACCAGCGGGCAGGGGGGAGGGGTAGCGCTACTCATACGGGAGGGTTACTCCTTTCGGGCTCTCCCAGACCCAAAGATTGATGGTATCGAATGCACCGGTTTGGCGTGGGATGTTGGAGAGGGGTTGGCAGTTTGGCTGGTGTACCGTCCGCCTAACGCACCAGCCAACGCCTTACCATCACTATTAGAGGCAGTGGCGAGCTGGGCGTTGGAGTTTCCGGGGCTTATGGTCCTGGGTGACTTCAACGTCCATGCTGACGACATGGCCTCCACTCAGGCGATGGACCTAGTGTCTTCCATGGCGACACTGGGGCTCTCTCAATTTGTCACGACTCCCACGCACCAGGCCGGGCACACATTAGACCTGATCTTTGCGTCCGGGATTTTGGTGAACGATATCGCTGCAGAAGCGGTTCCATGGTTGGATCACCTAGCCCTTAAGGCCCGTGTGGGGATGCCGCCCCAACCCTGTATGGGCGGAGAGCCTAT
The DNA here is from genome assembly GCF_032191835.1 of Heteronotia binoei. Taxonomy (NCBI): domain Eukaryota; kingdom Metazoa; phylum Chordata; class Lepidosauria; order Squamata; family Gekkonidae; genus Heteronotia; species Heteronotia binoei. The sequence goes on along the minus strand of NC_083238.1, from coordinate 2,782,884 downwards.
TTTGGCTCGCCCTCGGGGCCTGATGGACCCGGAACGGTTCCAAATGGCCCTGAGGGATCCCTGGCCCACTAGCAATTCCCTTGATGACCTGGTGGAAACCTGGCAAGGCCAGCTATCCAGGGCCATCGACGAAATTGCACCCCGGCGCCCTCTGCACCCTCGTGTGAGGCTGGCTCCATGGTACACCTTGGAGCTGCGCCAGCTGAAACAAGGGCTCAGACGACTAGAGAGGCAGTGGAGACATACTCGGGATGAAGCAACGAGAACATCCTACAGAACGTTTATGAAGTCTTATGAGATGGCAGTCAAGGCTGCAAAGAAGAATTATTTTGCAACCAAGATTGCATCTGCAAATTCGCGCCCAGCACAATTGTTTAGAATAATTGGAGACCTTATAACATTGCCACAAGGCAAACCAAATGTTAGAGAATTAGAGATTGGCTGTGAGGCATTTGCAAAATATTTTGCAGATAAAATCTCATTGCTCCACCAAGACCTGCCTACCACTTTGGAAAGATTGAGTGAAATTGAGGCTCCATGCCTGTCTTTGGGTTTGGTGCTGGATCACTTCGACCCACTCAGCCTGGAGGAAGTCGATGGGATCCTCTCGGCTGCTCGCCCAACAACATGCGATCTGGACCCCTGCCCCTCTTGGCTGATTAAATCTTGCCAGAGGGAGCTTAGATGTCCTCTACGGGACATCATAAATAGATCCCTCACAGAGGGGCATTTTCCAATGCCTCTGAAAGAGGCATTGGTCCGCCCTCTCTTAAAAAAATGTACAGCAGACCCGGCCGAATTGGCGAATTACCGTCCGGTGTCTTATTTACCATTTTTAGGTAAAATTATTGAGAGGGCAGTGGCGTTGCAGCTACAGAGGTTTCTAGATGACGCTTCTGTTCTCGACCCGTGCCAGTCTGGTTTCTGACCGGGCCATGGGACGGAGACGGTGCTGGTCGCCTTGGTGGATGACCTCCAGCGGCAACTGGATCGAGGCGGCGTTGCGGTACTGATGCTACTAGACCTGTTGGTGGCATTTGACACAGTCGACCATCAGCTGCTGACGCGCCACCCCGCCGACATTGGGGTTGGGGGGTTGGCCTTGCAATGGCTTTCCTCCTTCCTCTCAGGCCGGGGACAAAGGGTGGCTATTGGGGATGAGCGATCCCAGAGACACACACTAGATTGTGGAGTGCCTCAGGGAGCAGTTCTTTCCCCAATGTTGTTCAACATCTATATGCGCCCCCTTGCCCAGATTGCCCGGCGGTTTGGGCTGGGTTGCCATCAATATGCAGATGACACCCAGCTCTATCTACTAATGGACGGCCGGCCCAACTCTGCCCCAGGGAATCTGGACCAGGCCTTACAGGCTGTTGTGACATGGCTCAGACTGAGTGGGCTGAAGCTGAACCCAGCGAAGACAGAGGTCCTTTGTGTGGGTCGCGGCGCCCTGGGAGGGGAAATAGCTCTCCCGGCCTTCGATGGCGCGCCATTGAAACCAGCGTGCCAGGTAAAGAGTCTGGGTGTTTTACTGGAGCCTTCATTATCAATGGAAGCCCAGATAGCAGCCACTGCCAAATCAGCATTCTTCCATCTGAGGCGGGCAAGGCAGTTGGCCCCTTTCCTAGAGCGTCGCGACCTCGCAACAGTGATCCATGCAACAGTCACCTCAAGATTGGACTACTGTAATGCCCTCTACTTGGGGCTACCTTTGTGCCGGACCCGGAGGTTGCAGCTGGTGCAGAACGCGGCAGCCAGGCTGTTGTTGGGACTCCCGAAATGGGAGCACATACGGGCGGGGCTGCGTGGACTGCACTGGCTGCCAATTACATACCGGGTCCAGTACAAAGTGTTGGTCATTACCTTTAAAGCTTGTATGGCCGAGGACCGGCTTACCTGAGGGACCGTCTCTCCCCATATGAACCCCAGAGGGCACTGAGGTCAGCTGGAAAAAATAAAATGACTATCCCTGGGCCGAAAGAGATCAAGCTTCAGAATACCCGAGCACGGGCCTTTTCAATCGCGGCCCCTGCCCTATGGAATCAGCTTCCTGAGGAGGTGCGGGCCCTGCGGAACCTTGATCAGTTCCACAGGGCCTGCAAGACTGCCCTCTTTAAACGAGCATATATCGACTGCTGAATTGTTGTTAATTAAGGACCCGCCAACACGGTCCTGTTCTAAGGACCTATGTCATCATGGAACTATTCAAACTGGCAGAAACTAGCGTCAGAACGCCACCATTGCTACCAGATCAATTTAAATTATGAATTTTAAATACATTAACTGGTTTTTAAATGATGTTTAAAGTTTTCATTGTTAAATTTAAAGTTTTTATATTTATTACTGTATATGTATGAAATGTTGTTAGCCGCCCTGAGCCTGCCTAGATGGGGAGGGCGGGATACAAATAAAATTTTACAAACTTACTTACTTACTAGTCTCCAGGTTAGCATCGAGGGTAGCCCCATGTAGAGAGCATTACAGTGATCTATTCTTGAGGTGACCGTAGCATGGATTACCGTCGCTAAGTCGTTGCGCTCCAGGTAAGGGGCCAGCTGCTGTGCTTGCCGAAGATGAAAAAAGGCAGATCTAACAGGGGCTGCCACCTGGGCCTCCATTGTAAGGGAGGACTCAAGAAGCACGCCTAAGCTCTTGACCTTAAGGGCCGGTATCAGTGGTACCCCGTCAAGGGCCGGCAGCTGGATCTCTCCCCCCAGACTGCCTCGACCCAGGTAGAGAATCTCCATCTTCGTCGGATTCAATTTCAGCCAACTCAGTCTGAGCCAAAAAGCCACGGCTTGTAGCGCCAGGTCTAGATTTTCCAGGGTACAGTCAGACTGGCCGCCCATCAATAGATAGAGCTGGGTGTCATCCACGTATTGATGGCAACCCAGTCCGTACCTCCTGACAATCTGGGCAAGGGGGCGCATATAGATATTAAATAGCATCGGGGATAGGACCGCTCCCTGCGGCACCCCACAACTAAGAAAGCGTCTCTGGGATGTTTCTTCTCCTATCACCACCCTTTGTCCCCGATCTTGGAGAAAAGAGGTCAGCCACTGTAAGGCAGATCCCTGAGTCCCCACATCAGCAAGGCAGCTAGTCAGTAGCTGATGGTCAATCGTATCAAAAGCGGCTGACAGATCTAATAACAACAGCACCACAGAGCCGCCCTGATCCAGATGTTGCATGAGGTCATCTATGAGTGCGACCAGAACTGTCTCCGTCCCGTGACCTGGCCAGAAGCCGGACTGGAATGGATCCAGTGCGGAAGTGTCCTCCAGGAATCCCTGCAGCTGAATTGCCACTGCCCGCTCTATGACCTTACCCAAAAAGGGAAGGTTTGACACCGGCCGATAGTTTGCCAATATGGCCGGGTCTGCTGATGGTTTTTTTTAAGAGGGGACGGACCACTGCCTCTTTAAGAGGTGTGGGAAAGATCCCTTCAATCAGGGACCTGTTGATAATGCCCTGTAGTGGTTCACGCAGCCACGTCTGGCTAGCCTTTATAAGCCAAGATGGGCATGGGTCCAACCTACAGGTCGTAGGGCGCACAGCTGCAAGGATCCTGTCAACTTCCTCCAGACTGAGTGGACTGAAAGAGTCCAGAATTGGACTAGAAGACATGCTCGGTGCCCCAAGTTCCTCTACTATTAATTATGTATTAATTATGGCGGGTAAGTCGTGTCGGAGTGACGAGACCTTATCTGCGAAAAAGCTCGCAAAAGCCTCACAGCCTATTTCCAATTCTCAAATATTTTGTTTGCCCTGTGGCAATTCTGTTAATGACTGAATTATACTAAACAATTGTGCTAGGCGCGAGGTTGCAGATGCGATTCTGGACACAAAGTGGTCATTCTTTGCAGTCTGAACAGCCATCTCATAGGTCCGCATAAATGACCTATATGATGTTCTCGTAGCTTCGACACGAGCGTGGCGCCATTATCTCTCTAGTCGTCTTAATCGTCGCTTCATTGATCGCAACTCCGGGGTATACCACGGAGTGGATCGTGATCGAGGATGAAGAGGACGTCGGGGAGTGATTTCGTCAATGGCCTCGGAGAGCCGGTCATTCCAGGTCTCCACTAGCTCATCCAACGAGTCGCCGGAGGGCCAGGGATCCCGTATAGCCATTTGAAGCTGCAACGGGTCCATCTGACTACACGGGCGAGCCAAAATCTGCTCACCGCCTAAACGGGACAGGGGTGGCATGTCCACACGGGCCTTCAGGGCCTGGTGGTCAGACCATGGCACTGCCTCGGCAGATATCTGATCCACTACTACTCCCTTGGGACTTGACCTGGAGTTTTGGGGGCATGGGACCCGAGGAGGGCAGGCTCTGAGGGGACTTGACCTAGAGTTTGGGGGCATGGGACCTGAGGAGGGCAGGCTCTGAGGAGGAGAGGGGTTTCAGTGGGGTTCACCTTCCAAAGTGGCCATTTTCTTCAAATGAACTGATTTCTGTCACCTGGAGATGAGCTGTAATCCCAGGAGGTCTCCAGACCAGGGCTGGTGCCAGGCTTTTGGGTGCCTTAGGTGAGGCTATCTACTTGTGCCCCCCACCTCAGCAATTTAAAAAAGAAAAGGAAAGATGGAGTTTATGAGTATCCTTTAGTCATAAAACCAAAGCCATGGTGGCAATTTCCAGAAGGAAAGAAGGCATCACAGTCAGGGATGAGGAGGTGAAACGGCAAGGGTGAGCAGCCCCAATGCCAAATAGGGTGCTCGGGTCCCTGGCCTGTTTGAGTGGCACTGCTGTAACCCCCACCCCCAGTGACTCAGGCTCTGCAGCTGCAGCCCTGCTCCATCAGCTGGGAGCTGGCTTGCTGCTTACAAGGAGGGGGAGCTGGAGGAAGCAGAGGCGGCCGGAGGAGCTTCTTTGTGGAAACAAAATTCTCAAAATATGTTTGAAAGTTCATGGGGGCACCCATGTGTTCCTTGTTCATTCCTCCTCTTGAGAGTTCCAGCACCTTTTTCTAGGGGAAAAAAAGCCCTGGGAGCATACTGTGAGAAGACAAGCTTTATGGAAATAGACATACAAAGAGTCTAGGCAAGAGTTCTTCCAATGAAAGAAGAATGCTCAGAAAACCCAAGGCTTATTTGTCAAAGAGGTCCAAGCTGTGTGCAAGCCCAAACAGGTGTGCATAAAGGTTCCATCTCAAAAGGGAAAAATAAAACCTCCTGTGACAGCTTGTTTCACTGAATCATGTGCTCTCCACAGATCAGATCATACTTCAGGTTCAGCTGAGTCAGCCTTGGCAATCAGTGATGTGGTGGATGTCACAGCCAGATTGGTCACATCCTCAGATCTTACTTCCCTGTTATACATTGCCAACCATGGTATTCAATACAAATAATATGTCATTAAACCAGATCAACATACGGCAACTTGGTTGCAGCTAGAAACTGAACATGACCTCAGATGTATTATTCCCATCTCTACATACTTAGACTGACCAGGATGTTCTGACTGTTAGTCTTGGCTAAAACATTTGCCTGAGTACTGATAGCTCTAGAGAGGAATTATTCTTTCTCCACAGTACTTTTCTTTGTGTTGGTGAATAAAGAGAATTCCATAAGCTGAGCAATCCATAACTCAGTCCCACTTGACTTCTAAAGGCACTTATATATAAGGCTATAAGTAACAGATGAACTCTTGCCCCATGATCCTTTGCTGCTGCTGCCCATACTGCTTTCTGTGCCTCATTTGTCATTCTATTCATTCCCCCCCCCCTCCAAAATGCATTTCTCTTCTGTAGCATTTCATCTAATTGGCTACTCGATATATCAAATATTTGTTTTAAGATGTAAGTTTCACACCTGCTGTCATGACACTGCCTTGAGCGCTTAAGGAAATATCCCTCAGAAGCAGACCTGTTGTGTTCCCCTTCACACTGTATTGTCATGAGCCTGCTGTCTGATTAAGTGGAGAGGTCTTTCCCTAGGGTTTTGCTTTTGCCCCACTGTGACTCAGGAGAGGAGACAAGGTTTTGACACCAAAGAAACTAGATATTTTAATGAAGAAAGAAAATATCCTTGGCCCCACCATGGTGAGGGTTAGACTACCTTCTTCCTCTTCTGCCACAAATATGTTATATCTGGTCTTTTATCATGTTTCCCTCTTTGTTTTTGGCTATACTTCAAGTGCCAGGATTGTTGACTTGCTACCCTGATATACACAAAAATAAGTCCAGATTTCTGCTATAAACTCCCATCTGCTTTTGCCATATGGACACTAAATTCTATTAACTGGTATATAACTCCTGCTACACATACATGGAGATATGATTTCCCATTCAGTTGTGTTCTTCTTTAGAAAACCTCCCATCTGACTATCATCTTCCCTAGATGTAGATGTTTCCATATGTCATGCACCAACTCTACAAAATGTGATCTCATGTTAGATGCTGGGTTGATTTTCAGTTTTCATAAAGACTGCACAGCTATAAATGAGCATATTGCAGCCTTCAGAGTGAAGTTTCTTGCCTATTGTGTGCAGACTTCAGTGATGTCAGGTACGCCATTCCATTCAGACATTTGCTGCTTCATAAACTGTTGATTGATTTGCCATTAATAAATTTAGTAAGTATGTCTTTGGCCTTTTTTCCCTTAAAAAAAGCAATTTTAATCATCAAGCCAGATGAAGACAGCTGCAAATCAAAACTGGATTTCTTATTACAATCACCATGCATAGACCAAGTGAGGTAACTTCAGATTGGAATATTAATGCTTGTTTATCTTAGGCTTTGCTTATATATAATACTAAACAGGGTGGAATATGGCCAGACTTTGTGATCATTAATCACAGATGATTTTCTGCTGTGTTGAATCTTTGGGAATCATTTACTCTGTGATGAAAAGATAGGAAGTAATCTTAGGAATCAGCAATGTTGGTCGGCACTACAAACAGATTAAATGTTAGCATTTTCTTCTCTCATGGATTGTCAAATTAATAAACAAGAACATACGAACAGGCCTGCTGCATCAGACCAGTGGTCAATCTAGTCCAGTATACTGCCTCACACAGTGGCCAACCGTTTCCTCTGGATATTTATTTATTTATTACTTTACATTTATATCCCGCCCTCTCCGCAAGCGGACTCAGGGCGGCTTACAATATCATAAAAACAATCAATTCCATAAAACGTATAAAACCATAATACATTTATCAGATTAAAACTATTTGCGCTGTCTCAATCCAGTCTGGCGGTATTGGGTTCTGACTATGATCGCCAGCTTCTGTAGGATGTCCGGTGGCAGCCCATTTTCAATCCACCAGAAAAGCCTGTCTAAACAGTTCGGTCTTACAGGCCCTGCGGAACGCCGACAAATCCCGCAGGGCCCTTATAGCTTCTGGGAGGGTGTTCCAAAGTTCTGGTGCTGCCACCGAGAAAGCCCTAGATCTTGTTGCACATAGCCTGGCTTCTTTTGGGCCAGGGGCAGACAGCAGATTTTTTGTCCCTGATCGCAGTGCTCTCTGGGGGATATATGGGGAAAGGCGGTCCCATAGATAGGCAGGTCCCTGACCATAAAGGGCTTTAAAGGTTAGTACCAACACCTTGAAGCGAACTCGGAACACAACAGGCAACCAGTGCAGCTCTCTCAGCACTGGCTGAATGTGCTCCCGTCGTGGTAGCCCCATTAACAGCCGTGCCGCAGCGTTCTGCACTAGTTGTAGTCTCCGGGTTAGCATCAGGGGTAGCCCCATGTAGAGAGCATTACAGTGATCTATTCTTGAGGTGACCGTAGCATGGATTACCGTCGCTAGGTCGCTGCGCTCCAGGTAAGGGGCCAGCTGCCGTGCTTGCCGAAGATGGAAAAAGGCAGATCTAACAGTGGCTGCCACCTGAGCCTCCATTGTAAGGGAGGACTCAAGGAGCACGCCTAAGCTCTTGACCTTGGGGACCGGTATCAGTGGCACCCCGTCAAGGGCCGGCAGCTGGATCTCTCTCCCCGGACCGCCCCGACCCAGGTAGAGAACCTCCGTCTTCGTCGGATTCAATTTCAGCCGACTCAGTCTGAGCCAGGAGGCCACGGCTTGTAGTGCCAGGTCTAGGTTTTCCAGGGTACAGTCAGACTGGCCACTCATCATTAGGTAGAGCTGGGTGTCATCCGCATATTGATGGCAACCCAGTCCATACCTCCTGACAATCTGGGCAAGGGGGCGCATATAGATATTAAATAGCATCGGGGATAGGACCGCTCCCTGTGGCACCCCGCAACTAAGGGAGTGCCTCTGGGATGCTTCCTCCCCTATCACCACCCTTTGTCCCCGATCTTGGAGAAAGGAAATCAGCCACTGCAAGGCAGATCCCTGTATCCCCACATCGGTGAGGCGGTCAGTCAGTAGCTGGTGGTCAACCGTGTCAAAAGCGGCTGACAGATCTAATAACAGCAGCACTGCAGAACCGCCCTGATCCAGATGTCGCATAAGATCATCCATGAGGGCGACCAGAACTGTCTCCGTCCCATGACCTGGCCGGAAGCCGGACTGGAATGGATCCAGTGCGGAAGTGTCCTCCAGGAATCCCTGCAGCTGAGTCGCCACCGCCCGCTCTATGACCTTACCCAGGAAGGGAAGGTTTGACACCGGCCGATAGTTCGCCAATGTGGCCGGGTCTGCTGATGGTTTTTTTAAGAGGGGACGGACCACTGCCTCTTTAAGAGGTGTGGGAAAGATCCCTTCAATCAGGGACCTATTGATGATGTCCTGTAGTGGTTCACGTAGCCACGTTTGGCTAGCCTTTATAAGCCAAGACGGGCACGGATCTAACCTACAGGTCGTAGGGCGTACGGCTGCAAGAATCCTGTCGACTTCCTCCAGACTGAGTGGACTGAAGGAATCCAGAATTGAACCAGAAGACGTGCTCGGTGCCCCAAGTTCATCTACTGTATTAATTATGGCGGGTAGGTCGTGTCGGAGTGACGAGACCTTATCTGCGAAATAGCTCGCAAAAGCCTCACAGCCTATTTCCAATTCTCTAATATTTTGTTTGCCCTGCGGCAATTCTGTTAATGACCGAATTATACTAAACAATTGTGCTGGGCTCGAGGTCGCAGATGCGATTCTGGATGCAAAGTGTTCCTTCTTTGCAGTCCGAATAGCCATCTCATAGGCCCTCATAAATGACCTATATGATGTTCTCGTAGCTTCGTCACGAGCGCGACGCCATTGTCTCTCTAGTCGTCTTAATCGTCGTTTCATCGATCGCAGCTCCGGGGTATACCACGGAGCGGATCGTGATCGAGGATGAAGAGGACGTCTGGGGGCGATTTCGTTGATGGCCTCGGAGAGCCGGTTGTTCCAGGTCTCCACCAGTCCATCCAATGAGTCGCCGGTAGGCCAAGGGTCCTGCATAGCCATCTGAAGCCGCAATGGGTCCATCTGACTACGCAGGCGAGCCAAAATCTGCTTACCGCCTAAACGGGACAGGGGTGGTATGTCCACACGGGCCTTCAGGACCTGGTGGTCAGACCATGGCACTGCCTCAGCAGATATCTGACCCACTGTTACTCCCGCCGTGAAGATCAGGTCTAGTGTGTGCCCAGCCTGGTGTGTGGGCGCTGTTACATATAGCCCACAATAGGTCATAGAGGCCAAGGCATTTCCCTGTTGTTGCCTCTTAACACTGAGATTCAGAGGATTAGTGCCTCTGTATGTGGAGGTTCCCTCAGTCACCATGGTTAGAAGCCATTGATAGACCCATCCTCCACGAATCTATCTAATCCGCTTTTAAAGCTGGTTATCCCCGTGACCTCTACATCCTCTAGCAGCAAATTCCACATTTTAACCATTCTCCCTGTAAGAAGTATTTCCTTTTGTCTGTCCTGAACGTACTGCGCATCACCTTCATTTTGATACCATTGAGTTCTATTTTGGGTGGAGAAGGAGAAAAATTTCTCTTTGTCAACTGTCTCCATTCCATGTATAATTTTATAAACCTCTATCATGTCCTCCCTTAGTTGTCTCTTTTCTAAACAGACAAGTCCCAGCCTTTCCTCATAGGGAATAATAATAATAATAATAATAATAATAATAATAATAATAATAATAATAATAATAATAATAATAATAATAATAATAATAATAATAAATTTTATTTATATCCTGCCCTTCCCACCTCGGCAGGCTCAGGGCGGCTTACAACATTTTATAAAAACATACAGTAGTAGATAAAAACCTTAGATTTAACAATATAAAACATTAAAGCATTAAACTTGATAACATTAAACCAATCCAATAAGTACAGTTATTCAGCGGTATAGGTCTTCAAACCGCGTTGGCGGATCTTTAATTACCGATCTTCTTAGCAGTCCAAGTGTGCAAGTTTAAAAAGGGTGGTCTTGCAGGCCCTGCGGAACTGATCAAGGTTCTGCAGGGCCCACACCTCCTCGGGGAGTTGATTCCATAGGGTAGGGGCCGCGATTGAAAATGCCCGTGCTCTAGTATTCTGATATTTAATCTCCTTCGGCCCAGGGATGGTCATTAGGTCTTTCCCGGTTGACCTCAGTGCTCTCTGGGGTTCATATGGGGAAAGACGGTCTCTCAGGTAGGCAGGTCCTCGGCCATACAAGCTTTAAAGGTAATGACCAACACTTTGTACTGGACCCGGTATATAATCGGCAGCCAGTGCAGTTCACGTAGCCCCGGCCGTATATGTTCCCGTTTTGGGAGTCCCAACAACAGCCTGGCCACCACGTTCTGCACTAGCTGCAGTCTCCGAGTCCGGCACAGAGGTAGCCCCAAGTAGAGGGCGTTACAGTAGTCTAATCTTGAGGTGACCGTTGCGTGGATCACTGTTGCGAGGTCCCGGCGTTCAAGGAAAGGGGCCAACTGCCTTGGCCGCTTCAGATGGAAGAATGCTGACTTGGCAGTGGCTGCTATCTGGGCCTCCATCGATAATGAAGGCTCCAGTAAAACACCCAGGCTCTTTACCTGGTGCACTGCTTTCAATAGCGCACCATCGAAGGCCGAGAGAGCTATTTCCCTTCCCAGAGCGCCGCAACCCACGCAAAGGACCTCTGTCTTCGCTGGGTTCAGCTTCAGCCCACTCAGCCTGAGCCATGTCGCAACAGCCTGTAAGGCCCGGTCGAGATTCCCTGGGGCGGGGGCGGGCCAGCCGTCCATTAGTAGATAGAGCTGGGTGTCATCTGCATATTGATGGCAACCCAGCCCAAACCGCCGGGCAATCTGGGCAAGGGGGCGCATATAGATGTTGAACAACATCGAGGAGAGCACTGCTCCCTGAGGCACCCCACAATCCAGTGTGCGCCTCCGGGACCGCTCACCCCCAATAGCCACCCTCTGTCCCCGACCCAGGAAAAAAGAGGAAAGCCATTGCAAGGCCGACCCCTCAACCCCAATGTCGGCGAGGCGGCGCATCAGTAGCCGATGGTCGACTGTATCAAATGCAGCCGACAGGTCTAACAGCATCAGCACCGCAACACCGCCTCGATCCAGTTGCCGTTGGAGGTCATCTACCAAGGCGACCAACACCGTCTCCGTCCCATAGCCCGGCCGGAAGCCAGACTGACATGGGTCTAGGATAGAAGCGTCATCCAGAAACCTCTGTAGCTGCAACGCCACGGCCCTCTCAATAATTTTACCTAAAAATGGTAAATTAGACACCGGACGGTAGTTCGCCAATTCGGCCGGGTCTGCTGTAGCTTTTTTCAAGAGAGGGCGGACCAAGGCCTCTTTCAGAGGTGTTGGAAAATGCCCCTCTAGGTGGGACCTGTTTATGATGTCCCGTAAAGGACATCTAAGCTCCCCCTGGCAAGATTTAATCAGCCAAGAGGGGCAAGGGTCCAGAGCGCATGTTGTCGGGCGAGCAGCAGAGAGGATTATGTTGACTTCCTCCAGGCTGAGCGGGTCGAAGTGGTCCAGCACTAAACCCGAAGACAGGCACGGAGCCTCAATTTCATTCACTGTATCTAAAGTGGTAGGCAGGTCTTGGCGGAGCAACGAGATTTTATCTGCAAAATATCTCGCAAATGCCTCACAGCCTATTTCTAATTCTCTAACATTTGGTTTGCCTTGTGGCAACGTTATAAGATCCCCAATTATTCTAAATAATTGTGCTGGGCGCGAGTTTGCAGATGCAATCTTGGTTGCAAAGTAATCTTTCTTTGCAGCCTTGACTGCCATCTCATAAGACTTCATAAACGTTCTGTAGGATGTTCTCGTTGCTTCGTCCCGAGTATGCCTCCACTGCCTCTCTAGTCGTCTGAGCCCTTGTTTCAGCTGGCGCAGCTCCAAGGTATACCATGGAGCCAGCTTCGTACAAGGGCGTAGAGGACGCCGGGGTGCAATTTCGTCGATAGCCCTGGACAACTGGCCCTGCCAGATTTCCACCAGGTCATCGAGGGAATTGCCAGTGGGTCAAGGATCCCTCAGGGCCGTTTGGAACCGTTCCGGGTCCATCAGGCCCCGAGGGCGAGCCAAAATAGGCTCTCCGCCCATACAGGGTTGGGGCAGCGTCCCCATACGGGCCTTAAGGGCTAGGTGATCCGACCATGGTACCGCTTCTACGGCGATATCGTTCACCAGAATCCCGGATGAAAAGATCAGGTCTAATGTGTGCCCGTCCTGATGCGTGGGAGTTGTGACAAATTGAGAGAGTCCCAGTGTCGCCATGGACGACACTAGGTCCATCGCCTGAGTGGAGGCCATGTCATCGGCGTGGACGTTGAAGTCACCCAGGACCATAAGCCTCGGGTGCTCCAACGCCCAGCCCGCCACTGCCTCCAATAGTGATGGTAAGACGTTAGCTGGTGCGTTCGGCGGATGGTACACCAGCCAAACTGCCAACCCCTCTCTAACATCCCACGCCAGACCGGCGCATTCAATCCCATCAATCTTTGGGTCCGGGAGAGCCCGAAAGGAGTAATCCTCTCGTATGAGTAACGCTACCCCTCCCCCCCGCCCGCTAATCCATGATTGGTGAAAGACCGAGTATCCTGGGGGGGACATCTGGGAGAGAGCTACTGTCTCCCTGTCCCTCACCCAGGTCTCGGTCACGCAAGCCAGGTCCGCGTTCTGGTGTAGCAGAAACTCCCTAAGGGTCGCGGTCTTGTTATTTATGGACCTGGCATTACATGTGAATTACCTGGCATTAATGTGAATTTAATGTTTTTATTATTGTATTGTTTACTTGAAATGCTGTTAGCCGCCCTGAGCCTGCTTCGGCGGGGGAGGGCGGGATATAAATAAAATTTTACTTACTTACTTACTTACTTACATAACACCAATGACAGAGGCGAGCATTTCCTCTTGGCCCCACTACCTGCCACCATTTGGATGGGAAGTAGACTGGAAGGTGGCCGAGCACCATTTTGTCTCTGTCTCCTTCCATTATATTTCTGTCTATTCCCACCGTCATATCTTCCCCTCCCCAGGAGCACTGGGATCCCCTGGCCGAACATCTGCACCAACCCAAGATAAACTCACCAGTGTCACTCCCCTGATTTGTCTCCACCTGCCGTTCCAATTTACCCTCCTCACCAACCCCTCCGATTCCCGACTGATAAACCCACTAGTTATGTCTTAAATTAATTAATTTAGTTAGCCCTCCCTATCCACCTTACAATCAATTAGTTTAAATTTCTGTAAGTTCATTGGTTCCTAAACTTATTAATAAATAATCCCTCCCACCCCGTCCTAATTAATAAGTTAAGAATTTTTTTTAAACTAGATATTAATTTAGTCGCTAAATGATTGATAAAATAATCAATAATTAATTAACAATAATAATAATTAGTTCTATTAGTGGGCTAGCCGTCGTTCATTCCGTGGGGTGTGAGTCCAGATAGTCTGTTGGGTAATTATTGCACACTGCCCGTAGATGTTCTTCATTGGTAACGTTTGCAAAATTAGTCCCGGTGATGGTCTCGGTGGTATTAAAGTGCAGGTGCCGGTGGTGTCAAGATGTTAGATTAGTCCCATGATACAGTTTCAAATCTGGTAATTGGAATCCACCTCTCTCTCTTGCATCTGTCAAGACTTTCATTTTAATTCTTGGTTTCTTCCCGGCCCACACAAATTCCGAAATTTTCCTTCGCCATTTATCAAACTGTTTAGCATCTTTCACAATAGGGATGGTTTGAAACAAATACATAATCCTTGGTAAGATATTCATTTTTACTGCAGCTATTCTGCCCAACAATGACAAGTTGAGCTTATTCCACTTTAGCATATCTTCTTCTATTTTACGCCATAGTTTTTCATAATTGATCCTGAACAAATCAATATTTTTCATTGTTATCTCTACCCCTAGGTATTTTACCTTAGAGGCAACTTCACAACCCGTTAGTCTTTGTAATTCTTGTTGTCTATTTTTCTGCATATTCTTACATAAAATTTTTGATTTTTCTTTATTTATATAAAGTCCCGCCAGCTCCCCAAACTCTTGTATTCTCGTTAATAACAAAGGTGTAACTTGTAAGGGATTTTCATTTATAAACATTATATCATCAGCAAATGCTCTGTATTTATAGGTATATCCTTTTATTTGTAACCCTTCTAGATCTTTTTCTTCTTGAATCTGCATCAATAAAATTTCAAGAGTCATTATAAACAACAATGGCGAAAGCGCGCAGCCTTGTCTAGTACCTTTACTGATTTTCATTTCGTCTGTAAGATCTGCGTTAACGCACAACCTTGCCCTTCATTCTTATAAAACTTTCTCCAAGCTCCATTTTTTCCATCACTGCAAACATAAAGTCCCAGTTTAAATTATCAAATGCTTTCTCTGCATCCGCAAAGAATAATGCTACTTCTTTTTCTGGATGTCTTTCATAATATTCTACAATATTTACAACAGTTCTAATATTGTCTCTTATTTGTCTTTTGGGAAGAAAACCAGCTTGATCCTCCTTTATAAAATTTATCAGATATTGCTTAAGTCGTTCCGCCAGAATTCTTGTAAATATTTTATAATCATTGTTCAAAAGTGAAATTGGTCTGTAATTTTTCACATTTGTAACGTCTCTTCCTTCTTTGGGTATCAAAGAAATAACAGATATAGTTCTGCTACCATATGTTACTAATAAAATTGTTTATACACAAAAAGATGTTAGATTAGTCCCGATGATGTTAAAGTGCAAGTGCAGGTGGTGACCACTTCGGGTTTGATTCAGCCACTCGGGCATCTGTGGCCTGGCAATCGGGGGGGGGGAGGAGGCGAGGTCCTTCTTGCGATCTCTTGGCTGGTCCGGCCGAGAAGCACAGCTTCTGTCCGCGCCACCTCAGGTCTTCTCTGGAAGGAAGGAAGGAAGGAAGGAAGGAAGGAAGGAAGGAAGGAAGGAAGGAAGGAAGGAAGGAAGGAAGGAAGGAAGGAATTGCCCTGCAAGAGAAGCTGGGCCAGGATCTCTGTGCAGCAGGGAGTTCTCTCCCCACTGCATGCAGACCCCAGCTGGAGGCTTCTGTTGCTGAGCGGCTGAAACCACCTGGCAACAGAAGCTGGCCCTGGGATCTGTGCACAGCAGGGAGGTTTCTCCCCACTTCACACAGCCCCCCTGGCTGAGTGGGCAGCAGGTGGAGGGTAATGGAGGTTACAGAGCTGTGCTCCGGTGCGCTCCTGCTCAATCTGACCCCCGGTGAAAACTATCCATTTATTCCTACTCTTTGTTTCTGTCATTTAATCAGTTTTTAGTCCATAAGAGAACCTATCATCTCATCACATGACTGCTAAGTTTACTCAGGAGTCTTTGGTGAGGTGCCTTGTCAAGAGCCTTTTGAAAGTCCATGAACGTATATAATGTCTCCTTGGTCATCATTGTCTACATGATTGTTCACTTTCTCAAAGAACTCCAGAAGGTTGGTGAGGCAGGACATCCTTTTGCAGAAGCCATGCTGATTTTCCCTCAGCAAGCTTTGTTCCTCTATGTGCCTAATAATTCCATTTTTATTGTAGCACTAATTTGCCATTAGGCTGATGGGCCTTTAATTTCCAGAGAGCCAGTCTGGTATAGTGATTAAGAGTATGGGCTCTAATCTGGGAGAATCAGGCTTGATTTCCCACTCCACATGCACCTGCTGAGTGAACTTGAGTCAGTCACAGTTCTTGAAAGAGCTGCTCTCTCTAGAGTAGTTCTCAAAAGAGTTCTCTCAGCCCCGTCTACCTCAGAGGTTGTCTCTTGTGGGGAGAGGAAGGGGAAAGGAGATTGTAAGCCATTCTGATGGAAGGGCATGATATATATCCAATCTCTTCCTTCTCATGGGTTTCCTCTGGAACCCTTTTTAAAAATGAGTGTAACATTTGCTGCTCTCTAGTATTCTGGTACAGCAGCTGAATTTAGTGATTTATACTAGCATGCCTGAATTTGCCCTACCTTAAGCTGATTCAATGGTATTCCATACTCAGACTCTGCAATTGTGACAGCAGCAGGATTGACTCCATTGACATCTTTTTTGATTGTCCTAAATTCTCAGAACTAAGAATTGAATTGATCTCTCCATTATTTAATTAGAACTCTCTCCAGAAGTGAAATCATCCTGGCTACTCAGACACAAAGATAGACAAACCACTCTCTATGTGGTGAAATTTTTGGCAGCTATTGTTAAGTTAAACTAACTTTTAGGTTCTTCTCTCATGGGATGAGGGTTTGCTGTTTATGACTTAGGTTGTAAAGACAGTAAGAAGCAAAACTAAAATAGGTCTAGAATTTCATCTTTCATCTCTGACTCAGTTCTTCAGACTCTGGCCTATTATGCACACACAGCTTAAAGCAAAGAATCCAAGCAGTCAAGCCTTTAAGATCAGCTTTGGATTTGGTGTCTGCCATATGCACCATTCTTTTTTCTCCAGTGTATTTATTCTGCAGCTGCAACCAAAAAGACTTGACTGCTCAGATTCTCTGCCCTAGCAATTTCTTGGTTATCTGAAGGCCCAACTGTTTCCCTGGCTGGTTTCCTGCTCTGGATATATTTAAAGAAATACTCCAAAAGGGTTCCTATTTCCTTGTGTTCTGTGGTAGTCACCTTCCCTGCTCCTTTGCTGATGTGGCAGGTCCACTCTTAATCTTTCCTGTTCTGAGTATAAGGAGGGAAACAGAGGAGGCACTGTGAAAAGTAGTATCATTGTGGTATAAGAAAGCAGCCACACGTGTAGGGTAACCAGATGCAAAAAAAGTAAATTAAGTGAAGGAATTTTGATAGGTGCAGTTGCTTGTACAGAGCTCAAAAAAAAAAAAACCTTTAAAAAATTAAAATCCCTTTTCTGCATAGCTAGGTACAGAATCCCCTTCCTCTTTGGTATGAGATCAATCTACTCATGCGTTAAGCTATGTGATGCCAACCCATTTTGAAGGAAGCAGGTGATCTCTCTGGATAAAGTCTAGTAACTTTAGTCTCCCCACCCATATTCTGCAACAAAAACAGGAACAAAAAACATAATGCATAAATTTAGCTCACTGCAACAGAAAGCACCACTGTTATACAGAGATCTACAGGCACTTCTAAGTGGGATAGATTTCCATATGCAGCCAGATCGCCCTCACATCCATATGAAATTGACTGTTAGGGCAGCACAAACATCTTCCTTAAGTCCTCCTTGCCCAAAGCCCAGTATATATGACATACTTGCACGGGGAGGGAGGGGGGAAATAGTATGGAGCATACTGGCCCTGACATTGCTCTCACCTATTGATGGTAATATTGGCTACATCTATGTACAGTAGCCTCACAAGGCACAGCACCTATTCATATACAAACTTCATGTACAGCTGGTGCCAGAGGTAAAGCTGGTCATCAAGTAGAAAACATATGTCCTTCTTTTCCATTCCAAGAATACAGTTTACCATATAATCAAGAAAACAATAATAAATGAAGATATATTCTGGTGGGTAGCCATGTTGGTCTGAAGCAACAGGACAAGGTTTGACCAGTAGCACCTTTAAGACCAACAATGTTTAATTCTGGGTATAAGCATGTATAATGAGATAAGAACCTGATGTCTCTGTTAAGCCCTGAGGGTCCCATTGTCCTGAGTGTTGTAATGACTTGTGATTCAGCAGTCTCCCATTCTAGTCTGTTTCTGAAATTCCTTTGCAATAAAACAGCTACTTTGAGGTCCCCGACTGAGTATCCTGGGAGGCTGAAATGTTCTCCTACAAGTTTCTCAATGTTGTGACTCTTAATATCAGACTTGCATCCATTTATGCTTTGGCATAGGGTTTGACCTGTTCCTCCTATGTGGAGAATTGAAGGGCATTGGTGGCATTTAATGGCATATACAATGTTAGAAGATGAGCAAGTGAACAAGCCCCAGATGGTGTAGTTGATGTTGTTAGGTCCAGTGATTGTGTTGTCTGGGTGTATGTGGCAGCAAAGTTGGCACCTGGGTTTATTGCAAACTCAGGTATCAGTGTCCATGTTCAAATTAGATATTATATTATTTTAGGTGAGAAGTTTAAGACTGGGGGTTGCCTGTGGGCAAGAAAAGGTTTGCCCCCCAGTACTTGTGAAAGAGAATTGTCCTTTTCCAATAAAGGATATAAGTTGCTGATGATGTGTTGAACTGTTTTGAGTTGAGAGCTGTATGTGGCCACTTGTGGCGTTCTGTTATTGTTATTGTACTAGTTATGAATTTATAAGTATGGGCAAAAAGAGAATTTTAAAGCAAAAGAAGCTATAATGCTTACACTGGACATTTATAGACTGCAGACCAAGTAGAGGAGAGAGAGAGCCGGCAGCAAACTTTATAAGCTGCTTTGAGTCCCTGTTTACAGTGAGAAAGGTGGAATGAAAATGTCTACATAAATAATTGTGTACACTGGAAACTTTAGAGAAGCAGTGTACCCAATTATGTGTACAATTTCCATGCATATAAACAGGCCTCAGATTCAGCAAGAGCTCGCAGGAGCACAGTTCCTGAACCTTTTTGTTGCCCCCCCTCCCGTCCTCCTCCTCACCTACCTTGTCCATTGAATAGGAGGTGCAACTGCATAAAAATTCTTGGATTAGGAGAGCGGAAGCCAGCCAACCCCCAGGAGCTTTGCCATGCCCCCAGCAGTCCTCATTAACCCCTGGAGAAGCCCATGCCACACTTTTTCCACTTCTTGTGTGATTTTGGGCTGCGGGTGGCTTGCTGGCCTGTTGACTGTGGGGGGCGGGGGTGGCCCAGGAGAGCCCCAAGTGAGCAAGGCCTGCTTGGGCTGGCTGGATCTCCAGCCAGTCCTAGCAGGCCTCGCTTGCCCAGGGCTCTTTTCTTGCATCAGGTTGCTTTTGGCTGGGGGATATGCTAATGAGTTATGCTAATGAGCTCCACCAACTATTTTTCTACAAAATGACCCCTGCATATAAGTGCTCTTCCCAGGAGAGGCCAAGACAGGGGGCAGGGCCAGTACACTCTGTCAGCGGGCTCAGTCTTATTTTATGTATATATTTACTTCATTTATACCCTGCTATTTACTTCATGTATACCCTGCTTTTATCCCCAGTAGAGACTCAGTGGTTTACATTGTTCTCTTCTTCTCTTATTTTATCCTCACAACTCCTCTGTGGGGTAGATTCAAGTGGGCAGCCGTGTTGGCCTGAAGCTAGGCTTGCCAAGTCCAATTCAAGAAATATCTGGGGACATTGGGGGTGGAGCCAGGAGACTTTGAGAGTGGAGCCAGAGACATTGGGGTGGAGCCAGGAGCAAGGGTGTGACAAGCACAATTGAACTCCAAGGGAGTTCTGGCCATCACATTTAAAGGGACAGCATATCTTTTTAAATGCTTTCCTTCCATAGGACATAATGAAGGATGGGGCACCTTCTTTTGGGGCTCATAGAATTGGATCCCCTGGTCCAATTGTTTTGAAACTATTTTGAAACTATTTCGAGGAGAGGCACTATATGCTATACTGAACGTTTGGTGCCTCTACCTCAAAAAACAGCCTTCCCAGAGCCCCTGATACTTGTGGATTAATTCCCCATTATTCCCTATGGGAATCGTTCTCCATAGGGAATAACTGCCCAGTAGACTCCCGCCCCCCCCCGCCGCTTTCTGATGACCCTAAGGCCCCCTTTTAAGGGGGGAGGACCTCCAAACCTGGGGATCGGCAGCCTTCTCTCTCTCATACACACACACACTTACCGGTTAGTTCCTCCACAACGACATCTCGAAAGAACAGGGGCTACTGCTCGCTCTCTCTCTCTCTCACACACACACACACACACACACACTTAGTTCCTCTGAAACGAAAGCAAAACAAACCTTCCCATGAAGTACTTCCTGCTCAACGTTAAAGGCACACAGACACACACACATTTTGAAATGAACCTGTTTGCAGGTTTCTAAACCTGTGGGAGATCTAGAGCTGCGTGGTGGCTGTGGGGGCGGGGCTTCCCCTCTGGCCAGCTGGCTGGGGGCGGGGGGGAACCCTGTAAAACAGGGGGATCCCCCGCTGGGACTTGGGGATTGGGAAGCCTATCTGAAGCAGTTGAACAAAGCAGGAGTCAAGTGCACCTTTAAGACCAACCAAGTTTTATTCAGAACTAAGCTTTCATGTGCTCTCTAAGCACACTTCATCAGACGAATGGATCAGGTATTGTGGGCTGAAATACATGCAGTTTGTTGATTAAGAGAGCAAACTAGCTATGGTCACATGGTGAAACAGTGTGGCTTGGCCATTTGGTCTGGATAGCCATAAAAGGTGATAAAGTTTACCTGGGGGGTAAACCTTTTCTTGCACACAGACAGCCCCCCAATCTCAAACAGCTCCTCACCCACAACAATACAGCATCTCATCTGGGCATGGAAGCCGGTACCAGAGCTTGCAATAAACCCAAGTGCCAACCTTGCTGCCACATACACCCGGACAACACAATCACTGGACCTAACAGCATTAACTACACCATTTCAGGCTCATTCACTTGTTCATCCTCCAACATTATATGTGCCATTAAATGCCAACAATGCCCTTCAGTTCTCTACATAGGACAAACTGGACAAACCCTACACCAAAGGATAAATGGACACAAATCCGACATCAGAAATTACAGAACTGAGAAATCAGTGAGAGAACACTTTAATCTTCCAAAGCATTCAATGGGTCACTTCAAAGTAGCTGTTTTACTGCAAAGGAACTTCAAGAACAGAATGGAGAGAGAAATTGCTGAATTACAAATTATTATGAAACCTCCCCAGGACTGAACAGGGATATTGTTTTTTTTATCTAATTACTTATGCTAAACCCACTCTCAGTGAGTATAGCTATACATCCGCAGTATTCCAATGTATTTCTCTTTTATAATAGTGTATCAGAATAACGTTTTATATTGACATACTCAAATAAGGGATATTGGCTATTTATCTCATTACATATTCAACCCATTTTCATTTTATGTATTCTTGTTTTCTAATGGCAGACTAGAATGATGTTTTTAATGTATAAATTGATGCTGATATTAGGTGGACTGCAACTAGGAAATCCACGTCCTTTTGTTAAACAAAGCAGGAGTCAAGTGGCACCTTTAAGACCAACCAAGTTTTATTTAGAACGTAAGCTTTCGTGTGTTCTCTAAGCACACTTAATCAGCTTACGTTCTAAATAAAACTTGGTTGGTCTTAAAGGTGCCACTTGACTCCTGCTTTGTTCAACTGCTTCCGACCAGCCCAGCTGGCCACCTGGATCTATGTCCTTTTGTTATTTGCTTAGATTTGCAGAAATACCAACTGGCAGGAAACTTTAGTACCTTTTATGGCTATCCAGACCAAATGGCCAAGCCACACTGTCTCACCATGTGACCACAGCTAGTTTGCTCTCTAATCAACAAACTGCATGTATTTCAGCCCACAATACCTGATCCGCTTGTCTGATGAAGTGTGCTTAGAGAGCACACGAAAGCTTAGTTCTGAATAAAACTTGGTTGGTCTTAACGGTGCACTTGACTCCTGCTCTGTGGGGTAGGTTAGACTGAAAGTGTGTCGGTCCAAGCAGGGTTCAAACACTCTACCCTCTGCACCATGTTGGCTGTCTTGTCTTGTCTTAATATGTCATATATACAGGGTTCTAGTTATATATCTGTCTCAAATTACTCCAGTATGGTCACTCATCTTTCCCAATACGATGCAGATCCCCACATGCCCTGCTTCTTGTATCATTTAACACTGCAGGATGATCCAACTAGACTTTTTATTTATCCAGAGATCTTTTAACTCAGTAAATATTAGGTCATGCTGTAGACTTGTTGCTGGTAGCATTTTGTTTTCCTCATCAGCTTTAAAACATATAAGCAGACACATACAATTTATATTTGTGTTCACTTAAAAAAAAAAAAAAGCAAAACAATACCGCCTTCCTAAATAGAGCCTGCTGACTTCAGTGTACTTAGAATACTGTAACTGTTTTTAGGATTGTGCAAATATATTTATTTTCTTTTATTGTAGTTCAAGACTGTTCTCTGTCTTGACAGTGTTGATCTATGGCACACTGGTAATTTTCCAAAATAATTTGCTATTATGTTGGCAGAAAAGCATGAACAGATACCTATACTTAATGAAGAACCATCTGGGAGGTCCAGGCAAAACTTCCAATGTTCAGACAAATTACACAGTGTTTATTTCCAGCTTTGCCTTTGGGCCTAGTTAAATCCTGAATCTTTCCAATGAAACAACAACTGGCTACTGGCTGAAAAGCAACCTCTCTTCTTGATACAACGTGTTGGAAAATGCTGTAAAGTGGCTCTTAAAAGTATCCTCCAAGAAAATGCACAACAATAGCCATGCCAGAGCCAAATTCTATCCGCAGCTTTATGGCCACGATTCTTGTTGTTCTTGATATTTCTATATATTAACAAGCAGAAAATATTATTTTTCTAATGTTTAGAACTAGCCACCTTGGGCATAGTGAATAGTCAGGATATACATCTTTTAAATAAATGAATAAGGATTTGAACAATCACTGCAGATCAATTCCACTACCAT
This sequence comes from Heteronotia binoei, assembly GCF_032191835.1. Lineage (NCBI taxonomy): Eukaryota > Metazoa > Chordata > Lepidosauria > Squamata > Gekkonidae > Heteronotia > Heteronotia binoei. The sequence continues at coordinate 2,759,973 of NC_083238.1, read as the reverse complement.
CCATAATCACGTATACATTTTTTCAAATATAATTAAGAAGTTGGATCTGCACTGTAAATGCAACATGTTTGCAAATATGACAAGCATCCAGTCATCTCTCTAAGGAGCAGAATTTAACTTCCTGGACCCTGCAACAGCCTCTGCCTGACTCCTCTGAAGTGTGTATAATTTGCATAACCAAGAGGTGGCAGCACTCCATCAGGTTAAAATGTACAAATGACACACTATTGCTAGAACAAGGTTTGAGCCCAGTGGCACCTTAAAGACCAACTAAGTGTTATTCAAGGTATAAGCTTTTGTGTGCATGCACACTTCTTCAGGTCAAGAACCTGGGGGTGCTACTGGAGCCACCTTTGTCAATGGAGGCCCAGATAGCAGCCACTGCTAAATCCACCTTTTTTTCATCTTAGGCAGGCGAGGCAGTTGGCTCCCTTCCTGGAGCATGATGACCTGGCAACAGTGATCCATGCAATGGTCACCTCAAGGTTAGACTACTGTAATGCCCTCTACATGGGGCTGCGCCTGTGCCGAACCAGGAAACTGCAGCTAGTGCAGAACACGGCAGCCAGACTGTTATTGGGACTCCCTAAGTGGGAGCATATACAGCCCAGGTTACGGGAACTGCACTGGCTGCCAATTGTGTACCGGATCCATTACAAGGTGCTGGTTATACCTTTAAAGCCCTATATGGCTGACGACCTGCGTACCTTAGGGAGAGCCAGTTTGGTGTAGTGGTTAAGTGTGCGGACTCTTATCTGGGAGAACCAGGTTTGATTCCCCACTCCTCCACTTGCACCTGCTAGCATGGTCTTGGGTCAGCCATAGCTCTGGCAGAGGATGTCCTTGAAAGGGCAGCTGCTGTGAGAGCCCTCTCCAGCCCCACCCACCTCACAGGGTGTCTGTTGTGGGGGAGGAAGGTAAAGGAGATTGTGAGCCACTCTGGGACTCTTCCGAGTGGGGGGCGGGATATAAAGCCAGTATCGTAATCATCATCATCATCATCATCTCTCATATGTTCCCCAGAGAGTACTGAGATCTGGCTTGCAAAATCTGCTGACAATCCCTGGGCCGAAGGAGGCCAAACTGAAAGTTACAAGAGAGAGGGCCTTCTTGATTATAGCTCCCCACTGGTGGAACCAGTTACCAGAAGAGGTGCGGGCCTTGCGGAGCCTTAACCAGTTCTGCCGGGCCTGCAAGACCACCCTCTTCCAGCTGACTTTTTAATGTGGAATTATTTTACCGTTGTCATGAAAAACTGTATCATATCAAGATTGTAGCAATGAATTAAATTGTGGTTTTAAATTGCTAGTTTTAATTGATGGTTTTAATGTAATAGTATATTTAATTGAGAAATATAATTGTTATGATAAACATTGCTTCCATGCATAAACCCGTGTCAATAATTATTGACAGTTATTTCTTCATTCTCTGCTGATTTACATCTGATAATGAGTCCAAACCCAATGGGAGATTTCTTATAATAAATTAAATTTCATGCATGACTAGAGCTAATAACACAAGTAGCCTCCTATCATGCCCATCACACCAGAGAAAAGAAATTTTCCTTCAAGATCAAGTGGCCTATTCAGTCTTATAAACAAGCCAGAACAAGCCACCAATGCTGCAATCACACACACTAAATAATGCACTTTCAATCCACTTTCAAAATCCAGTTGGAAAGTGCATTGATAGTGGATTGAAAGTGCATTACTTAGTGTATGTGATTGCAGCTTGTAAACAGGTAAAATTATCAAGCCTGTGCTAAAATTATTGGGGCATTCATAAGATCTCTGATATCTGAGGTGGTATTCTGAAGATAGTAATAGCAGGAAAATAAGTCATGACCGGGTGCTTTCACACGGTGACTCTTTGCAAGTGGATTTTGCTATTCTTACACAGTAAAAATCCAGTTGCAAACTGCATTGTTTGGTCTGTGTAAACATACTCCATGGGTAACATATCCCTGCAAACCTATGCTGACTGGTTACAACCCCACTGGGAGGTAGCTCTGACAACAACCTATCCACCTGTCTGGTCTGCTCATCTTTGGAAGACTTGTTTAGGTACCCCTGACATCTGAGGCTAAACAGCTGGCAACATGAGAAATGCCTTTTCAGTCATGGCGCCATAAATCTGAAACTCACTCCCCAGGGAATTTGACTGTCTCCCTCAATTTTTGCCTTCCACCTTTTTGTTCTATTTGGCAAACCCACCATTAACTGTTATTGGTCTTCTTTCTGGTTTTTGTTGTTATGTCTGTTTATATGTTTTTATTGAATTATTGTAGATGTACTTTATTTTAAATATTTTAATGTTGAAATGTTTTTAATGTTTGATACCTTGGAGACCTATTTGGTTGGCAAGTAAATGTTTTCAGTACATGTTTCAATACATGTTTTCAATAAAATAAATATATAAGATCCTGGCAAATATGAGAAAAGAAAAGGAAGCATCCCACAGTACCAGCATTATTTTGTACTAATCAAAATTGTTTTTCCTCTTTGATAAGATTTGTTTATGTGAAAGTTATTGCTGAGGCTCTTTGTGATACAAAATCAGGACTCTGATAGGTTTACTATAAGTTTCAACCACAAGTCTAGCTATGAACTGAATGATATCTAGTCATAGAATTATAGAGTCAAAAGATACCACCAGGATCATCTAGTCCAACCCCATGCACAATGCAGGAACTTCACAAATACCTCCCCAAACACACATACATCCCCAGGAACCCTTGCCCAGAAGATGGCGAAAACCTCCAGGATCCCTTGCCAAAATGGGACCGGAGAAAAATTGCTAACTGACCCAAAGTGGTGAACAGCATTTCCCTGGATGTATAAGAAAGGGCCACAAGAACTAAGCACTGATGCAACCCTTCTTGCCCTCCTTTTCATGATCTGCCTAATTTACAGAATCAGCATTGCTGTCAGATGACCATCTAGCCTCTGTTTAAAAACCTCGAAGGAAGGAGAGCCCACCACCTCCCGAGGAAGCCTGTTCCGCTAAGGAACTGCTCTAACTTCCTAATGTTGAGCTGGAAACTCTTTGTCAGACCATGGAACTTCAAAGTAAGCAGACTTCCATTTGTTAAAATGTTAAGATTTTATTTGATAGTCATAGTTTCTGATCATGGATACATTGGAACTGATACTCTTTCCTAGAAGCAAAGATATTTTAACTTGAGGCACATCAAAGGTTTTCTAAATAAATCTACATTCCCACACTAGAGTGATACATTTCACACATTTACTTTCCCTTATCTCGTTGTGGTTCCCATTCTCACAGGAACAGCTCCGCTGGCTTTCCCTGAGGCATTTTATCTTCAAAGGGTTGTTGCTCTTTGTTAGTATCAAGGACAGGAATTCACAGTAGGGTTAGTAACAGCTTCACTTCTACTTTGATATGCAAGGTTTCTATTTGGGGTTAGTAGCAAATGTTAGAAAATGGAGTCAGTTAAGTCAAGCAATACATTGCAGTTTGAACACAGCATCATATCATAGCATGAAAGCTTTCCAGTGTCTGACACTCTTTTGATTTAATTTTAACCTGTTGGTTCTGGTCCGGCCTTCTGGGGCAACAGTAAAGAATTCTGCACCATCCTCTATATCAGGGGTGGCCAATGGTAGCTCTCCAGATGTTTTTTGCCTACAACTCCCATCAGCCCTAGCCATTGGCCATGCTGGCTGGGGCTGATGGGAGCTGTAGGCAAAAAACATCTGGAGAGCTACCATTGGCCACCCCTGCTCTATATGACAGCACTTAAAGTACTTGAAGATGGTGATCCTATCACCTCTCAGTCATCTCTTCTTCAGACTAAACATACCCAGCTCCTTCAGCCTTTCCTCATAAGACTTGGTCTCCAGGCCCCTCACCATCTTCATTGTCCTCCTCTGGACACCTTCTAGCTTGTCTATATCCTTCTTAAATTGTGGTGCCTAAAACTGAACACAATACTCTAAGTGAGATCTAACCAGAACAGAGTAGAGCAATACCATCACTTCATGTGATCTGGACACTATGCTTCTGTTGATACAGCCCAAAATTGAATTTGCCTTTTTAGCCACCACATCACACTGCTAACTCATGTTCACTAAGACCCCTAGATCCTTTTCACACATACTACTGCCAAGACAAGTCTCCCTCATCCTATAATTATGAATTTTATTTTTCCTACCTAAATTCAGACCTTTACATTTATCTCCATTAGAATTCATGTTATTTGTTTTAGCCCAGTTTTCCAAACCTGTCAAGATCATCCTGTATTCTATCTCTATCTTCCACTGTATTTACGACCCCTCCCAACTTAGTATCATCTGCAAATTTAATAAGCATTTCCTCTATTCCTTAATCCAATCATTTATAAAGATATTGAACAAAACTGGTCCCAGGACAGATCCTTAAGGCCAGGGGTCCTCAAATTTTTTAAATAGGGGGCCAGTTCACTGTCCCTCAGACTGTTGGAGGGCCAGACTGCCGTTACTGTACAAGGCCGCGGGCCATCAGTTCTCCATCTTCTGCATCTCTCTCCCTTCCCCACACCACGCACCCCGGCCTGGGAACTCAGCTCACCTCGGTATCACCTCACACTCTGTCTCTGCCGCCTCAGCCCAGTGCCGGAAGTGTGCATTGCTAACGCGAGTTTAGGTCGAACGTCACTTCCGGTCTGATTTTGCCATAACCCGGCGGGCCGCATAAACATCCTCAGCGGGCCGCATCTGGCCCGCAGGCTGTAGTTTGAGGACCCCTGCTTAAGGCACTCAATTTTCACTGTTTTCCAAGAGGATGAGGAACCATTCACAAGCACTCTTTGGGTGCAATCTGTCAGCCAGTTACAGATCCACCTAACAGTAACAGAATCCAGACCACATTTTATCAGCTTGTCAATAAGAATAGTATGCGGAACCTTATCAAAAGTCTTACGGCAATCAATGTAAACTGTGTCTAGAACATTCCCCTGATCAAGCAAGGTAGTAACTTTTTTTTTAAAGCCAGTTTATGTTCTAAAAATACTGGGGGGAAATACGTGTATCTTATGTGATTTTCAATTGTGCTTATAAGAATGCTGAAACCCCAATTAAGAGTGAAACCAGGAGATTTGTGAGCAAAAGTTTTCTGTGATGCCATAAGCTGACAGAAGTTCCAGTCTAATTTCTAAACTGATACACTGTGACATACCCTTGATAACATAAGGAACTTAAACTTTGACTGGTATCATATCTATTTTTCATGTTGTTTCAGAATGAGAAATATTGCTGTGGCTGCCATACCGAACAAGCCTATAATTCCTGGAAGATAACCAGATCCATAATTAATTTTCAAGCAATGACATTTAACTGCCATCTCTGCTTTTTGGCTCCACTGCTCAGCTGGCCGGGAGATATAAATCTGCCTCTGGGTCTGGCAAGATTGGTTCTTACATGAATGCTGCATTATGCTCACCCACAATATTTGTCTTCACTTCCACAGGTTTATCCTGTTAGAGTCTGCCCTATTATAATCTTTTATAGACCTTATTATAGTACCAAACAAAGTACTTCCTTCCTTATAGCATTGGGCTGTTTTGTTATACCAAAGAAGAACTCAAGTTACCAGATTTCAGGCTCAGGCCCAGCAAAGATACACAATTAAAAGAGCTGGAGATTTACTTTTTTTAATGAAAGCTCAGAATGCAAAAGAAGCAGTAGATCATGACAACAGACCATTATAACATTTTAATGCTAAAGTGCAATAGCAATTCCTGATTTTTTTATAGACCCCCAAAAAGCTGCACTGTGGCATAGCAGAAGAAAAATGCTGAAAAAATGGTAGCTTCTGGAGGAAAGTGCATACAAAACTTCCGTGTGGATACTCCATTGTCAGTACAAACACCTCTGCCTGGCAATGATGATAGGGTAACAGTGGATGCAGCCACAGTTACCAAAGACATGTATTGTACTGCCTGGACTGTTACGCATGGGAACATAATACGGTACATGTAATGTACTTGATGACGAGACGTGTTGAAGGCAACATACTTTATTAGCTGGTACATCACAAGAGGGCGAAACACGGGCCAGGTCCCGCTTTATATACAATACCCAGAACAGCCCTCCAACTGGCCCAGTCCAATCCTGGCCAGTCAAACTTCCCGCCACAGATCTTAATTGGTGGAGTACTTTTGCGCACTACACCGATTGACCAGGGGACTTCCTCTGGTCGCCTCTGCTGCGTCGCTGTGCAGTACTTCCGGATTTCCGTGCAAGACACAACAGTACAGATTTATAGTCAATTTCCTACAGGAAACACATACATGTGTAGGAGCATTGAGGAAAGACGGCCAGTGCCAGGGTGGCCAGAAGGCTATTCCAGATTGACTAGTCACTCGCCAGCAATTAAAAGTAGTTTTCCACCTTTCTCTGGTTGTATTATAATTCTTATCCTTCCCTTTAAAACCACTGTAACTCCCAAGGTTTAGTTGGTTTAGCCCAATGAAGGCAGTGTCCATGTGTGGAGCTTAGCAGCCAAGGAAGAGGCTGGTTGCTGAGGAATTTGATAAGATTTTCTGGGGTCTCTTATTACCTTGTATAACATAATTGGAAAAGTTTGCCTGTGGAACTTAATTAGTAATGACATCAAATTCAGTATAACTCAGGGGTGTCAAACGTGCGGCCCAGGAGCCGAATCAAGCCCCCCAGGGGGCTCCTGTCAGGCCTGCGAGCAACTCACTGTCATCTGCTTCCTTCTCCCTCTCTCTTGCTTCCTTCTGCATCACCGCTTGCTTTTTCAGGCTTGCTCAATCACATAGAAGCTACTGAGCAAATCTCCTCCCCTGGGGAGGAAGTGAGGAAAGGAAAGGTAGTTTTTGCCAGGCTCTATCAAATGCACAGCAGAGCTACTGAGCCAAGCCTCTCTTCCTTCTGTTGGCTGAGACTCAACAAGCCATGAGGTGGATTAGGCTGAGTGCATGTGTTTGTCTGTATCCTTTATAAAACTTATATCTTCCTGACCTGGCATTACATTTTATGATACACATGGAAGGTCAAGATCCGGTCCTCATAGCAAATGAGTTCAGCACCCCTGGCATAACCAGTACTATTGTCATAGGCCCTTTTCACACTTACCAGTGGAAACCGGAAGGGAGTCGGTATTGTGCCGCTTGCAGTAATCCGAGACAGGGATGGGAGTTTTCAGACACATATTTTTTTTTTCCGGTAGGGTTCCATGATTGAAGCGAGCCATTTCACACTGTTCCGCTCTTATCTCGCTTCCACCAGCGCCAGCCGTTTTTGCCTGCCGGCTAGCGATCTCCAGCTTTTTTTTTTTGGAACGTCGGGCTAAGATCGCTATAGCGCTATAGCGACATATCACAACAGCAGCACCATAGAGATGGCTAGGCTGTATTGAGATAAGTTACCAGGTTTCAGCGGTGGCGATACCTGGCATCTTAATGGAGCCCAGGCATCCCTATGGTGATGCTGTTGTGATACATCGCTATAGCGCTATAGTGATCTTAGCCCGACGTTCCAAAAAAAAAAAAGCCGGAGATCACGCGCGCCGGCGGGCGAAAAAGGGCGCGAAAACTGCTCCCGGGTTAGATACTGGACATTTCACACAGCACCCCATAGCGATTTCAACCCGGAAGGAGGGGTTGAAAAGTGGAAGAAGCTGCTCTTTGTTTGTAACGACTCAGGCACGCCTCACTACCGGGACAGCCGCGGGAGTGTGTGAAAAGGTGAGAGTATTCTGGTAGCAGCCAGTTACTGAATCGGGTCTGTCTGAAATGCCAGCAGAAACCCATTACTGTTCAGTAACTGACCAGCTTCCATACCGGAATACATAGACCGTGTGAAAAAGCCCATAATTTCATTGTTATTTGAGGGCTGCAGATAGCAGGCTGGTTACTGCATTGTTCAGTTTGCTGGAAATGAATCTTTTTGACACAGAGGAGAATGAGAAGAATCTTGAGAAGTAAGACCACAAAGTTTTCCAAGCAAAAGCCAATTGTTTAATCAGATTTCAATGTTTCAATGTCCTGTTTACAGTAATATGTATGTCAGCTAGATCAGTGTTGTTGCAGTCTTCCAAATCCTGGAAATGCTGAGTTAAGGAAATATTTATTTTGAATTAATACATATTGCAGGTTCTGTTCCAGAATCAGTCCCACAGAACCTGCACAGAAAGGTTGTACCATCACAGCACCTTCGTTCATATTCCTCTCTTGTATTAAAGAAAAGAGACATGTATTCACACCCTTTTGCTCTGGATGGGGGGAAAACAGCAGTACCATTTCCCATTTGTGTCTCCTCCTCTTCCACATGCTCCAGAGAAGAAAGCATCCTGCATCAAAATTTCTCTTTACCTCCTCCAGGGAAAATGGAGAAGTAACTGTTCATTTTTCCTCAGCAGGCAGGCTATAATTTGAGGGTGGGAATGATGGATTGGAAGAGAGGTGAGAAAAGTTTCCTTACCCGAGAACAACAGACCTGTTCTGAAATGCTGTCATTTTTGTATCAACTGGGGTTGCCAGTTCCCAGGTGATGGCTAGAGATCTCCTGCTACTGCAACTGATCTCCAGGTGACAGAGATCAGTTCCCCTGGAGAAAATAGCTACTTTAGAAGGTGAACTCCACTGAAGTCCCTCCCTTGCCCAAACCCCCGAAATCTCCAGGTATTTCCAACATGGGGCTGGCAACTATAGTATAAGCCACCATTTTGTGAGTGGTTCCACCCACTTAGCTACTCTTTTATGACTACCTCTTTGTGGGGGGAAATTACGTAGCTTCCTGAAACAGAATGTTGGCCCTCCCCTGGCCAAGAGGGCAAAGCAATTTGAAATAGGAGCAATCTTCTGCTTTGTTCCTGGTGATCCAACAAGTCTGTGCATGGTGCTCAGCTGCAGCCACAGCATTCCAGTGGGAAGAGTGCTTGTGTAGCTCTGCTTCTTGCTGAAAGCTTCTTGCCAGTCCCCAAACGCAATATGGGATTTTGCTTTGGCAAATCTGTTCAATCATCCTCACCTACTTCACAGGGCTACTGTGAGGGTGAATGAGGACTATAAAATAAGCTAGGTACAAAAAACAAAGTGCTCTGTAGAAATGACAAACTAACAGCAACACACTATGAAAAGAAACAGTTTTCAGTGTACAGACTGTGGCACATGCACACTTCAATGGTCTGCAAGGTGCAATAGCCATTCACATACACCGCGCTCAGGCCTATACACACTCCAAAGGCAAACACAGTAGGATGCAGCTTTGTGAACAGATTCACAGGGGAGTTATTGTTGCTCATAATAAACAATTCTCTCCTGGATTAAAAAAAAAAAAGAAAGAAAAAGCTCACTGCACCATGTGTGACTCTTACTGTGAGATTTAGGTTTTCACAGATAAACTAAATATCCATCATAAACCCTGAGAGGTGACTCAATTTTTCCTATGCTCTTTGTTGTATTTTGTTTACCTCAGTGCATGGTATTCCACAGGAGGGGGCCACAGCTCTCATTTTGTTCTCGCTCCCTCTCTTTTTGTCAGTGAGCAAACTAAACTTTAAACAAGCCCTCTTTATTGTTCTTTACTTATATAAAGAAAATTAAGCTGCAGGGAGTCGATTAATAAAACTCCTACTTAACACAGAGAGACATACACAAAGATATAGTAGCCTACCCAAAACGCACTGCCAATCTTCAAGGCAAGTTTTAATCTCCCAGGAAAATCAATGTTACTTTGAATAAAACACCCAAGAACAGCAATTACTTAAGGGAATCAAGCTCTAAAGTATGATTGAAAAATATAGATCCCCCCACAGCCTCCTTTACCTCAGCAGTACAATGCTATAGCACATAGAAAAAATTGGTGTAATGATTATGCCAACCCATAAAGAAACTCCAGGTGCAATCCCCTAAAGGTTTCTATTAAACAAGGGTTTGGAATGAAGGTCAAAATAACAAAATGAAAAACGCTCTATAAACGTCAGTGGGTGAAGGAAGAAGCAGTCACCTGCAAAAGCTGTGTGTGTGTTTACACACACACACACACACACACAGAGGCAAAATGCAAAGCAATTCTACTGCATTCTCTGCTTTGTTTTTTCATGGTCAAATAAGACTTCTTTTCTTGCAGGATTGTCACTGTGGCTGTTTGAGGTTTTAGCTGAGTCCCTTGCAGATAGGTATTGTTTTTAAAGCTGCATGCTTTAATTGGTAAATCAGTCCAGTAGTACTACTGAGTTGTACCCAACTTTAATTAATGGAATTAAAGGAGAATATTTGTTTTTAAGACTTTGGTAGTGTCTGGTGTGTCCTCTTGGGAGATCAACAAGAAATCACAAAAGATCTTTCCTACTAACACTGAGCAGTTTCTGTAGATTGCATTCTTTTTATTTCTTTGTGCACCCCAGGCAACCACGCATTAATGGAAAAGCTAACTGTGTGGGAGAGTTAAGTGCCATCAAGTCACCTCCAATGGCAATTCTATGAATTAATATTCTCCAAAATTAACTAAAACTAACTAAAACCAACTAATCATATCAAATGTTAAATGTTTATTTATCTAAGTTCAAGAAAAGACACATCAAATGAATATTGGAGTGCATTCTGTTAATTTTGACATAAGATACTTAGACGAGAAATATTGTTTCAATGCATTATGAAATACCAATAAATGGGTTCGAACCTGTTACTCCCATCTGGTAAGTGAATATTCTTTTTCCAGAGGAAGGAGTCTTATCCTCTTTGTCCAGAGGCAAGATTTCATTTTCCAAATCAGCTTCTCACGTAATGGAAGGGAGTCATAGGATCCAACAGAACCAATTATACATCTCCCCCCTCCTGAAGATCTCTATAATAGTTTTGGTAATATGAGAATGTCTGTACTTGTAACCAACTAATTAAACCTTTAACCCTGCCCCATCAAAACGCTGCAACACCATCCTTAGGCGGCTGGCAAATTCTTATTCAGTGGCTGCTGCTATCAGCACATCGTCCAAATATTTATATGGAAGTATACAGGGAGCTATACTCGGCTCCCGCATAATGGGCCCCAATTGGAATCGGCTGTATGCGATTCCACATACAGCCAAATCAGGGGTGATTCGGTGGTTGATTCGGTTCGGCCGAACCGAATGCACACCCCTAGTTCAAATGCAATGCTACTGGGGCCCCGGTGTATGTTCCCAAGGTGCCATCGAAAACAGTGGGGAATTACTTGCACATCTTTTGAAAATCTCTTTGGAAGGGGGCATGATGGATACCCGTTTCCCGGATTCCCAGGGCCTTAAACCATGACCGCCTCAAATGTACAATTAACAAGGTGCTGCAGGGCCATGCATACCCGGTTCCAGTGGTAAGCCACATGTTAGCTTTGTTAGCAGGGGCAAATTTTTTTGGGAAACTGGATCTGGCACAGGCATACCAGCAGCTCCCTGTGGATGCAGCCACAGCAGAAGCTCAAACCATTGTAACGCACCAGGGGACCTTCAGAGTAAAGCGCCTGCAGTTCGGTGTCAGCATGGCCCCTGGAATCTTCCAGAACTTAATGGACTCCCTTCTTAAAGGTATCCCTGGGGTCCAGATGTTCTTCGACGATGTGCTGATAGCAACAGCCACTGAATAAGAATTTGCCGGCTGCCTAAGGATGGTGTTGAAGTGTTTTGATGGGGCAGGGTTAAAGGTAAAATGGGAGAAATGTGTGTTGGGGGTGCCCACCATAGACTTTCTGGGGTACATGGTGGACACTAGTGGCATTCACCCAGCCCAGGACAAAATAAAGGCCATTTGCGACACACCTGCCCCCAGCAGCAAGGCAGAACTACAATCCTTCTTGGGCCTCCTTAACTTCTACCATGCCTTCCTTCCCCACTAGGCGGCGGTAGCGGAGCCCTTACACAGACTGTTGGACAAAAGGGCACCATGGGTTTGGGGTCGCTGGCAAGTTGCTGCCTTCCAGGAAGTAAAGGACATCTTGACTTCAAACAGCTTGCTGGCGCACTTCGATGAGTGGTTGCCCATCATTTTGGCATGTGATGCTTTGCCGCGTTGGCCCACGTGTTACTAGATGGCTGTGAGGTCCCGGTAGCATATTATTCAAAGACACTGCAAAAGCCAGAGTGGAACTACGCTCAGATTGACAAAGATGGCCTGGCCATCGTGGCGGGGGTTTAAAAATTCCATGACTACCTTTGTGGCCAGCCCTTCACAATCCTGATGGACCACAAGCCCCTGCTGTGCCTGTTCGCCCCTGACCGCCAAACTCCCCAAATACTTTCACTGCAGGTGTTGCGGTGGTCCATTTTCCTTGCAGGGTACCAGTATGACCTCAAGTACTACCCAGGGAAGGTGATGGGCCATGCCGACACGCTGAGCCACCTGCTGCTGCCCTAACAGATCTTGATCCAGCTATGGCATTCCAGATCATGTCACTGGAGTCCCTTCTGGACCGCCCAGTTCACACCAAGGACATTGCCCACTGTTCCTCAAAGGACAAAACCCTCTCTCGGGTTCTGGACTGGCTGTGGAGGGAGTGACCTGAAGGCCAGGTGGGCTTGGAATTCTTGGCATTTGCATCCCGCTGGGATGAACTGTCTGTGCATAAAAGGTGTCTGTTGTGGGGAAGAAGGGTGGTGGTGCCCCTGGTACTATGGCAGCAAGTCCTAACAGCATTGCATGAAACCCACCTGGGGATTATGCACATGAAGGCACTAGCCCGCAGCTATGTGTGGTGGCCAGGAATAGACAACGCTATTGAGTCCTGGGTGACACAATGTCAGCCGTGCCATAAGACCTGTCCAGCATCGCCCTGCGGCCGGGGCCCAACAGTGGGAGTCCACCCACAACCCCTGGTCCCACCTGCACCTCGACTTCACAGGACCCTTCCAGGGGCATATATTCTCTCTTATTGTGGACTCCTACTCTAAGTGGTTGGAGGTAGTACTGGTAGCATCCACATCCTCCTGGGCGGTGTTGGGAGCTCTCCACAGGGTTTTCACCACACACGGCCTCCGTGACATGCTAGTATCGGATAACAGAACATCCTTCACCTTGGCCAAGTTTCAGGATTTCTGTGGCCAAAATGTAATAAAACACATAAGGTTTGCCCCCTTTCACCCAGCCACCAATGGCCAAGCAGAAAGGATGGTGCGGGGTATGAAGGAAATGCTCTGCCGCATCATCCATGAGGAGTGGGAGGCCCACCTTGCCGAGTGCCTCTTGGCACAACATTCCACCCCCAGTACTGTCACTAGCCACAGCCCAGCCAAGCTTCTCATGGGCTAGCGGCCTATGACCCTACTTGACCGCATGCACCTGGACCGCACCACAGACCTACAAGAAGTACCAGAGGTGGTCTGGGCTCCCAGAGGTTTCAATACAGGGGACTTAGTGTTTGCCAAGAACTTTGGGGGTGAGCCAGCATGGATACCAGCACGTGTATCCAGAGTATTAGGGGCCATCATGTATGAGATCACCTCAGAAAGGGGTTTCACAATGAGGTGGCTCATTGATCAATTACAGTCATGCGAGGCGCCCAGACATGAGGGCGAAGACGAGAGCCCAGTGGGTCCAGCGGTAGCTACAGACGCAACGACCCATGTGCTGGAGGAATCAGAGAGACTGGCAGCCACACCCCCACCAGTGCCAGAGACTACAGAGCAGCCGGAACTACCATAGACACTGGAGATCTCTGGGAACCCGGCACAGCTGCCTGAGATCCTGTCGATTCCTGGCCCCCCAACTTGCCGTGCCTGAAGCAGCAACTGTGTCACTGCCCACTCCAGCACTCAGGCGGTTGAAGTGAGAGCATCGCAAGCCCACGTACCTAAAAGACTATGTCCACTAGGGGCTTGTGAACTAAGTGGGGAGTGATGTTATGTATGTGGACTCAAGGGAAAACTATGGGTGTTCCTGCCTGGCTCATTGGAGCCATGTGGACTGAGCTTGGGAACTTGAGAACAATGGGCTGCAGGATCCAAATCTCTGCAGCCCTGGACCAATCACAAGCCCCCACCGGTTTGAATGACCCAACTACGTGCTTGCGCAGGAACCCAGAGATGTATATAAGTTTGGCCAATTTTAGTATATGTGCTGCCGAAGCGAGCACAGGAAAACCTAACTCCGGAAATTCCAATTTGTAAGGGTGTGAAACAGGGCTGTATCCTTGCCCCAGCACTTTTTAATATTTTTAAATGATTTAGCCCCTGTTTTATATGCAATTGATGGGCATGCCCCTAAAATTGCTCACCGTCATGTTCCCACCCTCTTATATGCGGATGATGCCGTCTTACTGTCATGTTCCCAAATTGGATTGAGGCGTCTATTATCCCAAGTTATGACCTATTTCAATAACGAGTTAATCCTGAATTATGGGAAAACAAAGATTTTAGTTTTCTCTAAATCTTGGAAGCAACTATCATGGTCAGTCTGGGGAAACCCTATTGAACAGGTCAAAACTACCAAATATCTGGGGATTAATTTTTCCTATAATGGGAGCTGGGCAACCCATCGCAAGTGCGCTCTAACAGTGGCAAGAACTAGTGCCTTGGCTATTGCCCTTTTTTTTTTATCTGAAAGGGAATCGATATGTCCCTATGGCCCTAAGAGCTTTTAATGCGAAATCTAGCCCCTAACTCTTATATGGTGCCTCCATATGGATCAGTGCCTTTGATCACACCACTGAAGGCTTACAATCTTTCTTTTTGAGGAAAATACTGGGATTACCTAACTGTGTTCCTTATGCTGCAATTTGCATGGAAACTGAACTGTTGCTGCTGGAAACTCGCGCCTGGCTTCTGACCTTTAAGTTTTGGCTGCGCCTTTTATTTAACTCTGATCAGAATTCTTTCACCTTTTTGATGCTGATGGACCATCATGCATCAAAATGGTTGACCCTGATCCAAAAGAAAATTACATCCATAGGAATTTCCTTGGATGCATTCTATCTATCCTCTGCTTCTGCGGTATTTCAATCCATCAAACATAGACTACTAGATATCCAGCTGCAACGTCTGACTGAGGCAGCTTGGAAATCTTGCTCCCCAAGTCACCTGGGTTTATCCTAGACTCCTGGGCTTCTAGCTCCCTATTTCCACTTTTTAACTGATCCTCACCAAAGAAGAGCACTCATGCTGGCTAGATTCAATGTACTACCATTGGCCATCCTTTTCGGAAGATACCACAGAATCCCCCACAATCTTAGACGATGCCCTTGTAGCCAAGGAGTCATCGAAACGGTCCCTCATGTTCTTCTGGACTGCTCTTTCTATAGCAGTCCTTGAGCAAGATACCTAGATGCACTGCTTTCCGACCATCAAGGCCTTTCTGACAGTGCCAAGGTCCGCTTTTTACTCCACGGGAAACACAATTTTGTCACTACTCATGTTGCTTGCTTTTTACAGGTTGTGATCCAAATCAGAGAGGCTTTTATTCATGCATAGCCCACAGCTAGTCTATGTCATTTAACTTTTGCTGGTTTTTAAGATTTTATTATATTCTATAGTGTTACTGTTGGTTTTAAACTATACTGTATTCTTACATTAATGCCAATAAAGGTCTAATGAATAATTATTCAATAAGTTTGGCCCTGTGGCCCCAGTCTTCAGTCTTGTAATGTAGCCTTATACTATGCTACTACTATTAAAGAGCTTGTTAGCACTAATCCTGAGACTCCTCAATGCGTAAAACCCACTATACAATAGAGGCTGAGGGAAAAATAATGTGGGGAAAGACATCCCACCCTTGGGAGTGAATGAGGAGCAAAAGGGAAAAGGGATGTTGCTGTTGCTGCCGCATGTCTGATCAACTGTGGAGCCAGGAGGCAGAGTAAGTGTTGGGGCAGTTGGGGACAGCAACCTCCCTTCTCCCCCCACCTGTTTTCAGCCCATAATGAAGAAATGTTTGTGGGAGGACAAACAGTGCCCCCTTGAGGCTCTGAGGTTCAGCCTCTCCATCAAGCGTTCCCCTCAGCCCTGCAGTTTCTCTGGGAAATGCAGGAGCGATGAGAATTGAAGGTGGGGGGATCTGGGAGAGGTAGGTTCAGAATCACACCTGTTCCTGAGACAGCACCCTGTTGTCTGGGTAACCTGGAGCCAATTGCTCAGCCTGGCCAACCTCACAGAATTGATGGTGGTGGCTGTGATGAGATGGTGGAGAGGGAAGTCCAATGTGCCTCCCTGAGATCCTCAGAAGAAAGGGGAAGAGAGGAAACAAAAAGCAAGAGACAGATCATAGTTGTGCTCAGCTGCTGAGGCTGGACGTGTGTCAGATGCTGCACAATCTCCATCAATGACAACTTCCATGGTGAAATCGGAGTAGGTTTATTCACTTAAATGGAGATGTTACAGGTCCAAGACTTTGTCTTGGTGAGGCTGGGGCACCCAGGCTCAGGATTACAATTATACCCTGGGGTCCAGACCATTACATGTTTGAAGCACTACGCACCTTTTTCCTACCAACGAAGCATTCTCCTTCCCCCACCCCCGCATTGTTATCATAATTAGCTCAAGCAAGTTGCTTCAAAAGCAAAAGTCTCCAAGCCATGGCCTTCAACTCAAAGCTGTACCATGCACTCAGGGTGAGAAAGATACTTGTATAATCTTACAGACATAATACTGTTGATAAGCTAGCAAGTAGGTTAAACACAACAATTCCATTCAATAGCAGTTCCCGCTACAGCATTTGTCTGGTTCCAGCATGGATGTGCTTATGGCAAGAAGCATTCTTGACAGTATGAGGCAGGTCGCTCAAAAACTATTTCATTTACTTTCAAGAAAGATGGCCCTAAAAAGTGCAATATATACAAAAATTTGTATGGAAATGTGAGATACTCCTCCTTTTATGGTATCCCTTGGGGGAAAAAAACTAGTCTTGCATACATTTATTGGGGCTTTATGTAGGTTCCCCAGTAAATCAATTGTTTTCACTGCTAAGAATCAATTGCTTTGGATTTTATTTGAGTAAAAAATAAAATATTTGAGTTTACCCATGCTCTTTATAAAGTTTATATCTCCAGTACCTGGCATTACATTTTATGACACACACGGCCCAGCCCAACGAAGTGACTTTTATGCCAGATCTGGCCCTTGTAAGAAAGGAGGTCGGCACCTTTGCTGTAACTACTACACCATACTGACTCCATCTAATTAACCTTGTATGTACTTTCATTAAGCTTTCTAAAAGCCTATGTGCTATGTAGATGTTCTTGAATGAAATAATTTATATATAAAATGTTCTAATTAAGTTAGTATGTTTTTGTATCCATTGCTCTAATAGCAGTAGACACAGCATGGTAACTAAATGGTTTGGTGCACTGGAGCTGTTATACTATTGTTCTTATTGTACAAGTGTAACATATGACGTTCGCAGGACGCAACCATTTCATTACAACGATACATCACAATAGCATAAGTCCGCCCTAACAGCGGGGGCTACTGGGGACACCCAGATGCCTCCGCACTGAGCTGGGGCCAGCCGCCAATCGCAGCCAGTGGCGGGAATATAGCTGGATGTCATAGGACCGGCCAGCTGGGTAAATAGTTCCGGCACTGTATATAGGCGGCCCCGGACCGCGTGTTCTCCAGTTCTCCATCTTGTTTTGTACCTTGCAATAAACCATGTTGCCCTACTCTCGTCTCCAAGACTGGTACATAACAGTGGCGATGAAGGTGGGATTCTAGCCCGACGAATAACAGGGGCTACGGAGGAGACTCACGGGCAACCGAGCACCACCCTGCTACATCGCTACATCGCTACTTTGCAACGACCGCCGCCATGGCCAGCCCCAGCGGAAACACCGGTCACATTGAAGCCTTCGACCACACGAAGCCCGAGGGATGGGAGTCCTATGCGGAGAGGGTCGATTGCTACCTGAGGGCGAATCGCGTAACCGAGGACAGCATGAAGCGGGACGTGCTCCTGAGCGTCTGCGGGGCGGCCACCTTTGAGATCGCGAAGGGTCTCGCTGCCCCCGACCGCCTCACGGAGAAGACTTACGGGGAGGTCGTCCTACTCCTCACGGGCCATTTCCTGCCACAGCCATCGCGGGTGGCCCGTCGGTTCCTCTTTCAGAAGAGGGACCAGGCCCAGGGAGAATCGGCCGCCGACTACCTGGCCGCCCTACGCCAAATCGCCGGGAGCTGCAACTTCCCAAACCTGGAAGAGACCCTGGCGGATCGCTTTGCCTGGGGCCTCCGCGACGAGAGGCTGCAGCAAAAGCTCTTCGCAAAGGAAGAGCTCACCCTTCAGGGTGCCTTCAGCGAGGCAGTGGCCTTCGAGCGCACCACCCGGACATTCCCGAGGACCAAGTCAGAAGCCGTCCACAATGAGGAGCTGGACCTCCATCACCAGGACAAGGGAGAAGCATTCCAGATGCACCGCTCCTCAGGCCCCGTCTCCCGAGCTCCACAGCGCACCCAAACGAACGAAAGATCGAACCAACGAAACAACGATAGAGCGAAATGCGCCAGCTGCGGCGACCCCCACGACCGTCGGGACTGCCAGTACAGGACCTGGAACTGCAGGAGCGACGGGAAGGCCGGCCACATAGCACGGGCTTGCCGAGCCAAGTCCAACCGGCCACGATCAACCGCGCACCACGAGGCTGCAGAGTTCCACTCCACGGCCTCCACCACGCTCCAGGTACTGAACTTGCCCAGTTCCACCCCCAATAAGATTAAGATGGCGGTCCGGATTGAAGGCGCCCCATGCCTCATGGAGGTGGACTCAGGCTCCTCCATATCCATAATTTCGGAGGAGACCCTGAGGAAGCTGTGCCACAGCCAGAGGGTACCGCTGCGGCCCGCCAACCTCATCCTACGGGATTTCCAGCAAAACCCCGTACAGATCGCGGGGTGGGCCAGGGTGCAAGTGGAGTGGGGATCGTTCAGGGGCCTGCTGGACATCCTAGTGGTGAAGCGACCGCTCACCACCCTGTTGGGCCTCACGTGGTTCGGGCCCCTGGGAATCCGCATTGAGGGGGTAGAGCAAACGGCCTCAGCGGGGAGATTCGGGGAGGTGTGTGGGGAGTTCCCCGAAGTTTTTGACGGGTCTCTGGGTAACTACAAGGGTCCGGCCATCTCCCTACCACTCGACCCAACGGTCAGACCAATCCGGCTGAAGGCCAGGAGAGTCCCCTTCGCTTTGAAGCCCAAAATCGAGGCGGAGTTGGACCGCCTGGTAGCACAAGGGGTCCTCGAGCCGGTTGACTACGCCATGTGGGAGACCCCCATAGTAACCCCCGTCAAACCTAATGGGGATGTAAGGATATGTGCCGACTATAAGTGCACTATCAATAGGGCGCTCCAAGACAACCCCTACCCAGTGCCCGTAGTCAGCCATGTCTTGGCCGCCCTGGCGGGGTCAAAGATATTTGGGAAGCTGGACCTGGCACAAGCCTACCAGCAGCTTCCAGTAGACGTGAAAACAGCTGAGGCCCAGACAATAGTTACCCACAGGGGGGCGTTCAGGGTGCGCAGGCTACAATTTGGGGTGAGCGTGGCCCCGGGGATCTTCCAGAGTATAATGGACGCTCTCCTTAAAGGGATCCCCGGAGTCCAGCCCTTTTTCGACGATGTTTTAGTCGCCGCCCCGGACCCTGAGGAGTTCAGCAACCGCCTCAGGGAGGTGCTTCGTCGTTTTCAAGCGGCCGGGTTAAAAGTGAAAAGGGAGAAGTGTCTGCTGGGGGTGCCACGGGTGGAGTTCCTGGGATTCGCAGTGGACGCGGAGGGAATCCACCCGACTGAGGAGAAAACCAGGGCCATCGTGCAAGCCCCGGCCCCCACGTGCAAAGCGGAGCTCCAGAGTTTTTTAGGGGTGCTCAATTTTTATCATTCGTTCATCCCCCATAAAGCAGCCATCGCGGAACCCCTACACCGGCTACTGGACAAAAAAGCTCCATGGGTGTGGGGGAAGAAGCAAGCCGCCGCATTCCAGGCAGTGAAGGACGTTCTGGTCTCAAATGCGGTGCTGCACCACTTCGACGAGCGCCTTCCGGTCATCCTTGCATGCGATGCATCACCGTATGGGGTGGGCGCAGTCCTGGGGCACCAACTACCTGACGGCCGGGAGGTACCGGTCGCTTACTATTCCCGGACTCTTACATCGGCGGAGCGTAACTACGCTCAAATAGATAAGGAAGCCCTGGCAATCGTAGTGGGGGTCCATAAATTCAACGATTACTTGTACGGGCGCCGGTTCACAATAGCGACCGACCATAAGCCGCTATTGGGTCTGCTGGCCCCAGACCGACAGACTCCCCAAATCCTGTCCCAAAGGGTGTTGAGGTGGAACCAATTCCTTAATTCATATACGTACACCTTAATACACAGGGCGGGCAAGGCGATGGGCCATGCGGACGCACTCAGCCGCCTACCGCTCCCAGACACGGGCCCCGATCCGGCACCAGCACACCACGTCATGTCGATAGAATCACTCCCGGACCAGCCTCTCCACGCTGCGGAAGTAGCTAAGGCCACGGGAAAAAACAAAATGCTAGCGAGGGTGCTCGACTGGGTGGTGAGGGGATGGCCAGAAGGGAACATGGGGGAAGAGTTCAAGCCCTATAAAATGAGACGGGAAGAACTCGCAGCCCACAAGGGATGCCTGCTATGGGGGAGCAGGGTGGTGGTCCCCCCCCCTCTACAAAAACGAGTCCTGCAGTCACTACACGAAACACACCCGGGCATTGTGAGGATGAAGGCCCTAGCCAGGAGCTATGTGTGGTGGCCGGGAATGGACGGGGAAATAGAAGACTGGGTCCGGAGATGCAGCGCCTGCCAGCAATCGAGGCCGGATCCACCCAGTGCCCCGGCTACCAGATGGGAACCTACAAGGAAACCGTGGTCCCGCCTCCACATAGACTTCGCGGGGCCTTTTCAGGGGCAGATCTTCCTAATCATTGTGGATGCCTACACAAAATGGCTAGAGGTCATTCCGGTAGGGTCCACATCTGCAGCAGCCGCAATCCGAGCCTTACGCAGGGTGCTGTGCACCCACGGCATCCCTGACACTCTGGTCTCGGATAACGGGGCAGCCTTCACCTCGGGGGAGTTTCAGGCATTCCTCCAAAGGTATCTAATAAAGCACATTAGGTCAGCTTCCTTCCATCCGGTCACCAACGGCCAGGCGGAGTGGATGGTCCGTACAACCAAAGAGGCCTTGGGCAGGATTGTGCAGGGCGATTGGGACCACCGGCTATCAGTGTTCCTCTTTGACAACAGGGTCATTCCTAACCCAGCCACCGGGGTCAGCCCAGCAGAGCTCCTCATGGGGCGCAAGCTTACCACGAGGTTAGACCGGCTGCAACCCGACCGCACCTCGGACGTGCGAGGGTCCCCAGAGGTACGAGACGCGGCTAGGGGGTTCTTCGCGGGGGAGCCCGTATTTGCCCGCAACTACGCTTCGGGGCCACAGTGGCTAGCAGGGCGGGTACTGCGGGTTGTGGGTTCCCGACACTACGAGGTGGCAACTGAGGGGGGCCAGACCTTGCGCCGGCACATCGATCAGCTGCGCCGCCAGACCCTACCAGAGGTACCCACAGAAATAGGGGAGCCGCCGGAGCAGCCAACAGTCACCGAGCCAACACCAATCCAGCCTCCCCCAGCAGAGGTGAACCAACCCCCGGAACCGGCACCGCCGCCCACAGAAACTCAGGCCGCCAACGACACCCCAGAAGTAGAAACCACCCCGGCGCCACAAGCGACCCCAAGGCACTCAACGAGGGAGCGTCGACCTCCTGCCTACCTACAGGATTATGTGCACGAACTAAGGGGGGAGGAGTGTAACATATGGCGTTCGCAGGACGCAACCATTTCGTTACAACGATACATCGCAATAGCGTAAGTCCGCCCTAACAGCGGGGGCTACTGGGGACACCCAGACGCCTCCGCACTGAGCTGGGGCCAGCCGCCAATCGCAGCCAGTGGCGGGAATATAGCTGGACGTCATAGGACCGGCCAGCTGGGTAAATAGTTCCGGCACTGTATATAGGCGGCCCCGGACCGCGTGTTCTCCAGTTCTCCATCTTGTTTTGTACCTTGCAATAAACCATGTTGCCCTACTCTCGTCTCCAAGACTGGTACATAACAACAAGTTCACCACACAACCCATATTGCTGACAACTAGCCAGCCAAATAAAACAAGCTTTGAGAAAAGTTCAGCTTCGTTCTTCTTCAGCAGCCACCACTTCTTCTGCAGGAAACAACATCAAAGACAACAGCTCGGCCTCTGCTCCTTCTTGGTAAATGTTCTGCACTCACTTCTTTTGTAACGGGAATGTTTAGAGGAGAGATCTGAGGTCAAATGGGAAAGCAGTATGGTAATTTGGCCAGAAAAACAAGCAAACAGATGTGCATACTAATGCATTGTATAAACAAGAATAATACATGAAAACCTTGCCTTTGACTTCATGACTGAGCATGAGATTTAAAAAGAAGAAGTCTAGTGGCACCTTAAAGGCTAATAATAGTTATTCCAGCATGAGCTTTCATGACTCGGGGCTTACTTATTTATTTAATTCCATTTATACCCCACCCTGCCTTGCAAGCGGGCTTAGGAAGGCTCACAACACATAATAAAGCAATGAATAGTCATTTATCCTTCTTCAGATGCTATGAAGAAGAGACTAGCATTAATTCCAGGTGGGCAGCAGTGTCAGTCTGAAGCAGCAAAACAAAGTTTGAGCCCAGTGGCACCTTTAAGAGCAACAAAGTTTTATTCAAGGCATGAGCTTTCGTGTGCAAGCTCACTTCTTCAGATACAATGGAATGAAAATAACCATGACCCTCTAAACTAAGCTCATTATTCTTTCAATCTATAAAAAATACCTTCATTATTCTGTGCGCTAATTTACTATCCACCCTCTATACATATGACTGTTATTTCAATTTTCATTCCATTGTATCTGAAGAAGTGAGCTTGCACACGAAAGCTCACACCTGGAATAAACCTTCGTTGATCGTAAAGGTGCCACTGGACTCAAACTTTGTTCCAAAATTGATTGACCTCAGTAAAAGGTTATCTGGCTATTCCTACCATGTTATATCATACCATGACCCTTTGCTCCTATCAGTTAATTTTCTTATGCTTCACACTGCTTCACTGATTAGCTGTTGTTTATCCAGCTTAGTTTATTTGCACCCCAGGAGGGAAATGCTAGAACCTCTGACCTCTTCTACCAGCCATTATGTCTAACAGCCTAATCTATTCCAGCCTCTTACACAAAGATTCAGGTGGTCAGCCATATTGGTCTGAAGCAGAACAGTGTTTTGAGTCCAGTGGCACCTTTATGACCAATGAGGTTTTATTCCAGGTATATGCTTCCATGTGCACACACACTTCTTCAGATACAATTAAATGGAAATTACCAGACCATACATATAGACAGAGGATAAGGAGCAAACTAGCATGCAGCATAATGAAGATGTTTAACAGATTCAAGAACTAGACAGGAATAACAACCTTTGTTTATGTGGTTACCATTTCTTCGAGTTTAATTTGGCAGAGGGACTTAGTGAAGGAATTAAATATGTCAGCATTGGAGATTGGACGTATCCTGGATTGTGGAATGCTGAGAGTTATTAATGGAGATCCTGCCAACACTCCAACCGTCTCCTCTCAAGCATAGAGGCGACCTTACATCATCTTCTTCTTTGAGCCTGTCTGTGGGATAGGATGGGATATAAATCAAATAAATAAGTAAAAATAAAACAATAAAGGAGGCGCTGGACTCAAGCTTTGTTCTTACACAGAGAATCACACATGAAAGATTTATGATAGCATTCACAACAGACCTCTCTCTGTCCTCCAACTCCTCCATTCCTTGCCTTCCAGTAATTTTCCTTTATTAAAATGTATAAAATGAACACAGCATTCATAGCATCTGAAGAAGTGAGCTCTGACTCACAAAAACTCAGGATGGAATAAATATATTTAAAGTTCCACTGGACTTATGTTTTATTTTGCTACAGTAGACTAACACAGCCACCCCTCTGAAAGAACACTGAGCTATCTGGCTGCAATTTCCATAATTGTGTTTTGAGTTTTTTAATCTTCTGTGATGGCAGGAACCACTGTACAGGGTTTCTAGACGCTACCAGGATCACAGTAACATTTTTCTGTGTCATCCTACACTACCATGAAGAATCATGTGCATGAAAAAGCAGAGCTCTTAGGCCATATGAATGGTGCATATGACCAGCATCAGGATCACAATAGCATGAAATTCCTGCCTGTAACCAGCCCATAATGAACCGTCACTACCTCACAGCTACCATGCTCAGAATTATGCCTGGCATGCTTCAGAGCAAATGTAAGCTGGTCACATCATGCAAAATTGAGTTATTGTTTCTTAACCTCGCATCATTTATATTTGAACCTTAAAGTCTTATCTTTGTAACAATCTGGGTTGCCAACCTCCAGGAGGGATGATAAAGCCTAGAGTTCCACAATGAAGAATGAAATAACAGCAAAAAATGTGGAAAAATAACAAAAGAATCCTGAAAATTCTTAACGATTCAACAATATATATTCAATGGAAATTCAGCACTGTTACAATACAATTCATTACACTTCTACAAAAGTTCATCCTGTTCTACAAAAATTCATATAACACTAATGCAATGTGCAAAGACAGAATTAAAGTTCATAAAAAGAACTTGTGTGTGTCAGTTTCTTGACTTTAAAGCTCTCATAGACATTCACCCGACTCCGCAAGAAGAATAAAGTGCTAGTGCGGTCCAAATTTCAAATGCAGACGATTTAAGTTCTGAAAATTCTTTCTTCAGTCTTGCAGATGTTAAATTGAAACTTTCATCAATTGTGAAATTGTTGAAAATAGTGGTTCAAATAAGCCTCAACAGTAAAGCTGCCTGTAATACTGTTTCAGATTCCTTTGTCTAAGAGACAATTCCCCATTCCATCATCCAGCAAAACACTTCTTACAGCACTAGCTCTGGAGAAAACTCTCAAGAGTTTCAGGATAGTTTTTTCATAGAATTTCACAGAGTCTAAAACCTAAAATGGATTTTAAACTATGTTGGGATTTCAGCACAGTATTACGGATACATGGGGTTCTGCTGTGCTGACTTGTGTTCCTTTTAACTTTTACTCTAAGTAAATTTAAAATACTTTTACTACTAAAGTATGTAGATTTTTTTTAAAGTCAAAGATACAGTATTAAAGGGAAAGCAAAAATAGATTGACTAATTTTATATGCAGCAGATTCTCAGGAGGGGTGGCACAGAAATTTTGTAAACAATAAGGCCTCTTGTATTTTTAACAGATATAATGGAATTCTAAAGGGAAAGTTTTTTTCCTAAAATGGAGATACAGTGTTAGTGCTGCCAGGTAGGTTTGTTAGGTCCAATTCAACAAATATCTGGAGATTACAGGAATCTGAAACAGTATTACAGGCAGCTATACTCACTGAGAGTGGGTTTAGCATCTGCAATGATATAAAAAACCAATATCCCTGTTCAGTCCTGGGGAGGTGTTTGTTCCAAGTTTCATAATAATTTGTAATTCAGCAATTTCTCTCTCCATTGAAATTCTTGAAGTTCCTTTGCAGTAAAACAGCTACCTTGAGGTCACCCATTGAATGCTTTGGAAGCTTAATGGCTATGAAGTCCATTATAGATCAAAACAACAGGCTAAACAAACAAATGACAGGAAAACGATTCTTTCTCCAGAAAACCTTTGTGCTGGGTGGGGGGGAGAGACCCACAGAAAAGTAAAATAGTCTAGTCGCTTTTGGTTTCTCCTTTGTTTGGGTTTTTAAACATTTCTGGTTAAGAACACAGAAAATATAGAAGGGAGGAAGTTTCTTGAGGTGCAACAGATAACTCTTGCCATCATTTACACTAACTAGTAAACAGAATAGATCTAAAGATCTCAGCAATTTCCTTGCCAAATGGCGAGGTGGGAATGAAGAATGTGCCTGGAGTGCCTCATCATAAACAAGCTGGACTTTTTTCACCTTGTTTTTACAACGGAACCTAACTCTAGCTGTCTGGGCACTGGAGTCAGAGAGAAATACATCACAGTGTTCCCTTCCATTAGAGACTGGCTTTGCTGGAAAGAGTCATTTTGTTTCAATAGGGTTGATTGCTGATATGATGCTAATACTCAACACAAAGGATGCAATCAACTTCCTACTGAAGCCATTAACAACACTCCACTGTGCTCAAAGAAGTTTCAACCAGAAACATTTCTTGTAGATATCAAGTCATGAAGCCTTCCTACAAAGTTCTTCACCATGAATAATCAGTTGGGCAAATGACACAAATCCTTTGGTCTAACTCAACGGTTTAGCAATCAATCTGTATGCATGTGTGTCTGTAACATAATAATAATTATAATTATTATTATTATTATTGCAAATAACTGGAATGAACATTGAGATATCAAAATTAAATTTCATACATATGTTCAGGCACATTCAAATATCAGCACAACCCCATGCTGATGTTTTAAAAGTGCAAAATATCTCCTTTGAAGACTATAGGGTCAGAATGAAAACTGGTGTATGTGCTTAGGATGTAATTATATGTTTCAAGTTCAAACCCTAGATTTACCCCAATACCTATTTTCAAGAGGGCTAAGAATAGCAAGGCCATTTGTCCATGCTGGGGTTGGCCCTCCCTCATGCTCTTGCTGTTGCTGAGATATGAAGAAAACGTCTGGTCTGGAAATGACATACACTGATGCATAATGTCACATCTGCCCTCTGTATGTGACGTCATGAGTCATGGTTGCTGGAAGTCATTTCCAGCCCAGTCCCTGCCCAGAAAGCTTCTGGGGATGCCAGCTGGTGGGTATGAACAAGCATGTGTTTTAACAGTTTAAAATTCTGAGGTAAATTGAGAAGGACATTCAAGACAAATTCTGTAAGTATCCAATCACCAACAGAAAACCACTTGTTTATCTGACCCATTCTGGACTCACTTCTTCAAACCCTGTGGATCGATCTTGCAATCAACAAGGTTTTCAGCACTGGTGGTACTAATAACCTCAGACACCTTTGCATTTCAGACACTCAGTTTATACAGGCTGTTTCTTCTGCGTTATTGAATTTATAATATTCCTAATTCCTAAAACAAGGGAACCCTGACATTCCAGTGTCTCAGACCACTGCTCCATACACTGCGAGAGCTCACACAGTTTTGCAGGGCCTGCAAAACGGAGCTCTTCCACCTCGCATTTTTTGAATTAAAACCTATAACCACAGGACAGCAGAACAAATCCACTTGGCCCACAGTGTGACTGAGGACCTTCTTTCACAGGACATCCAGCAGAAGTAACTGAATAACAAAATTTTAATATCAATATAGTTGGCAGTATCTGCCATCTTTAACACACCATTATATTCTAATATGAGATCAATAGCACCTATTACTATTTTATGTAATTGTTTTATATGTAACTGTTTTATGATGCACTTATGTTTTATGTTGTTTTAATGTTGGCCTCGTGGCCTCCTAGTGTAAGCCGCTCTGAGCCTGCTTTGGTGGGGAGGGCGGGATATAAATCAAATAAATAAATAATATATAAATACAAGTCGGCCCTCACTTCCACATATTTAATTTAATTATTTATTTAAAATTATACCTCATCATTCCCTAAAGAAGCATGGCTTGGATTAGCTTACCTCAAAGTAAAATACAATTAAATAGACAATCTTAAAAGAAATAATAATAATAATAAATATATAACACAAGTTAAAACCAACAATATAAACCTATTGAGCATGGCTATACCCAACAACACAACAGTAAAATGATCCCATGGAAACAATACAAGGATCACAAGTAATACATAATGACTAATTAAAGGCAATTGGAAGAGCTCTGTCTTGCAACCCCTTCATAAGCTAACAAGGACCTGAAGGGCACACGTGTCTCTGATAATACATTCCACCATGATGGTGCCACCACAGAGAAAGCCTGCACCCTGATTGAGGAGAGGCAAGTTACTTGCAGGTCAGGCACCATCTAAAGATTGCATGATGAAGAATGCAGGCAATGTACAAGGTCATAGTGGGAGAGGCAGTCCTTCAGATATTATGGTCCCAAACCATTTAGGGCTTTAAAGGTTAAGACCAGTAGCTTGAATTTGATTCAGAAACCAACTAGCAACCAGTGCAGCTGCTTCAGTATTGGCTGTAAGGGCTATTCACCAGGTAAAAGCCTAGTGCTGCATTCTGGATAACTTAAAGTTTCCAGAGCATCTTCAAGGGCAGCCCTGCAGAGAGCAAATTGCAATAGCCCATGAAGCTGAGTGTGACCATGACATGAATCACTGTGGCTGCATCCAACTGAGACAGATAGGGGGCCAGCTGATGAGCCTTCTGAAGACAGAAGAACACAAACCACTGCGGATGCTTGTTTGTTCAGAGGAAGCATGGCATCAAGCTGATAATAGTTGGGCCTCGTCAAGAGCCAGGAACTGTAGCCACCAGGCTGACACAGCCCTCCTCAGCTATATGGCTTCCATCTTTGTTGAATTCAGTTTCAACCAGTTCTCTTTCAGTCATCCAAGCACTGGCTCAAGGCCAAGAGAGCTGCCTCCAGCAGGAGGGAGGGAGGGTTTGATGTCATCAGCATATTGATGACACCCAATCCCAAACCTCCTGACAAACTTTGCTAGAGGGCACACACATATATATAAGATCAAACCCTGCAGAATACCCCAGTCTAGTGGTCCCATGGGAGGCATTTTGTCCCTGATGACCACCTCAATCCAATTGAAGCAGGAGGTCATCCACCAGAGCAGTGAGCAGCATCTCAGTCCCTAAACAAGGCCTGACCCTGGAAAGGGTCAAGGGCAGAGGTCTCATCCAGGAGTTGTTCAGCTGCTGCTCACTCAATTGTCTATCCCAAGAATGGCAAATTCGATACAGGGCAGTAAATTGGCCTGTTAATAGGTCCTTTTAATCTAACACTACAGTCTCCTTCAAGGAACTAGGGAAGCAGCTCTGAGAAACAGACAAGGGGCCTCCTACCGCACCTCAACAGGATTTAACCAGCATGGGATACCCCAGTCTAGTGGTCCCATGGAAGGCACTTTGTCCCTGATGGACACCCTCTGAGAGCTTCCCTGAAGGAATGAGGAAAACCACTTCAAGAGGGTGTTTTGAGGGGCTCCAAGGAGCAGGTTGTTAGTTTTACAGCACCCAAGACCTATCAACAGGAAACTTTCAGGACATTTTTTTCATAGGATTTCACAAACAGAGTCTGAAACCTAAAATGGATTTTAAACTACGTTGGGATGTCAGCACAGTATTATGTATACATGGGGTTCTGTTGTGCTGACTTGTGTTCCTTTTAACTTTTACTCTAAGCAAATTTAAAATACTTTACTAGTAAAGTATGTAGATTTTTTTTAAGTCAGATTTACAGTATTAAAGGGAAAGCAAAAGTAGATTGACGGATTTTATATACAGCAGATTCTCAGGAGGGGTGGCACAGAAATTTTGTAAACAAGAAGGCCTCTTGTATTTTTAACAGATATAAAGGAATTCTAAAGGGAAAGCTTTTTCCTGAAATGGAGATATAGTGTTAGTGCTGCCAGGTAGGGTTGTTAGGTCCTATTCAAGAAATATCTGGAAATTTTGGGGGTGGAGCCAGGAGCAAGGATGTGACAAGCATGATTGAACTCTGAAGGGAGTTCTGGTCATCACTTTTAAAGGGAACGCACACCTTTTAAATGACTTCCCTCCACTGGAAATAATGCATAGGAGCACCTTCTTTGGGGGCTCATAGAATTGGCCCCTCTGGTGCAATCTTTTTATTAAATACTGGGTTTGATACACGGACAGATGCTCGGTGCAGTGATCAGCTCATTTATTAAGTGATTCTCAGCATGCACACTCAGGCCTCAGGCTGGTTAAATACACCCAAACTCCACCCGCTTCCCCAGCTATTGGAGGGTTTGAACTGTCCTCCTACTTTGCATTGACTGTCTGCACTTGCCTGCCCAATGGGCATGCAGACTCCGGTCCTGGTGGTCTATTGTTCTAAGGCTTCAAGCTCCACTAGGGCTTTTTTGAAGGCAAGTCTGGGTATGCCTATTCTGTAGCCGCTACTGCTAACATAAGTAACAACCCCCGGACACAATACTTTTTGAAACTTGGAGGGTGTTTTGAGGAGAGGCACCAAATGTTATGCTGCAAATTTGGTGCCTCTACCTCAAAAAACAGCAACCCTAGAGCCCCAGATACCCGCGGATCAATTTTCCATTATGCCCTATGTGAATTGATCTCCATAGGGAATAACAGAGTGCCCAGCAGACATCCCCCCCTGCTTTCTGATGACCCTGTAATGGGGGGAGGGCCTCCAAACTGGCGGATCCCCTGCCCCCAACTGTGTGATGGCAACCCTACTGCCAGGACCAGCTCCCTAGCTGTTAGTGTCTTATACGATATTTTGGAGCTTTCTCCTCCACCTTCCAGGGACAAAGTTCAATTGCAGAGTGAGTATTCAGAAGATGAAAAGCTCTGGAAAGTGGGTAAGTAATCCCTTACCAAAATCTGTTAGGAAAGGCTTGAGTTCTCTTTCTTTAAATATTTTTTTCCTCCAGGTCTTGCCAACTGCTACATCAAGTAGTAGCTTCAAGTTGCAGACTCCATCTCAAAATCTCAGGGTCTGAAGCTTGGGAGATTTGGAAGGTCTGTCATCTCTGGCTTTTAGCAAGACTGAATTTTTTTGAGAGGTTTGATACAAGATGGAACAGAAGGATCAAAGGACTTTCATTTATTTCTAAACATCTCATGTCCAAGTATCAGGGCTGCTGGAGGCAGATACCAGGTGTGACTTAAAGGCAAAAGGCAATTTAAGGTGAGAAGCCTTTTACAACTGTAAGGTGAGAGCACAACAGGAATTTATATGTGCCAAGATCAAAAAGTCAAGATCAGCAGGGAACTACACCAAATGGACTCGGAAATAATAAAAGAAAGAAAGAAAGAAAAAAGAAAATAAATCAAATCTTAGGAGGAATCTGAACAACCCAAACTTTGGAGTAACAGAAAACATAACTGTTTAGAGATGACAGGCTAGTTCTACACAATATATAAGCACTTCCAATCTGTAAAGCACTCCATTATACTCTATGGACACCAATTCCTGTAGGGTATAATAGAGAATTGATCCATGAATATCTGGGGCTCTGGGGGTGTTGTTTTTTAAGGTAGAGTTACCAAAAAGCATAGCATCTGGTGTGTCTCCTCAAAACACCCCCCAAGTTTCAAAAAGATTAGACCCAGCAGTCTGATTCTATGACCCCCAAAAGAGGGTACCCCCATCCTCTGTTATTTTCAGTGAAGGGAAGGCATTTTAAAGGAGTGTGGTCCCTTGGATTGTGATGGTCAGAACTCCCTTCAGAGTTCAATTGTTCTTGTCACACCCTTGCTCCTGGCTCCACCCCAAAAGTCTCCTAGCTCCACCCCCAAAGTGCCCAGATAGTTCTTGAGTTGGACCTGGCAACCCTACAGAACAGCCAACAGCACTGGGGGGAAATGTCTCCTCCCATTGAATGCAGGCTTACTGTGTGGAAATGGTCAATTTTTTCCAGGCATGTTGATAATCCTGATTACTTGTAGCCAGCTATTTTACTTATCAGAGTTGCCTTGTCTTCTCTAGGAGGAACATGGTTTCTACACAGTTAAGGCACAGGAGATGGGCACAGTACTACAAGAAAGCAGGAATAAGGGCCTTGGCAACAATGCTATAATTTAACTTGTAGAATTCACAGCCATGAGATTACTTTTTTTCAAAAAGAAGAACGAAGCTACATAACAGAAAAATAGTATATCAGTTGCTGCTAGCCAGTATACAGAGAAGGAACCTCCATGTTCCGAAACAGTGTACTGCTGAATACCAGCACTGAGGACAAAGGGGGGAGAAGGGCTGTTGCTTTCTCGCCTCATTCCTGCACTTCCTTGAGGCATATGATTAATCAGGAGGTCAGCTCAGAAGGACCTGTCTTAGGTCTGGTGGAGCCTGGAAAAGGGGCAGGACTCCTCTTGAGCAGGAAGCAACTACCAGCAGCTGACTTAGTATTCAGGAAACAGGCCGCCCACTGAGCACAGCTAAGTCTGTGGATCAAGAAGCCAATAAGGACTGGTGTTTAGGAATGGCATCCTGAAGTAGAGAACCAGGCCTGATCCTGCAGGGAGCCATGAATGCAGAGACAGCAGTCTTGCCAAATGGCATTAACATTGGTTTTGGAGATGAAGCTTTTGGGGGCAGATTTGGGGGAGGGACCTCAGCAAGGTATAATGCCATAGACTACTCTCTGAAGCAGCCATTTTTCCAGGGGAACTGATCTCTGTTATCTGGAGATCAGTGATAATCCTGGGAGATCTTTAGACCCCACATGGAGGCTGGCAACCTTAGGCCTAATTTATGTTACATGAATCGTTAGCGTAGGATCTATACAAGCGTTGCATGTATGTCCTGTCATGTTTAGAACAGGCATTTACCACATGCTTGTGGCCCATTTATGTGTAGTATTAACACACCTTCAATCTGCAGCCTTGGGCATGTTGCTGACTTGCAAACTCTGCATTAGAAAGGGACAGTATATGAGGTGAGCATATTTGATGTAATGAGGGATACATAGAACAGAAATTCCTGGTGGGGGGAGGTGGAGAAGGATGTAGTGAAGAATCTGAGAGGATACTTGAAATCCCCTTGTTTGTGATCCATCTGCCACAGAAGTGATTGCTCATCTGTCAATTTTCAGCATTTAAAGGAAATATAAGAGCAGGTATTACTATGTCAGCCATTCCACCTACTTCCTCTCTGGCCATTCATGCTACATAGCACTGGGTTCTCTGAGGGATATTATGATGTGGAAAAGTTTGGTGAAAGTGAGAAAGATAACTGCTACATGGGAGAAAAGCTGGGAACTGGCATTCCTCCAAGAGAGTTGCTGGCAATGGAATATGAGATGTCATTGGGTTTTCAAATTAGGACTCCAATGATATCTTTCTTTATACTTCATTTATTTCCATTTCCTCTTCTCCCCAGTCTCATCTCTTTTTCTCTCAGGTGGTGGCACTGCAACACTGCATCTGGCCTTCCCCTTAGAATCCTCTGTGAGACATCCAAGCCTTTTCTTAATCTTTATTGCCTACCACTTCCACCATCCCTTGTGCCCGCTTCTGTCTTCTGACAGAAAAATCTGTCTTCTAAATTATTTGCTCCTGAAGTATGTTTCTTTTAAAAAAAAAAATGGTTAAAAATTTGTTATGTAATGTTTTTCATATAAGCAATATCCCTGTGCTCTAATAACTCTATTAACATTCAGTGGGCCCTACTTCTTGGGCTTTCATTGTTTCTACTCACACTACAACCTCTTGTGTAAAAACAGTTCACCCTGCTATAATCACTAATCAGTATACATGTTTAGAACTTTTTTCTTTTCCCGTCAAAGTTGTAAATTCACAGGTAAAATAATACAAAACATTTGAACAAAGTTGGAGTCCAGTAGCACCATTAAGACCAACAAAGTTTTATTCAGAATGTAACCCAATAGGAAAAATGTTGAAATTAACAAACTGAAAGAGCACCATTTGTGTGGGACAACAACAAAGGCAGTAAACATGTCAGAATTGGAGAATGATGACAAGATTGTCAAAGGCAGCGTCTGTTAATTGCTCTATTGCTCCTCAAGCCTGGGTTAAACGGAGACTTAGCATTTGATGAACTCCTCATTCAAAGCATATGTCCAATGGAACTAATGTTCAGAAATTCCTGGAAATTTGTGGGCAGAACCTTGGAAGAGAGGGGTTTGGGGAGGGGTGGGACCAAAGCAGATACAGTGCCATAGATTCCACCCTCCAAAGGAGCCATTTTCTCAAAGGGAGCTGATCTCTGTAGTTTGGGGACTAGTTGTAATCCCTGGAGATTTCCAGGCCTCACCTTAAATGCTGAAAGAAACCTGAAGTCACTTTTTTAATTAATCTGAAATGTGCATGCATAGTGAACCATATTGTTAACCTGTACTTCCATCTATCTGGTAATTTTAAAATTGGTGAATTAATTAGTTCATGTATTAGTAATTTCTAGATTGCTCACCACATACCACTGAAGTTGAATATAAATAAGAGCCAGATAACCTTGGCTAAATACTCATCCAGCTGTAGTCCATTCTGTTAATGTTAATTTAGCTCCAATTATTAAAATATGGCTGAAAATATTTCACTGGTTAAACATTAACCGGTTGGAATATTAACTGATTAATCAAGGAGTATCTCATGGACTAACACATAAGCCAGTAGCTAAATGGATATACAAAGAAAGGGAGAACTTGACCTCACAATTCTTCTGATTTGTTTTCATATAACATTTGAATTTGGTTTGCATCACATAAGGGACAAGAGGGAATCATACACCGGGTGGGGGGGGGGCTGTGGTGACTCCTGGCAATCATACCTGGCAATTCTACCATTGCAGATTCCCCTTTACAACTCTCCCTGTCTGATAACATGCAAGAGATATACAGCCCAACATGGTGGAATAATTTTTATGCTCCGCTGAAGGTTTAAAGAGAGAAGCGTACAAGGTTAATGCCAAGAACTCTTGATCAAGCGATGCTTCAGTTAGTAGGTAGTATCATGACAAATCCTTTCAACTGTGTTTGCATCCATGCGAGTCTACAGATTGGAGGAGGTTGCTTATGAGCACAGTTCTGAACATGTCCATTCTTTTGCAGAACAACATGTGAAGTATTAAAAGGCAACTGGAGTCTGGAGGTATCAGCCATCATGCAGTCATTCCTGGAAATGTCAGCAATCATCAGTTTGTCATTTGTGACAGCAGAGATAAGGATAAAGACTGACATAGTTTCCTTGTGGGTTGCATTGGGTCCACTGAAGTACTATATAGGTCTCTTGTGGAGGAGAGCTACCTCTGGAAATGCTATAGGAGTACAGGAGCAAGCAAGAAAGGGAGGGAGGATCTTTAATTTTCTGTAGAAAGAAATATTTTGAAGAGGTTTCCCCTTTTCCAAAAAGGCTTGAAGAAACTCTCCTTCTAGCAGCTCAAGTTAAGCAACGTCACCTCACAAACCAGACTACAGTTGCCTTTTAATAAAATTTGGAAACTAGGAAATGGTTAAAAGAACAGCAGTTTCTGGAGTCCGCATAAGCCTGTAGAATAGCAAGACCTCTTCTAACAAGCTCATAGGCTTTCTCTGACCCACACTCATATGAACATATGAAGCTGCCTTATACTGAATCAGACCCTGGGTCCATCAAAGTCAGTAATATCTACTCAGACTGGCAGCGGCTCTCTAGGGTCTCAAGCTAAGGTTTTTCACCTATTTGCCTGGACCCTTTTAGTTGGAGATGCCAGGGATTGAACCTGGGACCTTCTGCTTACCAACCCACCATCCCTCCATCCTTTAGAACAGTCTTTTAGAGGAAGCTAGAAGACACCACCCTGACCTGGGTATCCTAGGCTAGCCTGGTCTCATCAGATCTCGGAAACGAAGCATGGTTAGCGCTGGCTAGTATTTAGTGGGAGACCACCAAAGAATACTAGCGTTGTAATGTGGAAGCAGGCAATGGCAAACTACCTCTGAATGTCTCTTGCTTTGAAAGCCCCATGGCGATATCATCAGTCAGAATTGATGACTTCCAGCAGCATCTGGATCAAGGCAGTTCAGCGGTACTGATGCTGTTAGACCTATCAGCTGCATTTGATACAGTCGACCATCAGTTGCTGACCCATCGCCTTGCCGACACAGAGGTTCAGGGGTTGGCCTTGCAATGGCTCTCCTCTTTCCTTTATGGTCGGGGACAAAGGGTGGTGATTGAGGGACAGTCGACCTGGAGACATGCACTCAATTGTGGTGTGCCTCAGGGGGCGGTGCTCTCCCTGATGTTGTTTAATATCTATATGCGCCCCCTTGCTCAGATTGCCCGGAGGTATGGGCTGGGTTGTCATCAGTAAGCCAACAATACAAAGCTCTATCTACTGATGGACAGATGGTCTGGCTGTGTCCCAAGCTTTGGCAGGATGGCTTAGGCTGAGCCGACTGAAGTTGAATCTGATGAAGACAGAGGTCCTTTGCCTGAGTCGCAGTGGTCCAGACAGGGAAATTCCCCTACCAGCTTTTGATGGGAAATTCCCGTACCAGCTTTTGACAATGGTGCACAGGGTCAAAAGTTTGGGGGTGCTTCTGGAGCCTTCCTTATTTATTTATTTATTTATTTATTTATTTATTTATTTATTTATTTATTTATTTACAATGGAGGCCCAGATAGCAGCCACTGTTAAATCTGCCTTTTTCCATATTAGGCAGGTGAGGCAGTTGGTTCCCTTCCTCGAGTGTGGTGACCTGGCAACTGTGATCCATGCAACGGTCACCTCGAGATTAGACTACTGTAATGTTCTCTACATGGGGCTGCCCCTGCCTCAAATCCAGAAACTTCAGTAGTGCAGAACGCTGCGGCCAGACTGTTATTGGGGTTTCCCAGGTGGGAGCACATACAGCCGGGGCTGCAGGGGCTGCACTGGCTGCCAATAGTATACTGGATTCACTATAAGGTGCTGGTTATTACCTTTAAAGCCCTATATGGCTGAGGACCTGCTTACCTTAAGGACCGTCTCTCCCCACATGTTCCCCAGAGGGTACTTAGATCTGGAACGCAAAATCTATTAGTGATCCCCAGGCCAAGGGAAGCAAGATTAAAGTCCACCAGAGAGAGCTTTCCCAATTGCTGCCCCTTACTCGTGGAATCAGGTGCCAGAAGAGGTTAGGGCCTTGCAGGAACTCACCCAGTTCCGCAAGGCCTACAAGACAACACTCTTCCAGCTGGCCTTTAATTGATTTTGAACGGCTGATACAGTAGTAGGAAATGACATCTAATAAATACTGAAGCCATCAGAAATGAAATAACATCGATATTAGCACCAGACTGTTTTAACTTGTATTTTAGTTATGATGTGTTTAATGTTATGAATTGTTTTATTGTGATTTTATTGGTTGTAAGCCGCCCTGACAACTGACAAGTTTGGCCTTGGAAAACAAAATGAAGCTGGGCAAAGGCTAATAGAGTTTTGTCAAGAGAACAAGCTGGTCATAGCGAACACCCTCTTCCAACAACCTAAAAGGCGACTCTACACATGGACATCACCTGATGGGCAACACAGAAATCAGATTGATTATATACTCTGCAGTCAAAGATGGAGAAGCAAAAACAAGACCTGGAGCTGACTGCAGCTCAGATCATGAACTACTCATTGCAAAATTCAGACTTAAATTGAAGAAAACTGGGGAAACCATTAGGCCATTCAAGTTTGACCTTGATCGCATCCCTTATACAGTGGAGGTGAAAAATAGGTTTAAGGATCTAGAGTCGATAGACAAAGTGCTTGAAGAATTATGAATGGAGGTTCGTGACAGAAGGCAGAAATCAGCACCATCCCAAAGAAAAAGAAATGCAAGAAAGCAAAGTGGCTGTCTGATGAGGCTTTACAAATAGCTGAGGAAAGAAGGAAAGTGAAAGCAAAGGTGAAAAGGAAAAATTCACCCAACTGAATGCAGATTTTCAGAGAACAGCAAGGAGAGATAAGGAGGCCTTTCTGAAGGAACAATGCAAAGCAGTAGATGAAAATAATAGAATGGGAAGGACAAGAGATCTCTTCAAGAAAATTGGAGAAATCAAGGGAACGTTTTGTGCAAAGATGGCCATGATAAAGGACAAAAACGGTAGGGACCTAACAGAAGCAGAAGAGATCAGGAAGAGGTGGCAAGAATACACAGAAGAATTATACAAGAAGGATCTCAATGTCCTTGACAACCATGACAGTGAAATCACTGACCTTGAGCCAGGCATCCTGGAGTGTGAAGTCAAATGGGCCTTAGAAAGCATTACTAACAACAAACCAAGCAGAGATGACAGTATCCCAGTTGAGCTATTCAAAGTCCTAAAAGATGATGCTGTTAAAGTGATGCACATATTATGTCAACAAATTTGGAAAATGCAACAGTGGCCACAGGATTGGAAAAGGTCAGTTTATATTCCAATCCCAAAGAAGGGTAATGCCAAAGAATGTTCAAACTGTCACACCATTGCACTCATTTCACATGCCAGCAAAGTCGTGTTAAAGATCCTACAAGCTAGGCTTTAGCAGTATGTAGATCGGGAACTACCAGAAGTTCAAGCTGGTTTTCGGAGAGGTAGAGGAACTAGAAATCAAATTGCCAACATTTACTGGATTATGGAGAAAGCACGGGAGTATCAGAAAAATGTCTATTTCTGTTTCATTGACTATGCTAAAGCTTTTGATTGTGTGGATCACAACAAACTGTGGCAAGTCCTTAAAGAGATGGAAGTACCAGACCACCTCACATGTCTCCTGAGAAACCTGTATAAGGTTCAAGAAGCAACTGTCAGAACGGGATATGGAACAACTGATTGGTTTGGAAAAGGAGTTCGACAAGGATGTATATTGTCATCCTGCTTATTTAATTTATATGCAAGGTACATCATGAGGAATGCTGGCCTGGATGAAGCAGAAGCCGGAATTAAGATTGCTGGGGAAAACATCAACAACCTCAGATATGCAGATGATACCACTCTAATGGCAGAAAGTGAGGAGGACCTTAAGAATTTCTTGTTGAGGGTGAAAGAGGAGAGTACAAAAGTAGGCTTGAAATTCAACATCAAAAAAACGAAGATCATGGCATCTGGCCCCATCACACCTTAGCAAATAGAAGGGGAAGACATGGAAGTAGTGACAGACTTCACATTTCTGGGATCCAAGATCACTGCAGTTGGTGACTTTAGCCTTGGGAGGATAGCTATAGCAAACCTGGGCAGTATAATAAAAAATAGAGACATCACCCTGCCAACAAAAGTCCGTATAGTCCAAGCGATGGTATTTCTAGGAGTAATGTATGGCTGTGAGAGCTGGACCATAAGGAAGACCAAGCGCAGAAGAATAGATGCTTTCGAGCTATGGTGCTGGAGAAGAATCTTGAGAGTCCCTTGGACTGCAAGAAGATTCAATCAGTCAGTCCTAAGGGAAATCAACCCAGACTGTTCCCTGGAAGATCAGATGCTGAAGCTGAAGCTCAAATACTTTGGCCACCAAATGAGAAGGGAGAATTCACTGGAGAAGATCCTGTTGCTGGGAAAGACAGAAGGCAAAAGAAGAAAGGGACGGCAAAAGATGAGATGGCTGGACAGCGTTACTGATGTAACAAACACGAATTTGAGCAGACTACGGAGGATGGTGGAAGACAGGAGGGCCTGGTGTGACTTTGTCCATGG
Organism: Heteronotia binoei; assembly: GCF_032191835.1. NCBI lineage: Eukaryota > Metazoa > Chordata > Lepidosauria > Squamata > Gekkonidae > Heteronotia > Heteronotia binoei. The sequence continues at coordinate 2,720,731 of NC_083238.1, read as the reverse complement.
GGTCACAAAGAGTTGGACTCGACTGTGCAACTGAACAACAACAAACAGCAATCGCACAACCCCCACCCTGCTGTTGGAAGAGGCAAGGGTCACACACATGCAAGAGGATCTTTCAGGCTGCTCCTGCACAAGCAGGACATGTGCATCGTGCACCCCAGCCATTCTGACAGCCAGGAAACGCATCCTGTCCCAAGGTAAGGACAGGCAGGATTCAGGGGAGCAGATGTGTGCATGATCAGTAGCACCCATAGGGACTGTCCAACTTCTCATGAGTTTCACATTAAACATCCACATTGTGTATCCACAATGTACTACTGGCTGCACATGGTCCAAGAAGAATGTTTTAATTTTTAGCAGGCACCTCCCAGAGGTGTTCAGAAATGCCTTGAAAAGTGGCTTGCTTATTACAAAAATGCAACTAACCCCTCAAATTAGTGTTACAATATGCGGCAACAGTACACAAAGACATCTGTACCTTTAAAAAATGGGGGGTTTGCCTGTAGGAACCCTTAAACTCCATTGGCTCAAAAGCTATAAGGAGTCTGACACTTTTACAAATAGGGCTACATACCCAGTAGATTATTGACCAAACTACTATTACTGCTAATACTCCACATTTACATAGTGCTTTGCATCTTCAAAGAACTGTGCAAATATTACCTAATTGATCTAGTCTGGCAAACAAGTCCTGGCAATCTAATATCAAGCCTTATATATGTAGAGGAGAACAAATCATTAACTGAAAGGAGCACATTCTCTAGAATCCTATTACCATAAATTATACTCAGCTTTTTTCTCCCCTCAAAGTTATTCTCTTAGCCATCTGATTAATGACTGGATTGAAGCAGATTAATTTACTTGTGGATTCTGGAAACTTAATAGGTGGAAACGTAATAGAAGCCTGATAGAATTGTCAGAGATAATTGATGTTTTAAGGGGCATGAAATCAGAAAAAGCATCCAGTTTAGATGGATTCACAATGGACTTTTTAAAGCATAAGGAGGGAATTTCTCTATTGTTTTTCAGTGAGTTCAAGAAATGATATTTATATGGAGAAAAAGCAGTTCCTCTGTGAGTCCAAGTGAATACAATGTCAGTACTTATTTCTCTCACCCAGTGATTATGTGTGTAAATAAAAAGGTAATAAATTAAACCTCAAACAGTGTTCCCTATCAGTAAAATAGGTAATCATCAAATGGATGATAAAAAAGATCAGACACAGATTTTTAAAAATACCTTTACATACCAAAGAGCTATATGAAAGATTAATAAGACCTGAATACCAACAAGTGAAAAGGATATTAAAGACGAGGATTATTTAGTGTCTTGTCACATTCTTCTCTCTCGCTCCTATAGACACTATTCTCTCTTAATAGAGTTGCCAACTCTATCTTGAAAATTCCTGGAGATTTGGGGTCACACCTGAGAAGGGTAAAGTCTGAGGAGGGGAGTACGTGATGTCCCTCTAGGAATTCCATTTCTCCTAGGCTCTACGCCTCTGCCCTCCAAAACAGCCAGTCTGGGGGAACTGATCTCTGTAATCTGGTTGTGATTCTGAATTCTCCAGGCCCTACCTTGACACTGGTAATCCTATCCCTGTGCAAGATTTCTTGGTTGCTATCCATAGCCTACTGTTACCCATGACTTCATGAGCTATACTAGCACCATGCATATTTCCTCTAGACCAGGGGTAGGGAACGTTGGCTCTCCAGATGTTTTTTGCCTACAACTCCCATCAGACCCAGCCATTGGCCATGCTGGCTGGGGCTGATGGGAGTTGTAGGCAAAAAGCATCTGGAGAGCCAACATTCCTCACCCCTGCTCTAGACTAATTAAACAAACAACCAATGACTTGGACTATAACAGAATAGTAAACTGAATTTCTGGTTCTAGCATGAATTAGCAGAAGCATTATTAAGACTAAGTCAAATTATGGGGTAACCAGAACTGTTTATAAATTCAGGTATATGTACTCCATTTCAGTGTACTGCTGAAGAAATCCCAAACTCAATTCAAGAGTTTCCAAGTTCAATAAGGAGAGTCTTCAAGAAACACAATGTTGTATGTGCTTATAGCAGCTAATGTCAGACAACTAGCTCATCAAATATTCATTCTTCATGAGTTAGATATTAAAAAAAAAAAAAACCTGTTGGACCTAAAACAAAAATTACTGTTAGTGACTATGTGATAACAAAAAGTTATCAGTTTTCACTTACAGAAGGAGCTTCCAGTGTTCAGTCACTGCCAATATTCTTTACCACTGAATTAAGACTGCTATAGACATCATGATTTTTCCACATGAAAAACACTTATTTAGGAAAATGCATAAAGCCTGTATACCAGTGATTCCCACCTCAGCCTGTCACCTTAAAGAGTATTGAAAAATGTTCAAAAAGTTCTTAAAACAAATTAGTTTCAATTCAGTTTATTTCCTATATGCCAGAGAGAACACTTTTCCTGGACCTTTTTCAAAATAGTAAACACGTTGGCCTGGATCCTTCCCACTGCACAAGTGGTTCCTACTCCCGGGAGCTGAATTTGGGAAATCTGAAACATGAGGAAGGGGGTCAAAGAGTTAATTCCATAAATCTTCACATAATGTCAAATCTAATGATCTTCACATAATGTCAAATCTAATGAATAATGAATAAAAATGCCTAATGAATAAAATATGATTTCACTTTAAAATGTTAATGTTGTCCTATATGGGACATCATAAATAGATCTCTTTCATAGGGTCTTTTTCCAACCCCTCTGAAGGAGGCAGTGGTCCGCCCCCTCCTGAAAAAGGTTACATCAGATCCGGCCGAATTGGCGCATTACCAACCGGTCTCAAATTTGCCCTTTTTGGGCAAAGTTATAGAGAGGGCTGCGGCGTTGCAGTTGCAGAGTTTTCTGGATGACTCTTCCACTTTAGATCCTTTCCAGTCTGGCTTCCACCCAGGCCACAGAATGGAGACAGTGCTGGTCGCCCTCATGGATGATCTCCGGCGACATCTGGATCGAGGCGGTGTAGCGGTATTGCTATTGCTAGACCTATTGGCGGCGTTCGATATGGTCGATCACCAGATGCTGACCCGCCACCTCGCTGACACAGGGATTCAGGGGTTAGCCTTACAGTGGCTTTCCTCTTTCCTTGAAGGTAGGGGACAAAGGGTGGCAATTGGGGGAGAGCTGTCCCAGAGGCACCCACTTAATTGTGGGGTGCCCCAGGGGGAGGTTCTCTCTCCAATGTTATTTAACATCTATATGCGCCCCCTTGCCCAGATTGCCCAGGGATATGGGCTGGGTTGTCACCAGTACGCTGATGACACCCAGCTCTATCTATTGATTGGTGGCTGAGCTGCTGACATCCCTGTAAATCTGGACCAGGCATTGCAAGCTGTGGCTGATTGGATCAAGCTGAGCGGGCTGAAATTGAATCCAGCGAAGACAGAGGTCCTTTGTCTAGGTCGCAGTGGTCCGGAAGGAGGGATCTCCCTTCCATCTTTTGACGGGGCACCATTGGTACCAGTCCGTGAGGTCAGGAGCTTGGGAGTGCTACTGGAGTCTTCCTTGACAATGGAGGCCCAGATAGCTGCCACCGCCAAATCTGCCTTTTTCCACCTTAGACGGGCGAGGCAGTTGGCCCCCTTCTTGAAACGAAGTGACCTGGCAACAGTGATCCATGCAACGGTCACCTCGAGATTGGACTACTGTAATGCCCTCTACATGGGGCTGCCCTTGTACCAAACTCGGAAACTGCAGCTAGTGCAGAATGCAGCAGCCAGGCTGCTGGTGGGACTACCTCGGTGGGAACATGTGCAGCCTAGGCTGCGGGAACTGCACTGGCTGCCAATTGTATACTGGGTTCGTTACAAGGTGCTGGTTATTACCTTTAAAGCTCTATATGGCTGAGGACCTGCCTACCTTAGGGACCGCCTCTCTCCATATGTTCCCCAGCGAGCACTGCGTTCCAGCTCACAAAATCTTTTGGAAATCCCTGGGCCTAAGGAGGCCAAACTAAAAACAACCAGGGAGCAGGCCTTCTCTATAAAAGCACCCCAATGGTGGAATCAGCTGCCGGAAGAGGTGCGGGCCCTACGGGATCTTAATCAGTTCCGTAGGGCTTGCAAAACTAGCCTTTTAAGATGGAACCAGAACTAATATTAAGCTATCTTGGATAAACAGAGATTGTAGCACCATTGTATTGCTTTTAGATTAATTTTAATATTAATTTTTATATTGTATTTATGCCATTGTTTATTGATTTTATTATCTGTGTATTGTTGTATCATGATATTATATCATGCTTTGTAAGCCGCCCTGAGCCTGTCTTGGCGGGGAGGGCGGGGTATAAATAAAAACGTATTATTATTATTAGTTATTACAAAACATATAATTTATTTATTCTAGTTAGAAAGAAGATTATTGTGTTATAAAACCAGTAAAAAAATTATAGTGAGCTAGCTGCATCTCCAAAAGAGCTTGGTGGTGTTGTGTGTGACTACCATATGTGTCTTTTTTGTTCTCACATATGTAGAGGTTGGAAACATGCACACTATAGCCAGTCAGTGATAAAAATACATACTACAATTATATATATTTTTCTGCACAAAAATGTTTCCTCAGAGGACAATTATATCTGAAGCTGCGCGTACAGTAGAATTCTATACAGAATTATTCTGGTCTAAGCCTGTTGCGTTCAGTGTTTATGATTTTATACTAGAAAGAGAAATAAGGTACCAGAGTCAACTATGACTTCTTTCTGTTTATTAAAACAGACATGATCCATTTCCTCTATTAAATGCCCATCCAAATCTATGGGAGAAGCAACTTTAAAAAAACAAAGTCCAATCTGCTCTCCCTTATTCCATTCTCTTCAAACCAGGAAGTTCTGGCTACACTAGGTACTCTCCCTGCCCATCTCCCCAGTAACTCTTTCAGAAGCCAATAAGTAAATGCCATTGTTGAGCTGTCTGGCCTGTAAATGCATTGAACAATGACTGCATGTTTGAGCTTGACAGCCAGCAAGCCATGGTGATTATGGAGAAAAGGAGCTGAGTGTTGTTGTTTTGTTCTTATGGCTGTTATTGTTATTAAGACCAGCATCATCCATCAAGACATGAAGTTATTTTTGATGTGAAAGGTCAGTTGGTCATATACAGTGACAATAGGAAAATCCATGGAAATCCATACCTAAACATCTGAGGAACACTTCTTTTAATCTTCTGCCATCTTTGATGCATATATATTTCAAAGCTAAAATCAACAAAGTCACAGACCTTTAAGCATTGCAGATGTATTATACTCTGTCCAAGGAATATTTGTATGAACATCAGAGCTCAATCTCTGACCATGAATCAGATAAATAATCTCCCTTTAAGAGGTTATGCAGACATAACGCTAAAGGCTGAATAGGGCAGGGGTGGCCAATGGTAGCTCTCCATATTTTTTTTTGCCTACAACTCCTATCAGCCCCAGCCAGCATGGCCAATGGCTGGGGCTGATGGAAATTTTAGGCAAAAAACATCTGGAGAGCTACCGTTGGCCACCCCTGGAATAGGGTGTTCCATCCTGATTCCATCAATCCCAAATCATTCAAAAAGGATTCATCCTCCTGACTGCAAGGGAACCACCTCGTAATATGTGCTATGGGAATAGCACTAACAACAGCAGAGGCCCACTGCCTTAAAACCATGTTTAGGAGAAAGGAACAACAAGTTCCTGATTTATCCCCACCACTCTCCTCCATGCACGTGAAAATTCTTCCCTTGTCTTTTCTAGCTTGCTATAGTTGTGCTTAACAGCATTAAGCACACTCTGGTGTGCTTTTTGTAGCTTGCCATGGTGTAGTATTAAGCACACTTTCTGGCACCTTTGCTAACCGTGGTTCACTCCAAGACACATTTTGCAACCAGAATTAAAAATGTTTTTGTGAATGGTGATTGGCATTACCTGTGTTTAGCAAAAATGACAGTGAAGCTGCGACACTATGGCTTTCAAAAAATAAAGGAGAGGAGAGGAATCATATATGAGGAGAGGCATGGGAAGGCCTGAAACAGTATCCCAGTCTTCTAAACATGAGGCTATTCCACGCTCTTCTTTTCTTTGCTTGTGTGCCCATATTGCATTGGGCTTCTCTTTCCCACACATGTTTTGTGCCATCTAGTGGTCACTTTGATATTTCATCACTGTGTCACTGGCTTATTTCCCTGCATTTGTCCAAATAGATAAGGTGGAGATACAGTGATGAAATATTGAAGCGACTACTAGAGGGAGCAAAACAGAGGTGTAAAAGAAAAAAGATGCAATATGTGCACACAAGTGACACAAATAAGAGTATGTAAAGGCCCATGGTTAGAAACTTAGGTGGTACAATGTCTGTTCTGGGCCTTAGCATCTATTTACAGAGACTAAATTCCTCAAAGCTCCTATTTGTAGGATAGTCCCATTTGCAGAGAATAACTCTTTTACAAATCTTTGAGATTTATGGAATCAGGATGTGAGCATACCCTGTTTCGGTCATTATACTGCACAGTTACAGATGAGTAGATTCCAACTCTCTGTGTTCCTCTCTAAAGTGTATAGGCATTGAAATGCATCATGAATAAAGTATGTAGGCTCAGTCCAGAAATGTTACCCATTGGTAAGGACCAGAAATCCCCTGAATGCACAATATTATATACATTATACATAATATTATATATATATTTAATTCTCTCACCAAGTATGATCTGTTCACCTCTTTGAGCTGAGAACAGATCAAAATTCCACTTTGCTCTTGCAAAATAGTTGGAAACTAAAGGGTTCAGCCCCTGGTCTTCTCAATATAACTTTGCATTTTAACTGTGGTACATACCTCATTCAAATTTCTGACTATAATAATAGAAATTTGTGCTGGCTGTGTGCAGGCTGCGCTAACTGCATATTGGTGTGTATTGGATAGCTCTAATAATTTCTAGTCAATTTAGCGCATCCCATTTGGTAAAGGTTATTTCACAGACCACAAATTTCATTGGAGTGCTCGATGCATTCATGAGATGGCTATTGATCACTGAGTTGCCAAGTAAGTTGCAGAAAAAGGAATAGAAATTACATGGTTACGTAATTATGGTGTAAACAGATAGCTGTGTGTCCCATATTGAGCACTACCCACTCAATCACTCACTGTCAGGGATATTGAAATTGTTAGGCTATTTCCTGAGAAGACAGAGCTCTGGTATTGTGGCACAGGCATCTAAGTCACTCAACTGGCTGTAAAAATTAGAAAATGGGAAAGTTCTATTTCTTTCACCTGAAATATGGAATTCAGAAAGTATCCCAAAACAGTTAAGGTGTTTTCTGGCTTATCCAGAAAAATGAGAGCTGGCAACATATGATCCAAAATATCCTGATCATTACAAAGGTATAAAGAGGGGGATACCTAAACATCTCTTAAAACAAAGGACTCACATTGTACCACCACTTTTTTCAGCTAATTCCACATTAGTTCAGTACTTAATATTTAGTGCATGTGCCCAACAAGACTACAAAAGAAGACATTCCTTTCCCTAGAAACATCGGACCCCAAGCATTCCTCAAAATAAGTTAAATTCCTTCTAAAACACCCAGAAAGCTGGAATTAAGCACAGTCAATACAAAATGCATTAATTATTATAAATGTCTGAAAATGGACACTTTAATACCAAACATATGACTTTTGCTTTATAACAAAGGCTACTGTTTCAGCACCAAGCTAGCTAAGCAACATGTGTACCCCACCCTGTCTCTCTACAACTCTAACATTTCTCACTTCTGTTGCTTTATTTATTTGAAATAAATAAATTTCTCTGTCCATCCAATTCAGTGAATTCAAATTATGCCATTAAACCATCAATAACACAACAGAATTTTTGCAAACAATTAAAATAGCCCCCAAATAGCTTTATCGATTAAAAATGGTAACTAAGAAGACAACACATCCAGCTTGTTCCATTCACAGCCACTAAAGGACTTTGCAAACAGCTGGCTCTTGCTTGTTTTCCAGAAGGCCAACAGGGAGGAGTGTTGACAGATCTGTTCAGCAAGCTTGTTCCAAAGCCTCAGAACCACAAATGAAATACTTATTCCAATAGTCGTTTTAACTTCTCTTGCAGGACAGGAGTTGGAGCAGGGCCCTCCAGAATCACCTCAATAAGCAGCTGGCGCAGGCCAGTCAGGTAGGGCTGCACTTGGGAATCTCCCACTATTATAGTCGATCTCCAGGTGACCAAAGTCAGTTCCCTTGGAGAAAACGGCTGCTTTGAAGGGAGGATTCTATGATGTTATACCCCGTTGAGGCCTCTCCCCTGCCCTCCCTAGGCTCCACCCCACCAACCACACATTTCCCAAGCAAGAGCCACATTCAGGGAGGCCTATAGAGGATGACAGAAGCCCAGTTTGGGAGTGCTTATGTTTGGGAGCTTTTTACATTTGGAAAAATCCAGATAGGAAGCTGTGTTGGTCTGCCACAGTCAAAACAAGAAAGAGTCTTCTGACATTTGAAAAGCTAACAAATTTATTCTGGGTGTCACTTTTGTGGGCTGGGTTTTATGAAGGCCAAATGTGATAGTATGAAATCTGCAAATTAATTCCAAGCCAGCAACTTTGCTTGAAATGGCCTCATTGTGAAGTCTCTGTGACCAGATTTCAGGGTAATACAATTCAGGGTCTTACAAGATGACCAAATGTTACCATTTTATTTACAAAAATCAGAAATGTGTAGGACAGATTACAAAAGTATGCTTGCAGGCATGGATAACACTAAAACGGTAAAACCATGAAAAATGTCACATCATATGTAAAAACAAGAACCTAATCCAGATCCAGCCATAGTTCCCACCAACTGTAATAAAAAGGAACAAAAATATCTGACAAAGTGTATTATTTTGCTAATGGTGTCCAGAAGCGCCTCTAACAGACACAGTGCAGTGCAGAACCACCTCTAACAGAAATATAACACATGACATCACTAGAGAATTTGGACTTCTGAGTCCAAATTCAGGCCTATTTTATGAATGATGTACAAATAACTGCCTCTGAACCAATGCTGTGGGTGGGTAGGTTGAAAAGCAAAAACCCAGAACCCCCTCCACCAACTCCCCCACATCCCAGACCCACTGCCAACCAGCACCAACACCTTGTGGGGAGGGGAAAAGCCACTTCCTCCTCCATGTATCCCCAATGTGGTCTCCACCAACAGTCCATTGCCATGGCAGCTGTTACCACTGCCAGAACTAGGATAGTCAGAACATTGAAGAGGGAGTTAATCCTCCTGCACCACTGCCTTAGAAAGTGACTTAGCAGGAACAACAGGAGCTGCCAGTTCCCACCCCCTTGTCACCACCACAAGTGAGGGAGACAGGTGGGCTGCTGGCAGATCAGTAGAGTGGTGGCAGGGGACATGTGGCTGGGTAGCTTGAGCAGAGGAAGGAGAGATGGACAGGCAGGCAGACACAGAGGTGGGGAAGGGGCAAGCAAGCCATACCCCCCTGCAAGTCTCACAGGGAGGGAGAAGGGGGGTGATAAAGAAGAGGTGGGAAAAAGAGAGAGGATGACAGAGAAAGAATGTGAAGAGAAAGAGGAGTGACAGAGAAGGGGTAGGGAAAAAAGAGAGAGAAAGATTGATGGAGAGAAGAGGTGGTAGAGAGGGAAGGAAACAAGGGCAGGAGGGACAGGATGCCCCCCCCCCCTGCCAGGTTCCTTGTGGGTCACTGCTTATTGCAAAATAATTCACACATCATTGAATATGGCATCTTCTATACTAGATGCAGTAAAAATGCAGTAAAGAAATAATACACAATAAGGATACAACAGATATTCTTCATTTCAAGCTGTTTCACTGCAAGCCGTTCAAATATTAGGGTACCAGTGACACACATTTAAGTGAATTTGGCTCTAGCTGACCTCTATATTTGAAGGAGTTCCACTAATTATCAAAAAACTAAGTTATCTGAAATTGTTTGGAAGGATCATAGAGCAAAGCATAATTTTTATTTGTTCCTTAATTAACCATTGACTCAAAAACAAAAAGAGCAACGCCTGAATGAGTTCCAAAATGACTTATTGACTGGAGGTTGAAGTGTGGGGGTGGAAGCAACTGCTTCACACAGTGACCTCCTGACCAAGATTACAATCTATGCATGCTCATACATACACACTTCATAGGATATTCTCATGCATTTTATATTGTGGTTTACTGGAAAGCACCTTAGAATCTATTTCAACAAATGAATATTGTATTATGTCTCCTAGACTTAGGTAATATAATAGTGATATTAAACAAGGGACAGGAAATTCGGCTACACAAGATGTATCTGGTGTGTCAACTCTCTTTCCTCAGATCAGAGTTTGCTTTTTTATACATTTACACCAGTTTCCATCTTCTATTCTCCTGAAGAGACTAGAGCTGGAGTTTAAATTAGGTGACCTTGCTGTGACAAAGTCTGAATGTGTCATTCAGTTTTGAGAAGACAATTATTTGTACATTCTGACACACCAAAATTATTCACACCCCAGCAATGACTTGCTAAGCTTCCCAGAATGCCTCATCCCAAAGCATGTTAGAGGTTTCAGACTGCAAGTAAAGTCTCATAAAATTGGATGTTCCTTAGGGTTTTAGTTGTTGTTTAAAAAAAGAAAGAACCTCCTTATTGAACAGTAAGGCAAAAGCTAGCCTTCGTCCTGATTCTATTGTATAGAAAAAGCATTTAATCTTGTGAGTCTGCACCAGTTGTATGACGTGGTACAGCCTAGACAGAAGCTTAGCACCACAGGGTCAAACTAGTCTCAGATCAGACATTATGTCTGAAACGGGATCTTCTGACATGTTCTACTTTTTAAAAAATAAATCTATGACAGGCCTTATTTGTGTCAGGGTTATGACATTACTGGTTACAGTATGAAGAAAAGACAGGTACAATATTGGAGACTGCTACAGAGAGTGATAAACGCACCACTAAATTGCTGTTTTTCAGCAACAGGGGGAGTGGTATATATGGGACATCTCACTATCCATGTGTATATTTGCACCTAGCACAAGATGGCTGCATGACCATGGCTGCATTCAGAGATCTGTAAGCCAAAATGCCCTCAAAAGAGGTTGGGGAATTGACAGGTGGGCACCTTTGGCTTAAAAAGGACCTAGAATCTATGTATACAGAATTCCACTTCCAGAAATTATTGCTTTAATTTACCAAGGACACTAATTAAGTAAAACCATTAAAATTTATTACAGAAAAATATAGAACACACATACAAGATCATGAATACATACAACACACATACAGTCCTAATAAAAATAGAGAGAAATGCATAGAGGTAACATAAGGATGGACAAACAGGGTGATAATTACCGATTCAAGGAAGGCTCCAATGGCAACGAACGAGGACTAGGGGGAAGGGACCCTCAACTGATCAGGAATATATCTAAACAGCAGGAATGGGGTACTGTTAGATGCACACCTGTGGGAAGCTGGGTCACAGGTTATAAAGACTACCTTGAGCCCTTAGGGGATGGGAGGTACAGGGGCGGATGACAGGTAGTCAGCTAGTACATGACCTCAGAAAAAGGGGAGGTTCCGCAATGACCATAAAGGCTGGACTTAGGCATTAGCCAATAGCCAGTTTATTGGGGACACCTGATTGCAAGTCCATACCTGGCCAATGAGCAGACTTGGCCTTAGTTACCTGATTGGACTTCCAGGTAACAATGGGCCAAAGGGGGAGGCTCCAGGATGACCATTAAGGGAAAGAATGGGAGAAATTATTGGGGTGGGGGTGATTAAAACTATCAAACTTATATAAAAAGGTGACAATAGATTGCCAAATTGCTACCTAAGGTAACACCTGATCTATACAAAGAAACTTGGCTCTGGGTGAAGATGTTCTTCCTCTTCTCCATTCCTACTGGCACCAGGCTTTGTCTTGGGTACCGTTGGGCAAAGGCTTAGGCAGTCTGACAGGATCCATGCCTAAGATACACAGATAAGTGACACTGGTAGTCTCTTGCTTCCCCCTCTCCTTCGTCTTGTTTCGCTGAAGGACCTACATTCTCTTCTCATTGGAACAGGTACCAGCATCACCCCACCAATGATTTCCCTGCTTCATGCAAATATCCCTATCTTGTTCTTACCTATTTTTCCTAGGCCTGTATGTGTGATGAGAATCTGAGTTTACTTGTATGTGTGTGTGTTTTTTTCAATAAAACTCTGTTTTTAGTATAAAATCTCCTCTGGAGAACTGACTCTGGTATACACAGGTTATTGCTCTCGCAGTAGTTTGCCCTCTCTGCCCACCTAATTAATTCCCCATCTCTCTCTTGAGGCAATTTGGCTAACAAACCTGATCTGGTATTCCACAGCACAGGTTAGATGTGTCAAATACAGAATCCCCATGAGAACCTGTGCTACCACATTCTGGATTTTTTGGAGTTTCCAGGTTGGTCTCAAGGGTAGCCCTATTTGGAACAAGTTACAGTAGTCTAATCTGGAGGTGACTGTTGCATGGATTACTGTAGCTAGGTCAGGGTGGAACAGGGAGGGGGCCTGTTTCCAGACCTGGTGAAGCTGGAGGAATGCCAGTCTGGCAACATTTGTGATCTGGGCCTCCATTGATAAGGAGGCATCCAAAATCACACCTAGGGTCTTGACAGTTGATGCCAGTATCAAGGGCAAACCATCAAGAGCTGGGAGTTGGCACCCCAAACCTAAATCTCTCCCCTGCCCAGCCACAGAACCACAATTTAAACAAGATTCAGTCTCAGCTGGCTCGGTTTTAACCTTCCCTCCTGGCCTCCAAACCCTCAGCCAAATTTGTTGGGGTGATATCTGGCTGACTACCCATCAACAGATAAAGCTGGGTGTCATCAGGACACTGGACAAATAGGCACATGTAGATGTTAAACAGCATCAGAGAGAGGATTGCTTCCTGAGGAACCCCACATGCTAATGAGTACCTAGTTGACAGCCTCTCTCCCAACACCACCCTCTGTCCCCAACCTTGGAGAAATGAGGTAAGCCACTTCAAGGCTACCTCACAGCCTTCTACATCAGTGAGGTGGTGGGTCAAAAGATCATGGTCAATCGTGTTGAACACTGTGGTAAGATCAAGCAATAACAGCAGCATGGACCCACCTCAATTCCACTGTTTGCAGAAATAGTCTGTGAGGGCAACCAATGCCATCTCCATCCCGTGACTGGGGTGGAAGCAGGACTGGAATTGGTCCAGTGCCAATGTGTCTTCCAGGAATTTCTGGAGGTGTTTTGCCACAACTATCTCAATTACCTTACCCATAAATGAAAAATTTGAGACTGGGCAGTAACTGAAAGGATTTATAGGATCCAAAGTTGGTTTCCTCAAGAGTGATACAACCTCAGCCTCTTTTAGTACCTCTGGGTAGATCCCTGAACCCAGTGTCAGATTGATAATGTAAACCAAGGGACCTCGTATTCCCTCATCACTATGAGGGTCATGGGTCTAAGAGGCATGTGCTGGCCTAAAAGCATCTAGAATCCTGCAAACACCAACCCAGGAGAGTTGGCTGAAATTGTCAAATACGGAATCCAGCCAAGGCATCTCCAGTTCATATATTGTATCAATGTTGCCCAGGAGATTATGGCAGAGTGATAAGACCCTATCCACTAAGAAGCTTGTGAAACCCTCACAGCCACTGGCTGAATTCCTAACATTTTGAGTTCTCTCAGAGAAGTTAAGGATCAGATTTCCTTAAACAATTGTGCTGGGCATGAGCTAGCGGATGTGAAGGAGGCTGGGAAAATGATCTGACCGTGGCACCTTAACTTTAAAAGATACCAGCATGCAGCCTGGTTGGTCCGTAAGACCTGATACAATCTAGGAAAGGCCCAGTCCTGCCATGGAAGACACTAGATTAATTCCTTGTGCCTGCATTCATATGTCATGGATAGCAAGATCTAGTTTTAACTATCATTCTGCTTAAGAAGAGGAGGGGGAGTAAGATGAGCCCAGCAACAAATTGGGTTTGTCCTTAGCTATAGTTAATTGTGAGATCTAAACACAGCCTATTTGTACTTCTTGTGGCCATTATTGACACACAAAAGGCAAACCATTCTTTGTGTACTTTAATGAACTTTTTAATGCCATCAGGTCACAGCTGACTTAGTGACCCCACAGGTTTTTCAAGGCAAGATGTCAGTTCTGGGGCTATCGTCAATTAAAGTAGACCTCCAGGGTTTTCAGAAGGTTGGCTTTGTTGATTGATAGGATCAGTAGCAATACACGACTGTGTCAGATCTGGCGCACCTGAGAGGTGGCCAGAGTTTTATACCCTCTTGTGAACAGTTATTCAGCCTGCCAAACTTACAGTGCAAAAAGCCCACACAAAGCAATACAAAGTGATTCACACCAACATCTTTCCCCTCCCAGACAATAAATGGTTGAAACTGGCTCTGGGATGAGATAAGATGACCTTGAGATGGCAGCTCCAAAGCTCTCTGCAGGGTAGAAAAGAATACTTATAAATGATCCATAGACAAAGGCACAGTCCACACTCCCCCATATTCCCCAAACAAAGAGGCAAGTCAGTATTCAGGAACTTTAAAATGGCAAGAGCCTTTAACACAAGCGATACCAAGGCAGCTTGCCATTGCCTGTCTCTGCATCACAACCCTGGTATTCCGTGGAGGTCTCCCATCCAAATACTATCCAGGGCCAATCCTGCTTAGTTTCTGACAAGATCAGTCTTGCTTGAGACTAATAGAAAAGGTCTGCTTTGTGATCAGGAGGAAAGGTGCACTTAGCAGCTGTGTGGAGCAAACACAGCCATCTGTCAACAAGTCCACCATTCCTTGGTATAGGTAGCACTGAATAGAAGAAATGCAAAATCCACTCCGCTTCTTGGATCGAAGGGATCGGGGAGGGGGACAATCTGAGCAAGTGTTTCCACATTGTAGTCCCTGTCCTTTTCTTTTAAAGCTGATCAGCCTTGCGACAGTCAGAACAAATGCAAACTCCCTACCCCAGTTTGCAATTAAGCCCTGTCAATAACACTCCACAGCTGTCACTTTTATTACCTAACTCCTCCTCCCTCCACACATTATTGCACGGGTAACCACGGCAAGACACCAAATTGCTTTGCTTCTAAAGTGTATAGCTACATTTAAAAAAAAAAAAAAAAAAACCCTTAACATTGTGCACTATATCTTTAGACTGATTTCTATTGCCATGACATGGGCAGGTTCTTAAGCCATTTCATACACTGGCTTCTTTTACTAAATGTACCCAGTTCTATATATCAATGTTATGATGTTCAATTTAAAAAAAAAATCTGTAAATAAGGTCAACAAGATAAGGATGTTCTAGATGACAGAAAGCTTAATAGTTTTTGAAGAACAGTCAGCTTCCCTGTTTTTAAAATAAGTCAATTTACTTTTGACCCATCCATGCCTGTTAAAGGGATATACCTTGTATAAGCAGAGGCAGGGCAGTTTTCATGGCTTCAGGTTAACATTGGAGAGCTCCCATGAGCCTTCTGCATAGGCAGAGCTACATTTATTTATTTATTTATTTATTTATATTAAGATTTATACCCCGCCCTTCTCACCTAAGTGTCTCAGGGCGGCTTACAACATAATAATTAAAACAGCTTCAGTTTAAAACATTTAAAATACAATTAAACCATAAATTAGTAAAAACAAGATAGAATAAAACCGGCGGCCTATAGATACATTTTGTTCCATCCAAGATGTTTTACATTGTCAGCTAATGTCATAGGCCTGCCGGAAGAGGACTGTCTTGCAGGCCCTGCGGAATTGCCCTAGATCCCGCAGGGCCCGCACCTCTTCCGGCAGCTGGTTCCACCAATAAGGTGCCGTTATTGAGTAGGCCCGATCCCTGGTGGATTTTAGACGGGCCTCCTTTGGCCCGGGGACTACCAACAGGTTTTGTGAACCTGAGCGTAGTACTCTCTGGGGAACGTGTGGGGAGAGACGGTCCCTAAGGTAGGCAGGTCCTAGGCCATATAGGGCTTTAAAGGTAATAACCAACACCTTGTACCGGACTCGGAATATTACTGGCAGCCAGTGCAGACCCTGGAGCCCCGGCCGAATGTGCTCCCATCTTGGGAGCCCTAATAACAGCCGGGCAGCAGCGTTCTGCACTAACTGCAGTTTCCGGGTCCGGCACAAGGGTAGCCCCATGTAGAGGGCATTACAGTAGTCCAGCCTCGAGGTGACCGTAGCATGAATCACTGTTGCCAGGTCGTCACGTTCCAGGAAGGGGGCCAACTGCCTCGCCCGCCTAAGATGAAAAAAAGCGGACTTGGCAGTGGCTGCTATCTGAGCCTCCATAGTCAGTGAAGGCTCCAACAGCACCCCCAGGCTCTTAACCCTGCCCGACGCTGTTAATGGAGAGCCGTCAAAAACTGGCAGGGGGAGTTCCCTTCCCGGGCCGCAGCGACCCAAGCAAAGGACCTCTGTCTTCGCCGGGTTCAGCTTCAGCCCACTCAGCCTAAGCCACCTAGCCACTGCCTGTAACGCCCGGTCCAGATTTTCTGGGGCGCAGGCGGGCCGGCCGTCCATAAGCAGATAGTTACATAGTTAGGGAAAGCAAAATTTGTGGGCTATGGTAGAGGTAACTGTATAAAAATTGTCTTCCTTAAATCCAATTAAAACTGTATCAAAATATAATAGGAATGGGAAATCACAAACTATGATAATTTCAAGTTATGTCATTTAGGTAGCTTACAATTAAAACTAAAAATAGCTTCAATTATTTTGAGACTAATAATGATTCCTCTGGACTGTCAAGAGTCTACCCCTTTCCTGTATCCTCTTAACATAAACTGCTTATCAGTAACCCTGAACACTTGTACAGCTTTGGTAGCTGATGAGTGAAACTGTCTGCATTCCAATCTGAACTATATAATTGCTTCTTCACTTTGCTTAGAGAACGTATCCCCAAATGGTTATCTTAGAAACTTGTTAACATGGCAACCAAGGTCACGCTGGAGGAGATGGAGAAGCTCATAGATAGACACCTGGACTTAAGGGGGGGAAGGGGGAGTAGAAAGCCCGCCAAATGTACCCACTTTTATTTGCCGCGCTTTGCTTGAATTGGTAATGGCCCACCAAGAGTTTATAGGTGGTGCCTACTGGCTGGAACCCCAGTTTCATCAACTTCTTGTACTGCCTTAAGTATGCTGGGAATAAACGTCTGAAGTCACTCTGCGTGTTCCTTGACTCTGGGGTCTGACATGGACTAGTTTGGCTTAATGGGGAAAAGACCAAATCCTTTGTTTCATGGTGGAAGTATTTACAGTTCTGCTATTCTGCTCCTTTATCAGGTGCAAATCAGAGATCACTATGGAGAAAACCAGCACTAGATCAAGATCTCCAGGTCTGTGAATAAAATGATCTCCAGGTCTGTGAATAAAAGCCAGACTCCTCTTAAGTTGATTTGAAATGAATGAACTCGTAAGCAGAATACAAAAGCTGAATACAAAATACACTATAGTGTACTGCAAAAGTTCCTCTTCTGAGTCATTCTCCTTTATGTGGTTCATCCAGTTCCAAACCATTTTCAGTCCCATTTTTCAGTTGCCCTTGTAATGGAGAATGATCCTCCCAAAAGTGGTCCAATACCACTGGCCTTTCATAGGGCTTGCTAGAAGGTTTCTTTCAATGGCTTATGTCCTAAGTTGGATATAAATTGACCTCCTTCTGACAGGGAATTAATATAGAGACTGTTGTTCTTTGCAATCTTTGTTCTATATTGTATCATGTTTTTAATTATATTTGTTTGACCGTGTGGTAGTGTTTCTAAAGTGCCTTAGGCTGAATAGAAAAGATGCAATATAAGTATTTTAAATAAATGAAATCATTGTGGGGGCACTAGTGGGCCGCTTGCCTAGGGCACCAGAAACCCTAGCACCAGCCCTGCCTGTGAGGGAGAGAGAATGAAGTGGTCCAAAGTCACCCAGCTATGTCCCAGTTGGAAACCCCTGGCCTGAGGTCAGAGAATTAGATTCCCTTCTAGAAATGCTTTGGGTTGAAATAGAGGGCCCAAAAGGAAATTTAACCATGGGAGTTTGTTATCGCCCACCAAATCAAAAGATAGAGGACGATTATAATACGATGGAAGGATTAAAGATAGCATCTAAACGTAAAAACTGTGTCGTAACAGGTGATTTTAACTACCCGCAGATTGATTGGGTCAATATGTGTTCTGGTCGAGAGAAAGAGATTGAGTTTCTTGATGCTCTCAATGACTGTGCTGTGGAGCAGATGGTCTCAGAACCTACCAGGGGTGGGGGCGATCCTGGATTTGGTCCTAAGTAATGCCCAAGACTTGGTGATCACACCGCTTGGGAGCAGTGACCATAACATTATTGATTTCACCATTTGTATAAATAGGAAGTTGCCCCAAAAGACCAGCACAACCACGTTTAACTTTAAAAGGGGTAAATTCTCTGAGATGAGGAGGCATGTGAAGAGGAAACTGAAAGGAAAGGTAAATACGGTCAAAACCCTTGGGGAAGCTTGGAGGCTATTTAAAACTACAATCCTAGAAGCTTAGATAAAATACATAGCACAAGTTAGGAAAGGCACAAACAGGTATAAGAAAAGGCCTGCATGATTAACAAACAAAGTAATGGAAGCTGTAAAAGGTAAGAAGGACTCCTTTAAGCGGTGGAAAACCAGTCCAAGTGAGATTAATAAAAGGGAACACAGGCTGTGGCAAATCAAATGCAAGACTGTGATCAGGCAGGTGAAAAGGGACTATGAGGAGCATATTGCAAAAAACATAAAGACCAACAATAAAAATTTCTTCAAATATATTAGAAGCAGGAAACCAGCCAGGGAGGCAGTGGGGCCCTTGGATGACCAAGGGGTCAAAGGATTACTGAAGGAGGATAGAGAAATGGCTGAGAAGCTGAATGCATTTTTTGCCTCCGTCTTCACTGTGGAAGATGAGAAGTGTTTGCCCACTCCAGAACCACTAGTTTTGGAAGGGGTGTTGAAAGACCTGAGTCAGATTGAGGTGACAAAAGAGGAGGTCCTACAACTGATAGACGAATTAAAAACTAATAAGTCACCAGGTCCGGATGGCATACATCCAAGAGTTCTGAAAGAACTCAAAGTTGAACTTGTGGATCTTCTGACAAAAATCTGTAATCTTTCATTGAAATCTGCCTCAGTTCCTGAGGACTGGAAGGTAGCAAATGTCACCCCCATCTTTAAAAAGGGTTCCAGAGGAGATCCGGGAAATTACAGGCCAGTCAGCCTGACTTCAATACCGGGAAAGGTGGTAGAAACCATTATCAAGGACAGAATGAGTAGGCACATTGATGAACATGGGTTATTAAGGAAGACTCAGCATGGGTTCTGTAAGGGAAGATCTTGCCTCACTAACCTGTTGCGTTTCTTTGAGGGGGTGAACAAACATGTGGACAAAGGAGACCCAATAGATGTTGTTTACCTTGACTTCCAGAAAGCTTTTGATAAAGTTCCTCATCAAAGGCTCCTTAGAAAGCTCGAGAGTCATGGAGTAAAAGGACAGGTCCTCTTGTGGATCAAAAACTGGCTGAGTAATAGGAAGCAGAGAGTGAGTATAAATGGGCAGTCTTCGCAGTGGAGGATGGTAAGCAGTGGGGTGCCACAGGGCTCAGTACTGGGTCCCATGCTCTTTAACTTGTTCATAAATGATTTGGAGTTGGGAGTGAGCAGTGAAGTGGCCAAGTTTGCAGATGACACTAAATTGTTCAGGGTGGTGAGAACCAGAGAGGATTGTGAGGCATTCCAAAGGGATCTGTTGAGGCTGGGTGAGTGGGCGTCAACGTGGCAGATGAGGTTCAATGTGGCCAAGTGCAAAGTAATGCACATTGGGGCCAAGAATCCCAGCTATAAATACAAGTTGATGGGGTGTGAACTGGCAGAGACTGACCAAGAGAGAGATCTTGGGGTCGTGGTAGATAACTCACTGAAAATGTCAAGACCTTCTTTATTGCAATTGCAATAAAGAAGGCCAACGCCATGCTGGGAATTATTAGGAAGGGAACTGATAACAAATCAGCCAGTATCATAATGCCCCTGTATAAATCGATGGTGCGGTCTCATTTGGAGTACTGTGTGCAGTTCTGGTCGCCACACCTCAAAAACGATATTATAGCATTGGAGAAAGTCCAGAAAAGGGCAACTAGAATGATTAAAGGGTTGGAACACTTTCCCTATGAAGAAAGGTTGAAACGCTTGGGGCTATTTAGCTTGGAGAAACGTCGCCTGCATGGTGACATGATAGAGGTTTACAAGATTATGCATGGGATGGAGAAAGTAGAGAAAGAAGTACTTTTCTCCCTTTCTCACAATACAAGAACTCGGGGGCATTCGATGAAATTGCTGAGCAGTCAGATTAAAACAGATAAAAGGAAGTACTTCTTCACTCAAAGGGTGATTAACATGTGGAATTCATTGCCACAGGAGGTGATGGCAGCTACAAGCATAGCCAGCTTCAAGAGGGGATTGGATAAAAATATGGAGCAGAGGTCCATCAGTGGCTATTAGCCACAGTGTGTGTGTGTGTATATATATATGTGTGTGTGCATGTATGTGTGTGGATAGATAGATAGATAGATAGATAGATAGATAGATAGATAGATAGATAGATAGATAGATAGATAGATAGATAGATAGATAGATAGATAGATAGATAGATAGATAGATAGATATTTTTTTTTTGCCACTGTGTTACACAGTGTTGGACTGGATGGGCCATTGGCCTGATCCAACATGGCTTCTCTTATGTTCTTATAATTCTTATGCTGTGTAAAATGCAGGGTGCAGGAATCTGAGCAGCATGGCTGTTTCTGCTGAGACAGAGATGAGCAGCCAGCTGATATCTGTAAATTATTGTAATCCACTTTTATACAGAAGTTTGTGGTTTCTGAATGCCAGCTTTGAACCACACATAGCGTTAACAATAAAAGCAGCATGTTCGTCTTCCAGTGTCTTTAGAAAATGCTTGGATTTCCTTTCTTCCAGACTGGTTCCTTTCTCTCCCAAGGTTTTACCCCTGTCTGTAGCCCCAAATAAATCTCCTCAAGTAAGAAACCCACTTTTTTAATATTTGGAGACTGCTTGACTAGGGTCTCCTAAGCACTGAGCACCAAGAAGAAGCCAAAATAATCACTTTGTCAGCACCCATTCTATTCCTAAAAGAATCCTTTTTTCCTTAAAGACTGTACTACTTCTTATGAGTCATCTGCCACCTCCCAATTTGAACCATGTTTTGCTGCAGGTGCAACACTCTAGACAAAGAAAATCATCAGTAATAAATAAAAGCCCAACCATGGTGGCAAATCTGAGGATTTTCATTGGCTGGATGTGGCCTATGCAAGATTGGCTCGCATTCTGTCTCTGGCATGCTATTGGCTGATTTTGCTCTCCTCTGCCCACTGTTAGCCAGGTCAGGCAAGAACCCCACCAGAAGGCCACTGACCTTTGAGGGAGACAGTTCTCTGATGACAAGTTCTCCTGGGGGCTTACTGATCATTACTGCCTCTCCTCAGGGCTCACTGCAGGAAGTCTGGGACAGTCTGTCTTCCCTCCTCCCCCCACCCCGCCAAACAATGCTGCTGCAAAGCAAACAGTAAACTGTGAGAGACATGTTCATGAGACAAAACAGCAGCAGTTCCTTCTCTTCAGCTAACACAAAAGCAATGTTCATTCACTACAGGGAGGAGCTCGTTCCATAGCAGCAGATAAACAGGCTGCCCCCCTTCCAGAGATCAGTTCCCCTCAGGGGGGCGGGAGTGAATGCCTTCACTTGGGTGGGTGGGAAGACAGCAAAGCTGGGGGGCACTCACCCAGAGGCCTTTAGTTATGCCTTTCCAAGTTGGTGGGAAATTCCTAAGGTATCACTACAGTCCTCAGAGGCCTTTGCTCCTGGGGAACCACTGTTGCCAATCTCCAGGTGAGTACTGTGGAAGCTGACTGGGTGATTTCGGACCAGTCACAGATTTTCAGCCTAACCTGCTTCATGGGGTTGTTGTTCAGATCGAAGGGGGAAGAGGAGAATAATGTAAGCGGCTCTGTTCCCCCTCACACACTATAAAGAAAGACTGCCCTTTTCCTGTATAGAGGCGGTAGGGAGGAAGAAGGCAATGGAATCCTGGAGTCAGAGGGGGCAGTAAATTGAAGGAGGGTTGCCAATTCCAGGTTAGGAAATTCCAGGAGATTTAAGGGGTAGAGCCTGGAGAGGGAGGGGTTTGAGGAGGGATAGGACTTCAGACAAGTACAATGCCATTTCCTACTGGGGAACCACTGGAGATAACTCAGATTTACAACTGCTCTCTAGATGGCAGAGATCAGCTCCCCTTGAGGTGGGGGGGAGTCAATGCCTTCACTTGGTTGGGTGGGAAGACAGCAAGGATGACGGGCACTCACCCAGAGCCTCCTAGAGCCTGTTGTATTTTTCTTCACAACAGACCTTACTCCTGGTTTATTCCATAAAATGAAACTTTGTCCCTTGATGTCCTCAGGACTGAATACAGAATGCATGAACATGTGGGTGCAAGCCATCCAATGCTGCCCATGTTTGGATCTCAAAGCATAAAATGGTGGATGGCTGACCAATGTGTTCTGCTTCAAGCCGCCAGGCAGTGCAGAACTAAACGTTTACTGCATGTGGCCATAGGCCAATACAAAATTGGTCTTCATGGGAAAGGAGCATTAAGAACAAAATCAAGGTAAGATGTCAAACATCAGACAAACTTCTTCCAACCCTGCAAGTCTATTTTTATTTTTAAAAGAAGAAAAAGAAAAAACCACATACAAGTAAAACAGATTATAGAACTATAGATTTTAGATTTCTGACATCACTTCCGCATGTATTTCCTAGGTGGCCAGAGAATATTGAGCTATCATGTATGTAGCATAAGGGTCATCAGAAACAATACTATTTTCTCCTCAGTAGTGCATGAAGTCACACTAAAACGGCTGCCAAAAAATTTATATCAGGATTCCCAATATAGAGGACAATGCAGCATGTAGTGAAGAAGATCCTCAACCTCTGGCTGATCTTTTGTTTGTTTGCTGACTTCTGGCAATCCCTCACAGGATTTTCAAGGCAAGAGACTTTCAGAGGCAGTTTGCCATGGCCTGACCCTGGGCTTCTCTGGTGGTCTCCCAGCCAAATACTAACCAGGGCTGACCTGCTTAGTTTCCAAGATCTGATGAGATCGGGACATTTGTTAATAGATGGATAAGAACTATTAACTGCAACTGGAAACAGCTACACTTCATTTGAAGGTGGCCTACTTCATCTATGCTCTTTCTAAAATTATTCAGTGAAAATGCAAATGAACACTAAACGAATGCCTGCTCTTCAGGAGAATCCTTACCTGCCGTCAGTGCAGCAAGAAAAGAATCGTTCTGTTGTGCAGTTTGACTTTTTAAATAGTAAATGTTTCCCAGATCACACTGCCAACTTGGATAACAACCCACATGCTATTAGTAATGTTATCTGTTAGAGAGATTTCCCAATGAAACATAAAATGGAGTGTCAATTTCTGTTTTCCTCCAACATTTCCCTCTAAAGTCAAATATAATGCACTAACTCAGTTTTCAAGATGAAATACTATAAGGAGTCCAAATGGCTTACAGAATTCTGCCCTATCTGCCACAGCTTAAATCTCAAGTAGCTTCTTGGAAAAGTGGTATAACTTACCAGTTAAATATATACTAATAAATTATGCCTGTCTCTGTCTGTAATCCTATGCATTGTCCTTCTCCAGCCATTATAAATGTGTATGCCTAGAAAGCCAGCAGTCTTGCTGACCCTGAGGTTACTTTAAAGGAGAAGGTGGCTACTATGTCTTAGGATGCTTCCAGGCTGCCCATTCTTCCAGCAATGGTGCTGCAAACAGGAAATTGAAGGGAAGACCAGATCATTTAGTTGACAGGCTACCATCTTTCTTTTTTTCCATCTTCAGCTTGGTTGGGATGAGCAACAATCAGCACAATGGGAACTGTTGTGGTTGTGTTACTGACTGACGAACTATTGAATCTCATGGATGTATGTTAATCCAATCCCTTGTGGCTCATGGACAAGTGGTATGATGAATCCTGTTGAGTCAGCCATCTGCCATGAGCCATCTGTCATCAGCTATGATCATTGCAAAATCTTCTGTATAGGAGCACCCTTTTTGACCATATGGGACCAGCAGTGATGTTTAAAGCCGTTCATATGATGCAAAAATATGCCCATTTGTAGTTTAGAGAAGTACTTAAGTTCCCAAAAGGAAAAAGACACAACTGAGAATAGGTCTCTGTTTTGTGTTAACTACAAAGAGATGCTCCCTATGTTTAAGAAGTGAAGAGAACAGAAATCACAGGTGAGATTTTCTACAGAATTAAAAACCCATAAGGAGTAAGCTGTTATAATTCTCTGGGCTCTATTTTCTGAGGTTCTTGCATGGCCTGCAAAACCAGCTCTGCACCTGATTCCTTCCGTGTGGATAGCAGCAAGAATGAACACACTTATTTCACTTTGCTTGAACGCAGAACCAAGCCAGAATATCCTTGTCCCAAAAGATAAATAAAACAAAAGGGGCTAGCTCAAGACTAGAATTATACAGGTAAAGTGAGAACAAGTTTCTGTAATGCACCTTTTGTCTGGTTGTACAGCATTGAAATCCAGATGACAAACATAGGATGGGGATGAGAAATGGATTAGAATCATAGAGTTGGGACCTCCAGGAACCTCTAGTCCAACCTCATGCACAATGCAGGAAATTCACAAATACCTCCCCTACACACATACATCCCCAGTGACCCCTACTTCATGCCCAGAAAATGGCAAAAACCTCCAGGATCCCTTGCCAAATCGCCTGGAGAAAAATTGCTGACTGACCCAAAGTGGCAATCAGAAATTTCCCTGGATGTGTAAGAAAGAGCCACAAGCACTAAGCACTGATGCAACCCTTCCTGCCCTCCTTCTTGTGATCTGCCTAATTCACAGAATCAGCATTGCTGTCAGATGGCCATCTAGCCTCTGTTTAAAAACCTCTAAGGAAGGAGAGCCCACCAACTCCCGAAGAAGCCTGTTCCACTGAGGAACCACTCTGTCAGAAAGTTCTTCCGAATGTTTAGCTGGAAACTCAACCCGTTGTTTCTGGTCCAGCCTTCTGGACCATCTTCTATATAACAGCCCTTCAAGTACTTGAAAATGGTGATCATATATTCTCTCAGTCATCTCCTCTCTAGACTAAACATACCCAGCGCCATCAACCTTTCCTCATAGGACTTGGTCTCCAGACCCCCTCACCATCTTCATTGCCCTCATCAGGACACCTTCCAGTTTATGTATACCATTCTTAAATTGCAGTGCTTAAAACTGAATGCAATACTCTAGGTGAGGTCTAACCAGAGTGGAGTAAAGTGATACCATCACTTCACATGATCTGGACACTATACATCTGTAGATACAGCCCAAAATTGAATTTGCCTTTTTAGCCACAGCACCACACTGTGGTAGAGCATCTGCTTGGGAAGCAGAAGGTCCCAGGTTCAATCCCTGGCATTTCCAAAAAAGGGTCCAGGCAAGTAGGCGTGAAAACCCTCAGCTTGAGACCCTGGAGAGCCGCTGCAGTCTGAGAAGACAAGACTGACTTTGATGGACCAAGGAGGGTCTGATTCAGTAGAAGGCAGCTGCTCGTATGAATCATAGTCAGTGTCTCTCTCTCGGCTTGGCTTCGCGAACGAACGAAGATTTAAGAAGGGTGCAATAGTCCACGTTTGCTGCAGGCTCGCTGGTGGCTGACAAGACCAATGTGGGACAGGCAGGTCCGGCCACAGCGGCTGCAGGGAAAAGTCTGATTTAGGGTTGGTCCTGTAGCAGTGCGATTCTTCCTCAATCTCCTTTTGTCCTCAAGACCAGCTATGCGTGCGTTCTCAAAGGAAGAGACAGCCTGGTGGATGGTGTGCCTCCATGCTTTGCGATCTGAGGCTAGGTCAGACCACTGGTGATGGTTGATGTGACAGGTGCTAAGGGATTTCTTCAAGGAGTCCTTGTACCTCTTCTTTGGTGCCCCTCTATTTCGATGGCCGGTGGAGAGTTCGCCATACAGGGCAATCTTGGGAAGGCGGTGGTTTTCCATCCTAGAAATATGCCCTGCCCAGCGCAGCTGTGTCTTCAACAGCAGTGCCTTGATGCTGGTAACCTCTGCCCGCTTGAGGACTTCAGTGTTGGTCACAAAGTCACTCCAGTGGATGTTGAGGATGGTGCGAAGGCAGCGCTGATGAAAGCGCTCAAGGAGTCGCAGGTGATGACGGTATAAAACCCACGATTCGGAGCCATAGATGAGGGTTGTCATCACAACCGCTTTGTAAACATTGATCTTTGTGCCTTTTTTCAGATGCTTGTTGCTCCACACTCTTTTGTGCAGTCGACCAAATGCACGGTTTGCCTTTGCCAGCCTGTTGTCAATCTCCTTGTCGATCTTGGCATCTGAGGAGATGATGCACCCCAGGTAGCTGAACTGCTGGACTGTCTTCAGAACTGATTCACCCACAGTGATGCAGGGAGGGTGATAATCTTCCAAGGGGGTGCAGGCTGGTGGAGAACTTCTGTCTTCTTCAGACTAACTTCTAGGCCGAATAGCTTGGCAGCCTCTGCAAAGCAGGACGTCATATGCTGCAGAGCTGATACCGAGTGGGAGACGAGTGCAGCATCATCAGCAAACAGTAGCTCTCGGATGAGTTTTTCCATTGTCTTGGAGTGTGCCTTTAGTCGCCTCAGGTTGAACAGGCTGCCATCGGTGCGATAGCGGATGTAGACACCATCGTCCTCATCTAGATCTACTGCGGCTCTTTGAAGCATCATGCTAAAGAAGATCGTAAAGAGAGTTGGCGCGAGAACGCAGCCTTGCTTTACACCTGTGCCTATTGGGAAGGGCTCCGAGAGGTCGTTGCAGTATCTGACTTGGCCTCGCTGGTCTTCGTGTAGCTGGATGATCATGCTGAGGAACCTTGGGGGACATCCTAAACGTTCCAAGATTTGCGGGAAATAACAGGTCTCTTAAGCACGAACTTAAATCTTTTAAGTGCAAATTTAAGTAGTTATTGCCACTGATGTAACCTTTGAATTGATTTAACTATTCCTAGAAGAGAAATAGTAAACCCATGTGTCTATGAGAAGCAGTGTGTTCCCTACTTTCCTGTCCTCGTTTCATCAAGTAATGCCTACCGTATGGAGAGAACTGCACAACAGACCAGCGTTCCCTCGAAGCTGAGTTAGTCTGAGCTAGCTCACAGGAGGGGGGGGGGGTTTGCCTCCGGCTCACACATTTTTGTCTTAGCTCAAGAAGGATAGCCCCAGAGCAAATTAATTTATGCAGTAGCCAGATTGCTTGATCACAACTTTAACTTCAATAGTTCACAAAGTAAAATTTTTGCTCACAAGACTCCATAGCTTAGAGGGAGCATTGCAACAGACATTTCTGTGCTTAACTATGAATTATTTATTAACAAAATAAGCTGTCTACAAGATCCAGGTAAACTGAGAATGCAAAACACACACACACACACACCCAAAAAAAAAACTTTAAACTAATCTGTGTCCTGATCTCAGGCTTAGCTCAGTCCCACAGATGAACTACAGCAAATGGAAAGTCACCTGTGAGTCACAGGTCTGCTATTACTCCCAAGAAATAGCCAACATGGTAGCAAGATGCAATATTGCCACACAAATAGAAATGGTAGCAGAACTATGTAACTACTCTCTATTGCACATGTACATACAGCAGTGGTCCCCAACCTTTTTGGCACCAGGGACCGGTTTTGCCGCCACTGCCGCTGCCACGGCCTGCCCTAGGGTTGCCAAGTCCAATTCAAGAAATATCTGGAGACTTTGGGGGTGGAGCCAGGAGCATGGGTGTGACAAGCATAATTGAACTCCAAAGGAAGTTCTGGCCATCACATTTAAAGGGACCACACACCTTTTTAAATGCCTTCCTTGCATAAGAAATAATGAGGGATAGGGGCACTTCTTTTGAAATTTGGGGAGTATTTTGGGGAGAGGCACTGGATGCTATGCTGCAATTTTGGTGCCTCAATCTCAAAATACAGCCCCTCCAGAGCCCCAGATACCCGTGGATCAATTCTCCATTATTCCCTATGGGAATAAGTCTCCATAGGGAATAATAGAGTTCCCAACAGACATTTCCCTCCCCTCCCCTTGCTTTCTGATGACCCTGAAGCAGGGGAGGGCCTCCAATCCGGGGGATCCCCTGCCTCCACCTGGAGATTGGCAACCCTAGCCTGCCCCCTCCCCTCCCCCCCCCCCCCCGCCCACACGAGCAGAGGAGCGAGGAGGCTCGGAGGAGTCAGCCCTACCAGCTTCAGCAGGAACCAGGCTGATTGTAAGTCATTTGAAGAGGAGGCTGGAGGAGGAGTTTCACCCTCTCCCTCACTTCAGCACACTATTGAAATAAGTTAGAATTAGCCCAGGCCCTGCTGAAGCAGTAGAGCTGAGCCTCATCATCGCCACCCCCCGCACGATCAGAGGGCGCTGTGATGAGGCTTGGGCAGCTTCGGCATGGCCCGGGCTAATTCTAACTTATTTCAATAGCATGCTGAAGGAGGCTTCTCCTCGCCTCACTTCCAGAAGTGAGGGAGGGGGTGAAACTCCTTCTCCTCCAGCCTGCTTTTCAAATGCCATAGTATCAGCCTGGTTTCTGCCAAAGCAGGTAGGGGTGACTCTAAGCCTCCTCGCGCCTCTACTGGCGGGGGAGGGGGCCGAACACAGCATGGCGCTGGGGAAGGGAGGGGAGTGTCAGACCATGGGATCTCCAATTAACCAGACCTTGAATTGTTGCAAAGTTAGGCTTTATTTGATAATCCATAAGCATCAGCACGAAGGAAAATTGAGACTGATACATTGTAGCAGTAGGAAGCAGGCTATAAGGGAATACATCAAAGGGAACTACCCAAAGCCACAATTCTAAACATTGCTGAGTTGAGGTGCAAAGATTCACACGGTCTCCTTCTCTTATCTTATTGTTACGGTTAGTCTTCCGGGGAGGGCCAAGCGGCTGTCGCTGGAGGCGTTTTATCTTCAAAGGGGAATTTCTGCCTATCAAGGGAAAGAAATGTTCACACCAGGCATTAGCAACAATCTACAACTCTCTACTTTGATATGCAAGGCCTTTCTCATGGTTAGTTACAGTGTTTCAAGATGGCGACAGTTCAGCTAAGTCTTTTATGTCAGAGAAGTTACATCGGCTGACAGGGAGGGGGTGGGTCGTGGTGCCTCATTGTGTGCAGGGGAGGGAATGCAAAAGGCAAGGGGGGGCAGCAGGGGGGGCGGAGGTCAGGGGGTGGTGGCCCAGTTGCTAACAGGCCACGGCCTGGTATTGGGCTGCAGTGCGGGGGTTGGGGACCCCTGCCGTACAGGATTTCTGTGAATTAAGGACTGGATAACCTTGTATCAGGTCTGGAGTAATGCTTTACTTTCCACTATAGATGTGAATGGCAAGCCTGCACTTTTATGGGGAAAAGCAAAAGGGTGAACTTGGCACTGCAAGACTGCTACACTTCCACAGTGTTGTTGTCTGAATAGTCCCACCTCTTCACATCTACATGTGACCACCCTGGGCTCTGCTATAGGTCAGTGCAGAATGGCATGTTAGAAACTAACTTTTATATATATAACTATTGCTGTATTGTAAATACAATTTTTACAATGATGAAAGAACAAATGGGATCTCCCTGTATGATAATCTTCAATCTAAAATGTATGTTCCAAATTCACATTTTAAAATGTTTTGTTGCTTTAACCAAAAGAGTTCATGGTCTTCTTTAAGGCATTCTTGGAAAACATGCTTGTATTTATGTGGCAGGTTGTATGATTTGCAGAGAAGGAAAGGATTACCTTTGAAGTGCAAAAATCAAAAGCTATTTTAGAAAGTAATAAGATCTCTCTCAGATGGATTTCAGGAACAGAAACTTCCTTTTCAGTAGCCAAGTAATAAAATGAAAGCAAAGTACAATAAAACCAAAATAGGGAATAACTTGCTGCCCCTGAAATACACAATGTTAGCATTCCACAAAACAGGAGTTGATGTGGTTCTTAGCACACAGGAGAAAATTGGGGATGAACTTCTGCATTTGGGGCCTTGAAATAACTTGGCTGTGGTAACACTACATTGATGATAAACTCACAGGAGATATGATGTCATTCAAAGTTCATTTTTAGCATTTATTTGGCACAATATCTATTTTTTAAAAAAATACTTGTAAGATAGCAAAGACTACATCACAAGTTACAAAGCACAAATGATTGTGTTATGTAAAAGAATGAAACATATATGTGTAAACAGGAACTTCTGACATGCTGTGGGAATCAGGAAAATCCCTCACTTTCCCAGTCAAAACTAAAGAGGTATACAGGTGGATACTCTCTTGTATGCATATGCATGCTTATTTGGTTTTTCTACTGAGAACTGATCCTTTTGTTAGTTATCGCTGCTCAGATTAGGTTTAAAGCTTCAGATGGGTAGCTGTGTTAGTCTGAAGCAGCAGAACAAAGTTTGAGTCCATTGGTACCTTTAAGATCAACAAAGTTTTATTTAAGATATAAGCCTTTGTGTGCACACACACACTTCTTCACATACAGTGAAATGGAACTTACCAGTCCATACATATAGGTAGAGGCCAAGTAGCAAATTAGCATAAGCATAATAAAGGTTATTTAACAGATGCAAAGACCAAACTGAAACAACAAGCTTAGTTTATATTGTCACCATTTGTTTTATTTTAATTCCAGAGGAAAACATAGTGGACATAAATATATCAGAATTAGAGACTGATGTGCAAATGTACTCTTCTTAATCGTGGAATGCTGAGAGTAATTCACTGGGACCCTGTTGTTATGCTGCTCACCCTCTACCTGTATATATGGGCTGGTAACTTCCATTTCAATGTATGTGAAGAAGTGCGTGAGCGCACAAAAGCTTCTACCTTGAATAAAACTTTGTTGGTCTTAAAGGTGCCACTGGAATCAAATAATGGCCCTTGCTTTCACTGTACATATCCATCAGGTTTTCTTGTTGTTATACTTTACTATCATTTTCACGGCTTCTCTTCCCACCAGCAGCAGGGCAAAGCTCCATGGCCTGGGAGCCTGGGCTCCAGTTGCCAGCCTGCCAGGGAGCACCCTGGATACTGGTCTCGTTTTGCTCCCAAATAGCCTGCTCTACTCCCTGTCTGGGCGGGTAGGTGTCTTCCTCCCACAATTCCTCCTGGAGCCTTTCTGATAGTTGTGCCACTTCTATCCTCTCTTTCCCCAGGGTGGGCATCTGTGCTTGTTCTCCCTTTTCAGTGGGTCATCACCTCCTTGGACTGGCTGTGGGGCTCTCTGCCGAGGAGCCACTTTGGGGAGCCCCATTCTGCAGAGCAGAAAACACCTGCCAGGAAAAGTCGGCACCGACAGCAGACCCCCCAGCTCAGAGATAAATAAAGGGGAGGATGGGGGGAATCCCGCCCCCTACATATTTGGGAGCTGAAAGAGGGTTCTACATCGGCATGGACAAGAAAAGGAAAATGACTGGGAAGAGCAATGGTGAAGGCAAGGACTGTGCAACCCTGTGAAAAGCACAGAGTTGCAGTCCATGTTGCACAAGCACACACAGAGACACACAAATACATGTTGCCAATAATCACAGCTTGCAATGCCAGTGCCAGTGAGTTCACACTCAGTGTTTCCCCATATTATGAGATTGTGTGATTCTTTCCCTTTTTTCAAAGTAGCTGATAACACAGTGGAGAATCCTCTAAAGGTAAAGGTAGTCCCCTGTGCAAGCACCAGTCGTTTTCGACTCTGGGGTGACGTTGCTTTCACTACGTTTTCATGGCAGACTTTTTTTATGGGGTGGTTTGCCATTGCCTTCCCCAGTCATCTAACACTTTTCCCCCAGCAAGCTGGGTATTCATTTGACCGACCTCAGAAGGATGGAAGGCTGAGTCAACCTAGAGCCAGCTACCTGAACCAGCTTCCGCTGGGATCAAACTCAGGTCGTGAGCAGAGCGCTCAGACTGCAGTACTGCAACTTTACCACTCTGTGCCATCAGGCTCTTGGAGAACCCCCTAGTGCTCCACAATTTGTAAAATGGGACTTCACAGCTGCTTGTAAGTTTCAGAAAACATCTGGTCAGTTTCAAGCAGTGGCAGACTGGCCAGGGTGTCAGCTTGCCCAATGGCAAGTGGGCCCCCTTAAACATTAGGCAATATGTTAAAAATGTTAATGACCTTTTAGTAACTTGAAAATATAATAATAGAAGTTCCAGTATTATTACTGTCATGCAACTAAAATTTACATTGTATGTAGGGTTGCCAGCCTCCAGATGGGGCCTGGGGATCTTCCGCTTTTACAACTGATCTCCAGCTGGCAGAGATCAGCTCCCCTGGAGAAAATGCAGTCTGTATTTACTTTTAGTATCTACTGTATACTGCCAGTAATATGTACAATATATGTACACTGTAATTAAAAAGGTAAAGGTAGTCTCCCTGTGCAAGTACCAGTCGTTTCCGACTCTGGGGTGACGTTGCTTTCACAACATTTTCACGGCAGACTTTTTACAGGGTGGTTTGCCATTGCCTTCCCCAGTCATCTACACTTTCCCCCCAGCAAGCTGGGGACTCATTTTACTGACCTCAGAAGCAAACTGGGTACTCATTTTACCGACCTCGGAAGGATGGAAGGCTGAGTCAACCTGAGCTGGCTACGTGAAACCAATCGAACTCAGGTCATGAGCAGAGCTTAGGACTGCAGTACTGCAGCTTTACCACTCTGGTCATGAGCAGAGCTTACAGTGTACATATATTGTACATATATTGTACACTCTGCGCCACAGGGCTCTCTAATTACAGATATATATAAAGGGTGGATTGCAACTTTTTTGCCACTTATGTATTTTTTGAAAATTTTATTACTTACAAAAGTTAAATGATAGCCTTATAGTTGTGGGTGGGTCCCCTATGTCTCCTGGCAACCAATATTTGTAGACCCAGTCCACCGCTGGTTTCAAGAGTCAATGTTCCCCTTCTGCTTGCATTCCTCTGGGTTCCCTTTCATTCAATGAACTAAAGCTAAAAGGCATGCACAAAACCTGAACCATGAGTATTTAAATGGAAGGTGCTTGATGGATGCTACCACACAGCTGCAAAAAAACCTTTGGATGCCACCCCCTCACATGTCACAAGTGATGTTCCCACCCCAATTAAGGGAAAATGTGGTTTTTGGTTGCAGATGCAGAACAAATACACAGAAATACACTGCAGAAATGCACTGCATACCTCAGACACACACATCTGAAGTCAAGCTTAAAGGCTTGACTGCTTGGATTCTCCAGAGTAAGGTGTCAGTGCAAAATGGCTTACAGCTGTTTTCATGAACTTCTGCCTACTTAATTGTTGCTTATCTTTCTGGGTCCATTCTCCCAGGGACACATCAACAAACAAACAAGACCTGTAACCCTCCTGCTTTCAACAGCACCTTTCAGCTAGGCCTCCCATGTCTCTTTCAAAGCCATGAAAAAGAAAGGAAGCCTTAATTTTTATTTTATTTTATTTTTTAAAGTGCTTTAAAACTATAGTTGTGGAACTGCAGATGAAAAACTGCAGCAAACAACATATGACCTTGGAGCAGCTGGACAGGCAAGCTGCAAGGAATCTCTATGGCCATGCGGAGTATGGGTCACTCGTGGGAGATTCAAGCTTATTTTGCTGTCCTAAGTGAAAGGTAATCCTGCCCAAGCAAACCTATTGCTTTATGGAATTATGTTCTTTTTTCACTTGTTTCACCAGCTGCACACTTTTCCTCTAGTCCATAAGTGACCAGAGAAAGTTGCAATTAACATATCTTAGCTATATTGTGTTAAGCAGGAGTCATTTCACAGAAAAAGAGGTGCTGGAGCTCAATAGCACAACTCATTTGCATATGCCACACACCTCTGACATCACCTGAAGGTGTACTAAATTATATCAGCTCAGCATCCACCTTAAAATGCTTCTTGAATTATAATTGTTATAATAAAACCTTACTCCCATCCAGGGCTTTTTTTGTAGCAGGAACTCCTTTGCATATTAGGCCACATGCCCCTGATGTAGCCAATCCTCCAAGAGCTTACAAGGCTCCTAGTACAGGGCCTACTTTAAGCTCCAGAAGGATTGGCTACATCAGGGGCATGTGGCCTAATATGCAAAGGAGATCCTGCTACCAAAAAAGCCCTGCTCCCATCATATTTTTAAAATTAGTTTCTTCTATGTGTTAAATCTTTTTTCTCGCAGGGGCGGTTGAACAATGGAGTCCAGAAGTGAGAGGGAGGGGGTTAAGAAAGGAAGAGCACAATAAAATTTAGAGGTTTCAGAGCTCTGCTCCTGTGAGCTCCTGCCCAAAATGAGGCCTGGCATTAAGAGAGTGGAAGAATGGTAATTGTACTTTCCCATGTAGGACTTTTTCAATCAGCCTGGTACTTTTAAAATTATTCAGTATTAGTTTGGGTACCTGGCCCTAGGAAGCAATGCTGCATGCAAACCTGTTTAGTCACAGTTCTTCACATTTAGGATTTAAAGTACCCACTCTGTGAAAGGCTGAGGCTACCACTGGTGGGTTAAGCATGGAATAAGCCCGCCCTGAGCCCGCTTCAGTGGGGTAGGGCAGGATATAAATCAAATAAAATAAATGAAAATAAAATAAATAATTATTAGGAAAAATGGTAGATCCAGGGCCCAACCCAGAAATACTCTTCTATACCATCTAGCAAAAGTATTCATTTTAAAGCACCTCTTATTTATTTATTATCCATTTATTTACTTACTTCATATATATTCCCCAGCGGGGACTTAAAGTGGTTTGCATCATTCTCATCCGCCTTTTATTCTCATGACAACCCTGTTAGATAGGAGACTGAGAACATGTGACTGAAGCAAGGTCACCCAGCAAGCTTCCATTGGAGAGTGGAAAATCAGACCAACCACTACACAATACTGGCTCTCTTGTGATTTCCACTTGAGATTCTCAATTAAAAAGTGCTACACAAAGCACCATCTTTATTCCCTTTCTTCTTAAAAAAATGCCCCAAATAATGCCAAAGAAAAATTCTATGAGAAATTTTTTTTTTCAAGCTTAGCTGGACTTTCAGGAAGGTGATTTTTTTTTGTTGTTATATGAGTGGAGTACTCAGTCTGAAAAAGGATAGATCCAGAAAAATGAAGGAAGGTAAACTTCATCAAAATGTTTTTAGCTATATGAATATGCAACATCTAGCTGATGCATGGAGAACAATTAATCCAAGCTCTATACATTTTTTTTCAGACAGACATCAAACATAATCTAGAACTAGATGCCAAACAACACTGATCATGAATCTGAAAACTTCTGAAATTCAACCAAGGATATTTGCTGACCATAACCCACTTGTGGCTATCTGGCAAGGAAATAAAAACAGAAAAAAGAAGGAGAATGAATTATAACCTTCTACTACAAGATGAATTATTTTTAAAATATGAAAGAGATCTTGAAGAATTTTTCAGACTAAACATTACAGGAAAAATTTCTATTGCAACTATTTGGGAAGCCAGTAAAGCTATGAGAGGTAATCTCATAGTAATCACATCTAAGAAAAAGAAAGAAAAAACTGGAACAAATTAAGATATTAACTGAAAGAATTCAGATCTTGGAGGGATAGAATAAAAATGCCAAATAGAGCAACCCTAACTGAAATTAAGCAATTAGGAAATCAGTTGAACATGCTTACGACTGAAAATATGCACAAAAAAATTTCTTGAAACAAACATTTTGAACATGCCAATAAATCTGGAAGATATCTTGTGTATTGTTTGTGGAAAGAGACTGATAAGAGAACAGGAGTGCAGAAAAATGGAGTCTGTCATACAATGGAACTTCAAAGTAAGCAGACTTCCATTTGTTGCAATGTTAAGGCTTTATTTGATAGTTCATAGTTTCTGAGCATGGATACATTGGAACTGATACTCTCTCCTAGGAGCATAGATATTTTAACTAGAGACACATCAAAGGTTTTCTAAACAAATCTACATTCCCACACTAGAGTGATACATTTCACACATTTGCTTTCCCTTATCTCACTGTGGTTCCCATTCTCACAGGAACGGCTCTGCTGGCCTTCCCTGAGGCATTTTATCTTCAAAGGGTTGTTGCCTTTATTAGTATCAGGGACAGGAATTCACAGTAGGGTTAGTAACAGCTTCACTTCTACTTTAATATGCAAGGTTTCTACTTGGGGTTAGTATCAAATGTTAGAAAATGGAGTCAGTTAAGCTAGACAGCATATTGCAGTTTGAACACAGCATCATATCATATCATGAGAGCTTTCCAGTGTCTGACAGAGTCACTGTCATGGAAAAAACAAATCTAAGAGCAGTTTATTCTCTTCTCAGAAATCTATACAAAAGATTTATCAGTGGAAGAAGGAATAAAGGGGTATATAAAACCCTTATTTATTGAAAAATTCTCAACAGGGAATAGAGAAACCTTGAATCAGAATATCACAATCCTGGTGATATCACAAACTATTAAAAGACTGAAAAAGACAACACACCAGACCCAGATGGCTTCACTGCAATGTATTACAAATGCTTTGAAGAAAAATGAATATTGCCACTTCAAAAAGTGATGAATGACATTAGTAAAGAAAAAAATCTTACCTCCTTCTTGGCAGGAGACTCATATCATCAGGCAATAAGGTTTCAAAGCAACCAGACCTTGAATTGATACAAAGTTAGGCTTTATTTGATAATCCATATGCACTAGAACAAAGAGATTGGGACTGATACCATGTAACAGTGCAAAGCATACTTAAGAGGACTACATCAAAGATTTCTAAACAAAAGCCACAATTCTAAACGTTGCTGAGCTGAGGTGTGAAGGTTCACACGGTCCTTCCCTCTTATCTTATTCCTACGGTTTGTCTTCCTGGGATGGCCAAGAGGCTAGTCCCTGGAGGCACTTTATCTTCAAAGGGGAATTCTTGCCTTTGTTAGTATTAGGGAGGGAGAGGTTCACATCAAACACTGGCAACAATCTACAACATTCTACTTTGATATGCAAGGTCTTTCTCATGGTTAGTAACAGTGGTTCAATATGGCAGCTGTTAAGCTAAGCATTTTATTTCAGGAAAAGTTACATTGCCTGACACATATTTCCATTATTAAATTTGGATTATAAAATTTTTACTTCTATAATGGCTGGCAGACTAAGGAAATGTATAACTTTTTTTTTCAATATTTTTATAGTTTATTAAATTAATATATTGTGTACAAGCCTGTTACCATACAAAAGAAAAAAATTATTAAAACAGAAGTCGAAGGCAGTGTTTTCACTAATATACATTCAAATTCCATTATCTCTATTCACCATTTACTGCATTCACCTTTACTATTACATTACAAATTAAACCCATTTATCCTTTTCACTTGCGCTCAAGGAAAACTCATTAAAGATATTTTATCAATGACGCTTGACACCTTACATAATACTTTACTTCCATACACCTTTAACCGTCTGTATGACGTGCCCCACTAATCTAACTGAAGTAATTCAGATCAGACTGGTTTTGTACCAAAAAGACTCAAGAAAGATAATGTTCATTTTGTAGCTGATGCAAAAGAAATTGTGAAAAACATGGATGAAAAACAGCATTTATGTTCTTAAATGCTGAAAAAACTTTTGACGGCATGTCATGGATATTTCTACAAAAAACATTACAGCATTTTAATTGTGGCCTCAGATTGATGAACTAGATATAGAGCATATACACAAAACAGCATGCAAAGATTTTAATCAATGGAGGCTTGACAAATGGCTTTAAAAAAAAAAAAGAATCACAAATAGGGTTCTATGTTTGTTAGTGTAGGACAAAGCAGGGCTGAAAAAACACTAGAGGGTGATAAAAAGCAGACCGCTGTTGTAGGGTTGCCATAAATCTAGGTAACTTTCTGGCTCTGTTAGTTTAAATAGAGGGCATAGTTACTCAAGAGATTATAACATCCATATAGTTTGCCATAGGATGGGTTGATATATGCAATAAGACAAACAATCACTTTCCCCAATTGAGTATGTCAATACGAAAAAAACCAAAAAAACCCCAAATATTCTGATACACTGTGATTCTTTTAATCTGCTAAAAACATTCCCATATTCCACATTGCCTACTTATATTAAGAATTGCTGCTTCCATTCCCATTTGTCTGATGAAGTCTGCTTAAGAGTTTATGAAAGCTGACATTCTGAATAAAACTTAGTTGTTCTTAAAGGTGCACTTGTCTACAGCTATGTTCTATTGCTTCAGACCAGCACGGCTGCCTGCTGGGATCTGGCTACATGGCTGTTCCTAGATTATCTCTGCTATTTCCAGATATATGATTACTAAGTTAATATCTTCACATTAAAAATGTGAAAATATCTGGGGTTTTAAAAAATATTTTGTCTAAAAAAGTTTGTTTTTCTCCCATCTTAATAGAGTATAATTGCCCGAGAACTCAGGGTATAATAAATTCACACAAATTTTTATCCCACTTCCCACCACCACTAGTCCTTAGCCAACAGCACTGTAAAAGAGAAGGGCGCTTTTTCCTTTTTTCTTTGAAGAATCAAAGATTTCTGCTAACAAAACTTTAATAAATATATATTGTTGGTTTGTCCATTTGCTGCCAAGCCAGCAGTAGCCATTTCTGACAAGCTAATCATACTTGATAGACAGCACAGACAGCACAAAATTGGACTTGGATTGGCTAAAGTGAGGCCATTCTATGAAAGGAATTGTCTGACATGTGAAACAAGGCTGATAATATACCCATATGCTGTTCTGCAAGTAGACATATATCTTTGTTAAAGGGTAGCCACTCGAATGCCAGAGCATTGTTCTATCTGAAAGGTGCAGAAGGCATAAAGCCCTGCCAAGTCAGAGAGAGGAAAGGAAAAACCTTTGCGAATGCCAGAGATCAGTCAAAATCCTGTCTAACAAGTTTGTACTCCTTGCTCTATGGGATCCATTGACCTTCTGCCCTAATTTGTTTCTGTGTAAATGCCATTTGTCAGCTTGGATATTGAAAGGCCAAACAACTTTTCCATTGCAAAAACTTGTATAATGTGAAAGTACTTTCCAAGTTTCTCATGCCTGTAACTGAAGGAGTTGAAAATAATCCTTAATTTAACAAGTGCAATTCTGGGGCTGAAGCTTGCCTGAATATCACATATCCTGCCCTGGAAATCCTATTCTTTAAATATTTGCAGGCAGGCTTTAGTTACTGGTGGTTAGGAAGGTGCTCTGCACTTGCTTAGAAGAAGGTAATAGTGGGGCACCTTCTCTTGATGTCTCTTGAAGCCAGGCCGTGATTTTACAATCAGTTAGCTTTTCATTAACTGAAGGGCTTCATTCCCCCCTCCTTTTTTTTTTTTTTTGCTGGACTCAAGCCTTTTAGTGGCTGCTGTATTCTATGGGTTTAACCACTGTTATTGTGTACAGGCAGGACAACATTTTAGCTGCAAAAATCTGTATGCGGAGAAAGTACTTTTTAAGCTTTCTGTGCCTGGAAGTAGAGGGGCTATGGTGGTGTCTTGCCTTTGAAATGCCTTGTCCCTTGAGGTTCGCCTGGCACTTACTATATTTTCCTTTGAGCACAAAGCCAAAACATTTCTCTTTACCTGGGCTTTTAACTGAAGTGTTCTATCATTTTTAAATTGTTGTTGTGGCCTGCTTCTAGACAGTGGGCTATTTTATGGCCTGAGGTTTAATAATGATAATTTGTATACATGCTGGTGGAGAGGAAGCATAGTTTAAATTAATAAAATACTGGGCTAGGGAAAGGTTTTACTTATTTCCTGTCCAGAAGATATTTTCTCCTATATGAGCTCTCTATATCACCATACCTTGTTGCAAAGTACATACTGCAATCTTGCTCACAATTACAATGCTTAAATTCTATTAAATCCAGTCTATCAGTGCACAGGATAATAGGGTTTTTTAATCTTTTACCAGTTTTAGATAATGCGGCCCTTTCCCAACCGCGTAGCTGAACGACGGCATAAGGTGGGGGCCGTGTTTGCCTCTCCGGAAGGAGGGGAGGCGAACGGACCTTCCCGCCCATCTGGGCTTGGATGGGGGGCTGAGCTTGGGGGCTTTATTAGCCCCAGACCCACCCCTGAACGGTGCAGTTTGAAGCACTCTTGGCCAGGGAGGGCCAAGAGTGTGTGGCGTGGCAAGCCAATGGCTCATAGATCAGGAAGTCGGTTTCCAGTTTTGTGGCAGTCTTCAAACGGGAGGTGCAGTTGAGTTGCTGGGTCCCTCTCCTTTCTTCCCCACGCAGCGGGGTGTCCTCTTCGCCCCTCCACTTTGGATTGGGACCTCACAGGGATCAGCTTTTCTGTTTTGGGGGATGATAGCGGTCAGGGCTTGAGGAGCTTCCTGGGTCATCCGACCCTCACCACGGGTCCACCGGAGTCTTCACCCCCTCCTCCCCCCCGGTCCGTCTGGCTAACGGCTTCCAAGCTGGCTGGGTGGGAGGCAGCCAATACACTTTGTTCCTTGGGCCTTCTTCCCTGCCTCCCTCCTGGGGCAGTGGTGGGCTAAGGCCTAGTCCCCAGGATGTTGAGGGTGTGGGGCTGGCAGTTATAAAAGAAAGAAAGAAAGAAAGAAAGAAAGAAAGAAAGAAAGAAAGAAAGAAAGAAAGAAAGAAAGAAAGAAAGAAAGAAAGAAAGAAAGAAAGAAAGAAAGAAAGAGGAGGGAGGGAGGGAGGGAGGGAGGAAGGAAGGAAGGAAGGAAGGAAGGAAGGAAGGAAGGAAGGAAGGAAGGAAGGAAGGAAGGAAGGAAGGAAGGAAGGAAGGAACCACAACCCTTGTTCTCCCACTTCCTTTCTGCTTCAGGGGTTTGGGCGTTGGCCGATGGCTCCCAAAAAGGGTCAGGGCATGCCAAAGGGCAAGCAGCCTCTTAAGGGCACTGCCAAGAAGCACACAGCGAATCCTGTGCCTGGGGATGAGGAGGAGGTGCTCACCAGGCGGACAATTATGGATCAGCTTGGGGTGCTGGAGCAACAGCAGGGTCTGGACCCAGGGGCAACAGGACTTGTTAAGGGCCGTAAGGCGGCAAGGACATCTACTAGGGCCTTTGAACAGGAGATACTGGCATGTCTTTCTGCTTTGCAGGGCAGCACTGCTCAGGCAGGCAGTTTGGGAGGACCGAGCCATGTCCCGGTTGACAAGAATGATTCCGAGTCCGATGGAGAAGGCAGCACTCCAGATGCTGCAAGTTGCCCTGGGCGGGTTGGCCCGGCTCCAGTGGTGGTTGCTGTTAATGCAGAGGACTCAGAGGGTAAGCATAATAGTCCAGGGCCCAGTATAGGGTGGCCCTGGGGTGGTTGGGGGTCCCCGTACATGCCTGGTCTGGAGGGCTCCATGGCTATGTTCGGATCGGGTGGTTTAGGGGGGTTACCTAACCAGCCCTGTGTTCCACAGGCTTTGGCCCCGTTTGCCCAAGGTCAGTATTTTCCCTGGGGGCCTACTCAGCCTTCCTCAACAGTTGCTACACAATCCACTTTGCAGGAGGCTCAACCACAACAGATGTCGTCTGGATCGTTGCCCTCGGGTCAACACCTCTATAGCCAATGGCTGGCCGGATGGGGAGGATGGGATTTGGCCCCAACTCCCTATGGGGCAGTCCCCTTTCAGTGTCACCCCTTTGGAGACACCGCCATGCCCCTGGGGGACCACTTGACGGTGGCCACCAGGGAAAAGATTTTAAGGGGGGAATATGTTGATGATTTTAGCCTTCTTTATAGGGAGCTTGAGAAGAAGAACAAAGACGAATTAGAGGATAAGAACAAGGAGAAATTGAAGCGGAGAAAGGTGGATAGGAATTGGGCAAACTGGTTGCCAGGGTTTCTGATTTATGCAGGAGTGATTGCGCATGCTCAGCCTTTACGGGCGGCACCGCTATTTCAATACTGTGACATCATCTATAAGGCTTATACAGACTTCTCAGATGCTGCTTGGTTGCAGTACGATGAGGAGTTCCGTATGAGGGCTGCCCTGAACCCAGCAATACCCTGGGACCAGATCAACCAGCAGCTGAGGCCGCAGTTGATGTCACCGGCAAAGCCTAATAGCGGTGACAGGTCAGATAGTGGCCATCTCGAGCATAGCAGGTCCCCGCATAGCAGCGGGGCAGCCGGTTTAACCCCGGCTGCTGTGTTGGGAGTACACGTCGCAGGGCATGTGCAATAGAAAAACTTGCAAATACAAACACGAGTGTCCACTGTGTGGGGGGTCCCATGCCTTCTCCGCATGCAACAAATCCAAACCAAGAGCTGGAAGTAAGCATCCAGGGGCTGGGAGGATCGCCCAAGCATCTGGAAAAGGGTCCCAGTTCAATCAGGCTGAGGGTACTTAAGGACCTTTTGACTGAGTACCCCAGGGTAGCTGACGGGAAGTATTTGTGGGAGGGCTTCGTGTTAGGGTTTCATATTCCATTTCAGGGCCCCAGGGGATCCTTTATGTGCCAGAATTTACGTTCAGTTCAGGGGATGGAACACATGGTGAGGGACAAGATAGCGAAGGAGTGTGCAGAGGGTCAGGTGCTAGGCCATTTTGATAGCCCTCCTGTCCTGAATCTGTGAATATCTCCTTTAGGTGTGGTGCCTAAGAAGGTGGCAAGGGAATTCCGCCTCATTCACCACTTGTCCCACCCAAAAGGGGGGGTCAGTGAATGATGCCATTCCTGACTATCTTTGTTCAGTCCGGTATACCTCCTTTGACCAGGTGGTCAAAGTGGTTCGGAGCTGCGGGGTGGGGGCAGAGATGGCTAAATGCGACATTGTCGGTGTTTCGCCTCCTCCCGGTGCACCCCGATGACTTTGAGCTACTGGGTTTTATGTTCAAGGGCAAATATTACATGGATAGGGCATTATCCATAGGTTGCTCCATATCATGTGCGGCCTTTGAACATTTTAGTTCCTTTTTGGAATGGGCCCTACGGAGGAGGGCTGGTTCAGCTAACTTGGTCCATTACCTTGATGATTTTTTGTTTGTGGGTCCTGGAGGGTCAGGCCAGTGTTCACGGCTGCTCCATACATTTGAAGGGCTGGCTAGAGACCTTGGGGTCCCGCTGGCCCATGAAAAGACGGCGGGCCCCTCATTGGTGTTGACCTTTTTGGGTATCAAGTTGGACACCGTGCGGCAAGCTTCACGGCTGCCTGAGGAGAAGGTTCAAGGCCTGAGGCTGAAATTGGCTGCACTGAAAGATAGGTGGAAGATTTCTCTATTGGAACTTCAGCAGATTGCTGGCCACCTTAACTTTGCATGCAAAGTGGTGGCCCCGGGAAAGGCCTTCCTGCGGTGGCTGTGTGACACCATGGGGGCTTTACGACTTTCTCATCACCGGATCAGGCTTAGCAGTGGAATACGGCAGGACTTAGAGGTGTGGGGACAGTTTTTGTCATCCTTTAATGGCATTTCTTTTTGGCGGGATGACATGAGGATTGAAGCTAATCTGCCGATCACTTCTGATGTGGGGGGATCCGTTGGATTTGGGGTGTACTTCTTTGGGCATTGGTGCGCAGAAGGATGGCCTAGGGAGTGGTTGAACAGTGAGCTATGCTGAAATGTGACCTTTTTAGAATTTTTGCCAATAGTGGTAGCAGTTCAGCTCTGGGGGGCTGAACTGGCCAATCATGTCATTCATTTTTGGTGCAACAACCAGGCAATGGTTCACGTTATTAACACTCGTACTTCCAAATCTGCCCCGGTGATGAGCTTGGTCAGGGCATTCACGTTACATTGTTTGCATCTGAATATTTTATTCCTCGCAAAGCATGTGCCTGGTGTTTGCAACGGTGTGGCGGACGCTCTGTCTCGCCAGCAGATGGAGCGATTTCAGCAGCTTGCACCAGAGGCCGATCTTCGGCCGGCACGGATGCCCCTGAACATGTGGCAGCTTGGAGAGCTGAGGCTGACCGCACAATGCAGTTAGCTCTGGCGCCCAGTACCA
Organism: Heteronotia binoei; assembly: GCF_032191835.1. Classification (NCBI taxonomy): domain Eukaryota; kingdom Metazoa; phylum Chordata; class Lepidosauria; order Squamata; family Gekkonidae; genus Heteronotia; species Heteronotia binoei. Next base: position 2,676,680 of record NC_083238.1, on the reverse strand, counting down.
AGAAGGCATATAACTGCTCTGTCCTCCAGTTTCAAACATTTAGGGAGCAGGTAGGGTTGCGTGCAATTTGGCCTATCCCAGCTTCACATCTCATGCACTTCTTCGTCCACTTGAAAGGTAAGGGATTTGTGGTTAAGTCCATCAGGCAAGTATGGCTGCCTTGGCATTTAATAGTAAAATCCGGGGATTTTTGGAGGCCACATGCAATTTCAGACTGCGAAAGATGTTAGAGGGGTGGGCGCGTGAGCACGGTCCTCAACCAGACACCAGGCAACCCATTTCCCCAGCAGTTCTAAAAGGATTGCATTCGGTGTGGCCCGAAGTATGTACCTCTACTTTCAAGATGGGATTGTTTCATGCAGCGGCATTGGCGACCTTCTTTGGGGCTTTCAGGGTTTGTGAGCTAGTTGCAAGCTCGTGCCAAGATTGTTCCAGTCGTGCCTTGCATTCGGGTGACATTAAATTTGTAGGGGACCAGGTATCTCTTAGGGTACGGAGATCAAAAACCGACCAGAAACAGAAGGGTGTGGTGATCACTCAGGAACTCTGCCTGGTGATCGCATTAAAGTGGTATATTGCTACTCGAGGAGAGGATGATGGTCCCTTATTCCGCCACGCGGACCGGTCCCTGTTAACCAAGTTTCAGTTTTAGACTGTAACTACAACGGCCTTGGAGAAGCTTGGGCTTGGTGGGGTTAAATTTGGGACACACTCATTCCGCATAGGAGCCGCATCTATGGTGGCAGCGATGGGTTACCCTGACCCGGCTACAAAAGCTATGTTCACCCATTTGATGGCAAATAGGGCTTAGTTAATAATAATAATAATAATAATTTTTATTTATATCCCGCCCTCCCCGCCTAGGCAGGCTTAGAGCGGCTAACAACATATTCAGATAAAAAGTTATACAGTAATTTTAAAACGACATTAAAAAGTTATACAATTGTTTAAATCAACAGTGTCTTAAAAAAAACCATTCCAATTTACATAATTTACATAATTTAACAGCAACAGTGATGTTCCTGGCGCTATTCTGTCTATTTGCATAATGGCAAAGATCACTAAATAGAGTCACTTTGGTGGGTCATCAGTTTGGCCATCCTTTGTCAGCAGTCTGCGAAGGCCTGCCTAAAAAGGATGGTCTTGCAGGCCCTGCGGAATTGGTCTAGGTTCCGCAGAGCCCGCACCTCTTCCGGGAGCTGGTTCCACAGGCATGGAGCTGCAACGGAGAAGGCCCGTGCGCGAGTGTTCTGCAATTTCGCCTCCTTTGGCCCAGGGATAGTCAGCTTGTTCTTCCCTGCTGACCTCAGTGCTCTTTGGGGCTCGTATGGGGAGAGACGGTCCCTCAGATAGGCAGGTCCTCAACCATATAGGGCTTTAAAGGTAATGACCAGCACTTTGTAGCGAACCCGGTATGTAACTGGCAGCCAGTGCAGTTCGCGCAGCCTTGGCTGTATATGCTCCCACTTCGAGAGTCCTAGTAACAGCCTGGCCGCTGAGTTCTGCACTAGCTGCAGCTTCCGGGTTCGACACAGAGGCAGCCCCATGTAGAGGGCATTACAGTAGTCCAGTCTTGAGGTGACTGTCGCATGGATCACTGTTGCTAGGTCCCGACGCTCCAGGAAAGGGGCCAACTGCCTTGCCCGCTTCAGATGGAAAAACGCCGACTTGGCAGTGGCAGCTACCTGGGCCTCCACTGATAGTGAAGGCTCTAGTAGAACTCCCAGGCTCTTGACCTGTTAAATGGTTCCCCTTTGGGCCATTCATTTTGTTCCATTTATATCTTCTAGGTGCTGTGGGGCGGCATGAGAGGAAAAGGATTCTGATCGCCGGCCACAGCATGGTGTTTTGGGCGGCCCACCAAGCTCGGCAGACGCCAATTGGATCCTAGCTGGGGCTCAGTGAGTGGGCTGTGGTGGAGTGGCAGGGGCACCGGGGTCTACGCTGGTCCGGGCTCCTGCCACTTCTCTTTCAGTGGAGGACTGGTTCTCCGCCCCACATTTTCGTGGTCCACCTCAGTGGCAATGATCTTGGCCTGCTGAAACAGAGGGCCCATTCTCTGCAGGCGATCGAGGATTTTCGGATCATACGGAGTAGGTGGCCCAGGGTGCTGATTCTGTGGCCTGCCATACTTCCTCGCATGGTTTGGAGGGTAACCTGGGATCCAGCGGGGATCGAAAGGGCCAGATGCAAAGCCAACAGGGTGGTCCAGAAGGCCTTGTGTGGTGGCTTGGGTGTTTACCTGCCACATCCTGCTATAAGGTCAGAGTTGGCAGACCTGTATCGGCAGAACAGGGTCCACCTGTCCATGAAGGGCAACAGGGCCTTTTTGCATGAGCTACGGCTGGGGCTTCATGTGGCTCTGGGCCACCCGGTGGGCACAAGTGCCTAAGCTTAGGCTTGGCATTGGTGGTGGCTGGAGTGTGCTTTGGGCGATTTAGGACACTGGTGAGCACTCTTGGTTTACCCTGTTTGAGGAGAAGTGGTGGGATGGAACGGCAGCTGGGCTGTACGGCTCTCTGCTGTGATGCCTGCTATAGGGTTCCCTCCTCTGCTAAGGCCTGCACTGGGGTGCGGTGCCCGGGCGAGGAAGGGTAAACCCAGCCTTAGCCAGCCTGGCATTAGCCAATGCAAACTGGCTACTGCCAGGGGCTGGGTGGCTCGCCCTTGCCAGACAGGGAAGGGTCAGGGGTTTCCCCTGGCCTGTCCAGCAGTTTAGGTTGCCCCATGTCATAAAAAATGTTCAATAAAGTTGTCCGTTTTATTACCCCCAAATTAAAGTGTTTGCCTCGTTATTCCGACTGGGGGGGGGGGGATGCAGTCCTTTCCCAACCACATTGCCGAACGGCGGCATAGGGCGGGGGCTACGTTTGCCTCTCCAGAAGGCAAACACATCCCGGGATCTAAGCATTTTTTGGCCAATGCTTTATCTCATCTCCCCCAGCACAATAGCCAAAGGGAGGAGGTAATCGATTTACTCATCTCCCCCAACCATCTGGGGGGAGTAGTAACTACCCATTCACAACTGGAGAGCCAGTTTGCTGTAGTGGTTAAGTGCGCGGACTCTTATCTGGGAGAACCGGGTTTGATTCTCCACTCCTCCACTTGCACCTGCTGGAATGGCCTTCGGTCAGCCATAGCTCTGGCAGAGGTTGTCCTTGAAAGAGCAGCTGCTGTGAGAGCCCTCTCCAGCTCCACTCACCTCACAGCGTGTCTGTTGTGGGGGAGGAAGGTAAAGGAGATTGTGAGCCGCTCTGAGACTCTTCGGAGTGGAGGGCGGGGTATAAATCCAATATCTTCTATCTTCTTCTACAAGCAAAGCGTGAAAAACCAGAAAATTGGGGGGGGGGGGGGAGAAAGACTGATTAAAGAAGTGGGGGAAAGAGATGAAGTACCCGAGGGAGTGAAAAGGGCGGAAGGGGGCTTCTGGTACAAGGACAATAAACGTTATGTGCCAGAGAGCCTCCAAAAAGAAGTGCTACAATTTTGTCATGAAAACAAACTGAATTCATCAAAATCTATACTGAAACCCAAAATGTATTCTTATTTTTACACTTCTCAGTTATAAAAGAACTGGGGAAAGTATTGTTATTGTTAATAATAATATATTCTATAGCACAACAATATATAGAGAGTTTTACTGAGTACAACTTGACAAGTCTCTGTTCCAAGCAGTTTACAATCTAAAATTGGGCATATCAAATATAACAAAGCGAAGAGAGGGAGATGTTCAGGCAGATAAACAGGGGAAGAATATATGCCCATTCCAATTTTATGTGCTTAGGCTTTGTTACAGAACAGAATAAATTGTAGGGGGCTCAGCAAAAAGGTGAGCTTTGAGGAAAGATGGACATTAATGATGGACATTATTGTGGTAGCAAAATACAAGTGTTCCAAGTATCAGGCACATGAGGATAGCAAAGATACAATGGAGATGTCTGGGGAAACAGGAATCTTTCTGGAAGTTGACAGGGAAACTGAAGGAAGAAATGTCCCTTTTGTAGGGATATATCATCAGAGATAAAGGGCAGAAGTGTTGTGAAAGTCCTTGAAGGTAAGCACAAGGCATTAATGCTGGATCTAGAAGTGTCAGGAAGTTACTGTCATAATTTAAGAAATGGAATCACATGGTCAGAATACTGAGAAGGGTAAAACATTTTGGGGGCAACATGCTGGACAGTCAGCAAAGGTTTTCAGACTT